>NW_022988050.1:14932348-16222348 GCF_902827165.1 Trematomus bernacchii
GCAAGACTTTCCAGCACTCTTTCCCTGACTGATTCTCTAATGCCGATCCTGCATAACTCGCATTTGTCCTGGCTACGACTAGGTTTTTTTCTGCAGCCTGGTTCCTGTTTGCCTGTGTCCATGGCTATTTACTGACTCCTTGATCTACTGCCTGGCTTCAACCTGTCTTCTGCCTGCTCCCTGACTGAGACTCTCGTTGGACATAAATGACCTGGGGCCTCATTTATAAAGCCTTGCGTAGGATTGACGTGGGAAGGTTGCTTACGTAGGACAAAGCAAATAAATACGCACAGACATTTTCCGATTCATAAAAGACTGCGTACGGCACTTCCTACGCCTGTTTCCCTTAATAAATCACAATCAACTCGAAATGCGGCGCAGCTTTTGCGGGCTTCACGTAACGCCCATATTTGCCTATAAATAGTCAAAGAAACGCCCATTCATTCATTCATGTTGACTGCCTGCATGAAGAAGATCGCAGGAAATGAGGACAGAACAGCTAAAAAAGACATCTCACACCGTGTCAGATTTTGGGGAGGTCGAGATAAATCATATTGTTTGGTGGATGCAGTTTGAACCAGAGTAGCAGCATGGAGGTCGCCGTCACCAAAATAAATAAATAAGTGGTCCGAAAAAAGTGAATGACAAAACAAATACACATAACCTAACCTTCCTCAGGCAGTGTGTTTGTGCCGGGGACAGGAGACACCCCCTTGATGAGAAACTGTAAGAAATGATCGGGGAATCCCTCCGGAGTGGAGTCATGACGACTGGATCTGAATTATTTTGTTGTATTTGGTGGTTTGTGTTCCAGCTTTCGATCAGCAACTATATATCCATAATCCACCAGTTAAAGGAAATACAACTAATGTATTGTGTTATATTAGCTGTACAATTTACCACATATGGTGTTCTTAGTTTCCATACCTCCTGTGTTTTACGAGCGACTTATCAAGTAGGCTATTGGCGAACGGCATAAAACATGATTAAAGGTGATAGTATATAAAACCATGCTCGTATCTACAACCTATAGAAATGCAAAACGGCACCAGTTTAAAGTAATTCATGTCCTCCTGCTTACCGCATAATTTATGAGAAAACATTTCTTAACAAGAGAACATAATCGAGGGGTGATCAATAACATTTCTGTTTTTTATTTATTTCTCCAAGTTATGTTTTTGTGTGCACTGAGGAGTCTCAAACAGGCGTTTGTTAAATCATTTTAAGATTGGCTTTTGTGAAAATGTATTCTTCATATATGATAAATGAGAGGTAACATTTTATTTATGGTATTATTTCCACATATTTCTCTCCATTCTTCCTTCTGCCAACGGTGTCGCAGTTTCTCGTCTCTCCCGTTTTTTGTGCTTAGTGCGTACGCATGGCTCAGAGTTTGCGTGGAGGACCGCACATTTTCCCGCCAAGTTTGTTTTTTACAAATCGCAAACATTGCGTAGAAACTCTTTTAGGCATCTTTTGAGCATACGCACCATTTATAAATGAGGCCCCTGCCCTGCTCTGTAGCTCTGGATTATAGTATTAAACTTCGTTATAAACTTTTACTAGGTGTCCAGTTCGCTGCATTTGGGCCCTTACATAACCCGTTACAAAATGTGCATATGCTCAACAGAGAATCTTGTAATGGACAAAATCCTTCATGAATAGAAATAATTAAATATTTCTGCGTTTGTGAAAAAGCATGCGTTTCAGAAGCACTGGACTGGATAAATGATACTTAGATTTGAATGCATGTGTTGTGTCGGAGTTTAAAGATGTTTCTAAATAGTTTTACTGTTCTTAAAAGCATTTACTTAAATGTATCAAGACTTCCGGTTTTTGGATTCTTCGTTCCATGTGGAGGCTTGCAGAAAAACAAAGTTTCCTACAAGAATCCAAGGTAAAACCAGATGAGTAATTGATGAACGATTAAACATATGATATCCTTTAAGACCTTTAAAAATGACTGAAATGTTCCTTTAAAGCATCCAGGAGATAGTGTGCCCCATATTAACAGTCAAAACATTCAGAGATGCATTACAGAGCTTGTGGTTTATGTAACCCTACCCCTCTATTGAGCTAGATAAACTGTGATATCACTTGCTGCTGGACACTCAGCACAGCATTGTGGGCCATCAAGCGTCGGGAGAATCAATTACTGGCATTGAAATGTTACCAAACAGCCAAGAAGAAAGCCTGTGTATGACCGGCATGACAAAACGAGAAGGCGTTTCGGCATGTAACCAGGAGAAAGCGCCTCTACAACAGATTTGCGTTTCATTAATCACACAGGATCCAGGCCACTGCAAAGCACTCCATCTGCACCGCAGCCAACACAGGAAAAAAGCCTCACAGATTGGAGCAGCGAGCAGCAGACGACCACTCATTATACGGACACACGGCAGGATTGTAAAATGCTAATGCTCACCATCATCACCCAACTCGCTCCTATCCAAATGCTCAAAAGGCCCTTTTCATTGCCAGCGCTCTCACCTCCTAAATACTCCCACTATCACACCTCTGAAATGTGTTCTCGGCTTTCAGCGCTCAATAATATAAGCAGACCATATAGCTCGTCATCACAGCTACACTGACGGTAGTGTTGTACAAAATCTGCTAGTTCTTTGAAAAAAGAAAAGCCAAAACTGTGAGCCGTTAATAACAAAAAGACAGAGGCAGTAACCTTGTGAGAGGGTGCAACGAGTGTGAGTGTAGGAAGAAATAGAAACAGACGTGGGAAGGAGACGAACGCAGTTACTCAAGACCACTAATGCTGTTTTCTCAGCAGCATTAACAAAAGAGAATAGAAAGAAGGCTGACCATCTCAGTCTTCCATTGAGAACTGATGGGAGCACAAACAGTGTTAGTGCTAACCACTTAGTTATCACAGCTCTCACACAAGCATCTGTGTGCTTCCTGCAACGCAACCTTTAAACCTCTTTCTAAGTGATGCTGACAGTTTAGCTTTGTATTGTTACCTATGCCAAGGAGGGTATGATTTAGGCTCTTGGTGGAAAGGTATAGAATGGTTCATGGAAGAACCCATACCATTTTGGAGTGGATCCGAATCATGGGGCGATAGGAAATGATGTTTTAGTATCTGGATAATTGGAAAATAAGTTTCTTACTTGACAAATATCATGTGAACACTCCCAAAACAACTCCTAAACAGATATCAACATGCTCTTTAAGCACTTTAATCAAAAGGTCACATCGCTATAGCCTTCATGTTGTTTCAACATTACAAATTAAAGCTCATGAACACACTGATGTTTGAAAATGGACCTTTCTAAATCATTTCTTAGTAAAGCCTTTCGCTACCAATAATGCGATAACATTCAGGATTCAGAGCCAGATAGACAACAGGACCGTTATCCATATTACAAGTCAGTAAAGCACCACAAATATTTTAAAGCTGTTAAACATCATTTTTCTTTTGTTTCATATAGTGAGGCCTAGCACAACAAATAATGACCTCAGTCCCTTGAACACAGTAAAGCAAACAGCTTGATGAAACACGTTAGGAATGGCATCCAATGATAGTTAAAGCAGGTATCGGTATTGAATTGAGATTAGTGCATCATGAAAGTGCCTTCAACATCTGCCTAAAAATAATCCAAGAAACTGATCTAATAAATCCATGGAGACAATCATTAAAAACATTTCAGATTTGTTTGCATGTTCGTACCTCTAGAATACCTCCCTTGCTACTGGTTTTAAGGGAAACAAGTCAAACAAAATACCCTTTGAGTCTGATTATCAGGATACTAGTCACCATGGTGCTGTTAATATTGACTACTAGATGAACAAATATGTGTTCATCCGCAGCTATAAATAGTCACCGAAAAACACACAATTTCCTCCTGTGTGAGTTACATTCGATCAAAACTACAATGACCTGCTGTTATACTGAATACAAAACTATATATTTGTGGCTCGTTTTCAAGTACTAATGGGCTTCAGCCAGAGTAGAAACGTCATAAAGCATCGAGGGAAGGACGAACACATTGTTAGTCTTTGACCTTGTCCTTCAACTTTTCCACTCTTGTCATACTCATTAACCAATTTGTGATAAACTACCCAAGCTGCAGCAATGTAATCTGAGTGTCACATCATTAAGGAGTGAAAGCAACACTTAGTTGTATCTGCAGTGTAACAAACACAAACAGGTCGACGCTCTGACAAACAACCCTGCAGACGTAATGGAGTAGATGTGTGTTTCCGTGTGTGTGTGTGTGTGTGTGTGTGTGTGTGTGTGTGTGTGTGTGTGTGTGTGTGTGTGTGTGTGTGTGTGTGTGTGTGTGTGTGTGTGTGTGTGTGTGTGTGTGTGTGTTTCACGTCTCTCCAGGAAAGGTGAGAAGAATAGAGTCTTTTTTCTCCCCCCACCGTCCATTCATTGAAAGCAAGGAGCAGAGTCTAGACTGAGTCCCAGATGGGGGATTCATAAACTGCAACAAATGAAGACAAAATGCTTCCAGCTGCCCTTGGTAGCCGGCTGGGAAGGGATCCACTTGGCTCCTATGTAAGGGGGGGGGGACATTTGACAGAGTCTTTACCAGGTCCTGCAGCCGTGTCCTCTCTGAGCTGCAGAGAAGACACTTTTTCCTGCAGTGTCATTTATCATCAGGAGCATTAGCATACAGCCTGAACTGATCCTGTCAAATTCTGCTGATCTCGAGAAAAAAATAATAAATGTTTAGATTTTCTATAATAATTAGTTTCATCTGTTAATCGTCAGAAAATGTCCGTCTGTCAAATTAATTAAACCTGTTTAATTAACCAACTTTACTAGAGGAAGACAACCACAACATAATAAGATTTGAGAAGCTGGAAACATTTTGACTTAGTAAAAACTCCTCAACAGTTTAATCAATTATCTAAATTGTCAGTTGACTAATTGGTTAATTTATTAATTGTTTCATTTTTGGATTTCATATATAACAAATCTAGAAAAGTCTAGGAAAAGATGGCAAAGTCTGTGTGTTTTGTTTTTCATTTATTTGTCTTTACTTTAGTCTTGATTTAATGTTTGATATGAAAAATGTCAGAAAATTATAAAAATACTTTTGACATTTGACCAACTTTACTAGAAGAGTTAGATAACCACAGTACATAAACATTAAAGCAGCTAAAACTATAGGAAATTGTGCTTAATACTGGATACTGCATTATTTCTTGGTGATCAATGTATTCAGTGCCTGACTATTTAAGCCACTAATTGTTTTATCTTTACATTACATTTTTGTAAAATCTAGAAAAGTCTATGAGGATTGTTAAGTTTGTGCTCGAACCAGTACATTTTGGCTTTAAAATAAATACTAAAATGATTAATCGCATACATAAGTTGGTTGCAGATCAATTTTTTATCTATTGACAATTTGTTTAATCAACCTTTTATTTCAGAAAAAAGGATTAAAATGGATGGAAAATGGTGTGTGTTTGGTTGTCCAATAAGCCAAATGCAATTATCTAAAAAAACAAACAATTTGCTGCTTTCATTCAACAACAAGAATCTCAATTTCTATATATTTTTGGATACTCATTGAAAAAAATAAAGCCTCTCTGCATTCACCTGTGTGTTCCTCGTGTTCAACAGCAGGAAACTTATCTGAACCCTCCTCACGTACACACTCACCTTAAAGATAAAGATCTAGTGCCAACTTTTCCTGCCAAGGGCGAAACTTAGCAGAGCTCTGCGGGGATGGATCTGCTGCCGTGAATTACACGCACAGATGCGTCAATGACAGCGGTGTTTGGAGGAGTATGACCTTTTTCTGCATCCTACAGGTCCGGCTGATGCAGTGCACTCTCTCTCAGCAGTACTGTACGTGGCTCAACTTGTGCACTTCTATACTGCATGCATCTGAGGCAGCAACCACGCTGAAAACGCAACGAGCTGCTGGGAAAAAACGTCATTCCTAATTTTATATTTTCCAACACGAAGGCGGCTGGATACGGAAAGGTGTCTACTCACCAGAATATGTGATGTTATCTCTGCAGCAGCGCTTGTCTCGCACAGATGATGAGATGCTGCAAATGAGACACTGCGGTCCACATTTATCCGCTTCCCCAACGATCCGTGTGTGTGTGAGAGAGTGTGTGTCGAGCCAAGGGTATGGAAAGCTGGAGGCGGTCTGCTTCACGTCAGGTGGAAACAGACGTGATTGTGTGAATCGGAGAGATCCTCGTCGGTGTTTTTCCTCAGCTCACAGACATCTCAACTCTTCCCCTCTGCCTCTCTCCGTCTCCTCTCACCCTCCTCTCTCCTTCGCTACCTCCTCTCTCCTCTCCCTCCCCACCGGGCTGGGCATGCCCAGTCCTTGCATCCTCCTCACCAGCAGAGCAACACTTTATTTCTTGCTGGCCTACAAGTTAGTCAGGTTCACCAAAGTAACTAAGAAGGTTACATTTACTCAAGTACTGCTGCCCTACTACTTAAATAAAATGTGTACTCATTTATACTCTACTATAGTTTTTGCAAAATATAATTACATTTTACAGATAAATATTGTGCAGAGACATTAAACAACATGTTAAAGGACATTAAAACAACATTTCCAGGTTCATATTTGTATTCTGTGTATTGTGACCTGTTTCCATGCTTTAATGTTCCAAACGGTCTTTATTTTTCTCATGCTGCAGCACCTCTTTTCACCCTCTGTCTGAAACCAGAGACCAGTCTGCTCTGATTGGTTAGCTGGCCGGCTCTGTTGCGATTGGTCAACTGCTTAGAGATGTTCCGCCCCTTAGCCTATCACGTACAATGTGTTGCAGCGCTAGCCAATAGAAGCACTAGTGCTACATGGTGATGTCACTGTGTTACGGCAGAGGACTACAATTGAGGCGAGTGTGAGAGAAACTCCCTCTGGAGGGAACTTTGGGTTTTTAGCCTTTGCAGACCAATTACATGCACAGAAACCTATAACACACTACAGGAAAGGGAAAACCCAAAAAAGCAAAATAGGGCCCTTTAAACTAGGTAACAGTTTACTAAAGAATACCTGCAAAAGATCCTTTACAAACATGTGCATCCTATCTCATTTGGTATTTATTTAGTTACAAAATCTTGAGATGTCCATGAGTTTCCTCACATTGTCCTCAGGAGTGTAATAGCCCGGCTGTTGTTTATGTGGGATTAATGAACTCATCTTCATATCAGTGTGACCTGAATGTTAATAAATGCAGGAAATACTCTGAGGAAATGAGCTGCCCTACAAACACAAAATGTACTAGCCTAACTGCAGTAATTAACCTTTTGGCATCTGTTTACCATAACAAGATTTTAAAGTATTAAAGATCCACAAAAACAGAGGTAAACCAACCAGCTAATTGATGCTAACTGGTTGGATAGCAGTAGCTGAAGCTAATTTACACAATGTTTTGGTTGGTTTCTTGTAATTGAAAGTAAAACATTTTGGAAATGTAGTTTTCTTATACCACATAAACAAATATACCTCAGCTAGTCTTAGCTTAAACTAATCATCATGGAGAAAAAGAAGGACATTAGTTAGTCTGCATTAAAGCTAACTAGCATAGCTTAGCAAATTAGCAGTTAGTTAGCGTTGATCGGATGGACAAAGCTGAAGAAGAAATAAAAACAATATTTTTGATAAGCAGTTGTTAGTAGAAAAATACATCTATATACATCCAGGCCTACTCACTCTAAACAGTATTTAAAGTTCTCCTATTATGCTATTTTTAGGCATATATTATGGGTCTCAGATATATACAAATATATAAAAAAACATGTCTATGATGTGTTTTGCTCAAAATACCAAACAGACCATGCATTTTAGACATCCCTCATATCCCTGTATTTCAGCCCTGTTAGAGAAGTGCAGGTTCGGGGTCCTTAGCTTGAAAAATAAAAGAGGAGGGGGAGCTTATGCCTGCTCAGAATTACCCGGCAGATACAGTTACATTTTGCCGTGATTAAACGCCATCATGTTCCAAACCACATCAAGGATTATTTCTGAAACAGTATGGAGCTCAAATGCTCTTTTCTCTTGCGGGTTTACCACAAGGTGAGTTCCTTTTTTTATTTCCTGCTTTTTTACACATACTCTCTCCAGTACAGTGTTAGCGATGCTTGCTAATGTAAACAAATACCTATTACGTCCAAAATACATTGGGCATTGTTTCTGATAACAGCCATGGGCGTAGGAAGCATCGTCAATGTGGGTGGGACAATTTGACGTGGGGTGTGGGGGTCCGGCATCGGTTCATACAGATCTTAGCAGTCCAACACAACTATGGCAACACTCCGTGAACAAACACGCACGCTATGTGAGAATCTGACTGGGTACAAAGTAGCAGTGTAAACATGGTACGGAATTTCATTGATTTGGGCATTCTCTCAATAAGCAAGTGGAATGGATTTGATAATGAAGCACTGACACAGCGCTCTACAAAGAGCGGCGAGTGGATAGACCGATGCACAGACTTTCGACATGGTAAAATTCGGGGGGTCTAAACTAATCATTTTAAAAGGTGGGGGGGGGACTTGTCCCATATAATGGCTGCGACACCCATGATAGCAACGTTTCTGATAGTGCAGCGGGTCCACATTTCCGATATAACGTCATGTCGGACGCAAATCTGGATCAGCTCCGTTGTAGGCCTACCCCCGTTTTTAGAGATTTGGGTACGGAGGAAAAGAGAGAGGGTTTTATTTTCTGACACTTTGTGAGTTCCCTGACACACCGGGGACACATATTTATGTATAAAGAAATCGAAAAGTGCATTTGGCATGATAGGTTCACAAATGTGAAGTACTTTTACAGTTGAGTATTTCCATGATATGCTAGCCTTATACACCTACTGCATTTCAAAGGGAAAGTAGCCTAATTTACCCCACAACGTGTATTTGAACCATGTAATAACATACTGTCACTATATATATGTTGATGTGTTATTAACTACCCTGCTATAAAGTGATTAAAATGTGTGATGCCTGTGGTTGTAAGGCATTTCAGAAATGTACTCTAATATGTATTAATCCTTTTTAATTTGTTTCCCTTTACACCACCCTAATGGCTGTGAACTGAAACTCATGTTTATGCTTGTCTAAGCTGTCAACCTCATTTCCTGCCTGAGGCATCGGTGCCAATTTACTGTACACTGGTCTGAAATGCATTTAGATCACAGCAGTAATAATTCCTGCTGTAATCTCCTTTGGATGAGTCCCAGTGCTGCAATGACAGGAACACGGGTCATTATACGCTTCAGTAGTATTATATAGCAGGCGTCCTTATACTGTAACTGTCAGGAGTCAACTGATCTGGACTCCTGACAGTTGTGATGTATAGACAGTCTTCACCATACATCACTTATTTATTTCACAACAGTTTTGATGGTGCTGTTAATTATATGCTTACATATGCTCTTTATTTATATCTTGTTGTATTACTTACTGGATTAGATTGTTATTATAATCTATGTTGATTTAGTTTTTTCTCTTATTTTCTTGCTATTAAAAATGTTGCAGCTAAACTTATAATGTTACAACTTGCATCATACGTTTTTGTATTATACTCAGCATTTAATTTGAGGCAGGTTATCAGCTTTTGCCAATTATTTTCTTTTCATTTTATAGACTCAAAATATGTTTGCTGTATTTAGTAAGAAATAAATGCCTTGTTTGCAAAGAGTGCAACTCCTGCTCTCTGTATTAGCAGCTGAAGAATGGGTGACATTCATAAACTGAGAATGTCGTTCATGCTTTGTCCAGCAGATGGGAGTAAAGTTCCATTCTTCATACTTATACTGTATATTTGACTTTATGTTCTCGGTTGATTAACAGTGGTGGAATGTAACAACAATAGCTGTACTTGAGTAGAGATTTTGGGTTTCTTGTATTTTAATTGAGTATTTAAACGTTCTGCTACTTTATACTTATGTTCCACTACATTTCATAGTGACAGATTGTACTTTTTACACATTAACACTTATTTAAGAGCTATGGTTATTTGTCAAATTTAAATAGTAGTAGAACTATAATAATAATGATGATAATAATATTATTTAGAACTACAAAAATAATATGTGACAACATTAAAGTACAGCCTACATATCAATACTTCATTCTTTTTTTCTCGCAGTACTTCTACGTTTATAGAAGGGATCACCATGAAATACCTGATGATTATTTAGATAAAGACATTATTTTAGCATTACAGGTTTAAGTAAATGTTACATTAGAATATGCAAATTACCATTGTGTTATATGTGCTTATTTGCATATTATTTGCATACTTTCAGAGGAGAAATCTGAACACAGAGTGAAATCAGGTTAAAAACCTAGTTTCATTTTATTGACATATTAGAGTCCATTTTTGGAAATCTCTTTATATCACTCCATACAAAAAATACTACCAAAAGACATAAAGTAATCGATGAGATAGATAGATTAGTTCAAAATCCAGACATTGTATAACATTTCAAGTGAACAGGGTACTTTTATTTCAACACCTTCTTAGCTTACTGTATATACTTTTAATTGATCTCAATATCTTTATATGTCATTTGCCTTTTGACATTTGTTGACAGCTTTATTAAGTCTTAATCAATCATATGAAATGTGCTATATGAGTAAACTTGACCTAAATCTGGAGTTTAAAACGTTGACATCCGGTGATACAGCAGCATGTGCCTTATGGGTGATATTTGATTCCAGTCTTGCAAAATCCAAAATTCTCTTTGAAGTTACAGTTTCACAAATCAATAACTAACAGATGTGCCAGCAGGAGTCTGATGAAACTGCACACGTATATGTTGCAGATCTATTGTAAGTGACCTTCTCCCCTTTGGCGCAGAAAGATTAGAGAACATCATTGAGAACATTCAGTTAGGTAATAACTACATATAGCATGAATGCAGGCAAATATAAAAACAATTCACCGTACATGTGTGTCAAATTAGTATGTGGATTTATATATGAATACTTAAGCTAATATTTAACTCCTTTTTAATGCATTTTAATCCCTTTATAGCCTTCGCTCTGCCAAATATCCATCGCCGTTTTGCAATGTCAAAGTTCAACGTCCACGTGCTAATATCTACTTTTGTCTGATAAAAAGTCCAAAAGATATAGGAGATTAAGAAAAACAGCAAATGTTAACATTTGGAATCTGAACATAAGCTGTAGCCAGTGAATGTTTGGCATATTATTTTGTTTTTAAGGAATAATCAAATATCAAAATAGTTTGTGATTAATATTGTGTTGAGTTTATCCATACGCAGTGGTGAAAAAGTATTTCAAAGCTTTTGTGTCATTGTAAAGCGCTTTGAGTGCCTTGAAAAGCGCTCTAAATAATTTTTTTATTAATTATTATTATTATTATTTTACATAAGTAATTGTTACAATACAGTCAGTGTCACATTTTTCTGTAACAACAAGCGAGTAAAAGTCCTGCATTAAAAAGTGAAAATGTACTAGCATCAAAAGATACTTAAAATACTCAACATTATGTTCTCATTATGCAGAATTTAGGGATAATCGTTTGAGTGGAGTTCTCAGTGTCTGGGTGAAACTGGTGACCAGACTGAACTCTACGTCACAGTGAAGCCCCGCCCCCTCCACCTCCATCACTGCACGCTCAAGGAACAGAGCGTGCTCTGCGTCAAACCCATCAAACCGCTAAGTGACTGCAAGAACAACCGGAAACGAACTCGTTTACCTGCACAATAAAACTTAGGACTGCAATTTTTGATCTTTTGTATTGGTTGATGAATTTATTTAGCAAGGTATGGATCATTTTATCTGTTAATATGCCAAAAATAGATAGAACAAATTTGATAGAGCCAAAAATGATATCTTCAAACAACTCAATAATTGAATTATACATTCTCATTTGAGCTGCTGTTGTCCTTCCGCATGTTTAGTGTTTTTTAGCCAACATTAATCAATTTCCAGCTAGTATTTGATTAACATAACCCATTATAATTGGTGAGGATTATTTGTGCATATTCCAAAGTGAAATTATTGCACTTCACAGTTTTTGAGGATATCTGTAAGACAACATGAACCAATTGTTACATGTTACCACGAACAAGACGACAACATTTAATTTTTACAGGTTTTCTGTATATTCTCAGTACAGGTTATTTTAATATGAACAAACTAGTTTGGGTTTACAAAGGACGATATGTATGGAAGATGATTTAAGCCACATTGTCCAACATCAATTCAAAAGCTCAAATGTATTTCATATACGATTATATATAACTGTCATTTACAGGTAGGGGAATAGTTGTGGAGCAGTTGAGTAGAAAAGGTGTACAAACAAATAAAAAATCATAAGGCCTGCCATGAAGCATTTGTGGCTGCTAAAATAAAGGGCCAAACAATTGCAAACTCAGGTGCTGCGTCATTTCTTCATTGGCTTTTATTTTGAAAGTCCAAACCGGAAAACATTGTTTCATTCAAGCTGCCTTGACGAACTGAGAGGAAAGTGAAAGGCGGTGGGGAAGTTGATCTGGTGGTACCGCGCATCTTCCTGTCGACTCCAACCGGTGATAATCCAGCTAATATCAGCTGGATAAGATAAAGGATCAGCAGTCAGGCTGTAGTCCTCCAGAAGGCCGGTTCGGCGCGGTTCAATATTATTCCCTCCTTCGAAAATCCTGCACAAACGGAGATTTTAAGCGGAAAAAACGCTAATAATAAACATGAACGCGACTGAGCATTCCCCGCTGGCTGAGTACGATTTCGAGCGGCGCTTCGACGAAAGAAGAGCCCTGGAATGGATGCAGGAAAACTGGTATGTATAAAATGGAAAATAGCTTTGAAAAAGACATGATAAAATGTCTGCTAGGCCCTTCCCCTCCTCTGCGGTGGCTGGTGGGGTCTGTCTGTACCCCATGTCCTGTCAGGGTTCGCCATGCGGACCCGGTGTCTTACATGTATACCCCTCCCTCCATTAATGTGATTGATTTACTAGCTTAAAGTGTCGCATATTTCACTAAAATTCACCAGAATTAGCCAATGTTAGCTTAAAAATCATGGTAATCACATTCTACCCGCTTTAATTCAAATGTCCTTGAGGATGCAAGACATGACTTCATCCTTGCTCCCATAGGTCAGCCCGAGTTTCAATTACAGCTATGTCTGTTAAGCACTGTTTTCACGGAAGTTTACAATATGCAAAATGGAAACCTAGAAGACCATGTGTTTTCCTTTACTCTTATGAGACTATTCAGTAATGAATATAAATGCAGCTGTGTTTCTGTGACAGGCAAGTGAGCTGTCAAATGATGAGTGACTGTAGACTCATTTTTAAAGAGGAGCAAGTGCATTAACAGGGAAGCTTTGTTTAATACTTGGACGTGCTTCAGCATTCCTTTGGCAGAGTTGTAATGTAACTTTACTTTTAAGGAACACAATTATAGGCCTACTGCTGTCTTTTGTTTTATGGATCAATTTCATTTTGTCATGGCCATTTCTACTGATCATAATTCCATTGTTGAGGTCTACTAGAATATATTTACATTGTTCAATTTTCCAAATGGATGGATTCTCATACAGCATCTCTGTATAGTATGTGTATTCACTCTCTGTCCTACACGGCTTGTTGGAGCTCCTGCCCCCCCCCTCCTCCCTATGAGCCCACTGTGCTCTGATGAGTCCACCACCGTTACAGCTGAACATCAGTGATTATGTGTTACAATAGAGTGCCACAGTAACGCGTCCTAAAACCCGGAAGTAAGTTAGCATTTTACCACTTCCGGTTCCTTCGACAAAAACCAATGCATAGGATTTTGGAAAATAGCTCGAAATAAGGTCTGTGGCTGACACAAATTGAAGAGACCGATCACGTTTTGTTCAGCCGGATAATATCCACATGTCTACCCTACTTTTATAATTTTCGAATCATAAATCTAGATAGATTTATGATCGATAGATTTATGATGGATATTGTCCGGCTGAACAAAACGTGATCTGTCTCTTCAATTTGTGTCAACCACAGACCTTATTTCGAGCTATTTTCCAAAATTCTATGGAGAAATTGCATTGGTTTTTGTCGAAGGAACCGGAAGGAGTTTACTTCCGCGTTTTAGGACGCGTCACTGTGGCACTCTATGGCGTTAGCAACCAGAAATAACACCAGTAATGACAAACAGATGAGAATGCTGCGTGGGGTCTGGGTGCCGTGTTGGCGGGACGTTGCACGGCTCGCTGCTGTGAGGAGCGGACAGTGTGAGCTGGATTACTGGTGTAGTTTCCTGGTTGCTGCGTGGGGTCTGCGAGACAGCGAGACATCGCGAAACTCAGCCTGAACTCAGCCTGTACCCGCGGGTACCCGACGGGTGACCCGCAAAAAGAGTGATTCGCGGGTGGTATTTTTTCAAAAGAAAAATTCCGGGTTCGGTTCTGGGTAAAACAAAGAAGATGCGGGTCGGGTCGCGGGTGTTGCACAATAAATATATTAAAATAATAATTTAATTTAATGTTTAAATCCTCAGACCTCTCCCCCTCGGGACCGCGCATAATCATAACCTCTGCAGCGCATCAATCAGCTGCTGAGCGCGCCACATTCGAAATGGCTGAGGTGAAGCTCTCTAGAGCAGGGGTATTCAACTAAAATTCAACGAGGTCCAGTTAGAGAAAATCTCCCCATGCAAAGGTCCGGAACATCAAAATGTCTAAGTTGCTTTATGAATTAGTGTGATATATATATTGAAGTAGCCTGCAGCTTTATCAACGTCTGCATGTAATCAACAACTGACTGCCAATCAAATAAAGTACAATTCAAAAACAACAATATTTATTGTCAATTAACATTTAACTATACAGATATACAGTAACTGTGGATATGTGTAATGTTCCTCTCGGGCTGCATTTAAAAATAAAATTGGAGAAAATAAATAAAATAGCTTTTGAAAATATGTGCATCTTAAGTGCTTAATTTTAGATAAATAAAATAAAGTGTAGCAGCAGCTTGAGTTTCCCTTTTTCTTTGTTAACCGTTTCACATCATGACTTAACGGTTTCAGCTGATTATAGAACAATATCAGTCTTTACACATCATAACAATTGAACAGTTTTAAAGTTTCTCTTTCTTTCCCTCTTATATTGCAGTCCCTCACTCACTTTTTTTTAATTCAGTGCGAGAATTGAGCTCGAGCTTGTCCTGCCAGGAGTTTAAATCTGGGCTGAAATGGTGTCGGGGCCATTCTCATACACACATGCAGGTGCTCATCGGTTAGCCTCGGTTAGCCTGCCCTGGAACGATATTTAGTTTTAATTTTGATCCTGGTGGACTGATCATATTGGGCTCTGAGACTGCTTATTTTTTGTGACCTCAGTTCTGACTTGAGAGGGAATGTTTGGTCAAACACTTTGTGTTTTGTCTCATAGTGGCGTTTTGGCACTTTTAATGAGCACCACGGTCTCTGAACAAATGAGACACACTGGTTCTGTGCTCCCAGTGGGCAGGATGAACATGAATGAGTCTGTCCACTCGGGGTTAAAAGCTCTGTTCTCACTGTCCACTTTCCTCTTCTTGGAGAGCGCCATGTGTAATTATTTGCCTCTCCCTGTCTGCCGCTAACACGCCTGTTCACTCTCCTCTCCGTCTTCTCTCCCTGTATCGCTAACTCTTCACTCACTTTCCTCTCCGCTTCTCTCTGCCGCGCTCTCGTCTCTTCTTCTGTGTTTCTCTCCCTGTATCGCTCACTCGTCTCTTTCGCCCCCTGTCGGCGGCGGTTAAAATAGAATCGCCCCGTCAAAATTGAATTCCCCTATTAATGTATTGATTATAGGTCCGGGTCCGTATAGGTCGGCGTCTGGGTCCGGACCGCGGTCCGCCTGTTGCCGACCCCTGCTCTAGAGGATGATACAGCATTGTCAATATCTCTTCCTCAAGAGCTAAATCCAACGTCTGGGAGGCTTTTGGTGTCATCCTAGATGGAGAAAATAACCAACAGACAACAGTCCCGTGCAGGACTCTGGGCTGCAGCACCCTCATCTGCGAGGCTCCACTAGCACCCGCACCCCCAAACGTGGCGCACCTACAGTGTAAGCGCACCACAGTTTCGCCACTGCGAGGCTCCACTAGCACCCCCCCCCCCCCCCCTCCCCCCCCCCCACCCAACGCGTTACAGTTTCGCTGCTGAGAGAGTGTGTGTGTGTGTGTGAGGAGCTCCACGGATTGGTCCATTGGGTCGTCGTTACGTCACTTGGTTCCCGGAAGAAAAAGAAAAATCTCCAACGAGGCGTTCTGGGGCAGCATAGACAGGTCTTTTCTGTGTTAGAGTTTTACTCGCTACAGGGTGTACCTTGAGGGTTTGTGACTTTGCAGACCGTTTACATGCAGAAAAAGCTACATAACACACAAGGGGACGGGTAATAACCGGAAAAGCATGACATGGGACCTTTTAAGATGTGATAACTCGCGTGAATACTGTCCACTCTGCTTCTTCCTCTCTTACTTCCTCTCTTACTTGAAAGTGCTTCTTTATTGTTTCTCACATACAGGATCACTATAGAGAACAGTATTGTGCCGGAACTACAGATATCCTATGTTACACTGAAGAATATACACATGTTTTTCCTTAAAACTAGAGCCCTATATCAACGTGAATAATAAAATGACAAGAACTCTCGGTGAAGAAATTCCAAAGATATGTTTTTATTAAGTGTCACTATTGATTTTTCGTCCTGCAACACATTTCGTGGTTGCAGTATTTTCTTTTTTATGAACCTTATCAAAAAAGTGCATTTTGGTATGGGTTTATTTACATTGAAACTTGGCCTGCATATCATATTAAAATCTATATTTGGGGTGAAAAAATCCAGACATTTACAGACATCATCCCTCAATTAGTAGGATATTATATCGGGTGCCTTATCCGACAAAATCCGAAACAAAAATAGATAAAAGTTTAAATCTATTGTACAACTCCTGTCTTTGATGATTAGTGATTTATTAATTTATCAAATAAAAATCGAATCATTCGGTGGCCTTAGCAGGGCCGTTTTTTAGGATTTGACCTTAGGGCTAACCCTCTCAGAAAGTACACATAGTATTCTATTCAAAGCACATGTAAAACTGTCTGCTGGAAAATACTCTGAGGCTAAGTGAGTGTCAACCTGGCTGCTGTCGCTCTGTTCTAGTTTTGGTGAATTGAAGAGATCGATGAAAATATGAGGCCATTAGTGGAGAATGTGTGAGGACTAAAGCCAAACCAAATATGGCCTAAATCTGCACATGGGCTTACAAAATGATAGTAAACTGCGTGTAGGTTGGACAAATTGAGCACTCCAGTACACCAACTGGGGCTCTGGGTTATTACAGTAGACATATTTATTTGTTTCACCTCTTTAAACATACTGCGGCCACCCCAGGTTGTGCGCTTAAAAATATTTCTCATTAACTCAAACATATAACCTGTCACTCATTAAAACCTTATCTGCATGTGACATGCATTGTGTAACATATGAAGGCATGACATCAGGTGAACCCCTATGTGACTCTGTCAACTGGTGGCATTATGCATGAAACATTTCTATTATATGTTTTATATATACATAATTGAAGCAACATTCAGAAAGCTGAACCCATAAGGCACAGCTTAGGGCATCATTTGCGATGCACTTTATATAAAATGTCATTTAATTTATAGAAATGCACATCAAACACCAACAGCGCTATATCTAAAATTATTAAGGAGAGTCTGCCGCTTTTATTCCTATTTTATGGCTTTAAAAACTAAGTATCTTTAGGTTTTCATCTGTAGAATTGCACAAACAAGCAATTTAAAGATGTCCTATTACATTCAAATAGTAATTTTATGAGCTAACATTTTATTTTATTGAAACAAATAACCAATAGATCAATCAAAAGCAAAACAACTGTTAGTTTAAGCCTTAGTATACATTTTTTTTATATTTTATCAGTTTATTATCGTGTTTTTCCTTAATCTTTGGCCTTATGCAAGTTTTTTTTCTGCACTCAACATGGACGCACTGGGAAGGGCTATCGGAAGCCCCCGTGGCATTAACTGGGTCAAGCAGCATCCACTCGGACTAATATGTATTGTGCCAATCTGGATTAGTCATCTGGTCTATTCTCAAACCACCACTCACTCACTCACTCACTCACTCACTCACTCACTCACTCACTCACTCACTCTCACACTCCCTCCTGGATTAAATAAATACACATCAGGTATGGCTGTTCTTTTTTGTACAGCCTCACAGTGTACACCTATTTTTTTCGCCTCCATTAGTTAACCTTTTCTGCTCTGTCGCCATTTTTGCCCACCGGTTGTTAATTGAAATAATATTGGTGTCTGTTGATAAACCAGGCGGAGCAGTGCCCAGTTAAAATTGCCTCATCACTCAGAGCTGGCAGTGTAAACAGTCAGTGTGTCAGCAACTAATCTCTTAATCCTCTGCTGTGATTATAAATCAGGATAAGGCTGAAGGATTGGGTTATAAGACTGTTGACTTTTTTTATATAGCGTTTAAAATCGTAACGTACAAGTCATGTGTTTGAATCATGGCCTTGGTGAGCAGCAGACAGTCAGATCATGTCATATTTGTTCATAATTGCAGATGTCTGGTGCGTTCACCCTAATTGTGTAATGTCCTTATGTAACAGCAGTACAGCTGTGTAATCATGTCCAGTCCAGGGTCTGACTGAGGTGGTTTAGCAAGGATGTTTGTCAGAGGAAGTATCCTACTTCCTCTTTTTTAACATGATAGGGGTTAAAGTACATTTAGGGTAGGTTATGTCAGGTAATTCCTTTCAATAATGGTTGTAAAATACTGGTTTCTGTTCATTTATGTTGAAGGAAAGGCTTCTTGCGTTTGTTGTCTGTACTTTTATGTGGGATCACACAAATAAATTGTATGATTCCCATGAAGTAGCAGCTGTACCAGATGTTTTATGAATTTCTAGATAGAGATGGATGTTTATCTGTAAAAACTTGCATGACTTCACGTCACCACTGCTAAGCTTTAGGCGGTGATGTTTGGCATGATGATGTTTAGTTTTCACACATTAACTTGGACATTAACTGACGTATTTTACGTCGTAGAAGAAATTGTAAAAGTCCAGTAAGCTTGTTAACCTTCTAAACAAAATCACATTCAAAAAACCATTGAGACAAGCGAAGCGGAAGTGCTAAAAACTCAATCCCGTGTTCTAGGACTCATTCTGGCTGCACTCAGTCATAATGTTTAGTTTTTGGTACAAATGTAACCATATATGAATTTTGAGAATTTGTTATTGCATTAGATCTACAGGTGTCTCTAGTATTTTGTCCACTTTGGTTGCATCAATGGGGCTAGGATGAATACAATAATGTCTATGCTCTTACTCCTCAGTATGGTTGATTATTGTATCGATATGCTGTGTTTTGCCCTCCACAGGAGCAAGGCCTTCATGTTCTGTGGCCTGTACGCCGCACTCGTATTTGGCGGTCAGCACTTCATGAGGGAGAGGCCGAAGCTGAACCTGCGACGGCCGTTAGTGCTGTGGTCTCTCAGCCTGGCCATCTTCAGGTGAGTCACCATGCTGCAGAGCTGAAATGACTGGTCTTTGCTTCAGTGGATTGACATTTAAATGTACTGTACTTGTACTTTAGTTGCGAAAATCTGTTTTCTGCTTCTTTATACTTCTACTACACCAATGTGGTTTTAACTCTTCTACTTTTGATTTAATACTTTATTAACTCTACAGATTCTGATTCTGATTACAAAATATAATCGACTCATAAATGATGAGGTATTTTTATAGATTAAGCTCCTGCACTAGCACAACGTAACTCGCGGGTTACATAGAAACCAGGTTATGAATGGTAAAGAATAATGCATTGTGGAAAAATACATAATCTCTTGTTCCGCAGTATCGGTGCAGTCTGCTTTAAATGGAAGCACAATGTTGTCTAAAATAGTGCCCCATTGTATCATTTGAATTCTCTGTGCAAGTTCCAAGTTCCGCTCTAAGCAGGTTATTCAAGTCCTATTTGATATACAAAAGATTAAGATGTTCCAGTGTAGTACCATATTTTCCCTAGCGATCAATGCCAGAATGCTCTGGTGTGAAGTAGGGCTGCACGATTTGGGGAAATAATCTAATTGCGATTTTTCTGACAGATATTGCGATTGCAATTCGATTTGCGAGATCTGTTTTTCAGCGACCCAACTGAGGTTTATTGTAAAATGCATGAACTTCACCAACACAAGCTAACACCGCCATTCTGTGTCTACACAGTATATTATGCATACAACAGAGTGATACACAGTGATAACGGGTGTACAATATGGATTTTATTCAGCCAATTACTGCTTAGTTTTTATGACCTTTGACAATAAGATACCTGAACATTTGACTTTTAATGATATTAAAATAAGTTCATAACCTGTATTTGATGCACACCTAATGTCAAAAACGGCTAAGATTTAGTGAGCAAGCAGGTTGTCCTTCACTAAAACTCTGATAAAAGCCCACAACGTTAGCATGCTGCACCTGTTGTTGTTCTTCTTATCTGTTTTTAGTGTAGAATTACAAACCAACTGTTAAGCAGCAAACACTATCTGATTTTGTAGATTCTGGCATTGTCAAGTAAATACAAACATGCTGGTTTCAACTTCAAACAGTCAAAGTTGTGCTCAGTGGGAATTATGTTCACTGTCGGATTTCAACTGATTTTTGAATAAACCAGTCCACCACCGTTACAGCGGAACATCAGTGATTATGTGTTACAATCTATCGATTAGATTTATGATTTGAAAATTATAAAAGTAGTGTAAACATGTGGATATTGTCCGGCTGAACAAAACGTGATCTGTCTCTTGAATTTGTGTCAACCACAGACCTTATTTCAAGCTATTTTCCAAAATCCTATGGAGAAATTGCATTGGTTTTTGTCGAAGGAACCGGAAGGAGTTGACTTCCGGGTTTTAGGACGCGTCACTGTGGCACTCTATACCGGCTAACTGCTGCATAGATGCAGGGACTGGCCATGTTTGGTAAATCTAGTTTAGTGCATCCAGCGTCAGAGTAATACCCAGAGAGGAAGCAGGACCTTCAGTATAAATGGTATGTACATCACTGTAATTCACTTTTACTGCTCCTTGTCTGCTGTCCTTGGCCGAGCTCCAATAATCCTTTAGCAGTCGTGTCCTGAAGCGTCTTTGGTATCCAGTACTCTGCTCATACATATTTCCTTTCTATTACAATGATTTTCACTTGCACTGATAAAACCACACCTGTACCGATGGAAGTCTGGTGTTCATCCGTCCCACTCTCATGAATGTGATATCTCAGGAATGTCTGAAGGAAATGTCTTCAAATGTGCGCTTGGACTCGTTGGATGAACAGGGTAGACATTGGTGGTCAAAGGTCAGGGTCACAGTGACCTTACATTTTTCCCATTCTCATGAATGCCAAGATTTCCACAACTGTTAGAAGATATTTATTCAACATGGCTGAGACAAACCAGTTGGACCAGGAAATAATTGCATTTATTGTTTTATGCAAATTCAGCAGTAGAGTGATTTCTCTTGTGATATTTTTCTCTTATGACAAGGATGATTGTAAGGTTAGTGCTTAGAACATCTGAGAACAGTTCAGTCAGACAACTCACATGTTTCTTTGATATGTTTATTAGAAGCAGCATATAGTTTGAGTTTGGCGTCCAGGCTCGGGCCTCATCACTCCACAGATTTACACAGAACATTGAGTGATGGTTAAATAACTATCCCCCGAGCCTACAGGTGGAAGATGAGATGGTGGTGGGGCAGGTGAGCAGCAGCATCGTGGAAGCAGTAGCAGCAGCATTATCGAAGGCAGAGGCAGCAGATCTGGCAGCTTAAATAGAGCGGCACGTTTAGCAGAATGTGTTTGGTTGGTTGTAAGAGGGACGAGGCGTGACATATGTAAATGTATCATTGGTGCTCGAGTTGACCTGAACCAGCTCGCAGGCTTCGCCCCATTGTACAGCTTATAGGGTTTGGTACTGTATGGAGAATCGGCTCCAAATTTGAACCAGTTGCAAAATTCAGATTTACAAAGGAATTGAATTTTGATTTTGCTTATCGTAGCCCACACGTCAGTTCATACAGTCTATTCTCTGGCTGTACTTTTGTTTCATTAAATCAACCAATTTACAGGTTCCATAAAGTGTATCAAATAATGATGGAGCCCAAAGGTTGTCTTTGTGTTATTTAAGCATGTGACCTGTTCTGACCCTCACAAAGAATCAAGGTCTAGAAATGTTAAGAACTGGTTTGATAAGCAGAACAGGAAGCCACCCAAAGCTATCAGTTCATCTCTGCTTGTTGTGTTGGTTTTCTCTTTATTTATTTATTGCACAGGAATTCCTTCCTGCAATATCTGGATCAATGTTTAAATGCATTGTACTACAGCCACAGGGCTCTAAGAGGGTTTTTATGGACATTACAGGGATGAGTAATGTTATGTCTTTATCGCTGATGGAACAATGGAGGTGTGCATTCAACTCTGTGGTTCAGTGATGTTTTTATGGGAAACCATACCATGGGTTGTAAGGTGCTTTTTAAGGTTCAAGTTTGTGATGTATGAAATGGTGAGACCTTTGAAATGCTTTGTGATGATTACACTTTCACAAACTGAGACCCTCCTATAGGGCAATGAAAGGACTAGAATGATATTAACTGTTTCAGGATGTCTTAAGAATGATATTGTTGTGTGCTTTACCTCAGCCTCCGTTATGTGTACACTATACAACAAGGTAACCTGAAAATGGCTGTTGAATAGCAGTACGAAAAATGATTTGACTAGTACTGTAGGAGTGGATATTTGATCTGGTCCCTTTTTTGATTGGATTAAAGGCCAGATTTGATTTGTTTTGATCTAATTATATGCCGTTCTTGATGATTTGATTGCATCAGACGGATAACAAACATGTAAGGAATAAATATGAAGCACTGTTTTAGATAATAATCTGCAAATAATCCAGAACTCTGCTGCCCGGATCATCACCCGCACCAACTCATCCGACCACATCACCCCCATTCTCACTCAGCTACACTGGCTTCCTGTACACTACCGTATTGACTACAAAAACCTTCTACTCGTATATAAAGCTCTCCATAACCTTGCCCCCATCTACATCACCGACCTCCTTCAGGAGTACACCCCCTCCCGCACCCTCCGCTCTTCGTCCGTAGGACTTCTCACCGTCCCAAGCTCTCGCCTCAAAACCATGGGTGCTCGAGCTTTCAGCTGCTCGGCTCCCAGACTCTGGAAATCCCTGCCACTACACATCCGACAGTCTGATTCCATAACACTCAAAACCCACCTGTTCAAACTGCCATTTTCTTAATAAACTGTACCCTGTGTCCTTTTGTGTCCTTGTATAGTCCATTTCCTGTTGTTTGTCTTGTCTTACCCCGGCTGATACTTCACTAAATCCACTGTTTTAATTGTTCCCTATATTGCCCCTATGCCCTGTAAGGTGTCCTTGGGTGTTATGAAAGGCGCCCCCCAAAATAAATGTATTATTATTATAAAAATTGCTTTAACTTCTAATAAAGAAAAATAAAAAAGCCTACAGCTCTATATTCACCCAATTAGAGAGGTGATGTTCATGCACTTTCATATTTGCCGTTTACCTTTTTTTACATATGTACATTTTTTGTTTTGCATTTCAATCTTTTATAAAAATGTTCAAATGCTGTATTCAAGCACAACCCTTAAAGCACGCCACACTACATGTCATTACTTGCGGTGTTGTGTTGAACTACTATAATTTAATTATAGACACTTATTCCACTATGAGCATGGATTCAAACCAATACAGAACAATCCGATTAAGACCATCTGATATAAATGTAAGTCAGTTTGTGCTTGATCATTTAGATGACGTAACTGTGTATCACAATATGTTGATTTCATCCCCCCCATTAAAATAATGTTGTTTTAATGGTTTTGCCTGTTTTGGATTCCCTCTGCAGCATCATAGGAGCGGTGAGGACAGGACTGTACATGGTGCACGTCCTCACAACCAACGGCTTCAGACAGTCTGTGTGTGACATCAGCTTCTACAGCGCCCCCGTCAGCAAATTCTGGGCCTACGCCTTTGTTCTTAGCAAGGCACCAGAGCTGGGTAAGACTTCTGTCATCTCTTTTTTTCATAGTCCAAAACTTCAGAAGCCACTAAAATGTCTGGTGGTGTAAGATTAGGCTACATTTGGAAAAAAGCTCTCGCGGTAATTTCCTGACATTTCCCAGCAAACCTTAAAAGTTGCTTCTTTAGAAGATTAGTGCTGTCTCCCTGTGTGCACACTGATCTCTTCATGCCCTCTATTGAACCAGAGACCTGAGTGATGTTGGAAACGGAGGCATATGCTGAGTTGGCAATAAAATCCCATTAGTGGATGATTAATAGAGAAAGTGTTTTCCTCCCGCAGACAGGAAGACAGTCTTCGTCTTTCATACAGGGTGTAAACTGTTCAAGACCAGTATAATTTGTGCAAATAAATTAGATATATAGGCTAATTATGGTTTATAAAAACACAGCAATATCACCACAACAACTCATACATATGTATTAAGCATTCAGATCCAAAAACTGGTTATAAACATGCCAATAGTTTAAGCACTTTATGTACAGTAGATAAAGTTAGTGCATACAAAATGTTGGTTCTCATTGCATAGGAATGGTAAACTATGCTAAGTGCATTAGGTCAAAGCTAAAGCTAATAGTCAGCCCCGAAACTTTGATCGATGTATACAACTTATCTGGTCATGTGACAAAGATTAAATGAAAGATTCCTTTTATGAATGCATTTGATGTCTTCCTCTCCCAGGAGACACGATGTTCATCATCCTGCGGAAGCAGCGCCTCATCTTCCTGCACTGGTACCACCACATCACCGTGCTGCTCTACTCCTGGTACTCCTACAAGGACCAGGTGGCGGGCGGCGGCTGGTTCATGACCATGAACTTCGTGGTCCACTCCTTCATGTACACGTACTACGCTGCCCGGGCCGCCGGATGGAGGGTGCCCCGCCCCTGCGCCATGATCATCACCACCACCCAGATCCTGCAGATGGTGATGGGCCTCACCGTGCTGGGCCTGGTGTACAACTGGAAGCACGAGGTGCGCTGTCCCTCCAACATGGACAACATCACCTGGGGCTTCCTCATGTACCTCAGCTACTTGGTCCTCTTCGCCTTTTTCTTCTACGACACCTACCTCAGAGGCTCCTCCGGGCACAAGGGATCCAAGGCGGAGTAGCAGGTCTGTGCGGAGCGTGCCATGCGCAGAAATGACCCTCAGCGAGGGGCCATGAATGTGTGAGTCACAACTAGTTTCCTGGTTGCTCGGTCCTTCTCTTTTTATGACGTTTTCACTTGACTTTTTATAGGCACTGCTTGTAACATCCATGGATTTAGAGCGGTAGGAAAGAGGAGACCAGTTCAGACTGAGCACAGCTTTTACATTATCGAAATTAATTTAAAGGGGGTGAAGGAATAACATGTTGTCTTTGACTAACATAGTTTTTACGTCATTAGTTATTGCCTCTGATGGTTAGACTCTTGACCCTTATCAAAACAGAACAGCCATACAGTATGAGGGCCAAATATTTGTATGTTGTAATGAAAAAGTGATCATACTTGATGTATATGTAAAAACTCCGAAGTGGAAATTGTTAAAGGGAAAGCTCAACATTTTGGGAAATACAGGTATATGCTTGATTTCTGAGAGTGAGATAGCTTAGCTGTTTCCCCCTGCCTAGCGTCCTTATGCTAAGTTAACTGCCTCAGACAGAAAGCAAATAAACGTTATAACCCAAAATGTTTAACAATTTAAAATTGTGTCTGTTTTAGCCCTAGCAAAACTGTGACCTAAAAGATAGTGAGTTTAGGATTATCAAAAGGGAACAAAGACTTCACAATGCACTGCATGAAAGAAGGGTGTTTTTCTCTTACTTATTTTTAGCACTCACCACACATGCATTACACACAGCATTTTAACCCTTGTGCCTCTCTAGGGACATTTTTAGCTTTTACTTTTAATTAATTTAGGCTATTTTAATGCGTATGGCATAAATGTTCTGTGTTTTTTTTAAATAATATTTTGAAGCTCACAACACAACTTATAAGAAGTATCACAGGTAAATAATAGAGACCCTTAAGGTAAAAAGATATCCCCTAATAGGCGCGTTCACACCGGAAAACGTATTAAAGCCCCAATGTTTAACTATTTCCCCCCAGATTGAACCATTATCTAATTTTAACTACTTATGGCAAATTCTTGCTTTTTGTCTGATGACCTCCAAAGGCATTGCGGCCGTTTTATGTCATTATACTAAGTAAATGTTGTTACTAATAATTGGTAACTGCACTGTGATGGAGAGGAGTCAGAGCCAACAGCAGTGCCTTGATCAAGAGCACCTTGGCAGTGCCGGTGAACTAGCACCTCTCCAGCTACATATTATACGTATATTTTGGTCAGATGGAGACTTGAAACGTCGACCATTCAGTTCCCGAGCCAAGTCCCTACAGACTGAGCTACTGCCACCCATACACAAGAAATAAAAGGCATAACAAGGGCGTTATCGAAACAAACGTTTGGCACTTAAAGGTTTAAAATTCAGAAAATTAATCAATATTTAGTAGTCACATTCAGCGCTGGTGTTGGTCAAATGTAACTCAGTGGAATATATATATATTTAAATGTATGGCCATTTTGTGTAGGTCTGAGAAACATTGAGTTGAGTTCAAAATCTCGCCTCTCTACTGCCCATAAACCATTGAGCATCTTCTTCTTCTTCTTCTTCTTCTTCTTCTATTGAGCCTGTGTGGTCATGGGCGTAATTTCCACTGGGGACGGGGGACATGTCAAAACATTTTTCAAAATCCCGTTTGTGTCCCCCCCACTTCAAGTGTTTTTTTAATTTTTTTTACGCAAGCAGTCATCGTCACGGAGGAGCGTCTGTGTGTGTGTGGCACGAGCGCATTTTGTGAGAGAGAGAGAGAGAGAGACGGAGAGAGTTACGAGGGTTGTTGTTAGCATCTGGTGCTAGCTCGGAGCTAACGGAGATTAGAAGCGGTTTCAACAATAAGGAGAGGGAGAGTCCTCTCCTGTCGGACTGAGAGAGATAACGCCAGCTCAGGTGAGGTGAAGGACTCTGAGCGATTAGATTGTAAACTTTAGTCTAAGTTATCTCAGTGGGTCTCAAACAGTTTGGTCATCTATGTAAACAAATATTTCCATCTATTTAATATAGTTGTTCAAAATAAGTTAAATCATTCCAATGTCAGTAAAAAATCATTCCAATGTCAGTAAAAAATAAAAAACACAGTTTGAAAGGGGAGTGATTAGTAAAATATGCATAAATAAAAAGAAAGAATGCAGACTAGGTAAGATAAAGACAGGAGAGAGGAGTATATCAATGATTTGGTTGTGAGCATATTCTAATGGTTTTTGGAGTATTGAAATATATCCATACATCTCTTCATTTGTGCACCAGATTGATGCCTTTAACTTCAATTTAAAGAAAAAAATCGTCCCTATATATTTGTAGAAAGGCAGGAAATGGAATTAAATCGAGAACAATGTTTCATTGCGGAGGACCCCCTGTTTTGTGTGTCCCCCACTTCTCAAACCAAAGTTACACCCTTGTGTGTGATGACATGCTAACACACCATGATCAATCTACAGCCGCCCATACTTGATGTGTGCTCACAAAGCACTTTGTCTGCTGATAAGATCTGAACACATTCCTCCGCTCACACCCGTCCCAGAGCAAATAACTTCCAGGAAGTGAGTTATGTAATATGTTGTTTAAAGCTAACGTCCCCCTGTCCCCCCGTCCTCTCTGTTCCTCCGTCCTCTCTGTTCCTTCCTTATTATCCTGTGTACACACTGCACATCTTGCCTTCTCCACCTCACTTGAGATCTTACACAAAGCCCATTCTGCTCCCCCTTCATGGGTTTTTGGTTGGTGTTATCAGATGTATAAAACTCATGCTAGAGGACACACCTGCTGTATGTATTGCACTGTTAATATCAGATTTGTGTAAGCATGGATCTTTTAAATCTCAGTTGTTGAGAAACTGGGAGCACGTGCACACAAGCCTGACTTCCACTCCCACTGGGGGCCATGAATAGATCTACAACCAAACCCAATCACTTGTAGTATTTCTGCTTGCTTGACAAGACTTTAGACCTGTCTGTTAAAACAAAGAAGGCGTATAGGTTCTCTAACTTCCTCATTCAGACTTATCTCATGGACATGTAAACCGTCCCCTGCAATAATGTCTTAGCCTTTGTCAAACATCTCAAATGTAGCCAGAGATTTAGCTTACAGCACTTAAATTGAAATGGACATTGAGGTAATAAATATGGATAAAATAAAAACACAATGGACAATAACCTTTGAAAAAGGAAATAGTTGTACACCCGCAATTAAAGAGCTACTTAGGCTAAACTACATGTAAAATAACTCATGTTTTACTTCTAAATGTTTTGTTTCTGGTCCCAGTCTAGAACGCTCATTGTGGCCGTAGTTTAAACTTTAAAAAAAAAAAAAAAAAAACTGCCTAATCTGATGTTGCCTTAGTTTCCAGTCCCCCAAACTACAAGACAACGTTATTTAGAGGCTTTAAAGTGGTTCAAATATCCAGAGTTTACCAGGAAAATCAACCGGCCAGTTGGAAACCACTGATATTAAGAATTATGATTATTTTGCAATGATATGTTCATGTTTTGGAATTCATTTCAAATCCATTGGGTGGATTAGAATCCACCCAATGGGGTGCAGCACGTGACTTGATCACTACTGAACTGTTATTACATTTAAATTGTACTCAAATTGTAAACAAAGTGAAGCTTCTGCATTAACACTCTTGAGCTGGCTCGGGACACTGTGAGCTGGCTCACTGGTGTGGGGTCGGCGAGACACCGCGGAACTCAGCCTGTGCACACACACAAACTCCCAGCCAGGATGCGGGTGTGTGTGTGTTTCGGGCTGTGTCTCGCTGTCTCGCAGACGGCCACTGGGCTCACAGGGAGGGGGGGGGGGGGGGGGGGCAGGAGCTCCAACAAGCCGTTTAGGACAGAGTGAATACACATACTTTACAGAGATGCTGTATGAGAAACCAATGCGAGTGGAAAATTGCACAATATACATTTATTTTAGTAGACCTCAACAATGGAATTATGATCAGTGGAAATGGCCATGACATGGGACCTTTAATATATATTCCTCCATCAGATCTGAAGTGTGTATTTGTATCAGGATGTGCAGTTAGCTGCTTTTTCTTCCTCTTCCATCCAAAGGTGTGTTTTCCTCATTCCTTACATCTGCTGACAAACACCATGACGCCCTTTCTGCCTCTTTAATGTAAAGTAGACTAAAGGCCAGTAAAAATGGAAGGTTGCATTTGTGATTTGTGTAATTTCAGGCTGTTCTCTTTTCTCTGTCCTGTGTTTTATGCCCTTTTAGGTAAAGCCAGTCTGTGTGTAGTAGCAGTTTACAAATGTACATGGAGGGGGGGCTTTGGCTGGAACATATGAAGTAAAGACGATTGTTCTGCCATCATGTTTAACCACTAATACTGTATTTCTGTTATGGAGGAGCTGATGTTTAAATGATGCAAGAGTGGATTTAAAAAAGGGACATTTGTCTGTGTTTGTACTATTCCCGCTTTCACCTCAAATGTCCCAACAGAGCCATTTGTGACCTGAGCACCTTGTACGTAAATGCTTAATTTGTTTATGTAGTGTCCATCTGCCTTATTTGACCTTTTCTTTCAACAGCGTTCAAGTTGGATCATTCAATGTCATTTTTACAGATGAGCTCTGTCTGCTAGGAGAAATCCAAAGTTTGAAAAGTGTAAACGTGCACGATAAACTATTTTAGCATTAACATTGTGATCTTCGCATCATCCTGTTACATATTTTTACTGCATGGTGTAAACGGAAAAGTTTCACGGTTGTTGTTATCTGTGACTTATCTACTAGAAAAGTCGGCATTTATTACTGTTGAAGGCTTCATGGATAAGCAGTTTCTTGCTAACCACCAATCACATTCATTCTTCAATTTATTAAAAAAAACATTCCCTGCTTGTCAGTATGGAAATACTTTGGTGACAGAAAGGATGATGTTGAACGGAAAACAGCTCTTCTGGTTAAAATTCCTGTATTTTATATAACATATATCGCAGAAGAAGAACACATATTTTCTGTCCGTTCTTTCCAATATTGTGCGGCCCTAGTTTAAATCTGTGAGGGATTTCATTATTCAGGGCAGAAAGTGTAACCCCTGTATTCACAAAAACCCTTCATAAGAAGAAACCTGCACATAGATAAAGACAAATATTCTAACTTTTAAACAAATGTTGATGCATTTATAACAGAATCCCAATGGATTGAGTGCTGAGGCCACAAATGGAGCTCTGAATGACCTTTCCCTATAGTGTTACAGTACTAAACATGTGGTTTACTATGAAACATCATTCAGTTAATGTTGAGAAGGCCCCAGGTGAAGACTGGCTGAAGTGTTCTGTAACGTCAGTAATGATTCCTGTTCAGAACTTGTTGTAACCCTTTTTTTAACTTGAAATTATTTTGTGTGCCAAACATTGCTTCTGTTATTTTTCTATCATGGATCAGAGTGAATTTTTGCTCTGTGCATTACAGTACAGTGGAGTACAGTACAGTGTGCAGTGGAGTACAATGTACAATACAGTAAAGCAGTGTCCAGTGGAGTACATTATACAGTACAGTACAGTATGTGCACCTTTACCCCGGTGGATTCTACTGACAACTGCAAATGAAGGAGATACAAAAAAAACAGTTCAAGGGCTTTTGGTGTTGAAATGTTGTTACAGTAAATAAATTACAATAATGGTTTTAAAACATCTCTGTTCGTTATTTCAGATGGGAAGGAAACCCCTCTATGCAGGGGCAGGGGGGGACACCACACTGTGAGGGGCCTCTGATGATACATCCCATAAAGGATTAGGGTCACCACTGCAGCTCTGCTCTGTCACTACATGTATTATCTGTCAGTGTAACCAAATCGCATAATAATCTGCTGATGGAACAAACAGTGATGGAATGTAACACGTTTTAAAACTACAACTCAAGAACAATTTTTGAAGTACTTGTACTTTATACTCTATACCACTACACTTTTGGGACATTTTAAATTGCTTTGCAGATTTAGATTTTTCATCCAAAAATATAAATCAACTTTTTGGAGGTTAATCTACTAGCAGTATATCTACTTTTATTAAAGCAATAATTATAATCCAACAATTCTGAATTTAGCCATTCTCCATAATGAGTAATTTTAATCATAATACTTGTATGTACATAAGAATAATACTAATCCAAATGCAGGACTTTTACTTGGTACAAAGCATTTCTACTTTCTACATCTCTACTCTAGTATTATCGATACTTCTACCTAAGTAAATCTGAATAGCCTAGTTACTCACCCAATGATGTGATTTATAGCCCACTGTTGCATTATTGATGGAAGAAGTTATCTGATCCTTCACTTAAGTAAAAGTACATATAAAACTACATTACAAGTCAAAAGCTTTCGAAAGTTTCCTAAGGAAGAAGAGTACCAGGAAATCTAAGGAATACTGTAGATTTTACGCATGTAGATGTAATTGATGACATTATTGACAAGCAATTTTGTAGAAACAGAATATAAAACATTTGACATCAGTATATAAAGCATTTGACATTAGCCCCACCTTTACCATCTGCAACATTAAAGTGATCTGCACATTAAGGCATCAAAAACTACCCAATAATAATAATAATACACGATCGTTTTGAAATTGGCCATTGTAGAGAGAAATACTTTTACTTTGGTATTGTAGGTCAATTGTAATGTTTATACTCTTGTACATTCACTTAACTAAGATTTAAATGCAGGACTTTTACATGTTTTTTTTCTACCCTGTAGTACTGCTCCCAGGTGTTGGGCCTATAATGGAAAGCCTGTGGCGCCCTCGCGCGGCATGAGTCAGTTGCCATGGTTTCCTCTGTTGCTTCATGAGTAACTCTGGCTCTGTAAAGTAGCGCCATTTGTTTCCGACTTAAAATCACGTTAATTGAAAGCAGCTGTGTGAATCTCTGCACAGTGACGCACGCGAGAAGCCACGTGAAGTTGCCTTAAAATCCTGTAGGAAGAAATTATATTTGAACGGAAAATACATCAAGTAAATAACAACGGTGACTCCAATCAATGATACGTTCACGTTATGTTATTTTACAGTTGTAAGTATTTTGGTGAGGACCTAGGCTGTACTGAACGAACCTGTAACAGAGTAGTAGTACAGTAGTACAGATATTTCCCCTTTCCTGGGAGGAAAATATATTTAATATTTCACAACAACATTTTGGAGTGTGCAAAAGTGTGAAAGACAAACATTAAGTCATAGAAAAGTGCAGCAGAATACACTTTATAATAAGGATGGAACTGGTAAAAATAATAGAAAAAAGGATGGCATTAAACAAGCAATTAATAAATATGAGTGCAAAAATATAAAGTATAGACATTTAATTCCAAATAAACCATTAACGTTTCAGAAATAATAATAATAAAAAAATCTGACCATTTAAAAAACGTTCCCATACTACATTAAACCTCCAGTCAAACATCCTCAAAATTTCCATCTGTAAGCTCAAAAACACGAGCTTTTTAATGGGCACTTGAATGCACCATATCCCGCTTTCCTGGAAAACATTTTGAGCTTCTTTGGCCAGGAATAGAAAAACACGAGCACATCCAAAAGTGATGTGTGATTAATCTGCGAAACGGGCGTGAAATGTGATTCCAAGAACTAGAAAAGGAACAAAATAATCCAAAACAAGAAAAGAAACACCACAACACACCTGCAGCTGAACGCACACTTCCAAACACTCAGTAAAGTAGGCTATACAAAAGCCAAACATCTCTCCACAGACACGTAAATAAACTCAGATAAAGTTGTACTAAAAGACAAAAACATGTTTATTTTCCAACCCTGAAATAAAAAATGTCTTAAAATGAGTTTATACTGTCATATCTGGATTTAAAATGGTAGAACATGTGAGTGTGTGTTACTGGGAGGAGTCTGGAGTTCCTGTATCCAGCTGCTGTGTGTTTGGAGGATCACTGCCATCAGGCTGATCTCCGAGCAGCCTCAGAGTGAGATGAAGGAACATCCTGAGGGGATCAATCGGCATCAGATCTGTCACACCTTTTACAATGAAACCAGTTGGATCAGCTGATGCAGAGGAGCTCAGACTAGCAGTACAATTTGAGATGAAGAGGAGAGCCTGAATACTTTTTCCACGGAACAAACCGAAGGTAGGAAAAGCCCCCTTCACTGCACCTCTGTATGCAGATGTTCCTGAAGTAATGACAGTAATTGGGAAGTACTTGGAGAAACAAGCAGCTTCTGTACAGTAAAACCAGAGGAGACAAAAGTAATGGAAAAATAATACTTCCCTGTTTTTTGTTGTTAGTTGTGATAATAGTTTCAAGCAAGTTGAATGAATGGTGGTCAACATTTATTGTGTGTTTAAATAAACCCACAGGAAGGAACATGCAACCTCTTGAGTTATGTTTTTTCTATTTACTGAGTACGTTTTTGTAAGAAAGATAAAAAAAGTGCTTACACTTCATTATATGAGTACATTTTGATGATCAATTTAAATCATTTCCCAACCTTTCTTCAAGTGGAATATGCAGTCGTTCTTGGATGCTTTGTTTTATAAATATTATTTGTATTAATATATCTTCTAAAACTGACAGATGAATGGATTTGCAGGCAGCACTTTTATTTCCAGGCTTTTATGGATCAATAACTGAATCCACAAACAATTAAATTATCAAATTAGACAGTGACAGCTTCTCAAATCAAAGTGTTTCTTACTGTGATTTAAAAAAAGGTATGTCTCGTTTTTTAAATGTTGATAAAAGTTCCATCTTGACCTTGGAGAAAGAAGTTAAGAGTAGATTAGTAGTAAGTTTGTCTCAACACTGAACATAAACCCTATTAATTGTACTAAACTGTGCTCAGTTTCTTATGGTCGGTTTGATGACTTGCTTTTTTTCTCTTTATGAGGTCTTAAATCAAACTATTTATTGATTAATCAAGAAAATTATTGATAACTCCATAATGAAAATAATCATTGGTTGTGGCAGTGCTTCTTACCTCTTCTTCAATCTCAAAACCCTCTTAAGAGCTCTAAAGCTTCAGTTCTGTGCTGTCACTATCACAACGTCACATATGTCAGTTGGCCAAGACCCCTTGGTGTTAATTGTAATGTCTGGGTATTTAGCATAGACTTTTCAACATTCAGGTTACATAGACATTAAGGCGACATGAGAGTCCAAGATGCCGTTTATAAGTCAAACCTCAAATGATTTGTTTTGAATGACTGCTACACAGCTAACCTGAGCCCAGGGAATAGCTTGTAAAAGAGGGGCAGAAACAGGGGGCTGAGAGGGGCCCAACAGCTCCCCTGGGTCCCCGGGCAGATTAATCCGGTCATGGGGGACAACATGTTTAGGCGTTTCCATGGCTGCATTGTCTGCAGGTTAATTTATTCTGAGTAGATCAATCAGTAATAGTAAACAGTGAGCCTGCTGCAGCCCATTGTCAGTGTATTTATCTGGTTCATACAGTACTCAACCACATTTGTTTTAACCTGCTTAAGGTCTGTAACTGACTGTTATTATCACTGTCAATCAACCTTTTTTAACCTTATTTTCATTATTCAATCAGTGTATTAAATGTCAGAAATGGTAGAAATTCCAACCAACAGTATATAACTCAAAGACATTTAAATTACAGTGATGAGTGGTGCAAAATATAACATAGTACATTACTCAAGTACTGTTCCTATTTACAATTCTGAGGTTCTGGTTCTTCACAAATTAATTCTACTTTGTACCTCTACTCCACTCTTCCACAGGATTGAGTTTAATTTGACAAATGATGATGTTTTAAATAGTTCAACTATTATATAAAGTAGTAATACAATTTTCTCCAATTCACCAGCTGCTTTTGAATTATATTTTAGAGTGCAGGACTTGTACTTGTAACAGAGTATTTTTACACTATCCAACAACAGAAAGTGATAAAAAACACAGAAACACAGCAACATTTGACCTTGTATCTTATTTAATGAGTAAATAGTAGTCTTATAATATGATGTCCTAAAAGTGCATAACCAGATTATTATTGTTTTTAAACTGATTAATTTGGTTTTAATGTTGTTTGTTGCTCTCTGCAGGTGGTCATCATGTCTCTGTGGATGATCCTTCCCGTCAGCCTGCCTGTCTTCACTATCACTGGGATATGGGTCGTGTGAGTATACCTCAGAATTGGTGAAAATAAACATCAACATTTGCTCCTAAAAAGTATTTCTGTAGACAAACTTCAACCTCGGTTATCTTTACATAAGCCTTGTTAGAGAGGCTACCTATTATCCCCGCTCACCTAAACTGTCTGTACAAAGTTCATGCATTTAAAATAGTCGCTTCTTTGGAAAGAGACAGTATAACGTCCTTCTGTTTATACTACGATTGTGCCTGAGAAGAGTCACCCTTGAAATTCCTCTCGGCCTGTCTGGTCTGCATGTCCCCTCATCTGCATCTGCTTTACTCCCACAGCAGTCACATCTGTAGCTCTGCACGACAGCAGCATACATTAAGGCTGCTTTCCATGCTGCCAATAAACTGCTCTTGTGAGTGTGTACCACAAATGTGTTTTTGACAGCACACAATCAACTATGGTCAAAGATTTAATAGAGTATAGTTTTAAACACCCCTAAAGATAAGAATGACAATTAAAAAAACACATTTAGTTGCACTGTTGTTAAGATGAGGAGAAGGTTACAGCTCTTACCGTATGCTAAATACAGTGTGTAGCTAAAGCTTGCATTTCGTGTTATAGTCACGACATTTAGGCGCCGTTTACACGAGGAGAAAACTGCTTGTATCTGCATAGTTTCGCGTGCGTATAGCCCTATTATTTACACGAGGCCGATAGAAACTGACCCCACAAACGATAACGGGTCCCAAGGTGGATAGATTTGCAAACGAAACGCTCTGGGGGGTCAACCGAGTCCGTGTAATCACCTCTATACGAATATTTCCTGAAAAAATAACGATAGCCCCGCCTCTCCTGCTCACTGCTGTAGCAACTATCAAAAATAGCTGTGTTAATTAAACGCACAAGGGGTTCTTGAATGAAATAATATTATAAAAGGCAAACCAGAATTGTTAACGCCCAATATACTCCTTAAACAAAATAAACAGAGTCAGATTTCATGCATTGATCCATTATATTGACAAAGGTGCGATCTCACCCGGTGTTTGTAGAGAATATCTCTCTTTCTGAGCCGTCCTCTCCACAGAGACGTGCTTCTTGGTCGGTCGATGCAATATCCACAGATTCGGTTTCTTTCAGTTAACTTCCCCGTTGCATTTATCCATATGCTGAGGAAATTACTATATCCCGCTGAATACCAGCAATCGCCACACACACTTCCTCCTGTCAGTAGCTACTGCTAGTGCTACTGCTACTGACCATGCTACAGATATTAGTGCAAAATCTACAGCTCCTCTACCACAACCATCAGCAACAAGTGGACATGGAGAATTACATGAACTACATGTTGCTAAATACACCGCGGGGCTTAAACAGAAGGGTAGCCATGGCAACATTGTGGCGGGGCTGCTCGGGCTGCTCTTCTTCGTGGCTTTTGGTGTATTTTGGCGGAAGTTACAGCGCCACTTACAGTCCCGGCATATGTACTACAGCGTTTCCAGCGGTCTCGTTTGAACAGACACGTTAAATGAAACGAATGCATGTGAACGGAAGACTTTTTTGAATACGCATACTGTGCATAAACGCAAACGGTCCCGTGTGAGCGGGGCCTTAATCTATTGATTCGTGTTCACCAACACGATTTTCCCCTTTTTTTCGTGTCACACAAAACGATTTTAAAAGCAATGTATTTCTATTGGTAGTATGTTTCGTGCCTGCACCACGTCTTTTTGTCCGGTCGGGTCTTGGAAGACCGGAAGCTGTGTGGTTCATAAAAACATTTTCTTACTCAATTTCAAGCCACGATTATTTTTAATCGTATAATGTCTGACTTTTTTTGCCGTCCGTGAGGAAAAGAAATGGACCTCAGAATACTGAAATCTACGGAGCCCCTAAAGGGACATGGAAAAAAAAAAAAAAAACAGAGAGAAAAAAAAAAGGTTAACGGATAACGGGTTAGTATCTCGTGCTCACGAGAAAGTATCTCGTGCGCACGGGAAACTAACCCATTATCCCGACCTTTTTTTTTTTTTTTTTGAGAAAGTTACCGGTGCGCCAAGGAGGAAGTGGAGCGCACAGGAGGCAACCGTTTCATTGCAGACTGTTATGTTTACGTGGGGAAATGACAGTGCATACATTATTTGAGATATATTTCGTACTCAGACTTCATTTTAAGGACATTTCGGCCAGGGGTGTGTGGTCACTCCAGGAGACAGCGGGACGTGCAACTCAGAGAAGAGCAGCACCAGCACTCAAAGAGCTTTTAAACACCGACTACACTGTGTTTACCTTCATTCGAACAGCAAAAGAGTGACCGCAGGCCGTTTTAACCACACACACCTCTACACACACACACACCTCTACACACTCACAAACCTCTACACACACACACACACACCTCTACACACATCGAACTGCCCGATTACTCCCCCTTTTATTAGTTTTATGAAGGAGATGTCCGGTCACCAAGGCGCATGATATGTGTGTGTGTGATCTGCTCAGCTCCGTTCTGTGCAGGGGCGTACTGGGACTAAAAATCAGCCCGGGAATCTCACCCAGCTCAGCCCACGTAAACTGTCAACAGGGGGGGAGCCTCGCTCGCGTTGCTCGCTTCAAAAGTTGAGCAATGTTCAACTTTTGAAGCTTCGACTCACGCTGCCGTGTGTTGAAGCTTGCCGGAGGGCGTGTCTGAAACTCGACCAACAACCAATCACATGAATGTCCCGCTCCGGACACACAAGCATGCGGTTTGATTGGCTAGAGCTTGTACTGGCATATGATTTGATTGGCTGACACTTCCGTCGAAGTGAGAGTCACGGACATTAATTCACAGATCAAAGCAGACTGGTTTACAGACTCTCCTGTTTTGCCATCCGGTGCTTAAACAAATAGCTCTACACCCCTGGCCGAAATGTCCTTAAAATTAAGTCAGAGTTCGAAATATATCTCAAATAATGTATGCACTGTCATTTCCCCACGTAAACATAACAGTCTGCAATGAAATGGTTGTCTCCTGTGTGCTCCACTTCCTACTTGGCGCACCGGTAACTTTCTCATGAGCACGAGATACTAACCCGTTATCCCGACTTTTTCTTTTCTCTCCCTTTTTTTTTTTCATGTCCCTTTAGGGCAGGAATGGGCAACTTGGATGGTGGTGGGGGCCACATAATATATGTACTGGCCACCAGGGGGCCGCAGATTCACTTGGAACACACACACACACACACAATTGCATGTATTGTATGTAATTGTAGTTGTCTAACTTGAACCTAGCTAAGACACTCTGCTGTTCCTCAGCACCGCTCCCCCTCCCTCCCGCTGAAATTATGAATTAAAAGTGTATAGTAATCATAAGCCGCGTTCACACCAAGTACTTTTCCGTACTTAGTGCCGGCACTTAGTGCCCCGGCACTTATTACCCCAGGGCACTTAGTACAGATCGCGTTCACACTGGAATAAGTTCCCTGAGGGAAGATTACGCAAATGAGCCGCTGACGTCACTTCGTCTTCTTCTGCTTTGGGTTTACTGGCAGGCCGCAAACCACTTCACGGTGTATACTGCCACCCGAAGTCCCCGGCCGGAAGTCCCCGGAGTTGGGGACTGGCTTCAGTAGAAGCTGCTGGGACTCCCAGCAGCTTCTACTGAAGCCTTCCGAGTAAATCGCCAGAACGCCGACACCTCCTCATCTCCACCGCTCCCATGTTTTATTTTGTGTTGCCATAAGTTAGTCTCTCTGCGTTTGTGCGCTGGGCGAATGCTAATGCTAATAATGCTAATGCGAGGATAATAAAATGGACGCTCTACAAAACATTTCAGAGTTTTACGGGGTGTGGTTTGCAATTCGCCCAGCCAATCAGAACTGGGGCACTTTTTTCCCCCAGGAAAGTACCATCTCTCAGCAGGCACTAAAAATGGGGGTAAAAGTACTCTTTTTGGTGTGAACCTGACATAAGGGGTACTAACGGAACTAAACGCGAAAAGTACGGGAAAAAGTACTCCGGTGTGAACGCGGCTATAGATAACACGACAGGGTCCGTGACAGTTTGTTTTCATCTGATTTCAAATAAACCCAAATGTACTCCTACAATCTTAATTGGCTAAATAACTCTTTAAATCCATCATTTAGCGGAGCTTGTTTGAGGAATGAGAGGATTATGTTTTTTCAAACATGCTGCCATGCTCTGCTAGTGTGCCTCGCTCTGATGAAAGGGAGAAATGACTGTAATAGTTATTTATAACCTAACTTCTCAGTGTTGCAAGTCTTGTTGTCCTTCTGTTTTTAACCCGGTACACGCCAAATTGAGAATAAAACCTCATTTTCGAGATAGACCTGTGCAAGAGGGCAGCATTAACATTTTTCAACAAAAGATACAACAGAAACAACATGAACAGTTTTTGAAAACTGTCACGACAGCATAACATTTCTTTAGAATTATGCAGTTAAAGCCCCTTACACACCGAGCGTCGTGTCGCCCTACTCAGATTGGTGTGTACTGCACCGCCGTGCACCGTTGTGTCTTTTCGGCCGTGCCGACACCTTCCGCCGCCGATTCGACATGTTGAATCGGGAGGCCGTCGGCCAAAGAAATCACTCTGATTGGCTGTTCAGCTTAGCGAATCAGTGCATGAGAAGCGAAACGGAAGTGTGGGACCCAAACAAACGATTAAGAAGGCAAATCTGAGATTTAATTTAACTCCAGCTCTCGACACAGGTTCGGGAAAGCCCCATGAGCTTCTCGTTGCAGAGTGAACATGGAACGCACACGCTATTTGTTGTTTGTTTATATCACGCAGTCTGTTCTTCTTCTCTCGGTTATCACGCAGTCTGTCTTCCGGTTGTTGCCTCTTTTGAATGACGAATACACACTACCGCCGCCTGCTGGTAAGGAGAGTTATTGCCACTCACGCATGCGCAGTTCAGACGTGCTTCTTGGCCGTCGGCTGAAGTCTTTGCGGTGTGTTCCAGTGCGAAACATGGCCAAGACGCAGAGACGCGAGGCGACACAACAGTCGGGGGCCGTCTGTGTCAGTTCTTTGGTGTCAGCTTGGTGTGTCCGGGCCTTAAGAGGCTTAAGATGCATGCCAGGGAAGTTAAAACCATTGTAAACACATCCAGTTTCATCTTTACATTTGGAAGTATGCAGAACACTGAGGCATCATGGGATACAGAGTGAGAGTTCAGAGTGATCTGTGTGTTTAACATTAAATGGAGATTTAAGGGAGTTTACCAGCCTCTGAAAAGCTCACAAATTAACACTGGTTTGTTTAATCTGTACACATACCAAAGTGTAATAAAAACAACTTGTGGTTTAACAGTCTCTGCTGGTTGCCTGGCAGCCTCTCAGTGACGACAACACACAGCCATGCTTGCTGTTTTTAGTATTAATGTTAAACTAGGCTAAACTGCAGGTTCATTTTTACTGTAAGACATGAGAGTGGTGTTCATCTTTCTTCTTACTCTCTGCAGTAAAGCAAACAAGTGGATTTGTAAAATATTGCACTATTATTCTTAACTCAGCCTTGGGATTAAAGATGTGTCTCTTCTGTGTCAAATAATATATGTTTTTAAAAGCTATCTTTTTTAGTCCTTCAGATTTATACAATTTAAAGCAATCTTTTTAATGAAAAATTATCTTAAGTTGCAGTGAAAGGTTTGTCTCCCATCTCTTACACCTTGTTATTGTTTAGTGTTACTTTGTGCCCAGAATAATAATTGAATCATAAAACGGAATAAATGCTTACATTACCCCAAAGCTTTCCAGGAATTGTAGATACCTTTGAACAATCTGTCTTTTTTTATTAATATAAATTCAGCTGATTGCAATAACATACTCCCGTGATCAACCACTACTTTACAATGCCACCAGAATTCGTCTTTGCCTATGTTTTTGATGAACAAACCCCTAGTGGCAGAAAATGACATATTGTGACATATGCCATTCCACAGAAGACCTAGACACCACAAATCTTTGGTAAATTGTGTTGCCCTGCAGCTGTTCTTGTTAAAGACACACTGACAGGCTGCACGCTACATAGCAGTTACACCATCATACACACTTCTACTGCAGATTTAAGGATGTTGAGACGTTAAGTTTATTTTCTGCTCTACAGTATGTCAATGTGTCTTTTGTCTCTCCTCTTCTTCTTCCTTTCTCTCCTCGGTGTGAATGCATTGACACAGTCTCCTTTTGTGAGAAGCCATTCACACCTTGACAAAGTGGGGGCGAGAATTTTTCACACCAGGTCTCCAAAGCTTTCCCCTGTAGGAGAGGAGTCTGTAATCCCCCCCGCTTTGTTTTTCCGACACATTGACACCTGTCTGCTGGTGCCTTTGAAAGCTCTGTTGATCCAGAAACACAAATGAAGCATGAACTGCAACTAGTGAGGTTTTCATAACAGGAAACAATCAAGGAAAATCACTGTGTCTACATTTTAACCAAAACCAAGTTAATTATTTCAGACCAAAAGCTGTGATCTCCTTTCATCAAAGTTCATCACTCTTAGGTCAAGGCAAATCAATTCTTCAGGAGCTTGTTTTGTTCTCTGTGTGTTCACTCAGTGTGTGTATTATCTGTGGCACAATGTGATTGTTTCATGACTTGATCTCTTACAGTTTGTCTTGATATATTTAAGCCTCAGATAACATTGATGACATCCGTGAAACAAGTCCACAGCCATGCTAGCGGCCTTGAATGTATCAAAGCTTAAAATCATGTGTCAACTTCAAATGGCCATTTTTAAGAAAGGTTTAATTTTAGTAAAACAAATGTAACTTTTAAGTTGCTCTAAGTCTTATGGTGGGATGTTATTGTGGAGTGAACACATTCAAAGGATTTGAGAATCAACAGCAGCTCCTATAACGTCAGAGTGCAGGTTAAAATGGTTAAAAAACAGCCAGCTGCTTCTGCATGCACACGTATGACGAACACAAGTGGCCTCATTCTGTAAATGCTAAATTATGGTAATTCATGTGACATATGTTTTGATAGTACAAAAGTATGTTGTACTTAAATGCCCTGAAAAGCATGAATACTGCTCTATATTTTAGGTGCTTCATTTACGTGAGTGAAACATAACTTTTTCCCAAGTGGAAGATATTTATTATTTTCTAAAGATTAATAAAGTACTGACAGTGATGTTTTAGGACTGGAGATCTTGTTTGAGCAATTGTATCTATATCAAAATTCTTCATTTTGTGTCTTCCTGTTCATTGACCAAAGATTCTTATCTTCTTTTATTTTTACAGATATGCAATGTCCCTGTACAACCAGCATGTCTGTCCTGTCCATAACTGGTACGTAAGGCACACACGCACACACTCACATGCAGGCACACACACACACACACACACACACACACACACACACACACACACACACACACACACACACACACACACACACACACACACACACACACACACACACACACACACACACTACTTCATGATGTCAGTACTGGCAGTAGTGCACTTAGTGTCATGGACATTATTACTCACTAATGTGTACTGTAAGTTTTTAGGAATTCAGTTGCAATAGGACATTCAAGCAGAGAGCCAGACAAAGCCAAGAATCAGATGTAATGCTTGGAGAAGATAGAGAACAATTCGATCTTGAGAGAAAAAGTATTACACAACTGTTTTGATATTTGATTGATTTTCAAAGTGATTTTCTTTTTATCGAAACATTTTCAAAAATGCTGTTTTCAGCTTATCATATTTGGAGATTTCCTTTTTTCTCTATTTTTCACATGACATTAAAGTCTTTATCTTTAGGTTATTGACTGACAAACAAACATTTAAAGACATCACATTGGATACTCTTGGAGGAACTGGATTGACATGATTTACTATTTTCCAACATTTTTTAAACTAAACAGTTAAAGGGGGGGTAGGTAAGTTTGAGAAACCGGCTCGAGATACACTTTTTGTTATATTCCATGGAATGCTCTTAACATCCCGATAGCAATGAATATCTTAAGTGCTTTCACAAGGAAGCCGTAATACTGTAAAAAGTACGACCAATCATTTTAGCCGGCCCGGCTAAAATAACTGGATGGCCTACCTGCCTGTCAGCCTTCCATCTGTGCACAAACTTATCTCGTGCCCTCATTGGTCATGTGCGCGTTCGTGTGTGTTGGAGGAGGGGCTCTATAAGGAAGTGGCAGATTTTCTCTGGTTGTGTATTTTCAAATTCTAGGGATCTCGAGCCGGTTTCTCAAACTTACCTACCCCACCTTTAATAGATATCAATAATTAAAGTATTTAGTTGCAGTCCTTTCATAAACAAACTGATGCAGTGTTGTTGTTGTTAATACTTTTTGCATAAAATACTTTTATTTTTGCCCCAACAATTCCTAAACAGGTAAAGTTCTGACAGATATTTTTCCAAGGAGTTGGTTGAGACCAAAACAGGGCTGAAAGAGGGAGAATATCGGACTTACAATCATCAGCTAACCAGAAACATAACTGGAAATGAATGATCATGTTGCCCTTTAACTGCTAAATGTGGACATGTTTGCTGACAAGTTCAATATCAACTTTAAAGATGACAATATGTCAGTGTTGAAGCTGCCAACTAGATGTGAAAACATGGTGTCCACACGAGCGTTTTCCACATCTTTGATCTAGGCAAATAACTCACTGTTTAGTTTACGTATCTTTCTGTTTCTGTGGTCAGATCAATCATAAAACACTGATTCACATCCTTGTTTCTAACACTTTTTTTCCCTCATCTACACAAAAACGAGATGCTAGCGTTTTGTGTTCATTGAAGTTGGAGAAAGGATCAGTTACTGGGTCTGAAACACATCAGCTCAGTTTGGGTGAAGGGCCAAAACCAAGAGAAAGAAAATGCTTTTTATAGAGTAGTGAGGACTTATTCTCATTTCCTGTTAATGCGCCACAAAACACACAAAAAGCAGTCACTGATTGTGAATAAGTACTTGCAGATGCCCACTGTGAAAACTGTGAAAACGGTGTAAGGAAAATCTTTCTCAGCTGGCGAGTGTGCGCAGCATTCAGGAATAAGGTCATTTATGGCGGGCTTGTATTTTCGCAATGCAACTTTTTCTCTATTTAAATCCGTGAGGCCTCACTCCCCACTTCCTGTCAGTCTTAATGTGAACATACTGAGGCATGAGATGGAGAGGTGAGGACTTTGGGGTGATAATGAAGAAGATGAAGTGCTGCAGGGGCAAAGGTTGACATGAGGGGAGAGACATACTGTGTGGGTGTATGAGGGGAGTTACAGTAAACTGACGTTTCAGAATGCAAACACATCAAAATGGGAGGAATCCAAACTCGAGTCAGGACAGATGAATTTAACTCCTAATAATCTGTGGAATGTGAAACTTAAACATGGATTAAATGTACCTGTGTGTAATAAAAGTACCTTCCCTGCTGGTACAGAAAACACATAAATATGCCAAATGAAAATATGTAAGGAATCGGATTATGTCAAGATGTTTTCAAAAACCTTATCAGCAGAGATGTTTAAGTCAATATCTGCCAGCCTGTTTGCAGTGCAGCTACCAAAACATTGACTTTCATATATTTATATATATATACGGTAGCCGACAAGTGCAAACGCGCTAAAACTTCCATTAGGAGAAAAGCGCTTCAGCTTCAAAAGTGACTCAAATATAAAAACACAAATGTGCTCTGATACATCGGTAAGCGTGTGTGTGAAGGCAAAACAATTAACTACAAGGTCTGTAAACCAACATGGACAGCTAAGCATTTCCCTGTTATTCAAGATACCTTTCACCTAACATATTTTGGGTTAATTTTCTACAGTTGTTTGCGATCCTGAGTCATGAAGCTCCAAAAGTACATCTTAAGGCTCAAACATTAACAGACTTCACACACATTTGCTTAAATTAGATCCATTATGCACCTTTGAAACTTGAAATCGGGATTTGTTTTTACTTGAGTGAACTAAAAAGATTCTAGCTTGGCTCATCATGAGTTTTTGACAATCCATGCGACGTTCTGGCTTTGATCCTTTAATATTTTACTTTTAAATCTCGTTATCTGTCAATATCTACAGATTAAAAGTATTTGCTTGTCCCTGTGTGTGTTTGCAGGCTTTACAATGAGTCATGTGAGGAGCAGCTCCCACTACAGAGGGGTCCAGTCCTGTGCTGCACCCTGGACAACATACCACTCATCAGGTCAGTGAACCCACCTCTGCATACGTATGTTAGTCATTCTGCTTTTGTATAACTCCTATTATATAGTACATATGTCAGTTTCCTGTATGTGATCCTCAATGAACCAAACAATAGAACAGTGTTGACATCGAGACGGCGGTTTCTTGAAGCCACAATGACAAAACTAACCGAGGATGATCCTTTTTCCTCTCTCTCAGCATAACAATAATAATACAACAATACACATGTTGTGTGCATCATGTGCTGGCGGGTATCCACTGATGGTGAAATAGCAGCTTGCCTCACTCTGGTCTGTGGTTTTCAACCAGTTATATTTATATGGTCAGGGTTTCTTTTTTCTAACCATGATTGGGTGCTTCACTTTTGCTTTTTTTTTTACACTTAACCCAAATAGGAAATCAAGAACATTGTGTTCTACTTTGCACACAGGCCTGTGATTATGAAAAAAACTAGTATGAGTCATGGACAAAATGTGAAATAAAAGACATTTAAGTGGTTGCAACAGAACATTCATCAATCTTAATCTGTTGAATATTGTGCACTGATGTAATGCTATTTTTCTCCACGGTCTCAACCGGATGAGAGGAAGTTGGGGTGCGGTGGCTGTTAACCAAAGGCCGGTCAGGGGCAGTGTGATGGGTCGATGTTGTTGGACGACAGGGCGTTTATCCATCGGGGCTCCACCCACTGTACCCATAGAGTCCAGTAGAGGGCGGAGCCTGTGTGAGATATAACGGGGGGTTACGTATTGTAACCCTAGTTATATAAGCACAGACGGAGCCCTCTACCTTGGGGCCCTGTCTTTCCTATGCCGCTCGCTGAAGAGGGTGTAGGATGACAGGATCAGGAGGCGTGGCCGCCTTATATACTGTGTGCCTGCGCGCGCATTCAGGTAGGCTCGCCCTGATTGGCCGGCTACGTTTATACGAACTCAGTGTATGAATGCTTGCATAGCATGGTTGAGAGTAGTACCCATAGAGTCCAGTAGAGGGCTCCGCCTGTGCTTATATAACTAGGGTTACAATACGTAACCCCCCGTTTTTTCCGCTTCGAGCTTTGACTTGTACATACAAAGTTAAAAACTGTACACCAAAGTGTTAATCTAAGCAACAGTGTTTCCCTTTATCTTGATGCTTCACTTTAACTGCATCAATGAGTGAGTTTAATGTCCAGGAAAAAGCTTTGCATGCACTGCAACAGGATATCTGGACCTAATGTTATCAGATAAACAAGCTAAGCAACGTTAGCATTTAGCTTGTAGCCCCTATATCTGCCAGTAAAACATGTATTTTAAACATGAAACTGCTTTATTGAGTGTTTCTACCAGCCTTTTTCAGGTTTGTTTTGAAGAGAAGACTTTGATGATAATTCCTTCTGGTAAAATCCTCTTTCATGATACACTCTGAAGGAATCCTTACCATATGAAGGCAACTAAAATGACAAATTCCCACAATCCTATGTCACTATGTCAGTAAACTCGGTAAAGCTATAGCCAAGTTATATTACTTCAGATTAAGCTGACCCTTTTATCCAAAGACTTGCAATAATTGCATTCAACCAAAAAGACTCAAATGCTAAAAAAGCATCCTGCAAGTGCATTAGCTTTCAATTAGCCAAACCATTGTAATCGCTCAGTACAGAATTATCACTTTTTAGGCCAAGGTGCAGTTAAAATAGCAAGGTTTTCAGTCTGTGACGGAAAATGTTAAGACTTTCTGCAGTCCTAATATTAATGGGGAGCTTGTTCCACCGTTTTCGAGACAGTAAAGCAAACAGGTGTGTTTCTGTTAAAGGGCACCTTGGTCCTACTCGAGCACATGCTGGATGTAGGGTTTAACCATTTCCTGGATCAGGAAGGGCCTGATCCATTCATAGCATGGCAGGCCAGTAGGGCACACAGCTGGGACCGGAGCGCTTGTTGACGTCCAGTGGAAATGTACTTCTAATGTTTCTAAAGTTTTATTGGCTCATTTTAACAATGTTATCACTTACTTCTGATATTATTGCAGGTCTGCTGTAAGCTAGCTACATGTAGCTAACCATGTCATTTCAAAGATACTGACAAAACACAGCCTGACTGCAAACAGGGACAGTTGGCCAACTTTAGAATCCTGAACGACAACAAGCGCTCCTGTCCCGTTTCCGGTGTGTTTTGAGCCTCTTACAGCGTTTTTAATTTGCAGCGTTTGTGTGTTTGTAGCGTTATGTTTATGCAGTGCTTTTAGTAAACCATGCCCATGTTTCATCAAATATGTAAATGTTTTCCTATTGCTGTTCATGTGTTGTCAAGTTGGTGAAGATGTTTCTTCATTTGCATGTGTTTTGGAACATTTGTGTTTTAATATTTGCTTTGTTTCTGAAGCTGCAGCACTTTTCTCCGAATGGAAACATTTTGGAACGTTGTAGCACGTTTACACCTGTCAGCCACCGTAGAATGGCTGATTATACATATAACGTTATGCAAGCGATCATTAACCTACTGGTTAAATTCATATCACACAGAATACAGTGAAGTTTGTACTCATGTTAAAAGAAAAGATAACCAGTAGGTAGTGTTTCCCTGTAACAGAGCTGTGCTTGGTGCTCTGGTAGTCTTGGAGCAGCTGCAGGGCAGAGTTTGGGAGATAAGCCCACACTTGCCCGCCTGAGGCCTGCAGTCTTTAACCTCCTCACCTCGACAGGAAGAAGAGCTTTTTGTTGTGTGTAGTGGATCCTGCACCGCTCTTTGAAATGTCGCCACACTGAGACACAAAATGTAAACAAGAGATAGTTTTGCTCCCTCCCTGTCTACAGCGAATCCCAGATTAATGAACAGCAGGTTTAAGATTCCCACTGTTACACACATGTTCAGCATGTCTCCAATAGTTTAATGGTGCTTTTTATCTGTAGATAGAGATCTCAGTGTCATTCTTTCCTCAACCACCCAGCATGTTTTCCATTTATAGACATATTTTCCCTGTTTAATCTCACAAGAAAAATTTCACAAGAAAACATGCCATGGACGAACACATATAAGGCCACGTTGCTTTTTTAGGAGTATTTCTAAGGCATTCCTGCAGCACTGTAAAAAAACACAAGTCCAAAAAATAATTGGAGGAACATGGAGGTCACAGCTATAATTTGAACTCAGCAGGAACTTGATTGAACTTGCACTTTAGCCTACTGAGTGTGCAAGCTAGCCCACACTAACAACCCCCCCCCCCCCCCCCCCCCCCTTCTCCTCTGTGTTTTCATTGCAGTAAATGTGGAACCCTGCCACCTGAAAGCTGCTTTTTCAGCCTGATATGCAGCACTGGATCCTTTATGGGTAAGTATCAACACACGTTTGTGCTCAGAGAAATGTAGTTTATTTTTTTGCCTCAACACACACGTTTACCCAACTTGCACTCTTGGTTAAACGGGGCTCTGTGCGCTCGGGCTTGTTTTCTCAGCTGCGACGGCTCCAGCTAAGTCTCTGTTCCCCACAATCCACTGCCAGGTCCCGCCTCACCCCCCCCCATGATTTTTACGAGCTACAAGCATTCACCCACTGACTATGAGGGCAACTGCTCTGCTCTGCCAAAACTACTTTAAAGCATCTATTTGGGTCATTTACTTCAGGGTGGTGCATGCAGTTTCTTTTTTTATGTGCTTTTCTACATTTTCTGACAATATACCCTCTGTGAACTTTGGTCCACTGAGATTTTATAACATTGAGGTTGACAACATGGAATTTTACATTACACAGAGCAAGAATGTTGTTTCCAATGGAGCGAGGGGCTTCTCTCGGCCATGACTCTGATTTTCTGCCAAGTTTTGTATAGCCGCAGATCAGACAGAACTAGTTTGTACGATGTGTTGCCTGACCGCAATGGAAAACAGAGTTTGTTTTAGGGGCCACACTCGAAGATCTGATGTTATTTTATTATGCAGTTGAACATTTTTCCGAGAATCTCTCCTGGAAAACATTCATAGTGTTTCACTCAGTTGTTTAGGAAAAGTGACAGAAATAGTTTTTAAAAAGATGGCTGAAAGAAGTTCAAACCCTGTCTGAGATATAAGACCAATAGAAAAACACTTCTGAAGAAGCATATTGGAGTTTGAAACTCCAAATGCACTTCTGTACCTTTAAACAAAGCTTCCAAGGGTATTCTGGCATTTGTGATAAGCAGAAGTTACAACATTTTGTACAGTGTATGCCATTCTGCTATCTGAAACAACTGGGAGCCGAAATAAAAGAGAACATATATTAGTGGGTGTTGATACCTAGTTACAAAGTGAATAACTTATTTTGGTTATTTGGTGTTGTCTGTACAGTAGAATCCCTGTAAACACGCTCATGGCATGATGATGCACACATTCTTTAAACTATGCTCTTCTGTCACCTGAATAGGACTGTCAGCTCTAATAAAACGGTGACTGTTGTTATTGCTGATAACAAAGCCTAATACAATTTACAAATGGTGCCGCAGTAGTATATACAAACATTTCTCAACCAAGGTTTGATAGCACACACTTTCACAAGCCTGTACTCACAGTATTAGGGTGACACACTCGGTCCATATAATACATTTGATTGTCTTGATTTTGCTACATAAAAAATTCAGTTTAATACTTGTAAGTCTTGAGCCTGATCTCTGCTCACACACATTGTTGAGGAGCCTTTATGGGGTTTTTGCACTCAGTTTAATATGCCTCTAGACCAGGGGTCTCCAACCTTTCTTCATCTGAGAGCTACTTTCAAAAAATGAAAGTGGCCAAGAGCTACTTGCATCACATCGCTTACATTTATTCACATAGCCCTCATCAGTTGAATTAAGCTATACTTTTGTACACGTGTGAAATTGCAATACCTAAAGCTTATCAAAAATAAGGTCCAAGAAAACAAAGATTTCTCACATATTATTATGGCCCACATCACATATATCATAAGTACATCACTGAACATTCACATAAGTGTCCTTAATCACCACCTTACAAGCATTTCACTCTTTTGTTAGTGAGATGAATGGCACTGCATGCAGTCCACCATAGAGGTGTATGCTGGACCCACTTAGGTTCACTTAATAGAGTCATTTAAATGTTCATCAGTCGGTCTTGTTCTGTATTTAGATTTCATTCATGTCAGAAAAAGCTGCTTCACAAAGGTATGTAGAACAGAACCAAATAAAGCAGACATTTTCAGTGCTGCTTGGTGAATGTTCTTATAGTTTTCTGGGTCTACAAGGCTCCAGAAATGTTGTGAGTTTTGCTGAGACTTAAGCTGAACATTATTTTGGAGATCTCCACAGGATTGACACTGAACAGTTGTTCAGCCATCTTTTTCTTCTTCTTCTTCGTCTTGACATTAAATTATAAACCATAATAAATCAATTGTATAGGTCTAGCCTCCCTATATCTGTGTGTGAAAATGGTTCCATCCTCAAAAACAAAAAACTAATACTTCTGCAGTCTAGCTGCAGCTTCTAGCTACGGTCTTCTGTTAAAAAAAAGACACTGAATGTCTTGAATGTGGCATCACACACAGGACTTGAGTCTGAAAACAGCAGGAGTATTTACAATAGCATTATAAAAACAAAAATACTGCATGTGGGTGCACACTTACATTCTCTGTCTTACTGTTACATAAATCCCATGAATGTATGAGATTAAGTTAGCTTCATCATATCTCAATCAGTGATTAAGTGAATAATAAAGTTTCTATCGGGTCACTATCAGCCTGTCACTCATTATTTTCAGGGAGGGGGCGGGGTTTGGAGGAACGGAGAGGAGACGGTGATCGCGGAAGCTTTCCTCCTGCCTTCACAAACTTTACACAAGTATTTATCAACTGAAAATAGCAAGAGGACATTCATACTCTGCAATCCAAGACTTGATTAAATCCACCAAAAACCTGACATGACGATAACGAGTGTTTTTCAAAAGACACAAATCCCTCCCTGTGTGTCTCTGAGGCGCAGCGACAGGGCCTGATTCAGAGCGGGTCATTCTGCTGTTGGTTCTGGACTGGTGCTGGTGGAGAAAGCAGACTGCTCCGTGTGTGTTGTCGCTGTGCTGCTGTCACGTCTGTTCCTTGATCTCTGCGTCACCGACCATTTGATATTCGTGTGACAGAAAAAAATTCTAAAATAAAAAAACGTTATTGTCCAGCCGCGGCCGAAAAATCAATAAGCAACCTTACTACGCTATAATCGATAATCGAGCGGCGAGCTACTGAAAAGCTGCCCGCGAGCTACCGGTAGCTCGCGATCGACGTGTTGGAGAGCCCTGCTCTAGACCCTTAAATAACTTTTAAGGTCTTGTATTTGAACCTTGACATGTAGTTAAATGTATCAGATAATGGACAGGCATTGCTTTTCCTAGAAAAGGAAGACGTTTAAGTGATCATTAGATAACACGTTTTTGTCTTACTCAGTGTTTGTTTTAAAAGCGCTGCCCTTGCTTTTTGATGTCGTATTACAGAGGAACTGGGTTTGGTGGATGAATGTTGTGTGGGGTGCTGCTGATCACGTAGGCTTGTTACAGCACAATACACCGCTCTGTAAACTTCCATCAATACAACACAAGGGAAACACCGCACAATAAACCTGAGAAAAAACATTACAATTTACAAAAAAGTGATGAGCTTGGTCTTAAAAATATCAGTAAAAGCTGCGTGCTTGTCTTTAGCCATATTATAAGCATGAGTGAAAACAGGAAAACTATTGGATAGATTACTTCAAAATGAGATAATCATGATCCCCAGAGGATGAACCCCATTGACTTTGGTGGGTGTTTCTCTTAAGACTGTTAACTTAGCATGTTAACACTCTAAACTAAGATGGTGAACATGGTAAACATTACACCTGCTAACATCAAAATGTTTCCATGTGACATGTTGCAACGCTAACATTAGCATTCCAAGCTGGGGTCTGCCCAGTTATATCTTACACAGGCTCAGTAGGTATCTGACCCCCCCCCCCCCCCCCCCCCCCCTGGACATAATGCACTTATGTTTTCCCATGCTCCTTAGGGACCCGGGGAACATGGTGCGCAGTGTGCCTATGGGCAGGCGGGGAGAGCCTTCCTCACTATTTTTCATGCACACTCTTCACGAGGTAAGCGTGTCTGAGTGTGCTCTACCAGCCAAGTAAACTGCGGCCCCCACTTCTCCACGGTCACAACCGGAGGAGAAGGAGTTGCGGTGCAGTGGCTGTTAACCAAAAGCCGGTCAGGGGCAGTGTGATGGGCCGATGTTGTTGGACGACAGCGCGTTTATGCATCAGGGCTCCGCCCACTGTACCCATAGAGTCCAGTAGAGGGCGGAGCCTGTGTAAGATATAACGAGGGATTATGTATTGTAACCCTAGTTATATAAGCACAGGCGGAGCCCTCTACTCGGGGCCCTGTCTGTCCTATGCCGCTCGCTGAAGAGGGTGTAGGACAACAGTCAGGAAGCGAGGCCGCCTTTTATATGGTGAGCTTGCGCGCGCATTCAGGTAGGCCCTTCCCGGGGGCCGGCTACGTTTATAGATATCTCAGTAGGTGAATGCTTGCATGGTATGGTTGAGAGGTAGTACCCATAGAGTCCAGTAGAGGGCTCCGTCTGTGCTTATATAACTAGGGTTACAATAAGTAACCCCTCGTTTTCACTCTGGAAATGTACCTAACATCAAAAGCTTCCCTCCTTTTTTTTTTATTGTGTTTCATAAACAATACTGAGTTTATGTTAGTGAGGCAGCTTGTTTTAACTCTGAGGTGTGGTGTGAGCTTACATGAGAAGATCAGAAAGCAGATCTTTCTAGCTGCCTGCCGCTTGGTTCCCTGCTTGCTGGAGTAACAATATGGACATCATAACAGTCGCTGTCTGTACTGTGCTGCGTGATGTGTACCAGATGTGAGCGGTATGAGCATCAGGTGGTCATGTGGTACAGTGAAGCTGCTGTGAAGCTTTGATGGAGCAGATTAATAAACACTGACCAGGAATCTGCTCACACCGAGATCTGTAGCATTGATACTTAATGTAACAGATGCAACACTGACCTTGTTCCTTTTTGTGCTGCATCCTGATACTTTTAGCAAATGTGTAATTTATTTATTTATTTTTATTTTACGTTTACAGTAAAGCAATTGTAGAGATACATCCTACACACATACAGTATACCACACCAGGTCGGATAAGACTGCAATGATCAAAATTCCCATGGGCTTGAATCAGGTTGAGTTTCAACCAGCTTTTTAAAATATATATATCTTTTTTAAATGTAGACCTAAGAGTCAGTGATAAGACACTAAACATTCAGTTGAACTACATTTCTACGCTGAGGAAAAATATAAAATGAGTAGGCAAAGACAATGCATGGTGGACAGTGTAACTATAAACATCTGAAATCCAGTTTGTCAGATTGTCAAAGTTGCTGGAAGATTTAAGCCAGATGTGGTCACCAGACGGCATGATGAGATTTCTCTTTCTTATTTCTTCCTCTCTCCATCTGCCCCTGCAGTGATGCTGATTGCTCTGCTGCGTTACGCTCATGTGATCGAGAAGCACCAGAACTGCATCCTCAACACGGCCGGCCTCTCCAGCGCCTGGATCTGTGCTGCAGGGCTCATCATGGTGGGAAACTTCCAGGTAAGATACCAATGTGTCTTAGCCCCCCACCCCTCTGGCGCACAATGGCTCCAGGTTCACCAAATCAATTATACAAAATGAAGGTTTTAAAGGCAGGTTCTTGATTGTTTTAAGCCTCATTAGCGACGGGGCTAGATAGAAGATATAGAAAAAGAAGAATATGATTATGGTCTACATTTTCCAAAGTTATAGCAACATAAGTAAAAGCATGCAATCGAAGAGCTAAATGAAAAAGATTAAGAATCAATATTATAAAGACAATCAGGTGGACGTATCATTAAATCTCCTTTCTGCAGTGCTGCATTTTCCAAAATGAGTTTCTTTCAGAATTTCGATAGTGTTTTTTCAAACAAATGGGAAAATCTCGTTATCTCACTTCGGCCTATCGAGGTGGTTCCTTGATATTTTAGAGTAGACGAGGAGTTGTCTAATTACAGTCAGCGGGCATTCTGAAATAGTATTAATGGTCTTTATACTGTGAAAATACTAGGGTTAAAATACTTCTTTATTCTCCATGCAATGCTTATATTGAGACGTTATACAATTTGATATGACCTTGCTGCTGAGATAAGTCTTGACATGATTTATGGGTCAGTGCCATGGCAACTGAGAGCAGAGGGACTCAGTGGCCTCTGAGTTAATAACAGTGCAGGGCTCTCTGCTTCTCTTTAGCAAACACACAGGTACTCGGAGCTAATGGACAGACCCTGTGGTGCAGGGCTGAGCAAATCCTGGCTCCTTGTGAAAAGAACTCACACATGAAATATCTCTCGGCACCTCTCACTGTCCACCTGCTGCTGCGTGAACTCTCTGTGGAACCAACCGGTAATTTACAGATATAGGCATAAATGCTTTTCAACAGATTACAGATAACTGGTGAAAAATGGTTTGAATAATAACAGGATTCATCCCAACAAAGTAGAGGATTCAGAACATGTAATCATGATTTGATACCAAGAAACACTAGGGGTAATTGATTCAACCACCAATATAAATATTTGATATGATGAATATGATTATGTAATGCAGATGTACCATTTCATGACTTAAATGCATAATTAAGATGTTTCTTATATTGCCACTGAAAAATGTTCCCCAACGCTCACATTAGGTATTCATTTTTTTACCGATGTCTGTTCATATCTTTATTCCATGCATGTTAAATACATGATCAAAGCAATAACACTTTATTGAATATTCATATGAATTCTTTGAGCTGTCAGTGCATGCAAACAATGGCAGCAAAGAAGCAGAAAGTGCACTAAAACAGCTTTTAATTTGCATAAAACATAATGTATGATGAAATCAATCCTATTGATGCCAGTATCAATACTGAAAACAAGTCTTAGTATTTGAATAAAAGCGTTTCCTAAGGTATGGATCCAGTAACTAGCAGGCTGTTGAGTGCACAGTGTATGCTGTGTTTCTGTTGGTTTTAAAGGCTCCTCTGATGTGTGTCTCCTCCTGCAGTTTCTCAGCATGTTGTAGACCTTCCAACAAATCTCTTTTGATGTTCTCTTTGTTCTGTCTGGAAATGGTCTGGCAGGCCTCTCTGTGGTAGTATTATCTTAAAAACAAGCTGTGTTGTGTGTCTGTGTTCCTGTCTTGGTAAACTCAGTCGAAGTACAATTCAAGAAGACACTCTCATTATAAACGCCCAGCATTTGTTTTGGAAGAAGCTCAGTGTCAGGGTCGCCTTTTGTGCTGACTTGTTTCTGCTGGAAACTGTTGAGATAAGAAAGAGAGATTTACTGTAGAGGGGAACTAGAGCACATGTACATGCTGCAACACACCTGCACACATATCTTCCCATAATGAGAGTTTTCCTAGCCTCAGGTGTACTTTGTGTTAAATCTGCTGCTCAACATGTGACAACTGTGGGGTTTCTGCCAGGAAGGCATGCATGTGTTTAGTATTTTATCACAAAGGAATTATGTGTACGTCCAGTGGTGAGGAGAAACAAAGTACATGTACTCAGTAATGTCATTAATACTTGTAGTAGTGTATTGTCTTTCCACTGCATTGATTTGACAGCTTTACAGGTGTTGTTTGTTATAATGCAGACTCAGAGTTGAACATTTTCTTTAATGTCTAATTTGTCGATCGACAAAAATTAATTGGCAACTATTATCAATTTACTCGTTTTTAGTTTAACTTTTTGTGGAGGAATGTTAGAAAATGCTCTTTTAAGACTCTTAACTGGGGATTTCTTTCTTCTTTCTTGCAAAGGAAGAACTTATCAGGTCTCAATCAATGGATACCTGCATTATGTTTTGCTTACAGCAGAGGCTCCATCAGAAATCTGCCCTCTCAAAATTCGCTCCTATTTAGCAGGTTTTTGGTCTCCACCGTCTCCTTAGGGAAACACTGTATGTATAAAGTCAAGGGCTTACCAAACCAGTAAGCTAAGTATATGGATATGGTAATACTCAGACATGTGAATGTGTGTGTCTGTGTATTTGTGTGTGTGTGTGTGTGTGTGTGTGTGTGTGTGTGTGTGTGTGTGTGTGTGTGTGTGTGTGTGTGTGTGTGTGTGTGTGTGTGTGTGTGTGTGTGTGTGTGTGTGTGTGTGTGTGTGTGTGTGTGTGTGTGTGTGTGGTCAGAGGTCTGTGCAATTCGAGGCCCTCTCAGATTCCCCCCTGCACACGTCTGGGCCCCTCTAATTACGTTCTGGGGCGCACACATCACAGTTCAACCTACAGGTCCAACATCCAGTTCACCCTCTTGTGGTAAAAGGTGGTCCTCCTCCTCCTCTTCCTCTTCTTCTCTGATTGGCTGCAAGGACCCCCCTCCCGGCCCCCTGCTCTATCTTACATAACAAACCTTCCTGTTTCACTACAGAGTAAACATGGCAGGAGTCCTTGAGGAGTTATTTACTGTATGAATGTTCTCCAGCCATCTGCAGAGCCATAAACACACACACACACACACACACACACGCACGCACGCACGCACGCACGCACACACACACACACGACGGCCGATGTTTACATCAGGATGAAGTGTTGATGTTGAATTGGAGTCTTATGATATCTTGAATGAGATTTGCCTAAGAGAGGCTGAAGAGAAGAGAAGCATTAGATTTTGTGAAGTGGTCCTTTGTCCAATTTGTCCACATTTTTAACCTCTTTAACATCCTTTTTATTTCCCTTGGTAGTTATGACAGTAGCATATATATTCTGGATCATCCTCTGTAGTTTATTATTACCTACCCCAAGGAGGTCATGTTTTTGAACCCATTTCATTTTAGAGCGGATACAAATCAAGGGGGGATACATCCAGTTCGTTAAGAGACGGAGCGTTTGTAATGCATTCATGTGGTTTCGAAATAATTGGGAAAATTATTAATTGGACATTTTGGTAGAAGATTTGTTGTCATATTAGGCAGAAAAACAGCGGAAACAAGTTAAAACGCACACATTTTCGATAACCGATTGGCCTTGGTTGAGGTCTGGGCTCTCCAAGTGCAATCTAGTTATATTTGTTTGTCAAATATGTTTTTAAAATGAGTCAGAATTCCCAGAAACCAGTTCTGGTTTCTTTGGATCTATTCATCGACCTTTAATTCCATCTTAAGTCCAGCCAAGACCCAATGTATTTAAAAACTACCAGAGGCCTAGTTTTGCCCTTCACACTTTTATATTTTCAGTTTGATTTACTCACTGTAATCTTCTGTCTAGCTGTCAAAATCCAGATGAAAGAAAAAGCGGTGATAATATGTTTATTTATCTGCTCTCAGGCTGCATACAGGCTGCCCAACATCTGATAGGAAGGAGGCTAACCTGTAACCTGAGAAAATTCTCTGCGCATTTCTTTTGGAAAAAATATTTAATATTCGATAAGGCAGTAATGGACAGTGCCCATTTTTGTGAAAAGTATAAGGTCTCTTAGAACCAATATTATGGTTTTGGCATTTTAATGTATCTTCTATTAAAGGGACCACATAATGCTTTTGGGCGTTTTCTCTTTCCTGTGTGTTGAATAGGTTTTTGTGAATGTAAATGGTCTGTAAAGACACCTCCATTGGACTTCTTTGTTTACTTCCATTACATGATGGCATCACTACAAGACACTTCTATTGGCTAGCGCTCCAACACATTGTACCTGATAAGGCTAAAGGGTGGGACAGTTAACCAATCACTACAGAGCCGGCCATCCATCCAATCAGAGCAGACTGGGCTCTGGTTTCACACTGTGGGTGTTTCTCAATCACGAGTACGCTTGCTTGGTAGCACATGTCTGCCGAGCATCTTGCTTCAGAAGCGAGTCAAGAATACTTCCTGACATTTGGAAAACAAAGAGTGGAACAGGCTAGCAAGTGTGCAGGTGTGCGTCATATGAGAGGCCCCGCCTTACATCTTCCGCCACAGATTTGGGGAAATTGGTCCGTGCGCAAAGCATTGTGGGGATTTTAAGACCGCGGAGTCTACTCATGTGCAGCCTCGATATTTCTCCAAACGGAGTACGCCGGGCTCGGTAGATTTCCAAGTATGCTGGAGATTGGAACAGTACTTCGGCGGCACTCGATGACGTAGTATGCTTGAAATAGTGGCTCTGAAGCAGCTTTACTCGCGATTGAGAAACGGCCAGAGGGTGAATGTATGAGAAAAATAAAGAGCTTCTTGAACATTATAGAATGGAGACATGTCACAGTAGAGGCACTAAATACAGATATAAACCTGAACATAGGGACCCTTTAATGAAGCAGCGATTGTTATATGTTTTTATTAGACTATACCTCTCAATTTTATAGTATGATGTAAATAATACATAATAGTACAACTTATTTTTTATGAATTTGTAAACAGATATGTTATAGGGAATGGCATACATCATCCACACAATTACATTTTGTATTCTGAACCAATCCTACGCCTGCTTTGAGTCCTGATCGCTTCCAGTCAGATGTTCCTGGAAGCAGCATGTGTCAGCAGAAGGTACATTTTCCTGCTCTTCCCTGTAATTACACAGCTTCAACAGCTGTGATTCCTCCCACCATCCACCTCTATCGTCCACTAAACCTGCAGTTCATTCCGTGTCATCATCCTACCAGCTGCTGCATATAAAAAGAAATGTGTGCACTCAAGAATTATTTAAAAAAGGATGAAAGGAGTAGAGATGCGCTTACTCTGTCTCTGTGATGCTGGATGAGAACATCACAGTCACAAGTTCCTTATCAGCTCAAATGAACTCTCTAATTGTCTATTTGTGTCATGGATGACAATGAAGATAATCCTGGTGGCTTTGTAAATGGCTATCATTACAGTTGTTCCTTATCTTATGGAGAAAATTGACCCGTCTTGCTCTGTGACTTTCTTTGTCACATGATATTGTAGCATTGATGATTACCCAGAGTGCCGTTCTTGGGTCACGGTGACCCTTTGTGTGTTTTTGTCATTTGTTTTTGTATTTTCCCATGAGAAAGCCACAAGAAAAACTATTCAGATGTTTACATTTGAAGGTTGAGGGTTAACCTTTTATAGATGTTTAAGGTTAGAAAACAAGTGTAATTCTTTTAAATAAGTAACACAAATGTTTTGTGAAAGAGATAAGCTCATAACAGATATGCATTATGATACAACGCACGTAAGGTGTTTATGTTGAATAAAGAAGAAATAAATTACTTTATATCAAAAAGAGAACAAGACCAAGAGTACAGTGGTACTTTTAGCTTAAAGCTAACGTTGTCATCCCTATGTTCCCATTGTAAGAGATTGCTAATGGATATCTTGTCAGTTCAGATTGCAAAAGAACAAACGGAAATGGTTGTTTTAAATACAGTAGCTGAATGATTCAAAAGTCATTCAGCTACTGTAGAGATATCAACGTCCGATCATCAATGTCCTGCCATCACTGGGATTGGATGTGAAGCAAAGAACTATACTTTTTTTTGTGTGCCATTTACAGGAGATTAAGATTCAGCCTCTGGGCACCATGCATTTGAGTTAATGACTTAAGAATGGAATTGAAACATTTTAAAGTTGTAGTGATATTTCACAAAAAACAAACATTTGAAACACATGGCGCTCGAGGAAATCAGTGGATTAATACACTCATTCAGATTCATCATGGGGATCATGAATGTCTGAACAGAATTACATGGCAATGCAATTACTTGAAAAAAGTAAAGATAGAATGTCAAAAAAGTTAGAAATGACAAATGGTGTAGCTCAGCTGACGAGAGAAACAAAAGTAAGGGACAGAAACCAAAATAGTTAAATAATGATGCTGACTGATGAAAGGCCGGGTAATGTTTGTATGTTGAGTTTTTTCTCTCAGTTCCCTTAAGAATATGAAGTAAAGTTGAATGATAAGACCTAAATTATAACACAAAATCTCATCATTCTTCCCCATATTAAGACTTCTAATACTAAAACAGTTCCCTGGAGGTTAATAAGTATCTGTGGAGGAATTTAACTGTTTCTTTGTGTCTATCTCTCAGGTGGATTTTGCCAAAGTCCTCCATTACGTCGGCGCTGGAGTGACCTTCCCCTCCAGCATGCTGTTTGTGTGTCTGCAGTCGGCTCTGACCTACAGACTGGCTAAGACCCAGGAGGAGTATCGGATAGGTCACCTGCGGGTGGGGATGGCCCTGCTGGCCCTCGTCGCTCTGGTGCTCAGTATCCTGCCAACATGAAGCTCATTCTGTGTGTCCACTAACTTTGTCTTTTTAGGTATTGTTAAATGTAGATTGGTATTTGTCTTCTCTTGCTTGGTGAGTTTTGAGGTGTGACATCAGTTCAACTATCCCCTAACAAAAAGAAGACAAGATTATCGAAAGACATGAGTTTCAGAGATAATTTTCCCCTGTTGTTTCTTCAAAATGTCTCTAGATACAGATATAGCAATAACACAGTGCTTTTAAAACAAAAGCAGGATACAGAATACAGGGCATTTAATAAAAGAACACAACATCTACTGGGGTTAAATCACCATGCGGAGAAGAATGTTCGAATCCGTCCTGGGACTATTTGCCCCCTTTCAATACTGGCACTTCAATAAATGCACTAGTGGCGCAAAGACATCTTTAAAAAAAACTGAAGTCAACCACTCAACTAAAGCATTAATGAAATTAAAGTGACATTTAAAACAAGACAAAGGAAGCATAGAAAAAGTAGAGAGAAAAACGAATTCTGATCAAAATCTAATGTTAAAATAGGAAATTTCAATAAATGTCAATGTCAATAAAAGAAATACAAAGAAATACAAAAAAATAATGAAAAAGTACAACATTTCCTGCAAAACATATTGACATAGAAATATAAAGTAACAAAGCGTTAATACTCACCTCAAAATTGTACTTCAGTATATGGTGGATAGGTAAATTGTGTGACGTGGCCCCCTGCTGGAGAAAACAGCACTTACACCCCTTCCCTAAATCAAACTGTCAACCCTCAGTGTAATATATTTTTTATGTATAAAAAATATGAAAATAGATGCCTTAAATTAACACATCCATAAATCCCGTGTGAGGATATTTATATTCCTGTGAGAGAGAGATGTACAGATGGTCTCCCTCCTGCTGTTCAGCCGTTGTTCTCCTTAACCCTTGACTCTCCAGGTGGAGTTTTCTTTTGCCAGGAGAGTTTCGCCCTGCAACATGCCTCCGCCATCTTTGAGTGGATCTACTGCATGCTCATCATGCTCTTCTACGGGACTTTTGCCTTTGAGTTCGGGGACATGTCGGGGGACACACTGATGGTGCTGTCCGGAGGAGGAGGAGGAGGAGGAGGAGGGGTAAACAGCTTCTCCACATCTGGACACAAGACAGAGGTGAGCAGCGGCTCCAACCACCATCAGCCGGAGAGTTTATCGATGCTGTAACCACAGTGTGAACAAGCTTCAGGATCCCTGGAGGTCAAAGGGCGACACATACTGTATGGAGGATCTGATTATGGATGCTCTTGCACACAGCAGTAACCAAATACTTTTATCCTGCTTTGCTTAATTTATGTGCAGGCCACAGCTGCAGAACATTGCACAATAATGCAAGTGCCTTTTGAACCCTGACAGAGATCCACGTGCACACACACACACACACACACACACACACACACACACACACACACACACACACACACACACACACACACACACACACACACACTCGTGTGTTTGTTTTAATTCTCTCAATGTAACAATGCCTCTCTGCATTCTTGGCCAAAGTCGCCTTTCATCAGACCGAACCTCCTGAACTCGCCTCAGATGTAGCGCCGTCAGTTTGTTTGAATGTTTAGACGTTCAGAACACCGAGCTCCGTGTTTTTTACTCAGGAAGTTTTTGTCACATAAACCGCTTTTGCCTAATGTAAGGGAAAGTTTTCCAAAAGACAATGGATGGACTAAAGGTAACCATGTGCCAAGAATAATCATTTTTATAGCAGGTTTATCTGCCCTATGTTGAACAGTTTATTTTATAGTTTTTTATGATATCCAAAGAAACATTTTGTGCGACTTTTTATGGGGATATTGCCAGAGTAGCTGTCTCATATTAAAGCTCTTTTGTATATTTTGTTGTATCAGCTCTTTTCCAAAGATATGTATCATTGCTCTCAGTAACAATGACAGTTTTACAGTTTGAATGGGACCAAACTATCCGTATTGTGATAATACGCAGACATACTTTTACAAGAATAATGTATGCAGAGAACAAAAATAATTAAAGCAAGAAAGATGTAATGCCTCTTGTTCAAATGTTTTATTGTTCAAAAATCATATTTACATCATTTTCCAGGACAAATGACACAGCATAGGAGTGAGATTTTGAATTGGAGATGTGCCGCACAAGGTGGCAGATTCACAGCATTTCCTCTGATTTTATAACTTTTTAAAACAAGTATAGATAACATCTAATCTAATCTTTGCAGATGTTTGCAGGCATTAGTGAAATTCACAGTTTGGATTGTCAATTAATATAAAACTAGAATCAGCTGTTCATTTCAAACAATGAGTTTAAAGGAAATATGGTATTGTGTTCAGAATGCAGGTTTGTGCATTTATTTCCTACTAACACTAAAAAAAGAACGGTACCACTTTACAATAAGACTACCCTTATTTACGAATAGTTTGTAATTAATTCATTAATTAGGTTGTGAACACTTTATAAATCCTTAATAAGCTTTTATAAGCCATGAGATAAACAGGGCAACAGTGACCGGTTGCTTGCCAAATAGTGAGCCCACATTTATCTGTACTGCTAAGCCTTATTAGTAAATTAATAAATGGGAATGTGTTTTACACTTTACAATAAGGCTCCCTTTTGGCAACTATAAATGTTAGTAACTCATAAATAAATGGTCATAAAGAGTTGCCAAGAAACATCAAGATGGAATGGGGGGAATCAACTCAGTGAACAACAGATACCAAGGATGCTGGCTGATGAAGAAGACAAAGTAAGCTAGGTAGCCAATATAAGGCTTAGTCATCTTGCCAAATAGTGAGCCTGTGTTGATGTATGAAAACTATGTTAGAACTGGTTTATAAATGGTTCTTAATGATTAATAAAGTGTTTACAACCTAATTCATGACCTAATTATAAACCCTATAAGGGTAGTCTTATTGTAAAGTGGTACCAAAAAAACTATTAAGACTTTAGACTGAATGTTGTTATTCTGATTATCAACTTAAACTTGCAGCTTTCTTTAAAAATGTATAGGAAGCAGTCAGGATTTGTAAAACTGTAAAGTGATACATCTCTGACATTTGAATCTTCATCTAATTCATCTCGGATCTTTTATAGTGTCTGACTTCATGACGGCTTAGTACCAAAATACATGAAACCATACATGTACCTTGGAAAAGAAATATAATAGCATGTTAGGGATACAGGTTTGTGCGTTGATTCCTAAATAGAAAAAAAAACAAGCAATGAAAACTATCAATTAAGACCTTTAGAGACTTAAGTTCATCCAGTATGGCAATAAAACCTGCAGAAATGTACCAGCAAGCTTCTTACCGAAAAGGAATAATGAGCAACAAAAATATCTAATATCTCCAACATTTGAAGTGTCTTTGGGACATGTATTGTTGTCATTTTGATTAGATTCAGTGTCTGCATGTAATTTGGTTTATTACCAATAATGTACAAGTTGTGAATTCACTTCTTAAAGCTCTAAAGACTGTATCGTTTAAGGCTTTAGAACAGAGGTGTCCAAACTACGGCGCGGGGGCCAACTGCGGCTCGTGTTACATTTTAAATTGGAATGCAGCAAATTCTAAAAGTATAAGAGAATATAGCCCACACACACAACTTCTGCTTGTCTTATATTGTACTTCTTAAATATGTAAAATGTAAGAAGTACATTTTCTTAAAGCATATTCAATAATCAAGAATAATTTAACTTAACTTATCAGGCAATATTCCTCACCTTTAATGAGCGGCCCATGTGTTTGGACACCCCTGCTTTAGCCTATCCAACTAACACCTGCAGACACTCTGCTTAAAGCCAGCAAACACACTTAAAACTGCTGACAACTATAATCAAAATATCTAAAGTAAATGTTAAGATACATGCAGCAAATAAATCGGTCTGATTTACAACTTTTAACAGACTAACATTTTTAAGTTCTTTGGGATATTGCTGTATAACCTCTTTGATCTCGTCTTTGTTTGGTAGGGAGCGCACGGAAGCCCTGAGATGCAAGTGAGAGAAAACAATTCTGTTGATCAATTTTTTTTTTGTCTCAAAAGTTTTCTATCCTGTGTTTATGACAAACATCACAGGAAAAAATATATTTTGTAAGAATATATTTAAAAGATTCTTTCATTTTTTATGTTTCATCTGTGAAAAAAGTTTTCCTAGGATAGGTTTGACATAACTTGCTAACACACACTATATTTATCTGTGTTGCAAAAGAGCATGGAGAAATAAAACTCAGCTGGAAGAAAACATTCATTCTTACAGTCCTTTTTAAAACATGGGGGTGCACTTCTGCCTCCTGAGGGCTGGAATATGTATTACAATAACAAACACTTAAAGGTGGGGTAGGTAAGTTCGAGAAACCGGCTCGAGATACACTTTTTGTTATATTCCATGATATGCTCTTAACATCCCGATAGCAATGAATATCTTAAGTGCTTTGACAAAAAATCCATACAAAAATGTCATCTGTGGAAGCCGTAATACTGTAAAAAGCACGACCAATCATTTTAGCCGGCCCGGCTAAAATAACTGGATGGCCTACCTGCCTGTCAGCCTTCCATCTGTGCACAAACTTATCTCGTGCCCTCATTGGTCATGTGCGCGTTCATGTGTGTTGGAGGAGGGGCTCTGTAAGGAAGTGGCAGATTTTTTCCGGCTGTGTATTTTCAAATTTTAGCGCACTCGAGCTGGTTTCTCCAAAATTACCTACCCCACCTTTAAAGAATGACCCAGATAAAAATAAAACAATAATAATATTATTTCAGCAAATCTTCTTGTCACCTGTTTTTATGTTATATTCATAGAAAATAAAACTATTTAGATCAGATTTTAAAATTCGGTCACCGGAAAAAAATGTCTTCTCACTTGCCTCTGAGGGGTCCCATACATTTGTCTGCATGAATACATTCTTGATTTAAAAGAAATGAATATAACATTAAAGTCATATCTTTTTTATCTTGAACATGGGCCAACACAGTATGTTCAGGGTACAGATTTGATTTCAGGCTGAAAAATAAAACTTTTGGCACTTATGGCGCATTTCCACTGCACGGCCTCGCTCGGCCTCGCTCGGTATGGCTAGGCCTCGTTAGGACTGGCTCACTTTATGGCGCATTTCTATTACAGTTTAGGAACTGGGGTAGTATCTATAGTAACGCAGTGTAGGCGGAGCCGTGACCTCATCTTCAATGAGAACCCCAGAAAAACCACACAGCCGTTAGCTGTTAGCACTCAGAGCTCACAGCTCCTCATATCTGTTCAGAAACTAGACAAAAGTTAAACAAGTACAAACCACAGACTGTCTGTGTCATGGCGAATACAGTCCCTGGTTTATATATGTCTGTATAGGCCGTTGTTGTGAGTGTGGATGGTCGGAGCATATACAACGTTAGCTTAGCCGATCTCCATTCAGAAAACACGCATTTTAAAAGGTTTTTCGCCTGTCGTCTGTCTGCAGACTTGTCAAAGCATTCATTCATGGTTTTTACTAACCAGTATCAGTATGTTGTTACTTCGGCATCATTTTGAAACGTGTATTACAATTAAATCACGGTCAAATATGTTCATCTTGTTGTAGTTGTAGCCCCCTTGCCAGCGATTCTCTCTCTAGTTTAGCATACTCAGCCCGACTCAGCCTGGTTGTTCCTGGCCCTAGAACCACGATTTTATGGGGCCAGAAAAACTGTGAATTAGGACCCGCTAGCCGCAGTGGAAACGCGCCATTAACATTCTTTACTGTATGTAATGACTTTCAGATCTTCCTGAAGGCTTTAGATCATACGGAGTAATACTAAAACCAGCATCGTACAGTATGCATCAATACTGAAAAAATAACAAATGTTATTTTTCTTAAGACATTAGAAGTGTTTAAAGACTTTTGCATGGCTGCTCTCCCTTCAAATTTGGTCATTCACTTATTCTAGGGCAGAAACAGTTGCAAGCAACCACTTTATGTGTGAAACAAACTGCAGGCATGTGACTGACACTGAACCTATGGGACAAAAATACCAAATAGCCTGCTCTTATTTCAGGTTACTATTGAAGGGTCATAAAGTACAGATGATGAAACCTCTTCAGCTCGGCCAATCACGGGAGATCATCTGCACCCACCCTGACCCATCCCTCTGATTTTCTCTTACTGGGTTACAGGGTCACATGGACAGCTATCTATACATCACTGACACACTCACACACACAGACACACATATACTCTAGAGGTTGAGGGTCTTTGGGACCTCCCAGGGGAACTCCTTCCTGCCAAAATGTCCGTAGCAGGCCGTCTTCTGGTAGATTGGTCTCTTCAGGTCCAGATCTCTGCACGACAATAAAGATAAAATCAGATGTTAACAGGTTAAACATGACCCATCTGAATAACAGTCAGAGGAGGAAAGTAACAAAGTACAATAATATAAGTACTGTGTGGAACAGGGGAACAATGCACTGGCTGTAAAAAGGAGTCAGATTGTATAGTAGTCTAGGAAAAAATGACCCCACTTCTCTCTTGATTTATTAGTTTAGTAAACATTTCCTGACAAGTTAACTTGAATACTATTTGTATGTCTTCTTCAATACAACATGCAACATACAACATCTTTCCTCTGCCTTTAAAGATCTCATTACCTCTCAGGTTTATATGTGACCCTTTGAATCCTTCTAATAAAATACTTCTACACTTTGGTATTGCTATTTTAACTTCTATCACCACTGAGTATAGTTACATTTTAAACAACTATCACTCTGCATATTACAACAAATAAGATGTTATCAGTTTTAATGCTGACCTGACGATGACGCCGGGTCTGAGGTCAAAGTTTTTGTTGACGACCTGCAGCAGCTCCTTCTCGCTCCGCTGAGAGGAGCCATAGGTGAAGAGGGAGATGGAGAGAGGGTGGGCCACTCCGATCGCATACGCCACCTGAAAATACAGACAGGGAAGAAAATATAAAGGATCTCATATGATTTGTGATACATAGATTTTCATCTGCCAGACAGTGCCAGTGATCTGTTTTATAGATCTTGACCTATAACACCTGAATGGACCACAATATATACTGTATGGACAAAATTATGTGGACATCCGAACCCTCATAACAATTAAGACACAATCACTCAACCAAATGTAAGACTTTGAAGACTGGTAGTCCACATACAATACAGTATTGATGGGATTTATTCCAGCAAAGCACATTAAATATATTTCTGTGAATGTGTACTTATTTGTAGTTCTCACCTGCACCAGCACCCTCCTGCACAGTTTGGCCTTCACCAGAGATTTAGCCACCCAGCGAGCAGCGTAGGCAGCGGAGCGGTCCACTTTGGTGCAGTCCTTCCCAGAGAAAGCTCCCCCACCGTGAGCCCCCCAACCACCGTATGTGTCCACGATGATTTTCCTGCCCGTCACTCCAGCATCGCCCTGACAAAAGAAATCACTCACAATTCACATTTCTATGGCACACAAACTACTGTTTCCGATGCTCATGCAAAAATCGTGTTACTATTCTTCTATCTCAATGTAAAAATAAGTTATATGAATGTATTATACTGTAAGATAAGATAATTCAATCCTTGTGCTGTGTAAAGTTATGTATAGATCTGGTAGATAATAAATAACCTACAACATTTTTGCCTGTTGTTATATTCGAGTAAGGAATTGTTTCCCAACTTCGCCTACTTCCAAGATTTAAAAGCAGAACAAGTGTCTAAAATCACCTCCAGCAGCGCTAACAGTACAAACAGGAACACGTTTTGGCTTGTGGGCTTTTTCAAGACTTTTACCTGGGGGCCCCCGATCACAAAGCGTCCGCTGGGCTGCAGGTGGTAGACGGTGTTCTCGTCCAGGTACTTGGAGGGGACCACAGCTTTGATGACCTTTTCCTTCAGGACCTCCTTCTGCTCCTCCAGGCACACTTCGTCGTCGTGCTGCACTGAGATCACCACAGTGTGAACCCTCCTGGGGATCACAGCGCCGTTCTCTTGGGTGTAGTGCACCGTCACCTGGGGGGATCGGAGTGGAGAGGCTTTAGTATGTTTACTGGAGATATGAGAGAGAAGATATAAAACCAACACCAGCTACCTGTTTTTCTTTGAGTTGGTTTAAGCAATTTTCTTGGCCTTGCACCCTGTTATATGACACAATCTTTTTATGATCCTGAACTATATATGATCCTCCACAGCTGCTTTTTGAGAATGCTATTTTTAGCCATTAGGATCCAAAATATGGAACATTCTTTGGATTGTGATCAGAAACCCTATGGCCTTCAAATACTGGCTGTCTGTTATTAATCTTTCCTCTTTTCTTTAGAATTCTTTTTTATAAAAGCAACACTATTTCTTCCTTCCTTCTTGTGTATATGTATGTTTTTTCTGCTTTATTTTAGAATTTGTTATGCTGAATTTTAAAGCAATTTGTGTTGCTTTCTTTGCATGAGTAAAAAAGTTAATCTTTAATTAATTAATTTACTCTTAAACTATTGTGTCATGTTCAAATTGGGATACAATTAACAGTGTTAAGACATGTTAACTGATTTGAATTCTGTTTTTTTATCTATTGATAACATTGCTATTTTTTTATTTGAGCCTTTCCAAATGGAGGACTGTAAATCTTAAGAGTGTGTGCCGAGCGTTTCAAAGAACCGATTTGATACACGCACAAGCTGAAAGTGGTGGAGGGGTTATTGGAAAGACAGCTCAAATGTTGCATACCAGCGTGCTCTGGTTGCACTTTCTGGAGGTCTCTACCACTGCCCCACTTACTAGTGAGATACACATAGTGAAAACCAGCGGCTCGACTTACTCTCAAACCTGGATATCAAATTTAGCTCTGAATGCTTAGCTTATTTTTTGGTTGAGCGTCTGACTTTTAAGAAGGGTAGTTAGTGGAATTAAGTACTCAGCATTGTCAAAAATGATGAGAGAGATAGAACTTGTGCAGTAGTTTCAGTAGGAAAGAATAAAAATGTAAATGTCAGAAGGTGCAAAACCAAAATATAAACAGGTTAACTGTCATATCTGTCAATGTTTTTAGGTTCATAATGTCAGTGTATACACTGTAAACACTTTAGAAGTCTTGCGTGTCTTGTCCAGATTATACTTGGAATTGTGGGAAAAGCATGAATAAGTAAGGTGAAATCTTTATTTTGTTATTTTCTCCTTAAGGTAAAAACTATTTCTATTTGCCCCTGCTTAGCAAATAGCATTGTTGACTATAGACACTCAGGTGCAAATAGCATCTGTGTTTGAATAATCTTGCATTGGTTTTTTTGGGAAGAGAATCTTTACTGTGGCAGATAATTTTTATAGAGTTAGAAGGACAGTTTTTGGTTTTACATGGAATGTATGACGTTTTACTCATTGACTGATAATTGCTTCACCACTGCAACAGTGTGTTCATGTTCCTTTTTTCAGTATGTATTTAGATCCTACCTGTGTCTTGGAATCCGGGCGGAGCCAGGGGACGGTCCCGTTACGTCTCAGTTCGGCCATCTTGGAGTTGAGTTTGTGTGCGAGGACGACGGTGAGGGGCATGCACTCCTCTGTCTCATCTGTAGCGTACCCAAACATCAGACCCTGTCCCCAGAGGATACAAATAATAAGTTATGTCATCATCAATACCAGCCATGCAGTGGGGTGGTTTGTGAACTACCTCTCTGAAAGGTCCCAATGTGTTCATTTTGATGGGCTGTCTTCTGAGTGGTTAAACATTACTAATGGTGTTCCTCAAGGTTCTGTTTTAGGTCCACTTTTATTCTCCATCTACATCAATAGTTTAGGTGCACAGTACATAGCGGACGATACCGTTATGTACTGTGCAGGTCCCTCCATTAAGGAGGCTGTTGTTGAATTGCAAGCTGTTTTTAACATTATTCAGACTCAGCTCTCTGAACTAAAGCTTCTTTTAAATGTTGATAAAACCAAGGTAATGCTCTTTTCAAAAGCTAAAAAGACACCAGAGCCTGTTTTAGATATTGTAACTACGCAAGGAATAAAACTTGAAGTGGTTGCCTGTTACAAATACCTTGGTATCTGGCTTGATGACTGTCTCACTTTTAAACGTCATGTCAATAACCTACTTAAAAAACTGAGGGTTAGGCTAGGTTTCTTCTACAGGAACAAGTCCTGTTTCTCGCTCGAGGCCAGGAAAAGGCTAGTCTCTGTGACCTTTTTACCTGTGCTGGACTATGGTGATCTGATCTATATGAATGCACCTGCCAATTGCCTGGTCAAGTTAGATGCTGCGTATCACAGTGCACTGAGATTTGTGACAAACTGTAAAGCATTAACCCATCACTGTACCCTGTATGCAAGGGCTGGTTTGCCTTCACTAACTGTACGGAGGCTCAGTCACTGGTACATTTTTATATATAAAGCCATGTTAGGGAAACTTCCATCCTACATCTGCTCCCTGATCTCACGGCGAATTGTAAGTGGCTACTGCCTGAGATCGCATGCTGTGGTTTTATTAAATGTGCCAACTGCTAGGACTGTCTTAGGGAAGATAGCATTTAGATGCGCAGCTCCACTGTCCTGGAATAGTCTGCAATTGAAATGGAAACTGAGCAATCTGGTGCCACTAAATGTTTTTAAAGCTCGGTTGGATGCTACTCAATCGGAAGCTGTTCATGTGGATAGTTATTGTAAATTGTAATCCCTGTAATGATGCTGTATGATGTCCTTTTTGTTGTTCTGTTTATGTTTTTAATGTTTCATGTGGAACCTACTTGAGCAGGTCTCCCTTGAAAAAGAGATCAATGATCTCAATGGGATACACCTGGATAAATAAAGGTTTGAAATGAAATGAAATACCTTTGTTGTATCCACAGTGGCAAAGTGTAACCAGGTACATTTACTCAAGTATTGATCTTTTACAACATGGAGGTTCTTTATCCTTCTACTTCATTACAATTTGGGGGTAAATATTGTATATTCACTTCAATAGATGTATTTGACAGCTTTGATTGGTAGTTACTTTGCAGATTTAGATTATTAATCCTCACCCAGCAGTAGATAAAGTAGTTTAAATAGCCCCATCTTACCAGCTGAAATATTAATGTTACTTACGATACATCCATAATGGCTAACAAAACAGTGATATAATTCTGCATAAGTAGTTTAACTTTTGTTTACTTAGGTATATTTTGATGTTAGTACTTTTACTTGAATGCAGAACTTGTATATGAGTTATTTTGTAGTGTAGTATTGTATTTTTAATTTGAATAAAGATTGTACTTTACTTTAACTAAAAAAGCTGTACATGAACTATGATTCAGTGTTTTTTTGTCTCTTTGTGTATTACCGTGAGAAGCATTTTGCATCTTTTAAGTTTCCCAAATTGAAATAAGAGTGTGTGTGCAAAAAAAGTGTAGTGTTTTTTTTACCTGGTCTCCAGCTCCAATGTCATTCTCCAGACGATCAATATGAACTCCCTGGGCGATGTCAGGGGACTGCTGCTCCAGGGCCACCAGCACGTTGCAGGTCTTATAATCAAAGCCTGGGAGGTGGACATCCAGAGTTAACTCGCTTTTATATAAAAAAAACTACTGACTTATTGTTTGGTTCATGTTTATGCATGCAGCGATGCATCAAAGTAAGTGGTTTAGGGACATGTGCAGAGATTAAACATTTGGTTCCACTCACCTTTGTCTGAGTTGTCATACCCGATGTTCCGGATGGTTTCCCTCACCACCTTCTGGTAGTCCACGTTGGCTCGGGACGTGATCTCACCACAAAGCAGCACCATGCCGGTCTTACACACCGTCTCTGTTCCAAAGCACAGAGTATGTTACAGCGCATTTTCATCCTGATAAGATAGAACTTTGTGCATTTTCCAGCAACATTAAAGTTTGGAAACTCCTTCTGTTGACATGAGATATAGTGAACGTTATCCTGTTCAGTTTTAAAAAGCAGTTCTTGTTATTTTTTTTCTTTCTTTTGTCTATTTATCTGTTCCTTTTTGTAGTTGCAACAACCATTTTCGTCAGCAACAGAAAAGTAAAATCATAATTTACTTTTTTGTCATGTTGCTAATTAACTAACATTTGGAGGATAAGATACACTCATGTAGTGATATGAGGAAATACAATCCTTTTTTATTTGCACTCTTCTTCCCTCTGCTGGAGAGAAACACATTGTTACTCACCACAGGCCACTTTGGCATCCGGGTCCTGCTTCAGGTGAGCATCCAGCACAGCATCACTGATCTGGTCACATATCTTATCTGGAAAACAATTGGTGTCATTACATGGTTAATTGTTACTACTGTATGCTAGGTTGTTTTCCTCGTGCGACCTTCTGCTGCACGTCACACATTTCTCATCTGGGCAGAGCCTGAAGTATCATATTTCACCTATCCAGAGGATTACACATCACTCCTGTTAGGAGCTACAGCCCCAGGAATAGCCTGGCTTGGTGATATGCAACACTGTAACTCCATCAGATAATCAAAGCCCGCCACACTGTCACCAGCTGTACTGAAACTCTTTTCCCTTCAGTTACTTCCACTTCAGCATATTGCGTATTGTACTTTCCTTGCATCACATCTGACAACTTTTTTTAACAGCTATTGGAATTTTCCTGTTTATAAGAATTACATTTTTTGGAAAATATAGTTTAATTTATGAAATATATTTCTAGTGCAGCAATGTGCTATTATTTCAAGATAAATACATATTTTTGAACATGTACATTTAATTTAATAATTAAATATATATTAAACAATGATCTTTTGCTTTCGGTTTTGGATTTACAGGTCTTCAGAACTAAATTACAGACATCTTTTTTTGTATTTAACAACAAGGGTGGTTGGTGGTAGGCTATTACTAAATCTACTTGAGTAAATAACCTCTGGCACCACTGTAGAAGAAAGTGCATAAAGTTGCAACCATACAGTATAAATATAAACCAAGGTTGGAAGTAACAAATATGAAGTGGGCCTACAGTACACCTGTAAGAAAGTTGTAATTAAATGACTACACATTTAAATTAGGCCTACAACATAAAGTCGTCTGTCTGTCTGTCTGTCTGTCTGTATACAGTCCTTGGTTATCACCTGAGGAGCGTCACCTGGCGGGAAAGCAGTGACACAAATCAAACGCACCAAAAATAATGCGTAAGCAACAGGTGCAAGCTAGCGCTAGCTAAAGCTTGCTAACATGCTTATTTGTTCCGGACGGATGCTCCAGTGCCCACCCGCTATGTTTTCTTTAGAAGTTTACTTTCGGTGAGAGACATCATTTATGTTTTGTGAAATTAATGTCATTAAGATTAAGATAAAATGTATGAAACTCTAAGGAGCGCAGTGAGCCGGACTGAGGATGAACGAGCTGAGAAGCTGAACCTGGAGCAGACAGAGTGAGGAGGAATTTATGGTGGACAAGAGAACAACATGACTCATGAGACAGGTAATTCTAACAACAAAGATGTGTGTTGTACTATAGGTGTGTGCAAACTGTGCAGCATATCATTTTTGATTTAATGTGTGCTTTTGTGGCTACAGCCGCTGTCGAGTTATCTATACATTTATGTGTTGTTGCCTTGTTGATGTTTTATTCTGCTGTTAAAGTGACAGGTGTATTAACTTTCTGTTGCCTAATAATACTGTGGTGTCATTTGATCCTTTTTTTTTATTGTTAGTAATAATAATTAGAAAATCAGTTGTGCATAAGCTGCACATTTTCATAGAAAATACATATATATTTTTGCTTTGGACATCAGGGCTAATGCTGTGTCATGTGTCATCATCAGTAGTCAAGTTAATGCACTATATTTTGTAACCGTGAGAAAGGTGTTCTACCATAACACCCTATAGCAGTAGGGTACATTTTACTGGCATACATGTTTACTTTTCTCTGTCTGCTTTTCTCCCTAATAATTACACTTTGGCTTAATCACATATTCTAATACTACAGTTCCCTGTTTTAGTCTCCCCTATAGGATGGGAATGTGATGACCTAGGAATGTGTAACAGTGCCATATGCATGTCTAAAGAGCTAAAAAGATAGTGGGTCAACTTTAGATCACTCAAAGTCCAGTGAGACTTGTGATTTCAGCAAAATGTGATTTCAGCAGAATGTATTGAATTTGGTTGTTTTTAAACCATTCAACCAAACAGCTGCAGTTCTCTGGTCTTTGCACTGGCTTCCTGTGTGTCAATAAACCGATGTTATGATACTACTGAGTCCCTGAATGATTTAGGATCAGTGTTTTGTAATAACTGTTCAAACGTGACTCCTACATGAGCAGCTGCAGTTGTAAGTTCATCGTGTCAAATGACCAACTGACTCTTGACACTCAGCATAATGTGAACAGCAGGAGTTGTTGAGTATTAATATACTTAGTTTAGTGACCTTGATGACTTCAAACTAACTATTCAAGTTAAGTTCAGTTAACTAAGTTTGAATTGAAGCAAAGCAACGTTTAAAGTTACCCATAGTTTGCACTTGTCTCGTATTTGGAATGAATTCTTAATATAATGTGTAGCTTCCATGCACGATTTATCTTCGTTGAAAAACTCCAGGATGTTAGAAAATCTAATTTAGTAGCCATAAAGTCCAGGATCCATGCTCTAAATCAGAGTTGTCTGGCTCTTCAAACTACTTGTTTCTGGTACAGTGCCTCCATGCACCAGTCAGGCTTTTTTCACATTCCTCAGAGTCATCAATGATCAGTGAAACATAAAAGTGTCGAACACCACTACTCCTCATTCACATCCTGCAGCATCAGCACAGAGAGGGGGTCCTCTACTCACCAGGGTGCCCCTCTCCCACAGACTCCGAGGTAAACATGAAGGAGCCGTCATTAAAGGCAGCGTGCTCGTAGTTCTCATCAATCGTGCCGTTCATTTTGACTCTTGTGCTGCCTGACTGGATAGAAGTAGATGCTGTGGAGCAGAGCAGCTCTTCTTGGGCTTCTTATTCAAACAGGGGAATAAAGACGGGCAGATAGTGTGGCTGCACTCTAATCTCTCGGTCCCAAGGCAGAGCAGCTGGATAACTCTGCACTATATAAGGCCAAAACAACACACACACATGGGGGGAGGGTGCCATGTGAACCAGTGGGTTAGTCCATTCAGAGGCGAGGAAGGGGAGGTGGGATTCCTTTATTTTTGTGTTCTTCTTTGACAGACTTTTTTTTAACTCCTCCCGTGCTAAGAGTTCCCACTTTGTCATTAAGTGGATTCATCAAACTCAGATTTGTCTCATATCAAACTCCTCAATCTGACATTATATCATTTGAGTTTTACTTTCTAGCTCTTCGGCGGATTCATCCATGCCTATGCTTTGTTTCTTTGTACCTGGGGGCCCCTGGGGTCTCCGATGGGGATCTGTAGCTGAGTACACATGCAGCTATCTGCCAATGGGATAACTCAATGGTGAACTCAAACAGGATCAAGTAACTAAGTAGAATTATATGTACTATTATAGATTAAGCTTCCCAGCAGTATTAACAATCATTAAACTGAGCTCCACCCATAATTCCAATAATATAACATACCTTTTTATGAAATAAGCCATTTAGCATAATGAGTACTTTTACTTTTGGTAGTTGAAAGTATATTTGATGCTGAAACTCTATACTTTTATGAGTTTGATTGCAGGACTTTTACTAGTAACACTGTTTAACACTGTAGTGTTAGTACAGGTAAAATATCTGAGTATTTCTTCCACCACTGATAATAACTTTTAATGCAGAACATTACTTTAAACAAATTGATCTATCCATTTTACAGATTCAACTACAAAAACGATATGAAGTGTAGTTAACATTTGCTATAGCTTGACTAACAAAGCTAATGTGCAGCCAATATTATAAATAATCTGCATATAGGGAGTACTTTCACTTTTTTACTTTCAAAAAAGGTCTGCTGATACAACTTACTTACATCAAGATACACAATAAATACTGGAATTTTACTTGTAATTAAGTATTTTTACTCCTTTGCAACTTAATTATTGAAATAATGCAAAGCATATATTCATACGTTATGCACTTACATCTGGAAACAAATGGATCGTAATGTGGGTTTTTGATAAATACAAAAACACTCTCTGTTGTGTAACTTTGAAGGACTTTTTAAAGCTAGGGCATGTCATGTATTTTTTTTAAATAAACGTATAGTAGTACTTAGTATAGTATAATAGTACTTACAACATCCATTATTGTTGTTTACTTTCATGAGGATATGTTTACATTCATAATGATAATTGTTGAGTGTCCTGAAGGGAAAGGCTGTCCAGCTACTTTCATTGGAAGATAGTTGCCAACATTGGCCAGTTTCTTGTAGTAAGATCAATCTAGTTTACCCCTGTTTTTGTCTTCTGCTTTGAAAACTAAAATGTAATCAGAACCGAAACAAACATTTCCCAAGACATTGAAACATCCCAAGTGCTTCTAATCGTTACGACTGCATGATCTCTTTCTGTTCTGTTGACACCAAGTTTAGCAATAGCACAGGGTACAAATAGCCATTCAAACATGTTTAGAGTATGAAAGTACCTAAGTATCCAATACAAAGTACCAAAAATAATCATCATGCAGAGTAGCCTATTTTAGAATGAAATACATCATATTACTGGATTATAATTATTGATGCATTAATGTATTCATCACTTTAATGTTGCGGCTGACAAAGGGCAAGCTCCTTTTAAACTACTTATACTCCTTTGATGCATCATCATTTACAAGTTTTTTTGTATTTCGTATTGATCATCTGACTGAACAAAGTAAAGTAACATAGGCATAATTATAACTGTCAAATATATGTAGTTTAGTATAAATTACACTATGTGAGTATGCATTTTAGTTGATTTGAAGTAGAGCGTAGCAAAAATGCAAATACTCGAGTTATGCTCAGTAAATATACTTAGTTATATTCCATCAATGATGTTTATGCGTTTCTACATTTTGATAAACTTCGACATTTCGAAAACTGTTACAGTTGGGTTACATAAATAGTGGCAGTCATTTTTAAAAATGTTGCACACTCTTTTTAAAATATACATTTTAAGCTAATCATGTTCTGGCGCTGTTCAAGTTTGTGAGGTGTGCTTCTGCTGTGAGGGCTCCGCTGTAATGTGTCTGTTGACCACTAGATGTCAGCCTGATGCAAATGCCCTGATTATTTTAAGAGTACTTGACCTTTTTCCTCTCAAGGGCCATTTCAATTTTTACAACATCCTCCGAGGGCCGTACAAAATATTGAACTCAACCTCTGCTTAAAACAACTAAAATCACAGCCCATTCATTTGGCCTTTCTTTCATGCTGTGCAAAGAAAAAGCAACCTCTTGATCCAGATATCTTACCATGACTCGCGCATGCATGCACGTGCACGGTTGTGGCATGACCACCAAAACAGAAAGATATGGACACAAGATGTGTGCACATTTATTTAGTATCCTATCCATGTGAACAACATGATTTAAGTGGGGGGGGACCTAACCTCCTCTAGGAGGGTCCGGGGGGCAAAACGATTTTCTTTTAAATGTTGAAGTTAAAAGCATCAATCTGGTGCACTTTGAGAGCAACATTAAGAGATCTATGGATACATCTCTCAACACCCATATGAAACAGAACTGTAAGCAGATTTTATTTTTATTTATGGATATTTTACAAATCACTCCCCTTTTAAAGTGTATTCTTGTTTATTAATAACATCAGTATGACAGATGAACAGATCGCCACTGGGCTTACAACTAAAGACCCTATGCTAAAGACACAGCCACGCAAAAACTGCGGCATGTGTACGGCTCCTTGTGGGTATGCCTACTGCAATTTGTGAAGTCCCGGGGCGGCGTTCCGGTGCTCTCCGGCAGAACTGAAGTTACCTACTGTAACTCCAGCTTCTATTTCGTATATGGCGTAGCCCTCTAAGGCTATCGCTATTGGGTAATCCCCCTGCGCACCCGCGCAGCACTGAAACACTTGTAGTCCACGCCCACCCGCAAGGTGGGCCCCACCCTCGGGGTCCCTTCCGGTATAAATAGGAAGGAGGCCCTACAATCTGCTCCCACACAAAACAACTTTTCTTCAGCTATTCGTGGAGCCAGTGGGGCCCAGAACTTAGAGGGCTACGCCAATACTCATAGAAGCTGGAGTTACAGGTAACTTCAGTTCTATTTCGTATATGGCTTCGCCCTCTAAGGCTATCGCTATTGGGTTAAGGGCGAAGCAAGATGTAGTCTGCGCCCCACTGGGTCTGCCCGGTACTGCTCAGATAACAACCCATGCCTATTGCGCCATGCGAATGGCGCATCACAGTCCCTGGAATATAGCATAACATGAATATTCTCCATGAGGGGACGAAGGCTGGGAACAATACAAACCTGCCGCTGTGAAAAAGTAGAGACTAAGGTCACACTTTGTCCAGCGATAAACAAAAGGGGGGAACAAAGGCAGCTCTCTGCGTGTAGACAGGCAGGAGAGCGCACAGCTGGATCCCTGACATCACTCACTCTGACAAGACACTCCGTACAAAATGTGTCAGAGGAAAAAAGGAAACATCCCTCTCACAAGAGGGAAAAAGGGCCGCTCTCCGCGTGCCGAGAGGCAGGAGAGAGGCGCACAGCTGGGTCCCTGACGTCACTCACTCTGACAGGACACTCAGTACAGGGTGTGTTAGAGAGGAATGGGAGACATCCCTCAAATAAAATGTATTAAATGAACAGGGGGAAGACCAAGATGCAGCAGTGCAAATGTGTTCCACCGACATTCCTCCGTGCAAAGCCGCGGAGGAGGAAATTCCTCTGGTGGAGTGCGCACTGATGTTCCCCGGGGGATCCACCCCATAGGAGACATATGCCTGCGACACAGCCTCACACAGCCAGTGTGACAGCCGTTGTGCAGACAGAGGCTGCCCGAATGAGCGCTCTCTGTAATGCACAAACAGGCGCTGGGAACGGCGCAAAGCAGCTGTGCGCGCCACATAGCAGGACAGCGCGCGCACGGGACAGAGGAGATGAGATGTGGCTTCCTCCTCCGACCTGTGAGGGGGAGGAAAGAAGCCATCCAAGGTGATCACTCTTGACCTAAAAGAGCTCATGATGACCTTTGGCATAAAAGCCGGGTTAGGGCGTAAAACAGCTGAACTGCCATCTCCTTGGGACCGGAGACATGACGGAGCCACAGAGAGCGCAGACAAATCACTCACCCTTTTCGCTGATAGAGCCAAAAGTAATACTACTTTGGCTGATAACAGTTTAAGGGGAACCTGATCTAAAGGTTCAAATGGGGCTTTGCTTAGTGCGCGTAACACCAAAGCCAAATCCCACTGAGGCGCCAGTGTGCGTGACACAGGTCTGAGTCTCCGTACTCCTCGCATAAAACGGCTGGGTGGCTGCTGATCGCTCCCTCCGCCTGGGAGAGAGCGCCCCAGCGCCACGGAACTTCCCACGGTCTGCCTGACAGCGTAGGCATGGAAACCAGGACGCTCCCGTGCGCTCCGGGGCTATCAGGACCGCTGATAGCCGCTTCTCCCGCACTCAGTCCGGGAACCAGTGCGAGCCCCTCTGTTCAATTCGCCGGGAATATACATTGCTCTGATGGAGAGCAACGTGTGTGCGCGCCCAGAATAGCAGCCGCCTGGCTGCGTTCAGAAGCTGCGCAGATCGTACTCCTCCCTGGCGATTGAGGTAGGCTGCCGTGACCTGTTGTCTGTGCGAATCAACACATGTTTGATTGTACAGCAACGGGGCGAAGTGCTGGAATACTCCCCAAAACGGAGAGCAGCTCCAGCACATTTACCTCTGACGCACGGGGTCGATGCGCAGGCGAATGAACCACCTCTGGAGTCTCCTCCTGTGGGGGAGACCCAGGGGGATCACCACGTGACCAGCTGACGTCATGCTGAGCAGCTGTATCACGGAGAGGGCTGTCACCACGCTGCGGGATGTGACACGCCGGAGGAGAGCTGTCAGTTTCTCCACTCTCTGCCGCGAGAACCGCGAGAACCGCGCTCTCATGCTGGCTGAGTTTAATTCCACTCTCAGATAAATGATTGTCTGAGAGGGAAGAGGACAGATCTTCTTCCAATGTATGAAAAAACCCAGGCTTTGACAGATGCGATACGAGATGTAACATCTGTAAAGCAACTTCCTCCCTGGAGCGAGCCCGCAATAGCAGGTCGTCCAGATAAAACCACACTCTCATCCCTCCTCTGTGTAGTGGCTCCAGCCTTCTCTACACACCTTGAAAATGTGCGAGGAGCCAGGGAATATCTGAACGGCAGACGATTGTCTGGTCTAATATTCCCTGAAATGAGAAACGCAGGGATTTCCTGTGTTTCGGGATGATGGGTATGCATGCTTCAGGTTTATGGAAATGAACCAGTCGTCCTGGTGAACACATTCCAGCACCTGTTTGATCGTCAGCATGTGGAATACTGACAGATCGAGGATGGGTCTCATTCCCCCAGTCTTTTTCGGGATTAGAAAAATAACGGGAGTAAAACCCCCTGATTTTCCTCCCTTTGAGGAACCCTGGAAATAGCCTCTTTCAACAGGAGTTCTTGCAGCTCTGAATGGAGCGCAAGACACTGTTCCTGGGATGACAGGAGTGTTTCTTGTATCCCATTGAACTGTGGGGGGGGAAGAGGCGAACTGCAGGGTGTACCCTCTGCTTGATCAGCCTGCTCATCCATCTGTCCATCAGACACATGTGCTGCCACTCTGAGAAACACTCTGAGAGCGGGCGCACATGCTCGAGATGTGTTGTGGTCGTCATGGCGACGAGCCACGTCAGAGCCCTCGCCGCCGCTGCCCGTGAGGCAACCCAAGGTGGGCCTGGAGCGAAAGGGCTGTGAGGGAGCCTCCACACGCTACGTTTCACTCCGGCTCTCATCATGAGGCGTGTACACGCTCAGGGGATGAATGGAGGTGGGTGCAGTGCTGTCCACACAAGGCGTTATAACGGCGCTCATGGGTTTATTATGACCGTGTGTAGGAGGCGTATCTCGGACAGAGGAATGCCGCGAGCTCTGCAGTTTATTAACCGTTAGGTTAAAACCGGCAGGCTTCTGCAGCGAGCCCTGCTGTCTACTAATCAACAGATTAGTGGCAGCCGGTTTACACAGAGTGGGGGATATGTGAGAAACACTTGTTACTGATGACTCAGACAAAAAGTTGGAAAATGAACACACTTTATTTTACTCACAACCCCCCAAAACGTCAGAACCGGCTCTGCTTCCTCGGAGGCTCTCGCGGAGCAGACCAGGAGCGGGGGAGCCTCACTTCCCTTTGCCTCGCCACCGGGAGACCCTGTCACTGGGGTGGCGGGGGAGCGGAGACGTGGGACGGAGCCCCTGCAGCCGCCGAAGGGCGAGCCTGACGCCGAGGTGGTTGCTGTGGGCGTCTCTCCGCTTGCGGCCGCTGTGGCCGGTGTGGACGCTGCGGCTGCTGCGGGCGTTGGTGCCGCTGTGGGCGCCCAGCAGGCTGGAGCCAGCTGACATGCTGGCGAATGTCGTCCGCCTGTTCCGCCGCCGTCTTCATGGACTCCACCATAGCGTGGAACTGGTGTCCGAACAGCCCGTCCGGGCTGATTGGAGCGTCCAGCAGCACTTTTCTGGCCGTCTCCGTAACGGACGCCTGCTGCAGCCAGAGGTGGCGCTGGATCTGTGTCACCCACGCGGCAATCCTCGCCTGGGAGACAGCGACGGACGCGCACAGAGTGAGCGCTGTGCTGGCCGCCTTGCTGATCTCCTCTGCCTCGTCAGCGGCCAAGGTGGTGGACCGCTCTACCAGGGTCACCACCGAGTTGGAGAGCAGCGCGAGGTTATTCGCCGCCGCCGACACCTGAAAGGCACACTGGTGCACCCGGTCGGCCTGGCGGGCGACATACTGGTCTCTGGGGGCGGTCAACGTAGGGCACCGTCCGGCGATCATGTTGGCCTGTCTTGGCTCGGCTCCAGAGAAGGGATGGCTGGGAAACCAGCATCTGTGAACCCCTCCACCTTGGTGTGGGGAACAAATGTGGCCACCGGAGCCTTCAGGGTCCTCGGGTTCGCCGCCGCCCCCTCCTGGTACCCCCTGATGGTGGGGAAGCGTGGCCAGACCGGATCACTCCTGACCGTCTGCACCCGCGAAAAAACTCCGGCCATGTCGTCCGGAGCACACCTCTCCTGAGCTAGGGGAACGGGGAGACCTCTGCAGGCGGCCGCCTTGCATATGATCTCCGGCAGTTCCCCCAGTATGCCACCTATCGCCGGCAGCGCCGTGGTGACGGAGAAGGGGACCGCGTGCTCGGCCGCCAAGCCGGCACCCTGCTCCGGCTCTGTCTCCCCCGTCCGGGGGAGAGGAGGGAGGGGAGAACCGCACGGTGAACCGTGGAGGGAGGCGGGGTAGGAGTCGTCCGACTCCTGCCCGGCACTCGGCTCCAGGGACATGAGGCTGCCGTCCACAGGCTCGAAAGCCTGGACGGGCCAATCGTCGTCCTCGGCCGCAGCAGCGAGAGCGTCCGCTCTTCGCTTCCTGTCGTCCAAGGGGAGACGGGCACAGTGTGTGCATGCGACCTGCTGGCTGAGAGCCACGTACGCGTGCTCTGACCCCAGGCAGGATTCGCATATCGTGTGCTGGTCGTAGCTCATGATATATCCAGAGCCACATGAGGGACAATCTCTCACACAATTGCTAGTCATGATTACTCTGTAATTGAAGTGTCTCTTGTGCTTCAGTAACGGGGTGCTGAAGAAAAGAGGGAGCAGATTGTCGGGCCTCCTTCCTATTTATACCGGAAGGGAGCCCGAGGGTGGGGCCCACCTTGCGGGTGGGCATGGACTACAAGTGTTTCAGTGCTGCGCGGGTGCGCAGGGGAATTACCCAATAGCGATAGCCTTAGAGGGCGAAGCCATATACGAAATAGAACTGCACCCCTGTCAGACGAGACATAAACCACGTGATGACACGTTAGGCTCGTGTTGTGTTCAAGGACCCTGACCTTGGCCAGGAAAAACAGGCACTCGCTTGTTTAATTTTTTTGCGGTCTAGATTTCTTTAATTTTTGCGTGTGTTTATAAATTACCTCGAGGGCCGTATCAAATGGTCTTGCGGACCGTATACGGACCGGAGGCCTTAGGTTCCCCACCCCTGCTCTATAGTCTATATCCAATTAATTTAATATGAATTAAGCAGCATTTTATAAAATAAAAAAAAGAGACAGATAATGTTAAGGTGAAATAATAAATGGTTTATGTGGTTGGATAGCAAAGAGACTTTTTCAAAAACGGAGAACTAATAAGCACCAAACAACGTACAATATATTTTTACTTCAGGGGACATATTCTTGTGTTGGAAGATTGATGGCGTTAGTTTCTGTGTTAGGCCACCATCTTCTCAGCGTCCTCTGGATTTCTTTTTGGACCTGAAAGATAAAAAAGGATCTAATGCTGTTCATTCTGACACTGATTGAGTTGTACAGTATAGTTGAGATTTTAGTTTCATACAAACTTATCTTACCTCTCCATTTAGATAGCAGTACAGCAGAGCAACAATAAAACCCTGGAGTAACAGGAAACAAAAGTTAGGAAAGTGATGTTGCATGTATTAATTCATACCAAATGTTAACATTTGTTTGTTGCTGTTGATATGACAGTTAATAATTTTTTCAGAAAAAGATTATCAAATACATTTTGTCTTTTTTAGACCAAACTTTAATCAAAACAATAATCAGAAAAACAATTCAGGCAACAAAAACGATCATTAGTTGCAGCCCAAATGTCTTTTACCAATAGTCCACAGATACAGTATTGTTGAATAGATTTATATAATAGATCTGTTACCTGGAAGGAGCCTAAAACTAACTCAAAGTAGAGTCGAGGCCCCACGCCCAGATGTTCTGGGATCAGAGCAAACACCACGTAGTGAACCCCGAACAGAGGGATGAGCAGCAGGGTGGAGCGCAGCAGCGTCCTGTAGAGGACAGCAGAGGATACTTTACACACTGACAGAGGACAGCAGAGGACACTTTACACACTGACAGAGGACAGCAGAGGACAATTTACACACTGACAGAGGACAGCAGAGGATACTTTACACACTGACAGAGGACAGCAGAGGACAATTTACACACTGACAGAGGACAGCAGAGGACACTTTACACACTGACAGAGGACAGCAGAGGACACTTTACACACTGACAGAGGACAGCAGAGGACAATTTACACACTGACAGAGGACAGCAGAGGATACTTTACACACTGACAGAGGACAGCAGAGGACAATTTACACACTGACAGAGGACAGCAGAGGACACTTTACACACTGACAGAGGACAGCAGAGGACACTTACCCACTGACAGAGGACAGCAGAGGACACTTTACACACTGACAGAGGACAGCAGAGGACACTTTACCCACTGACAGAGGACAGCAGAGGACACTTTACCCACTGACAGAGGACAGCAGAGGACACTTTACACACTGACAGAGGACAGCAGAGGACACTTTACCCACTGACAGAGGACAGCAGAGGACACTTTACACACTGACAGAGGACAGCAGAGGACACTTTACACACTGACAGAGGACAGCAGAGGACACTTTACCCACTGACAGAGGACAGCAGAGGACACTTTACACACTGACAGAGGACAGCAGAGGACACTTTACCCACTGACAGAGGACAGCAGAGGACACTTTACACACTGACAGAGGACAGCAGAGGACACTTTACACACTGACAGAGGACAGCAGAGGACACTTTACACACTGACAGAGGACAGCAGAGGACACTTTACACACTGACAGAGGAGAGATGGGAGGGTGGAGAGAGTTACCTGTACAGCCGGGTGTCACTTTGGTTCACATGTGTGGCCTTTGTCTTCTGAACGATGATCCTGCTGATGTTCAGGAAGATCCCGAGGTTTACCTGTTGAGTATTTTATCACAGTTACTGCAGACTCAATACACGATGCAATATTACTCTTTCCTCAGTTCAAGTCTGAGATGACTCTTCATTACAGCAGCTAAATGCGCATAGTTGACCATGAATTAAAATGTTAGACAAGAAACAAGGAAACAGGCATTTTAAATAACATTACAATTACTGAAGACAAAACGTTGAAGACCATTTAATGTACATTTTGTTTTGGATTAAATTCTTTAAAATTATGAGACATGTACCACCAATTTGATGGTCATTTGTTTAATATTGAATGTCTTCTGTAGGAATAATTTATCCATGAAAAACAATATGTCCATTAAAAAATCAGTCTGACAAATCAACACATTTGATTAAAGGTATGGGTGAAACTTTTGGCCGAGAGTTTGATAAGATTATTGTTCCCACTTTCAGGTAACCTACTATAAATATGAAGCTACAGCTAGCAGCCAGTCACTTAGCTTAGCATAAAGACAGGAAAAAGGGGGAAACAGCAAGCATCATGTCCAAATATAACAATCAATCTCAAAAGCTCACTCGTTATTAATTTAGTTTTTTTTTTAACTGTACATGTTTGTTGTCTGTACACAACCGGAAAAAATCTGCCACTTCCTTACAGAGCCCCTCCTCCAACACACACGAACGCGCACATGACCAATGAGGGCACGGGATAAGTTTGTGCACAGATGGAAGGCTGACAGGCAGGTAGGCCATCCAGTTATTTTAGCCGGGCCGGCTAAAATGATTGGTCGTGCTTTTTACAGCGCTACGGCTTCCACAGATGACATTTTTTATGTATTTATTGTCAAAGCATTTAATATATTCATTGCTATCGGGATGTTAAGAGCATTCCATGGAATATAACAAAAAGTGTTTCTGAAATAAATTACATACCCCACCTTTAAGTAACTGGGCAGCATATTAAGAAAATCTTCCAGCAGTGTGAAAGTGAATGAACGCATCAACTCATTCATAAAATGTTAGTCTATATTATTCTGGAATGGGCATATTAGTTTTGATAATTCTGCATAATGAATACTTTGAGTTTCCTTATGCTCAGATGTTTGAATGCATTCCTAAGTAAGGACAGAATATGTTTACCTTATAGTTTTGCTACTTATTCTGCAAGTAAAAGAGAGTGCTTCTTTCACCACAGGTGGTATCAATCTTTTCGTGTAACTCTTGGGATTAAAGCATATAGCCTTATTTCCCCAAAAATATTGAGCTATCCCTTTAAAAAGGAAAGCAAGAAAGCTTCCTCTGGGGATATATTGTCACTTCCAAGCTGCTATAAGAAAACCGTTAAAAGAGGAAATGTTCAATCCCAGAATGTAGTTCTTGCTGGAGATATGTGTGCTGAACATGTGCTTACAAAGATGGAGAGCAGGATGGGAATCTTGATAATCCACCACAAGCGGCTCTCCAGGTTATCCCAACACCTGCACATACAGAAATGACCCTCCATTAACATCAAATAATGATATGAAAATCTGAGAGATATTTGCACAATACTGACCCCTCATCATCAAGCTGATTCTTCAGCAGGGCCCAGATTACAAGAGTCACTGAGGGAGTACCTATAAAATCAGATCCTTAATCAGCAATACAGGTGGATAAACATGAATACAGTCAGTATAAATCTAAATACTGCAAACCCCAGCCGATGATGGCGTAGACCCTGAAGAGCTTGGTGGTGTGAGAGAAGGTGAAGAGCAGCAGGCTCTGCAGGTACAGACCCTCCACCAGCAGCCAGCAGAAGTTACACAGAACACAGAAGTGGAAGAACGTCACAGCCGCTTTGCACCAGAGCTGAGGAGAGATAAAGGGTTTAACATTACAGAACAGTTTCAAATCAAAGCATTTATCATTCTTCGAAAAGTTGTGCCTTACATTAATGTAATGTATCTGTTAAAAATCTTCTCAAAGATTGTTGGTCAACCCTGTCAGAGACTTTATGACCCGGCATACCATAATAACCTAGTGAGGCTGTCCAACAACACCATCTCTGACCCAAACCAAGTTCTGAACAGTGAATATGAACTGCTACCATCTTAATGGGAGATACAGGGTCCCACGATTCAATAAGGTCAGACTGAAGCACTCCTTTGTGCATCAGTCAATCCTCACAGTAAATACAGAGCTGATCCCAGATCAAATGCACGCCAAGGGTCATTGAGCATGTTTTCTCTCAGTGATAGTGCTGTTATGTTAAATGTTTGTTGTTTGTTTTTCATGTATTGTGTCTTGACATTTGTCTATGTTGATGTTACACATGGAGCTGCTGTGATGCAAGTCAAATTTCAGACTTGATCTGAACAATAAAGTATTATCGTATCGTATCGTATAAATCTTCTGTTGTAGCATAAAAGTGTTAAAGGTCTCCTATTATACTATTTTTAGGCATATACCATAGGTCTCAGATATATACAAAAACATGTCTATAAAGTGTTTTGCTCAAAATACCGAACAGATCACCCATTCTAGCCATGCCTCATACCCCTCTATTTCAGCCCTGTTAAAGAAATGCTGATTCTGGGTCCGTAGATTAAATAAATAAATAAAGAAAGCCGAGACGAGAGCTCATGCAGGAGAATTCTACCCAGATACTCAGCTAAATGCTGCCATGATTAAACGCCATATTATGTTCCAAACCACATCAAGGATTATATCTGAAACAGTATGGAGCTCAAATGCTTTCTCTCACGGGTTGTGTGGTGTGGGTAAGGAGGAAAAGAGAGAAGGTTGTATTGTCAGGGACACATATTTATGTATAAAGGACATCAAAAAGTGTATTTTGCATTTTGCAGGAGACCTTTTAAAGCACGAAAGTGTTTTTTAATATGTTGTACATCAAGGTCGGTTTTAAGTGCGATATGGTTATGAACAATGATCTAATTGTTTAGAGTAGGCCCGTTTAAATGCAAACTCAACTTCAATCAGTCAATCGACAAAAAAATGATTAGAATCTATTATGAGATAGACTTTTCGCCCGTTCACAAAATGTAACGTACACTTCAAATCTCAATTGGTTACTAATGCATATCTTTTTCACAATGATCTCTTTACATTGCACATTATACTTTATACATTACGTACTTTACACTGTGAGCTTTTGCACATACTTATTTCTAGCACCCTTATAATATTTCTATTGTCAAGTACTCTATTTTATATGAATGTTTGGAGGCGTTTGCAGTACTTGCTCTCTTACTTTGTTATTTGTTATGAGTCAATTGTTTTTTATTTAAAAACCTTCTTGGCAAATTGTATAATTCTTATCGTTTCAGTCATTTACTGAATAAAAAAAGGGCAAACATGCAAAACATTTTCAGATTAAAACTTTTGAAATAGGAGGGTTTTTTGCGCCATACAAAATCATTTGGGATTGTACTTTTCCCAGACGAAATAAGACATCAAGTCATCTTGGGCTCATGGCCATTTTGAATTTCTCAAAAAACACAACAATTGGCAGATTGACCAATAATCATCTTGTATAGATGACTACAAAATGTAGGACACAAAGACACATTTGCCGATAATGAAAATACTCTTCATAAATAAAACGCCCTCATTTGACCCCCACCCCCCCACTGTTCTTACTGTGGACACGGTGCAGTGGTCCGTGCTTTTGTCGGCAAACAACACGACATCTTTGACGAACACAGCGAGACTCCTCAGCATGAAGCTCGCAAACAGGTGGAGGTGGATGTAGTTGCGCGTGCAGAGCAGCCTCCTGAGAGGAGACATATTGTCACAAACATTTTGTTATTACATTTTAATTACTAGATTTTACTCTTAAGTTGTTATGATGTGAAAATAAAGCAACCTGAAGCAGCAGAAGAGCAGAACAGCGATGAAGAGAGCAGCCAGAGACGCTCCGTACCCGACACTGTAGATCAACCTCAGGGTATCAAAGTAGTTTTTCTGGAGGGAAATATGAAATATTGATTAATCAGAGACTTAAAGGACTGAATCTCTGGTTCCCTGCTGCCAAAAGGGATTTGAATCGGATCATAAGGCATGCTGAACTCTCTCCACTGTACCTCTTTGCCCATGTCTCCATCTTCCTCTTCCTCTTCACCTTCATAGTAACAGGCTGTATAATACGGCACGCTGGGCTCACTCCATCCTCGGTCTGTACACTGCCTCGTGATGAGAACTGTGAGGGAAACGTTTCAGCATACTTTAGGATGTTAAAGTCTTAAATAAAAAAAATTGTTTCTAAAACAATCCTTGGAAAGAAATGAAGCATTGTTGTTATGCTATTAGATGTAGGTAACTGAATCAAATTACTACATAAGAGAGAAATTGTGAATTGTATATATTTCTGCAACACAAAATATCTTTTAGATTATTGAAATAAATTAAATAAGTAAGTTAATAATATGGTATTGTGTGGGGAGATAGACATACAATATATTCTTATAAACATTATTATAATTATCCCATGCAAAGTAAGGAGGACAGTATTCAGACAACAGACCGACACCTTGACTTTACATTCAGATGAATAATTGTTATTTTAATTATAGTAGCATTTATGCCGAAAATGTGTCTTTAAATGTATGTTTCATTCATTTAACATCATTTTAACTGACTTTTTTTATTGCATCTAGTATTGACGCAGTCTTTGAAATGTTATCATTTTCTTGTTAGAATCCCTTTTTAAAGGTTAACTAGACTCTGCAGACTTGATGGTGTCTGTGTGTGATATAGAACGTTTACCTGGAGGAGTGTCAGGCTTCAGTAAGGGCAGAGGACAGTGGACAGAGATCATCTGTCCCTCAGAGGCAGACGGCCAACAACTCACTCCGTCCCACTCCGTCACACAACCTTAACATTCAAATACAAAAGAATCACTGAGAAAATCTTTCTATTATGCTTTGAACTTGATTTATTTGTGTCCCTGGATCAGTTACCTGCACTTGTATTACTCGGCTGAAGTGAAGCATCCGTGTTCATCTGTAGTTTACACTCATTTTCTTTATTTTGTATATAAAGAACAATTAAACACTCTGGATGAGTTGACATCGCCTGATAGAAAGAAAAAAAAATGGGCACAAAAAAAAAAACAGGTTAATTGAATTGATGCTCACCTTAGTTTTCATTACATTCTACAAAACGTTATGCACAGTATCTCATGGTAATACATGTTTTCATCCCCCTGCATCACTGTAACCCACGGTTGTTCTAACTATAATTTAGGGACATTTCCCAAATACATAAATAACGGTTTATAGTAACTGTTGCAGATTTTGTACAATATTTCCTTTTGATAGTTGCAAACTTACCATGTAGCGTGTGATGACCAGGAGGTAAACGGCAGCAGTCAGACTGAAGTCCATCTTTCAATCATTCAAAAGTCAAGTGTAAAACAAACTATCGCTCTCCGTCGTCCATCATATAAAAAGCATCTGTTTAAGGTTTTGGTCAAATGAAGGATTGGTAAACTGCTTCCTCTGTGCAGCTGCAGTGATGTGAAGCATTGTAAAACAAACATCTCTGTTAAGAGGATGACATCACCTGAGCAGCACGACACTAACTGAACAGCAGGAGGAAAAGCTGAAAACAAGGGGACTTCAATTCACTGCAATATTAATGCAGCACACTGTACACATTATAACAGACTCCTTTAGATGAATCGGGTATAAATATTACCATGACATTTCCCCAGGTGATTACTAAGACAAATATTTTTTATTTTATCTAATGTTAACTATTAGTAAATTAAGGAGAAATGAACCGACACATAGAGACAAAGTAAGTAAAATAAATGCCTTAAAGTGTATTGCAACATTTTCCTTCCCCAATTCTTAAAATTGACCATTGCATGATCAAAACATGTCGGTCAAAGTTTTAAAATCTGCATTAAGTTTAATTATTTTATTTATTCCACATGCCATGATTTGTAGTTTATATAATGCAATATTTAATAGAAAAACAACACCTGCTGTGAAACCCTGCAGTACTGCAGGATGAGAAGCTGTACTGCAACTCTGACTACTTTTAAATCCAGGCTGAAGACTTTTCTTTTTGCCGCTGCTTTTAATTGAACTATTCATATCTTAAACTGCACTGTAACTTTCATTCATGTATTTTTTCTTTTAATGTTTATTTTATTATCTTTGCTTTTTAATGACTGTTTTTAAATGCCATTTTCTTAATGTCTTTCATTGTTGTAAAGCACTTTGAATGGCCATGTGTTGAAAGGTGCTATATAAATAAACTTGCCTTGCCTTGCCTTGCCTTACTGATGGTTTTACTGTGAGTCCATATCATATGGAAGACATCAAGTGATTCTTTAATCTGTCATATAACATTTAAACACTTACAGTTCAACATTTCCCTTTGGGAAGCAGCTAACAATTACTTTTATTATCAGTTAATCTACCGAATATTTTCTTGATTTCTCAATTGGGAGAGTTAATGTGACTTATTTGTTTGTGTTTTTGTATCTACTGGATTTAAGTTTGTCTGGTAAATGGTCTGTGACATGAGTTGTTTGTTTAATGTACTGATTATTATTTGGGGTTAAAAAATACAGACATTTTATGTTGAAAGTGAATTGGTTGATTATTATTTTTTCCTTTGCAAACTTCAGGAGCTAGGTCACCGGGCTATCCCTCTGTTTCTGCGTGTTTAAGCATATCATTTTTTGACAGCTGGCTATATTAAATATTCCTCTGTCTGGCGTCCAAATTAAATGTATTCGTTCAGGGATAACACCTACGCTACAGAAATGTCAGGCATTAGTGAACAATTTTAATTTGTTATAATATGCATGACACAGTACATTAAACCATCTTTACAGAATGATAGGATGAATTCACGCATCAGTGAGACTGAAACTCCTGCTGCAATATCTCCCTCTAGTGTTTGATTCCAGACTTGTTGAGGCAGTTTTGCTGTCCACAAGTACTAGTACTTACTTTACTTGAGTATTTTCATTTGTTAGCAATTTACTTCTGCTCCACTTCATTTGGTTGACAGCTCCAGTTACTAATTTATTAGTGTAACATTTTTATATGTCCCATGTCTACGTTTCTGCACATGTATTGCGTTGTAAATGTAAGTGATAAACCAAAGCATTGTACATAAATATCTGAAAAACTGATAGTTTTGTAGTATGAGTTGCTAGGCTATGCTAACCGGCCGCCTGCTCTGCTGTTTCCAGTCTGTGTGCTAAGCTAAGTTAAGTGGCTGCTAGCAATAGCTTCATATTCATTGTATAGGTACATTATGTGAGATATTGATATTTTAGTCTAACTCTCAGAAGAAAGCAGATAAGCTTATCTCAACAAACATTTGAACCATTTTCTTGTCAAAACAACATTTGTATCACTTTTGAATGTGCCTGGAAAGAAACACATGTCCTGCAGTCAGTGAAGTGGCTCCTGCAGTTCACAGACTGATGACCACATGAGGATTTGTGAAAGGGAGATTTTCCTCCCGAGAAGGATTCCCACGGCAGCACCTGGCCCACAGTGAACTCTCTCCAGGATAAATCCAATCATCTTCAGCCACACAGCTCGTGGCAGCTGTTGCATTAGGCAACTCTCCAAAGAGGAGAAAGGGAGGGAGGGAGGAAAAAGAAAGAAAGAAAGAAGGAACAAAGAACCTTGTCCTGATTATAGCTTCAACATTCCCAAACACTTCTGAGCGTCACTTATTCCACTGTGCCGGTGTACTTGGTGTAAAAGTTTGCACCCAGTGTGTGTGTGTGTGTGTGTGTGTGTGTGTGTGTGTGTGTGTGTGTGTGTGTGTGTGTGTGTGTGTGTGTGTGTGTGTGTGTGTGTGTGTGTGTGTGTGTGTGTGTGTGTGTGTGTGTGTGTGTGTGTGTGTGTGTGTGTGTGTGTGTGTGTGTGTGTGTGTGTGTGTGTGTGTGTGTGTGTGTGTGTGTGTGTGTGTGTGTGTGTGTGTGTGTGTGTGTGTGTGTGAGTGTGTGTGAGAGATAGTTAGAGGCCACAGCAAGGGCAGTGAAAGAGCAGCGCACAAGGGTGCACTGTTTAGTCCCCCGCGCCTCCATGTTGTATATGCCAAGACTCGACCTTTGTGTGCTGACTACACCAATCTGTTACTGTAGCTACTGTTCAATCCAGAGCTCTCACACAAAATCATTGTTTTTTATTTTATAAAATGAGGCCATTTATAATCATTTTTATTTCCGCTTAATGGAATACTTAACGAAATTACTCACCCTGTGTTACTTCCAATTGCTGAAGAATTTTTTTTTCTTTTTTCTCACATGCTTTGACAGTTAACTAAGAATGACATTTTTTTTATTAATTGGAGTAAATGGGGGGCCATGTTTAGGAACAATTACATCATTTATTCCTTTAAGTGGCTTTGAGATTGCCAAATCATCTATTTCACACTATATTGAATCTTTATGACTGTGTATTTATAGCTGTATCTACAAATACTACTGTATGTCTTGTGCATAATTTTACAAGTTATTAGAAATTCCGTCATCAGGTTCACTATCTTTTAATTTTAAGCAAATCTTCGTCAGGCCGCTGCTATATATGGAAAGATAGTGACCTTATTTAAATAAAGAAATTACATTTATAAAATATCTTAATAACTAGCACATAAACCGTCTGTCACTGACACTGTTATTCACATTGATGGATATAATGTATTCGGAACGGATCGTAAGGGCAGAGCTGGTGGTGTTGCAATATACACTGCTGAGAAACTACAGTGCTCTGTCCTTCACTCAATTTCAATTCCAAGGCAATTTGAGTTGCTAGCAGTCCAAATAACTATAGCAAATGCTCCTCTCACTGTTATTGGCTGTTATAGGCCTCTATCGGCCATCATGGATGCAACTACTAGCCTTACTGAATTGTTGTCTAAGTTTTCTTCTGAAATCATATTATTGGGTGATTTAAATTGGGACTGGCTGAGTGATAAATCTTCACAGTTTAAGCAGGTTTGTGATTCTTTGAACTTAACTCAGCTTATTGATAGTCCCACTAGAATAAACCCTGCCAAACCCAATAACGATACCCTTATAGATGTCATTCTAACAAATGCAGCTCATAAGTATGTGTCTGTTGGTGTTTTTCCTAATGATATCAGTGACCATTGCACTATTGCTTGCGTTAGGAGCACTAAGTTGCCAAGGGCCTTATTGTGCTCAGGCGCTGCTTCAAACACTTCTCTGAGCAGGCTTTCCTACACGATCTGGCGGAGGTTAAATGGCACTTCACAGCATTAACTCCATCTGTCGATGTTGCGGTCCAATTCTTTATTGATCACTTTTTATCGATTATTAATAGACATGCCCCCCTTAGAAAATTCAGAGTTAAGAATAGGAACACTCCATGGTTTACTAGAGAACTATCTGATCTAATTCATGATCGAAATAAGCAATGGTCTTTAGCTAGAAAGTCTAACACTAGTGATGACTGGCTTCTTTTTCGTGTCCTCAGAAATAAATGTTCAGCCCTTATTAAAAAAAGCTAAAGCTGATTACTATCTGAGCTTAACCACTGATTGTTTTAATGACCATTCTAAGTTCTGGAAAACAATTAAATCACTTCAGAACAAGAAGGTTTCTAGTTTCCCTCAAAAACTGAAGGTCAGTGATTCTTTTATTTCAGATACAAATGATATATCTAATGCCTTTAATGCTCACTTCAAAAAGGCTGGTCACATTTTTGATGAGCAAAGTCATGACTCTCTGCATGGTCGCACTCACAGCCATAGTCAAGAGTTGAACTCCCCTGTTTTTGATTTCGCTTCTTTCTCGGTCTCTGAAGTCTTATACGGTTTGCACTCAATTGATCCTAAAAGGTCTGCCGGGCCTGACGGCCTCGATCCTTTCTTTTTAAAAATTGCAGCTCAGATGATAGCTCAACCAGTTACTGATATTTGTAATCTCTCCCTGTCCACTCACACACTGCCAGCTGTGTGGAAGCAAGCTCTTGTATCGCCCCTCTTGAAAGCTGGTGATCCCACTGAGTTGAATAACTATTGTCCTATCTCAAATCTTTCTGTGTTATCAAAGATTCTTGAGTCCCTAGTTTCTACTCAGCTAAAACGTTTTTTTAAATTCACACAACATCCTTAACCCTATGCAATCTGGATTCAGATCAAAGCACAGTACTGTGACTGCCAGTCTGAAAGTCTTAGACGATATTAAGGCTGCTTTGGATAAGAAATCAGTTTGTGTTGCATTGTTTATTGACCTAGCCAAAGCATTTGACACTGTAGATCACCACATTATGTCTAATGTTATGTTGATGTCTCGTTTAGGTCATAACGCCATTTGCTGGTTTCAGAGTTATCTAACCGACCGTACTCAATGCGTCAGGTTGGGTAGTACTGTCTCTGACCCTGTCACCTTGGAGAAGGGAGTTCCACAGGGCTCTATTTTGGGGCCCTTGCTCTTTTTATTATATGTAAACAATATTTGTAATCAGATGCAATTTTCTACCTATCATATGTATGCTGATGACACTATTGTATACTCATGTGCTCCTTCTCTGGATATGGCCATTTCCAATTTAAAAACTGATTTTATCACGCTACAGCATGCACTTATTGATTCGAAACTGCTATTGAACAGTAAGAAAACCAAAGCAATGCTCTTTGCTCCCAAGTCAGCGTCCTCTTGCCTTTCCATTGACACCCTTGATGGCGTCTCCGTTGAGTTTGTCGATACATACACATATTTGGGCTTTTGGTTGGACAGAAATACTTTAAACACCACATTGAAGTTCTAACTAAGACATTGAAATTCACTCTTGGCTTCCTTTACAGACTTAAATGTTGTTTTTCAATTTCTTCCCGTAAAAGGTTGGTCTCTGGCTTATTCCTGTCCCAGCTTGACTACGGTGATACCATTTATAGATTTGCCTGTCCCACTGTTTTGGCCAAACTTGACCCACTCTACTATGCTGCACTGCGATATATATCAAATGCACCCTATAGGACTCATCATTGCACACTGTATAGCCTAAATGGATGGTCCTCACTTAGTATACACTTAGTTTTTGAAGGGTCAATATTGTGTTAGTAGCAAAGTGTGTGTCTAGTGTTTATTTGTGGTTAATCCAGTTATTGTGATTGTCCATCCTGTCTGTTAAATGGTTTAACCTGTTAGTATGTTCCTCTTATGTGTGGATTAGGTCGGCGTTCTGATTTGTTTAAGTCACTCACTTCTGTTGGTTGCTGTTCAATAACATCATCTCTGTGCTGGGCCCAGCTTTGCTTTATCTGTCTTCATTTTGGGGATAAATAAAAACAAACTCTTATTTTGAAATCCCAAAAATCTGTGTTTATCTTTCTCTCAGGCTATTTTAGGCACATTTCCTCCCATGTGCAGTTAAAATCTATAAATAACATCACACACATTTGCTGTCAACTGATATCAAAACTCTTTTTATTTCAGACATGTGCTCCAGTGAAAACAAAAATACAAACAGTAAGGTAACTTAGGTAAGATAACAAATACACATTGAACACTAATAATAATAATTATAACATATCATAATGTAAGTGTAATATAATGATGATAATATTAATAATATTAATGATCATAAATAGATAACATTAATACCAATACAAATATTATTAATATTAATATATCTCAATCCACCACAATATATGTACAGATTGTGCAGCGTATCAAAAGGAGACAACATGAATACATTTTTATTTATTTTTTAGTATGCATTATAATTATGCAACGTTTTTATGTTATTGAAAATTCTTTCTTCTTATGTTTATACATATATTTGATGATTTATCTTTTAATTTTTGTATTCCAAAATGCCACACAACCCATGTTTCTCCAGGATAAAGTATTTCTGATTTAATTTAATTTTTAAATGTTTAATATCTCTATTACTCTTAGTGTAATAGAGACTATGTAGTGTTATTAGTGTTTGTATATTGTTATGTGTGTACCTGCACAGGGACTGTTTGAAAATGAGCTAACAGCTAAATCTAACATGTTCCTTGTTTTAGATTCATATATTTGTATGCATGGACGTTGTTTGATAAACATATAATGAACCTTTTATTTTTTTTAAATAAGGAAACTATAAACCAGAAATGAAAGATTTGGATATAATATTAAGTGGATATATAATAAACAGTGTTTTTGTTTATCATCGTGTGTCGCAGCTCTTTGTGCAGCAGCAGGTTGCATTTCACCACAGCCAGCCCTCCGCTCCACAGCGCCCCCTCTGGCCAGCCGCTGCACCGCGAGGACAAGCTGAGAGCCCGCTGAGCGACTGCTGCTGAAGACACAACACTGCTGTCTGCACTCAGGTAAGAAGAAACCCGACATATTTCCTTTATTTCACCGACACAATGCCCGGGAATCACACCGTAACATCGCAGCGAGTCGCGGACCAACGCTGCTTCGTATTTCTCCATCGGCATTCGTCTTCTCACTTAATATTTTTTGCATGAGGAGGGAGAGGTTGGGCCTCTGAGCGTATATAGAAATATCATGCACATGAGTGAAATGCATTTTTTTACATCAAAAGGAAGCAGACACCCTCCAGCACCGTCATATTTTGGTGGTTTTTATTACATTTAAATCATGTGCGATCTCCATCTCCATCGATCCTCCACCTACAATAAACAGATAAACGTGTTTTTGTTGCAGCCATCATTTCCCCAGGAGCCTCCCTTCACCGACACGGCGTGTTTTCCCTCCTCATTCCGTGCAAAAACAAAAATGTCTCCATCCTCCTCCTCTTGCAGGTCCTCCTCTCGCCCCAGCTTCACGGAGATCGCCTTTGCGCGCGGTTACAAGACTAATCCGTGAGAATATTTATTATCTCATTATTTACGGATCCCAGGGGCACAATAATGCAATGTTTTCCTTTAATATGTAGTCAAATTCAGCTGCTTCGTTTCTTTGTGTCGCCTGATTTGATGTGATTGTGGCTTGCTTTTTTTCGCTCCCGTTATTCTGCATCTTTCTCCTCTTTCTTGCATCTGAGGGCCTAAACGGTGTCTGGAATCGCTGTACATGCACCAGACATCCCTTTTTATGCTATAATCCTGCGTCTAAAGCAATAGACAAACAACCCCCCCTATGGTGTTTTGCAATCATTTACACGTATGTTCATATCCCAACATTTTTAATAGAGTAAATTATGTTGGGAATTGGCAATGATGCACCGCCTGCGCAAATGCCAAGCCCATTTTTCATTTGATCAACAGTGGAGAGTGCGCACAGCAGCGCAATGAACCAGGCTGCTTATGTGCCACATATGGGCTCTGCGTTAATCCGCACGGGGTCAATGGACAGGATCTGATGGCAGAGTAAGGTGCATGAGAAGCTTTTCACCATGAAAGACAATGAGGCTTAATGCTCTGTTTTTGCATGTCAGTGATTATAGCATTGTGCATGGATTTTGTTGGAGTGAGTCTCTTTCTTCGCCTCAGACACACCTCTGTCCATCCTCATGGGAAGAGCCAGTTTCTTGTTACATTGATTTGTGCTACAAGGAAGGGAGGGGTAGGCGGGCATGTTGTAGTCGGTTGTAGTGTGTAACCACAGCTGAAAGCTATTCCGACAGGCCAGATGAGGAATGAAAGACATCTCAGTGTCATTTTGTTAATGTGTGGATAGAGGCTACAATGCTTTCTGCAAGTTTCTGCAGCACTTTGGAATCAGTTGTTACTGGAAATATGTGCTGGTCATCTACATGGACCCCTCCCTCCCTGCTGAAGTTGTAGTTTAAATGAAAGGATGGGTTCAGAGTCTCTCAAATGTGTCGCTTGCCGGTACAGAATGTACTTGAGGGAATTAATACATAGTGGCCATGTAGGGTGTCAACATATCTATATTAAATGTGCCCGGTAATGCTCATTTTCAGGTTCATATGTGTATTTATGGGCTCTAATGTGACATGTCTCCATGCTTTAATGTTCAAAAAGCTCTTTATTTTTCTCACACTGCCTGTGCTGCAGCACCTCTTTTCACCCTCTGTCTGAAACCAGAGCCCAGTCTGCTCTGATTGGTTAGCTGGCAGGCTCTATTGTGATTGGTCAACCACTTAGAGATTTCCCAACCCTTGGCCTGTCACAAACAATGTGTTGGAGCGCTAGCCAATATAGGCGTCAGAGTTGCATAGTGATGTCACTATGTTACGGAAGTAAACAAAGCAGTCCAATGGAGGCGTTTCAGGCAGGGGGGCAGTGTGTGGGAGAGAAACCCCCTCTAAAGGGAACACAGGGATTCTAGCCTTTGCAGACCATTGACTTCACTACAGGAAGGGAACACCCAACCCCTTTTGGTTGGAAAGTTGAACACTTAGTACTATAACATGTCATTTAGCTGATGCTTTTATCCAGAGCGAGTTATATACACTTACATTTCATAGACATACCGACAGGATCAATTTTGCGTTAAGTGTCTTGCCCAAGGACACTATGACATGTTTACTGCAGGGTCTGGGGATTAAACCACTGACCTCTGATTGATAGATGCCCATTCACCCCACAAGCCACCCCTATCACCTGTCTCTGATAAATGTTGGAGCATTCTGAAAACGATGTCTCTTTATTGGTTTAGTATATATGAAAGATGCAGGTGCGTTGTAGTATTCCAGGCCTTTTAATTAAAGCAATCCCTCCTCTGATTTTGGCTGCTGACTTCATCGAGTCATCGGCTTCAGAGACGTGTCCCCGAGCGGCATGCGTTATGAAATGAGTCCACACTGAAGGCTCTATTTAGCAAAGACTGACGCGCTGCCGCCTCATGTTGGTCCGAGACCAGAGGTGACCTCACCCCGCCTGAGGAGCCTCGGCCTGAGGAGCTTAGGCTGGCAAAACCAACCACATCACTCAAGCTACTTCTCTACAGTCGAGATATTATAGAAGATATTTAGATTCAAACATCTGCTTCAGAACATATCATTATTATTTTACAAACTACCAAACGGTGTTCGCAAATTTAAAGATTTTCTGCTTTTTTAATTAATGTAATCCGAATATATATTTAATTTTGAACAAACAATTTCAAATTTTTGGAAATGTTGACGCTATTTTCAGAATTTCTATTGCCAAAACAATACCTGATAAGGAGAATAATTATTAGTCGAATCTCAAATGTGCTTCTTCTGGGGTCTTTTTTGGGACTCATAAGATCCTCCCCCAGCAAAACAAAACACTTCTCTTTTTGCATATGTTCATTCAGTCAGGTGTTCATTCAGTCAGGTGTTCATTCAGTCAGGTGTTCAAATAAAAGTGTGACAGGGTTCTAAAAGTCTGCTGAAAGAAGCTGCTCTGACGTCTTTCCGATCGCACCGTCTCGTTAAACTACAGCTGGAACTAAACCGCATTCTTCTTCTCAGTTAATTGGCACCATGCTGATGGAGGATGGTTCATTTCCCCAGTAGACGTGTGTGTGTGTGTGTGTGTGTGTGTGTGTGTGTGTGTGTGTGTTGTGTGTGTGTGTGTGTGTGTGTGTGTGTGTGTGTGTGTGTGTGTGTGTGTGTGTGTGTGTGTGTGTGTGTGTGTGTGTGTGTGTGTGTGTGTGTGTGTGTGTGTGTGTGTGTGTGTGTGTGTGTGTGTGTGTGTGTCTTGTGTACATATTGAAGCATGCAGCAGCTGGAGATGACTTAACACCCTGCACCATGACAACCCAGGAATAATTGCGCATATTCTGAATTCCAACTTTTAATGTTGTGGTTAGTCTTTTACAAACTCGAACAGAAGGTTTTAATTTTGCTCCACGTGTCTTGTCTTAAGAGTGTGACAGGAGGATGTGTGGAAAGGTAGCAGGGTGTGGTTAACATCCTGGAGGTATAAAAATAAAGGTAGGAACTAGAAAGGCATTTGGTAAGCACACGCCTCTGTCAAGGCCAATGGTGCATTCAAATGCTCCTCAGACTGTCTTATTTCCTGAGTTGTAAAGTCGTTCTTCTCTCTTTAGTTTCTTTATTAGCTCGTAATGTGAAAACAACCTGGATGCTACAAAGAATATATGTAGTATCATTTTTTATTTGGAGCGTTCAACATGTTGATACATAGTGTACTCAAAGACATATACATGGTCAATTTCAGTAAAACAAAAATCAATGAAAAACAGCACCTTTTTAAATGATAAAACCCACATTATTAATAAAACATTGAAAGCAGCTCTGACAAGGTGAGATTTGGTTATGGACCGATTGGTGTAGTCACGGATGTGTTTGTTAAATTGTTGTATTATTCCGAAACCGCATGAATGCAGCAAATGTCCTATCTGGCAAAGTTAACAGTTAAATATTATGCATGTACACGGCAGGTTTAAAGATTTGGATCCTCTCCAAATTCCAATGGATTATTCTTTGGTCCATGCTGCACCCTTCCAGCAAATTTCATGAAAATCAGACAATTTGATTTTTAATTATTTTAGCAATAACATCGACAAACCAAGCCAAAAAAAACCCTATTGGTTAATAAAGAGAATCAGCAAGTTAGCAGCGGCCATGTGCATGCCGGCCCTGCAAGATGTTTCCCTCCGGTGTTAAAAGATGGACGGCAAAATGGAAACGGGCCCCACCTTCAGCCCCTCCACATCATAGGAAGGTGGAGTCAGTCTGAGGCTGCTGGAGGCTGAGAACACAGAGAGAGGGAATGATGGAGGAAAGTAGGTCAGAGATACAGAAGCATTCAAGCATGAGAGCAGCATCCTCGTCTCAGCTGAGCTACACGCAGCGCTGCACGCTGACAAACGCCTTTGTTTCTGGGTTGGATCTGTTTTAACACGGAAATAATTACATGATGAATAAATTGCCATGAAATGAATCGACAACATGTTAAATATTCCCTGCTCCTAGCTTCTCAATGTGAGGATGTGCTGCTTTCTCTGTGTAATGTCGATGTCAATGGATCATCGTTATTCTTTTGACTGCTGGTCAGACAGAATAGATTTCAAAGACCTAAACTTGCAATGTTTTTGACATTTTGTAAATAAACCCTTTGACATCAACCCCCTTCTTCCTCTGAAGAAAACAATATTTTTTTAGGTTTCTGTTCTGCCATACATGAAACTCACAATTATGGTTTGATCTGTCTAAAACCCAAAGATATTTTCAGTTTCCAATAATGTCAAATACAGGACAAATGCAGAAAGTTCTCACATTTCAGAAGGTGAAATGAGACAAATATTTGCCATTTTTACTTGGTTTGATAGAAGTAACACTCAATTGTCGAAATGTCAAGAAGTTCAATGTAAACTGTCGAATCAATTTGTCAACTATTTTCAGTTCAGAATAATGCATTTACATGTACACAATAGACTAATCATTTCAATCATTTTTCAAGCAAAAATACCCAACAAATACGTCATTAGTCTCTGAAATGTAAGGATTCCCCTTTCCTTTTTTTAGTATGATAGTAAACCGAGTATCTTTGGGTTTTGGACTTTTTGTTTACAAAACAAGCAATTTTGCAGACGCCACCTTGGTAATTGGGTTACTGTTGCTCTAGGGAATTGCAAAAGACAGATACAAAAAAGAGAGAAGGTTTTTCAAAATGTAAGCACCACAGGCCAGGATTTATCCTTTTTTTGGTCCCTAATCAGGGTCAGGCTACAAAAACACTGCTGGTTTGTCAGAAGACATTATACAGCGTTTCCCTCACAAATGATAACGAGCAAAACTAAAATGTGTTAAATTAAAATGAACATGCTCATTTACTTTGGCGATCCTACTAGTACTTTTTACCTGCTTTAATGTAATTTAAACACATACTGCCTGTATTCACCCTCTGTCTGAAATGCTTAATTTAACCCTCCTGTTGTCTTCGGGTCAAATCTGACCGATTTACTACTTCAATCATAACATCAATCATAACTTTTTTGTTTTACATTCAATTGCTTTAAAGGTGGGGTAGGTAAATTTGAGAAACCGGCTCGAGATACACTTTTTGTTATATTCCATGGAATGCTCTTAACATCCAGATAGCAATGAATATCTTAAGTGCTTTGACAAAAAATCCATAAAAAGATGTCATCTGTGGAAGCCGTAATACTGTAAAAAGCACGACCAATCATCTGAGCCGGCCCGGCTAAAATAACTGGATGGCCTACCTGCCTGTCAGCCTTCCATCGGGGCACAAACTTATCTCGCGCCCTCATTGGTCATGTCGCGTTCGTGTGTGTTGGAGGAGGGGCTCTGTAAGGAAGTGGCAGATTTTTTCCGGCTGTGTATTTTCAAATTCTAGCGATCTCGAGCTGGTTTCTCCAAAATTACCTACCCCACCTTTAAGGCTTTATGATATCCTCCACAGTAGACATTTTAACATATAAAATTGCTGATCACCACTTTCATTGAATTTTGGATGATTTAGTCAACTTTGTAACACCCGGTCACACACACACACACACACACACACACACACACACACACACACACACACACACACACACACACACACACACACACACACAGAACAATTTGACACATGTCCCGCTCTTATGTGCCCATCCCCCCACATGGATCACACCTGGCACACGCAATACATGTTCAGTGTCTATTCTTTGTATATTTACTGCAGTTTTTCATGTATACCAGTAGTCTGATACACTATTTACAGTTTGAAAGGGTGTTAAATTAAATTTGGTGATGATGAATGGTTTTTGTGTTAATGTAATAGCAGTTAAAACAGGACCGGTCAAATTTGACCGCAAACACCAAAGTAAGGGGGGGGGGGGAACGAAGACAATTAGGAGGGTTAAGCGCTGTCTCTTTAAAGACCCAGACACAACAAACAGAGCACCTTTAGAATTAGTCTAACTAAACATCTTTTTAACTAGACTTACTGAGGATTTTACAAAGATGGCCAATTCATTGGAATGCTTTAGAAACAGGAGGTCTTAAAAACATACATTTAAGTAAATACTTTCCCAGCAGAATCAAATTGTACAGGTTTTTCAACATTGTTTCCTTTGAATACATTTGCAATTTAAAATACTTGACTTAATTCACTACAGGGATTGTATAAGGGCATTACACATCTGTGAATGTTTGATACGAGATTACTCTTGAGGGTGAATATTTGGTGTATGGTTTTTACATGAATGACTCCCTTGCTTTTCCCCTGAATATACACACCTTAGTGTTTAGGGAATAATGCACTGAGCACATTAAGCATAAGCACCTCTGTGCGTGCTCTTAGCATGGCGCTATCTGTGTCATTGCTCCCCCCGAGTATAAACAAGTCTGCTCTGATTGGCCAGTGTTCTCTGCGTTTCTGCACTGTCATTCGACCAGTAAATGACTGTAAAGGCGCTGTATTTTACCTATAAATAGTAGAGTTGTGACATTACAACCTTGCAGAAGTTCTGATGGATCATTTAAAGGCACAGTGTGTCTGCATATTCTTGTGGATTGAGCGTTCTGATACTTTCACAGCTTTTGTATAGCGAGTAAGCCTACTTTCTAATCTAAAAAGACATGAAAATCTCGTTTTTTTTCAATACATGCCCTTTGAGATACATCAACATTATGCCCCAGTTTGCTGCAGAACAGCACACACAGTTTCAGACTGCATGTCCTTCTGCATGCTCGCTGCTCCTGGAGCTGTGTCAACATCCCTGTTGACCGAGCTCCTTGCAGAGCCTTCTTAGCGGGTTCGCTCGGGAGCCGTGGGCCTGTGCCAAGATGACATTTTCACACGCCCCTGAGAGGAACAAGCTGCATCAGCAGACCTTCAAGCCTTTTCCCCCTCATGAAGCTGCGACAAAGAGCGCTGTCATGTTCCCTTTCTGCAGCAGGTGACATTTATGTGCTTGTATTAACCTAGAGCAAATCATGACACAACGAGATTGGTGTGTTGATGAAAATAATAGCTCTTATCTTTACAGTCAGTGTAAAAAGGGCAACTTAGCCTAGTGTTTCCCACCTGTCTCCTGTTATACAACCACTCTGCAAATTGACCTACATTCCCTGTGTACATACAGTATATGTATCTAAAGGATCGAGTTCTTATCAGCCTTGAGTTTGTTTGCTCTCTAACCGTCCGAGCTCCCGGATGCAGAGTGAGCGCTCCTCAGAGTGGATTGTCTTTGTTGGCAAGTGTGCAGCCTTCTTGTTGTTTGGATGCTGTCATGTGTAATGCTACAATGGCAGATTTGTCCGGAGCACTGAGAGTACACTATTCATTAGGATTTCTAAGAGACACACAAACATCGCTCTAGCGTTTATAAGATATTGTAAGCTATTTTTTTTTAATGCATTTATTTAAGTATAATTTTTGTGTTTTTATATGTTTTTCTTATTGTCAATAAATCCCAATAAAAGACGAAAACCAACAATTTCTTAGCTTCTTATGTCACTCAGCTCCAAGCCAAGCCTTGTTCCAGACTGATGAATAGCTGCCTAGATCTCCGATTATTTCAGTGAATCAAGTAACTGTAGGTCTGGTGTTTCAACCATTTAGAAAAACCAGCAGAGCCTATCAGAGCTTTGCGCGCAGGATTAAGAATGGGGACGTTGTGTTCCTGCGCCAGTGCCAGACAAATTAGGAAGGGCACGGCCAAGAAAAGGGGGGCAAGCATGGAAGAGATCGATACAGCTGTACAGGTTATTATAAGTGAACTAACAGAAACAATAACTGTTGAAGTGGCAGATTTATTGTCATGCTACTAACAAGCACTGCTTCTGTGTCGACTGAAAATGACGTTAGCGGGACGGATATGTGGCTTGCTTCTGATTGGATAGAGCAAAAATGATGACCATTGTCAAACAGAAATCCACAATTCAGTGTGTGATTGAATGTGTTTTACATTTTCAGAAAGATGGACTTTAAAAAGGTCACAAATATATCATTGTTCTTTGGTGTTTTTGTATTTAAACAAGACAATAGTAACTGGAGTTATTATCAAACAAAAGAGAGGAAATAGTGCATTTGTGGGGACTATTTTCATGGGCGGATTATTCCCTTTTTGTTGTCAATTAAGTTTTTCTACTCTGGTTGTTTGGTTGCCACTTTCTCCCATTCGTGCTGTTTGTGCTGCATGTGGGACATTGTTTAGACATCCAAGGTCAGGAGATATGAATGTACACAGAGGGAAGGTCACATAGCTGAGCCAAGTGTGCCTTTTGGCGTAGCTCTTATTGGGAGGAGTAACCACGGCAACAGTTGAGGCATTGCTGCCTGTAAAAAGGCAGTTGCATCACTGCATGGTGGTGAGCCTAAAGAAGGCCAATGGTGGGAAAATATACTCCTTTACATAAAGGAAAGGACCAATTCAACCCTGTTAAAATACTCGTACAAGTTAGAAATCCTGCTTTCAAAATCATATCTGACTCAAATGTAAAAGTTCAGAAGTATTATCCCATAATGTACTTAATGTACTTTCAAAGTATAAAAAGTGCAGGAATATTTCTGCTGTGATTTGCAATTTTTATGATTTTTGAAGTGTATTTGCAATCGCCAGAAGTAAAAAGCTAAGGTTAGGCTATAAACGAACAACATCACCGCATAATCACCGCTAAGCTAAAGGCGGCTAATGTTCGACATGATGACGTTTTAGTAGTCTCATTTAGTCACTTGTTAGCAACTGCATTTCCATGACACATAGATGCTTCAGACATCAGACAAGTGGGGTATTTTCTGACACATTTTGTCGTAGAACCAAACTTGAAAATCTCTTAAGCTGAACTGACCTTACTTCATGCATTCTCTACCAGAAACACCGTCAAAAATGAGCTGATGAAAGGGAAGTGGTAAAGGGATAACTCATTTCTGTAAGACTCTTTTCTCCGCTTTAGCGCCTGGCTCTTAAGCCCCTCCTGAAAAAACCCAGTCTGCTCTGATTGGCTTGCGAGAAAATATGGTGCACATTTGCTGTAGTTCACAAGCCATTAGGGAAATTAGTCAGATGAGGAGCAGAGAACTCTAATGAGGTCTGGTTTTGTAACCTGCAACAAAGGTAAAAAAAATGTGTACGCCTAGTAGGTTTTAGCAATACGTTTTGTTTTATAAACTCTTATTCTGTTTAATAAACAAAAAAAAGCACATTGAATGGATACACAAGTCTCTGAAATGTAAATCTATCTTTGAAAACATTATCAAAAAAACGTGCATTTAATCAATGATGAATCTTTGCCATAATATTAATCAGGATTATTCCGAAACGCATAGTAAACCAGAACATAAGTGTCTTGTTTTTCAGCAGCACTGCTAGGAGCTTACACAAAGTGACGTTCATGACCAAAGTGATCATTTGAGAGGGAGTATTGATCAGAAGCCAGCAAATCAGATCATCATGCACTGAAAGAGCAGTTTGGATGTCGACACTGATTACGCCATAAGCTCTCTGCACAGCCTCTGTTTGTGTGTATTAGTGTGTGTGTGTGTGTGTGTGCGTGTGTGTGTGTTTGTGTGTGTGTGCGTGTAACAAGGCAGTGTGAAAAAAAAAAGTATAATTCAAAGTGAAAACTGTTGATGTAACCAGAGGCTTGTGTTTAATCTGATATGTAATCCTCTTTTGATGAGATTTGATGCAATTCACATCTCGCCAGTTGAAGGATCATGTCTGGAATATTAGGTTTACTTCCTGATGTACAGTACACAGTATTGGAGGTGGAGTGTATCTAAAGTACTGTACTTAAGTATTGGGCTGCTCGATTATGGCAAAAATCATAATCACGATTATTTTGGTCAATAATTGATATCACGATAATTAAATACGATTATTCATTGACTTTGAAAACATCCATTTATTGAACTTTAAAACAAATACAAATAATAATTTGAACAGTATCTTTTTAACTGTTGATTACCCTGAACGTATAATTCAACTGAAAAACCAATACAAAAATAAATAAAATAAATGATACATTTATATTTACATTTAAATAAATAATATCAAAATAATAAATACCAATAAACAAGATCAACAAATATTTTGGAGCGCACTTCCACAAGCTACTAAACATATATAAATATGATAAATAAAAATAAATTAGACTAAAATTAATTAGATCAAGTATGTTCTAGTGCACTGTCACAACCTAGCAAAGCAAAATAATCGTTTTTTTCGATTATGTTGTTTTCGTAATTGTGGCAGGCCAAAATCGTAATTGTGATTAAAATACGATTAATTGCACAGCCCTACTTAAGTACCTCAAATGTGTATTTTTGTATTTAAATCTCCACTACAATTATTTGACAGCTTTAGTTACTTGCCACATTACATATATATTAAAGTGGACCTATCATGCTATATTTGAATAATATAGTGTAGGACCATACCTAAGGCATATTTATACTTTTTTTTTTTCAAAATACCAAACAGATCATGCATTTTAGCCATGCCTCATTTTGCTCAATTTGACAATTTATAGCTCTGTTTGTGCAAGGGCAGATTCAGTGAGAACAGCACCATCTACAGGCCTGGCATATGTACTACAGCGTCTCCAGCGCTTTCGAACGGCAATGGCCGTGGCTGTCTCCTCCTGATTGGTGGAGTTGGCCCAATAGCCGTAGCGCCACCGTCCTGACGTCAGGACAGTGTTCAAATCTGGATCAGTTTTGATCAGATCCGTTGCAGCCCCTTTTTTAGAGATTTGGGTATGGAGGAAAATAGAGAGGGTTGTGTTTTCTGACACTTGGTGAGTTCCCTGGAACACCGGGGACACATATTCATGTATAAAAGACGTACAAAAGTGCATTTTGCATGATAGGTCCCCTTTAAGAGTTTATAAAAATGTTTTATTATAAATTAATCAAATAGACGATTGATAGTATGATTAATTTACATAATCATTTTATATTAAAAACGTTTTTTTTATTGAGCCTTTGATCAAGATTCTCAAATGTAAAGATGTGACCCTTTTTTAAATTATTTTAGTCATTTCTATTTATTGTTCATACTAAAGCTGTTACTTTGGGCCCTGGGTAATTGTAAAACACATTTGTATTATTTTCTTAATTTTCTATATTCTTTATTTGGAGTCCAATAATATTAATGTTACATTTTACTTGCTTTTTTTTCTCATTTTTACTAACCAAACCAAGTCTATATATGGAGATAATAATCATCAGATTAATCCATAATAATAATAAAAAAATGATTGGAGTTTGAGTCATAAAACAAACTTTTGGCGAAACTCAAGACTTCATACGCTTGTTATGAACATTTGATAAATAATCCTAAAATAATCAAATAATGTGATGACTCAACTAGTTGTCGGAGACATTTTTTACTTTTAGTTCTTTATATTTAGGTACATTTTCATGATAATACTTCTGTAATTGAACTGAAGTAACATTCTCAGTGCATGGCTATTATTTGTATCTGAGCATTTTTACAGTTAGTCCTTATAGTTAGGCCAATGATCTGAATTCTTCCCCAGCCCTGAGTGTTAGCATCTTAATGACGGTGATGATAATGCTGAAACATTACATGAAACACATGCTGCACTTGTCCAGAGGAGGTTGTTTAGGAAGTGCAGCTCATTACAGCGAGGACGGCGTGCACATGGTTAGAAGGGACTATTTTTGTCTGTCAGGCTGTAACATGAAGCGCCGACCCCACGTCAGATGTATAAATAACCGATTTTTCACCGACTCAGTGTCTGTTTACATTTATTGGTGTTGCACGCCGGAAGACAAAGTGTCCATGAAGTGCGTCCTCATCATTTGTAATCCTTAAACCAGGTGGGCATCCGGGTCAGCTGCTCTTTAAAGTGTATGACTTGACATATGTTACGTGCCACATCCCGGACTAACTGTGTCCTCCTCTGCGTTTGTTGCTCTTCTGCAGCCTGACCTGCGACTGGCAATGGACTACACGAACAACTCCTCCAACAGCTACACCTCCGGAGACACCATGAGCTCCTCCTTAGCCAACATGACCATCAGCGACCAGCACCACCAGGAGAACGGCATCATGAAAGGTCAGACATAAGTCAAATGTATTTATATGTCTCAATATCGCAAGGGTTTACAGTCTGTGCCGAAACAACCCTGTGTTCTTACAGGCTTGCTTTTAAGTGTGGCTCTTCCCCAGGTGTTTTGTTCTTTTTGAACATTAGGTTTATCATTTACAATTGCACATGGTACGTTTTTACCTTGGATATCACAAAAAATAAAAAAATAACAAGGAGCAGGCTTTTAATTGAGATGAAATGATATAAATGTTATTATATACACACTCGTATGTTTTATCAAGTCAGCTAAAATGTTCAATATGTACATAGTCCACTTGACAACCTTCCATAATATATATTTGACTTATTTTGTTTATCCATTCCTGACCGTATACTATTTAAAAAAAATTCATGAAGATGATTAAGAGGGATACTCAGATCGGCAATAAATGTCACTTGTACATAATAGAATACACCTGCACAGTCAACAATGAAATACTTCCTAATTTAAAGCACTGAACACACATGAATGGGTGTTCAGACTGCCCATCACAAGGTAAACAGCAGAAATGCAGGGTTCATGAAACACGGTAAACCACAGAAAATGTTAGTCTGCACCCATTTGATTGGCCAGTGCTGCAGCTCGCCAGACACTGTGTTATTCTGCAGGAGCCTCATCAAATCATTACCCCCATTCAAATGAATTAGCAGCTGAGCTATTTCACACACTGTTGTTGTCTGTCTGACCATAATGACTAATCCGGATGACAGCATTCATATTATCTTCTCACCATTAAGTCATGGGTCAGCTCCGATGTTCTGGCATCTAACACACCAGCTTCACTCCGTCAGTGAGCTGTTAAAAATACATAACATGGTTTATTGATTATATCAGTTGAAACACATTTACTAATATTGAACATGTGCGCTTTAGCATATATTAGCTTAAAAGAACAAGCTCTACAAAGATTATAATAACTGCTTCAATATAGTTTATTTATGTGCATTGACACCAATGAATAATGCATTGTTCTTAATAGATAATAATAATTACTGTCTAAGTAAATATGTCATTGTATGAATTAAAGAGAAGTTCTGGATTGTTTTTAAGCACATGTATAAATTAACATGTTAAATAATCTACTATGCCTACATAAAATTAAGCCATGTAGTTTTTATTAACACCATAAACATATTACGAAAAATCACTTCAAACTGTCTTCATATGTGCTTATAGCTACATTATAGTGTGTTATAAACCAATAATGACATGTTTAGTATCTGCCGATAGTTCCATGTTTCTAATCTTGAGAACAAGCTGACTTGTGGGTAATCTTTGTGGCCCACAAGTTGGAGTTTAACTCAACCTTTTGGCGCTTTAATCCCAGAGCATATTCTTAAAAGTTCCCAAAGAGAGGGATTTAAAAAGATTGAAATCTCCGAGCTGTTTCTTAAAGTCTCTGTGATCGGTACCGATTTGGGGCCGAGGCCGAGCCCCGCAGTTTCAACTGTGCTTTGTTTAATCCCACTTTTACATAATGGATACAAGACATGCTAGAGTGCCGACTGCAGCTGCACTGTGCCCTGTAATCCAGGCATCTGGGTCAGAACGAGCTCCTGTGGCACTGTACGCTACCAATTCAGTCCACAAACAATCAGGCCTTCAATGCTGCACAGAAAAAGGCACATGTTATGACTGAAAGGGTAAATAATGTCAAATGTTTCAGTTGCACAGTTATAGAATAAATAATGACTGTCCTGGCACATTGTTCAGTAGCTAATAATCAGTTTCAGTTTCCTCTTTCTCATCCCTTATATCCACCGTATGGCCAATTAGTGCGTAGCCTAGCTTTCCCCAGTTTACAGCCCTCATTAGTGCATACGTTCTCCCTGTTTCCACTTTCCATCTTCTCACATGCAAACAGGAAGCAGCAGCACACACAGTCTGTCAATGGTGAAACACAGAGTGAGTATCATCAATCTGTTAGAGCGGAAACGTAGTTGGAAAGTGCGGTGCTTGTAGGATAAAGGTAGTTGAGTGGTTATAGTTGGTAGATGATGTGTAGAGCGGTACATTGTAATAATGATGGCTTCAAAATGTTTTTCCTTTAATAAGTAATCAACTTAAAATGGGATGTTGTTAGTTTGAAAAGTTGATTTTCTCCAAAGTTAAAGTGGCTATGATTGATATCTTAAGAATAGATATATAAAAAAGTGGAAGGTGCTATTTGTATTTGAAATAATTATCAATGTTCAGCCAACGATCAGCTTAATCTGCAACTCCCCCTCATGGAGCATTCTCATGAGTTTCAATGTATTCTTTTTCTGTCCAGCCCACAATTGTATGTGTTGGTTTACTCTCCATGCTTTCAGAGCATACATTTCAACATATAGCTTTTTTTCCTATAATTGTGGCCATTCAAATATAGAAATAATCTAGATGTAATACACAAAAAAGACATTTACTACAAATGTTATTTTTCTAACTCTTATGCAGTCTTTAAGTCCAATAGTATGATACATTCATGACAAATTGATCGTCCAAGCTCATTATAAATTGATTTAAGTTACTTTAAAGACTGTGTGGATACACTAGTTTAAATAAATGTCAGGATTTCTGTCTTTGAATATTGTCTAATGGGTTCAAAATTGTGCTTCTGTGAATATGGCTGAGGGAAATTAAGAAAGAAAGTGGTTTATTTCAGAGTTTCTTGTGCATGTTTATAATGTACTAACAGATTGAATCTTCCCCAACATACCATTTTATTATTTAGGATGTAAGCATTTGGTAATTTTTGACTTTGAGACCTGTTTCATTGTGTTTTTATGGTTTGTTCTTGTCTTATTTCCTCATTTACAGGGAGTCAGGATTTAACAGCTAAATAACAGTGACTGTTGCAAAGGTGTTAACCATTTTAATTCAATTTCACAGCTCAAAACAAGTGTCTCAAGTGAATGTCTTTCATGATGAACCTCCAGCCTGACCTTCAGTTAACCTTTATTCCTCAGAGCCTGAAGCAGCTGTCAGTGAAAACGGGGCTAAACCTGTGTCTGAGCTCTGTGACGACAAGGTGCACCCTGGTACGTCCGCCTGCGCGCCTCATGTCTGACGCTTGGACTTTATTGACTCAACTTAACCTTCATTAAGCACGTTTCAGTTTGGATGCAGTTTTTCCATTTCATTTCTCTTTTTTTATCAATAACTTTTCCTTTTGTCAGAGATATAATCCGAGAAATGTTAATCTCAGTTTCTTGGTTTTCTCCCACCTTTACACTTTTCATTTTTTCAGCTCGTCTTGGTTTGAATCTACATATTTCTGCTTGTTTTCTTATTTATTGTGCCTTAAACCTGCTTTTCTTGATTTGTATGTATTGCCCATTTATTCAAATAGTTTTCTGTTAATAGATTTTTAGTACACTGAATTGTAATGGAATAAAAGTGGAAAGTGGTACCTCAAGTTTGTACTTAAGGACAGTACTTAAGTAAATGCACTTCACGTTACATTCATACTACTGCATGTACAGTAGCTGTGTTCTCAGTGCAAACACAGTGCGACAAACTACACAGGGAACAACATCTCTTCCCTAGCCACACATAGGTGACTAACATGGGAAGTCATGTCTCTCTATGCCTGTGAGAATTAGCCACAGTAGCTCCACTTCAGCCTGGGTGGAGCATGCTTTGATCATAAATAGTGAGAGTGACAACGAGTCCTAAGATGTAGTGGAAAGCAGGGTCATCGGGTGGAAATACTCCTTGATCTGTTGAACAGCTCCTGGCTGTGAACGTGATAAATACCACAGCATGAGGTCAGGAGGTGTCGTTTCAGAGCTAATTCAGCTTTAATAAACCAGAGGAAAGTCTGTCAAATTAGAGAGATGTTTAGGGATGAGCTATTCCTATTTTTCTGACTGACTGACATCCATTTATCCTGCAGTGGAGACGTCAGAGAAGGCCGGTGTTGAAGCGGCAGGGCCTGAGCTCTCAGAAACAGAGAGCACTTCATGTGGAGGCGAGGGGCAGCTTGGTACGCCTCCGGTCGTTCAGCTCCTGCCTCTTTCAGCCGCTTGCGCTTTTAGTTGTTTTCCTAGTTTGACATTTTGGGAAATATATTCTCATTCTTGCATGAGAAGATTGATACCACTATCGGGTCTGTATGATTCAACAAAGGAAGCTACAGCCAGCAGCCGGTTAGCTTAACGTCGATTAGCTTAGCCTAGCTTAGCTTGAAGACAGGAAACGGGGGAACTGCTTGCACAAATCTGTCCAAAAGTAACACAATCCTTCTTCTAGCACCACTTTTATTTTATTTTATTTATTCATGTATTTAACAGGGACAGTGCACATGAATGAACATTTCTGTAAATGTGCCAGAGTTAGCCAAGAGGCTATTTTTCATCTGTAGTCCCTGGACAGATTTTAAAAGTCAACCTAAAACACATTTCATTTTAAACAAGTAAATACAATAAATTTAAAACATGCAACACACATTACTGGAATACTTAAATAAAACAATTTAAAAGACAGAACAATAAAACAAAACAAATAAAACAGAACAATAGAGCATGTTAAAACACAGGCAGTGGGTTTTAAGGAGCAGATGATTGCTCTGACACTAAAGCTCACTGGCTAACATTGTTAGGCAACTTAAGATATGTTTTCAATGAATCGTACATAAAACATCAGAAAACACTGAAGTGTCCCATGTCAAAAAGGAAATGCTTTAAATATCTTGTTTTATCTGTGTACTTTAAACAAACCAACCTGAAATGTAACCTATCATGCAGGGTTTATTATTAGAAAGCTTTATTTAGGCTAGCTTTTTGCCCGTGCTTCCAGTCACTGTGCTAAGCTAACCCGCTGCTGTAGCTTCATGTTGAACATGCAGAAGTGAGAGTGGTATCAATTTTCTCATCTAACTCTAAGCAAGTTTGGGAATTTCCCAAAATGTGGAACTATTTCTTTAATTGTTATGACCCGAAGCTGCTCTTTTGTTTGTACTGATTTAAATGTGGCTTACTATCTTTTTCTTTCAGCATCATGAATGGAAAAGAGTGCTGTCTTTGTATTTTTGGTTTATCCTTTGGCTTATTTCTCCTTCATGCTTGCTGTAATGGTTGATGATTTGCTCCTTTTTAGAACTACACATGATCATAAACGGACATAAAAGATGGTTACATGCTGGCTATTTCAGAATGGTGGGAATGCGCCAAACCTCAAGGCAGATTTAAGCCTCCTGTGATCTGTTAAACAGATGCAACAGAATGATGTTAAAAACAGCTGAAGCACCACATGGAGCAGGCCCTTTGGTGCGGTTCTGCTGCACAACGTCACACTCACATAAACACTGTTTGCATATTAATCTCTTTGTTTTTCAATGATAAATGTAACCTTGATTTGCTCTGGGCTTTCTGCATTAACTGAAGACATGCTGTATGTGGGCTTTGTGTTGATTTATTTGCAGTGAGGGAGTGTATTGATGACTTCAAATGACAGAAAGTCATTACTAATATATGTTTCCATTTGTCTCATCATGTTCAGCAGCAGCAGCAGGAGGAGGAGCAGCTTCAACAGGTAGGCTGTTAAGTATTTGATTGATCGCACTTGGGCTGTATTTAATTACTGCAGCTGATGGATATGAATACAGTTAGGACTCCAGGACTGTTTTATGTGTGATACCTGACAGGGTTTAATTGGTACTTACTAGGGCTGTCAAGTTAACGCGTTAATAACGCGTTAACGCACACAAAAATTAACGTCACTAATTATTTTAACGCGATTAACGCATGTGTATTTTTTGTCCTTGCCCGCCCCGCCCCGTAGTTTCAGAGCGCATCGAGTTTAAAATACCATCTACAAGCTGATGCTTACAGCCCCGCTCCTGCCGCCCGCTTGTGGCAGACCACACTTCCACGCTCACCGGCAGGCCCGGACTGGCCATCGGGAGGACCGGGAGGGTGTGTGTATGTGTGGGGCGAGCGAGGCACACCTTACGTGTTGTTGTTGTTGTTAGCATCTGGTGCTAGCTAGCTGCGCTAACGGATATAAGGAGCTGTTTCAATGAAAACAGAGGAGCGACATTTCGCCGACAACTGCGCCGAGCACTTGACTTTATGCAGGTAGCCAGACAGTGGGACATTGTACGAAAAGTCAGCACACTCAGCACGGATAGCAACATGATTGCAGCGTCCAGGCAGCTCCCGTTCGAGCATATATGCCTTGAGCTGCACATAGCTCCAACGATCCATCACAGTACATTCACACACACACACACACACACACACACACACACACACACACACACACACACACACACACAGTATTATTGTATGAGAGCGGTTCCAGGTTGAATTGAGGTGAATATTTGTAATGTTCAGGTTGTTGTGTTTAATATTCATGAGAATATTTGTCATTGTTCAAATGATAATAAACAAACATATAAAGCATATTTGTCCACTCATATGTTGATAAGAGTATTAAAAACTTGAAAAATATCCCTCTAAGGTACATTTAGAACAGAAAAAAAATGTGCGGTTAATTTGCGATTAATCGCGATTAACTATTTTAATCGACTGACAGCCCTAGTACTTACTAATAAATTAAACCATAGAAAAGGGTCATTTTAGATGCATTTTATGTGTAGTTATTAAAGTAAAAGCATTATCATTACACTTGCCAACATTTATTGTACAATTTACTCAAACTGCACTATTTGATTTTACATGTCTGATCTATTATTTGTATAAAAACGCAAAAGCAAAGCAACATTTTACATAACAATTAAATAAAATATTTAAGCTTTAAAAAAAGACTTTTACTTACACATCTGTCACATAGCAAAAAGCATCTTCAACATGTTTTAGATTATATTGTGATTTAAAATGTAAAGTTTAGTCAAAGTCAAAGGCAAAATGATTAAACATAATAAATTATTTGCAAATGTAATTATATTTGTAATGCATGCACATTCATTATAAATGAATGTATTAATTTATTACTTATACATTCTATTATTTTATACTATTTTATTTTTATAATAATTCTTATTTACACTGTAAACGTCTATATTTGTTGCAGTGCCACAATCCAGACTGCATACACTTTATATAGCTCTATAATTGTTGTATTTAATTATTATTATCAAAAGGAATATGTTAGTAGTCTGTTGTTCATCCTGTTCACTTGAATGCATCATGTGTTGTCTGTCAGCCTGATGTGATGCATTAATGTCCATTTCCATCTCATTTTATTTTCATGTGAAGGTTCTTTTTCCACCATTGATCACATCTCACCTTTTTATAGCTCTCTGTTCTTCTGTTTATGGAAATATCCAAATAGACTTTTTTTTACTTTGGTCATGGACGGCATTTGTCCAGTTCTGTCCCATCTTTAATTATATATTTTGTTTCAATGGGGAGATGGAAAACAAGTGCTGTGAATGTCATCATTAATCTCCTTTCCAAACAAATTAGCAAAGCCTGCTTCTGGAGACTGCAGTGACTTTGTGTTTGCGGGCGATGGAGCCACTAGGGAGGGCATTGACTCCATGGGAGCTTCCTGCCCCATGGACCCAGGAAATGAGGCGGTGGAGGAGTGTGGGAAGAGGCTAAGTGAGTCTTTATGGGTCTCTGAAGACCTCAGCCACGGGTCGGAGATAAGACGGGACGACATGGCGAGCCCTGCAGCCGTGGACTCTCAAAGGGCGATCAGCCTGGACGCCTCCGAGTGCCTGAGTGAAACCAGCAATCTGCCCGGGATGTCTTTGATTCGGAGCGCTGCTTTGGAAGACCTGACGTCCATTGGGGACAAAGAGTTGTTGGCCAACCAAGGAGAGACAGACAGCTCTGAAAAAGATGAAGCCGTTTTAACATTCGAAAGCATGCCAGCAGAAACACAACAAGCTCAAAGTCTGTCACACTCTGACTCTCCTTCAGAAGATCTTAATGGCAGCAGGAACATTTCTGACACGGACAGCCTTTTAACCAAAATGCCATCCGATACGGCGACTGAAAACAGCAGCAGTGACTCATGGTTACACAGAGCCGGCTATTCAAAGCCTGACATTTCTAATGACTCAGACATAATGACCACTGGTACCGCTGAGCTCCGCCAAACTCCCCCCCAAAGCTCTCTGGGCAGAAAGTCTATGGTGCCGGTCCCTATCTTCAAAGGTCTGTTTGCTGTCATAATCACCAGAGCCCTCCTCAGTTAACTCCTTCCACTTCTTTCTTTTACAACGCAGCTTCTACCGTATGCCATGCTGCACTCTCCCTAAGACTTTTTCTATTGGAACGTAAACTATTTAACTAGAGGAGAAGCTTGTTGTCCTCCCTCCCCACTTTTTCTTTCATGGCTCCATCTTTGCTCACTCTGCTGGTTATGCGTTCCCCAATAAAATCCACTTTTTTGGTTTCCACAAGCACTTTGTGTCACCATGCATGCTGCATATCACCGACATTTGGTTTAGTTTTCTGTCTAATTTGAATGTGTTTACGCACACACTTTTCTTAATTGAGTTCACCTGGGTGGAAAGACATAAAAGATAATAAACTTGTTATCTAAAGTCTGCCACTCTCTCTTCTGTCTATAGCTCAAGCAAAGATCGATAACGGCTCTGCAGATAAGGTATGTGACCAAGAATCATCATTTCTTTTATTTTGGGGAATATTCTGGTTTCTTACAAATTGGATCATATTTTGCAGCTCTGTCCATCTCTTCTCTGTTACTGTGCCATGTATTCAGAAACATGGCAACACTGGAGAAAGAATCATTCGGTTAGATTGTAAATGGATCTCCAGGTGAGAAAATCTTGCGAGAACTCTTGCCTGACAACCTTTCCTACACAAGGCAGGGTTCTTACGGTCATTCAAAACCTGGAAAAGTCATGGAAATTCAAAATGCTAATTCCAGGCCCTGGAAAGGTTATGGAAAACAATATCTTTCCCAAAGTTTTGGAAAAGTCATGGAAATGTAACTAAAGTTGCATCAAATATCATTTATATTTTATCTAATCGCCGAAATAGTAATACTATAATGATAATAAATACTGTATCGTATAGTAATGAAACGTAAAATGGCATTTAACTGTCGAGGTATTTTGCTGGTGAGAGATTTGAGTTGCTTTAGCGTGTAGAAGCTAGTAAGCCTACTATTTGATTTGTTTTAGATAGGCACAACATGTTTCATATGCAGACCTTATTTTCCTGTTCCATGTTCAAATAAACCATTTTCAGTGGTACCGCTGAGAGAGTCATTTTTTTAGTCATGGAAAATTAGGTAAAGGTCATGGAGAAGTCATGGAAAAGTCATTGGTGAAAAAGTGTATGAACCCTGACAAGGTCAATGCCTTACCTCAACCATCTTGCGAGAGTTCCACAAATCGAGGGTTACAATCTGGAAAAGACTGTATCATAATAACAAAAGCTCTGCGTCTTCCTTAGAGGGTAGGATGGATGCTTCTACAAAAGTCCTACCCTGGTGTTTATTGCAGTCAAAGTTTATTTTAACCATGACTACAATCCTTCTCTAATCGAAAACTTGACCAAAACCAATTTGGACCACTGACATGGTATTGGCTTTAAAATATAATATATTGCACTTGTTAGCTTTTTGATTAAACATCCATCAGTTACAGAACAATATTATCACACATTTTCAGTCAAGTTTGTTTGTTTTGTTTGAGTCCAATATTCTCTCTCTTTTTGCTCTTGTTTTTGGTCTCCACCAACAACGTTTGTTCACCATTAAATGTTTGTGTTTGCTATTTCCAGCGGAGTACAGTATATATATTTGTTGTATTTAATTCAGCTGCCTCATTGCAACTATGCTGAAGTTGTTGTCCCCAAAACCAAATACAAAAGTACCTTAAAATGCTTACAATAATTTGCTGTTAAAGTATTATATATGTTTTTAACTGTGATTTGAATGTGTTGGAAGCATTGGATTAAAGAATAGCATTTATTTTTATCATATAGTTTGGAGCATTTGTTTCACTGTCAGACTTACATTTGTTGGTACACTGAGCGTGCCCCCAGATCTATGCCATTTGTACAACTGACAACTGATGCCATTTTGTTTGTGAAATACATTCATTCCTTTCTGTCATTTTTCATTTGTTCACTCGTTCTTCTTTTATGTTCATTGTCATTAGAACTTTTGATTTTTTTATTCCTTTTTCCTTTCCTCCTCGTCACAAAGACCCCAACTGCTATCAAACCAACCTCTTCCCCTAAAAGACCATCCCCAGTCAACAAAACAAACTCTCCCTCCGGAAACGGCCCCAGCTCCATCCCCATTAAAACCAGCAGCCCGGGGCCCCGGCAGCCCGGAGTAAGTACACCTCTGAATGCTGCTGAGCGTTTGGAGCTGAGCGGGGGTCAGGTGGTCAAAGATGGCTGCTCATTATCCTTGTCTGGTTTGAGAAGGCACCCTAACATTCATTTGTTTGATAGTGAATCATCCTTTACACCAATTTTGACATTCATTTTTTATGATTATTGTCTCCAAACATGTTTTGATTACTTGCACTTGAATAAAAGCAGCTTTCTTGATGTTAAAGCAGCGTCTCTTCTCTGTTCTTCAGGCTCCCGGTCTTGCAAAGTCTCAAACCCAAGGAGTGAAATCAGCAGCTCAAGCAGGTACAGAACCAACACTTCTCATTTGTATTCTTTTCATTTTCATTTGTTATTTTATAAGGTGTTAGATTTAAGAATTACTTTTGATTTGTCATATTTTTTGTGATACAGCTAGTGCCAAGAAACCTCCCACTCCAAAAAATCTAAAAGGTAAAAAAAAAAAAAAAAAAAAGCAATCACTTTTAGCGTCCTTTAGGCACACTGCCACAGTCTGATCCGGTCCTGGATCAAACTTGGTCAGCTTTTAGTCCCCAGAGCTCCTAGTCTGATTATATTTGTATTTATTCTTTCACTTCCATCCTCTACTGAGGACTTTTCCAAACCTCTGACTCATTGCTTCTCTGATTGCTCAAGATGGGAGTGGCCATAGCAGCCCCGGCACTAAATCTCCCTCTAGCCAACTCTCTGCGAAGGCTGCGGCGGAGGCCAACAAAGTGAAGAAAGTGGCGGTGGTGCGTTCTACGCCCAAATCCCCGGGCTCGCTGAAGAGCCGCCCCCCCGTCCCTCTGGCTGCAGCGGCTCCAATGCCCGACCTGAAGAATGTCAGGTCCAAGGTCGGCTCCACAGACAACCTGAAGCACCAGCCTGGGGGGGGAAAGGTAACTGAACTTACACTGATGTTACACTGAGTGCACATCATAGTGCATGCAGATTTAAGAGTCCACTGTGATCTGCAGATCGGAGGTTTAGATAACGCTTTGGAGGTAGAACTTATCTGTTTGGAAGGTTCAAACCTCATGAGGACATCCAGGGAAATGTGCACTGAGTCGTTCTTGAGGTTTTCTTGATAAAAGAAAGAAATACCTGTATATTAAGCTGAAATGTAAACGTAAAGGTACTGTTTGAGGTCCAAAATTCTTTTTTAGTGTAATTCCATCTTTTAAAACATTGACAATGCATTTATTTATTTATTTTCCTTTAAAACATCCGAGGAATTACGTTTTCCGGTTGTCCGTCTAATACCTATAAACACGATATGTCAGGAACGCAGGGTGGGAATTTCTTAAAATTTGGCAAAATAATTCCAATGAAACTGTTAAAGATTAAAATGTGGATGTGGCTTGCATCTTGACCTGTTGGGGTAGGCATACAGACCTTTTTTGTAGAACAAGAAAATACCTTGTTTTAAAAAAAAAATCTTTGTAAATACTAAAGTCGTCAAATCTGGCTCCACCCACTAAGATTTGAATCAGCCAATCAGCGTTCTTCTGCTTCCAGAGTCTCTGATAAATGTTTTTGGAATGAAAACTCCAATCTCCCTTTTGATGTCCTGTCTGATCAACACAATGTACTTGTCTATGTGTGTGTATGTGTTGAATGTGTGTGTGTGTTTGTGTGTGTGGTCCGTTTTAGCACTGCAAAGTCTTTGTTCTATTTCAGTGTAGGCTATGGTCACATGTCTAATATTCTATCTATCTATCAATCTAATCCATCTGCTAAAATTGAAAGGATTTTGTGATGTATATTTAGGAACCAAAATGAAATTAAAAAGTCTTATCTCACTGACATTTAAATGGTAGATCAAATAAACGGAAGAGAGGATGTCACTTATTGTTTACTGAAGGAATGAGAGGAAGGTTTTCCGAAGCCTCTCTCTGAAGTAGTATCACCTGAAGCTGCATGTTACACAAAGCAACACGACGGTTAACAGCATGGTCAACACCTCTCTCAGTCCTACTCTCACAGCACATGTTTCAAACCCAAAAATCTAAAAGCTGACATTTTCATTCTTCCAGGTACAAATCCTTGAACAGAAGTTGGATTTTAGTAGTGTCCAGTCTAAGTGTGGCTCCAAAGGCAATTTGAAACATGTACCCGGTGGCGGCAATGTGAGTAACTGAGGGATGAACTCAACACCTGACTCTTGAGTATCTCTGCAGTTATGATCATCAAAAAACAGCTTTTGGTAAAAGAAGGAAGTGCTCTCTTTTTTTTGTGCCCTCCATTTTGTAATAGAAGATGGACTTCTGAATCTTCTGAATCTGCTCAATTAGACACTGAAATATGTTTTTAGTTCACTAAAAGATCAAGGTGCATTTAACCAAAAGTCCACTGCTTTAATGTGTTAAAGTTGGCATCTGTAACAATATGGTCATTTTGTAGACTCACGTATTACTTTGATGTTTATCTATCCCTATTTAATAACATGCACTTAGTATATTAGAATCCCCCCAGTAGTATCTGCAGTCAATGTGATATGTGACATACTAAGTTATGGATGGCAGCTTTAATGAAATGATCAAAAACCTGCTTTAATCTCCATCTCTTCAACATCTTATTTCTTCCATGTTGGGCTGATCCCCTCCTGCAGTTATTCTCAATTGAATTAAGGACTTGTATTTCTTCTTCTCACACCTTCGCAGGTCCAAATCCTTGACAAGAAGCTGGAGTTACCTAATGTTTCATCTCGCTGTGGATCTAAGGACAACATAAAGCACACCCCTGGAGGAGGCAAGGTGAGGAAGCCTGGGTTTCACTTGGAAAGCATTTCCTTATTTCCTTCTGAGCTGAAATAAATAATACCACACATTGAGGAAACGTTAATTAAAAAAATACAACAAGTCAGTCTCTTTGAAAAGCATATATATGCTATGTATATGTATATGCTATACAGATACATTATGTTTCTGTGTTCTGACCGTTTGATGAAGTAAAAGAAAATATTGATAATACAACTTTAATTAAATGGGACTTTGTAGTTTTTATTGTAATCATTTGCCTTACTTCTATTTGGGGATATATTGTTTCAATCATTTGGTGTTTTGGGTGATGTGGCATGACTTGTTATAATACTCATGCCAGTTCTGCAGTCATAAGTAGTGTCTATTTTTCTACTGTTTTCAAGCTGATTGATGGACGTTTACTCAATCAAGTTAAAGTACTAAGGGTTCTCCTAATAGAGTGCTTATTCAAATGTAAAACCTTTAATCTTTTACCCGTGCACATGCCAAAAAACCATGTATGGACATGTTTGCCCATGAAGACACCCAATGAAGAAGGATCAGTACAGTGTGGATTATTTTTGTTTTTGTTTTGCCCCTTTAAAGGCCAACTTGCATCTCTCATTTCTCCCCTTTCCACTCTGGCTCTCAGTCTGGATTAGCATTGAAAGCACTACAATACTATAGGAAGGGCTCTATTTTTCAAATACATGAGAAAGAAGATGGACTTTCAGCTCTCCACCTGTTCTCTCCTCCAGGATAACCGTCTTTCATATCAACTTTCCAGGTTCAAATTCTTGAAAAGAAGCTGGACTTAAGCAGTGTGCAGTCCCGGTGCGGCTCCAAAGATAATATGAAACATGTAGCGGGTGGAGGCAATGTGAGTAGATCGGGGGGGTGGCCCCTGGCAGACTGCAAGGGCCCAAAACCCTTCCTGTAACTCAGACTGCATCTTCACTGAGGAGGGTCTCAGCGTGCACAGAGCCTCCTGTGTGTCCCCTCTGACCTCCATGTGATCCAACACTGCTAACCCCTATTAACAGTTGTATCATGAATACACAGCCATGAGCGGTGGTGACTACAGGAGACCTGAGCCTTGGTACATTTCCCTAAGTGCAGTGCTATAGTACACAATATATCTCTGTATGTATTTGATGCCGTTTTTATATTGTACTTTTTACTTTCCTACAATTATATTTATATTAATAGCTATATTTGCAAAATATATTAAGAATAGTTATAGATTAAATCAACCAACAGTTTATACAATTAGATTTGCAAATATTCAGTTGACAGACATTTGTAATGCCTTTTTCATGGTTCTCAGTAGAGATGATTAGTAACTTAAAGTGGACCTATCATGCTATATTTGAATAATATAGTGTAGGACCATACCTATATAAGGCATATTTATACTTTAAAAAAAAAAAAAATACCAAACAGATCATGCATTTTAGCCATGCCTCATTTCGCTCAATTTGCACTTTTGTAGCTCTGTTTTAGCAAGGGCTGATTCAGTGAGAACAGCACCACCTACAGGCCTGGCATATGTACTACAGCGTCTCCAGCGCTTTCGAACGGCAATGGCCGTGGCTGTCTCCTCCTGATTGGTGGAGTTGGCCCAATAGCCGTAGCGCCACCGTCCTGACGTCAGGACAGTGTTCAAATCTGGATCAGTTTGTATCAGATCCGTTGCAGCCCCTTTTTTAGAGATTTGGGTATGGAGGAAAATAGAGAGGGTTATGTTTTCTGACACTTGGTGAGTTCCCTGGAACACCGGGGACACATATTCATGTATACAAGACGTACAAAAGTGCATTTTGCATGATAGGTCCCCTTTAAGTTGTAATTTGACCAAATAAATTGAGGACAGGTATCACCGGACTACTTTGATCCTGAGGAACTCTTAAAATATGAAGATTCTCAGGCACGTTCTGCACTTATAAGAAGTTTTCGAAAAAATGTTCGACAATTTGTGGACGTTTATTCCCATTTGCCATGAGATATACTGATATACTCCTAAGGGTTAAGTAACAAGGATCAGTTCAACGAGAAATGGTTGAGTAAAATTCCCATTTCATAAATGTTATAATTGACCCGTGTCGGCATGTGCACAGTAAAGCGTATGAATGTGCCTGCCCGTGAAGACACCAAATGCAGTATGATAGGATTGTGTGCATTCTTTGATTATTTTACATTTTTGGATATGCCCCTTTGAAGCACTGCAACGTTTATCTTTTTATTTCTTAATCATTTGTTATCACACCTAACTTTGGGTAAAGATTTCCATTTAAAACACATGAAAAGAAGATGGACCTCTGAATGAGTAAAGCTCAGTAAGACAGTCACCTCTGCACTAAAGTGACCCCCCCCCCCCCCCCTCATCACTGAGCCCTGGTTCCCCCTCTCTCTAGATCTCCACCTGTTCTCTCCTCCAGGATAACCGTCTTTCATATCAACTTTCCAGGTTCAAATTCTTGAAAAGAAGCTGGACTTAAGCAGTGTGCAGTCCCGGTGCGGCTCCAAAGATAATATAAAACATGTAGCGGGTGGAGGCAATGTGAGTAGATCGGGGGGGTGGCCCCTGGCAGACTGAGGGGCCACACCCTTCCTTCACTGAGGAGGATGTCCGCATGACGAAGCCTCCTGTGTGTTCCCTCTGACCTCCATATGATCCAACACGGCTAACCTCCTCCTATTAACAGCTTTATCATTAATACACAGGCATGAGCATTAGAGTGGACCTGACCCTAGATCAGTGGGGTAACAATAGTTACTTATGTTTTCCACTTTCCTGCATTCATAAACCAGCTCTAGTTACTTTACACAATGTTGTTTACATATAAAACATACGAGAGTTTTTTCAAATATGATGCAAAGGTTTTTACAATGAAAGAAAAAATGATTTGTCAATTGAAATAAAAAATGTAATATTTGAATTACTGATTAAATTACTTAAAACTCCTTTTTTCATTGTTCCAGCCTTTTAAAAGGGACCTTTATCTATTTTTATTTATTTATTTTTTAATGACAATTGAATATAAAAAGGTCAGGCTACGGCATTTGTTTTATATAAAAATGCACCTCAATTAAAACAGTGAAAATCAATTTACACGAGCACATGAGTAATAATAATATGATTTTAAAGAGGAAAGTTATTTTATTTAACACTTATATTAATTTACATTTTTATTATAATTGAATTCACATTTGTACTTATTTAAATGTTTGATACTTACATTCTTTGACTTTAATGAGATGTTTTTTCTACAGTATGGGATTAGTACTTTGACTTCCTCCACCATAGATGTATTTAACCACCGGTCTGCTCTGAATCTCAGATCTGAACTAGTTCTGATGAATGTGAGATTCTTTGGCGTAGTGCTCTGTGGCAGCTCTCAGCGTTATGTAATGCTCATGCTCCTCTGTAAGCTGATAACTGTTGAACCTTTGACTGTGATCAGAACGTGTTACCAACCCAAACCGGCCCCTCGACGAACATGCATGAACCCGTGTGTTTCTGTTGTTCTTCACCTTAATCCCATGTGTTTTTAGCAAATGCACAGAAAAGTGATGATGATCTTAATCCCCTTGTGGCACTAATTGTGACACCGAGGAGAAGGAGTCGTAACAAAGAGTCCCTGTCCTCTCTGTGCCTGCTGTGGTGCGCTCTGATGACCTCAGAGCAGAGACTGAGCGCTTTGTGGATCCAGACAATCGGCCATGACAGGAGGGATGAGACTCTGTGATGAAATATGGCTACATCATGAGCAGTGCATGTGAAAGAATGCAGAATATGATCCGTTACACTTAACGTCTTCACTAAAACTGGATCATTATCTGCATTTCTTTCATTAAAACTGTCACAGCCTGTAGAACATGACCTGAAGCTCTAACCCTGTGTGTCTTAACGTGTATGATGTTTGTTTGTAGCAGCAGTTCCTCTGTAGTTGCATGTTACCGGGTTAATATATATTTGTTTGACTTTGAATTGACTTGTTTGTGCTCTCTGTGTTTCCCCTTCACAGGTTCAGATTGTGCACAAAAAGGTCGATCTGACCAACGTTCAGGCCAAATGTGGATCTAAATCCAACCTCCACCATAAGCCAGGTACATTTGTGTTCGTACTATCCTCTATCCAAATCTTTAAATCTACATGTAATAAAATACTTTTGACTTTCTAGCTTTTAGAGCTTCTTTAAACGTAGTCTTTATGGAGCAGGCTTGGTTTTTGTAGTGCTTTGATGTAACTCTGCACTTCTACTTCATTTGATAGGGAATGTTATACTTTCTACTTCACCGCCACATCCATTCTACAGCTGAAGTTCATATAGTTACCTTCCAGATTTTACATCAAATATATTCAATAATAAACGATTAAACCACTGATTCCAAACCTAAATCTTGTGACAAAAGTCAGTGTGTAGACTCCTTGTCACGTCTCAATTTCATTCATTTGTTGCTACAGGAAAAGGGGAAGGGGAAATGATCAAATATTTTGCAAAAAAAGCTCATATTTGAGACAGGTCCAACAAATGAATACAAATGTGTGTATCAGAAGTTTTTCCCCTGACACCTATCTGGAGACCTATCTCTGGAGGGGCCCGACCCCTAGTTTGGGAACCACTTGATCTAATACGGCAATATATTATAAAATAACAGCCACAGGGACATTTTACTGCAGAACAAGTACTTTCACTGACATTTTGAAGTACATTGTGTTTGTAATCATTCTGTACTTTTACTTACTACTAATTTGTACTTCAGTAAAATATCTAGGATGTCTTCCGCTGCTAGGCTTGTGCTTTTATAGGAATTGATTTCATGTTAACTTTCTCTTATTCATATATTTATATTGATGTTCATAAATACGTCTTCATGTGGTTATTTATGGTACTATGCATTCTGTGTTCATCAGGTGGTGGGAATATCGAGATCAAAAATGAGAAGGTGGAGTTCAAAGGTCAGTCTAAGGTCGGCTCTCTGGGAAACATCGGCCACGTCCCTGGAGGGGGGCAGAGGAGGGTAAACACACTCAACAGACTCCATGTTGAAACTAGATCTTCTTTAGTCTGCTGTCACCCTTCTTCATATGATCACTTCCTGCTGGCCGAAGGTGCCGTTTACACGAGGACCAAACGGCTTGTATCTGCTACTTTTCCCTCGCGTATAGCCCGTTCGTCACACGAGGCGGAAACAGACCCCGCAAACGATAACGGGTCCCAAGGTGGATAGATCTGCAAACGGAACGCTCTGGGGGGCCAAACGGCTCCTCTATACGATCATTTCCTGATAACGATGAAATAGCCCCGTCTCCCTCTCCCCACGTCTCCCTCTCCCACCTCTCCTGCTCAGAGATCAGCTGCTGGGCTGTCAGAAGAGGGGGAGGAAAAGAGCTCCGTTTATTATTCTTATATTATTATATAGAGTCGTTATCAATTTGTTTTAAAGCTCAATAAATAACAAAGAAGACCTTTGACCGGCACTTTTCTAATTTTGTCTGGAAGATTTAAACTTTAACGGACATGTTGACCGGCGAAAAAAAAATATTAACTGAAACTCTGCTGCACGGTCCCCTCGTCCCCTGGAAGAGGCGGAGAGGTGGGTGTTTTTCATCTGCTGGTGGGCTACCGGAGAGAATTACAGCAGGAGCACACGCCGTCCAGCGCGGAGAATAAACAGAAGGGCAACCATGGCAACCATGCTCCGGGGTCTTCTTTGCTGCTTTTGGTGTATTTTGTGGCAGCAGCAGCGCCACTTACAGGCCCAGCATATGTACTACAGCGTTTCCAGCCGGTCGAGCGGTCTCGTGTGAACGGACACGTTAATTGAGCCGAATGCGTGTGAACGGAAGACTTATTTGAAAACGAATTTGGTGCGTAAACGCAAACGTACCCGTTTCGTCCTCGTGTAAATGGGGCCTAAGCCTTAGCCTGCATAGCTGGAGAGTTTCATCACATCTGCATGCTAATGACCTACAGAACAACAGCACCTGAACTCAGCAGCAGTATATCCTAAAAGAAGAGAAGTCGAGAGAACTGTGATCTTTAACAGATCATATCAGTTATATAGGAAACTAAATATATCATTAGTGCATTAGAAAGCATTTCTCATTTTCTTTATGATGAAAAGCAAGATGGTTTATTGCTAAATATAGGTGTTCACATACGAGGGATTCTTATTTTGTGGCTTGACATTCAAAATAAAATACATTTAAAAATGAATATATACAAAACATTTCACTTAAATAAAAAAGAAAATAGCTATACAGCTGTTTAAAATATAGGATAGAGTCTTCAAATGTATGTCAAATGTAATACTTGATGTAGATGTATCGAAGTGCAGGAAATAGAATGAACTGTTTGAATGAGTTGGTTGAGAAAAGAGGGTTGCACTCCAAAATGTAAACTTTGCAGGAGTCGAAGTCGTGCTTTAAATGCTGAGCAGACTTGTTCTAACCCACAATGCAGCACATGATTTCAGATTTTAAAATGTTGGTTTAAAATAAACCATTTTAAGAGCTCAAAACAAACCGGTAAGTCGTCCATCTCTCACCCCATCCTTCCCTGAGCTTGCTGCTTTTATCCTTGTTTTGTTCAAGCTTCCATCTTCTGCATCCAGTTGTTGTCATCATAGATTATTGATTTGTCATCATTATATTTCGTTTCTTCATTTTGTTCCGTTGTGTTTTGATTTCTGTTGATGCCATCGCATTTATTTTTGTCGCATGCCTTATCATTCCCTGTGTGGGGTTCCTCTGTAGAGGGAGAAAGGGAAGGAAGCAGAGGGGAGTTCCTCAGGCAGCCCCTCAATCCCCTCCCCCGCTGTCACCCCCCCCCAGTCACCTCAGACTGTCCCTTCAGCACCCATCACACCCATCCTGACGAACCCCCTCATAAAGATTGAGGACTCCCGTAAGTACTCACCAGCTGTGTGTCGGATAAATACTTAGATACTGCAGGCTGAAAGCACGTGCACAGCTGAGCATTACAGCGCTGTGTGATGGACGTGCCAGAAATATGCTGCCATAAAAGCTGACACTAAATCAACACTGAAAATCTACTATGCCATACAAAATGAGGAAAGTCATGATGATGTAATTTGCCATCAAAATATAAAAAAGATCATACTGTAGCAGGTCACATAAGATTCGTACACAAATCAGAGTATAGTAGGTCATAGAAAGTCAAAGAAGTATGTGGACATTTCAGACAAAACATGGGAAAACAAGGTCATAGTATCTTGCAAAAGTCACTGACAACAACATCGTATACGAAATAGGAATATCAGACGAACCTAAATAGTATATAATTAAAAAAAAAACAATCCTAATAGTTTGTTAAAAATATAAGAACAAACATCATGGCATAGTATGTTGAAAATGTGCAAAAAGAAAGACATACTGTAGTATAGTACATGTGAAATATCAGAAAACCAACATAGAAAGGTCTAAAATATCAGAAACGGTCATATGTCGAAAACATTGTTAAAAACTACAGTAGGTCATTAAAAGGTAAAAAAAAACGTATAGTATGTAATAAAATATAGGCCTATATATATTTTATTACATACTATACGGTTTATATGTATATATATATATATATGTTAAAAATAACATGTATAGTATGTCGAAAATATGCAAAAGGAAGGACAAAGTATTCATTTAAAGGGGCGCTCCAAGCTGCATGTGTGACCCCCTGCTTTGACCCCCCCGCCCGCAGATTGAGAGCCACAAGCTGAGCTTCCGTGAGTCCGCCAAGGCGCGCACGGACCACGGCGCAGAGATCGTCTCCCTGGAGGACTCCCCCCACCCCCTCAGCACCGTGTCCTCCTCCGGCAGCCTCAACATTGCCGACTCCCCGCAGCTCTCCACGCTGGCCGACCAGGTGTCCGCCTCCCTGGCCAAACAGGGCTTGTGAACGCCCCCCCCTCCCCCAACCTCCACCTGGCTCCACTCAACCACACGACCACGTAGAGGAGTTGTGATGCCTCCCTCGTTATTTTCACAGGACTTTTTTAGCTACCCATCACTGTTTATCCTTCACTAAACTGGCATTACGTAGAGAGAGAGAAAAATGATTAACAAGTATGTATTTAATTTCTCTCTGTGGTCTCTTTATTTGCTATTTTTACCTTTTGTAAGTCTCCCTTTTAAGAGTTTAAGCACCCCAGCAGAGCAACATTGTCCCTGTGAATCCACAGATCTTCATACATATCCTGGTAATCATTTAACACTTGGTTTCCTGTCCCATCGACTGTGGCCCTTTAGAGAGGTCTGTATCTAACGTGTCCCCTTTCCTTTCCTGCTGGGGTCCGGGTTGTGCTAACGCAGAAGGAGCAGCTAACAGGGTACTGTGAGGGGTGTCGGAGGAAAACTGCTAAAAAGAAAAGTAGCAAATTAATTGTGCAAGGCAGAGAAAATGCTTTCAGACCTCAGTGCTGTATTTTGCTTGGTGTAGTCCCGACATGACTGGGGTGTAACCTGGATAAAAAAAAGAAAAGAAAAAACAACTGCTAGCGTAGAAACTTTGGTTTGTGTTGGGCACAGTTTTATAATCGTTCTCTGTGGATATATGACATGTATTTGATATGAAGAAACATTTGTATCGTGCCTGCTACTGTCAGTGTTATTTTATTTTTTGTTACTGCTCTATTGTAAATGCGCTTAAGAAGCTAAATTAACCTTAAAGCATTTTAAACTGTCATGGCCAAATTATTAAGAGGAATAGAGACTCGAAGCTAGTCATTGATAACAGTACATTTAAGGTAGGTAGAATAATCATCACAATTACTGGAAGTTATTCTTAAAGCGAGACAACGCAACTTCTGATAAAATGATGCTAAGCTAACAGTGTTAAAGTAAAGAAGCTAGTTGTACATTTGACTTTTAAGATTGTGTTAGCTCCTCTCTTAAACGTTACATAATCTCACTTTAAAGGTGGAAAAAAGTAGTACATTTGTTCTCAACCATAATGATTAGCAGGTTGGTGGATGATAATGGATGATGATGATGATGATGGATGAAGATAGGTTGACTGGGCCAAGTTAAGTTGAGGGAAAGCTGTACAGCAGTTGATGTTTGTCTCTGGACGGTTCCACATGACGCCAAGTTAGCTGGTTGCTTTTATCTTCCCTAATAAAATACTAGAGATCACGGCTAAGAAAAGTACTAAGTCGGCCAAAAGTATGTGGTTGTGGACACCCGAATTCTCGCTTTGTTGGCCTATATCTCAAGAAATTAGGACCAGCAATGTGTCTGTAATACTTCTGACTAACATACTTAGTTTCCTCAGCTAATTCCCAAGTTTAAAAGCAAAGATTAGTTAATCGCTCTCATGACCACCTCAATAGTATCTTGATCCACAGATTCAAAGAGAGTAATGAGTATTTAGTGTTTTGTAAAGATGCAACCAGCCGTTTTCCTCAAGTTGTAATGAGATCCTTAACAATATAACACTCCGTTCATGTGCTCCAACACGTCCTAATGTCGATCGATATTCCCAGTGACTCATCACTATTACGCGCATTAATATTAAGTGAAACAACTTCTTGCATGCACCTCATGTAGGAGTCTGCCTGTTGCCCCCCCTTTCACAAAGTGGTCTCTTTGTACTTCCTCTTTAATGAACACTTCCTGGATATGGAAAGACATGGTCTAGAAAAAAAAGGTGGTTATAAAGAGTCCAAACACTCCCAACTGTGTGTATTTAACATGTTGCCGACATAGATTTAAAGGTGTTTTATCTCTATGATCGCAAAGATAGGACGTAAGAGTGCTTGCACCTTTATCTGCATGCTGAGTTCTTTAGACCACATCATGTGTGGGTGAGAGGAGGAGGAGAGGTAATGTGCTTCGGTGGGTCGGTTTTCTGCAGTAACAAAACTCATCACCCTTTTTTTCGTTTGGTTGCTTCTGACGCTGTACAGTTGTGGAAATGTGATTGTTCTCGTTATTGTGCATTTGATCAATAACTGGTTTATGATGATTCTTGTTGCTGTATATGTGTATTTGAAAATAAATGCTATGAAGTCACCGTCGTTGTGGAGGATTATATCACAAGTACGGAAATCGCTCCCTATTTTTCACGTAGTGCACCGTCTGCCATTTGTTTTACGGAAATATACCCAAATGTGTTCACAATGGCACGTTAGCAGATGTTCTAATGATACACATTTGTAACTATTAAATGTTAAAAGATGAACAGTGACTGAGTGAAAGTGGGAGTGATTTCTGACAATGATCACACTTAAAGGACTTGAGGCCAGACCAATAACGCCAAGTTAAACATAAATGTTTTAATGGTACTATTTACAAAAAAGAAAAAACAATTCTGCTTTTTGATTAGGTTAACTGCTGCAACAATCAAACAGGTACATTGACATCTTGCTTAAACTACAAAAGAAAAAAACAGTGATTGAATGGCTGTGGCATTAAAAGGAGGTGTAAAATGAAAAAACAACCATAGTTTTTTTTTGCATAGCAATTAGTTACTTAAGGTGGGGGAGGAGAAGGGGGGGGGGCAAGAATAGTGTGGTTATGATGGTGGTGAGGGGGGGTGGCAAAAAACAATGACCCCATCTGGCAATGGAGTAGTCTAATCAGAGTGAATCCATTACACAGCAGAAAAATATTCCCTTAAATTGAAAAACCTGAGCTCGGGGTGGGGGGGGGGGCTTTTAGCTGCTACATTTGAAATGATTGCAAGAGGGAAGAAAAGAGGAAGGGGGGGGGGAGTTGTGTTATTTCTTTATTTTGCCACATTTTTCTAATACAGCAACGACTGTACGAAGAGTGAAACCAGCAGATAGAACAATCACCCCCCGCCGCTTGTTTCTTTAAGTGGAAATCTTACTGTGATAAGACTAACATGAGCATGTTTACTTTTAGCATGCAGCAGCGCTTTATTTCTGTACGGGCAGGTGCTCAAAAGACACCCCCGGCCTGTCTATGCCACCACCCTCTTTAAAAAAAGAAGAAAAAAAGAACAGAGACAGCGGGGCGAGACGAGGAGCCGGACACTCTCTCCAAAAAGAGACCGTAGAAAGGAATGATTTACTATTTCATAAAACACAAAGAATGTGTTACGCAGGAACAGACAGAACACGTACAAATAAAACATGTCAGGAATGAAAAAACAAACAAAGAAAAAAAGCAAAAACCAACAAAACTAGACTTGGCAGTTGGAGAAGTGCTCTGGTGATTTCAGGCGACCTCTAGTGGGAGGAGAGGGGAACCACATCTCAAATGTACCTGTTTATTTGGATGAGGAGGAGAAAGGAGAAGGGGATTTTTTCTTGTTTTGTAATTTGTCACTCCACTAAAAATGTACATGGGAAATACAAGCAAACTAGTCAATAGAAAACACCCTTTGGCCATATTTTGAGGAGTCCGCTACATAGTGCGCTACAAGTGTACACGCGACATATGAAACACCACTAAGCCCCCATGTACATTGTTCAGCCTACTACAGAAAACATTTTTTGTAACGTGTTTTATACTTTTTTTTTTTTACATTTATCCTTTTTTTTCCTGTGACAAAAACAAGTGTAGGGAAAGGCTTCTATCTCCATAATGTTCACTAAAAACTGTGAAAAGTATTAGACTGATGTTTGAATATCAAACAACAGGAACCCATTTAATATCTTTTATTCTGCTTTGAGGTTCTGCTTGTTAATGCCAGAGAGGAGCTGTGGGGCGGGAGGGGGCGGGGCCGCAGCCTGTCAGTCATTCATCGGTGGGCGGCGGAGGCCGCCTTGAGTTTGGAGCCGCCGTCCTCGTCGCAGGGCGGCTCCATGTCGTCCGAATCCAGCCGCCCGTAGGCTGTTGCCCGGCAACCTGAGATGGTGCGGATCCGCGGCCTGATGTCGCTCTCTGGCTCCGGCTCGGGGTCCGCCGGCAGGGGGAAGCCGCGGCGCTCCCACGGCGCCACCGTCTGGAAACATCAACATCGACGTTAAACATAGAGTCAAATGTATACTTTTTTTCCCCTACAATTATTATTATGAACTGGCTTACACTTACTAAGTCACTATAGCTAAATAACTGATGATTTAAAACCACATTGTTTAAATATTTTAAATCATCAACAGTCAACCTTACAATGTTAGCACGTTATAGATATCCTGATTTTCTCCATATCCCACAGCCCTTTATGTCGACTCATCTCATGTTCATGTACAGCACGGGGAACTACGACACCCTCATCTGAATGCACTGCAGGTTGGTTTTGTCCAATCATCATTTAAAAATGTTCATTGAACCGGTGACTTAAATCTCACATGATAACAAACAATATTCTTGGTGTAAAAACATTATAAACTAACTATTTAGGGATTGGATCATTTTGAAGCGCTTCTAACAGGAAGCAGATGTCTGCCCCCTGCTGGAGGGGGGGGTACGTACCCTCTCCTCGAAGGTGAAGTCGGGCGTGGAGCAGCGCGTGTCCTCGCTGGACAGCAGCCGGTAGGAGTCCCTGGAGCAGGGTGTGTGGGGGTTGGAGGCCGTGTCGGGGCTGGGGGGGCTCATGGGGGAGGGCATGTAGCTGTAGTCGTGGAGCATGGGGCAGTGGCCGGGGTCCGGGGAGGCCGGCTGGGGGGTGGGAGGGTTGGTCCCGCACAGCAGAGGGGTGGTGCGCCCGTCAACAGACTTATACGACCTGAGGGGGGGGAGAGGTGAGGTCACACATTCAGTCTTCTTTGTATTGTTTCCTGTCTGATATTATGTAAAGCGTCTTTGAGCATTAGGGAGAGCGCTACAAAATTCCCATGTCTTATTATTATTATTATTCACAACAGGAAGATGAGCCACTCATCTGTGCATTCTGTGTTTTACTTTTGAAGCTTCTTTTGAGGCTTGTCATCATCGCCTTAAAATAAGAAGATTCCATGAACAAATCCTCCGTTTCAAGGAAGTGATTCATCGCATTCAATTATTTGTGTACGCTCCCAAACTGAGTCACTCTACCATCCTTCTACAGTCATCAGCATTTTTGATAATGACCTTTTTAAAAATGACCTTTTCTGTACGACTTGAGTCATTCACTGTAATAGTGTTGGAGACATTTTTAGCTATTGTGGTTATATAAATGTCGCTTTTTTGTTCTGCACATTAACATACAACAAATCCTGAATGAAGCTCAGGACTATTGGGTGCTGGGCGAGTGAGTGAGTGAGTGAGTGAGTGAGTGAGTGAGTGAGTGAGTTACTGACCTGCTGCCTCTCCTCTTGGCCGGGGCCAGGGCCATCCATGTCCAGCGGGATCGCTCCTGGTCCTCGTGGGGCTGGTGGTGCACGGTGAAGGCGGCGTCCGTCAGGTCCTCCACCTGCAGACACACACAGAAACACACACAGAAACACACACCATCAGGACAGGGACATGTGCCAACCACTACTTTGATAACTGATAAATAATTTAAATACCACGTGACAAACACCCTCTGGTTTGACCTTGCCATGTTCCTGCAAGGATCACCGAGTTCAATTCAAGACTTTAAGAGTCCTGTTGATACAATATTGAAGGCATGTTGTGAAAGTATAAAATAAAGAAAACCAGCAGGGATAATTATTCATTATTTTTAATTAAAACTAGCACTTTATTCCCTCAGTCATTCCTAGGAAATATTAGCAATAATTTCAATTTGAATTAAAAAGTGAAGGTTAGACCCTGCAGCAAAATGGAAAATATTTCAGACCTTTGTTCATCTTTCTGAGGGAACTGATAAATAATTGAAGTCAATCCTGACTAGTTGTCTTTGTAAGACAGTTATAATAGAAAAGTGACTAATGTTTAGATTTTGATTATTGTGGAACGCCAATTGGTATTTTTACTTTTTACACATTTTCAAGAAAAACATTTGTATTATTTATTGAAAACTATTGGTCTAATACACGCGTTTCCTTTTACACTTTTTTGCAACAGGGCATGTTTGTTTGAGGGAAATTGTTTTTTTGAAGCTGTTGTTGGCCTGTGGAAAGATGTAATCATAAGAAATGAGTCTGCAGATAGAGCCATAAGAAATGAGTCTGCAGATAGAGCCATAAGAAATGAGTCTGCAGATCGAGCCATAAGAAATGAGTCTGCAGATAGAGCCATAAGAAATGAGTCTGCAGATAGAGCCATAAGAAATGAGTCTGCAGATAGAGCCATAAGAAATGAGTCTGCAGATAGAGCCATAAGAAATGAGTCTGCAGATAGAGCCATAAGAAATGAGTCTGCAGATAGAGCCATAAGAAATGAGTCTGCAGATAGAGCCATAAGAAATGAATGCAACTGATTATTTAATGTTTAATGTTGTTTTTATAGGCAATCATTTAAGCTTTGTTAGTTCTAGGTTTAATATGTGCAATAAGTTCATTTCAATACGTTTTACAATAAACATTGAACCAGTCCGGCCCTCGACTAGTACCCATCTTTTAGTTTTGGCCCACTGTGTATTTGAGTTTGACCCCCCTGGCCTAATAGCTGCTTTGACCACCAGGTGTCACTGTTTGCTCTCTGCCAAGCAGTGTATCTGAGTGAAAGCACATGTGCTATTGTGTATTAAACAGGGAACACATCATTATTTCTCAGAAAGCATCTGCAGATTTTTAACCCTTTGATCTCTGGGATAGAAAAGACCTACCATTTACTATTTGTATGCATCTTAAAATACTTTATATGACTGAAATGAATGTACAACATAGGCTAATAGGTATTGGCAGATTTAAAGCCACAAATAATGGATGATTATTAAACCATTTTTTACTCTGAAATAATTACCATTTTAAATTTCTGACACAACTGCATGTAACATAGCAAAATGACATCAACATAAGCACTGCTGCGAAAGACAGTAGCCTTAGCTTCATGATTTAAAAAGAATGAATGCTCTAGCTCTTATTTTTTAGATTGATTTAAAGAGGATTGTGCAAACTAGCACCCATGGCCTCCCGTGGGAGCTGTGTTTTCCAAGGGTGAGTCATATGGCACAGGTAAACAGATGTCTAATGAAGGATCCGCTAAATAAACATCACATGGAACACAGCAGTGGACCCTTACCTCCCGTTCATCCTCCTCCTCAGTGATGGACTGAGAGAAAATGTCCACTGATCGCCACCTGAGCACACAGAGGAATACATGTGAGTGCAGGGAAACCAGCAGTATATAAAACACTGGAGGAGGGAGGTTTGTGTCAGAGCAAACAGACCCCAGGTCAGCCCTCATGCAGGCAGTTACCTGGGGGTGAGGATCTCTTTGTACTGCAGCTTCTCCACCCTGGTGGTGGCAGCCACTGACATGGGGATTACGATGTTGTTGATGTCAAAAGAGCTTTCACCTCGCCTCCTCTTGATTGGCTGCTGCTGGGACACAAAGGAGCACATAGTATGAGGAATACAAAAAAAAAAATGACTTATATGAACACAGGGCCAAATCAGGATATCTGTGACAATATTCACTTTTTAGATAATTGGTTCATCTGTTACAGCTTTAAGAGTGTAATGGCGCATTTCCACTGCAGCGCGGAGCTCGCTTTAAGCGTGCCGAGCCGTGCGGGGCCCGTTTTTGGTTGCGTTTCCACTTAGCGTAGTACCGGCTAGCGGGTACTATTTCACAGTTTTTCTGGCCCCATAAAGTCGAGGTTCTTTCCGGGCCAACAACCAGGCTGAGTATGCTAAACTAGAGAGAGAATCGCTGGCAAGGGGGCTACAACTACAACAAGATGGACATATTTGACCGTGATTTAATTGTAATACACGTTTCAAAATGATGCCGAAGTAACAACATACTGATACCGGTTAGTAAAAACCATGAATTAATGCTTTGTCAAGTCTGCAGACAGACGGCAGGGGAAAAACCTTTTAAAATGCGTGTTTTTCTAGATGGAGATTGGCTAAGCTAACGCAGTATATGCTCCGACCGTCCACACTCACAACAACGGCCTATACAGACATAAATAAACCAGCGACTGTATTCGCCATGACACAGACAGTCTGTGGTTTGTACTTGTTTAACTTTTGTCTAGTTTCTGAACAGATATGAGGAGCTGTGAGCTCTGAGTGCTAACAGCTAACGGCTGATGTTGGTTTTGTGGTTCACATTGAAGATGACGTCACGGCTCCACCTACACTGCGTTACTATAGTTACTGCCCCAGTTCCTAAACTGTAATGGAAATGCACCATAAAGTGAGCCAGTCCTAACAAGGCCTAACGAGGCCTAGCCATACCGAGCGAGGTCGTGTAGTGGAAATGCGCCATAAGAGGAGACCGTTTACAGACATTTTGTTGAAAGAATAAACTCCCTCTGGAGGGAACTTTGGGATTGTAGCCTCTGCAGACCAATAACATGCACTAAAACCTATATAACACACTACCGGAAATGGAAAAACCCCAACAAAAACATAATAGGGGAACTTTTAATATGGGCACACGGTATTGACTCCTAGGTTCTAAAAACTAAAATGTCCAGAATTAGAAACACGGTAATTAAGAGCTGAAACAACTGTGTGTAGATATAAAGTGAAACAAAAAAGCAAAGGGAATAACTTTGCTTAACCTGTACATTATTGTCCAGATCAGCCATCCCTAGTGTTACAGTGTCAGTTAGACAGGTCTACATGTTGTTGTCACTAGGCAGGTCTGTTCTAACGGATGCCAACGTCTCAGTACCCTCTGAGTGTCTGACAGTTGTTCTGCTACAGTAACCACACAAGTCGTTTCAGTTTCATTTGTTTTGCAAACGTACTCACTTCCTCATAATATTGCATGTCGACAATGTGTTCATGATACTAGGCTGCATTCTTTAACTTGATCATATTCTGTCATTTGAAAACTCCACATTTTAACAAGCAGAGAATTCTAAAAAGGCTGTGTCATGGCGCTCTGATAGTTTCGCTCATTTTGAAACTGAAAGACTGAAACTTCATGATGTCCCAGTTCATATCAGATAACAGGAAAATAAAAGTGTTTCCTTACAGGCGTGCTCTGGACGCCCAGGCCCAGCGGCGTGGAGTTCTCTGAGGACGTGGACAGCTGCCGGGTGAGGGGGCTGTGGAGGGACGAGTGCATGGTGGACAGGGTCGGGCAGGGGCTGCTCGAGTCCAGGAAGAGTTTAGGGGAGGCTGCGGGACAGACAGAGAGAGAGGTTAGATCAGTGCTCACTCTCCTTAAGCAACTACAAACCCCTTTAATAAGATAATATCAATATCACATTCAAAGAGAGAAGATTAGGGCTGTACCGAAAATGTTGAAGCTTTTTCTTTTTTAACGCTAATGTGTAGATTTATTCTTAATTGCACGTCTTTCCATTGTGTACAAAGCCGGTAATTATACACAGTTGTAGTTCAAGTTTAAGCTAGACTGATATTATTAGAATGAACAATTTAAAGAATTAAATTCCCGAGTATCGAAAAGCCAAAAGATGGTTGGAATCACTTCAAAATGATTAACAAAATAAAATATTCAGCTTCAAGCTGCATTTGTTGGCGTTCAGCCTATCATTCATTATAAAAGCAAAAATATAATTTGGCTCTAAAAATATGAATTATTGTTTAGGGCTGTGGCTCAGTGGGTTAGTGCGCTGATCATCAGATCAGGGGAGCTGGACCCCCGCTGCAGACAACATGCCGTTGTGTCCTTGGGCAAGGCACTTCACCCTATGTGTAATATGTAATGTAAAGCGCTTTGAGCACTTGTAAAAGTGCTCAAATAAATGCAATAAATGAATATTATTATCTCATTATGTAACTGCATTTCTATTTGGGAAAGGTCATTGATGTACTTATTAATGACCTGGTGAGTCATATTCATTAAAGAAAGTTGATTAACTACAACAAAGACAAATTCATTTAATTCGATGTATCACTTTGTTAAAATTAAGGACTCAACATTTTAATTTGGTTTAGGGTTTAAACCTGATCAAATATGACGTCAGAGAGTAGAGCTTCATACGAACCCTGAATAGAAGCTTAGGATGTAAAAAAGTCATTTGGTACAGCCCTACTTAAATTGATTAATGCCACTGATATAATAGTGTTAGACAGTTCATCTGTTAGAGACTCACTGTCGGTCCGGTCCAGAGAGTGCTCTCTTAATCTCTTCCGGCTGTAGTTCTTGTCGTAGGGCACTAAGTGTGGGGTGGAGAGGCCCTGCAGACGCTCCGCCTTGTACACCGCCTGGCCCTCAAGCCGGGCTGCGTTCAGCACCGCGCTGCTGCTGCTGCCCCCCCCACTGCTGTCCACCGGCCTCAGCTTCTCAGCACGGTTCTTATAGTGGCCGAGTCCTGCAACACCAGCAGACAGCACACATCATCGTTAGACAGAGCAGACCTGAGACCCCAGATTAATGAGATACTAAAGCTACAGCAGACCTGTAACAACATAGGTTGCTACTACTGGAGCTGGGCTAAAAAAGCAGCAGCCAATCACATGACTGCAGTTGTAGTTCAAGTTTAAGCTAGATTGATTAATGACATACTCTCCTCTGGGTATGAAATGTGTGTTTGTTTGAGCAATAAAAAAGAAAATACAAATGAAGCTACAGCAGACCTGTAACAACATAGGTTGCTACTACTGGAGCTGGGCTAAAAAAGCAGCAGCCAATCACATAGCTGCCTCTGCCATGTGGTATTGTGAAATAGTTACTGGGAAAAATGCCATTATGGAATAAAACAGCTGGAATAAAAGATAAACAACTGTGACTGTTATTGTGGAAGAAAGAACATTTCATCATAATGATTCGAGTTTGGAGAATTTCTATTTTATGGCGATAGATATTGTCTCCATAACTGATTTTTTAAATCATTTATTTAAACACTTTATTAAAATAAAACATGTCTGGCTCTTAAAGCCATGACATGTTAGATATTAGGGGGTTTTAAAGGATCCCCAAAGGTCTTATTGTGGTTAAATATGTGTTGGTTTCTTTAACCTGTTCCACTCTGAGCCTGTTTTTCAGGTCTCAGGCTCGAAAATGACATTCCCAGAACAAATGACCATATCTTCCCTTCTAAAAGGGTTAAATTAATAATCTTTGTTCTCAAAGTAATGATAAACCTGTGAGTTGGATGTAGAAGTGTCAGAATCAATATAAATGTTTTTTATTTTAAAGAAAATTCAGATTTTACATAGTAAAAAACTGTAAATTATAGTGTCCGTCCAAAAATTATTTTTTACAGATAGTGAAAACTACCCTTGGATGATGGTAAGGTAGACTAAAAGCTTTAGGAATCCAAAGTACAACATATAATAAGTACCCTGTATCAAGATTGATGCAAAACAAGTGAAATTTGACCTTTTTAGAGAGATTTAGCCAAAAACTGGGCCATCTGGGGTCATTTGGGTGGATTTGACCTATCTCTGGCCCCCCTTGCTCGATTTGGTTGGTTGACATACCCTTGTGACCGTTAGAGCCAATAGAATCGAAGGGGGAGGCTCCCACCCAGACACGTTTTAAAGAAAAAATGTGGTTGCTTCGCGTGTGGAAAACGAAACCAAAGTGGAGGAATGTCTCCTTCTGGAGTTTGGAAACTAAAACGCAGTTGTATTGCTTATGGATTATCAGAAATAATTTCAAAGAAGGCACAGACACATAGGATGAACCTATGGATTAACTGCAGCATCGTTTTTTTATCGTTTTAATGCCATTGAAGACCAAGGTAATGCCTTTTGACCAAGGTAAGCCATATTTACGTGTTTAGCTTCTTAGCTCCACATGTGATGATGTACGCTTTCGTTTAGAGCGTCGCGAATGTTTATCACTGAGTGTTGAGGAGGGCACCGGTAGATTCAGTGTCTCCAGGACACCAAAAAAAGAGTGGTTGGTTGTGCATCTAGGATAAGTAATAAGGGAGTTAGAGTGAGTTTAGTTGCCTTAGTATGTTACGTTTTTTTCGCTTGAGGCTAATTCAGAGGCTGAGTGCTAGCAATGTGGGTTTTTTTTGAAAAAAAAAATTAAAAAGATCAGTTAGCTGAGTTTCTTCCCGTTACATGGATATAACACATTCATAGTTTTATTCAATATTAAGATTCCTTAGACGTTGTTTCCTGCAAATGACGCGTTTATCCGCCCGGTACCGGGGGGAAGGTGTGAAACAGGTTAAGAAATAAAAAATCCTGTTATTATTTTATCATTTAGTTTAAATCTTAAACAATTCTGGCTCTTATATTTAGGTCGTTTAATTTCAAAAGGGATATGAGAGAACCTTAGGCCTCTTCATTATTTGTACTTACTGACTGCCATGAGTGAGTTGGTGAACTTGTGCTTCTCTTTGGACGAGGACAGCTTGTGTTTGAGGGAGAGCTTCTTCAGTGGTTTGCTCCTCTCCAGCGACTTGGTCTGCCACTGGCTCTTCATCACCTGCTGCAGACGTAGGCCTATACACACGTCTGAGGGACAGGTAAACAGAAGAGATTTAAGTATATACTGAGTTTTCAGTGGATACTTTACCATCTGTAGTTCAACATTAGCAATTCACAAAAGGCGTGCAACATTTATATTTAACCACAGGCAATCTACTATGAGCTAATGCCAAATACACTATTGTGTGATGGTTGCAAATCAACTTTGTCTCAATTATTTATCAACAAGGCAAACCCTAACAAATTCCTTAATAATGACATGGACGCTTTGATTTGTATAAATTCAGATTGATGTAGGGAAGACGATTTCCTTCTGGTAGTTAAGATACAGTTCTGAGAATACAACAATTATAAAGGGGGTATATTGCAGTTTTTAGGAAATGTAGTCTTTTCTAGGCACTTCCTGAGGAGAAGTCTCTCTACGGCCACTCCTTGTTTGTCTTCCCCTCGAGATGTAAAGAAGGAAATGACAGCGTAAACTCTTTCGAGGCGAGGAGCCCGGCACTGACCGTCAGGGAAGGAGAGGATGGGGTGGACGCCAAGATCCAGTCTCGACAGGCGCTCCAGGGTGGGCTGCTCGTACTGAGGGTCCTCTCTGGGGGTGGGCCAGCCACCACACATCGCACAGCTGCTGGGGTTCACCCTGCAGCTACACTGGACACAGCTGCTTTTCTGCGCCTGGAAACCATGTCGCAAACCATGTCACGCTCAACTGTAAACACTCATGATTAAACTTTAGGTACGACGAGTAGGATTTGAGATTTACAGTTTGTATACACAACACTGAAAGCTGGCAATGGTCTATGCAGATACACACATCGATACACACTTCTGTTGGGTCATAAGTGATGGTTGAGAGATTATATGTATACAGTATTGTTCCTAAGGAAATCCTACTCATTGTACCTTAAACACATCTATTTAAGATACGTATTTAAGTATTCTTTCATAAATAGTCACTCCAAGCTCTGGAGTGCACAATTTGGACCGTTCCTAAACTAGGAGCACTGTTGGAATATACCGTTTGGATATTAAGAGCAGCAAAATTACTTTTTAATAAAACATTTAGCTGGCTGACTAGCTTACATTTGTCTAAATCCTAAAAAAAGTAGGGATTTTGTTGTAGTCTACGAGTTATAAGGTCTCATCATAGTTGTCTCTTACATCATCGTCCTCAATGATAAGCAAGGCACCACATTTTTTGTAATATACATCTAAGTAGGAGTTATCCTTTTATGCTTTTAAATTAACTTGTTCAATAATCAATTTAGAAATAGGACACTCTGTTAACTCGAACAACAACACTCTCTTTTTGGTATTTAGAGTGCAAATTGAATAAACAAACGCATCCAAAAATATAAAACACTGCAGGAGCCATTAGCGTCATGGTGACAGAGTAATTGTATTTACAAGAAATGGTTCTAATTTTAGTTCTCTACTTGGTACTAACACGCAGACTAGTTTAAGATTTCCTGTCCTAAAACTACGAATGACTATAACTGGAACAATGTGATTGCACATTGCACTTCTTACTGTAGAAATGGAAGATTTAAGCAATCAGCACACACAAGACATTTGTACATTAACACATTTCCTGACTTAATGTCCCACAGAACCCCAGGACACGTTTTTGTTCTGGGGAAAACTATGAACAATCGGCCCATGTTTCTTTTTTCATCATCTAAAACTTGTGAGTCGTCACAAGGGTTATTTCCCTTCTTTGTTGTTTGGCCTAGTTTTTTCATAAATAAGTCAGCCGGCTCTTGTTTACGCAGCTATTGGGTTACAAACCAAGGAACTAATCGGTGAGTGCATAACGCACGAGAATAAAAGCCCACTTCATTCCTCTCAAAAAACTAAATATTTAACGTCTTCCCTTCAATTTTTAGTAACAATCCTATTTATAAAAACACATCTCCTCAGTTTCTTTAGGGTGAAAGCATTGCGCAATCTAAGGGCGAGGAAATTGCTTCAAGCACTGAATCTATCCAAATGTTACACAGGCCTTTAGGGGAGCACAATTTATCTGAAAATGTTCAAAATGGCAATGTGGAAAACCCAATTGCAGTAAGCGCAATATTTGGTAAAGTAATTGAAAATACCATTTTGAATGAAGTATTGAGTCTCGAGTCTAGAATCTCCTTGTTTGGTAAATATTCTCTTAATCACATCATGATGTTTTTCAATGATTAAGTGAGTCATGTTTCCAAAATGAATTCCCTCTGATATTGCAAATCAAATGAATCCCATTTAGTAATCCTTGTATGTAAGCATGTACAAACAGACGGTGGGCTCACCTTGCCGTTGAGGTTGGGCACCGTGTTGGGCTGAATGAGCCTCCGTCTCCGGCAGCTGACGAGCGGTCGTGTACGCGCAGCCACACACGAGCTGTCGTAGGCTGACGGCGGCTTGGTATCCGCACTCTCTGCCATCCTGAACCAAGACAACACACGGAGAGGAATTAGGCCAAAGATCTTACACATTTTATCTGAAGTGACAACTGAGTTCATTCACACATTAGCATAAATCCATTTTTGTGTTTTTCAAAAGCATAAATGTTCATTAAATTGCAGATGAAAAGGACGCCAATATTTTCTTATGTTTTTGTTTATTTATAATTGTTTGGTTTATTTTTAAAGAAATAAAAACATATTTAACGTAATGAAATTATGAATTTAGGGTATTAAAAGCAAGAAATCTATTAAATATTTTTGGGAAATCCCCAAAAAATCCTGACATAACTCAGTAGCAAGAGTAACATGACGCTTGTCACTTATGATTATCTTCACGATTGATTGATTTAATAATTGTTTTGTTTATGAAAAAATAGCATAACATTTCCAACATCTTTTCAACAACCAGTCAAATACATTCATTTGACTTCCATATGTGACAAAGAAGAGCATCAATCCTCACATTTGAGAATGTGGAAATGGGCAATATGTATTATTAGCTTCACAATTTGCGAAAATGATTGAATTCGAAACAAAAAAGAATGATGTTGGACTACTTGATTAACTATTGCAGATAAAAAAAATAAATAAATAAAAGACATCAGCATCTTATCATTAGAAACTCCTAAAATCCTTAATTAGAGATTTCTCAGAAGGGTTTCTCAGAAAGCAGATTTCCTTTGAAGCAGAAAGGAGTTCATCAGTAGTATTATCATCAGCTGTACCTGCTGAGGACGCCGTTAACGGGCTGCGAGCTTTGACCTTTCCACGGGCCAGCCTCTGTGTTGGGGATGTGGGCGGCGCCTGTGTGCTCCAGCCGTTCTGAACCAACATCCTGCGAGGACAGATAAGACCGAGGCAGTGAGGCGACACCTCAGTAGCACAGGCAGACCAGCAGCACTTAAGCACAGCCGGGATATTTAAGGAAACGACATAACTGAATCATCCCAGTCGTGTAGCCTTGAATGATTTATTCTGGATTTGTGAAAAGTGCTTGGCACTCACACAACCTAAAACCCTTTTCTGCACCGTCATCAACATGAATGGCCCAGAGCTACTAATTCACACTAATTCATTCTTTCAATCAAACTTTTCCAAATGACATACTGTTTTGTTGTTAAAGCAGATGATTTGACAGTAAGCAAAAACAGACAATCCTTGAAGGTTAAAGAGAAAACAGACGTGATGTATGATTAATCAAAACAGTTGTCCACAAAGATTAGAGGCCACACCCACAGTAGCTTAACAAACATTTGAATAAACAGCATTAACATATCCAGAGAAACAGGCTCATCCTGTAATACAACATTTCTCAATTGTTTTGGTCTAAATGGTGTTAGGGTCAAAGGTGTTAATTACACAAAAGCTGCAATTTATTTCCTGCCAGAGGGACAAATAAAAAGAAATCATTTCCTGTGAGCATTTCACACTTCATTTCCTGCAGGTGCTTTGATTGACCAAAACACGTTGAATGCTTTAACGATTATCACGTGTCTTTCAATAAATCAAAAAAACAGCCCCTTTCAACTTCTAATAAAACATCCAGTGCTTAGAATTTGAAAGTGCTGAATGAATTTTCGGTTTAATTAAATACTTGCTGAGAACCTTTACAAATTGAAAACTGATTAATGTCATTTCAGTGGCAACAAGCATCATTATTATAGTTCACACTTCAATGGTTAACTTGAATTGTATTCAAACAGCATTTTGAAGAATATTTAAAAAGGTTTGTTTTTTAACTTTTGTTCCAAGAAACATATCATTCATTGCACATTGCCTTTAACAGTGTTTTCTCTATGGGTGTTCCAATGGCTTTGCAATTTAAAAAAAAGGCAATACAACAGCATAACCATTTAAAAAAAGACAAGCTTGTAAGGTATTTTTGCCTGAATAATCATAATAAACTCCACTAGATCCTGATTAAACTGTTTGCCAGGGTGTAGAACAAAATACTTAATGATCAACAAGAGAAAATGCATATTCGAGCCAGATTTATCTTAAATGACAAGTATGCTAATAGACTAATCATTTGGTGTAGCCCCAGGAGAGAGAATATGGCTAACACAGCGCTGTAGAGGAACACAACCTCCTGTTAAGGTTCCCCCATGACACTCACCGGAGTATTTACAGGCTCTGTCTTCACTTCTGTCCCCCCTGCAGGTACTCCACTGGAGGAAAGTCCTCCCAGCTCCACTGAGCCCTGTAGAAGGATGTACATGTGGAGCATATTTATAGTAACAGTGTTTTTCCGCACATAAACCATTGCATATTCTATAATTTATTAGCCCCAAAAGAGAAAGCTGTACTGACCTTGCTGGCGCGGATCTGTCTGTAGATGTCGGTCTGCTGTCGGATGCGGTACTCCAGGTCTGAGATGTGGGCCTGGAGCCAGTTCCAGTGGCTGATGATGGCCGCTCTCTCCACCGTGTAGCGGCTCTCCGCCCGCTTCCATCTGAGGGACAAGAAGAGGGTGTGAGCGCTTATTTTATAAAACGCAAACAGATGAGATTTTGGATTAACGTTTGCGACAAAAAGCCTATCCTCCTTAAAAACGCTGCAGACAAACAGATTGTTAAATTGATTGAAATGCTTAAAAACACAACAGCTGAAGAACTATCATTGTGTTATAAACTGTTGGTCTGATAAAACCTTGGATATGGGATGGACAATTTTCGAAAAGAATAATCAAATTAATTTCCAATGAAAATAACCATTAGTTGGATTTTGGGTTGGGTGATAATTCAGTATCATAATGAATGTCTTTCAATGTAATTGTGCACTTCAGTTCTCAATTAATGAAAAATACTCTTTATTTTTAGTTTGTCAAGTATTTAATTCATACTAGTATAGGAAGATTGGCTTAACCATGTGATTATCATAAAGACTACTTTATTGAATTACCAGATAGTATATTATAATGGGGATATAATGAAGATATGAATATCAGAATACAAGATTATGGCAATACTGCCCAGCCCAAGTCACAGCCCCAATTTCAGTCATTAAAATCTATTTATTTTCCATTTCCAGGTTGTCGGTAGAGTAAGGGCATGTATGGTAAACGTCTGTTCTGTCATGAATCATCCTACAACATAATACATTGAAATATCAATGAGTCATAAATAGATCATTGAGAGCATGTTATTCAGTGAGCCTCAGAGCATTTCCCCAGTCAGACTGCAGAGGTCAGTGAATCAGCATTACACTAAGCGCCCAGCAATGGCAACTGCAGGCACCGTGGAAAATCCTCCTAATCAAAAAACAACATGACGAGGGATTCTTCAGAAGCGAGGGAGAAACATAAAAATTGGGATTTTCCTCGCCCTGAGTTGCTTAATGGCAAACCATGAGTGCCAGCTGAGAGCAGAGTACTCCATTTTACCAGTATGACACACAGAATGGGCATTTCAAAAGGCAGACATGAGGAAAATGTCTGCTCTTGCATCGTGCGGCAGCCACCACAGAGGGCGCTGTTTCATCAAAATACAGGCTGCATTGACCGTGGCTGAACAATGAAGAAAAAAAAGAGTCAGATGGCAGACAAAGATAGACCTTGCACTCCTCTGCGCTTTCTCCTCTCCACACCCGTCTCTGTTTTCAATTTTCAGATCTACTACAGGATGGAGGAAGTTGGGAAAGGGCTACGGCCTAGATCGGGGGAGGGAGAAGGGGAGGAGTAAAAAGAGGGACAACAAGGACAGGGAAAGCTCTGGCAGCCTGGGGAGGAACAGACGGGCTTTAAAGTGCAATCTACAGGCCACAGGGTGCTGGAGGGGGTGGGGCTGGGTCAGGGAACAGTGCGGCAGACACTGGGATAACCAATAATCCAAGCAAGCATCCTGTATTATTGTGGAGCTGAGCGGAAGGAGAGTCACATTGGCTTTGACGCAGATATCAACCACCAATCAGTGCCATGAAAGACATCTTGACTCTTGCTTTACTTATCCACAACAAGCGTGGTCACTGCAATACAGCAGCAAGGACACTACTGCAAATACAGCTGCAGTGTTACCTGCTCATAACATCTCCTGTTGCTATTCTACACTCTCAATCCTGTTCTGCACAATAAACAAACATGCACTGGTAAATGTTCTCTAAACACTGCAACACTGTTGAACACGCCCTTTTGCTGGTGCATAAGATCAATGCTCTGGCAAGTCATTTGCATCTGGGAGTCCCCGTGGAGACTCGTCTCAAAACAACACTGGAGGTGGTGGCACTAAGAGTGTCACAGAATATACTGCACAAATGAGTATGCCCTGATTCACCAGGATGTGGGGGTGGACAGCTGATCTACCAAAAGGCCAGGTGAGATGTGGCCCTAAGGGGGACATGAAGGATGATCTAGAGAAGATTCATGCTCTATGACATTTCAGCATTAGCATTTTCTTGTTATATTTAGACCACACATTTATTCGATAACAGCTGCTTTTAACTATTTGGGTTAAGATAAAAAATACAGTCAACAAATAAATAATGATATTCTATGAATAAAGCTTTACTGATCCTGAGCTGGAAATTCACCTGCAACCCAGCTGTTTATAAAGTAATATAAAGAAAATGTATAAATAAATACATTAAGATGAGTAGACTGGCCACACATTTAAAAGCTGCAATAGTAAAGTGATATACAAATGTAGGCGTTAATAGTCATACTACAAATGTACATACATTATTGTGAAATTAGCTATTCTGCAAAGTCACTAAGTATTTATTGCTTTTACTTTCATAGTTTTTTTTTATTTCAATGCTTGAACTGTATTAAATAAAATAAAAAAGAAGATATTCCTGCATTAGGGTATTGTTCTTTTAAAAAATACGAGTACATATTGGTAAAATATATGAGTATCTTTCTACTGCTAATAATGAATAAAGGTTGAAGTAGAAGGAATCGCCCACGTCCACTTCTCTGGCTTTATCATAAGGACTGATTCAGACTCTATATACCAAGTGAATTAATTAAAAGGAATAAAGAATAGAAAATAATTAAATGAGTTCTCAGGGTCCGATAGACAAGAGCTGGGCCCCACTTGTGTGGATAATCATGAAAAGGAAGCAGGAAGAGCTAAAACTGTACTTTAGTCAAACATAAACACACAGGGGCCATTACAAGTGCAATGACCTTAATCGTTAGTGTGACGAAGGAGGATGGGTCGGTATGCAGCGTGGAGAAATTCCCTCCCCCCCCCTCTACACGAGAAGCTCCATCCCCCCTTCTCACCAGGACATATTTTCCTCCCCCCCTACTCCCAAACACAAAAGCACCGGCGGCAATCTGTACAGCCGTTGTTTTGTGTCTGTCAGCACATTCTCCTTTGTGGTGTTTCTCCGGATGCAGCACGTATGTTGCGTGGTGCACCCCTGTGCCATAACGTCCCTACCATAACCAACACCATGCTCAAACACGTGGCGCAAAAAAAGCCGGAGAGCGAGGGTCACTGAGGCAGCAGACTCATTTACACCTGATGTACCTTTCCACTGGAAAAGTACCATCACTGGGGAAGACACATGCGGTTCCTTCAGGCTAAGGGAAGCGATTTCAAAGACCTTTTGATATCGTGCAAGAAGTGACGAACACAGAAACTATTTCTATCGCCGTTTATGTCAGCCATTGTAACACTTTTCTCTCCTCTACTTCATTGTGTGCCTTTGTTAATACTGGAGGGGGGGGGGGGTGCACTTCCTCTCCATATGGTTACACAAGTGGCTGGTGGAAGGAGATTAACTTTCTATTTGCTTGATACTTGTATTATGCTGTACACCTAATATGGTCTCTATTTTTTTTCTCATCATTTCATCACTTCATTTCATGAGCACACAGTCAGTGGGGTGAAAACATGCAAGTCTTTTGTATGAAAGATGTATAACTTGGAAACAAGGGCTCTGACCTTATGGTAGATGGACTGCAGTTATATAGCACAATTCAATCTTTACACATTCTGTCTCTTTCACCCAATCATACACACATTTACACTCCAATGGAGGCAATGCAGCCATGCAAGGCGCTGGCCGGCACATCAGAGCAACTTGGGGTTCAGTGTCTTGCTCAAACATAATTTAACATGGAATCAAACTGAAAGTCCTATGATTAAAAGGACCTACCTAGCTCTGCCTCGTGACCAATGGCCACCCCCTTTTTGCTGCTCTATTTTAACAGCTTTATCACAATGTACTGCCTCCACAGATATCACACTACAGGGTAGGGTTGGGTATCGTTTGGATTTTAACGATTCCGGTTCTGATTCCGGTTCTGCTTTTCGGTTCTCAATTTCGGTTCTTTGAGAGGGTAAAAATAAGTCCCATGCCAATTTCACTGGGAGAAAAATATATTTATGAAAACATTAAGTCAGACATTTACAAATCACTTAATACTGTTTAATTTTGTTGCGGTTAATGAATACAATTATATTAAAATAATCTCTGCATTTTTTAGTTAGTTCTAAGTGGTGCAGTTTGAGAATGTACAATTGGCCAAGTCTCTTCCGATGTCACACTGCAACCTGCCTGTGAGATAGAGTCCAACCATACAGTCTGTGTCCAACACATGTCCTGTAACACACATGCTGCAGCTGCCCAGCTGCTCACTGTTTGTAAAAGTAAATAAATAGTATTTTCATTTCAATAATGTACTTTCTATACCCTGCTTCATAAACAATACTGACATCCCTGTGCTCCTCCGAGTCGGTCTCATAGTCCTGGGATGTGAGGACAGCGCGAGGACACAGACAGGGATGCTGCTTAACTTCATAAAGGAAATGGCGGTCAATATTAACAGCATAGGAGCTAAAACGCGTAATAACCTTCATTACGTGTTAGAGAAAGAACATAAGAAAGGTTGACAAAGATGAGGCTGTTAAACGGGCAGCGGAGCCGCTGTGTGTAGAAAGAGAGAGAGGGAGAGAGAGAGACGCTGAGCTGTACCGTGCAGCAATCAGCTGATCCGGAGCAGAGAGAAAGAGCTGCGGTCCTCCTGTCCTCACAACTCTTAGAAATCCGGGTATCGGACAATTGATATTTGTTCTTACTCTGAACCGAGTTTTGCTTCCCAAACCTGCCACGGAACCGGATTTCGGTACCCAACCCTACTACAGGGGTCAAATCTCCCAAAGCATGCAGCATAATTCAAAAGCTCCCCCCCCTAAAAAATAAGATTGTTCTGTTTTAGTTATGTCATATCAATCTACATTTATATGAGATTAATGCATACACACACGCAGTACATATAAAGCATAGACCACAATAAATAACAGTGACCCATTTTTCTCAATGGAGATTGTTAAAAGAGTGTGTTATTAATTTAATTCTGAATGGCATTTATATTGATTTTAGACCGAGTATAGGTTAAGAAATGGGTGCTCATTTGTAAGTTATTATCCACAATTTAACAAAAAAGGTTCTCAATGTATGGGGCCAGTTACTGCATCCGGCTTTTATCTTAAAACAGAAACAGGAAGTGTTTTTTTCACGCCTGTGACATATTCTAGAGATACAGAACTATTAGACCGGGTTACTAGTATGATGTCTATAAACTATAAACAGATTTTTACTGTTGGCTTTTACTTTTGCTGTGACCCAAGCACAACACGCTGGAATAAATAGGGAAGACCACAAATCTAAAAAGAATACAGCAGGAACAAATAAATGCTGTGTGGCTACTCCAACCTGTTCACATGGGCACTGTCATATAAAAGCAAAAGGATTCCACTACGCAGACACGCTTCTCACGCAGGCTAGCGATTCTGTAGGTAAGGGCAATTAACACAACAGTCTGGTTCAGGAAATACAATTACTGCTTGACTTAATAATACTGATAAAATGTCTATTCTTATATCACAATATTGGTAATGTATTCACATATTGCCCAGTTTTATAAACACAAATATAATACAGACAGTTTATTTTGGAGTGCAGCTTGCCTCAGTCCCACTTTTGTTGTTTCAGCAAGGTTTTGTAGATGTACCACAATTATAACTGATATTAATTGAAAACAAGGTTTAAAAGTTCAACATTTTCTCAGGCGTGCAAGGATAAGTGTCTCCAAACGTGGCATGCTAGCTCTCCAAATCATCCTGTCAGTATTGTTTAACGCCAGTAGTCAGTGGTTGATGACAGTCAGCCATGGATTTTACATGATGGCATTGTTCATCAACCAATCCCTAAACTGCACCCTACAAAACCTTCTATGCAAACCTCATAAAACACAGCACTTTGATCCAAGCTATATTTTCTAAATGCCGATATTGGGCCATCAATCATATCTGATCTAAACTAATTTTGGCTTAATTTGGGGGGATCTTTGGGAACTTATGTATTGTGAATAACAACACTCAATAAACTTCAATTGTGGGGGGGAAAATGACTGACTTGAACTGAGGCAGTTTGAATTACACAAGGCAGTTATGCCATTTTTTTCTGTGCATTAGGTGACAACTAATCAGTCCCTAATTTCCACTTTAACACACCCATATTCACATTAGGTAACCTGAGCTCCTTGTACAATAATCTTCCATAGAAACATGGTGATGAAGAGAGGTCAAGTATAATAAAAGGCCTACACACGTTTTACTTTTCCATATGGAACAAACAATAAAATCCATTTGCAAGCATGCTTCACTAGCCGTTCAGTTATCAATAATACTTAGTAACAAGAATGAGGGAAATCAAAGCAGCAGCTGTCATAACTTCTTTGTTCTCCAGAGTCAAAGATTTGCAAAGCAAACTGAAAGGGTTGAAAAGGATCCAGACATTTAAAATGTACAACAATATTTTTCAGGTTTATTCTGATGTGCAGGGATGGCTGTCAGGGCAGCAGGTTAAACTAATCTGTTACAGGAAGAAACAGCTCGGGATCCAGGACTGATCGAGGCATGCCAACAGGGTGTGGGGCAGGAAAAACTAGTGAGGGCAAATTCAGCTAGAGAGCTGCAGCAGTCATTACATAAAAGAGGGGGGTTATGTAACGCCTGTGGGTTTGTGTTGAGGAACTTGGGCCGAGCTAAAACACATCCAGATGTGTGGAACGGGACAGAAACCTATACAGGCGTTCACATACATAGATAAATATACACACACACACACACACACACAGGAATGAAACTAGGGAAAACATAGCTAAGCTACTCAGACTGCAGAGTAATGCTGAGCCATAAGCATGAAAGGCACGTTGTAGTCTCAGTCAACCTAGTTACCCCGATTCAAAAGCAGCAGGCACAGACACTTTTACTGCCTAACTGCATAAAGATCATACAAACATGGACTCTGGATCATCCAGGTCTCCTTTTATCATCAGACAGACAAAAAGCATGCTAACATTGGTACGTTGTAGTGCTGGAGAGATAACAAAACTCCCAACATTTTCCATGTTCTGTCTATGAGCGATTATGTAAGCTCTGAGATTTCCTGATGAGCGTTTTGTTGCCTCAGAAACAAGAAACTGTGCCCACTTGTTTAACACAGAACAACCCGTGCTCCACGTAACATGCCTAAATAAACAAATGATATGCATGTCATGACACTGTCCTTGTCATGTTGCAGTGAGTAGAAAAGCATTTTTAAAGCTAGCAGCACCCACACCCTGTTAAAGGACCATTGTGGACGTCACATTCACAGACAGACACTGGCTAGGGCAGAAAAGCCCTGCAGCATAAGCACGACAACAGATGTTGGCTTGCCCCGCAATCCTCTCTAAGATACGGGAAACCACGTCTACAGCAGGGACAGGGATGACAGGATTAGATGTAAGCAACACACTACATCGAAACAAGCTGCGCAAATAGGTTATTTTCCACACTGCTGTCAACTCAGCTGACGGTAAATAATTGAGGTGGTGCCGCCTAAAGAAGACACTACATTGTCTGTATTGTTGACTGGTGGTAGTGCTGTAAGCCATGAATTGGTAACCGAGACAAAATGTCAGCTGGGAAAATGTGGCTTTATGGTTATACACACACCCTACTTCCTGGACGACTATGGTGTTCACAAAAAGGCAAGAATCTCATATGCTGTGTTGCGAGCTGAGAACCTGTTTGTGTAGTATGAATGATTATACAATGTGTATGAGACGTCTGCTTATGAAGGCATAACAGATGAGCAGATTTAGATTTCCAAGGCAGCTTTCACTCAGTGTACACGGAAATTATTAGGCTTACATGTACTACCGCTTAGCAAACATTAGCAAACCTGTTAAGTGATGGGTGCTTCTGTGACAGCAAAACAAAAACCTTTAAATGTGGCTTTTTGTAGAACATCTGTGCAAATTAACTGAGCTCTCTGAGCCTGGTTTATTGAGCCAGGGTGGCGTGTGGCGTAGTGGACTAGTGCGTTGGTGTTCGGATCAGGGGAGCACAGGTTCAAACCCCACTGCAGTCAGCATGTCGTTGTGTCCCTGGGCAAGACACTTCACCCCAAATTGCTCCTGTGGGGATTGTCCACAGTATTGAGTATGTAAGTCGCTTTGGATAAAAGCGTCTAACAAGTAACATGTAATGTATTATACTCAAATTGCATAATTCTGCTGTATTGTGTAGCAAAGAATACAGGCCAAAAAGCTTTTGTGCTCTAATAAAACATGTACAAATTGTCAAGTGTGCTCAGGTCAGTGTTATTTTCCTGAGTGTAAGATGACATTGGGTGCCTGTCTCCTGCAGGGAGGGCAACGTCTCAGTTTTTACTTCAGCGGGCTGTTATATAGGTCATCATCTAAGGATTATAGTAACTGATTAATTTAACTCATAACACCTGTAATTTTTTATTATAAAACGATTTAAAGTGGTGAACTATGCCTGGGCAGACATTGGCTTCATACTGCCTTTAAATAGCTTTTTAAACATTTGGACAAAACTAGCCAAAAATGTGCAGACTCTAAATAATCTAATTTGAACAGTTACTTTAAATAGTATTGTGTAAAATGGCTGTTTATTAACTTTGATTGTATGTGCCGATCATGATTATGTAATGCTTGCTAGTAAAGGATCAACAGAGGAATTATGTAGCAATGAGTGACTAGTAAGCACAAGTGGTTCTGTAAATAAAACTACTTTGAAAATATGTTGAAAGCACATTCAATTTCAAGCTTACTCTTAAATTGAAAAACATACAAAATGTTCAAGGATGTGTAGAAACCCTGTTTGTGTTTTAACCAAAGCAGTAAACAAACACTTAATGTAGTACAGTTAGCAGTAACTACATCTGTATAACATTAAGCCATACAGACCGAAATACTGTGTTACAGTTGGTCTGTCTCATTTCTTTCACAGGGTATAGGGAGAAACAAAGAGATAATGTAGTGATTGAACGTGTTTGCAAGGGTGCAGTTTATACATTAACAGCTTTATTAATAAAGGCTCAGAAAAGCATGCATGTGTCTGCTGTTGCAGCCGGTTTCATGTTGACAAAATGTAATAAAAGTCCACCCTGTAATATTACATTTGGATCTACTGACAAAGCAAAAGCACTTAAAATGTTTAAAAAAGGTACAGAGACCTTTTTTTTTAATGCACAAAGGACTAAGCAGTTGTCAACAACAGTGACTAAGGTTGCAAGAAGCTGCTTCACAATAACACCCATACGGTCGGCTTTCACGGTAAAGCAGGAAACAAGATATGTCATGTTTCTGTAACAGCAGATAAACTGCAGCTGAGCATTTTTGTGTTACCAGCCATTTTCCTTGGTTGTTTAAGGACATAAGAGCGAGCTCGGTCAAGATTAAGGAAAACACAGTGAAGACTAATGAGTTGGGCAGGAGTCATATTACCATTTACTGTGGTAGCTGCCTTATCCCTGCTGGTACATCTGAATAATACCTCAGCATCTTTCAGATGCTTTCTCATGTATGGAACTACATGTAGGTAGTACTCAATGTGTTGTTTAAAGGCTACAATAAATATGGTTCATGCTTGAGCTCAGCAAACAACTAGAGACTGCTGCTTTTCATCAGAGCAGGGAGATGATTATCATGAGAGAATGGAAACACAATTAGAATTGCTTTGTAAAAGGAAAAAAGAACAACCATGATAATGTACAATACAATCTGCTGCAGTGCAATAAAAGGAATACATCCTATGTCTAACTCTAAATGGACCCACTTTTCATGAACACTTTGATGGCTAAGGCTGTGGGCTAAAGAGTCTCATCTAGTAGTTTTGATTTACTCAACAAATATTTAAAACTGAGTTCCTCCACGAAGTATCACGCAAAAGCACCGCTCTGAATCTTGTGTTATTAGAAAGAAGTAATTCAGGATGAAATTGCATTTTGAAAATTGTACTTAACTAAAGAAATCTTATTCGACTAAGACCCAACAACAAATTACTCAACTAAGAGGGACAAGCATTACTGATGGCCTATTACGAATGCAGCATTTAACCTCATTTGTATGCACATAACATAATACGGAGGATCATTCTGTTACGAAGAAGTAAATAATCAAGCCATAATTTAAACAAATTATGGATCTGACTGACTGCCAAAATACAAGAATCTAATTTGATCATTTATGACTGATTAAAATGGATCTGAATAATAAATATACTCATCTTTGATACATTTTGTACATCTTATTCAGTCTGTATGGTAAAAATGATACAGCTGGCCATATTCAAAATGCAGTCATGCTCTGTTGTTATCAACAGAAAGACTTATTGCCTCAAGGTGTAATTTTATGACTAAAGAACAAAAGACAACCATTTAAAAAGAAGATGATTTTGCATAATAACTGTGTATCTCAAGTCAAGGTTTTGTATACAAGATGCCGTTTTTGGGTAAAACAAAGTATATCTCAGTAACATTTGCCTGATAGAATTTGATGCCTTACATTTTTCTTTTTTTACTAGGTCTGTCCATTATCTATCGAAGTATTGGTGGGGTTTTGAGAATTGAAGATCTGTAACAATAAGCAGACAGGGAATTTAACAGCTCAAACTAATTCTGTTTGCTTCCTTATTTATATGAACTTTCATATTCATGATGACATAATCACTCTCACTCCTACAATCTCAAGCCACATAGTAGTGTCTCAATGTTCACTCTCCTTGAACATGACGTGCTATATATTTTCACATAAACTGCTACAACACCTCCTTTGACCCTCGATGGGACACAGACACGGTATGAATAAATTACACGCAGTTGTTCTACTTTTGGATGATTCTTGCAACACGCACAAGCTTCCTGTTATGAAGGTTATGAAGATATTTAGGTCAAAGGTCTAAAGTCAGCACATGAAAGGACCATAAAAATCAAGTGTTCTCAGCGACATTGTTAATAATCTACCCGATCCTACACAGGTCAGTAAGTCCATTAGCGCTGCTGACCCTCCTGCTTTATTTTTCCCCCTTCCAACCACTAATGACACAGAAATGACTATGTGAACTTCCCATGGAATATATTTGCAAGCTCCTGCTGAGGAAAACCTAAGATCACAACAGGCAGCATGTAAAAACATAAAACCCACACCTTCTGTTGAAACGACCCGACTTCAGTTTCCTCTTTGGTTTCAGTTTAAAGCAAAACATTATCAGCTCTGTGGGTGCTCGCTTGTTCACTCTGCAGCTAAACAGAACGTTCAGTTTCAGCCTCTGTCCCACTCAGGAGGAAACATTGTGTGACGAGAGAGCTTTTTACTTTGAGCCCAATCCAGCAGCTTGTGCATTCTCCACAGGATGATACCACCCACACAACTACACTCACTCGAATAGCGAATGGTATCTCTACCCCTCCCTGGAGTTTGACCCAACCACTACTGAGGCAGTTATAATTGTCATTAGCACCTGCTAGGCCTTAGTAGCATATTGCAGGGCCCAGAAAATATGGACTCTCACAGCACAGTTGAAGGGCTACAAGCACCATAGAAATGTGAATGTAAATCAGGTAAAGTGCACAGGGGATGTGTAACTACTATAAAACGTTGTCGTTTCTAACATAAATGCTGCCTTTAAAAGGTCAACTTCGTCTCAGTAATGAATTTTCTGTTAATGCAGAATCATTTATTTATGTATATAGCACTAAATATGTTTGATGTCTCAGTGGGTGTGGACCCCTTTACTTACATTTTGACATGTCGCTGCTCAATGTCCACTCTTGTCAGCTCTTCCTCCTCCAGGTCAGAGTCCCCTCCAGAACTACTTTCTGTTACATCTGAGTCAAAGGCGCTTTCTGCTGAATGAAGGTTAGCCGTTCCGCTCAAATACAGCCTCTCCAGTTCCAAGGGCATGGAGCCGCTTTTAAGGAAGCGACCGAGGCCGTCTCTGCTGTTTGAGGAAGAGTGGCGTCCAGTCTTCCATGTAGCTGTAGGGGTTGCTGTTTCTGTTTTGCGGTTACCGGCCAAAAGCCGGTTGAGAGCCGAGTCCAAAAAGCCACCCAGCTGCTGCTGAATGTGCCGCTCCACCTGCTTGGCCTGTACAACCTGAAGACGTTTGCGCAGGCGACGCAGCCGGTTTTCAATCTCAGATTGCCGGCTGCTGTTGAGAAGTGTACGCTCCTTAACGTGAGCATCAAGGCTGTCAGAGAAAGAAGTGCAGGGTAGAGGAGGCTGTGGCGCAGATGTGCAAGACGGGGAGCCCTGCTGGCTGCTACCTGGTCTCTCCCTATCAGAACCCTGTGGCTGACCGATAGGCGTGTGTGAATCAGCCTCCTCCAAATTCATTTGTTCAGTGGGGTTAGGGTTGTTAAGGGTGTAAGGGGAAAGGGCAGCAGACTGGAGCACTGGTGGTTCACAGTTTTTTCCATCTGTATTTTTAGAAACCCCAGAGGAATGCTTCTGTTTGAGGGTTCCTTTCATCTGGATATGACCTGATAGAGTAGCTGTCAAGGTCTCAGAGTCCAAGGGCAGGTTCTGGGACTGAGAGTCTGTGGCAGGCGGCTTGTCACCGTTCACTGCCACCACGCAGCCAGGGCCAGTGATGGTGGCCAGCTTTTTGGCCAGGCCATTGACAGGTGCCATTGGCTGGCCACCTCCGTTAGTGCTGCCACTCATGAGGCTCTTGAGTTGGCCACCAGATAGTTCGATCTGCTGCCTCTTCCTCGACAGGAAGTCTCCTCCGCCGTTGAGCAGGGAGCTGGGCAGTATTCTGTGACCTTTCAACACAGACTGTTTAATGAGGACTCCTTGCAGTGTGATTGACTCCTTAGTTGAAGGGACAGTTGTCACATCAGAGCATAGGTAAGAAGCCACCAGCGGCTGGAGCTTTCCCAGGGCCGAGGCCTGGGCCACAGAGTCGACTTGGGGCTGCTGTTGCTGCTGCTCCTGGTCGCCGCCACAAAAGTCGAGGGGGCAATCTTCAGAAACGGCCTTGCACTTAGCAGGGCCACTGCTATGGATGAGGATGTTGCTGGCGTTACCGTTGTTCTCTGCACTGGCTGGTGAGAGACTTGAGGATGGGGCAGCCAGTTTGAAGCGGATGTGGTGAGCTTCGGCTGGGGCGTCGGTGAGAGCGGGCGCCATCGCAGCCATGCAGTGCAGAGGGACGGGCACCGTGGCCTGCTCCACACCACCCGCTTACTGCCCCACCTGAGGACAGCCTGTATATGACAAATTAAAGACAAGAGGGGAGGGGAGACAAGAAATAACGTTAAACAAAGTAGTCTCATTATCCCAAGCACACATAAAAACCTTACACACTACACCAAATTCTGATCTTAGTAGGTATAAAAGGATGTTGTGTGGATTAACAATTATAACATTCACAGCCTTGTACAGTTATGGGCCCACAACCGCATAAGGAATACAAACATATACAGACGTTGTCTTTAAATGTTCATTTAATACTTGAACCGGCCACTCTACAAAAAATGTATTTGTAACAGTGCTTAATGTATAATATAATTATTCAGAAGGCCATCAAGTAAGGAAGAATGCTTAATTTAATACCCTCAACAATATATTTTAGATAGATAATGAGAGTTTTATGGAGAGGTGGAGTCAAAAATGTACTTTGATTTAAATAAATGAAAACAAAAGAATATATCTAAATAATATATAAGGATATATTTTCATTTGACATTATTTTGTTCACTAAAAAGCAACATAAAAAAGGCAAGCTGTTCATATATATATAATGAAATATAACACTGAAATACCTGCAATACAGGTTCTGTGAGACTTTAGAGTGGAAAATGACAAACCAAACCACCACCCCAAAACAATGATGCAATATATAAAACCAGATGTGATAAATGAAAATACACCAAAACTCTCGCTTCAACCTCAAGCATAACTTAAAAACAAACCTACAGTAAATGTTCGCCACCAATCAAGTTAAAAGGGGGCCAATCAAATCAACCAGTGACTCATTGACATTTTGTCATCCTACTGGTGGGAAGTGTTGCTAAAAATATGGTTCAACGGCTGAACCTCAAAAAGCATTACAGATGAGGAGGAGGGACATATGAGATGATCAGATTCATTCTCGTCTTCCTGGCCACTTGGCTCTCACAAAATAATTCCATTTGTTATCAAAATAATGTTGAAGTTCCTTAATATCATTATTTACTACTCCCTACAGGCGAAAAGGGACAAAATACAGTGCCTCAAGTTCAGTACACATACAACATATGTGCTTAAAGAAAGAGCAGCAATTTCATATATTAAAGGTCCCATGTCATGGCCATTTCTACTGATCATAATTCCATTGTTGAGGTATACTAACATAGATTTATATTGTGCAATTTTCCAAAATCACATTGGTTTCTCATACAGCATCTCTGTATAGTATGTGTATTCACTCTCTGTCCTAAACAGCTTGTTGGAGCTCCTGCCCCCCCCCCTCCCTATGAGCCCAGTGGCCGCCTGCGAGACAGAGCGAAACCCAGCCCGAACACACACACACACCCGCAGCCTGGCTGGGAGTTTGTGTGTGTGCTCACACACCGACTCACAGCCTCCCGCCATCTCAGGGAGGAGAAATCGGCGGAGCTGCAGCTGAGAAAAGATTGAGTGTGTGTGTGTGTCCATTTGGACCAATCCATGGACTTAACCTAACGGCTCCGCGGACGTAACGTAACGGCTCCACAGATTGGTCCATTTGGACCAATGGGTCCATTTGGGTATGGGCACGTCACTGTACCCAGGAAGAAAAAGAGAAATCTTCAACGAGGCGTTCTGGGGCAGCATAGACAGGTATTTTCTGTGTTATAGTTTTACTCGCTACAGGGTGTACTTTGAGGGTTTGTGACTCTGCAGAGCGTTTACATGCATAAAAACCTTCATAACACACAAGGGGACGGGTAATAACCGGAAAAGCATGACATGGGACCTTTAAAAAAGCAGTAATTCATGTCAATAGTTAAAATGTACGATTTAAGCCTAAAGTGTGTTTAAACAGATTAATCTACAGAGTTCTTCAAATACTTAAATACATATCAAACAATTAATGATATGCACTGACCTTGGCAAGAGGGATACTAACAATACAGGTAGAATAACAGGAGACATCTGAGCTACTTCTTCCAAGGCCAATAAATAATTCCCACTACACCCATGCTCGTGTGAACAGGCCTTCATTGTCATTTACTTACAAGGCTGCTCTTTAAAGAATAAGCTAAGGAATTCAATTCTGGAGAGGGAAGAAACAGGCAAAGCCAATGCAAATTGTCCAAACCCCACTGCCCTACATGTGCCCTGTGCAGCACACAGGCAGTGTAAGTAGGTGGATTTAGGCCCCAGTATTAGTCCAAACCACATGATGTCATCCTGACTAGGTTCCTGTGTCAATTTCAGAATAAGTTACTTACTGATTTACAAAAATGTCAGTAACATTTTTCTAAAAATGTTATATTTAAAGAGAACCACAATATTCTGATCATGGTGGTGAATTGGTTTAGTGTTTAACATATCATTCACAGACTGGCTGCATATCCAGATCAAACTTTAAAGGGAAGATCCTCCATTGTATAAAACAAGAGATAAAAGCGAGCTGCATCTCCGCGTATCGTCTGCAGGGTCAGATGAATGGGGGCTCAGTATTTCACCGCAGTTTCTAGTCAGCGCGCACTACGCCATGTTGGTATTTCCGAAGCAGATTATGCAATGCAATTCATCTACCTAAAACCGCCCATTCCACTCAAAACAGACCGAACTTGTTAATGCTACAGGCGGGAGATTAATCATATATCATTAGTCAATAAATCGGTTCAATTTACATGCACCATAACACCAGTATATCTGTAGAGTGTCAGGCTAGAGATGCGACAAAAAATCCCCACATCAAACGTTAGCCAACCATAACGTAATCACCAAAATGTCTTCCTGATGTTTACAAAAATATTTGTACGTTTAAAAATGAAACGTTCCGCCTCGCTTCTAGATGCATACGAGTGTAATAACGTTATTTCGTAATCTTGATGTCTACAATAGCTTCCGCTGAAAATAAGACCAGTCAGTGTGTTTGTATCATCGAGCCATGCCATTAAAAAAAATCACCACCTGATCTCCCGAGAACCAAAAGATAAATATCTCGCTATTAAAACCCATGTCACTTTATCCACTGCGTGCACAATAATGCGCTTCGCGTCTGGCTAACGTTAGCTCGGGAAAGCTGCTGATGCAAGAAACACAACCTGCTCGCAAAGCTAGCGTGCGGATCCATAAGCCAACTGCAGTGAAACGTTAACGTAACCTACGTTCATCAAATTATAGATCATTTCTGAGGCTTATGTTTTAATAGCACATCCCTGCGGGTTCTAGTTTGTCGGCCAAAGCCACTGGGCTTTAACGTTAAGCAAAACACGTTATGGCAAGTAAACAGTTTTAGTCACAGACTACACAACATACGCTCACATTACTGATAGTTTTGAGCCAATAACGCCCAATGTAACATTAAACAAGCCATGGTAGCACATGCATTAACATCAGGGTTATATCTGGTTGCTGCAACATCGCAAATGTTGCCATAATAACAAGACAACCCCACTCGTTGTAGATCACAACTTATCTTTAGGACCTATTGCAGAGTGGAGACATGGTGTGCATTGCAATTAGACTATGGAAATAAATACAGACAGGCCTGTTGTTGTACATCAACGGCGGCCTTCCTTTGATACACTCGCTGTACAGAAATCTATTTGTATGAAACGTTAATGCACATATGTCAAAAGCTGAGAAGTTGGGAGTAGACCCTGCCAGTCTAGCTAGCTCGCTAACAAAGAAAAAGGAGGAACCTACCACGTGACGAGGTTGCACTATCCGAGGGAATTTCGGCAACAATCCCCTGCAGTTTTAGTGGAAAAAAACCAAGGGTGCTACCACAAAAAACGCGGCCTGAATCGATCAGTCTGCCATTAATAAATCCAACAAAAATGCAACCAGATTGCCCCAAAAAGGCCCAGTTCACAGAGCCGCTCGGATCTCGTTCCGGATTCAGGCGAATGGGCGAATCAACGATCTACACCTTGCTCGACCAGCTAGCTCGCCTCGCCGCTAACACTCAGCGAATATAAAGACAAGGCCGTGAAACACTCCTTTCCACTCCGATTTACTTCATATGTAGGTGAATTTGCCGCAATATTTTACCGAAAAATCCGATTCTCAGTAAGCGAAAGGTAATCCAGATGGCAGTTTTGTCGCGAGTCCTTTTCTCTCGTTTTAGGGAGAGACGCTTAGAAAATGGCGGCTAGCTCCTCTCCCTCGGATTTGAGTCTGACAAACATAGGAGGGCTGTGTGTGTGTGCGTATGCGTGTGTGTGTTGCTTGCTGGTAGGCGGGAGACATTTCTCATACTCACCACTAGAGTAAAGGGCAGATAAGAAACGACATAAAAGCTCAAAAGAACATACCACAGGAGGGCATTGTCTTCCAAAAACATAGTGCAATGTCATTTTAGCATTTAAGACATAAAGGCCACGATAAAAAGCTGCTGGTGAAACTGCGAATAGTACTACAGCTATGTGCGACTCTTCTCCCACACATGTATAGTAAATAAATCATTATGCTTTCAGTTTAACCACCTGTATTTTATCCACATATGGCACACAATTAACCATTTATTGATACATTAAGGGTTTTATTTACTCTTCTAAATAGCTAAAGATTTCCTTAAACCTACATATTTACAATAGGGAAACTAAACCCAGTCCAGACTGCCTGGCTCTCATGTCACTTTTAACAGGAACTAGATCGCCCACCACTACACCAACACCTCTCTGAATGTACAGCCAGTGGCCACACGAAGGAGCTCTACAGCACAGAACTGTTAAATACAGCCATAGCCCAAAATATAATACCACACAACATATATAGGACAGTTGGTAAGAACATCAGGAAAGAGGAAATGTGTACAAATTGCACTAAACAAAACCATGGCACCTACACTACACAAATCACTGAAAACCAAACTTTAACAGACAAGTCCCCACTATGGATTAATCATTAAAGTAATGTTTAATACAACATCGCTGGAAATTCTGAAGCCTCTCAAGCATAATTTTGGATTATGACACTAGGATGCACATTTTTCACTATTTTCCCCAAACAATTATTCGGTTATCTAGAAAATATAAAAATGCAATGATATTATACTTAATGTCATATATTTAACTATAATGCAATGTAACAAAATGGCCATTAAGATTGTTTTTGTTTCGTCTGTGTCAGAGTTGTTTAATTGGTAATGTGAAGCTAGTTGATTGTATTGAAGTGGATTAAAAGTATATAAAAATATTTCATATTGAAGTACACTACCACCACAAGCTGCAGCCTCAGTTATGATAAAATAAGATAAAGATAAGATGTACTTTATTGACCCCATTTTGGGAAATGTTTGCGTTATGTTAACAGATGTTTAACAGTCTCAAACGGAAATGAAAAATACATACTTAATGATTACTGAAAAACGTAGGGGTATTCAAAAGCAAAGATATAGCCGATCACATTGCATTCCTATTCTATATGTAACGCATTGTACATGCATGTTGCACTGCACTTCCTGTTAGATGCCTAACCGCATTTTGTGGTCTTAGTATTTGAACATGTGCATTGATAGTAAAGTAAGGTCTGCAATTTAACACATAAGCACTTAAGATTTAGTTGTATAGGTTGGTAAACGGTCATTTTAGGCTATTGCTTGTTGGTTGTGTGGTAGTGGACTAAGAGGATATAGTACAAAAATACAACAACTCAGAAAATATATATATTTTTTAAATCTGAAAATCTAAAAACTGTTCATACAAGCATTAAATAGGGCTAGGCATTATTTTTTGTATCTTTCACTTTTACTTAAGACCGCTTTTATAATATTGAAAAGAAGGTAAGGTTAAATAATGCCTAAACACAAGCAGACGTGCAATATTTTTGAAGCTTGCACTTAATACAAAAAAGCTGTTTCAAAAACCAGCCCCAGCTTTTAAAACATAATATATTATATTATTTTGGATTGAATAACATTGTACAGTACCTATATATATATATATATATATATATATATATATATATATATATATATATATATATATATATATATATATATATATATATATATATATATATATTAACTGTTGCTGTTTAAGTGTGTACAGTACTGATATCTCTTATCTTTTTTTCTGTTAAGAAAGTTCCCATTTATGTGGTTACTTGCCTATCTCTACTTTTTCAATTTACTGTTGCTCATGCTTATCTGGTTGATCTTCTATGACTCTAAATAAACAACTGTAATTGTCACTTACTGTGCACCAGATGTTTTTCCAAGGAAATCATCCACATTAGATGTACTCAGTGTTATGTTGCATCCTTGCTTAAGTAATGCTAATTATTGCACACCACTTGTTTTCTACAGGTCTTGCATGGACTCTGAGTATTATCAGACAACCATGAATAATAAGCAAGTCATTGTGCCCTATGTGTAAATGAGAAACTGTCCATATCCGCCTGTTCTGAATACTATTTCAATTTTAGTTTTGAATTGAATTGAATTTGATATCTACATACAAGTCTCAGGAGCAAAACTACAAATGTCACAATTAAATATGTGATAACTTGGATAGTTATCCTAAATGTGTCCTTTTCTGCTCAAATTATGTTCCAGGTCACAAAGTCAACAGCCTAAAAAAAGTTGCTTACACTTCCTGCCTCTCAATCTGCATCCTAAACCTCCTCAAGGGATTTAAGAGGCGGTCTCCCACACTCTGCGATGTGTGATCCATCCAGCAGGTTTTATGTCTCTTCCCAGCTGTCAGAAATACTTCCACAGGGATGCTTGGTTGTCCTGATAAGATGCGCCATATGGTGCTCCTTCCCAGGCGAAAGGACAGGCAGGCCCACCAAAAAAGACAATTATTTCGGGAAATAGTATCCACAATTTCATCCTAGTTGTTGTCAGCACTAAGTCCATGAACACATGTGAGGACTGGTTGAGAGGATCCGAAGGTCTCCGTCAGAACCCATACAAAAAGGAAAATTATATATATATTATATATATTTAGAAATACCTTTAACTCCATTGTTGGTTCGCTCCATTCAATAATCCATGAAGCCATAACTCCAGTTTCCGCACATGGAAATAACATGACTCCTAAAAGAATAAGAATACATAAACAAACATTAGTTTATTCGTATTTCAGGTCAGAGCAACACCCACTAAACCAAGTTCTTAACAGACTCTGAAGGGTATTCATTTTTTTACGTCCAGCTGGCAAGCTAGCGCTAGCCGGGCTAATATTAACCTACGGGAACGTTATCATTGCACATTTATAATGAAAAAGTTTTACATGTTGAATAATATTAACACTGGTCTCGGGAATGTAAAAGCAACTTATGAGTTGGGTTCTTTACTGGCTTATCTTGTCAATTAATTCAATGCCAACGATATAGTGACACAATTAACTGTACTTTCTCCTAGCGCTAGATGATAAGCTAATGTTAGCCATGCTAATGTTGACGTAGTGAGCTAACGGCCAATAACAGCCAACTTAGCTAGCAGACTCAGCTAGCTAGCTTGTTTGCTTCCCGATCCCCATACTGACTTCTCAATGACTACCGTTTTATTGCACGTTTGGCATGAAAGTGCAAGAAAAAATTCCAACCTGCTCAAATCGAACAGCTAATAGTTTAACCAAATTAGTGTTTTTTCCTGACAAGCGGTGCGTTCGTTAATTTTGAGAAGAATAACAAGAATCTTACTTACCTGCTTGTCCTGTTACTAACCGTTTACGACTTGATAACAACCGTCCCCCCTGTGTTCCTATTGGTCAAAGCTCTCATTCGTGGCTCCTTATTGGCTCCCCACGGGTGTCAATCAGGGCAAATGCCCGTACAGCGGAAATGTGGGACGGAAAGTTCATAGCACGAAACTTCAATATCCAAAAAATATTGTTTTCATTTAAAAAATGTCTTTGCAACCTGTACACTACTTTCTAATGGCTCACATAAATGCGCCATAACACGAGTGTTGTTTACACCACATCCCATGCTAGCTGCTCATTGTCTGTTTTCACTCATTGTAACTCCAACATCTAATATTTCTCCTGCTCTTGTCTTTTGGTCTTTACTTACAAATGAACCACTGGTTTTCACAGCACAAAACAAACAACATGCAGATCAGGTAGATGGCTGGAAATGAGTAACTTCAATCTGTTTTGTTTTATTTAATTTCTTGCATCAAATGCTAAACAGACTGTGCTGCTGGTGCTGCTGGTGGTTGGATGATATTTGAATGATTTTAGTCTCAATTCTCTACCCCAAAATAAGACATGAGACTTAAAGAGGAGACAGTACCTTTTTAAAGAGTGAAGTTTAAGCTGGAGCTGATAAGACAGGAGACAAGGCACAGAGGATGGATACAAATATCGATGAGTGAGGCAATTGTGGGTGGTTTGAATACATGTGTAGCATTTGCAAGAGGTGGAATGTGAGTAGTAAGTGCATTTAATGTTTTATACATCTTAATGTTGACACTTTTCACATTTACAAATCTAAATGCAGTTAATACGTTTTATGAATAATTTAGATCATAACATGGATCCATCATTTCACAGTCAGCTTGTTAGATCTCTTGTTATGTAGATCATCTCTGTAGGTTTGAGATATTTTTACACAGTTATCTTCATCTTCTGTTTGGAGAATTTAAACTACTACCCTCCGGACAAAGATTAAGACTTCCAAAGGCCAATCATTCCTTTATTATGATGAATGATTCCTTTATAATAATGAATAATTACTTTATTTCTCAGGCAACCAAGTTGTTAGATTACCCAGCTAATAATTAGTTTTCAGTTTAGCTCTTTTAGGCTGATGTTGGTTATTAGCAATGGCTAGATTTCCTGTTATTACTCGATGTATTGATGTTATTTATTGGGTTTTTCGTATGAGAATGTGGTCATATTTCTCTGTGTGTTACCTGGTTGCAAAACCAATTCTCTATCAAAACAATAAAGTTGAAGTTGAAGAGTCCATAGATTTGTATTTAACCTGCGATCATTTTTTAATACACTTCCATGTGTGAGGTGCATAAATCGAAGACCCCAAACAACCACCACACACACACACAAGTTAGGTTCTTTATTGTTATGAACAACAAATACGGCAAGCAGTCAAAAATGAAATTCTTAGATCTCTAGAAATGGTCATAGACATATGTATACAAAGTTACATCATTAATATTTTTATTTGGATCTACAAAACTGTAGCAGTTAAAATATAAGTATGACATTTAGATATCAAATGCTTGACTACTCTACATGTTCAATATATTTAATTTGACATCAAATTGTATTCATATCTTACATTTGATTATACTTGCATTTATTATTTGTGTAAACTGCATAGTTGGTCTATCATATTACATAACATATACTTTGCTGCTACAAACCAAACCACCTGTCTCTTTGCCTTTGACATAAAGATGCATTTTATTTACCAGAGTTTAAGCAAATAAGACACAAAGAGGATAGATCAAATAAAGATGAGTGGGGTCGTCTTAAATATAGTGTATTTACATGTAATCGAGTACTGCATTTACAATTTAGAGGTCATTTGTACTTTAAACTAAGTTTATCAATTTTCTACCACACTTCTACCCAACTACACTTCAGGGAAGGGAAATGTTGTATTTTCTCTTGACAATGACAAAAATAATCAGACAAAAAAAGACACTAAAGATTATACATACTTTCAGTTTCCACCCAAATATCCAGTATCTTTACTATAGGTACAATATAACAGATGACCATCTTCCTGAATAAGTTGCAGTCTTGTGGTTTGGTTACTCCTACAGTTCACAGTCTTATGTCTTTGGATCCATTGCTCTAATCTAGGTTGGTCAGGCTAAAGCTAGTTTGTTGTAATCATATTATGGGCTCTTACCCACAAGCTCCAATATATAATTGGTTTTCCCCAACCCCATTAGACACACAGTCTACAATCAATTGATGTGGTCTAAATTGGTCCGTTTAGGTTCAGAATTTCTCACATTCCTTTCCCCAATCAATTCTTGCGACAATACAAATATGTGATTAAAGACATATGACTAATTATGGCCTTTAAGTTGAGCTACGTATGTCAGGAGATCCAGGACCTCTCCCATTCGTCCTCTTCAATTATGGTGTTGACTTCCAAATCCCATTAAGATAAGATAAGATAAGATGGTACTTTATTGATCCCAATTTGGGAAATGTTTGTGTTGCAGCAGCATAAAAGACAAGGCATTTTACAATAAAACAAAACTAGAAATAAACAAGAAAGTAGAACATATACATGTTGAATTTGACAAGATATTACAAATATATATATATATACATAAATATATGACATATGGAATATTAATATTAAATATTAAATATTGAACAGATTATATATGTGTAAAATGTACAATGTGGTTTTATTCCAAGAGAAACTATGGAGCAGAGAGTTCTCTTCCAGCCAGAGGTGATTTGTTGTACAGTGTTATTGCAGTGGGCAGGAATGTTTTCCTGTATCGGTCCTTGTGGCAGGGGAGCTGCAGCAGTCTGTTGGAGAAGGAGCTCCGTTGACTGTCCAGCTGCAGGTGGAGAGGATGGGTGGGGTTATCCATGATGGACAGCAGCCTGTTCAGTGTCCTCCTCTCCACCACAGCTTCAAAGGGGTCCAGCTTGATGCCGATGACAGACCCAGCTATCCTGATCAGTTTATTGATCCTGCTGGTGTCACCGGCTCTGAGGCTGCTCCCCCCCAGCAGACCGCAGCAAAGAAGAGTGCACTAGCCACAACAGACTGGTAGAAGATCTCCAGCATCTTGCTGCACACGTTGAAGGATCTCAGCTTCCTCAGAAAATAGAGTCTGCTCATCCCCTTCTTGTACACAGCATCAGTGTTGATCCTCCAGTTCAGTCCATTGTCTAAGTGCACTCCCAGGTACTTGTAATCCTCCACAACAGCCCACATCCTCTCCCAGAATGCACAGGGGCTGAGGAGACGTCCTCTTCCTCCTGAAATCAATGACCTGGTCTTGGCCACATTCAGAAGCAGATGATTTCTTCTCTGTTCATCTGATGTATTGTCTGTTGAATCCATGCAAATCCTTCCATATAGACAAGATATTATTTACTCAAGTGTATTTGTTTATCCACAATATTAATTCACAATTGGTTGGTACTTTTTTCAAACTTGTCCCATGCCTTGTGTTTCACTGAGAAATATTTTACTTTTTTCTCCAGTACATTTATTGACAGAAACAACATATGATCAACCGATTATCTGGCTTATATATACCACATCTGAGGCTTTTATACACATATTTCTCTCCCTGTGGCCTCTTATTTATGCCTCTTTTTTTTAAAACTTAGTTTACAAATGCACCTTTTTTAACATCCATACTTTCTTGCCATGAGGTAGTGCAACTTTATCATACAGTATGTGCCGTTGTATGAGGGTTGTGTTGAGAGGATTCAAAATGGTATTGTTCACACATGATCACAGCATTGCACACTCAGTAAATGTAACCCCTGTAAGTAGTATTAGGAGCAGTGTGCCGATATTTTAAATACAGCACCCAGGTATCATTACTTGGTCTGTTCGGGGTCTTGAACCGGCGTCCTTGAGCTTCCAACGCCCTTAAAGGGTTCAAATCTGACCTTTTTCCCAGGCTTCACACCTCCTCCTCACCCTGTACATTTTTGTTTGTTTTGCTTCATAATGCAAAAGCTAAAAACACTGAGGAAACATTTAAATGTAGTTGTAATAAATCAACACTAGATGGCACTGAGACCTCACTCTCAACATCATAAAACGCAGCTTGCTCTCACTTTGCTTACTGTGTGGAGAAATTGAGTTATTGTATTTGACTTATAATATTTACCTCTTCTAATATTTACTTTCAGTCCGGTTCAGCACTGTGCAAACACTCGTTCATAACCAGCAAGTTAATGTTACTGACTTTTAGTACAAATGGAGTTTTTTTCATTATCAGCAGTGCACTACTTAAAAAGTGTCATGGTTTTGGATTTATGTTGTTTTAATTTTCCACCTTTTATTTTGAAATGTTTTCCTCCTTGTGTCTTGTCTGGTCCTACTTCCTGTGTTTTTGTGTCTTGTCCTGTGATTACCCTTCTGTGTATTTAGTCTTGTCTTCCCCCTGTGCTCCATGTCTGTTCGTCGTCGTTTCGTGTCCATGCCTCGCCTATGCTCGTCTATGCTTGTCCATGTCTCCTGCCTGTTCCCGTCTGTAAGTTTGTTCCTGTCTGTCGTGCTCCCCGGTTTTGTTTTTGTTAATTAGTTTCTTGTTTTTCATGTCTTCGGCTTTTTTTTAATAAAGCTCGCTTTTTGTTAACAAACCTTATTGTATTTTTTAACTGCACTTTGGTCCTATTTTCCCCAACCTGACAAAAATAGGATGACAGAGAACAGGAAAAGGCCGGTAACATCATGTTTTTTATTGTCTGTGGACAACAGTTGTCTTCTCCATAACATAAAAGGGACAATATATAACAAGGGATCTCATCAGCATGATCATTTATTCATGTCAGCAGCCTCTTCTCTTTTGTGAATAATATTGAATACATTTCATTGTTATTCTTTGCCATGTAAAGAATTTAAAATGTATTTTATTTATATTTGCACATCAGGAGTTTGTAGTGATTGATGTGCCTACGAGCCCAGGATGGGGGGTGGGGGTTATTACCTTGTTATTCGGAATGAGCTGTCAACATCAGTTTCCTTTTGTCACCAGTGGATGAGTATTTACTAAGGCCCCGCTCACACGGGACCGTTTGCGTTTATGCACAGTATGTGTATTCAAAAAAGTCTTCCGTTCACATGCATTCGTTTCATTTAATGTGTCTGTTCAAACGAGGCCGCTGGAAACGCTGTAGTACATATGCCGGGACTGTAAGTGGCGCTGTAACTTCCGCCAAAATACACCAAAAGCCGCGAAGAAGAGCAGCCCGAGCAGCCCCGCCGCAATGTTGCCATGGCTACCCTTCTGTTTAAGCCCCGCGGTGTATTTAGCAACATGTAGTTCATGTAATTCTCCATGTCCACTTGTTGCTGATGGTTGTGGTAGAGGAGCTGTAGATTTTGCACTAATATCTGTAGCATGGTCAGTAGCAGTAGCACTAGCAGTAGCTACTGACAGGAGGAAGTGTGTGTGGCGATTGCTGGTATTCAGCGGGATATAGTCATTTCCTCAGCATATGGATAAATGCAACGGGGAAGTTAACTGAAAGAAACCGAATCTGTGGATATTGCATCGACCGACCAAGAAGCACGTCTCTGTGGAGAGGACGGCTCAGAAAGAGAGATATTCTCTACAAACACCGGGTGAGATCCTCCTTTGTCAATATAATGGATCAATGCATGAAATCTGACTCTGTTTATTTTGTTTAAGGAGTATATTGGGCTTAACAATTCTGGTTTGCCTTTTATAATATTATTTCATTCAAGAACCCCTTGTGCGTTTAATTAACACAGCTATTTTTGATAGTTGCTACAGCAGTGAGAAGGAGAGGTGGGGCTATCGCTATTTTTTCAGGAAATATTCGTATAGAGGTGATTACACGGACTCGGTTGACCCCCCAGAGCGTTTCGTTTGCAAATCTATCCACCTTGGGACCCGTTATCGTTTGTGGGGTCAGTTTCTATCGGCCTCGTGTAAATAATAGGGCTATACGCACGCGAAACTATGCAGATACAAGCAGTTTTCTCCTCGTGTAAACGGCGCCTTAGTATACTGCCCACTTTTATACACATTTAGAGCACTTGTTCTTTTATTACATATTTCCTTTTTTTTCTATACCAGTACATTTTCTGACAGTTTAACAAGTTAAGAGTTTTGCTCAAAATACAGCTGAAACTATAGTGGATTGGCCAAACACTAATTCATTACTATTTTGAAGGCTTCAGTCATTTTTCAAACTCTACTGTTTTTCCTTTGACATCATTTAATAACCTTTACTTTGAGGTTTGGATTAAAACAAACTTGCTGTGTATCCTTTTTCACTATTTCTTACACAAATTAAAACATTTAATGTAGAAAATAATCAGCAGATTAATCGATAATGAAAATCCTTATAAATTATCAAATAGATAAATTATAATACGTGAACTTCACGTCAAACTAATAAAACAATATCATCCTGATATTAAGGCATGAGTTAGTATAATCTAATCGTATAAAATTGTACAACAGTCACAGGGAACTTTTTCTACTTTAACCACTTTGTTTATTTTTCAAATTACACTGAAATACTCCAGCAACCTTTTTAATTAAAGATTTTCACTTGTAGCCAAATGTGGTATAAATATTTGTCGTACTTAGGTAAGAGGTCTGAATACTTCCTCCACAACTGATTTCTCGCTAAAACTAAAAAACGAATTAAAAAGAATGTCTATCGGTTGTGTCTGCCCACCACATCACAGCCCAGAAATGTGGCTTGTTAGTGGGCGAAGGTAATATGTTTTCGTGCATCAGTAAGCCCTTTAATATCCTTCAAAGCCAGACTCACCCACACTGGAGAAGCACAAGCTTAACTGAGTTATTTCTAACAGAGTTGTATTGTTTACATGTGGGGAGGTTACTTGAGTAACCATGTTATGAGCTGAGCTCTCATGCATTTAAACGCACCGTTGTGAGTCAGTTAGTGTGACAGCTCCCTCCTGAGACCTCCGCATCCTCAGCACGGCCTTTCATTATTAAAGCTCCTCGCATACAGATGGCCCTTTAGCTTTACTGTTATTACACTCATTGTATAACACAGTCAGATTGTTTATATGCTGTATTAGCTTCTCTCAGATTTCCCTTGAAGAAATAATGGCCAATACCCTTTTTTCATTTATGGCTGCACCATTCAGTCAAATGGAAATGTCGTGTGTCATTTTATACACATTAGATTTAATGTTTTTGCAGAATGGAATTGAAAATAAAGTACTGTGCATTTGAACAATGTTTGACAGCAGAACAGGAGGTGGTAGTGGGAGAATTCCTATCCTTTAAGTGAAGATAGCAATATCGTCCTGTCAAAAATACTCTATTGCATGTTACACTAAAAAAGTATTAGAAGCTAAATTATTTACATTATTACTTACAGGGTGGAATGAACCCAGGCCATACATGAGCGATATTACTTTTATGTTTATTATTTTTACATTTAAACATATTTTCAAATACATTATATACGTTATATTTATTACCCTTTTTGTATTTTTTAGTTGCTTCTTCTTATTCATTTTGCGCAATCGCAAACATTTCCTTTGAGATTTTTACATTTGTCTTCTCTCACCTTATACCGTATTATATATTATTAAGTGACTAATGCTTTCACACATAAGCATCATTTGAATTGCACAGCTGGTGGAGGTGGAGCACATTCTATGCTGGAGAGTTAAATCTACAGCACTGTGTGATATTTAAACATTCATCATTTATTTTATCTGTAAGAAACTAGAAACAAATGGTGGAAGAAATATACAGATTGTCTAGGTCCATTAAGTAATACTACAGTCAAATACTCTTTAGAAAGTACCAAAGTATTGCCATCCTAATATACTTAAAGTACCCTCCGCAAAAAACACTCATTATGCAGATTGGTCTATTTCAGAATTGTATATATGAAATTAAGGATTATAATGGTGCATTCATGTTTTATCAACTTACATTTTACAGCTGGTAAACATAGACACAATTTTAAGTAATTACTATGCCGCTTGGTAGCTTGTAAATGTTTTAACTTCAACTATAAAAGTACGTCATAATTTATCTTTTGGTAAATTTTGTTTTATTATCTGAATCTTCAAAGTAACTTAAGTTATCAATTAAATGTAACGTATTTGCCTCTGACATTTAAAGGAGTAGGAGTTAAACGAAGCAGACAATTAAACTTCTTACTTAAACTAAAAAAAGACTTTGAAATCATATTCAAGTAGCTCTCCTTAAGATTTAGTCCAGGTTTATTTGTTCATTCCTTTTAAGTGAAAACAATGGAGTTGGCTAGAGTCTCCTTGTTGATGCATGAACTTCAAGTTTTCAGAATTGTGTGCAGTTCAAGTTTTTGTGTGCAGGCAATTCAGAATAACTTTAATTAAGTTCTTTGCCACAGACACACAGTTTGTGATTTTGCCAAAAATATAAATATTGCAATTCTCTTATCTGTGGGCCATAAATAAGAGATTAAATTATTTGGAGGTGTCTTTCACAACACCCAAAGACAACTTACAATTAAAAAAATACTATAAAAGGTTTAAAACATGACAAAAACACAAACCCAGTATAGTACTTACTGTAAGTTAATCAAATGTACTTAAATACTATTTTAAATACAAATTCTACCACTTAAGATGCATTGATTTTCTTCCAACTCCTTTGTTGAATGGTTGTGAAGATGGAACACGATGCAGCCTCTCTACTACAGAGTGCATCACTCTGACACAATACTCGTACTGTTCCAGACAAACCTACAGTCATTATGAAATCATCTCCAACAGCTCCGACTGTTAAGTTAATGACATAAGAATTGAGTCATGCTGACTAAACGTGAATCAGAGCTCCAGTCCCAGAGCTAAAAGCTGATTGCATCAATGACTCCGTAAACTGGCAGTAACAGTCCGACTCGAGCTGCTCTGCAGGCAGCCACTAACCTTGTTGGTCACTTTAAGTGTTTGCATGGGATTTCACATCCAATTTAATGTTCGTATGTTGTGATCCTTTGAGAATCAACATGAATACTGTCACAGTCAATATCTGCAACTCGCATACCCTCCCTTCCGCTCACTGTTGTGCATTTGCACAACATCTATGATTAAAAGCAGGAGAGGCTTTCCTCTTGTTCACGAGAGGAAATGGTGAATGTTTACTTGATCAGTTACAGGTTACTCTAGAGCTTTACAGTTCATAAACTCATCATATTCTATGCAGGCTGACATCATGTCGGCTTCTTCCAGATCTTCATCGAAGCCACATGATGGCTCCGTGTGATTCATGGCTGCACTTTTCAATCAGATGGAAATGTTGCAGATGCCTTTTGTATTTTGTAAACATTTACCCAAATTGTAGCCAAACACATTTGGTGTTTTCGGAGATCAGGATTAAAAATAAAGTTCTGTGAGCGATGTTTGCTTGCAAATCATCCAGAGATGGAAAATTATGCTACTCGTGTTTTATTTATGTAAAAGTAGTATTTTTACTCTGTTACAAGTAAAAGTCCACTTTTGGAAGAAATACGCAGCTCTTTTACTTCAGTAAAAGTAGGAATACCACAGTATATGATTGATGATATACGATTGAACGTCGTTTATTCAGAATCTTACATAGGAGTGAAATCATGCTCATTTTCAGATTCATACTTGTATTTATCAATATGTTGTTACAAGCAGTAAAGTACATTTATTCATAGTATCTATACAGCATTGTCTGAAATGCTCCGTTTGGGTTGCTTGGTGAAAGTTTGGGTCAATGTTTACTTCGTGTCAGAAGCTGTCATTCACATACGTCGTAACAGGACTAAACTAGTAAGATTTAGAATCTTTAAATGTAACTGTGACAGGTATTTATGGGTGCGTTTGTATTTTCAATCTGACGCTCTATGCTAAAATGAAAGCGTTGTTGTGTTAAGAAACAGCGTGTTCTATTTCTACATGAATTAACCAAAGGGCTAATTCAAACCCATTAAAGGAAAACTTTCATATTGATATGTAGAATACAAAATAAAGTGCCTCTGCTAGTCAGTGAGGATGACAATGTAACAGATGATTATGATGAGATGTGATAGTCTGTAACAGTATGCCTAAGTAAAAAATTAGAAAATGTTGGCTATAGCTAATAGGAGTAAGATTAAACGTACTTTTAATCCTTTCGTAATCTTGGAGCGCTTTTGAAACATGCAGTTCGGTTATTCAGAGCTGGCTAGCTCACAAGCTGGCTAACTAGCTAGCTCTAAAAAAAAAAAAAACGTCATGTTCCAACATTATTGAAGTCCTGACGGATTGTTAAAAGACATGGTTTCTTATGCCGCTTGCATTTGGTGTCTTTGTTAATTTAAAGGGGACCTACCTATTATGCAAAATCCACTTTTTCATGTCTTTTATACATCAACATGTGTCCCCTCCTCTGTGTAAAGAGACTCTGAAAGTTTCAGGAAAAAATATTCGCAATTTCTTTTCCCTGATCCATTTATATAAAAACCTGTCTGAAAACGAGCTGATCAGATTTTGGCCACTTTATAGATAGATAGATAGATAGATAGATAGATCGTACTTTATTGATCCCAAATTGGGAAATTGTTTTTGTTACAGCAGCATAAAAGGCATTTTACAATAAAACAAAATATACAAGAATAGAAATAAAATAAAATAAAATATAAAATAAAATATAAAATATACATGTCAAAATACAAAATAGAAAATATACATACAGATATTATATATATATATATATATATATACAAATATACAAATATATATATATTCAAAATATATGGAATTATGGAGTATTAAATATGAAACAGATTATGTGTGAGTAAAATGTACAAGGTGGTTTTATTTCTAGAGAAACTATGGAGCAGAGAGTTCTCTTCCAGCCAGAGGTGATTTATTGTACAGTGTTATTGCAGTGGGCAGGAATGTTTTCCAGTATCTGTCCTTGAGACAGGGGAGCTGCAGCAGTCTGTTGGAGAAGGAGCTCCGCTGACTGTCCAGCTGCAGGTGGAGAGGATGGGTGGGGTTATCCATGATGGACAACAGCCTGTTCAGTGTCCTCCTCTCCACCACAGCTTCAAAGGGTTCCAGCTTGATGCCGATGACTGACCCAGCTTTCCTGATCAGTTTATTGATCCTGCAGGTGTCACCGGCTCTGATGCTGCCCCCCCAGCAGACCGCAGCAAAGAAGAGTGCACTAGCCACAACAGACTGATAGAAGATCTCCAGCATCTTACTGCATACGTTGAAGGATCTCAGCTTCCTCAGAAAATAGAGTCTGCTCATCCCCTTCTTGTACACAGCGTCAGTGTTGATCCTCCAGTTCAGCCCATTGTCTAAGTGCACTCCCAGGTACTTGTAGACCTCCACAACTGCCACATCCTCTCCCAGAATGCACAGGGGCAGAGGAGGAGATGTCCTCTTCCTCCTGAAATCAATGACCATCTCTCTGGTCTTGGCCACATTCAAAAGCAGATGATTTCTTCCAGTCCACTCAACAAAATCACCCACCAGCGCTCTGTACTCCTCCTCCCGTCCATCCCTTATACACCCTACCACTGCAGAGTCATCCGAAAACTTCTGCAGGTGGCATGACTCTGAGTTGTATAGAAAGTCAGAGGTGTATAAGGTGAACAGGAAAGGAGACAGCACAGTCCCCTGTGGGGCTCCAATACTACCAACCACCACATCAGACAGCACACTGCCCAGCCGGACGTACTGTGGTCTGTCCGTGAGGTAGTTGGTAATCCAGGAGATGGTGGACGAGTTTACCCTCATAGCCTGCAGCTTGTCACTCAGTAGCCGAGGCTGGATCGTGTTGAATGCACTGGAGAAATCAAAAAAGGTGATTCTCACAGTGCAACCCGATCCATTCAGGTATGAGTGAGCACGCTGCAGCAGGTAAATAATGGCATCGTCCACCCCCAGGTGAGGCTGGTAGGCAAATTGCAGAGGGTCAAGGAATGATCTCACCTGCGGTCTGAGATGGGCCAAGACCAGTCTCTCAAGCACCTTCATCACATGAGATGTGAGTGCTACAGGGCGATAGTCATTGAGCCCAGAAGGAGTTGTCTTTTTAGGGACCGGAACAACGCATGATGTCTTCCACAGCACCGGGATGGTCTCCAGGTGCAGGCTCAGGTTGAATATATACTGGAGAACAGGAGCCAGCTGGCGTGCACAGGTCCTCAGGACCCTGGGGCTGATACCATCAGGGCCAGCAGCCTTGCCTTGGTGGAGTTTTTCCATCTGACTCTGGACCTGTCCTGTGCTCACAGTGAAGCGGGGGGGGGGGGCTAGATGGAAGGGGGGATAGAGGGGGGGGGGGTCTGAGGCAAGATGAGCAGAGGGGGGGGGGGGGGGGTCAGCGGCAATGTGAGCAGAGGGGGGGTGCAGAAGCCAGGCTGGGTGGTGGAGGAGAGGTGTGAAGTGTAGGTGGTGAGCAGAGGGGGGATGTTGACGCCAGGCTGAGAGGAGTGATGATGTCATCATCTTTTTTGGCTTGTGTAACCATTAGCCAATCACCAACCAAGGTAACACCCGTCCACCTTATCACCTGAATCTCCTCCTAGAGCACCATTGTGTTCTTTTTAACCAAATATATCGCAGAGGGGCTCCTTATTTTTCATCTAAAGTAACAGACAGAGAATCAGCACTTTTGAAACAGGGCTGAAACAGAGGGGTTTATGGGATGCTACAATGCATGATCTGTTTGGTATTTCGAGCCAAACACTTCAGAGACATGTTTTGTATATATCTGAGACCTGTAATATTGATGAAAAACAGTATAATAGGGGACCTTTTAATATTTCGATATATCAAGTATTTACATCACACTTAGACCGGCTTTATATAAACATGAACATCTTTTAACAATTTGGGATCTTTAAATAAAAGTACAAAAGTATTAATACCAACGTATACTTACCAATAAAAGTACAAATACTATACAAAATAATCCCTTTCAAACAAATGAATATAGTATCGCTGGATTGCAATTATTATTATTATCATTAATGTGTTCATCAGTTTATGCTGAAAGAGGTGGAGCTAACTTTAATGACCTTATACTAGCTTCGATAATAATACATTGCTATATATTAATTGGTTTATATTTCTAGTCTGAATTTTTAAAGCTAAATCTGTAAAAAATAAATGTAGTGAAGTAAAAAGAGAAATGTATTCCTTTGAATTGTAGTGCAGTAGAAAAATGAGAAGTAGAAAATGGAAATACTGAAAGTGCAAATAACTCAAAATTGCACTCAAATACCCTCTGAGACACCCTTGCGTGCACACACACACATACATGTACACAATATTACACACAACCACACACACACAGGGCTTAAAAGGATCACACGATGCTCAAGATGCATTCCTTGTTTGCTTTTGTCTCAGGGGACCGTGGAGACAAATGCCACAGTGAATCTGAGCCTTTTAAGTGTGTTAAAAAAAAAAGCGGTACCCCATAACACTAGCTGAATGTGTATATGTGTCTTGTGCTATATAAATAAAACTTGACTTCACATTGTTGAATATTTCATTCAGTCAAACGCGACACAGTTTATTATCTCTTCACATCTTTTCCAGTATGAAAATAACAATATTGAAAATAAATAACATTAAATAAGAATGTGAACTTCATTGTAATTCTGTTTTTACCACTTTATGTACCACATCACTATGAAGACGTCATTAAATATCTTCGGATGCTTTTTACCGTGTCACCAACATCCACTGCTGCTCATTTCTGACATTTTAAATGTTCTTTTTGGTAAAACTCACTAACATCATAGGCATTGTAACTCCACTTCTTACTTAAAACACAATACCGTTACAAAGTGTGTAATCTCCTGCCACCAAAGCTTGATTGTCTCCAGTTATGTCTGAGAGGACTGCTCTATGTGTTTGAACCTTCATGTTTTTAGAAAGTTCTCTTTACAAATAGCTGTGATTTTGTGTGAAAGGTTTGCTCTGTAGATGGAGAACTGTAGAGGATTGAACCAGATAGACAATTGAAAGTCCAGAAGAATCCCTCTGGGCATTAGTTCAATAAGAACTGGAATAAACAGGAAATGTGCCGCTTAAGCAAGCTCTTTGTAAAACTGCAGCAGAAATAAAAGGTTAGCGTTAACACAATTGGAACTGGATCAGGAAACATCCTCTGAGGATACTTTTCTCACAAACCCCAGTTTAACCTCTTCAATCTAACTACTCAATGGACTGTAGAGGGCACAAAGAAAAATACCTCTACGTGCGTTTTTTGAGCCAATTTGAAACGTAGTGGTTGGGTAATGATAATTGGTCCTTTAACACATGCCAATTTCTTGAGTGATTTAGCCTGTTATTCCTGTGCATTTCTGCTTTTCACGTGTCATTTGTTGGCAAAGCCTTTTTAGAGGCAACTTCTTTACGAGTAAAGTGACACATACAGTAAAGAGCATGAAAGTCTGCATAGAGAGGATGGACGGGTCAAACTGCAGGACTTTCTCAGGAGACATTTCTTATGCAAAACCCCAAATCAATCAGAGTTAATACCGTTGACTACTTACTTATGCATAACTTCATTTAAGTAACATACAAACATTTTGACACAAACCATGATTTTTTCTAAACTTGAACAATGAGTTTGGTTGCCTCAACATAACCATAGTTTTCTTTGAATTAACAGCATTAATGTGTTTCAAACTGGTGATATGAGATGAGCTGGGACTGGGGCTTTAAATGACACGCTAAAGCTTAAAATGCGTGAAATGACACCAAAATGCCCTTTGAAGCATCATGATAATTAAACACCTTCCCATGAGATAACTTTGGACAAAAAAATTACATTATTCCCCCATCATGAAATTGATTAAAATATAAGTTTGAAAATGTAAATTCTTCTTCTTTCTGAGCAAAAACGATTTAAAATGTCAGTAACACATTTGGCGTCCGCATTATACTGTTATTATCTCAATTAAAATAGACATTATGGAAAGAAAATATGACAGCTTAATTAAAAACATTTCATCCGTAGTGTAATTATGCGTTATATTACCCCCATATACTGTACATCCAATTACTCATGATGCAGCTTCACTCAGCTGATCAACACTAGAAGAAGACACATCACAGCAGCATGTGAATTCCTGTTACCTTAAACATTTTTGACATTTCATCAGAACCAGAGCTCACAATTCTATTGGGTATTAGTGCCATTGTAGGTAACTAGAAACATGTTTTATTATGCAGCCTTGAGAGGGGGGGTATCATGAGAATTGCGATAATACAGAAGAAGACAACACAAAAACGTCAATATAAAAGAAATCCCTTATAGAAAGATGTGTACAATTTTGGGCTATGCAATTAAAATATAAACAACTTAGCTTGACTATTTTCTTTGTAAAAACGGAATGTAATATTCAGGGTAAAAATTCAGATTTTTCCAAATTTAAATTCTTATTGTTTTTGAAAATCTTCATTCCCAGAGAATTTAACAGAAATGTTACATTGTTTTATTTTAGTATTACCCCAATCCAATGGCTCTACAATTATAAAAATGAACAATGGTCCTAATATGCCATGCACTTAACTTGAAAAGGAAAACAAAAATGGATTTTAGAGCAAAATGATGATGTTCATATACAATTTGACACAAACAGCAGTTGATACAAATGCACAGGTGCTAGGCATACTGGTATAGTAGGAATGTGGACTGTGACTTGCTGATCACATGGATGAATGTGCCCATGATTCACAGTGTGTGGTTTGTGTTTTTTTGGTTTATATTTGTGTCTTTAACCCCCTGTTTATATTATATTTATATATGTACAATCAATCGGTAAATAGAGATACTGTGTAGCTTGTTCCCATCATGTTTCAAGTCAACCCAACCCAACACCACGGAACGTCATTTGATGAGATACAAGAATACAAGAATGAACTTCTTCCTGGTAAAATAAACTGTATATCACTGGTTTGCTGGTAGAGAGGAAACAATAATAAGTCTCTTTATTCAGCTGAAGAGTTTTGTTCCAAAAACATCATTCAAAGTCCATTCTTGATCTTATAGGAAATAATAAAAAAACACAGTGAACATTTCTTTTAATCCGCTATTTAAATCATGAAAATGTACTTAAAGCAATACAGAGATAACAATTTTCCCTGTGAATGGAATACTATTAAATCATTAGATTATGATTTATGCATTCATGCAAATGCAGAATTACTGTTGTATTGGTGGAGGTTAAGTTAATGTTGAACTTAGTTTATTATCATTATTGAACCATAAAACCTTTAAATACAATAAATAAAATACTTGCCGATACATTTTCTAACAATCAAGTATGTATTTGTATTTAAATATATAAATATAAAATATATTATAAACTGTTTAACATAATATAACATCATACTTTATAGACTCTTCATAATCTCATAAAAAAGTACCTGAAATACAGTACTTGAGTAATTGTACTCAGTCAAGAATCTATGATTTTTGTACATTAGAGTAAGACAGGCTAACTATTCCCCCTGCTTCCAGTCTTTATGCTAAGCTAGGCTAATTACTTCCTGCCTCTGATTTTTCTTCATAGTCGATGTATTATTTTAGAACAAAACTCTTCAGGTATAAAATGATGGAATGCGTTCAACGTTCTGGACAAATTATAAAAGTAGCATGACTGCACTGAACAGAATTAACAAACACCATGACCAGACAATTGTTTGTGACAACAGAATACAAAATAAATTCATTTGAATAACTTAGTTTAAGTCCAGTGTCCGCAGGCGTGGAATCCAGTTCAGTGCAGTCCAAGCGGCCAAAGCTCTGAGTTTTCACAGATAGCGAAACAAATAAATTAAAGTATGCAAGCAGGAATACAACAGAGACTTTCTATGGCAGGCAAACATTAACGAATATGGAGTGCTGTACATTCACACCCTGATTCAAAGTCACCCAGCTTGGTCACGTGCATCACTTGATCCACTAACCTCTTGCTTTTCTAAAGTCTGCAGTGTCCTTTTTCTCCGTCCTCATCCATTTTTACGTCTGTGTAATGTCCCTCCGGAGGTTTAGGAGACTGATGCAGTCCCTCTCTGTGGCCCTGCCCCAGCTCACAAAGTGGTTCAGTGTACTCCAGTGATCTGGCAGAAAATGATGACGACAGCTCAAAAAACTGTATCCAGGTCGGCGCCGGCCTTCTGTCTCATAGTGACGAGGACTGCTTAATGCTGTGAAAGCTGACCCGTGAAGGGGAGGTGGGGATGGACATGGCCTGGGTCATCCGGGCCCGGATGGAGTGCTGCTCCTGCCACCGGTGGAACCGCTTTCTCACAGCCGACCGCACCTGGTGACAACAAAACAGGAAGAATCATAAAAGGTCAGCTGATCTAGTGCAGGGGTTTCAAACTCAAATACACAGTGGGCCAAAATTAAAAAATCGGTACTAGTCGAGGGCCGGACTGGTTCAATGTATATTACAAAACGTATTGAAATGAACCTATTGCACATATTAAATCTGGAACTAACAAAGCTTAAATTATTGCCTATAAAAACATCATTAAACATTAAATAATCAGTTTTAAATAATAGTTTAAAGGGGACCTATCATGCAAAATGCACTTTTGTACGTCTTTTATACATGAATATGTGTCCCCGGTGTTCCAGGGAACTCACCAAGTGTCAGAAAACACAACCCTCTCTATTTTCCTCCATACCCAAATCTCTAAAAAAGGGGCTGCAACGGATCTGATAAAAACTGATCCAGATTTGAACACTGTCCTGACGTCAGGACGGTGGCGCTACGGCTATTGGGCCAACTCCACCAATCAGGAGGAGACAGCCACGGCCATTGCCGTTCGAAAGCGCTGGAGACGCTGTAGTACATATGCCAGGCCAGTAGATGGTGCTGTTCTCACAGAATCAGCCCTTGCTAAAACAGAGCTACAAAAGTGCAAATTGAGCGAAATGAGGCATGGCTAAAATGCATGATCTGTTTGGTATTTTGAACAAAAAAAAGTATAAATATGCCTTATATAGGTATGGTCCTACACTATATTATTAAAATATAGCATGATAGGTCCACTTTAAGCCAGATACTTGGCATCTCATCTTGGATGCAAGTTCATCAATATTTGGGGTCAGGCTCTGAGGTGAGGAAATCCTCAGGATTGAGTGAAGGTGTGCGTGCAATATACCGGCGGGCCAGATCTAATAGGAATTAGAAATTATCCTGCGGGCCTTGAGTTTGAGATGTATGCTCTAATCTAGTGCATGTAAATGGTCTGCAAAGGATAAAATCATTGTGTTCTCTCCAGAGGGAGTTTCTCTCCCAAACAATCTCCCCTGCCTGAAACTCCTCCATTTGACTCCTTTGGTTACTTCTGGGACATAATGACATCACAATAGCCGCGTTCACACCAAGTACTTTGCCGTATTTAGTGCCGGCACTCAGAGCCCCGGCACTTATGACCCCAGGGCATTTAGTACAGATCGCGTTCACACCGGAGTACTTTTCCCTGAGGGAAGATTACGCAAATGAGCCGCTGACGTCACTTCGTCTTCTTCTGCTTTGGGTTTACTGGCAGGCCGCAAACAACTTCACGGCGTATACTGCCACCCGGAGTCCCTGGCCGGAAGTCCCCGGAGTTGGGGACTGGCTTCAGTAGAAGCTGCTGGGACTCCCAGCAGCTTCTACTGAAGCCTTCCGAGTAAATCGCCAGAACGCCGACACCTCCTCATCTCCACCGCTCCCATGTTTTGTTTTGTGTTGCCATAAGTTAGTCTCTCTGCGTTTGTGCGCTGGGCGAATGCTAATGCTAATAATGCTAATGCGAGGATAATAAAATGGCGGCTCTACAAAACATTTCAGAGTTGTACGGGGCGTGGTTTGCAATTCGCCCAGCCAACCAGAACTGGGGCACTTTTTTCCCCCAGGAAAGTACGATCTCTCAGCAGGCACTAAAAATGGGGGTAAAAGTTCCCGAGATTAAGTGCTCTTTTTGGTGTGAACGCGACATAAGGGGTACTAACGGAACTAAACGCGAAAAGTACGGTGAAATGTACTCCGGTGTGAACGCGGCTTATGTAACACTCACGCCAACACATTGTACGTGCCAGGCTAAGAGGCGGGACAACTTAGCGGTTCACCAATCACAACAGAAGCCGCCATTTAACCAATCAGAGCAGAGTGGGCTCTGTGACATAATGACATCACTGTGTAACACTTGCGCTTCTATTGGCACAAAATACAAATATGAACCTGAAAATGAGCATATGTCCTCTTTAAATGTCTTTGTCTTTGCTGTTTTAGGCCATTTAATGATATTTTAATATGTATGAAAACAGCAGACAAAAGTACATTTCACGTACTGTACTTAAGTGGAATTTTGAGGTACTTTTTTATTTTCTGCTACTTAACAGTTAGAATTCCTAGAACCTTTAGTTATTAAGACTTTGCAGATCTAGATTAATAGTATAACATGTAATCAGTATACATTATTATATTGGGAGATGTGCATCAGGGGGGAAATGACTGTCAACCAATTGGAGGTTCAGTGGTTCAGTCCCTACAGTCAGCGGTCAACATGTTGAAGTGTCCTTGGGGAAGACACTGATCCCCAGAGGTGCTTTGTAAGTCGCTTTGGATAAAAGCGTCAGCAAAATATATGTAAGATGATATTATATGAGTAAGACATTATTGATCCACAGGGGGAAATCCAAAACCTTTTAAAAGTCTCCATGGAAGACTTTCCTTCAGTGTTAATTTCGGAAACTATGACAAAATAGGTTTAGCACTTACCATTTGTTCCATGACTTAAAATTATAAGAAGGCAACAATTTCATTAAACACTTAATGTGACTCTGTCAACATTCATAAGCTGACAAAAAAAATGAGACTAAAATGTTGTGAAAATTAAAACGATCCCAACATCTCTTTTTGTCACAGTCTACCTTCGTCTGTGTTCTTGTCTCTTTTAGCTACTATATCATATATGTATAATAATACATGTTGCACTTCCTTGGGTTAGGTCAGGTTTATGTTGATTGATAATGGCATAGTTGGGTGGAGCAGATTCTCTAATAATGTGGGTTGAGTGGATGGGGCTGACCTACACACTACTAATGAGTTCAGTCTGGAGGACTCGGAGTAGCAGAGCTGCATAGTCACTCAATCTGGGTTTTTCAATTGATCATGATGAGGTGAAATAAGTTTGAATCCAAATGAAAATATATTTGTTTTTGGCTTGTCTGATTTATTAGATTTTATATATACAATCTAATAATGACAAAAAAAAGGACATTTGACAAAGGAAAACATTTTGCCTAGTGATGACTTAATAAATGATAAAATGTTGACATAAACTGGAATAAAAATATATGTTGTTTTTGACTAAATATATATAAATTAAATTAAACTGACTAAAATAGGACTAAAGCTAGTAAGAATTTATTTTATCAAGACAAATACTTTACCTTAATAAAATCCAAAATGTATATATTGTTTTGGCATGAATGGGCTTCCATACTTATCAATCTCTGCTATTTAAAATCAAATTTGCACCTGCAATTCCACTAAATTCCATTTAGTTTGTAACCAGGATCTATTGCTACATCTTGCAGTAAATCAGTTTAATGATGATTAAAAAGGGTTCCTCCTCTTCTCCTCTCCTCTCTCACGTCCAAACCAAAATCAATCGTCCCATGTGTCCCACTTCTCTACATCCCTGCCTTTAGTAATCACTATCCAAAAAAGAGCTTTAATCTAAAAAAAGCTGATCCCCACAATCACTCTAACACACTATGATATTTCACATCTCATTTCATCAGTGTGTTAACCAGTGTTGTATTGGCTTCTGTCATCTGTGAACAAGATTTAATCCTCCCGGCACATGTTATGGAACGAACTGTGTTCCCCTTCTCGCAAGTGACCACGGCTATCCTTTGTTCATCTGTCTCATTTATTTTCTGCTATTCTCAGCCTGAAACAAAATCCTAAATCAATATCCTCTGTAAACTACACACGCTGGTTAAGCTCCTTGTTGGTCAGTGATGAGACATCCATTCATCATCTAGCCGGCTCTCACAGAGTGGGATGTTGACCAAAGGCCAGCAGTCAGCTGATATCACATCCATGTGCCGCTCCTCGAGGAACACCTTGTAAAGTGATGATTATTCTGCAGTGGACTGAATCACCAGATTACGATTCAGCAGACGAACCAGCAGGCTGTCCTGATTAAACTCAAGATCTGACATAATCCTCATTACCACACAAAAAGGTCAGGTGATACTATATCTTAATGCTTATTTCATCTTCATCACGCAGGTTTTAGCTGAAGCCAAAAGGGTATTGATCGCTACTTGGGAGAGCACGATGTGGAAGTTAATTTACCCTTTGAAGTAGAAAGCTGTCCTTTTTCAGATAAAACCTTTTAAAGGCTCTAAAAATTGATTTTCTCTGTCAGCTTCTATGATAACAGATGAGGTCCTTCATGAACCGGTTTGGCCTTATAAGTATTTATTGCTGAAAAACATTAGCGAACAATTAGAACCAACAGGGTTTACAGGTCACTATTTAATTTAGGAAGATTAAAAAAGAAATTATGACATTGAAGTGGCCAGGTTTCATTTGAAAAACAGGAAATTTAGAAATATATTGATTACGATGTGAAAAAAGCTGTTTGGTTGTCAATCAAATCACCTGCTGAACTTACATGTTACGTGTGGGAGAGAAACTCCCTCTGGGATTTGAGCCTTTGCAGACCATTTACATGCACAAACACATATAACACACTACAGGAGAGGGAAACCCCCCAAAAGTATAGAAGGACCTCTTTATGATATATTTTATACTTTTGGGGTTTATACTTTTTTTAAACTTGCATGATTTTCTTCTGATTCATATTTAATGAGCATAGTTGAAGGGAGCCCAAAACTCCTTCTGTGCTGTGTTCTATAAATATAACAAATAACTTTGAACGAAAAAACATGTTTTCAGAGGCTTTCAAAACCTTTTCAAATATGTAGCAAGAAAGGGAAAGCTCAGCAACAGAGACAATGAGTTACGATGAACTAACTGAAACAACAGAGCTATTGTTTCTTATACTGCTACAGAGTGATCCGTCAGTACTGCCTGGTGCTTTATTTTGAAATTCAGTCAGTCGGTCTTTCACTACGTCCCAAATATGTCGATAGTTCTTGGATGGATTGCCGTGCAACCTCTTCTGCTTCACTTTTGTTATTTTGCTGCCTGTGAAGTGTAAAAGTTAAACTAAATAATCATTTGTGTGCTTGTTATTGCTTGGAAACTTCTGCAGAGATTGTGCAAAGATGGGAGGAGGGACAGGTAAGGTGGAGGAGAGGAGGGTTGAGATCTTTTGGAAGAAGACAAAAAGATTGATGCCTATTACTTTTTTAGATTTTTCTCTAGCTTGTGCAATGCTTTGCTTTTGGTAATTTATCTCTGTTTTTGGGTATGAAAACATTGTATATCCCACACATATTCAAACACACATTCAAAGATTTCATCCCCCACAACAGGAATCATATAACAAAAACTACTAAACAATAAAACGAATTAAATAGTAAAAAGTAAGAATAATAAATAATTTGATAAGATCAGTGTGGTTAATTTAGATTCAAACAATAAAGGAATTAAACAGTAAAATGTAAGAATAATACATAATGTGTTAAGTTCAGTGTGGTTAATTCAGATTTAAACCTAATAAATAAATCCTATAGCATTAAGTAGGAGAGTGTGCAACATTTAAATACGTTTCAAGATTATTATCTTATAAACAAGGACACATACATAAGAGATAGGTAACATGACATCTACCCTATAACACCACGTCTTATTATTACCAATAACCTTTGTTTTTACTTACAGTTTTGATACATTTGATTGAACCTGGTGTCCCAATGTTGAGTTATTTATACATTTGCTTTTCTCTCTCTGTTATTGTATAGTGGTGAACCCTTCCCACTTGCAGCATATTTTCCCCGTCCGGTTTTTCAGCCGGTGCAGAGTTACTTCCTGATTATGGGAGTTGTTTTTTTTCCAAGAGAATGTGATCTCTGCACTGGAACACTGATAAATACACACCTGGTGTTTGCAATACCAACTAAGCTTATTTCATTTACATCTGGCAGGTCCTAGCCAAAGCCAAAAGGGTATTGATCGTAACTTTGGAGAGCACGATGTGGAAGGTAATTTACACTTTTACTGTAGGTGCAAAACTGCACTTCAAAAAACAAAAACTTTAAGGCTCTAAAATGGATTTTCTCACTCTGCTTCTCATACTATGAATGATGAAGGCCTTTATGAACAGTTTTGACTTCTGAATCAAAACAAAATGAGTTTGAATTGGCCAGGGTTCATTAAAAAAAGGTGAAATTCAGCAATATTCCAGTAAAAATGTGACAACAGCTGTTGGATTGTCAATCTAACCACTTGATAGTGTTTGCAATATCTACGGGAAACCACGTAGTAGTCGTTTTTGGCTAACCATCTGACTCTTGTATAGTCCCCATAGTAATCCATACTGAACAAATCAAGCAGGTCCTTTCATACAGATACTTGGGTGCATTGATTGAACAGCTGCTGTCATGGAAAACCCAGATTTCTGGTTCTTATTCTGCTTATTCTTATTCATGCTTTTTTAAATAATGTTTTTTTTTGCCTTTAATAATAGTGCTCCAGTATACTCTGGAACAAATATCTGATGCCTATTTTTATACATGGTAATTAAATCACTTCTATAAGTACTGGTAATATTAATAATAATTTCATAACACATTAAATGTAGCATCTCTGCATGCATATTCATATTTCTGCACTATTTTTAGAGGGTTTCACCCCCGATTTCTCAGTGAGACCAAATTAAGACTGACATTGTCATAAGGAGTAGAAATTGATGTCACTTACATATGACAAGTCTTAATTATGCCCTAAATAAAAATGCTTCCAGCGTTATCACTCAACAACAACAGCCACCAAAAGGGAGAGTGGAAGCGCCTGAAGATGGGTAATATAAATACATGTTGGAAGCAAGGGGGAATGTTAAATGTTAGATCAATAAGCGGATGTGAATGTGCTTACCTCGCTGTTTAGGAAGCAGTAAAACACAGACACAAAGAAGCCCTGTGTGGTGAGGAAACAAAACATCATATAAAAAGGAGGGCATTCAAAACGTCAACGCCCTGATCCAGTTTCCATCACATGCACAGCAGCTTGTCAAACGTTACACTCATTCAGTCATCTCTAAGGATGAACAATTCATCCGTCCAATACTTGTTAATCAAAAATACACCCATGCAGATGATATTACACCCTGAGAGCATTTAGTACGTCTACACATACCTGGAAGGACTCCAAAAAAGAGTTGAAATATATAAAGACAATTTGAGAGATCTCATCTTCCCCCGGGTTGACAAAGAACAGCATATAGGTGAGTCCCAGGAGAGGAAGAAGTACCAGTGTAGCCTTCACAGCTTTCCTGCAGACGATCAAAAAAACAGACAGGAAGGCTGTTTTAAAACTTTTACTCACTGACATCTGTATCCCTTCACCACACTCGACAGATCCAAGTATACAACATGAATTATTTATGTGTGCACATTCCGGAGAAGCTCAAAAGTTTTGTCTCATGCATGTTCACCTGAATAATGCACGTGACAGTAAATGTACCTGTATTGGATTGTCTCTGACGTGGTGGAGGCCCGCAGTTTGGTCATCAGGATTCTCACGATGTTGAAGAGGAAGATGAAGTTGATCTGTTGGGTAAAGCAAACACAGCGATGAATTTGAGACCTTATATAAAGGGATTATAGTGTCTAGAAAGAGGCTGTTCAGGGGTCACTGTTTAAAGCAAACAATGGAGGATGGTTGCCTGGCAGCAGTGGGATACAAAACTCATCAGAGTGTACGGACAACAAAGCCCGGAGTGAGGGTCTCTCACCTGCGGATTCAACTCTCTCCAAAACAGGAAGGCCCTGAGGAACTCTCGTGTTGTGAACCACACAGATGACGTCCGTATACGCATCACGGGTTTAAACTATCATCAGGTTTTAAAAAACACTTTCCCAGTAACTACAAAAAAAAAAACAGCTTTGCTTTCTCTAATGGCCTTTCATTTATTTTGAAAGAAATATGGAAGCCCATTTGTGCCAGAAAAAGGAAATAATTGATTGAGGTACTTAAATTCAGATTTAGGGTCAAACTGTATGTGTACTAAGTCAACAATATTTATTTCAAAATCAAGGTTAAGTCTATTTAAAGTTAAAACATTTTTTTTGTACAAAAGTATAATTTCAAAGGAATCAGATTGCAATATATTATTTTACATGATAATATTACTACATTAAATAACAATTGATGGTTGTTATTGCATTTTTAATTGGATTTTATTTTCTAGATTAATTGATTAGTTAGGTCTACATTGCAGAGAAAAGCGAAAAATGTTTATTTAAGTTCCTCACACTCCCAGGTAATTAAAAATACTTTAACAATTTATAAATGATTCCAACAGTTGGTAATTGTTTTCCTGTTGATCAACCTATAATTACAGAGCTTCCTCCATCACTGTGGATGGCAGCAGGATGGTGTATGTTGGTCAGATTTCCTTTTTTGTGATTGACTAGGAAGAAAAATATTAAATAACACCAGCATTATCCTTTAATGATACTTAAACCTGTAACTGTTATCTAAAGTGCACCTTGAGATTAATATTCCCCACAATGTGATGAATGACACAATCAATAGCTTGCGCAATAGGTGTGGATTATGTAACAACGGAGCAAAAATAGCTGCAGGAACACTACCCAGGACCAGATGACCTGACCTTGGCCTGAACAGATGGATGGCAATCTCTCAAGAAGCATCCATTTCACCAGCTCAATAACCTCATGCATTATGTTAGCATGTTAATAAGATACTTATTTAATACCTTATCCCAGTACATCACCTAATGCCTGACATTAACTGCCGCCGATGGTAAAAGGCACTGATGGTTCACCACCGCAGAAACCTGACAGTTACCTAAAATATTCTGGTGTCCTGGAGATGATCCTGGAGGATCAAGTGCTCAGCAAAAGAGATACAAGCCTGAGAGGCAAATATGCTATTGTAAGCAAGACAATCTTCGGTGAAAGTAGCAGAGGGATATTGAAGGAGGCAGATGTGTGCTTTAGGGGGAGAGTAAGGCAGGAGAGACAGAAACATAAAGAGCCTCTTTGAGAGATGCCTTTTTCAACTAGCGAGAGAAGATCAGGGAACGTTCTGTTCAAGCACGGATGGGAAGGTCAGTCCTCCACTGGAGACCTGGCAGGGAGAAAATAGATCAAACTGAGCAGAGAAACGGTCAATCCACAACAGCGAGGGGAGGTAGGGTTCAAAGAGTCAGGGCGTGCATGTGGATCGGGACGGAAGGTGGAACAAGGACTCAATACCACAAGGTACCATGTGATGTAAAACACCAAAGTGCAAGAGCTTGTTATCCTTAGAAAGGGTTAAAAGTTGCTGTCATGACATTTATTTCATGATGTCACACTATTTGTTGATGTGTTTTTTGTATTTCCCTTCACCAGTGTATTGCCCGTTCTGGATGTGGTGGTGCCACTGCTTCTTGGGTTTCAACATGAGTTTTTTCATGCGTTTACGGGGGCCACGAGTGCAGAAACTCCCATAAAATATCTGTGCCCCGTTAAAGTCAAAGACAGAGTGTGTGCACCGGGTTTGATGGAGGCTTTGGAAGAAAGTAGAATTCCAGACGGGTTTAGCGCAGGTGCTAATCGATGTCCATAGAGAATCAGGCTTTCGCATTTTTCTGCAGAACCACTGATCCAAATAACTTCATTCGCAGAACTGTACATCCCCGGGTCCTCACCAGCACACATGCCAAGCGTAGAGCAGGTCGGTCAGAGGGTCGGCGAGATAATCGAACCCCAGATACACACACACAAACACATCTGTCACTACGATTAAGTTATCTTAGTGTATTATTTAGATACTCTATAGTATTTCGATCTATCTATCTATCTATCTATCTATCTATCTATCTATCTATCTATCTATCTATCTCTCTATCTATCTCAATTGAATAGAGTTGTCAAATGTAATGGATTATGAGCATTTATGTATTAACATTTAGGAATCATTTTAATGTTGCAACTGATAAAGGTGGAGCTAATTTTAACTACTTCATATACCGCAAGGAGACTTTAGTGATTTATGAAAATACATCCTCTTTTTGATTATATTCGGAATTAAGCACAGAAATACAAGCATCTCATAAATGTACTTGAGTACAGGACTTGAGTAAATGTACTTTCCAGCCCTGGACCGAGGCCAGGATCCTGGGAGCGCAGCCAGGAGGGAGTTACTGCAGTCCAGACGAGAGATGACTAAATCTTGTAAGTTGCCGCGCTGAGTCCCCTGACAATCTGCCAAATCTGCAGGATCGTTCAACATGAGCCCTGCTGGAGGCCTGAGTGTCAGCTTCACATAGAGTGAGGAAGAGTCACAATAACACACAGCTTTGCTCTGAATTTAAAGGAGAGGTCCTGCGGGGGCTTAATGTCCTGTTTAAAGAGTTAGCACGGATTCACCAAAGTCACACAATAACACCTAAGAACTAATCGATGGAGGCAGCAGTAGAGCAGAAACTCCCGCGTTCTGCGAGGTAAAATGACTGTTTCTGTCAAAGGAGCGTGGTGGCTCTGAAGAGGGGATAGATAACGGCTTCAGTCCCCCGTAGGAAAGGGTTGAGTGACAGCAAGGTTAAGCGGTGAAAAGATTCTAAATATAGCGTGCACTGCACTTAAACTGATATTGATTTTTTTTTGGTGGGCCTTTCTTTTAGGCGTCTTGTATACGTTTTGCTGATGTCCACAGCAATACATTTCTCAGCTTCTGTGCTGGTTCTCTGCCTTTTCTCCTGAGTGGGGGTGTGTCGACACCATCTAATGTATGTAACACACTACATATGGGTAAAGTACCTCTACTACCCCACTTCAAAGGATCTGAACTATTGCTTAAGAGTTTGTCTTTGTGTAGCTGCAGAATCGGGAGCCTGAGAGAGACAGCAGAGATTCACAATAGTCAACACCTAATGAAATAATGAAATAAAAGCCTGGAAAATGTTCCCTCAGACGTTGGAAATAACAAGATCATTCCTAAGTACAGACAAAAATGAACATACCTTTGGATATCATTCTCTTTTTCCATCAGGATTCCCATATTTCTAACAATGTGCCAAGCTGCAGAGATTTAAATGTCACGCTCGACAGGTAAAGTGTTAGAACCTCACATTCATCATTTTGTAACGTGAAGAATGTGTTGCGGTTTTTAACATTTCACGCCTGTCAGGCATTTTAAAGGACATAATAAAGACTAATTGTATCAGCGAGTTATGTAAAGTGCTGCTGCCTCAGGATAAAAACAAAAGACTCTTACCACTAAGACAAGGATCATGGGACCTTGGTAGATGTAGTCTGTGTAAACGCCAGCTCGCTTTCCAAACCAGCACCTGCAATTAAACAGAAAAATCACAAATGCTTACTTCTAGGCAGGTGTAATTATATTGTCACTCTTTATAAAGTATTCAGAATATGAATTTATTTTTGTTGAGCTGCTCAGGATGTTTATACATGTTCCAGTCCGAGAAAACACATTTTCTTTGAAATAAATAAATATCTTGAAACAAGAAGAACGTCGCAGCACTGAAAAGCTTGAAAAAATACTTTCTTTGAGGTAAAAAACTAAACTTATAACTAAAACTTATTCTAAAACATCATGGATCAAATGATGAACAACAAATGCCTGACTGAATTTGGTTTCTTCTACCAAAGAAAGAAATACCCTGAAAGAAGAAGAACATTGCTGCACCAATTTTTCTTTTAAAGAAAAATAATTTATTTGAGATTGAAAATAAAAATCAAACATTTCAAATTGATAAGAGGATAAGGCTGGTGTTCTATATTTCTATTCTTGTCAACAGATTCAATGGCAAAAGCCCAAAAGGCGTCTCAACACTAACTGACGTCCCTGCCCTGTCTGTGACACTCAGCCTCGAGCCCATCGGATCCTTCTGAAGACATAAATATTAAAAAATGGGTCACAAATTCAATTATTTAAAAAATGGAAAAATAATATACCTGAAAAGATGGTCTGTGTAGTTTCGGTGCTATTCCTCTAAGTATTCATCTAAACTTCTGGGAAGAAATTAAAATGTGCAAAAAGTAACCCTTTTTACGATTTAACGTGTCAGCGCTTCTATTGCACACTCTCAGAATGTAAAAGAGGATGGCATGATTTGAAGGAGAGGACAAAATAAATAATGTAATTCAACGTTGCCATGATGAGTGGAAATTCTGGGCGAGACACTCCCCCCCCCCCTCTGATGATGCTTATCATTTAAACGGAACTATATGGCTATTACCGCTGACCTTTTGAATAGGACTGTTTTGCAAAGAGGCTAATTTGCATAGGAAAGGGAACATTTTCCACGAAAAGCATAGCATATTATGTCATGTAAATATGTGCAAATGACACATGAGAACCAAAAAGTCATTTACTGCAGTTAGCATTGCATTTCAACCCTTGTTGATTTTGACAGTAAGAAAAACATCAAACACTGACATCCTTATCCTTAATGACACTTGTGCTTTAAGGGTTTTAATTAGATGTTTTTCAGCACACATATATATATAAAATGCAGAATCCATTTTCACCTGTGTACCAAGTGCAAAAAGAGACACTTTATATCAATCAAGATCCAAGCACTCCCTCTCAAAGTGGAAATCGCCAGAGGGATAATATGTAATTAAGAATATTGTACAATGAAAATGTGATTACCGCAGGTTAATAATAGACATTAGTCTCCTTAATGCAATACAGTTTGACTTTGCCTATGTCCTTTTATTAGCGGGTTTGGTTTCTCTGAAAAGAGGAGGCACAACAAAGGGCTTACTTTTCATTGTCGTAGTACAGCTTCCCAATCGCCCATGCCACAATTATAGGGAAGGGTATACCTGTGAAGGAAAAGAAAGGACACATAACAGATTCTTTCATCTTTCTCTGCTATTCAGATCACAAAATATGCCTTCAGGGATTTCACGCTGCAATAAGAAGTCCTTGATTCTTTTTTTCACCAGCGCCTGCCAAGCTCTGTCAGAAGCTATTGTTCCTGGTGTGCTGTGATCCACAGATTCAAGCCGAGACATGTCACCATGTGAACTTTTTGTGAATGAATGAGTAGCTGGACTCTGCTTGACGATAATGCAGAGTGATCATCTGATTTACTGATTTAAGGGAGTATAATAGAGCAGACAAACAGCCATTCCTTGACCATGAGGAATGTGCCAGATGCCTCGTCACATGTTAGTCAGGAAATGTTCCACTTAGAAATATACTGCCATTAGTGTAATGGTAAATCTCTATAAAAATATACTCCCACATGCCCAGATTACTTGAAAAATGTAATTTGTCTTGATTTAATCTCGTGCCTATGCCCATCTGCTTTAATAATAATGTCTGCTCTTGAAGCCCGAGTTGAAGCTAAGCGAAGCAAATAAAATTTGATCTTATAAATGTTTGCATGGCCGTCCTGAAATGTGCTGCCATATATTCCTTCACACGGAGGCTTCACGCGGCCCCGGGGGAAATGTAATCCAGATGGCACAATACACCTAATCTCAGCAGCACATAGTTGAGTTTGACAGTGTGAAACGGGGTGTTAGTGAACTCCACACCAAGACGTTTCCAAGCTGCCACAGCAAATCCTGGTATCTCCATCAAGTAATCTGCTCCCATTGTTAGCTTAATGTGTGTCTGACCCTCAGTGTGGTCTGTTAAAGCGAAATATCTAAACTGACTGGAGTTAAACAAGTAGTTTAACATTTGAGAAATACAATTACTCGCTTTCTACGCTATTCAAATTGATACTACTCAACAGCCGGGAGCCAATTAGCTTAGCTTAGCAATACCACTAGAAGCTAGCTTGGAAAATACTCCCTTATAAAAAACAATTTGTCCCTTAAACAATTATCTTTGTGAACATTAAATATGGTAGATTGAGGTGTTAGTAAGTGTATTTTTGATATTGGTAAGAGCATGCTACTAGTCTTTATGCTAAGCTAAGCTGACTGTTCCTGGCTCTCGATCTATACTTAACACGATTGATATCACTTAACAAGTGAGTGATATCAATCCTCCATTTGAAAGAAAGTAAATAAGTGTATTTCCCCAAAAACGTAAACAATGCTAACTAAAGCTTTTTCAAGCCGCAATGTTTAATCTACTGATCAGTTAGTTACCAACTATAATGATTAATCCATTAAATCATTTTCATGCCAAATGTAAGAAGAAATGCAGATTGTTTCCGTTTCTTATTAAAGTGAATATCTTTGGTATAACAAAATACGGTACCACTTTACAATAAGATTACCCTTATAAAGGGTTTACGAATAGTTTGTAATTAATTAATTAATTAAGTTGTGAACACTTTATAAATCATTAATAAGCTTTTATGAGACATGAGATAAACAGGGCAACTGTGACCGGTTGCTTGCCAAATAGTGAGCCCACATGTATCTGTACTGCTAAGCCTTATATTGGCTACCTAGCTTACTTCGTCTTCTTCATCAGCCAGCATCCTTGGTATCTGTTGTTCACTGAGTTGATTCTCGCTAAGTAGCCAATATAAGGCTTAGTCATCTTGCCAAATAGTGAGCCTGAGTGAGTTTTATTGTACGTACACCAGCCGATGCAGATGAACATCCACTTGCGCAGCTTGTCGGTGGAGTAGGTGAGGACGATGGCGGTGTGGAGGTAGCAGCCTTCGCCAAACATCCAGAAGAAGTTGGTGGAGTGGAAATAGTTGAAGGAGGCTGTGACGAGGCGGCACCAAATCTACGAGACAAATTATTCAGTTAAACATTTTACAGTTTCTAATTTTGTCCTACTGCAAAACACTGCATAGCACACCACATGTTCTGTGGGTTACATTATTATCATTTCATCAGGAAACTGTTGCTAAATGGTCTGTCAAAGGAATCTCTGTTTGAGACTCAACGGTTTTTAATACAAGAAACATGCTCTTCTTTATGACTTCCTTGTCCACCAGTCATTTGTAATACAAGTTTTATTTCCCAGAAACACACAGGGGATAACTTGAGTGAACTGAACACATATGGGGGATTTTGGATCCGTCCAATTGAGTTAACAGGCTTAAAGAATCAATGACCAGGAGTATTCAAACTCCTCTGGTGGTTAAAGGCAACCCAAAACCTCACTATAAAGACACATTATTATGTGAAGTTCATGAATACAGCAGCTGTTTCTTGAAACTCAGTTGCTGGGCCGTCCTTGAAGACACTAACAAGAAAGTATTCAAAAAATAATACAATTCAAAAACATTTTATGTAAAGAGGAACAGCTTAATAATTGAAGGATGATCATTTTTAGCACCAAGTCAGACATGTGCAAATACACACAGGATGTCATACACTTTTTAAAGAAAAAGGCTGGTGTTTCTTTAACCCTAACCCTTAACCAACAAGGTGTAACTCCTAAGAGTTTCTGTAACCATGACACTCATCAATCCTACTGCAGATATAAACCATACAAAAAGGCTTTATATGTGTTTATAAAACAGCAGGTCATTGCAGTTTTTATCAAACATTGCAAACAGAGGAAAAGAGCCCATTTGTTGGGGACTATTTCCAACGGCGGATTAATCCACAATTGGTGCTCTTGATAGTATTATGTGCATGGTGCAGCATGGTGTATGTAGGAATAACTCCAGTATAAACTGCAGTGTTTGTGTTGATAATGATAGACCCTCAACAGTTAATAAAACCCCCAAAAGGAAGTCATAGCGGTAGAAAACGATAGAGGCTCAGAGATTGTATACTATATATTTGGATACAAAATATTGTTCCAAGTAAGAGAGAAAAGGTTTCCAGACCGAGCCTCTTAAGGACAATTTAGGTTCTTCAAATTGAGTTGTGCCTAATCACTTTCCGCTTTCTTGACGGTTTGGCAGTTTCCCAGTGAATAAACACCAAACTGTCGTGCTAATGAAGACAGCAGCACACTGTGTACCTGAATGTGTAAACACTTGGTCCAAATAATGCAATTACTGGATCAGGTCCAATCCCCTAATACAAATACTAGAGAATGCCACAAAGATGACCGACCAGATGATATACGTTTTGGGCAGCTCCAAAACAAATGTTACAGTGTTCCAATTAAGTTGATCCAATCCTGGGAACATCTTTTCTAATCTGCTGCTGCTAATGTGTCGTCTATCTATTACAGCTTTGATTCTAATGAAATATTCTGCCTTTTTCTAAGTAATCCAGCCAAAAAAAACGACCTAAATGTATTTTTACAAAAAAAGAAAAGTACATCCCTTATGGGGGTCTGATACAAAACGATCACTTTTGTTCAAATATCTTTGTCTTTGTACTTTTGTGTGATTGGTTAATAATAAGAAAATATATAATATCACAAGACATGTCCTTTAGTCCCGAAAGAAAACTGTTTCTTGTCAAAGATCTAGAGATGAAGTGGTACGTACCACGTTACTTTCGTGCACTGCGGGACTCATGGTCATTTGGACGATAAACCATGTGGCGTTCCTCAGGATGAAGGCGGTGATGAGGTTCCAGTGGATGATGTTTCTCAGGCAGCGGATGCTCCTGCGAGGCAAACAGAGAAGAACAAACTCAGATTAAATAATTAATCAAAATGTGTATGTAAATGAGACCAAATTTGGGGAATTTTTCTATTTTGTAGCGTATTCTTAACCGAGACAGTACACTAACATCGAAATGAAATATACCCCAAACTGACTGGTTAAACATTTTTTTAAACATTTTGGCAAGTACAACTACTGGCTTTCTTTCTGAAAGTTCAAGATAAAAATTGAGTGGCAAAAATGCAGGTACAGCCAGAGGATGATTATCCTAGCTTAGCATAAAGAGACTAGATGTGGTTGGAAACAGCTAGCCCCACAAATCTGAAACAAATAGCCTACATGCAATATGTGATACATTTCTCTGCATTTTGAAATATTAAATATTGCAGTAATGCTTGAGTTTTTCCATGAAAATGTAATAATACGTTATTTATGGTATAACCAACCAAACTGAATGTCTTCAAATATGCTAATTTTATGCATACTGGCTCACTTATAAAGATACATTTAGTTAGATTATCTTGACTCATTGACCTAAACTACATTAAGTGTCACATGATGCCTTAACTTTCTTTGATAAATTAACATGTACAGATGAAAGCCTCTATTTTGGTTGGTAATATTATTGTAATATAATTGTTTTTATTATTATTATTTTTGGGGAAATTGCAACTCCCACATTATGTAAGAATGAAGATGTAATAATTTGTTGCAAATAAATTAGATTTTGCATTCAAGCTGTTTATAACAAAGTGCAGATGATAATTATAAAATGTGGGTGTTATAACAAAATGAAGAGAACGTTTATCACATACTGTATGTGTTGTTACAGGCCTGTTAATTAGAGGTGTTGGTAGATGTGTTTTTGAACTTTGGACGCTGTGTGTAATTTCATATTTACAGACATGAAAGAGCAAACTGGTAGAAAATATGTTAATTAAAAAAAATGTTGCACTGAATTTGAATCCAACACATGCTATAACCCTTTAAGTAATCTTGGAAATAATGAAGATATGTAGCCTCAACATGTCCCCTTGCCCCTAACATAACATAAAGTAACATTTCCACTGTAATCCTGTTTGTGTCATGCCCTGAACATTTTATGTCTTTATAAATTATGCAAATGAATCAACCTTAGGATACAATTAAAAATCTGCCTCAGAGTTAGAGGTCGAAAATAGAAGCACACATAACGGATGTAACAAAACGACCCCGGTCACAGCACTGACAGCCCGCTTGTTGTCACCAGCTGACGGCATCATCAGCCAGCAACCATGAATCACATGATTTCTTTTTTAAGCATGCATCAATTATTAATAAGTGCCACTTGCACTGGCTTTGTGCTGACTGAGCAGCCGCGCAGGAGCAAGATTGTTCCATTGACACTGCATTGATGTGCCCTTTTACTCCAATTTTTATTAATCATGGAGCTTTTAAAGGAAATAACGACCTTCGTAACACCATAACATGCAGAGAAATGCTGGTGCAGTTTGCAATTAGTACAATATTACAAAGAAGTAAAACAGAAGCAACCTAATCGGTACAAAAATAAGTATTATCAATGGTTTGTTCCCCAAAATAAGCAGCTAATCTGCATCCTTTTGACAATGAGTACTAATGGCAGCAACTGTCATCAAAGAAGATGTTTTCTTTCAACAACTGATTCATTACCCAGTGTGATCTCACTCCCTTTGGCATCCTGTCAGTGAATCAGCTCGGCCTGATGGGTATTAATTACCGACTCCGATCTTAATGCAGGTCTCAACCTGTTTTCTGTCAATTTATCTCATCCTGTCTTTCAGTACCAGTGGATCCTATCCCCAGTGTATAACCTTACACTTTAAATAAGTATGCGTAGGACAATGTGTCAATTCTATGGATTTGTATTGATCTGGCTCTATAAAAAATATTAATTTAGCTTGTTTATTGGCCATAAAAGCCCCCATATGGTGACTTCTGGCACATTATTTTCCATCAAATACACTCAATCCTAATTATTGCATATTTTAATGAGCAGGGGGGTGCATTTTTATATAACTTTCCCATTGTTATGTGCCTCTTGTGGTGTGTTTGTAATGACTTGACCTGCTGACAATTGGCTTCATTTGTGTTTAATCAAGCCCAAGATGATTGGCTTGGTGCGCCCAGAGAGTAACCCACACACAGGGTGACTCATCACGCACCGAGGAGAGTTCAATAAGGACGTTTCTTTTTTTTTCCTGTCTGTGCAGCCTTGTAATTGATCAAAAACAAACATTTAAAATCCATACTTTACTCTGTGTGTGAATCATCCCCTGCTGCACTGTTAATTAGTGGAATTTGTTAGTTAATTCGTGCATCAAACCCCCTTTTTACCATTATATAATTGATATCATTCTATTAAGAAAGAAAAAAGTAATAATAACATTTAAGAAATAAATCACTGCTTTATTTTATTCCCACTTTATATATTAGATTGTATGCTATATCTTGCTATGCTCTTTCATTTCACTGATAAATAGTTCTGTATTATGTTATTTTGCATACTCTTTAAACTTAACCTATTATTATTTATTTATGGTTACATAAAATGAGATAAGATAAGATGAGAATGTATTCATCCCTTAGGGAACCCTTTAGTTGTGGGCTGAAAGGTAAGAAGGCAGATAAACATACATTACATTCCTTAGATTATATTAGTAGTTTGTGCAAAATAAATCCTAGAGTGAATCTCTGGCAGACATCATGTCTGAATTAAAGTTTCAAAAACAATATGAATACAAATATGAAAAATTATAGACAATGTTAGACATATATGCAAATTGTAGAAATACTACAAACGAATGACACAATAGTATAAACAAAGTTGAAAAAAAAAAATATATATATATATAAATATATATATATAAATAATACAATGTAATAGCACAATTGTTTATTATCATTAAAACGTATAGCTATACTGTATACCTATAAATTACATTAAGTTACCACATTACAGTTTAAGAATAATTTACCGATATAGTCTAATGTATTGTAATGTTTATAATATATTTTCCAGAGTTTTAAATCAGAAGTTTCATTATGATAACATATCATACCAATTCTTGGGACAACAATACGATTTTAATTCAATTCAGAGGCCTACGATCGATATGAGGAGTATCAAACTGCCACACTATCAGTTACGTTAGATCAACTTTATGAATATAATCAATAATCATTATAACTGGAAAACTGCATTACTGGGCTCTGAGGGGAGGAGCTACACTTGGCTAGAAATGGCACAACTGTGCCATGGGTATTATAAAACAGAAGAGTATCTTTATGATGTTTTCATTTTGCATTGATGCTATTGGAACATTGAATCCGTACATTGATCCAGATTCATGTATCGTTACACCAATTTCTTTTTTATTTGACTTCGTTCAAATAGCTCTTCATTTGTTTGCTCACCTCTTAGCCTGTCATTGTGCTGCTATAACAAAGTATTCTTAAATGAAGTGTTGAAAGCATGTCAGTCGAAGGACTTTGTGAATACTTAAAGTATTTTTTTCTCCGGCTGCGAAACATTTTAGATGACTAATTCTGCACTCCCCCTCCCATCGTATTAAACTGGCTTCGTTAGCGTGAGTGTGGCGCTAGCTGCTGCTGCGATATAACAGGTCAGTGGTGCGCGTTTGAATATCCGTTGGCAAAAACCATGTTTACATTTCCAAAAGAGGGTGTCTGCGGTCTAATTTATTAATGCTTTCATCTTCCTGGTCTAACATCGCGGGCGTGGGAGGTGTGGGATGGTGAACAGCTTGTCCTCTTGCTCGCTAAATCAGATCCCTCAACCGTTTGATCAATTTCCTCTCTATGTTATGGCCTGATTGCAGACCGAGAGATGAGTTGTTTCCATCTTCCAGGGCATCGTGAAATATAAAAGTCTCATTTATTTTCATGCACATTAAGTGTTAGGTGACTGACAGTTGGAGCGCTTCGAGGCTCGGATGGACACACTTTGACTGTGCCGGGTGAATCATCGAATAAAAAGCTGTGCGAGAAAATATCTGAATGGTAGTCACTGACTGTCGTTAGCTTTTTTTTTCCTCAGCTAAGCTATCGTATCATCTGTTCACCACACCAAATGGTTCGAACGTCTTCAGTGCAGTCGGTTCAGTCTTCAAATACCCTGTTTATGGTGATTTACTGTTTCTCATCCTATATAAGAACATACAGTTTATGCAACGTGAACATTAATGTGGCTTCTGCAGCCTTTTAGAGGGTTCTGGCTAGAAAGGATTTGTCTTGTGAAAATATGTGGTTCTCATACAAGGAAAATAAAGAAGGTTGGAAAGGTTCAGGATTCCGAGGTTGGCAGGAAGGAAATCAAAATAGAGAAGATTCTTTGTGACAGGGATGACAGCCAGGTAGATAGTTTTAGGGGGCTTTCAAAAGCCCTAGTCCGTTTAGCCAATCAGAACTAGGGTGAAATGAATACCTTTGTTTTGTTTTGCAATGCACAAATTAAAGCAGACGCACGAAAAAATGATGTATTTCCTGAGGGAAGTGTAGTAAAACGCACAGTCAGGAATTTGGTGGGAAAAAATGTAAACACAGAAATCAACATGAGCGGAAAAACACTAACAGAACAACATGTAGAAGAACAGAAAAGCCCTTCTGATAAACAAAAACATTGAGCATATTCTCTGTGTTCTCCTTGGCCAAGATCTCAACCAAACATCGGGCCTCTTCCACTCATGGTTCATGTCTTTACCTTGGTCCATCTCAACAACACACAGGCAGCCCATAATCCTGCGTTTTGGTTCACTTCCTATAATTACTTGCGATTATGTTTTCACTGCAAATGAACCACACTAGGGTTCACATGAAAATTGTCCAAGACCACCTCCCAGGAGCTGTCTTAGACCTGTTGTTTTGTTCTGCAGAAGAGTTTGATAACTGCATTCACAACAGACTAAACAAAACGCACCAGTGGTTGGACCGCAACAAATTACGAGTACAATTGACTGAATGTTGGCTTGTGAAAGTGCCCATATATGTCTTGAAACAATTTCATAAATGAGAACGTTTGAAAAGTCAAAATTTGGGTGGACCAAGCAGAACAACATTTTAAAATGTGGCTAAAACGTCCTGTTTCTGCAATAGAGCTAAATAGATAATTATGTTGTATTTCTATGAACTAATAGTTTGAAAAAATGAATAGGTCATAAAAGATATTGCAGTTGATGAATGGGGGAAAACAAAGAAAATTGTTCTCATCAAAGCTACCATCGAAGTTGGCAACACATTTAGCGATGTAGTCACAATCAACCACACAACGCATGAAGAAGATGATCCGTTCTAACCTTTCCAAAGATCTATTCACTGGGAAAAAAACACTTTCAGTTCCACTGCTCAGAGACACTAGTGTCCAAGTATACCCGGTTGACCTTGAGGATTCTGTGTTAAAGATTTGTTCTTACACACTCTGAACACCTCTACTGTCGGAAACATCCAACCAAAAAGCTTAAAATACTATTAGGTGATACATAAATAAAGAGTTTGAATTATTCACTTTCAGATTCTGGATCAGTTTTGGTTGAGATTAAATAAAATATGAAGACAGCTCACACGTATCGTAGTATTTTATGCCATCAGTAGACCGGTAAAGGTTTTTTTCCACTATTTTCAGGGTTGGTGGTTCCATCCCTGAATCTTCGTGTCAAAGTGTCTTTTGCACTTTCCTTCACAAAACTGTTGTTCTTTCATTTTAAAAACAGATTGAGGAATGATATTCTTTTGTCAATTTTTATCACCACCAAGAGTTAATGTTTTCCATTTGGTTTTGTCTTTTGTCGACAAGATTACGAAAAAAACACTGGCTAGATTTTCATGAAACTTGGTAAAAGGGCCAAAGAAGAATCCTTTACTTATCAGAGCAGGCAAATGCCAAACTGTGTTTCACTTAGAATTGCAAGCATTTGTGCTGCATTCATGTGGCATCGGAAAAAAACTGGGTACATTTATGTGAATATCTCCTCATGTTGGAAAATCAACTCAGGAACAGCTGCTCATGACAGTGTTGTTCCAATGCTCTGAGTGATAACACATCTTCTGTTTTAGTGTCCACTTTGTGTCCACATTAAGATTTAAAGCGCATAAATGAATTAAAGTCTCTGGAAATGGGACTATCCGATAAGCACATGAATGCACCACTGAGGAAGTCTTCATTCTAGATATAACTGGGATTTGTTGTCCATGATATTTATTTATTTTTTTAACTTAAAAGCAGTTGAGAGCAGATATAAAACTAGTTCATTTCCACATTATTAAATTTGAACTAAATTGGAAATAACAGATCTTCAGTATATGTATAGGATTATCCAGGAGAGTCCTACGTTTCTGTGAGGAGGATCTTGTTAAAAAGCAAACCCTGAAATTGTAACTCACAGTGCGATTTCTATTCTGTCTCACTGTTTAAACTGCAATTTCAGTGTTTTTTTTTGCCCTCGAGAAATCTCTTCTCTCTGCTGTAATCTTTTCCACTCTCTGGTTCCAGTTCCACAACACTGAGCAGAAGTGTCAACCTTCGCTCCATCACACTGTCAGGGGCAACCTTCCCTTAAATGGCTCTCAATCTCATTAGAAAGAGTAGAAGGTGAGTAATAAATGCCAAACTCCCTCACTACCTTGATGCCATTTTTAGTCGGCTGCCACTTGTCCCCCCTCCCCCTCCCTATCCGAGCCAGGCAACATGGGTTGTGCATAAACGCTGTCCTGTCAAGCTTCTATTTATTGTGTCTCTCTGTGGCCTTTCATGCTTTTCTCACCCCCCGGCGGTGTCTCGGGATCAATAACAGCCCCGGCTGTTGAGGGTGCTAAGACCTTTTCTGTCGTTTACGCTCGGCTTATTTCGGTTTGTCAGAGAAACCCACTCCACCTCCACCAATTGTCCCAGCAGGCCTATGCAAGAGTGTTTTGGTTTTCTCCCTGAGATTGGTCTATTATTCCCATTTGCCGGGGAAATGTGCCCTAGTTTTTGCGGGCCTCTAAACCCCTTTACATCTGCGGGATTGAGATAGGGAAGGTTTCATCCCATGACCAAACGGTTTTTCAATAAGAACGAGAAGCGCTTTGAAACGAGGGATCTCGGGAATACTGACGTTTCTGTCACATCAAAGATGTCTTTAGGATTATCAGCGGACTGGTGGCAGTGGGACCAATACTTACCTCAGACCCAAGAAGAGGAAGAAGGCTACCAGCAGAGCCACCATGGAGATGCAGTGACCCAGGAAGTTGATGATCACAGCTATCTGGTAGTGCATCTTGCCTTTTTTCTGCGGGGAGAGAAGAAACACAGCTTGAGTCTTTTGGGGTATTTCTGATTTACAGAAACAATATTCTCAGGATAAGAGAAGAGACTTCAAAGACTGAAAATTACTTTTTCATCTATTTTTGTTCTTGAAGAGTGGACCCCTGCTGTGGTTTTAAACACAGGCGGATTTAGAAACTTTTAGGATTAGAAATGTGTTACATTTGAAGCTCCGAGCTCGATTTCCATTACATTATTAATAACTTCACTGTCTATATTGTGTAATAGATCATATAAAGAGGCCGCTCAAATATTCTAATGTGAAATAGTAGCTAGAAAATTGCCCCCTGGATTGACATGTACAGTAATAGACCCCCCACCTGAAGTGTGTATTCAACTTGAGTCTTAGTGGTTGCTTTGTACTTATTGGAGATTTTAATTAAGTTGTTCCTTGGGTTCCTTGGGTTAGCACAGAGCTGGGAAAATAATCTTCTTCTACTTCTTAGACTTGGAATAATCTGCATAGCGTACTATATCAATCTACTCCATGTGATAAATCCATCAACCGGAGAAATGCAACTGTTTATTTGAGCTGGATTAAGTCTCCTCCTTGTGTGTTTGATGATTTTATTTCCTGATTGTTGTGTTTTATTTGTATTTAGACTGTTACTGCTGTGCTGCTTGGGCCTGAACTCCCTTAGGAAAAATAGATTCCCATCTCAAGGGACTTCTTGGTAAAATAAACATTAAATACAAGTTCAAAGTGGTCATTTTATGGTCACTTTTCAACATGTATTTGTTGTTCTTTGCGTGACTGTTTTTACTCTTTATTCTTGTGCTTGTCTCTTTGTTGTCATTGTGTATCTCTTAAAAGTAATTTTTCATCTATTTGGGGTGCCTTTTCATCCCTTTGTGATCATTTTACGAGTCTTTGTGGTGGTTTTTCATCTCTTTAATATCTATTTTGTCATTTGGTGTTTTTTTTTTCGTATTTTATGGTCGCTCTGTGTCTCTTAGGGCTTGTTTTGTGTCTCTTTATGGTCGTTTTTTTTATCTCTTTGTTGATTTCCCTATTAGAAAAGATAAGAGCACACACGCTCACATACATTATCCACATTTCTGGCACTGCTGCTGTCTCTGAAGGTTTTACATAGAACACAACTTCCTAGGAATTGGAGCTAAAGAAATCTCACTGCGACTCAGATAGCCATTGTGATCGGATTTCCCCCACACTACCAACAGTAATCTGTGATGTAAATGGATTTACATAACCTAGCAGTGTCTACGCCCAGATTACATTTGGACATGTTTAATCCCTGCCCCCCCCCACCCTGCAACAAATCCTCCCATTCACTTTATTTTGTACATCTTTCACCCTTTTACTGATATTTTGTAGAAAAATGGCTTGGTATTAACACTGTATCATTAATTGTTCCATTTGATATCATTATTGCGCATCGATCTCTGTATAATCTTAGATATTTGTGGAATTGAAAAACAAGTCTTCATACTAAAACAAGAAAATAGGTTATTTTTTCCTTTTAAAAAGAATCACATGACCGTTACAAAATCAGTCATATTTCCCATATGCCACCTCTGTGGATAGGGTTTGACTGATTTTGGCAAAACACTTGGTTGTGGTTACGGAAATATTGCGGTCATGCTTAATGCTTTTCGACAGAATAATCCTGCACTCTCTCAGAATGCGAAATAAATTAAAGGATTTGTACGGATTTTGTTCAAGTCTGTTTTAATACACTTCTCACTTGTCATATGAGGCTGTAACTAACAACTTCAAAAAGTGATTGGCAAGATACAAGGAACTGAGGAATGATTCTTAGAAGTCTTTTACTTTAGAAGTCCTATTTCATGACAGTTTATGCATCCACTTCAACACAATTCAGAATATGTTTTTCATTTTGAATCCACTATATTTATCGGACAGCTTAAGTTACACTAGAAATCAAGATTTCACCAACAAATAACTTTTAAAATATGATTAACTGTGAAAGAATCTGTCTAGCAAACAGTGTGTATTAGCTACGTTATAATTGTGTTGATTGGTGAATTTGAAAAAAATATTCAGCCACTATTTTTCTAAGATTTTGGTTCAAAGTCATGGTTTCAGCCTTTTATGTGTGACAAATTGATATCAGGTCCCTTTCCTGTAGTGTGTTATAGGTTTGTGTGCATGTTAATGGGCTGCAAAGGCTAAAATCCCTAAGTTCCCACCAGAGGGAGTTTCTTTCCCACACACATGATTTCTGGGTAGTTGTTGTGTTTTATTTTGGATGTGGATGTGATTTGAGTGAAATCTCAGAGGAATCTGACTAACCCAATCCAACCAAATAGAGTTGCTTGTTTATAGCATTGTGATCCACAGTCCACATTGTTCAAATTAGGCTACAGCAGTTGGAATTCGACAAATCACTTGGGTATTCCTGTCCTGGGAGTTCCACATTGTGTATTGTCCCAGTAATTCAAACTAAATAAAACTACTGACATGTCCCTCTGCTGCAGCATAATACATTTTTTTACCAAACAAGGAATGTAGATTTTGTCTTACAGCTGAATCACGCTATAAAAGGATCATTTCAAGGGTAGTATGACAGGAGGGTGATTACAATGATTAGTGACTACACTTTGAATGAATTCAATGTATATATGAGCGAGGCTGCTGTAATATAGACCAGAAAAGAGAAAATGTGAGTCAGTCCTTTAAGAGACACTGCCAGACTGGCTAACACATCAGGACATAAATCAAGCCAACAGGAGGGTTTAAAATGGATAGCAGGGCTCAGAGAGGAGGGGGTGGACGACAACAGGATAATATAAGACCCAACCTACCACTCGCCTCAGGTCTCTGAGAAAGTGTGTGGGCTACAAGAGTCAAACCTAAACCTGAATCCCTCTATTTCCATGAGATACAACAAAGACACTTATCGTATATTTGAGAAAATAACCTTGAGACAGGCCCAAAAGGAAAAGAGGATCTTTTTCCTTTTCCTCAAACTAACTTTCCATTAAGCCTTTGATCCATAGAGTTTCTCTTCCCAGCGGGACCACTGAATATCCGGTTCAATACAGGCTGAACTTTAAAGAGAGGCGTCCTCAACGCCTCCCCTCCTGTTCTCCTACTGATGTCAATCACGCCAGCGCTGCCACCTGGTGATTTATTTCATGGCCGCAAAAAGAAAAAAAATCAAACCCATATTTAAAAAGGTCAGACAGTCCATATCCATCTTCCGCAGATCGATTGGACATCAGGCCTAGAGTCTCTCTTGGAAAACACAAAATGAAGGGCCGCGTTCCACAACATGTTTAAATGTCTGAAACTGAAACAACTGTACTGCATCTTGGGACCTGATTGACAAAATCGAGCGTCAAAAAGGATGTTATTCAAGACACAATACGGAAATAACTCTTACAAGAGAAATCAACATTTTGGAAAAAAAGCCTATATGCTTTTGTGTTAAGAGATATTTGAGAAAATCAATAATTCTCAAATCTGTTTAAATGAGTGTGAGCTAAAAGGCAATTAGCAACATTAGCATAAAGAATAGAAGCAGGTTGAAGTTACAGAATAAACACATATGGTACAGTGTGTTAATAGTGAGCTTTAGGGGTGTTTTTAGGGGTATTTTATTTACTTTCGCACTGCTTACAGTCCGCAGCTTAGCTAAGCTAAACTAAGCTAATCACTTCCTAGCTGCAGTTCTATAGGCTAGGCTACTTAGCATACAGACATCAGAGTGTTATCAATCCTCTCATATACTGTAACTCTTAGCAAGAAAAAAGTAAGAATCTATCTTTTCATTTAAATGTTGTGAACAATTTAGCAAGCGGTAAAACAGCTAGCTACTGAGTCTACTTAAAATGACCTTAACTTTAGAAGATTTGTGACGTGTTACAAATTGGTTAAGGACAGATAAAACAAATATTCTGACCTGCCAAACAGACATTGACAAAAGAGACTGTATGTCAAGCTAAATAATTGTACGTCCTGTTGCTGGAAATGCTACAGTACTAGATGTGAATTATTAGTAAAAAAATGTTCCCTTTTAAAAGCATTATTCACTTGTGTTGAGTTACGTTTGATAGAAATCTAAGCGGCCAGCTGCTTTAGGAAACAACTCAGCACTTTTTACATTTCTATTTTTTTAAGATTTATGTTTTCAATGTAACAAACATGGCAAGATGATTTAGAAAAGTATTGAATTACGGACTAACTGATACTGGTTTGGATCTTATCATGTTTATAAGAGATGAGCTATATAGAATATTGCCGGCTTAACCTTTTAAGTGCAGATATAAATTGGATTGAAATCGGGGAAAGGAAAACACAACAGAGCCTATTGAACCAGGGTAACAATGTTGATGGAAACTCAACTGTTGCATATTCAGTTCAGTCTCAGCAGATGGTCAGGTCAGGCAAAACAAAACATGTTGTGTCACATCTTTCCATCATGTCATTTTATATTTCACTTACATCAACTCAAATGTCTACTTGTCACAGCCTAATTTGGGTTAGCGTGTTCTGTGTGAGGGCTTTGTCGTCAGTTCAATCCTAACGAAAAATGTAATCACCACATCTGCACATCACAAAACACCATGCAGGTGGAGGCTAAGAGCATGCAAAAAAAAACTTGTGAATGGATAACAAACTGGAGCACAGCAGGTCCTAAAATGCAGCATGCTGTTGCTTTCAACCAAAGCCAACCGATTGTGTTTTCTTGCTCTCATTGCCAGAGGACAATGCTGTTTAGAAAAATCACATTTCCGTCTGCCATTTATTTTGAGGAATTTACTAAAAGAAACAGTTTTTTGTTTGGGTGCTTTCAAAAGAGAAATAGCTGCAGGTTGATTCGCAGATTATATATTTATAAAACCCGACAAGATGACATTAAAGCTGCAGCGCTTGTTAAATGCAAAACATTCTTTGCGCTCCTGAAGCCTGCAGGGGATGCTTTTGGGCATTTCATAGAACCGCCATGGTAGTTGTAGTCAGTTAGAGGCTGCAGGCTCTGAGGAACCAAACCTGGAATCTATATTTACTATAAATAAGCTCCGAGCAAACCTGCAGCATTCATCTTCCCCTGCTAACCTCGCCTTTGTTGTTGGTTTTTGATTATGTTTAATGCTGCATGAAAAGCTTCATTAATCAGAACACATGCACACAAACAACACACGCTGGGACCTCTTACCTCCTCGTGAAGTATGGCCTTACACATGGAGTAGTTCCCCTTCAGCGCCCATGTCCCGTTTGCAAGACATTTCTTGTAGACGTTATCTGTACAGAGAGCAAGAGAAGAAAAAAACTATGGTTATAGAATAATTTTCTTACGTTTTCTGTTATTTTTAAGTGAATACTTCTTGTGTTTTGGTGTTGTATCCCTGGAAATGGACAGAATGTGAATTCTTGCAAGATTACTAGTGGCACCGTGACCTTTTCTTTCGTTTTGAGACTAATAGGTAGAGATATCATTAGAGGTAGTCACACAAGCTGTGAGTTTTCACACGTTCTCTGTCAACACAGTCTACCACCCTCTGCCAAAGCATAGTTATCTTTCCTTATATTTTGACCCCCGCTTTTTTAATGCAAATGACCTGCATACAATCTGCATTTTTTACTGTTTTACATAAAACTGGTTTTCCTTCAGTCCTGCTGTTCATAAGCAATGAGCAAATACAATTTTACTACAAGCTGTGACGAAATTAGAAGGCATATTTTTCACAATTTCAATCTGTTAAATCAAAAGAAAGACTCAGACTGGAGACTAGACAGGAGTGACCCAGTGATTATTTTCTATATAAAAAACACACTTTCTGCATATTGCTGGGTAATGAACCCAAGTAGTAGGGGGTCGGCATGAAAGCCCTGACAAATGGTAAATACAATTATATTTTTCCATGCCGGCTTGCTCTATCACAGCAAACATTTCTTGCTGCAATCTCGAGCCAAAAATAAAGTAATCTCTAGCAAATGTTACATTTATTATTTTCTTAAGATGAAGGAAATGGAATCGTAAAGTGGGACCCTGTGGAGTTGAAATACTGCAGTGAGGCAATTTAAAGTTGAAAGGGAAGATAAATATTTTACATTCGATATTTATTTTGACATCAGCAGCTGTCTGCAGGTGAGGCTGCTGGATGGTACAGCCTGAAAGCTTGAGGTTGCATTAATTAAAAAATGATAAGCATGTATTGAAGTTGTGGTGCTCGCCATAAATTGAAGTAAACAAGTTGAAATATAACAAAATAAATGGAGGATTGTTTACTTCTCCAGGAAATGCTTTCTGTCATTTTCGAGACAGTCAGCAGCGGAAGCACGTACCAATGTGTCAGACAGTTAAACCCTCCTACCGTAACAAAGCATTTTTCACTCAATAATATGGACAGATCTGACCCTGATCTCAAAACGGGGGCGACTCAGGTCATTAGAAACCTTTCCCAGTGACAGATCTCAGAACTGGGTGCAGAAAGTGAAGTTTGCTGAGCAGTCAACGACACGGTTGAAGCTACATTGGTTTACTCGGCAATAGGAAAGCTGTCAACATCCATAAATAATGAGACATAACATCAATAAAATGAAGTGCTTGTTTGCTTCTATTTTGGGGGACGGTTTTGCTCTCAGGTTACATCAACCAAACGTTTGGACGAATAGTAAATATCTATACCGTCTACACTTTAGATAACCTTGGTCCATATCCCTGAATTACGGTCCACATATTAGTGCTTATTATAGATATAGAATATATGAATGAATGAAATGGATGAAACCCTCCGATTCTATATATTTAATGGTCACACATGCAGAGCAGATGGCCTCTGCATTTAACCCATCCTAGTAGTAGGAGCAGTATTAAAGGCTCTTCGGAAGGAGAACTCATCAATGTTAAAACGGTTATATACAGCATTTTTATAATCAATATGGTTTATATGACTATAGAATTTTAACCCGCTTCTGCAGCTTAAGGGCGCGTTCTATCATTTTTTAGCTAATTGTTTTGATTTGTTTTGGTGAAATCGGATATTATTTTATTGTAAGAGCAAACATTTGTATACATTTTGAAGCGGAAATTATTTAAAGAGGACATAAAATTTCAGATTCATATTTGTATTTTGTGCCTCGACTGACATGTCTCCATGCTCTAATGTTCAGAAAGCTCTTTATATTTCTCATACTGCCTGTGCTGCAGCACCTCTTTTCACCCTCTGTCTGAAACCAGAGCTCAGTCTGCTCTGATTGGTTAGCTGACTGGCTCTGTTCTGATTAGTCAATCGTTTAGAGATGTCCCGCCCCTTAGCCTATCACGTACAATGTGTTGGAGCGCTATCCAATAGAAGCACAAGTGTTACATGAAGCTCAGCGCAAGTTCAACCAGGAAGACCTTCTTTACTCATTCATTCACTATTTCCATGTTACTACTCTCTCTCCTCTCAATAAGTGATCGGGGGCGTCACTCCCCAGCTTAACCAATCACTTCGCTCTATTCTCACAAGCCTATCATAGCGCTTCGCTAAACCTTTTAAATCTGCTCTCCCCTCTGACAGCTGTCATTTCAGGTGACTCGACTCAACCCTCCTCCATCCCCTTTTTCACCTCCTGTCCCTCTGAATCCAGGGTCAAGCTAAGCCCCTCCCCTTCAGACTGAACGCAACTATCCATTCACCACCACCAGTGTCTAGACCCCGGGGGATTTCATCGGATCGGTTCTCCCCTCCCGAATGATACTCCTGCACAACGCCGGGGCCTAATCGCCAAAACTCCATTACATTCATTCGTGTATTCCTGGCAATAAATATGTATTCTTACATCAAAACTGTCTCTCCTGATTGAAATGGTGATGTCATTATATCACAGAATAAAACATAGGAGTCTAATTAAACTTAGAAGAAAGTTGAATATGTCCAAAATAACGAAAACAAATTGAAAGTTGAATAATACCCAGAACGAATGAACGATGTGTCAACTGTTTAAAAGTTTGAATGGAGTTTTTAGCTCACAGCATAAATGAGTGGATAACAATAAAACATGCATGAAAAAGTGAGAAAACTTTAAATTACACACTAATATGAACAGATAAGCCATTTGTTTTAATGCAAAGGTGGAACATTTCTGAAAGTTCAGAAAAATGTATGAATAATATCCAGAATTTCATATGAGATAAACATTTTGAAGGTTGTATGACGTTTTAACATATTCAGCTTTCACCACCAGCAAGCAAAATGGAGTTAACTCCCAACAAAACCGTGGACTTTAACATTATATCATCTCGTAAATAATTTCTACAGATCAAAAAGGTGAAGCATGAATCTACAGCTCTTGCCGCCCATTGTTCGAACAATATTTGATGACCAAAAAACGACAGTATTCCCTCCATACTTAACCAACAGGTCATTCTAGTCAAAATAGCATATAATAAGTCTCAAAAGTAATAAGACTCACATTACAAAATAATATGTATTCTTCCTTCTGGTTTACTGATTAACTCATTTGTTATTATAACACAAGAAGGACATTTTCAAAGTCGTCGAGAGATGAACTCTGCATTATCTTAAAAGAGTATATGAAATGCGACCACATTAGTGTGGAGGTGGCCTGCGATGGAGGCTAATTTCTTTTTTGCATGTTTAAATAATGAGAGATTTTGAGATGGGATTGGGTTGCCTGAGGGCAATAATGTGAAATGAGTGGGGTAAAAATAGCATGTTGACACTGGAAGGGGACTGTCATGCCCAATCAAGATTACCTCGCCTGTGATATTCCCTAAACCCCAAAAGCAATATCCTAGAGAGCCTGAAATCTGTCCATGGAGAATTATGTCAAAGTCAACATTTCTCTCTGCATGGACATCTATATCCAAGAATAAACATTTGTATTTAGTTCCTAATGGAGAAGATTCAACAGTACATTCCACTATTTTGCTTTCTTTACTTGAGAAAATCTTAGTGTACTGGTACAAATCAGACATATTAAAGAGAGTTCCCATAATTATCTGCTTTTATTTCAATCAAATTGACACAACAATGCATGAGTGGCTTCAGAAAGCAAACAGAATTGTGTAAAAACAGAGAAAACAACCAAAAACGGGACCGCACAGAGACATCACAGTCGAGGTGTTGTGTGAATGGTAGCGCCTTCAAATCAAGCGGTGTGACCTTGTAATAAATTCTTTCTGGCACTGGACCACACAGTGATTTATGGCCGCTAAACCGCTTCATAGAAATAGACCATATTATGTCAAACATATCGCACCAAAGACTGAAAGTAATTGAAATCTTCATCTTTATGTTATAAGTTCAGTAAGAAGCAATTGATTAATTTATTTTACAAGTTTTACAGCTGAAGCAAAACAAGGTGGATTTCCTGCATAACTCGCGGTGGACGGTAACAAAGTATATTGACTTGAGTACTGTACATAAGTACATTCTTCCTCAGTATCTGCAGTTTATTTGCAAATGATGGGTAACTTATTCCTTTTACTCAACTGAAAGACAGATACTATATTTTTGGCTTCACTACATTTATATGAAGCCCCCCGTTAGTTGTTACTTTAAAGCATAGCTTTGAAGTAAGCAAATTAATTTACTTTTCATAAATGCATAAGGCTAGGCTACAGTTGAGTCCTACTTATATACAATATGTTCTTTGTCAGTAGTTTTCCAACAATGAAGTGGCTAATATTGGGCTTGAACTTCTATGAAGCCTATGAGATAAACAAATATATATATATAAAAATTAAACAATAATCAATTGACTTTCCCGGAAACAAGTTAATCCAAATAGTACTTTTGTGATCAGGCAATTGACGGTCAGAATAAGTTGTCAAAAAGAATGCGCCTAATAATGTGGTGTACCATGTTAAATAAGGTGAACAAACTATGTGGTTAGAAAACTGTGGCATTACTCCATCTAACCCCAACCCCACAATTGTATTGTCTCAAGCATTATGCTTTTTGGGGTTTTCCCTCTCCTGTAGTGTGTTGTATAGGTTTTTGTGCATGTCAATGGTCTGCAAAGGCTAAAATACCAAAGTTCCCTCCAAAGGGAGTTTCTCTCCTGTACAACCATAGTATAGTAACATCACCTAGTAACACTTGTGCTTCTATTGGCTAGCGCTCCCACACATTGTACGGGAAGGGACGGGGAATCTCTGAGCGGTTGATCAATCACAACAGAGCCGGCCAGCTAACCAATCAGAGCAGACTGGGCTCTGGTTTCAGACAGAGGGTGAAAAGAGGTGCTGCAGCACAGGTAGTATGAGAAAAATACAAATATGAATCCTGAACATTTGCATAATATATAATAATAGATATTCCCAACATAAATCAAACGTGAAAATGGCTCCAATACCTTTCCGAAGTACCATACAATTGTACTTGAGTAGAGCCCAACAGTTAATTCACCATGCAAGTTAACAAAGGAAATGTAAAAGTGTTGATCTAATCCTTTAACCCGCAAATGGGCAAACGGGTTGAATTATCTTTTTTGTAAAACACAATTCGAAATCATTGCAGCACGACATGTTTAATTACACTGAAATACACATCGACCTTACACTTTGACAGAAGAATGGTGATATACTGCTGGACTACCGTATAAAAATAGACGGTATATACTTTGCCACTTTATGACTTAGAGTAAATGTCAAGAATGTCTCTGTCGTTTCTTCTGATCGTGTTTGCTGTCAGTATGCATGAGGGTGTTTTACAGCTGAAGCACGTTAAAGTGGATTTAAGGCCCAGAGAACATAGTGGCAGTATTACATTTGCTGTTAGTTGTTTCCAGCTGCGTCATAATGCAAAGCCTGTGACCTTTGGGGTTATAACATGTGAGAGGCAAAACGTTTGACAATTGAAAGCAGATCGCCTGGCTCCAAAGCGGATAATCACACCTTCTGAAGCTCAATAAATATTAACACGCTGTGGCTGCTTCGTTTAACCTGACCATCAACTGGAAACATTTTCATCTCGACACACCTGTAAAGTTTCGTGACTGCGCCATGGACGGATGCCATTGCGGTGACATGATCTGTCCACAGACATATCAATATTTGTACTGAAAACCTCCTCGGTGGCAGTTCTTGCTACAGTATGTGTCTCCGGGACATTTTGACACACACACACATACACACACACACACACAGACCCACAAGGTGGAAACACACTATCTCGGCTGGCAACAATTTGTGGTTTTAAGGAGTGTTATGCTGGAACAATTTCGTGGCGAACTGAACAACTACTGTGTACAGCTTTGTGAAGTCCTCCACAGAGACCTCCATCCATCCAAGTATCCTTCCAATTTTACAATAAATATCAAACGACTTCCAGTAAATCGGCGCAAGAGGATAATGATTATTAATGCGCACTTTCTCCTGGGCTGTACCGCAGCCAGGTGCCAGTGCAGGAGAAGAGGGAGCCATGGGATGACATCAGTAACCGAGCTCCGGTCAGTTTTAAAATTATGAAATCCAGGTGGAAAACATTGTGAAAATGTGACATTTCTGTTGGTGTCATGTACTAATGTGAGGAAAGTTAAAGTCACCACCTTACTCCACACGCACCTGATGTTTTCAGCGCCTCTCATTGATGCTTAAGGTTTCTGTATGCTGTGGAATACAATCATTTGACTGTGCGTATCACTGTGTAACATGGGAGTAATATAATTGTAATATTGATGTAAAGTTGGTGTAATAATGGGGTAATATGGGTGTAACATTGATGTCGTAATGGTGTAATGTTGGAGTTATTTGCGTGTTAATTGGGTGCAATAATGGTGTATTAACTGGGTAATATAGGAAAAATATGTGTTTAATAATATATAAATGTATACCCTAAATGAGCAATGTATCTCAAGAGATACAGAGTGTAAGCTATAAAATAAAAGTCATAGTTTGAGGAAAAATCTTGAAATATGTAATTTTACCCAAAACACATAAATAAATTACAATAAATTATTTTCCAAATTATTTATACGCACTTGCCCATTCAACAGTTAAGTTACATGCTTTTGGTTATTTTGACTTTTTCTTACCAGCATTTTTTATGCACAAATAAAAAATGATGTCTATTTAAAGGTTCCATGTCATGCTTTTCCGGTTATTACCCGTCCCCTTGTGTGTTATCTAGCTTTTTCTGCATGTAAACGGTCTGCAGAGTCACAAACCCTCAAAGTACACCCTGTAGCGAGTACAACTCTAATACCTGTCTATGCTGCCCGTTTGGAGGTTGGGGGGGGGGGCATCCCCCGTCCATTCGCGATGTCTCGCTGTCTCGCAGACCTCACGCAGCAAGCAGGAAATGAACCCAGCTCACACTGTCCGCTCCTCGCAGCAGCGAGCGGCGCAACGTCCCGCCAACACGGCATCCAGACCCCATGCAGCATTCTCATCTGTTTGTCATTACTGGTGTCCTTTTCTGGTTGCTAACGCCATTGTAAAACATAATCACTGATGTTCCGCTGTAACGGTGGTAGACCATAGTCGTAGACTCATCAGAACAGAGTGGGCGAGCTGACCAATCAGAGCACAGTGGGCTCACAGGGAGGGGGGGGGGGGGGCAGGAGCTCCAACAAGGCGTGTAGGACAGAGAGTGAATACACATACTATACAGAGATGCTGTATGAGAAACCAATGTGAGTTTGGAAAATTGCACAATATAAATCTATTCTAGTAGACCTCAACAATGGAATTATGATCAGTAGAAAGGCCATGACATGGGACCTTTAACATTAATGTTTACACACGGTTTATTAAGAGCACAATGATTAGTGAGCCATAGAGGTGCAGGTAAGTGGTTCCCTTTGAAGAAACATGTTTTCCCCCTGCCTCCAGTCTTGAATCTAAACTAACTGCGTCTCGGCTCCAGCTCTGTTCTTAATGAAGCAAATAACCTTCCTTTAATGATTGACCTGAGCTGACACAAAAACGTGACTTTCACTAAATGAACAAGATGAGTTCAGCGCTCGTTTGGTTCATTTGGGACGGGCGCCAGTTTCTAAAGGTTTCTTGGGTTTCTTTCTCTCTCACTTCAAAGTGCTCATGTCCCGTTAATGTTCATACATAAACATTCCCAGAAAGTGTTGCAGGACACCTCACTCAGACTGCAGTGGCAGATATTAGCATTCTCCTGCAGTCTTCTTGCAGGTATAGGGGAACGAGCTTCTGAAAGAATCGTAAAATTTGCATTGGTGACGAGCTCAAGGTCCCTAAGATATGTCCTGAATTCATTTACTCTCTGCTGCCAAACTGGTGATTTGCCAGGAGTCTATAAAAGCAGAGGACAGAGAGCATCCTTAGAAGGAGGTTTTTCAGGCTTGGCGAGTAACTGATTACATGTACTTGGATTACGTAATCAGGATACCAGACAAAGGTAACTGTACAGCTGCATAAAAGAAAGACATAATCAGATTACTGTAACATTTCTGACGATTGGCGATTGCCAGCAGGATTACAATGTTACTAAAAAGAGCAGATTTTGTAAAAGAATCTGATTGTTCTTCTACTGTTATGTAGGCTAATACAAGTGTGAATCTATACGCCTACTGCCGGACTCTGCTTTATGGTTTTCACTTTCTTTGGTACATTTGTTCCTTTTTTAATTCAGTAGTTGAACTTATTTGTTTATAAAATAGTGCCTGAGCTTAATTTATTGTATTATGTATAAAACAGAGCATTTTCTGTTAGATCAGATTTTATTTTGTTTTTTTATGGGTATAAAAAAGATGTGATATGGGTTTAATATTGATTTTATGTGTGTGTTTAATGGGTGTACAAATGGTGTAATATTGGTGTTATGTGCTTGTAATAATGGTGAATTAAGGTGTAATATGGGTATAATATGGGTGTATTATTGATGTTATGAGTGTCATATTGGTGCACTAATGGGGTAATAATGGTGTATTGTTGATTTAATATTGGTGTAATTTGTGTGTAATAATGGTGTAATAAAAGTGTAATATGTGTGTAATATGGGTTTAATAATATCTTTTTTAAACTGTAGTATGTGCTCATGTGTTTCATCGTTGGTGTATAGGCTACTGCCTGAATATGCTTAATTAAAGGCAGGTTTACCTATACATAAAATCTACAGAAGAGGACACATAATACTAAATATATTGTTTAATCTTTTCTTAGGTACATAATACACTAAAATAAAATACATTACATTTTTTTTTACAGGTAACTACTATTTGTAACGGAATATATTTCTTAATGTAACCGTCCCCAGGTGGTTTCAATGTTGCAGGTTACATAACATATCAGGTTTAATTTCTGCTCAGTGACCGGCCTTTGTTGCTTCTGAACTGATGTTAAAAACAGCATCGGGCCTGTGCCAGGGGCTTGATCCTCCCCCTGGAAACAGGAGCTCTCTAGGTACACGTGGATGGAATTGGGGCACCCCTCCTAGCCCTGGAGCTAAATTATCCTCTTTTTATATTCATATCCAAACAATACCTGCCTTGCAAATGCGCCGCTTAGTAAAAAAGATCCGTCCTCAGAGGCTCCTCTCTGTGGCAAAAAATAAAGAAATCGCACAGCGGAGCAGAAACGCTGCAGTCTTTTCGGGCCCGACACAAGCAAATACGCTGACCAAAATGTAGTCACACCTACTTAGCGACTCGACACATCGGATCAATTGCTGCAGCTAAGAACCATCTTCCTCCTATGTGCATTCTGAAAGCAATTAAAACCAGGACCAGCAGGGAACAAAACAGATATTATTCGAACTAAATGAGGTGCTTGGGTTTTTATGCACCACTGTAAAGAAAAACAGACTGAGCTGTAACGTGACGTGTTCACTTTTTTATGCAGTAAAAAGCTACATTAAAAGTTCTGTACTGTTGCAGATGTAATACATGTTTTACGATGTGATACTTGTTTAAATTCTATTTATGATCTGTTTTAAAAGGGGTGAAGCAGTTTAGATATGTTTACAGCTGAATGTTCTTGCCAGTGCTTGTTCATTTTATTTTTTTATTTTCTATAAGGTCCATAGAGTGTCCATGTGTTTGCAGTAAAGTCTGGACAAAATCAAGACGCAAACTATTTAACCTCAGCACAAAACATTGTGCGGTTCATCAGAAGGATTGCAAATGGAAAGAAATGTGCAAAGTCGAGTACATTTACTCAAATACTGTCCTAGTACATATATGAGGTACAATTACTTGAATACTTTCTTTAATGTCAGCTAACACGTCTGCTCTGGGACATGTATCTGTTACAGTTACATACAAATTAAAGGGGCATTATTATTATTTCTGGGTTTTCCCTTTCCTGTCTTGATTGGGCTAGTTTGTACTTTAGTAACATTGTGACATCACTTTGTAACACTGGCTAATCAGCAGAGCTCTCCACTTTAAATATAGTATAAATATTGTTAATTTGTTATAATAGTATTACAATTGTTTTTTTTTTATAGCTGTCATAACAGTCCTATTGTTATAGGATTCTTCTATTTCTCTTTCTGTGTCTTTGTATGCACCACATATACCAAAGCAAATTCCTGGCATGTGTTAACCTACTTTCTTCAGATTCTGATTCTGATCCTGATACAGGAAAGGGGAAAGGGGAAAACCCCAAAAAGCATGATAGGACGTCTTTTAAGGTTTGGAGTTTTGGTTGGACAAAACAAAGATTGTAAAGGTATAACTTGGGATCTGGGTAGTTGTGTCAGCATTTCAATTTTTTTAACCAATCAATGGATTAATGTGGATGTAATTAAATAATCAGCAGATTAATCCATCTTAAAAAATACTTTAAGTAAATGGTTCTGATTTGACTTACATGACATGAGTTATGTTCTAATATCCTGGCTTATACATGTTTTTATAGTGTCGCATTAGTCTTTTTCTTAAGTAAAGGGCTTCAATACTTCCTTCTCCACTTCTTCCCCTACTGTGAGCCTACAATAATACTGTACCATCTAGGTAAAGGGGAACAAATCCTGCTGAATTCTGTCTCTTCCACAAGCAAATGTTTCACTAACACCTCGTAAATGCTGAGCGTTTCTGACACCTGACATATTACTGCAACTTTCCACATCTCCCCCTCACTTCCACACCAATAATCATGAGAGTTCAGGTGAGCAGTACCTGTACTCTGGAAAACATTTGGAAAGTTTCTGCCACCTCATTTTCATTTGAAAGAAAAACTTGTTAAATGAACCAAAGTAGAAATTGGAGCAACTCCTGAGACATTGCAGGCACTGAGGGGGGGGGGGCGCTGCCAGTTTTCACGCTGGGTGTGTGTTCTGGCTAACTTCAGTTTTCTTCTGCAGCAGGAGACACCTCAAGGGTTTCCAGAGGACTGCACAGTGTGTCTGGAACCAGGTTTAAAGAGAGGAGAATAATCTACTTTTTTGTCCGACTTACTGCAGGGAAAAAACAGAAAAACCTGCCCATCACATCACTTTCCTTTTTTGTCTTTTCTGTCTCTGATGCTTCCCGTCTACACGCCCTCATGCATTCATGAGCAGTGGTGGAATGTAGTAAACAACATCTACTCAAGTTCCATTTTAAAGTGCTTATACTTGTGTAATTTCACTTTATGTGACTTCATATTAACATCATACATCAGATTCATAGCTAATACAAAACAAACATTCACTAATAAATAAACATTAACATATAGTTATAGGTTAAAATATCCAGCAGCAGCACCTGTACCCGCTATGATTAAGACAGGGGCGGACTGGGACTAAAATTCAGCCCGGGACTCTCGACCGGCCCACTTCGGTACCGCCGGCCCACCTCGGTACCGCAAGTAAATACCGCTAGTAAATTGTCAACGGAGGGAGGGGAGGGGTGCTAGTGACTTATCTGACCGGCCCACATCGTCTGACCGGCACACTTCAGTACCGGCCCATCGGGTTTCGTCCCGAACGTACCGATGGCCAGTCCGCCACTGGCCATTTCAATATGTTGTTACACATAATGACTGCTTTGGTTTTGATGCAAATACTTTTTTACTTTTACTTGAAGAAAACATATTATAAGAATTTTAAGTTTATTATTGTATTTTGTGTCTCTCCTGGGACATGTCTCCATGCTTTAATGTTCAAAAAGCTCTTTATTTTTCTCATACTGCCTGTGCTGCAGCACCTCTTTTCACTCTCTGTCTGAAACCAGAGCCCAGTCTGCTCTGATTGGTTAGCTGGCTCTGTTGTGATTGGTCAACTGCTAAGGGATGCGTCAGAATATCCCGCCCCTTACCCTATCATGTACAATGTGTTGGAGCGCTAGTCAATAGAAACACGAGCGTTACAAAATTATGCCACTATGTCAAGGATGTAAACAAAGGAGTCCAATCCAAGCCAATGCTCACCTGAACTCTCATGAGATAATAGGGACTCTTAAATATTTTATTCTGAAATGGGCTATTGCACACAATAACTACTTTTTCTTTTGGTACTTAAGTATATTTTGATGCCAATACTTTTAAGATTTGACAGCAGGACATTTAATTAAAACTAAGTATTTTTACAATTTGGTATTGGTACTTTTACTTATTTGAGTACTTTTTCCACCACTCAATATTTCAAGCTCATTCAACAAAACGATGGATTGCATTCCTCATGAGCTCACACGAGAGTGAGGCAGGGTGAGGATTTTGCCACCACACTGACCACGAGCACTACTCTAAATAACACTAACCCCCCCCCCCCCTATCCACTTTGACTGGCACAAGATCCGACAACTCACAGCCAGTCGGTGAAATGTGCACGCGCGCACGCACGCACGCACGCACGCACGCACGCACGCACGCACGCACGCACGCACGCACGCACGCACGCACGCACGCACGCACGCACGCACGCACGCACGCACGCACGCACGCACGCACGCACGCACGCACGCACGCACGCACGCACGCACGCACGCACGCACGCACGCACACACACACACACACACACACACACACACACACACACACACACACACACACACACACACACACACACACACACACACACACACACACACACACACACACACACACACACACACACACACACACACACACACACACACACACACACACACACACACAACACACACACACACACACACACACACACACACACACACACACACACACACACACACACACACACACACACACACCAAACATGCATATGAAAGTCTCCCTCTGGGGACCATTAAAGGAAAGTCAAGCTTGGTGAACAAACGGCGAAAGGGCTTTCCGGGTGGGGCGAGAGACGAGCAACAATAAAGAGCATTATGCCAGGCTGAGTCACAAAAACCAGAGGAGGGCGTGCAGCGCTGAGGGCGTGCAGCGCTGAGGGCGCCAGTCACCAAACAGTCGCTGAGCGGTCTGGACACCGCCCCCTGGACGCACATCATCCCCCCGTGCATATGTTTGACAACATGCTGTAAAAATCTCAGAGAGCAGCAGACATATCGAGGAGCTTCGGATGATGAGCACATGTTGATCGATCCAACTAAAGAGGCCCTATTCTGCTTTTTGGGTTTTCCCTTTCCTGTAGTGTGTTATATATGTTTTTGTGCATGTAAATGGTCTGCAAAGGCAAAAATCCCATTCTCTCCTCCCCTCCATTGTAGTCCTTTGTTTACTTCTGTAACATGGTGACATCACTATGTAACACTCCCGCTTCTATTGACTAGTGACTAGTGCAACAAAACATTGTCTGTGATAGAGATGTCCCGCCCCGTAGCCTAAGTAGTTGACCAATCCCAACAGAGCCGGCCAGCTCACCAATCAGAGCAGACTGGGCTCTGGTTTCAGACAGAGGATGAAAAGAGGTGCTGCAGCACAGGCAGTATGAGAACAATAAAGAGCTTTTTGAACAGTAAAAAATCAGAGAAGGGGCACAAAATACAAATATTAACCTGAAGATTAGCAATATTTCCTCTATAAGATTCGTTTTATCACGTATGAGATTTAATTAAGGTTTCCTATGGAGCCACATAAGTCCTGTAAGGTGATATTTATTATTCTGTGTGCAGAAATTATTATCTTTGTTCCCAAGAGATAATACCTTGTTCATTAAAAATAACATTCACTTAAATTAAATTAATAATTATTGGGGACATTTTTTTTGCTACTGCCCCTATCCACAGCAGTACATTTCTTCCATGCCATTTTCCCTCCCTGCTTCTCTCAACTGGGAGCATGTCCACAGCATCTACTTTAGGTAAAACATTGACTATAAAGGTACCTCACACAACCCCGCTTTAAAACGTCCAAAATATCCCTTTAAGTCGAGGATTTGTCACAATCTAATTTTAGAAGGCTGGCCTGGCACCTAGTAACCTACTTCATGGAAGAGCTGCTACAGAGTACTGCTACTGCAGGGCAGGGAATCTTTCAATCCTCGGACACAATAGAGTGCTGCAGGACTGAGTCGTAAAACCAGGAAACGAGTCAGCACTTCTGCACTTCCGGTTCCCTCGTTTTAAAGTCAATAGGTTTCTTGAATGGGTTTTCAGTTAGGGGCTGAAATGAAGCTCAATGTTAGTTCAAACAGAAAGAAAAGCTTAACGTTTATTCATTGTGTTTCTCTTACTCCCCCAGCTGCCACAATCTCCAACAGTCATTGTGCTGCTGTCAAACTTTAAATCTGTTTTCCTCTCTGCTGCTGTCAGCTTTTCAGGCGTTATCGCTTTCCGCTCCACCCCATCAACATCACAACCAGTGTCTAGACCCCAGGGTGGTCCATCCCTTTCTACCTACAGCTGCAACTCCCCCTGAAGATAAGTGATATCATGATGGAGTGGCTGAAAACGATACACATTTCTATCATCTTGTGTCAAAACATTTTCTTTAATCAAAACGAGTAAATCCCTCCTGAATGAAAGAAGGTCTGTGGTTAATACAAGCTTAAGAGATGTTCATGGTTTGTTCTGAGCTAGAAAATATATCAGTTAATACCAAAATCCCATATTTCTAAAGCATCTATGTGTCTTTATAGACACATTTGTTAACATGTGGCTAACTGAGACTTCTAAACATCAGAAGACTTGTCTGTCTTTGGATTATGGGTGGTGCTTTGAAGTCATGCAACCATGAAGTATTTCATTTGTAGCCTAAAGCTAGCTTTTTCTAGTGTTTGCATTCACAGATTGAATCCCTTGTTAACATACGCCACTTTATAAAATATGCTGTTAACATTTCATGGTTCAACTTCTATTCTTTTTAATATTTTTTTATAATTGTAACCTTTGCTATAATTATGAGGTTTGAAAAAACAAAACATTGTGAAGGAGTCACATTGTGCTTTGGGTATTTTTGTCAGCTTTATCCCTTTTCCCCCTATTTTTATAATAAGAAAAATTAATTGATGAATGGAGGAAATTATCAGTGGATTATTTAATAGCCTATAAACTCCACCTAAACCAAAATCCTGCGTTAACATACATGCATGAGTAATAATAATCTAGAAATATAATATATTATAGAATAACAGTCACAGGGGACATTTAGGCTAGGTCTGTTTCTTAGCAGATTTGATATTTCTGGTTTTCAGTTCAGTTCATGACCCCTGCTATCTGTAACTGGAGCAGAAACAAGGAATTTACATCAGTCTCCTTCTTCTTTTTAGAATCCAATTTAAGATCCTTTTTCACTCGGAAATCTTTTCATAGATTTTTTCTTTGCATTGTAATTGATCCGCCGCTGAGATACATCTCAGATCTCGGGCTTATTTCCGTACCGACAGTTCGGAATAATAAGGGGAGCTGACTTTTGCTCTCGGGCACTTGAACTCTGCAGTAATCTCCCTCTGGATCAGAAGACATGCAGCATCCACTCAGCCTTTAAGTGCCCACTCTGTTCTCACCGTGCTCCCCTATCTTCCTCTAAAGCCACTTAGTATTGTCCGTATATAACTTACACTACGAGTACAACTACTACTAGTCCCCTTTACTTTACTGAGATCAGCACTGACACCTTGTTGGTCTGGGGATAAAACAACTGTGACTTCTTTTTATTGTTTCTTTTCATTAGTAAAATATAGGACTTGTTCTTCTTCTATTCCCTAGAATCATTCAAATAGAAAAACACTTGTTTTATCACATATGTAGAATGTAGAATATCCAACAAACATGTTTCTATATGTCAATGTGTATGCAAGTGTTATCATTTATATAATATAATTATATAATAATATAATAAGTTCTAGTTGTTGTGTAAATAAGATTCAGATTCATATTCTGAAACAAATCCCCGGGGGATCATTTCTCTCATGCGGCTTCACTGCCAGCGGCTTGGTGCATGCTCTGTTTTCCCACACTCGGGGCACTTGACATTGCGAGCCATGCAGATTTGAAAGACCAGTTTACAACTATAAATAGCCTATAAATATTAATATTTATGTCATGCATAAATCCAGAATTATTATTTTTTTTTCTAAAAAAGTCAGTACCAATAAAACCACACTTTTTTTCTCGCTGGAGGCAGTTGGCGCTTTACCCAACTTGCACTAATATAACTCTTGAAGTATTCCCTGCAGATGGTTATTCTGTAAGCCTGCCATTTGCTGCGTACATTTTGGCAGCCATTCTCCTCCATTTACGCAATTTCTGCTATCTAATTTGCACCGTTTAGCTCTGCCCACAATCATTTTGATTGGTTCAAATAAAAACAAGCAAAGAGGTGAGTTTCTCCACTATGCCAGAGTGATAATATGTGGAGCCAGCTAAGACAAAGTGCTCTGGACATGGGTCAAGTTATGCAAGACCTATGACCTATAGAACCCTCAGGTCTGCTGGCAATGACCTTACTGTATGCCTAATGTGAAGACAAAGACCCATGGTGAGGCGTATTTTTTATTATTATTATGGCCCATGACTGTGGAACAGCTTACCAGAAGACCTGAGGGCAGCAGAGAATGTTCATACTTTTTAGTTATTTTGGGTCACCAGTGACTTTATTTAAGCGACAGTTTTGAAAGGGGGAGACAGAGGAGATAACACTTGGTCTCAGGCCGGATTCGAACCAGGGTCCCCCAGATAATTGGGCCCTAGTTTATGGGAAGCCTATCCATACTTTTAAGAGACTACTCAAAACCTACAATTTTAATTTGGCTTTTAATTGAGCTTTATTTACAGTATTCTTGTTTTATTCTGTCCTGTGTTTATTGATTTATCTGGTTTGTGTTTAACACAAAAAGTTGATTTGATATGAATGTGGGTTTTTATTGTTGTATTTCTTTATGGGTTTTGTTTTTATGGGTTTGTGAAGCACTTTGTGTTACCCTTTGTGTATGAACGGTGCCATATACACAAAAGTTTGATTTTGAGTTGTAGCATTAGTAGTAGTGGTAGTATTAGAAGCAGGCACAAATACCAAGGATATACAGTAGTTATACACATCAGCCTCCCAGATATGGATTGGTTTCTGAAATGTCTTTAGCATATACAGATGCTTTTTACACAGGATATACATGTATTATATTTTCAGATTATTCTATCTAGCTGCACTCAACCTTACAAGTTGCTTTCATGCTCTTTCAGATAGAAAGATACTTTGAGAGCAGATATTCCTCCACACTAGTTATAATTCTGTCTGCATGATGCGTCAAAAACACTTTTATTCATGAAGAGTAACACCCAAACTCCAGTTTTTGGAGCTGTGTCATCTAATAAATAAGAAATCTTTCAAATGGATCAGCTCAGTACAATAGAAACACAGGGATTAATGGTAACCTTCGCTCCTGGTGGCAGTGAATCAGTTAGAAATTAAATGGAGTGGAAACTAGTTGGTCATCGCCTTTTCAGCCCTCACATTCTTTGTGGAGAAGACTCTGGCCTGTCAAGCAATTCTTTAATTTAAAGGCTTTCAACACCTCAACAAAACCTCTGACTTATAACTGTAAAACGAACTGGAATGTTTCCTATAAAAATTGATAATATTTAACATGAGCGTCTGGTTGAACGCACATGTTAAATGTGTCGAAATGAGCCGAGAAGCAGACGTGGTAGGTACTTGCAGTTGCGAGTAATTTGGGGTGAATACACAATTAATCATTATATGCATGAGCTTATGTCTTAATAATACTTAATAATATAAGTATAGTATAATCATTATTATGACTATTATTATGTCTATTTATTTATTGTTGATTAATATTATATTTATTTATGTCCTTACTTATGTATTTATTTATGAAATTATTATTATTATTTTTATTTATTTATTTTTTATTTCAAAATTATTTTTCTTTATATGTTTAAGAAGCTTGTCAATGTGTTTTGCAATCTTTAACAATAAGTAAAAAGAAAACCAACATTAGTAAGTATTTCAATGTTCTGCTGCCTTATATTTCTCCACTACATTTCAAAGGAAAATATTATACTTTTTATTCCATTACATATATTTTATAACTTTACAAATTAAAATGTTAAGATTTTACATGTAAAAAAGATAATCACCTCTAATGATAATGTATTAGTCCCATGCAAAGTCAATTTAGTCTATTCATAAATCAAATTTAGTAATCCATTCCGCATACGGTGAGATAAACGAACCACGGAGCTACGCTGTTAGAATGGCTAAAAGTGAAAACTAATAATAATAAAAAACTGATTGAGAATGTGTTTTTTCTGTAAGCGCCCCTCCGTTGGCTGCTCACTGAGCTTCATCAGAACAATTTGTGCTGTTAAGAGTTTGCTGTATAGCATTTTTGTGAATAGGAACACTCACACAACCTTATGTTGTTTTCACATTAGGTGTCCTTACCACAAACAACTTGTGCTTTCAGCTCAGTGATGAATACAAAACCTTGAAGAGAACTCTCTGAAGTCACAGTGTTTTTCAATACCTTTACTTTGGCGTGATAGTCCTTTGTGCAGTACGTGTTTGCCTCTCCTGCCTCATCTGTGAAAAATACTAAATGTTTCATAATGGTTAATTCTGAAGTAATTTATATAACAGCAAGTGATTTGGAGTTTAATCCTCATTAAGTAAACATTACATCATCTAATATAATAATGCGCAACATTACATCATCAGCGCCGGTGAAAGATGGCCGCATTGTCTTTTGGCTCCTCTCCAACTTTGCCCTTTTTCGTATTTTGTTTGTGTATATTTACTTTTTGCCGTTTGCTTTTAACATGGTTCGCAACATGCAAGCCAACCGCACCAACTCTGCTATACAATATAGCAGAGAGGAACTTCTTCACATCAGAAACTTTGTGGACAATAACCCACCGACAGACAATGGAGATTCGCCATGGCTGCCTCCTGCCGTCCTACCTGAGAGACGCAGGAGGAAGACAAAGCGGGGGTCCCGTGCCGGGCTGCTGGTCAGACTGAGGAAACGAGAAAACCGACCCCCTCTTCCGAGTATTCTTCTGGCTAATGTTCAATCGATTGAAAATAAGTTAGATGAACTCAGAAGTCGTTTTCAACGGGATATTAAGAACTGTAACGTGTTAATTCTCACTGAGACTTGGCTAAACTCCGCTATCCCGGACTCCGCCATTGTTCCTGACGGATTCACTATTTTTCGCCAGGACAGGACAGTTAACTCGGGGAAAAGTAAAGGTGGCGGTGTGTGTAATGACTAATAACAACTGGTGCACAGATGTGAGGATTATTTCTTCTGACAATTCCGCTCATTTAGAGCACCTCATGATCACATGCCGGGCTTTTCACCTGCCGAGATAATTCACATCTGTTGTGATAACAGCAGTGTATATTCCGCCGCTCGCCGACAACAACACGGCACTCGATCAGCACTTCCAAGTGCTTCCAACACATCAGCTCCACGACGCGCGGGGGAAACGCCGGGTTACGTATTGTAACCCTTGTTATATTAACACAGGCGGAGCCCTCTACTGGACTCTATGGGTACTACCCTCTATGCAAGCATTCACCTACTGAGATTTCTATAGACGTAGCCGGCCTTGGGGCGGGTCTACCTGAACGCGCGCGCATCTCACCATATAAAACTCACCTGACTATCATCCTACACCTCTCTTCAGCAAGCGGAATAGGACAGACAGTGCCCTGAGTAGAGGGCTCCGCCTGTGTTAATATAACAAGGGTTACAATACGTAACCCAGCGTTATATCTCTCACAGGCTCCGCCCTCTACTGGACTCTATGGATACAGTGGTCCAACAATACCATTCCACCCTACTGCCCCTGACCGGCTTTTCTGGTCAGCAGCTGCTGCCCCACATTCTCCTTTACCCCGATTGTGACCGTGGAGAAGTCTGGGCTGCGGCTGACAGAGCACACTCTGCTGCGCTTGCCTCGCACAAAGTGTGCTCAAAAAACAGTGCTGAGGGCCCCCCCCCCCCTCCGCCCATAGGCAGATGGGGAGAATCCCCAGCCCTGTATGGACTCACTGTGCACCTACCTCTCTGAGTCCCTAAGGATCACAGGGAGAGTGCAAGTGCCCATGCCCCACACTCAAACACTGACCCCGTGCAGAGTGTGTGTGGACTAAAGTGTGGAGGTCTACCACCCTCCTGCCTCTTGGCAGGGGGGGAGAGCCCTTCCGCCCCGTAATGGGCCAGTGCGCACCTCGCCCATCCCGGGACCCCTCAGAGGGCCCGGGAAAGGCGCATTACGTCCGGGGAGGGGGTCAGATGCCCACTGACCCACAGCCCCCCCCTCCCTCCTCACCAGTCCTGTGTTGCCCCAGCAAGCACAGACGAGGAGAAAGAGCCAGACATGTCCAAGAGATAAAACATTATGAAGGGACCGTTGAACAAGGCTGTTGACACAGCTACAGCCCGGAGGTTGTAGGGGTTGCCCTCCACTGTGGGGGGGATGGTCACCAGCCGCCGTTTGTGCCTCTTGTGATCCAAAGGCAGGCTGGAGAACCACCTCTGCAGGCGGCGCATATGCAGTAACCCCAGCGGGACCACAATGTGAGCAGCCGCCATGAGACCCAGAGTCTGCATGACAGTTAAAGCTGTCACTGTCGGCCCCTGTCGCAGCCTGTGAACCGCCCGGAGAAGGGACGCACGTCTGCTCTCTGACAGGGTGGCGCGTAGCGCGCCTGCATCGAGCATCACTCCCAAACACAACGCCTGTTGGCGAGGTATGGGGGTGCTCTTTTTCCCATTGATCGCAAAGCCTACTTTGGTTAGGTGTGTGATCAATTGTGCTGTGCAAAGCATTGCCTGTTCCCTGGACCCGGCCATGACTATGAGGTCGTCTAGGCAAAAGAAAACTCTCATGACGTGGGCGCGCAGCGGTTGGAGCGCTGTGGCCACACATTTGCTGAATGTGCGTGGGGATAGGGAATAGCCGAACGGCAGCCTGTTGTACTCGTAGGCTATCCCCTGGAAGGCAAAACGCAGATACTTTCTGTGCTCTGGAGCAATTTCTACATGAAAGTACGCGTCCTTCAGGTCGATGGTGGTGAACCAATCTCCCGGTTGCACCAGCCCCATTAACTGTTTAGTAGTTAACATGCGGAATTTCCTGCAGGAAATGTGGTGATTCAGGCCGCGGAGATCTAGAATAGGTCTGAATTCCCCTGTCTTCCTGAGAACCAGGAAGTACATGGAATAAAGACCCTTTTCTCTGTGCTGAGGGTGCACAACAGACACAGCCTGTTTCTGCACCAGAGCCTGAATCTCTGCTGAGAGGAAACCCATCTCCTCCTGGAATGACAGATTTACCTCTCGCATACCCATAAATGGAGGTGGAATGCTGCAAAACTGGAGTGAATAGCCCCGTTTCAGCGTCCTGTCCATCCACTTTGTTAGCACACAGCTGAGTTTCCATTCCCCATAACATTGTGTTAATGGACAAGCCCTCAGCTGTGGGGCCGCAGCTATGAAGCTGTCATACTCTCTGGTGACCCGTTCCGCCGCAAAACTCCCCGTGAAGGGAAGATTTGCCCATGGAGGGTCGACACAGAAAGGGCCGATTATTTACTAGGTAAATTACTAGGTCCCTGAACGCACCGCCGCGCGCTCTTGTATGAGCGCGCTCCGCCATAATGCTGTAATTATTTTTTTCTCCCTGTCTGCCGCTAACACGCCTGTTCACTCTCCTCTCCGTCTTCTCTCCCTGTATCGCTAACTCTTCTCTTCACTCACTTTCCTCTCCGCTTCTCTCTGCCGCTCTCTCGTCTCTTCTTCTGTGTTTCTCTCCCTGTATCGCTCACTCGTCTCTTTCGCCCCCTGTCGGCGGCGGTTAAAATAGAATCGCCCCGTCAACATTTAAATCCCCTATTAATGTGTTGATTATAGGTCCGGGTCAGTATAGGTCGGCGTCTGGGTCCGGATCCGGACCGCGGTCCGCCTGTTACTGACCTATGCTCTAGGAGGTTGCTGTGTTGTGTCTCTGTTAGAGACCAGCGCCCACCTATAGCCCTCTTCAGGCAGGTCCCTCCCCATCCTGTTCTGGATGCGTCCGTGAACACTGTGATGTAGTAGGAGGTCACCCGTCCCAGTGGAGAGCCCCTCCGGAGGTGATCCGGGGACCCCAGAACCGGAGGTTGCCCTCCACTGAGGGGGGGATGGTCACCAGCCGCCGTTTGTACCTCTTGTGATCCAAAGGCAGGCTGGAGAACCACCTCTGCAGGCGGCGCATATGCAGTAACCCCAGCGGGACCACAATGTGAGCAGCCGCCATGAGACCCAGAGTCTGCATGACAGTTAAAGCTGTCACTGTCGGCCCCTGTCGCAGCCTGTGAACCGCCCGGAGAAGGGACGCACGTCTGCTCTCTGACAGGGTGGCGCGTAGCACGCCTGCATCGAGCATCACTCCCAAACACAACGCCTGTTGGCGAGGTATGGGGGTGCTCTTTTTCCCATTGATCGCAAAGCCTAATTTGGTTAGGTGTGTGATCAATCGTGCTGTGCAAAGCATTGCCTGTTCCCTGGACCCGGCCATGACTATGAGATCGTCTAGGTAAAAGAAAACTCTCATGACGTGGGCGCGCAGCGGTTGGAGCGCTGTGGCCACACATTTGCTGAATGTGCGTGGGGATAGGGAATAGCCGAACGGCAGCCTGTTGTACTCGTAGGCTACCCCCTGGAAGGCAAAACGCAGATACTTTCTGTGCTCCGGAGCAATTTCTACATGAAAGTACGCGTCCTTCAGGTCGATGGTGGTGAACCAATCTCCCGGTTGCACCAGCCCCATTAACTGTTTAGTAGTTAACATGCGGAATTTCCTGCAGGAAATGTGGTGATTCAGGCCGCGGAGATCTAGAATAGGTCTGAATTCCCCTGTCTTCCTGAGAACCAGGAAGTACATGGAATAAAGACCCTTTTCTCTGTGCTGAGGGTGCACAACAGACACAGCCTGTTTCTGCACCAGAGCCTGAATCTCTGCTGAGAGGAAACCCATCTCCTCTTGGAATGACAGATTTACCTCTCGCATGCCCATAAATGGAGGTGGAATGCTGCAAAACTGGAGTGAATAGCCCCGTTTCAGCGTCCTGTCCATCCACTTTGTTAGCACACAGCTGAGTTTCCATTCCCCATAACATTGTGTTAATGGACAAGCCCTCAGCTGTGGGGCCGCAGCTATGAAGCTGTGATACTCTCTGGTGACCCGTTCCGCCGCAAAACTCCCCGTGAAGGGAAGATTTGCCCATGGAGGGTCGACACAGAAAGGGCCGATTATTTGCTAGGTAAATTACTAGGTCCCTGAACGCATCGCCGCTCGCTCTTGTGTGAGCGCACGCTCCACCATAATGCTGTCTTTACCACTACGGTAAACTGCATTAATCGGAGTCTTTACTCTAGGCGTAGTGTGTTCTACTGAGGTCCCTGAATGCACCGCCGCGTGCTCTTGTGTGAGCGCGCTCCGCCATAATGCTGTTTTTACCACTACGGTAAACTGCATTAATTGGAGTCCTTGCTCTAGGCGTAGTGTGTTCTCTGACAGTAATACGCCGGCCATAATGCCCCTGTACCCGCATAGCGCTTTCCTTTAGATAGCACTCCCTGCGGTTCATCCCTCTCATCTGCGCATGCCCACTAGCCACCTCCTTTACAGGAGCTACAGCTGGGGCAGCGAATGGGGAATTTGTACGGTTAACATTGTGTGTAAGTGTAGCATTTGTGGAAACAAAAGACACTTAGATGTGGATACAGATCAACCTCATTCTTATTAGAAAACGTAGTGATCTGTGCATTATGCAGGGAGGAGGCGGGATTCGCCCTCGGGCGGAGAGATTTTCTCCCCCCGCCAGTCAGATCCGTGAAGACGGAGCACCCCACCTGGCCGCTCTCTGCTGCTGCGGAGCCTGCCGGGGTTGAGTGCCCGTCCCCGTGAGTGCCGGCACGCCGGTTCCACGGGATGGGCCGAAGAGGTGAAGGGCGCCGCGGGCACGGGATCTCCTCTCGTCTCACTGCGCTCCCTCGTCTGCAGGAAAGCCTGTGGAGGAGCGCGCTGCGGTTCCTGAGGACTCTTTTCTCTACTGAGGTCTTTGAACGCACCGCGGCCCGCGGACATTATGGGGAAAAGTGGAATTGTGGAGAGAGATGACTCTTACTCTGGGATAAATGCAATCGTTTTTACTGAATGCATTATTCCACACACACATCACTCTAGAACTAGAGTTTACAAACGTAAACCACCGTTCTCCTGCGGAGGTCCCTGAACGCACCTATTATTGTTATTATATATATATATTGTTTTGATACTACTGACATATTTTATATTGAAAATGTTAACTTCTATTTACATTAGAACTTTTAACTTCTATTTACATGCATACGACACACCTGGGACAGCGTGATGCCGTTGTTGATATTGTCTTGAGTGTGCAAGAGAACCTACATGGCGATTAAACAGATCCTGTATCTTGCAGATGCGCCGGTGAAGATGGCCGCATCGTCTTTGTGCTCCTCTCCAACTTTGCCCATTTTCGTATTTTGTACATATTTATTTTACTTTTGCCGTTTTACTTTTAACATGGTTCGCAACATGCTAGCCGACCGCACCTACTCTGCCATACAATATAGCAGAGAGGAACTTCTTCAATTGCGAAACTTCGTGGACAAAAATAACCCTCCGACAGACAATGGAGATTCACCATGGCTACCTGTTGCTGTTCTACCTGAGAGACGCAAGAAGAAGACAAAGCGCGGATGCCGGGCCGGGCTGCTGGTCAGACTGAGGAAACGAGAGAATCGACCCCCTCTTCCGAGTATTCTTCTGGCTAATGTTCAATCCATTGAAAATAAGCTAGATGAACTCAGAAGCCGGATTGCTTTTCAACGGGACATTAAGAACTGTAACGTGTTAATTCTCACTGAGACTTGGCTCAACTCCGCTATCCCGGACTCCGCCATTGTCCCTGATGGATTCTCTATTTTTCGTCAGGACCGGACTGCTAACTCGGGGAAAAGTAAGGGAGGCGGTGTGTGTGTAATGACTAACAACAACTGGTGCTCAGATGTGAAGATTATTTAATCGGACTGTTCCGCACATCTAGAGCACCTCATGATCTCATGCAGGGCCTTCCATCTGCCGAGGGAATTCACATCTGTTGTGATAACAGCAGTGTATGTCCCCCCACAGCCACTCGCCGACAACAACACGGCACTCGATCAGCTGTTTGGGATTATTGATAAGACCGAGACTTCACGGCCAGATGCGGCGTTCGTTGTGGCCGGAGATTTCAACACCGCCAACATGAAGAAGGTTTTGCCAAAATATTACCAACACATCAGCTGCCCGACGCGCGGGGCAAACATACTGGACCATGTTTATTCCCCTTTCCGGAATGGATATAAGGCTCTCCCTCGCCCTCCCTTCGGCAAATCAGACCATATCTCACTACTGTTGTTGCCTGCGTACAAGCAGAAACTTAAAAGGGACAGACCGATAACAAGGACAGTACAACGATGGAGCGAGGAGTCAGATGCAGCACTGCAGGATTGCTTTGCATCTACGGATTGGAGTGTGTTTGAGGACAATAACATCAACACACACACGGACACTGTCATCTGCTACATTGGGAAATGCATCGATGACGTGGTATCGAAGGTTTCTGTACGGACATTCCCAAATCAAAAGCCCTGGATAAACTCCGATGTGCGCTGCAAGCTGAAAGCGCGCACTATCGCGCACAGAGCTGGTGATTTGGAGGAGTACAGGAAGTCTAGGTATGATCTCCGGAGAGCAATTAAAAATGCAAAGAGACAGTACAAAGAGAAGGTGGAATCTGACTTCAAAGGCTGTAACACTAGGAATATGTGGGCGGGACTAAGGACAATGACTGACTACAAAGGAGCAGCGGGGGGTGCTGCGGGAGTGTCTGCATGCGCATCTCTCCCAGATGAGCTGAACAGTTTTTTTTGCACGCTTGAGAGCAGCCGGGCTGTGGAGGTACAAAGGGACCAAGAGCTACACTGCCCTTTTGTTTTAAATAGGGCAGATGTGTGTAAATCCTTTAAAAGGGTTAACCCACACAAGGCTCCTGGACCTGATGGCATCCCTGGCCGTGTTCTCAGGGTGTGTGCAGTTCAGCTGGCAGAGGTGTTCACAGACATCTTCAACAGGTCCCTGCTGCAGTCTGTAGTCCCCACATGCTTCAAACATTCCACTATCGTTCCTGTCCCGAAAAAGACAATCATCACCTGCCCCAACGACTACCGCCCAGTAGCACTCACCTCCACCATAATGAAGTGCTTTGAGCGGTTAGTCAAATCATTCATCACCTCCTCCCTCCCTGAATCTCTGGACCCCCTGCAGTTTTCCTACAGAGCAAACAGGTCCACAGACGACGCCATAGCCCTCACCCTCCACACTGCCCTCTCACACCTGGACCCGAAGAACAGGAACACATATGTGAGAATGCTGTTCATTGACTACAGTTCAGCATTCAATACCATTGTGCCCTCCAAGCTGGCCATCAAGCTCAGAGACCTCGGGCTCAACAGCGCCCTCTGTGACTGGATCCTGAACTTCCTGACGGGCAGACCCCAGGCAGTGCGGGTGGGAAACATCACATCCTCCACCCTGATTCTAAACACCGGTGCCCCTCAAGGCTGCGTGCTCAGCCCTCTCCTCTACTCCCTGTTCACCCACGACTGCGTGGCCACACACAGCTCCAACACCATCGTGAAGTTTGCTGATGACACGACCGTCATCGGCCAGATCACAGACGATGACGAGACGGCGTACAGAGAGGAGGTCGAAAACCTGACATCTTGGTGCCAGGATAACAACCTCCATCTCAACATCAGCAAAACCAAGGAGCTGATTGTGGATTACAGGAAGCAGCAGGGAGAGGGACACGCCCCCATCGCCATCAATGGGACTACGGTGGAGAGTCAAAAGCTTCAGGTTCCTTGGGGTCCACATCACTGAGGACCTGACATGGTCTCTTCACACCACCACCATCACCAAGAAAGCTCGACAGCGGCTCTTCTTCCTCCGCAGGTTGAGGAGGTTCAAAATGGATTCCAGGATACTCTGCAACTTCTACAGGTGCACGATAGAGAGTATCCTCACTGGCAGCATGACGGCCTGGTACGGCAGCTGCAAAAACTGCACAGCACATCACCAGGACGGAGCTGCCATCCATGGAGGACCTTTACTCCCAGCGGCTCAGGAAGAAATCACTACGGATTATCAAAGACCCCCATCACCCCAGCCACAAACTGTTCTTTCTGTTGCCGTCTGGCAGACGTTACCGCAGCATCCTGGCAAGGACAAGAAGATTCGGAGACAGTTTCTTCCCGCGGGCAGTGAGAAGAAAATTGAACAGTTGAAACAACTTCAAACATTCATCTGCTACTCAGTAGTATGTATCTAATACCTAATATATATATATCATTCCAATAACTTGTATATAGACTCGTACTGCACTATTCCACATCATCACTTTATTTTATTTTATAACTATTTTTCTTTTTGTATTGCTCTTGCTCTTATTGTTATTATGTTATTATGTTGCATTGTTGGAGAAGCCTGTGACATAAGATTTTCAACTACATAATTACTCTGTAGCTATGTCAGATTGACAATAAAGAACCTTGAACCTTGAACCTTGCTTATTTCTCCTCTGACACTTTATCTTTACAGTGACCTGTGTAGCATCCTATACATCACATGTAAGTGATTATTCTGATACCATCATGTTTCATCGGTTATAAACTGGCGAAGCTTTATTTATTGTGTCCCACCCCAAATATGTGGCTTTGAAAAAGATAATTTCATTGTATTTCAAAATGGCGTCCATCAACACAAGCACTATTTATTTATCGAAAGAGAAATGGTTAAGTTTGTAATTACCAGTGTTGTCAGTTCAATATTTTTAATTAATTATAGTAAGGGAACATCTTAGGAGTTAGTGTAGTGAGTTTCAGAGCAGTGTAATAATTATTTGACCTAAAACTAAATGTTTTTATGAATGTCCTCTGAGGAGGACATGGGGATTTGCTAACTTTTTCCCCATTTTACACGACACAAATGGAGGCCACTATGGGCCAAAACTAACACGTAGGTTTCTGTAGGGTTCATGGCAGACGGATGCAATTGCTCTCAGGAGGATAATAATAAAGGTGTGTTAACTGCTGAGCCTATTTACTGTGCATACGACACACCTGGCACAGTTTATTCATTTCACACAGGTTACGCAATCCATAGCGCGTGCATGTCGTCGTCCAATCCTTTTGTCAATCCTTCTTAACCGCCTTCGCTTCCGAATCAGCATTGCTATTGCATTTGACTGGTCGACGATCTGTATTTGTGTTTGCTTAAATAACTCAGACGAAGCTCATGTCTGAGGTCGGAAGGTAAACAGACGCCTCATATACAGCAGGTGAGCGTGGCAGTATATGTGGGAGGTTTTTCTTCTTCTTCTCTCGGTTTTTTGGCGGATTGCAACTTTAAGGTGCATACCGCCACCTACTGTACTCGCCGTGAAGTTGTTTGCGGCCTGCCAGTAAACCCAAAGCAGAAGAAGAAGAAGTGACGTCAGCGGCTTAATTAGCCTAATCCACCCCCAGGAACTCATTTCGGTGTGAACGCGATCTGCTTTAGTTCATCAGAACTAAAAGAGTTCTCATGAACTACTGTGGGAAAAGTACTTGGTGTGAACGCGCCATATGTTCGTATGACAAAATAAAGAACCTTGAACCTTGAACCGTTTTCCCCTATTGACCCCAGGTGGTAATGTCAGCGTAGGGGAGGCCTTTTTTTGGGCTTTATTAGGCCTTTTAGACTGCGCTCGAATGGAGATTATGTTAATCCTGAAGGTGAATTGAACCTCGCAGTGAACTAAATTATTACCCGGCTCTCAGTCTCTCTGTCCCTCATGTGGATACTCAGGGTCCTTTGGGTTTTTTTTACACTTTAAATTACCAGGTAACACATTTGCTTTTATCTCCTAAATGTACTGTTTACTGTGCTTTGTTTGTTTTACCTTCAGAGTGCTGCAGTGTCGTAAGTGAATAAACGTGACTATAGATCCATATTTTTGATCAGGCAGATGTCTTATTTTAACATTGGTGCTGTACGGTGGCCGACAGGGGTAGATTTGTTACAACGGTTACTAAACGCTGCAAATACAAAACGCTGCAAATAAAAAAATGCTGCAAGAAGCTCAAAGCACAACGGAAATGTGGACACTAAAAAGCCAACTTTCAGTGTCAATGGAAACGTACCTATAATGTAAGTTTAATTGGCTCATTTTAACAATGTGGTCGTCCTCCATGAAAAGTCCTACCGATATTACTACAGATCTGCTGTTAGCTAGCTAGCTAACTTAGCTAACCTTGTGTTTTGGCATATTTGTATTTTTATATTGACACGTTTCTTCTAATGTTAGAGTTTTAGGTCATTTTAGCGCGTTTGCACGGGTCTGCCACTGTAGGGGGGGTTAACAAATCACGGGTCGTGGGGTCCCCCAAGTGTCAAACTTGTTTTCCCCCTGCATTCTGATGAATTTCTCTGCAAAATGTTATGGTAAAGATGTGTGTATTTATGTAACGGAAAAACTGAATTCCGGCACCAGATGACAATTAAAAAGATAAAAAGGTTAATGGTTAGTGGTATATAATACAGAAAGACATTCTTATTTTTATGGATTTTTTCTCATTTATTGTAACACACATGTATGCACTATTTATTCTTCCCTTCACCTTTTGTGTCTTTTCTTTTGTGTGTTCATAAAGCACCTAGTCACATCAAGGACACATTAATGCCTTTAATTCATTTTGACCCTGCACGTAATAACTTGTGTGTTTCAGCAATATTTCTGCTTATGTTCAAAACCCATTCATAACATATCCCACATATCTAGTTCTTTAAGAGGTTCGGAAATAAAGCTGTATTATTTACTTAGTATAAAGTCGTAGTATTATTAGGGGGGAAAACTTCGGTATTTTATGAGAATAAAGTTACAATATAAAAAATAAAAAAATCAATCTGCCTGTCTACTCTGCATTAGGCTTTTATTATATAAAAATACCCCCCAAAAAACGTTTGTTTCATCTTTAAATATGATTTGATGCTTTTGTGCAGATCCATTTTGTTCTCACGAAAGAAACAAATCCATATGACCTCATTTTATCTTCTGTTTGTCAAATTCTGATTAATCTCAATATAATGGAACAGGAAAAGGTTAGGTGGTCATCCGTCAATCATTGCTGTTTGAGACGACGCAGACATGACAACACTACCTGATTCAGTTTCCTTTTATTTCTTCCAGAGATAAATATGTCACAGTGTAATGCGATGATATTATCACTGGTATGTCCACATTATGCTTGAAAATGTTTCATGGACACAGGGTGACGCATCAGAAATGCATCCAAGTTGGCGTTATGGTGATACAAATTGAAATAAAGTGTGAGGAAAATGTTTGAAGTGTCAATAGATTCTGAAATTCTCTTTCAGGGACTCTGATGGGTCACATGAAAGTATAAATTGTACATGTATACATATATATATATTTCTAAATAATATAAGTAGTCCTTGTATGGACAGAGTATCGTCCACTACAAAGGTGCCCTTGACCCATGCATTGGTTGCACAACACTGCTATCCCAATGGTGTGAAGTGGCTGCAGGAGGCTTAACTTCACCATGTGCTGTGGTGTGCATGTGTGATTTGGTGTGAATTTCCACCAAATAAAGAAAACCAATTACAAAAAACTAAATTAGGAGTTACGTTATGTTCTTTGTTACACATAATAGTAATCTAAGTATATTTGGGTTTTGGACTTATATTTTAGGCTCGAGGATATAATAGAGGCCTCTGTTGCACCTATCCTAGCCAGAACACTCTTGAGGATTCCAAAGTTGATTAAATAAATCTGGTTTGGCAAAAAGTACAAGCTAAAGGCTAACGTCATCATGCTAACATTCTCCCAATGTCAATGCCATGTTAGTGTTGAGCATACTATTTACCAAGTCACCAACTTAGTTTAGCATGTTAGCATGCTAACATTTACTTTTAAGAAGTAAACAGCAAAGCAAAGAGGAAGCTAGGCAGAAGTGCTACCCCTTGACGTAACCAATCAGATAACAGATAAAGCGGCGCAAGCTAGCAGTGGACTGCTGAAAAAACGAGCATAGACCAGCTTAAGATGGTTGCTGGTTTTAGCTGGTTTTAGCTGTGTTAGGCTGGTTTAGTTGGTTTACCAGGCTGGTTTAGCTGGCCAGGCTGGTCTTGCTGGTTCAAGACCAGCCTGGCCAGCTAAACCTCTATGCTGGTTTTAGCTGGTAGTTAAGCTGGTCTATGCTGGTGAAGCTGGTATTTATGCTGGTCTACTACCAGCAGTCTTGCTGGCGAAACTGAAACAGACACAGTCAGACAGAGAGGGCGGGACACGGGGGAATGGCGAGACGGCAGTGGTTGAAACAAAGCGGTATAAAACATGGTTTTGACTGGCGCTAACGGTCGGGGAGTGAAGATCAGTTGGGCGTTTCTGTGACTGCCCAGCGGTTGCTCTTCTGAGAAGAACCGCTCTGACAGCTCTCTCTACTGGGAAACGCGCTAAAAGTCCTTCTGGAGGTAAGCAACACAACTTCACCCAGTCTGAGGCTCTGTTTACACGGAAACGAAAACGAACCGAATTCGATATCAAAAAGTCTTCCGTCCACACGGAATCGGCTCAAGAAACGTGTCCGTCCACACGAGACCGCTCGACCCACTGGCCATGGTTGCCTGGTTGCCCTTCTGTTTATTCTCCGCGGTGGATTTAGCAACATGTAGTTCATGTAGTTCTCCATGTCCACTTGTTTCTGATGGTTGTGGTAGAGGGGCTGTAGATTTGGGTGAGCAGCAGAGGTGGGAAGAGGCAGGGCTTTGGCTGTTTCGGCGGCCTCAGTTTATCTTTTTCTCCCTCCCTGAGGCGAGCGTGTGCTCCTGCTGTAAAAGGCAGGTGCACCGCACCCACTGCCACTAACTCTGAGCCTGGCTCCCGAGCAGGACGTTCAATCTCCCCGGTAGTCCACCAGCAGATGAAAAACACCCACCTCTCCGCCTCTTCCAAGGGACGAGGGAACCGTGCGGCAGAGTTTCCGTTAGGTCAACATGTCCGTTAGAGTTTAAATCTTTCGGACAAAAGTGCCGGTCAAAGGTCTTCTTTGTTATTTATTGAGCTTTAAAACAAATTGATAACGACTCTATATAATAATATAAGAATAATAAACGGAGCCTCTCTTTTCCTCCCCCTCTCCTGACAGCCCGTCAGTATCCGTCTCATGCAGCTGGCTGATCCAGTAATGAGTGACCCGACAGTAAAAATAAACATATTTATAACTAGTATAGGTAGTTTGAGAGGTAATTAAAATAGCTAAGTGTGATGATCTAACTTGAAGTGTGTGTTTTGCTCCGCTCACCGCTCCATCACAACGGGCGGAGCTGCAGGTGATCATGCAGAGCTGCGTGTCTCTGTCAGCAGCAGCTGATCTCTGATCTCTCTCTCTTGTCCGATTAGACTTCACTCGCGTTTATGTCCATATCGATCAGATCTAGCTAGTTCTAGCTAATGATATGACTGCCTGCGTATCAAAGGACACCTTAACAATAAGCGACATTTTGACCGGAGAGATTTAGATTTGCCGGTCTTGAGCATATTTTACCGGTCATAGTCTGGTAATTGTTAAGGAATAATTCTTCTAGATATCTAACCTTTTACTCTGACATGTGTTATCTCCTTTAAGGAAAGGCCTTGGTGCCATATGTGTTGTTGTCACCAGTGTGTGACCGGTCAACTTGACTGGCACGAAGGGTAATTGTTGTGGGAACACTGAAGCACTTCTTTATCGGTGTTTGTGGGCTCTAGGATGTGAAATCCTTGAGGCCATGAGCGTCGGACGCAGGTGATTCAGTGTTTAGCCTACTCCTTCAGAGATGTTGATTTCTCTCTGTGAACCTGTTAAAAGGTCTAGCATAGAGAGAGGTTCTTCAGAATTGACGTGGCAACTCTACCGTGTAGTCAGAACCTCTGACTCTTTGATTTGTGATGTGAATCCTCCGGCCGAATACTCTGAATAAACCCATCAGTGTTTGACATCAAAGCTCCAACTCTCACCGTGTCTCCTTCCTGAGTCGGTGACTCCATGCATTGCTACACAGAAGTTTCCTCCACAGTAATTACCGGCTAACGGAAACTCTGCCGTGTGGGGGGGGTCTGCTGGAGGCTCCTGCTGGGTGCACTGTTCTGCGAGATACCGGGACCTGGCTCGAAACACTCGGAACGGGGAGAGGTGGGGAGAGGCGGGGCTATGGCGTATAGGGCATACACACGGAGCCGTTTGACCCTCCCAGAGCGTTCCGTCCGCAGATCTACCCACCTTGGGACCCGTTATCGTTTGAGGGCTCCGTTTCCGCAGTTCCGTTACGGCCTCGTGTGAACGAACCCTCCATACGATAGAGAACTGTAGCGGATAACACCCGTTCCATCTCCGTGCAAACGCAGCCTGAGAGTAAAAGGTTTCTCGAAGGTTCGTTTTGCTTTCTTACAACGTTACGTTAATGTTAACTTAACCTTAAGTTTGCTAGGAGGCTATTGTTACTTCCCTTAACAAGAGCTAGCTGTCTTAGCAGTTAGCAGCTAACGTTTTCCGCAGTTTGTGTTTCCCCTGAAAAACGTGATGTAGTTATTTAAGGGTAAGTTAACTTAACGTTATCTTACAAGTTGAGAGAGTTACGTTTTGTTTAAAATCGTCAATGTAATGCACGTTAGAGGTTTTGTGTTGAACATGAAGTTAGCTAACTGTAGCTCACTCTACCAAAGGTTAGCATGTTAAGCTGTACTTTCTGTGGCAGCTCGCTTAATACAAAGAGGGTGCTTCATTGTAAACTTTTCTCTCAAATGTGTGTTAAATCTACCTGAAATTGTAGGGACAGTTTTTTTCTACTCAACGATACAGACCATTGTTGAGGAGATGCAAGACATACTGTAAATGAGTTGGGTCCGACATATACTTTGAGTAATGTTACTTTGCTGCTAAAAAATGAAACATTATCAGAAGAGGACATCACCAAAGTGTGTGAGTCTGTCAGGGGATTTGATCTGTTCTCTGCATGTCGTACAGGGCCTATGTACACACTGCTCTGGTATTCATTAAAAATATAATTGTAAAATGTAAGTCTCCTGCTCTTGTCATCGTTCAGGCTTTGCATTTGAACTCCTATGACTGGTTGCGGACTTGAAGGGAACAACTTCCTGGCTTTCCTGACATCCAGGAAAAAGGTGAGATTCTAATCCATTTCAATGCCAAAAGCAAGTTATTGTTTGTCCTCCTGTGTTGTCTTATTTCCTTATCTTTCTTTCAGGTGTAACATCTACCAATGGTCTTACATGACATAGACCTCCTCCACCTCTTTGCTGTCCTACTAGTCAACCCTTCTGATCAGAGCCTTTCCTAAATAGTGATAAGTTGTTTTACAGTTCAGTGTACGTTCATTTAGCAACTTAATGCTTTACTGCTGTTGAATAAACCCTATATTGCTAGTGATTTTATTAAAACTATGATTTGCAATATTTTTGATTCCAATTACAATAATCTTTTTGTTATAATTGTAAAACACATCTTAGCATCCATTAGCAATCAATCAAACAAATCATCCAACACAAAATAGAAGAAATCTGGACCTATTCTATTTATTTTTATACAGCAGCATCTATTGGGACTGCTCATTGATGTCTTCAAGAGCCATTGAGTCTACCTTTTGTAGTCGGCCTATCAGAATGTTTATAATTTCTTTGTCTCTTAACATTCCTATAATCATTTGTTTTTTATTGTTGATATTGTTTTGTTCTTTATTTTTGTTGTGATAATCACTTTACAATTGTGTAAGTGCTATATAAATAGTTATACTAATATTATTGTTGTTACCATCATTACTATTATTAATAATGTTTTCTTTGTTTTCTTTATTCATCGCTGCAGAAAGGATCATGCCAGCCCACATCCGACACCTGAGGCCTGTACTACGAAGCTGGTTCAACCTAACCTGGATATGTTTGAGTTAGCCGGTTGGCCCAATCCAAAACATACGCGCTCTGGCTAAACTGTACTACGACGCTGGTTATCAAGTGGATCGCTCAAGCCAGCCGTGTCCTATCTAGTTAGGTGCGCGTTCACATGAAAGGGGTGGTATTTGGAGCATTCAACCAATCTCAAACACGGACAAGCGTACTGACAGCGCAGCGCGTCATACTTCCTGAATGAAAAGTGAACTTTAATATTAGTCAAATATGAAGAAGTTAAACTTTAAACATCCATGACTTAAACACTTTATCCAGGATAAAAGCCACATAGCTGCACCTGCAAGGTGAATACAGCTGGTAAAAGAAAAAGTGTTTGAATGCGTACATTAACAGGTTTATGAAATCACTGCCCCGTCCAAGACACGAGTGGATCTGACTTTAATTAGGAGAATTTGACTCGAGTGTTTCGTCAACTTAATGTGTTGCTTAAAATAATACTTCTGCATACAGTATGTGACACTGTGAGTGTTGCACGGCCAGATACGGCTCAAGAAGCTGACTCAAATAAGGAAATATATGATACATTATGATGTGATATGATATGAATGATAATGGGACACATCGACGTCTGCACTCACAGTGCCGCGGACTGTACTTAATGTTACTCTGATCCGGTTACTTATGTCGTGGCAGATATTTAAGTAAGCTTTCTTAACGCTAATATTATAATAGTCAGATTGCTCTGAAGATGGGAGGGGATATTCTATTAATTTTCACGTTCACACAGTCAGTTGATTTTGGCCGGTCGTCTTTCCTGCAACGGCAGTTTTTCTGTATTTCCTCTATCCTGTAATATGAATTGATGGCTTTAAACTCCGCACACGGAGCTCTGATTGGTCAGCAGGCGGTGCTTTCACTGAGTTGATCTCTTAGCCTGCCACCTAACCTGCTCCGGAGCAGGTTTCCCGCTCAGCATAAGTTTCCATGGAAATCTAGCCTGCTAAAAAGAGAACCAGCGTCGTAGGACCGGAAAGCCCGAGATTTCCCTGAAGTTAGCCGGCTAAGCGAAAATCCAGCTTCGTAGTACAGGCCTCAGATCAAGAACTTGTGAATCTTCAGGCAGAAAAGATGAAAACACCTGTTCAAAGTTCCAGTTTCCTGTACATGGAACCATGCCTGTCTGGGACTCTGTTCCACATGTCTTCAGTCAGTTCTGGACCCTATGACTCGGACACTAGTTATACCAAGGCTTATTAGAAGTAAGAGTGGTAGGAGAGGAGTGGAGTTATCTTTGTATTTAGGCTGCAAGTCGACAAAGGTGATCAAATGCTGATGCTAATAATGATCCGATTCATTTGATATTGATTGTCTGCCAATAACGAATCCTGATCCGATTCTTCTACTTCCCAGATAATACAGCAGCACCATGTACACTAGCTCTATTTGTTTTTGCCATTGTAATTCACCATAAGCAATTGTTGACTGTAACGTCTATGCCAACCAACTGTAATGTATTTTACCATACTTTAACGGTCAAGTTCTGGCAACCACAGCAGCCCAAATGTTAACGTAAATGTCAAGTTTTCTTTTTACAGTATACTTATATCTGTACATTTCTTTTCAGTTTGCTTCAAGAAGTGGCTTCAACAGAAATGCAGGCCAGATTGGGAAAGGCTGGACGCTATACAACGGGAAACATTATGGAAAGGAAAAACAAAAAACACTTTCTTTGTTGCCTTTTTCTTATCATACATAGTGTTACTGTTGTTGTTACCATTTAAATATTGAATTTTATTTATTACTTTTATTTTAAATCAAATGCACCTGTTTTAGATAATATATTTATTTTGATGTATAGGTTGATTTGCAGGTTGGTTGTTATTTGTATAATTATTGTATTGTTACTGTGTATTTTATAGCTATTTATTGCTATTTATTGAATTAAAATACTGTTATGAACACTATATAATGTATTTATTTTGGTAGATACCAGAATACATGACTCAATGAATCTTTGTAATATATTTATGTTCTCTGGTTTAAATAATCATACCAGTATTTAAACAATGTATGCTGGTCACCTGGAATCCTGGTAAGCTTCCAGCATGGTATATTTAATACTATTATTAAACATAAACTGGTGATCGATGGATGTTGGTGACCAGCCCAGCATACCAGCATACTATGCTGGTCTATGCTGGTTTTTTTAGCTGGCCAGGATGGCTGGTATAGCTGGTGGCCGGTTTAGCTGGTTTAGCTGGTTTAGCTGGTGGCCGGTTCACCAGCCATCCTGGCCAGCTAAAGTGTCCAAAACCCCTCTAAACCAGCCAACCATCCAGCCTAATATCTACAGCTAAGTTGGTCTAAGCTGTTTTTTTCAGCAGGGGTAACAATAGAAACTTAACTAACTAGTTGTTTTCACCACAAGGTCTGCGCCCTACCTCGTGGCAAGTGAAGACAACGTTTTTACCAAATTAAAAAATGAGCAATCGAATAGCTGTTGAGATATTTCACTCTAAATATCAAATATTGACCTTATGGTTTGACTAGCTGAAAAGTAGGATTCATCCTCTGTGGACTATAAATATCTGTATAAAATGTCATGACAAACCATGATTTTGTTGTTGGTATAGTCCGGAGAAAGTGGAGAAAGGACTAACTGCAATCCCTGGAGCCCTGGTGCAAGAATGGCTAAAAACTATATTAATTTCACCCTGTTGAAAACCGATTTCTTTGTAAAACATAGCACCAAGCATGTAATCTACGGAGCAGAACTCTTTGCTGCAGCGATTTGATGTCAGTTGTACTTTAAGAGTTTGACCTTAGAAGAAACTGTGGTACACCACCAGAGCAGAAATCTGAAACACTTTGTACTTTCACAGTCTTAAAAAGGTAATTTATTAAATATTTACAGACAAACTGCACGCATAAATGTGTCCGATAATTGTATTATTTGAATCAGATCATGTTTCAATTAGTCATTTTGAATGGTAGTGCTGCTCAAGTTAGGAATAAACACCAGTAAAGAGGTTTTTTCTCCTGTTCCGATCGTTTTAACAGGCTTAAGCTTCTCAGTTGGCAGCGGTTTACGCTTTTATTTTGTAACATAATACCAGCTTTCTATTTCTATTTAGACCCTGACACACACACATCTCTCACAGCGGGTGTACCGCTTGTCTTGTCTTGTCTTTCTTCTCGCACTTCACGGTGAATTATCCACAGCAGTCCTACTTTACACATGTTGTTTTTATTCTGTGTCTCCTGCTAATTTGTATGCTCATGCTAATTTCTGTATAAACAATTGTGTAAACAGGATTTGCCCAAGGGGAAGCCGAGTAAAGGGGGGGGAAGGGGGTGAAGTCTAATTAAATCTGACTTTAAATCTATTGTTTTTCTGTTTTTCTGGCAGGAGATGACAATGAAGACTTACTGGTGGTGTTGTATCTGACACCGTAGAACCACTCGGGACAGGGTCGTGACACCATCTGGCCCGCGCTGCTTCGGGGCCAGCAGGTGCCGATGCCATCGATGGAGGTGTCACAGGAGGGCCCCGGGCCTGTAGCGTGAGGACAGAAATGTAAAGACACAAACACGCATTCCTAACATGGCTCGGGACTACATATAGCCCATGGTGAAATCCTGACAATGCTCCAATGATCTTGGCAATAAATCCTGGAGCTGATTAAGCCGTTTGTGTGCACACATTTTAATGATTACTCCTGAGCGTGGTCTCCTGCTGAGAGTCGCCAAATCTATTTCAAGCCCTGTTCAGCTCTTTGATGTAAGTACTTATAATCTGAGTTCGGATCAAACTTGTTTCCCTCGTGGGGTAGAACACAACAATTGTGCTTTGTACTGTAGTAACTGCGTAGGTAATCAGTTTCACACACTCACCGCTCCACTGGCTTGTGGCGTTGCTCAGGGTCTGGTTCCAGGAGGTGGCCAGCGACTGTACTGCAACCCAAGATGGAAGAAGAGAATCATCAATAACCTCAATCTCTGTTTGCACACTGAAAGGAGGGCTATGAAAGTCTCATTAGATGCAGCTTAACAGCTACAAAGGGTGAGCATTAAAGGGCAACGGTAAACACTGGTGACAGACCTTTCCCTGGGCAATATCAAGGCGGTAGCAGCATATATGTATGAAGACATGCCCCTGGGGGGAAGGCTATTAATTCTGCAATAACTCAAGAGGACTTAGATAAAAAAAGATCCGGAAATAAGGATTGTTCTTGGGGGCAAAGTTGACGCCTCAGTCTCATGCTTTCACATTATTTTGCAAAACCATGTTTTCACACCTGCTTGTAGTGAGAAATAAATCAAAAGCAAAATTTAGATTTTAGAAACACCCCCACAAGCAAAACCACAACATTGGTTTGCTTGAATGCCTAAAAGGACATGTTTTAATGTTTTTTTGACAAAGACAGTAATTATTACTGAATTATTTTTCTCCAACTGATTGTGATTTTGCTTGTTATTTAAGCCAAGCAATTATGTCTCCATTAATCAATTGTTATTCTTTTAACAATGACCTTTAAAGGAGAATTTGCAAAAGAAATAAGACGTTTATGACCAGTGTTGGGTAATAAATGCCATTACGTGAGTGCTGTAAGTAAGGGATTAAAATTCCGTTTCAATAATCCCAGTCAGGATACTTTCACAGTTTTATATTTGACTTGTTGGCCGTCTTAATGGGAGTTTTATATCTAGTAACTATGACTCAGCCTGTGAAAATGGTTTAATTATATCTTCTATAGTTTTGGAGGAGCTTTCGTCACTGAGAAAATAGCTCTTGGCCTACGCTTGAGTTTCAAATATTTTGGCCTTTACCAGAAGGACGTTTTTTTTGTTTTATTACTTTTCTTTTTTTACACTCAATTCCAGTGCCAATCGACACCGGAGGTTGTTTTTCTTTCATCTACAAATGTGCTCAATGTAGACTTTAATAAAGACCTTTGTCTAAATGAAACAGATCTTAAAGATTGATAGTCTCCTTATTTAAATCAGGAAATACCTGATCAAGGAAGATGTTATCAAGCGGCAGAATCGGATTCTATTTCAGTGCCAACTTATGATACTTAATTACAACTGTAACAACTGACTCCAAGAGAAACTATTCAACTACTATGATAGGTATTTAAATCATCTTTTGAGTCATAAATCAAAAATGGCAAACTGTGGTTGAAGCTTCTCCAATGAGAGGGTTTTCTGTATTTTTAATATTGTAAACTAAATATTTAGGGGTTATTGAACTGAAAACAAAGCTATGAGCGCAGACATTTGGTCTGTGTTGGATATTTCTCACTTTAACAGAGACATTAAAGGACAGAAGATTGGCACCTAGCTGAGTCTTGACACAGCAATGTGACAGCATAATACCAACATTGTGAGTATGAAACCAGGAGGCAAATAAAAACAGGAAGATCATTGCTGGATTTGCATATCTCTCTGGGTGTTTACTCTGGTTCAGTGTTAAAACTCATACTGTACTGTACTACTGAATAATATAAAATACATGTTGTCAATAAACATAAGGAGAGTTGGCATTTAGTGGTCGTATAACTGAAGAGACTGAAAATCAATTGAAGCACCAGTAGTACCAGTAGAGCAACTTGAAACACGTAGGGTGTAACTGCCGGCCGTTTTAAAAGCTTGTAACAGTTGCTGTCGTCGTAAACATCGACTTACATGAGACATTTCTGGACAGCATGAGCAGGGCTTCACATGTCAGATTCTCCAAAGAGCCTGAAGGCAGCAGGCTCATGATGGCACACACCTGCAGAGATACAACACACATCAATGAGTCACAAAATCCACAACATCATGTCAAATACAGCTTTTATAGCCTCTTAAACATACAATATGTACATTTCGACTGCTAGGGCTGCCTAAAAAATCACTAAAGATGGAGTTTGTCTCATGAGGAATCGTGGGTTCATGGGATTTGTTGTCTTCACCATCGCAGTCAGATTCCCCCAGTGTTCATTGTTCAGGAGGTTTTTACCGGGAGCCGAATTATCCGCAGATGTCTCCTCTCCAAAACAAACGGACCCACTGATTAAAAGCAGTAAAAAACACTGAGTAAAGCAGTTTTACATAAAAAATCAGCGTTTTTCCGACACCGCTCGACAGAAGACAGATGTCCCGGAGAGGCCACGAATGTTTGCTCAGCTTGTTTCTCTGAATACGTGAGATCCAAATGTTGAGGATGATTTCACTGGGAGACGAATTATCCACAGAAGAATCTCCTTTTGACAAAATAAGTAGACCAATTGATGAAAAACTGTAAAAACACAGAATAAAGGGGATACATGTCTTTCTCCAATGAGGTTCCTTGCATTGTTTGTGATGGATAAGGTGAAAGAACTAGAAGAAACACAGAATAAAGTCTTTCTCAATACGGTTTCTATAATCACATTGTTTCGCTGATAACCTGAGATTGCAAATGTTGAGGATGATTTTACTGGAAGCCGAATTATCCACAGAAATCACCTCTTTTCCAAAAAATAGCCCAGGTAAATAAAGCAGTAAAACCATAGAATAAAGCAATCTGACATTAAAATGCAGTCCTTTTCAAGTGTGGTTCCTTTATTCACATTGGTTCTCTCAATAAGTTAGACATACATCTTAAGGATGATTTTGCTGGAAGCCTAATTATCCACAGTCACATTTTTCACAAATAAATGGATCAGGTGAAAAAAAGTGGTAAAATAAAAAAATTAAGCAATTTGCCCTTAAAATGTGTCTTTTTTCAATGTGGTTCCTTTAAAAACATTGTCTCTCTTACAACCTGAGATCCAAATGTGGAAGATGATTTAAATAGAAGCCGAATTATCCACAGAGCTCACTTATTTTACAAAAAACATGGACCAGGTGAAACAAGCAAAAACAACAAATAAAGCAATGTGCCGTTAAAATGCAGTCTTTCCCCAATGAGGTTCGTTTGCTCAGCTTGCGTCTATAAAGATCGAAACGCCCCATGACTAAAACCTTCATCCTAGATGTAAAAGTCACTTGTAAAAAATGTGGCTTAAAATGTAAAAGTGAAATTATAACAACCAAAACTCTAACACATACACAAGAGGGATGCACTGCCATTAGAGGCAACCATACAGTATGTACCGTTATCTTGATTCAAATGACCTATTTATCTAGGTCTGATGGAAAACATGTTGGATACTGTAAACACACAAATCATCTAAATATAAAACATAGTTGTTTTAAGACATTTTACTGCAGAAAAGTTGCATATACTTGTATTCCCTCACGTGCAGCCAATGAAGACGGCTGAATCCAGTTGAAGGTCTCTGTGCCCTTGAGCAGAGGATGCATGCATTAACAACCCCTCATTGCCTAATTTGGAGCACTTTGTAGTGTGTAATCTCCCCCCCCCCCCATCAACACTCTTTCATGTTTACAGATACAAAGATTGAATAAAACGTAGGCTCAGAAGTTCCTTACTTTGCCTTCTTCTGCTAAATAACAAATATTCAGTTTGGTTGCAGTCAGCCTACTTATCGTGTGTGCAGAGAGGGAAACACATTTAAATAATGCACATAATTATAAAAATACAGTACAGTGGAGGGTTAATGTGCATGTATCTGCTGCGTCTCCAGTGTGTTTGTGCTTGTTCCCTGCACAATAACAATGTAAGCTAGCAAATCATACATTTACACACCAGAGATGAATAACCTCTATTTGCCGGTATTTTAGAGGACAGCACAACGGATCCATTTTTCATCCACACTTTGACCTTCACTTGATTTCTCGTGACTGCTCTGGGAAAAAGTAAAAACATCCCTTGAATGTGTGCATTGTGCTGCGTGGAAACCATGATCGCTGCAGGCAGCTTCTGTCGGTGCCACTTCATAAGAGACAAAAAACACCACAAGAGACTGAAACATTTAATTTCTTTAGTTTTCCTGGGCTTCTCGACAGTAGTTGACCCCCATCTGGGTCGGTGCAGCTGTCCTTGAGTACGGGCCTGTTCCCTGCGGACGGCTACTATTACCCATATACTGTAGCCAACGTTTCTTTCCCTCTTTAAATAAAACATTCCGCCTCAATAATGCAGCATCGGAAACGGTAAACATAAAGATGGAACTTAAAGAAGAAGTCTAAATAATTGAAATTCCTGACTTTTTTTTTGTGTTGTTATTAAAAGTGTCGCTCTGGAGTGTAAAAAAAAAAAGGCATTCATAGCTCATGGCCACGGCAGCATGAAATGTGAAATACCAGCAGCGGGGTCTGGTCACATTGAGCAGAAAGCTACACTGGCCCAGATTGTAAAGAGGAGCTCCTGATGGCTCGCTGCGTCTGTTACACGCTCAGTGAGTCCTGCGCAGGTATCAGGGCACACTGACACACTGTGCTGCGGTTATTAAAGCTCAGCAGCTGATCGACAGGCAGGATGTAAACGGGGATCACACAAACTACTATTCAATCAGCGGGCGGTATTTTCTGCGGTTGAAGAACACGCACATCATAGAAAAATGAATAAAACCATGATGAAGGAATTTAAATTACATGCCTTCAAAATGATCATGAGGTTGAATGGAGTATTGTCAACAGAAAAAGTAGTTGGAGAGAAACACAGGGATATTGCCTTTGCAGACCATTTACAAAGACCTATATAACACACTACTGGACAGAGTAAACCCATAAAAGCACAATAGGACCTCTTTGAATATTTTGTTTCGTGAAAGAGATACATGCAAGTCATGCAACGTAATCGTATTATGTAGATCAAGCAAGACTATTTTTGCAATGATTTTTGCCACTATTAAAGTGTGGTTTCTTGGAAAGATTCAAACCACTAAAAGTGTATTTAGTAATTGATTACACTTTCAATTGCTATTAACACATTGCCAAAGCTTTTAATATTTACTTGATCCAAAGGTTTCTTGTTCTTTAAACGAGAAATATTTCCCCGCTCAAACCCTACTTTCTGGTTTAACAGTTTAGCTTAGAGCCGTGGAACTTAAATTCCACGGTCTTTGGCTTTTGCAACTTCATGAAAGGACCAGGGTTTTTTGGTGCAGTGAAAACAGCCGCAGGCAAGCTTCCCCTGCGGTTCATGATTATACTGGAAAAGAGTCAAGAAAGCACGATCCATGGTTAGTGTAAGATTTGCTTGGATTACGTAAATGCATTGTGGTCAGAAACCAATACATAATGTGCTTTGAGCAATTGCAGATTCATTGAAAGTTAAATGTATTGATGTGAGGATGCAAAGTGAGTTTTTGTATTGTGATTGATTGTGCAACATTTCCATCCATTCAGATATTTGTCTCAGTGTGTGTGAGCCACATGAGTGTGTGGCTCATTATTACATTTAAGTCAACAATCAAGACATGACTTTATTCTGCAATATGCTTTTTCTTCTATAAATAAATTAACATCAACTTGTTTGGAAAAAAATCTAAATATATTATGTCTATAATCATTGCTGTTCCTTAACATTTTGCATTCTGGAGGAGACATCCACGTGCCCACCCCGAGGGGAGTATACCTTTCATTATAATATTCAATTATAATCAGTAGATTTAGATGATATCTTATTATTTCAGATCTACATTCACATCTATGTATATAAAGTACTCCCTGTTCCCTGGTTTCAATATTTTATGGGTGTTAAATGAACATAAGCCGGTTAAATATATTGCTGTATGATTAATGTATGATCAGGTTGAAGTGTTGATGCGTTATTGGTAATATGACACTTACCCTTGTGGATGTCCTAATCACGGTTAATGATTTAGTAATGGTTTTAATTCTATTTTTGTCAATTATTTTCTTTATTTTACAGTTTACAGAGCTCATTTAAAATCAGTGAAGCAGTTTGGATATGTCTGCGTCTGTTTTCTATGACATCCATAGTGTCATGAGTGGTTCCTCTGCGAAAGGCCATGAAAACAAATGCAATGCTTTGAAACACCAAAGAACAAAGCAGCACTTAAATATTAAAAAGGATGATCTGAGGAAAAATCTTGAAACAAGTGGATTTGCATTGAAAGCAGGTTGAAATATTCACACCAGACTTTCAGACAATGCTTCGATAAGAGGGAGATCAAACGATGAGTCATGTTTTGAAGTTGATCATATGCATATAAAAAGATGCAACTCAAGTGCAGAACGTTGCACTGATAATTGGCTACAGCTGCAGGTAGATGGAAAAAAGGGCTCATCATTAAGACACCACGCACTGGACCTCTTCCATTCATGTCACAACAGACAATAACCTCCATTTCGATCAACGCATCGAATCCCAGAAAGACTAAACCGAGAGCCCCCTTAGCTAAAATGAAGTCTAATCTACCACATATGCTGTATTTAAACTCAAGTGTTATTCAACACATCCTGCTGTATCTAAACAAAAGGCTAATTTCACTGATACTGCTGTCCAGTTGCCGTTGTGTTCGCCATCTCCAACAAAAACAAACCTAGCGTCCCACGCACTGTCAGCAGAATATCTGGATTCCCACACCCAGTCTAAAACAGACATCGAGCTCTGATTCGAGCATCACATATCTCACGCGCAACATCAAATGATTCTCATCACACCCGTAACAAAGACAAGACAACTAATCGATACCATATTAAACGAATATAACCGGCAGATGTATCAATATTTCTTTATTTTTATTCTATGTATTAACTCATGTGTAGCACCTGTTAACTTTTTGCAGCTGTGACACAGTCATTTCCCATGATATGAGTCAAGTATATCTAAACTTATCTCAGACGGGGGAGTAATTAGTCATTTTATAATTAAATTAAATATTTGATCACTTTTTTGGTGTCTTGTAAAGCTTAGGGCGCTGGTGTGCATGACAAGAAAATGAAGAAATCACTAATTGAAATCTAACTACATCTGATTTGATACATTTCTGGCTTTACCCTGACATAAACCTTGGACTGGAGAAACCAGAGTCGACATGTTTCACTGTTTTCTGACATTTCATAGACCCTATCAAACTAGAAAATAACAGACAGTTGAATCAATAATGAAAAAGCCCAACACCTCGCATCACTCCCATCTGTGGGGGATACAGGACTTCTAAATGGAGAGGCGCTCCAGAAGGAGTTATTTTCTCCTGCATGGGCGGCCTTTAACAATCTGCCTCGCTGACACAGCCGGCATCATTTAATGAATGCATACATGAAGATGTTATGCACTGTACTATATCGGTATGCTGGCCTTGTACTCCTATGTGTACATCAATCTGTGTTTCTGTGCACTGGCTGTGAAAATAAATATCTCTCTGGGACAATAATCTGAATATGAAGATGAGCTAGGAGAAATAGAGAATAGGGTTACATTTCTGATTTACTGTCCTGTCTGTGAGGATGAATTATATGTAAGTGAAATGACCTCCATTTATGTTTGTTTTCTGAGAGTGGAAGACAGATGATAAACTTCTTCTACATTCTTTTTGTAGCAGAATTTACCTGCAAATCTTGGGGTAGAAGGTAGAATATTTACAAGTAGTATCCCATGTTTTGTAGATTGGTCTATTACTATGTTAATTTATTCTGTATTTTCAACATTGTGTATTCTTTCTTAGACACTTTTAATAAATGTAGGGAACTAGAGCTGCAACCATAAGTCTTCAAATCGATTAGTTGACTTTAATACAAAATGGCAGAACATTTAGATTTCTGTCTTTTCTCTGACATTAAAAGATGCCCCCTTGGACTTTGAGAAATCAAGGTGTACATATTTCCCTATCTTCTGACATTTCATAGACCAAAACAAATGAAAAAATAACCAGTAGAGGAATCAATCGTTTTTATCTTATTTCTTTTAATTGCTGCTGAGACAAAACAATTTCCCAAATTAGGATACGCAAAGTATATCTAATTTAATCAAATTCAAGATGGGGTAGTAAAACAGCTTGTCATTTTGCAATGAAAATAAATGTTGATCACTTTTTTGGTGTCTTTGGGCATGACACGAAAAGAAAGAAAGAAATCATTCCAAATCTAAATACATCTGACTTATGTAGTGGAATAAAAGGTCAAATATTTCCATAAAGTAGGATTACTTCTGCACTGTTTTGAGGTATGAGTATTTATATGTCATGCTACCTAAAACTCCCACTACTACATTTTATTTTACTGTACTGTAGCACACATGTGGCAGTTCTTCTGCTGATCTACTGTATGAGGTTAAGATAAGACTTTATTCATCCCCGGGATCAATAACAAGTACTTTTTGTCTAAGTATTTATTACTCTTGCACTCGAGAAAATATTTAATTGCGCAGAGTACATGTCTACGCTGGGGCTACAGAGTAATAGATAAGCAGTATTTTAATTATTTTATTCATTATCATCATAAGAATTGTTTATATTTTTTACAAAAAGGGAGGATTGTGCTTTCTGATTCTGTGTCTTTTCACATTATGTTTGCTACATGGCAATAGCATTTTTGTTATCTTTAAAATCACACACATCTGAGTATTTAAGAAATACTGAGGGACAAGAGCCCTTAAAAAATGAACCTCAGTCACATCATCATTTTACCTTTTGACAGCATCCCAGCAGACAGGTGATATGTGAGTGAAGGGGCCCTGCTTGGCCCTAAATAACAACAATGGGGGGGGGGGGGGGGGGGGGACGACACACACACACGAATAGAATGCAGGAGGGATCTGAGAGAAGGCTTCAGAGGATTCTTGACTATTCTTAGTGCGGCTGCTCTCCTCACACACAAGAGGTAGGAGGAATTAAGTGATTCACCTCAGGCTGCCATTCATAGCAACATCAGCATCTGCACCACAAGTCCAGAACACTATAATGACTGTCAGGGAAGCCTTTCTCAACAACTTACAAATGTTAATTAGACTTTGCTTTGAGGGATCAAACATGAGAACGGGAAGTGGAGCAATGCACTTGCTGCACTAACACTTCTAATCTCCAGTGTCCCAAATCCGGGTTTTTTAGCATCAGCATTTGAGCCCCGCGTCCCATGAAGAGGAGGCATCGTGTCACTTGGGATGTTTTTCTCATGCACTGTAAAACCCATACAGCTCCATGTCTGTGTGTTTACGCTGAAACTCAGCCTTCCTGCTCCAAAAGCTTTTAGTTCAGCACATTTAATGGGTATTATGATTTTTAAATAGCTGCGAGATGGAGAAAATATCCAAAAACTAACATCTGGATGTGATGCTGATAAATCCCTTCGCATCAAGATTACACTCTGCTGAAATCCTGCGAAGAATAAAGATCCAGTTGTCTTTATTAAGCTATTTTTAATTCAACCACAGGCTAGGGTTTTAGGATATAAAGCCAAAAATAACTTACCTCAAGCAGACCGAAGCATTTGCGACGCATTTCCAATCCTGTATTTTTCACATAATGTTCATGTGGGACGTTAAATGTCTTCTTGTCACTTTAAAAAACAATGTTTCTTCACTATCCCCTGAGTCACTTGTGAAAGTAGCACGATGTGTGCAGAGAATGTGATGCTGCTGCTGTGGGAAATGTCACTTCTGTCAGAGAGAGACGCGTGGTGAGAAAGAAACCTATCAGGTCTCCAAATGAGCAGCACAGATGATCCATTAAGACGATTCTTCTTCAGGTGAGCAGCTTCCCTCTCTTTTTCCTTGGTTTCTCTTGAAATGAAGTCACCGAATCCACCTTTGGAGAGAGAAGCGCACCATCACACAGAAACCACGGTGCCCTTCACAGCTGGCCCCGGACCAAAAACTCCCTTTGCATGCGTTTTTCTGTTCCGCCGGCTACACTATCATGTCCCACCGCTTCCTATCCGGTGTGTGAGTGCCGGCTGCGCTCCGTGCTCCAGATCATGTCGTCGACGCACCGCCCACGTTGTGCCATTTAAACCGGGGTGTGCTACGCGACTGAGAAATAACTAAATTCCTCATCCCGGAGTTAATTATGCAACGTCTCTACGCGGTTCCACCACATACTAATCCATAATCCCTTTGCAATCTAGACGTCACTGCTGTGAAAGTTAGACGACGGGAGAACATTGATTTTGGAAAGAGGAAAGGATCCGCGCGCATTACAGAAAATAAGAGAGGTTTACACAGGAAAGGGACCCCTGTTCTCCAGCTGAATTAGTGCCAAGATCAGAGTTGACTGATTTGGCCGTGAGCAAGATGGACAGATGGTCACACTGTGTCAACACAGTTCAGAATGTCTCCCCAGAGGAGGCAATTTTAAATAAAAAATCCAATGCAAATCATATTTCAACAAACATGCCTGTTAAAAATAGACTTCGAAATTAAATGCTTTCAGATTAGTGCTGAATCAATCGATCAATAAATCAATCAGTCAGTCAATCACTTGGTTAATGACAGTTAGGAAGCTCTGTGTGGTCCCACTTTAGACCTGCTGGTTTATAAACTCATTAAAGGCATGAGAAATACATTTCCACATTTTGGACTCTTGAAAGAGAAATACATTTAGATTTATTTGGCCACTAGGGGGCAGCAAAAACAACCTGTAAGCATAACATAAAGGGGACCTATCATCCAAAATGCACGTTTTGATGTATTTTATACATAATATGTGTCCCCGGTGTATCGGAGAACTCACGCAGCGTCAGAAAATAAAACCCTTTCTCTTTTCCTCAGTACCCAAATCTTTAAAAAACGGGGGTACAACGAGTGGATACAGATTTGCTGCCGATATGACGTAATTTCGGATGGCGGACCCACAGAAAGTTGCTATCAGAAACAATGCCTGACGTGTTTTGGACGTAATCTCGTCTTTGTTTACATTAGCAAGCCTCGCTAACACTCAGAGCTAACCTGTACTGTAGAGCACATGTGTTTAAAAAGCAGGAAATAAAAAAAGGAACTCACCTTGTGATAAACCCGCAAGAGAAAAAGCATTTGAGCTCCATACTATTTCAGAAATAATCCTTGATGTGGTTTAGAACAGGATGGCATTTTATTACAGCAGAATTTAACTTTATCTCCGGTAGAATTCTGATCAGGCATTAGCTACGCCTCCTCCTTTTTCAAGCTAAGGACCCAAAATCTGCGTTTCTCTAGCCTTATCTCAATACCCCTTCTCGACTCCTCCTTTCCCTCACTCGCGTCCCTTCCTTGCGTCTTAGCTCCGCCTCCGTAAGATGCGAGCGAGAGACACGAGGAGGAGACGCGAGGACAGAGGAGTCCTCAGGTATTAATTGGGATGTCCTTGTTCACTCAAACGTCACTTTTAAACAACGTCTGTTAATAATGACATGTGCACAGCTGTATCCCCTCTCATCGGGCTTAACTGAATAACCCCTTAGAACCGGCCCATTTGTTGTTAAATATTTATTTAAATTAATGAATCTTTCTCTTGTTAGTCAAGGAATTCAAAGTATGATGGTTGGTCCTGCTTTTGTGTTCCGTTTTGGTGTAAAATGTAGCCTACATTTAAATAAAAATATAATTATAGTAATGTGAAAGCCTTTACTCTGAAAATGTGTGTCCTGTAGATCCCCACATTCACCACAAACACACATTCAGGACTGTGCATTTTAAATAATTTAACTCCTGAATATCTTAACACAAAACAACACAAATAATTGTTATTTATCAAGATCTAGCCATTTATGAAATAGCTTTCTTAATAGCTATGTTTTAGTGACATTTAAGATGATTAAACATGACTTAAATTGTTAGTATAACCTTAAGAAATGAATTGCACATAATAATTCCCACGGAGCTGTGAGCACTTATACATTTATGTGACGCTTTTCCACTCATCTTCCAGTTGTCGGTTTTCCTCTGTTGAAATCGACCAGCTGTCAATGTGGGGGCGGGGCTTTTATACGCGAGTAGTGAAAATACTTCCGCGTAGTCTGCTCTCGTGTATCCTCCCTTTCGTCTCCTCCCGCACCCCTTCTCCCTCACCCCTCCTCGACTCCTCCGTGTGCATTTCAGCTATTGGGACGTCCTTCAACATGGCGTGTCTTGATCGATATCCGGGTCAAGTCCCGGAGGAGGGGAAGAGAGGAGTCGAGGAGGGGTATTGAGATGAGGCTTCTAACAGGGCTGGAATAGAGAACCGCAGTGACGCGTCCTAAAACCCGGAAGTAAACTCCTTCCAGTTCCTTCGACAAAAACGCAATGCAATTTCTCCATAGGATTTTGGAAAATAGCTGGAAACTAGGAAATGCATTTCCTGCAGAAAATGCGTGCGAATGCTGTAAACTGTGAACATTTGTGGCTGAATTTAGCTGAAAATGCAGAAAAAGCTGAATATGTTATTAGCTGAATGGTAGCTGCTTTTAGCTACAAAAATGCAGAAAAAGCTTAATATTTAAAAGAAAAGGTTTAAAAAAAGGTATAAACAACAACATGTATAGCCTTGATGTCCTGAAATAGCTGAATAATGTAATAGTTGAATGGTTTCTGCAGCTGAAAATAGGCTGAAGGAGTTAAATATCAGATGTAAGTAGTAGTGAATGAATTTGTATTAAGATGAGAAAAGAAAGTAAAAAGGCTTGGGAAAGCAGCAGAATATTTGAACTGCAAACTTTTGAACTAACTTGATGGTGAATTATCTGTCGCCATGGCAACTGCATTTGATGACACCCCATAATACGCTTAGATGTGTTGATGGCGGCATCGTTACCAAACCTGTGAAGTTTTGGGCCATTTCGAGCATTTTCACTGAAGTTATGAGAAAACCGTGTTTCATGGTGAGCATTGTGTTGCCATGGCAACGGCATTTGAAGAAATCTCAAAACCATCCCGTAGATGTCTTCACGGCTGGACTGTTAGCACACATGTGAAGTTTGAGAACTTTTTGAACATTTTCATAGGAGTTATACATTACATTAGGAGGTTACATTACTCTCTCTCTTCTCTTGATCACCCTCTCTCTTCTCTTGATCACCCTCTCAATCTTCTATCGCCCTCTCTCTCTTCACTTGATTGCCCTCTCTCTCTTCTCTTGATCGCCCTCTCTCTCTTCTCTTGATCGCCCTCTCTCTCTTCGCTCTCTCTTCTCTTGCTCGCCCTCTCTCTCTTCTCTTGATCGCCCTCTCTCTTCTCTTGATCGCCCTCTCTCTCTTCTCTTGATCGCCCTCTCTCTCTTCTCTTGATCACCCTCTCACTCTTCTATCACCCTCTCTCTCTCTTCTCTTGATCGCCCTCTCTCTCTTCTCTTGATCGCCCTCTCTCTCTCCTCTTGATCGCCCTCTCTCTCTTCTCTTGATCGCCTCTCTCTCTTCTCTTGATCGCCCTCTCTCTCTTCTCTTGATCATTCATCATCATCGGTGTGTGTCTGTGTGAGAGAGAGAGAGAGAGATTGTGTGTGTGGGTTGGGTGTGTGTTGTGTGTGTGTGTGTGTGTGTGTGTGTGTGTGTGTGTGTGTGTGTGTGTGTGTGTGTGTGTGTGTGTGTGTGTGTGTGTGTCTGTGTGTGTGTGTGTGTGTGTGTTGTGTGTGTGTGTGTGTGTGTGTGTGTGTGTGTGTGTGTGTGTGTGTGTGTGTGTGTTAATTGTTACAGCTCAAATGCATTGCAATGACTTCCATGTTAAAAAAGACTTTAAAAAGCTGAATGTTTTAAAAAGTATAACATATTTTGAAAAAGTTGAAAGTTTCCCATCATGTGCTGAAAAGGCTGAATAGTTTGATATTTGAATGGTTTATATTATTATATATTATATTACATATTAAATGTAAGTAGTAGTGAATTAAAGGTAGGGTACTGTAGGTAAGTTTGAGAAACCGGCTCGAGATCGCTAGAATTTGAAAATACACAACCGGAGAAAATCTGCTACTTCCTTATAGAGCCCCTCCTCCAACACACACGAACGCACACATGACCAATGAGGGCACGAGATAAGTTTGTGCACAGATGGAAGGCTGACAGGCAGGTAGGCCATCCAGTTATTTTAGCCGGGCCGGCTAAAATGATTGGTCGTGCTTTTTACATTATTACGGCTTCCACAGATGACATTTTTGTATGGATTTTTTGTCAAAGCACTTAAGATATTCATTGCTATCGGGATGTTAAGAGCATTCCATGGAATATAACAAAAAGTGTATCTCGAGCCGGTTTCTCAAACTTACCTACCCTACCTTTAATGTTTACAAACACCTGTGTGTGTAAACCCAGAGATCAAAGGTTACCATGGTGACAACTTATGACGATTTACCAACTGCAGCACTGAGTCCCATTAAGAATGCATTGAGGATTATATCTGACAATTTTGCCACCTGTTCAAAAACTATGGCTCCTGTAAAAAAATTACCAGACCGTGAGGAACCCCAATGAACTGATATGTTGTTTTTTTGGTTTTGTGTGTAAAATGTGGAGATGGGAGCAGTTTGTCTAAAGTGTACTTCTCTCTGTTCTGAAGAAAGTTCTGGAAAGATTTAACATGGGAATCAATTGGGAGCTAGGTGGACTTTTTGTCTCTACATGCCCTCAAGAGGCATTTTGTTTAATATTTTTTCCTAATTCTTTTTTATTTTCCAACCTAGGCGAGGTTTTCCTACGTTTTTCATGACAAAATATGTCTGAGGAGTGTAGGGTTTGGGAATTATGGCAAGTTTAAAACATTTTTTGGGGAGAATTTGAGGCACAGCATTCGCACTAATAAGGGGAAGAATAAAGATTCGAAGAACTATAGTGGAATGCTGTGGCACAGCATTCGCACTAATAAGGTCTGTGGTTGACACACATTTAAGAGACGGATCACGTTTTGTTCAGCCGGATAATATCCACATGTCTACCCTACTTTTATCATTTTCGAATCATAAATCTAGTCGCCAGAAGCAAAATGCTAACGTTATGCTAAAAACGAACTACAGCAGGGTCGCTGCTTCAACGTCACGCCAACTTAAGATCCATATTCAAACATACAGATTCTAAATGGTACAAGTTTGCAGGAGGCAGGTACTTGCTTTCAAGCAGAACAGGGCAAACCAACTTAGCGGCAGAGTCGGGTGTAACGCGTTACAAAGTAACGCGTTACTGTAATAATATTACTTTTGTCGGTAACGGAGTAGTGTAACGTGTTACTTTTATAATTCAGTAATCACACTACAGTTACTAACATTGCCCCGACACGCGTTACTTCGTTACTTTTATAAAATCAGTCATAATCACACTGACAGACAAGAGGGGTTTCCGCCGCAGGTTTATATGTACGTAATCTGCGCGACTTGCGCGTCCACATCTCCACGTGCAGCGCTGCATAAACATGGCAGAGTCAGCGATAACTTTCGAGGGGTGGAGGTATGCCCATTATTTTGAGTTCGTCCGAAGAATAGACAGGAATGTGACGGTGAGGTGCAAACTGTGTCCAGGCCAGAAGCTGTTATCCACTGCTGCAAACACCACGTCAAACCTCAACAAACACCTGCAAAGAACACATGCTAAGGTGAAGCTAATAGCTAAGGACCCCCGAACCCAGAGTGAGGATGTTGTGAGTGCGCCGCCGCCGACTCCGAAGCAGCACAAATTAGAATTTGGAGGACCGGTAACCAAAGCAGAGATGGACAGGCTTGAAGCATCCTTCATAGTAGAGGTAATGTTGCCCATTTGCACAGTGGAATCACCATCGCATCGTTCAGAGATATACTGCGCAAAATACAGATAGCAGGAGACAGAGGACAGCCATAGTCAGAGCTATCTGGATCAGTCTTATGCGACAATGGAAACTGAACTAAAGAGAACATTTGAAACTTTAGCAGTCTGCGTGATCTGCCTGTAGGGAGGGGCGGGCCGGCCCTGCGAGTAAAGTAACGAGTAAAGTAACGAGTAAAGTAACGAGTTACTTTATGTAGAGAGTAACGAAGTAGTGTAATATATTACTTTTTTTTAAAGTAATATGTAATATGTAATATATTACTTTTTTTTAGTAACGACCCCATCTCTGCTTAGCGGGAGTGTTTTTTACGTGTTCGGTGTAAAACCGTAAAACGGCCTGGACAACTTCTGTAGTCCTATTCAGCCACATGTTAACAACCATCGTTTTTCAGACACGTAAACTCTTCAAAAATCACCAGCGGTAAATTGTATAATGTCTGAGTTTTTTTGCCGTCAGTGAGGAAAAGAAATGGGGCTCAGAGCCTCAGAATACTGAAATCTGTATTTTATGTCATCTTTTTTTCCTTCTAATTTGTTATTATTTGGTGCAGGCACGAAACATACTACCAATATAAATACATTGCTTCTAAAATCGTTCTGTGTCAGAATACTTAAATCTGTATTTTTTTAAATGTCTTTTTCCTTCTAATTTGTTATTATTTACATTGCTTTTAAAATCGTTCTGTGTGACACGAAAAAAATGGCGAAATCGTGTTGGTGAACACGAATCAATAGATTAATTTCGTGACTATAACACGAAATGCCGTGAGACTGTGTTGGACGGGGGCCAGAGATATGGAAAATGCACCCAAATGACCCCAGAAGTGTTTTTCTTTTCCTAAATCTCTCTAAAAAGGTCACTTATTTTGCATCAATCTTGATACAGGGTACTTATTATATGTTATAGTTTGGATTCCTAAAGCTTTTAGTCTACTATCCCATCATTCAAGCGTGGTATTCACCAGCGCCATATAGATATAATAATAATAATAATAATAATAATAAATTCAATTTATAAAGCACCTTTCATTGCTAGCAGCAATCCCAAGGTGCTACAGGAGGCATAATAAAAACAAACAAAATAAACAAAAGTTTTAATCAAAAGCTTTTTTTAAAAGAAAGGTTTTTAGGGCTTTCTTGAAGGCGTCAGTGGTCTGTGGAGTCCTCAGGTGGTCTGGGAGGGAATTCCACAGGCGAGGAGCAGCTGCACAGAAAGCCCGATCCCCCATTGTGCGTAGTTTGGTCCTGGGGGGGCGAAGCAGATGGTTGGTTGTGGAGCGGAGGTTGCGTGTGGAGGTTTGAGATGTGAGAAGTTCCTTCAGGTATGGAGGAGCGTTCCCGTGGATGCATTGATGGGTCAGTAGTGCGATCTTGTAGTCGATCCTGAATGAGACAGGAAGCCAGTGGAGGGAATGAAGGACGGGTGTGATGTGGTTGTATTTTCTCACCCTCATCAGGATCCTAGCGGCACTGTTCTGTACATATTGGAGCTTCTGAAGGCTCCCGCTAGGAGTCCCGATGAGGAGAGCGTTGCAGTAATCGAGCCTTGAGGAGACGAAGGCATGGACCAGTTGTTCTGCATCTGACAGGGAGAGTGTTTAGCAATGTTCCTGAGGTGGTAGAAGGAGGTTTTGCACAGGCGTTTGATGTGGGTGTCAAAAGTCAGATGTCTGTCAAATCTTACACCCAGGTTGGTAACTGCTGTGGAGAGGGGTATGTTTTGGCCAGAAAAGGTAATGTGGGTTATGGGGGATGACTGGACCTGGTTTGGTGTGCCAACTAAAATAGCTTCTGTTTTGGAGCTATTAAGTTGCAGGATGTTTTCTCGCATCCAAGCCTTTATCTCCTCAATGCAGGTGTTAAGGGATGTTGATGGGAACGGTGACGATGATGGTGACAGTGACGATGCATGCGGGATAGGGTCTGTCTTTATCTGCGTGTCATCAGCGTAGCAATGGAATGATATTCCATGCCTGCTGATGACACGGCCAAGGGGCAGAGTGTACAGGGTGAACAGAGTGGGCCCAAGGACCGACCCTTGAGGGACACCACAGGTGACAGGGTGTGTCTGGGACCTCGCACCTCCCAAGGAGACGTACTCTGTTCTTCCAGACAGGTAGGACTGGAACCAGCTCAGGGCGGAGTCAGAGAGTCCGATGGTGTGTTTGAGGCGCTGAAGGAGGATGTTATGGTCGACAGTGTCGAATGCTGCAGTCAGATCCAGGAGGATGAGGAGAGATGGGGATCCAGTATCAGCCGCCATCAACAGGTCGTTTGTGACCCTGACCAGAGCTGTTTCAGTGCTGTGGGCGGAATGGAAACCGGACTGGAATTTTTCAAAGAGGCCGTTTAGTTGTAGATGGTCCTGAAGCTGGGCGGCAACTACTTTTTCCAGCACCTTGGCTAGAAATGGGAGGTTGGAGATGGGCCTGTAGTTGGCGCATAGAAGAGTTACGACATCTCCGTTCACTCCAATGGACCAGTTTTTTTACAGCAATGGCGGATCGTGGAGCCCTCAATAGTTCCCCGGAAGTTAGCTTGCCGCTGACCTCCGGGGGACTATTGAGAGTTCCACGATCTGCAGCTAGCAGCACAGTAGAGTAGAGTTGCAGCATAATAGACCGTTCGTGATGGACTTTTAAAGGTAAGAAGACGTTTAAAGATTTATATTGCGGATATTATCAGCACATCTGAGTCAAATGAACATGTGTATTAAAGGATGTTAGTGGATTATCCCTAAATCAGTAGATTTAGGGAACGTTTACAGATAACAGATTAGGCTGGGATACCGGATAAAGTTAGCAACACACCATGAACAGCTATTAATCCTTTCTCCTAATGTTATTTCAATCCAACGTTGTGGAATTAGAGAAAAAGGGCTTCTTAACGTGCTTTTATCCGGGGTGGAGGGAGTTAAATATTAGTTAAATATAACATTGGGGCGTGTGATTGTAGTGGGTGGAGGTGGTGAAATGAGGATATCCATTTTGGAGTTCAAGCTAGTATAATATAACGTTACACAATAATAAGGAAGAGAGCTATTTTTGTGATACATCGCTATTGATATGGATTTAGAGTGCATATTTGAGACTTCCAAACAGTAAACAAAAACGTAACTTATGGGTGAGTCGAGCCATATAATGTCCTTGTGATTCTGTTGATTATTACCTGTCTGTATTATGTTGCAGCTCAGCTGATTTTGGATTGATGGCAAAGGGAGAGGGACTTAAGTGAGAGTGAAAACACAAGGTAAGTTTAAAATAGGTCAGCAATTTCCCATCCTATAGGTTGCTCGATGTATCTAACCCTTTCCCCTGTCTTTGTCTCCCTCTTTCAGCACAAGAACCCCAGGGGGATTCAATGGAGCCTGAAGACCTGCAATGAGACCCTCACCCTGAGCCTGAGTCTCAACTCCCAGAGTTTTGCAAGCCTCTCCCTGTTCCTTATTTTTGATTAAACAGACATTAAGCTTCCCAATGGTGTGGTCTTCGTTTTGTGAAAAATATGATTACCTCACATATTTTGTTGCTGTTGTTGTATTTTGTGATAGTTAAATTGCTCCTGCTGACTTGAGCCAGCCATTCTTTCCTCCTCTCTGTGTCAGTGGGGAAACCTTACATTTGTACTCCTTTCTCTGAGCGATTGGAGCATCCCCAGGCAGCACAGCAAACCATGGGGGAGACCATATGCCAGGACAACACAGAAGAAAAGGCACAGACAAACTGCATGACATGCTATTCAATGTTTATTGAATTCCATTTATTTACAATGGATGTTCCTAAAACAACACATTTAACATCATCATCATGCTGCTGCTGCTAGTCCTTTGACTCATTGTGCTGTCAGTTGACAATCATTGATAGGCACCTGTCGGTCTCCTGTCCTTTCTGAAAGTCATAAAGATTACATTAGTCATTTAGATTACTTATGTCCTCAATTAACATGGGATTACTGAAACCACCATGAATGAAATAAATGGTAGAAATTAATCTAATCAGAATTTTGAAGCCTTCCTTCCCATCCCCTCCCTCTAAATATATCAATAAACATTAGGATGTGATGTTCTTGACTACCATACAAGTTTAAGAAGATAATATTTGTTTTAAAGAATTCAAAGCAATAAACAACAGCAACAGGCTTTTTAACGAAGGCAACGTTAGCCTAACATGTATATGTTAACAGGTAAGATAGCTGTTCACACTATCTATGTATATTTTCTACTTTTTGTAATGCTATTTTATTTCTATTTAAGATGTTTACATTTTCGATTGTTTAACGCTAGTCTTTTAACTGTCTAATGTACAATGCCTTGTCTTTTGCTGCTGCAGCGTAAACATTTCCCCAATTGGTATCAATAAAGTACTTCTTATTTATCTTAATCCTCAAATATTAGCACATTTTACTTTAAAAAACCTTTATTGACCACTAATTACCAAAAATTGCATTTCTATCCTGTTATTAATGCATTCAAATCGTGATTCAAATGGCCCGCCACGAACTTCCGGGAACTTTCTGAGTCTCTCTGAACCACGTGACGATCAAGCATTTTGGACTTCCGTTGTCGCAACTCTTCTATCTATATGGCGCTGGTTTTCACTAAGTAATGTTTTTTTTTTGGACGGACACTATAATCTAAAAATGTTTACCATGTTCAATCCGAATTTACTTTAAAATAAAAAAAATCTATATTGATTCTGACTTTTCTACATCCAACTCACAGGTTTATCATTGCTTTGAGAAAAAAGAGGATTAATTTACCCCTTTTAGAAGTGAAGATATAGTCATTTGTTCTGGGAATGTCATTTTCGAGCCTGAGGCCTGAAAAACATGCTCGGGGCTCAATTGGTTGTGTATTGCCATCCTAGTTGCGATTAGTAGCATCAGGGGACTTCCATCGCCAAGGTATTCCCATTCTTCGTTATTTCCTCCCTAAATTTACATTTTACATCATATTATCAGACGTGATATTCTGCTGGATGACTGATGGCTGGCGTCTAATATCCATACCACTGATGCTTTGAGTACGCAAAATGCTTTATGCACACTGCGCTAAAGCTTTCTTTAGACCCAGTGACGTACAAAGAGGCATTATTCAGAAGATGCTTTAATCCAAGGTGACAGTGCCCTCCCCTGAGAGTGCCATCTCGGGAAGTGTCAAGTCTGGCAACACGGAGACCATGGCAAACCATGTTATGTGGTAAGGATTGGACCTATTAGTGTGCTCAGTGTAGGACAGTCTGTACCTAAACTACTAGTATACGCACCTGTGTGGGACTAGCATTCAGGTGCAGAGATACAGTACATTGTAATCGACCTGTCATGGATGCTTTAGTGGAATTTGTTTTGGTATTGATGAGGATTTTCTAAGAGGCCACCTGGGCTTGTGTAAAACGGTCTTTCTAATCCCTTTTTCCTGGAGCGGCTGGAGTTTCCCTCCCTCCCTCCTCCTCCCCCCACCTCCTCCTCCATCTAATCTGAGATACAATTTATCTTCAATCTAGACATGTCACATCCCCGGGACTGGAAACTCTATATATACTCTCCATGGCATCGAATGCTGCTCTGTGTTATTACTATTTTTTTTTAGTGCCAAGGGTCATTCCAGATGCATGGTCGATGACAAAGCAGGCGTTCGCTGCATGTCGGGGTGTCACACATTTATGTGATGAACATGCACTCGACCCCTGCAAAGGTCCAGATAAAGTCGCTATTCTCTTCACATGACTGCATTCTGGGAGGAAAATGGGTAACCTACCGTCTCGTGCAGGAGGAGCTCATATACTTGGGTGGGAGGGGAGGAAAAAAGGGCCTGTTCTCACTTTGCTTTAACACATTTAAGGAGACAGTAACTGAAACCATAAATCAATAATATGATCAATCCACTGACAAATAATTTAATCTTCAACAATTTAAAAAAAACCAATTAATCATTTCAGTCATTTATAAGGGAGAAAAACATTTGCAGATTTCGGTTTCTTAAATGTGAGGTTTTTCTGCTTTATTTTGCTTTATATTTTAATGAATGCTCTGGAATTTTGGGCGGTTGCTCAAACCAAACAGGCTAGGTCTGGGAACTGGTGGTGGGACATTTCTTTTTGCTATTTTCTGACATTTTATAGACAAGTCAATTAATCAAGAAAAGTATACAGGGATAAATCAACATTGAAACATTACCCTTAAATACTTTGTCTTGGACACCGCAGTTAAACAAATCTCTACCTAAGGCATGGATTTCATACTTGTAGCTATACTGGTACAATGAGTTTGGCTCGGAAAGGCGAAACTCATTCTCATAGAATTTAGAGAAGCGACACAGTGAAATCCCCTTAAAGAAACACACATGCAGGAACATATAAATCTTGAGTGGGATACAAAAAATAAATCACACAAGGAGGAGGTTGGGGGGGGGGGGGGTTGGCGGGAGCTGCAGAGTAACAGTGAGAGGTGTCAGGTCTTGATGTACGCGCTGTACGTTTGCATGATTATGAGTTCACGGTGCTTGTCAGCTGGTAGCTACAGCTGATGAAGTGATTGTGGAGCATGAATGAAACAGCCGACACCAATCAGCTAATGCAAGTGGGACTTCAGTGTTCATCAGCAGATTGAATGCGCTCTGTTAGTTGAAAGACAGGTTTCAACACTTATTTTTTACATACTTTTTTATGTGTGTTATTGATGTGTGTTAATGATTTGAAACATCTTTTTTTAAATCTCTGCAGCTGAGCAAGCCCTATCCCCAGACTAGAGTCCATAAGACAGATATATATATAACTTATAAAATCATGTTTTGACCCGAACATCCTGTATGTAATATAATTGTGTAGGGGGGGTGTACAGTGGGTGGTCATTGAAAATGTGTTCTGATTATGTTCTTCACAGAAAATGAGCCAAGGCCATTGAGTGTGAGTTTGAAAACGGGTCCCACAGACCCGAACACCATACAAGGGTTAAATAATAAATTAAATGTAAAGAAGGTCATGTAATATGGATCAAAGCCTAAGAGTTAGCAAAGTAGACCAGAGGCCTGTACTACGAAGCTGGTTCAACCTAACCTGGATATGTTTGAGTTAGCCGGTTGGCCCAATCCAAAACATACGTGCTCTCGCTAAACTGTACTACGACGCTGGTTATCAAGTGGATCGCTCAAGCCAGCCGTGTCCTATCTAGTTAGGTGCGCGTTCACATGAAAGGGGTGGTATTTGGAGCATTCAACCAATCTCAAACACGGACAAGCGTACTGACAGCACAGCGTCATACTTCCTGAATGAAAAGTGAACTTTAATATTAGTCAAATATGAAGAAGTTAAACTTTAAACATCCATGACTTAAACACTTCATCCAGGATAAAAGCCACATAGCTGCACCTGCAAGGTGAATACAGCTGGTAAAAGAAAAAGTGTTTGAATGCGTACATTAACAGGTTTATGAAATCACTGCCCCGTCCAAGACACGATCTGACTTTAATTACATTTGACTCGAGTGTTTCGTCAACTTAATGTGTTGCTTAAAATAATACTTCTGCATACAGTATGTGACACTGTGAGTGTTGCACGGCCAGATACGGCTCAAGAAGCTGATTCAAATAAGGAAATATATGATACATTATGATGTGATATGATATGAATGATAATGGGACACATCGACGTCTGCACTCACAGTGCTGCGGACTGTACTTAATGTTACTCTGATCCGGTTACTTATGTCGTGGCAGATATTTAAGTAAGCTTTCTTAACGCTAATATTATAATAGTCAGATTGCTCTGAAGATGGGAGGGGATATTCTATTAATTTTCACGTTCACACAGTCAGTTGATTTTTGCCGGCCGTCTTTCCTGCAACGGCAGTTTTTCTGTATTTCCTCTATCCTGTAATATGAATTGATCGCTTTAAACTCCGCGCACGGAGCTCTGATTGGTCAGCAGGCGGTGCTTTCACTGAGTTGATCTCTTAGCCTGCAACCTAACCTGCTCCGGAGCAGGTTTGCCGCTCAGCATAAGTTACCATGGAAATCTAGCCCGCTAAGAAGTGAACCAGCGTCGTAGGACCGGAAAGCCCGAGATTTCCCTGAAGTTAGCCGGCTAAGCGAAAATCCAGCTTCGTAGTACAGGCCTCTGGAGTTGACATTGTTTTGTTAAGCGTTTTTTTCCAAAGTCAATAACCTTTAAGCCACCATACATTTGAAGTGGTCTTGACAAGCATGGAACCATTGAACATCTACATTTCCATGACAGAGCTAACTTAATTTGCAACTCTAACACTGTTTGTAGAATCAAATGCGGCTCTTGTTTTAGTATCGCCATAGGGAGAACCGAGCGGAGCAGGGGGAGAAAGAGATTTAAGGAGAGAGGAATCAAAGCAACAGGCATTTAACAAAATGAGACATCCTTGCCTCGGAGCAGTAATTTAAAAAACAACGTCAATTAAGTATGGCACATGGCACAACTGCAGTGTCATTGTTTGGTTATGGCCTATCGCTACAGTATATTTTACGATCTCTGTCACATCAGCATAACACTGTTCATGACAATTTATATATTTACTTTAAATTCAAGTCAAGACAAGAGTGCACAGATAAGAAAGGCCTACTTTTTTTATTATTAAATGTACTTTTACTATATTATGTTTATGATTGCATGAGACGCAACACACTTCCGTCTATCTATATGACAACATAAGGTTACAAGAGATTAGTCTTATTGATATTATAATTTTAAATCTGCAGTTTTTAGCCCTCAACCTCATGTAAAGATTATAGCAGTGGAAGTGGGTGTCGATAAAAATCAAGTCATTTTAAAGTGAAATGTTGTTAAGAACATCGTAAGTGGCTTTTTTGCAATTAAAAAAGCCACTTACAAGGGACTAAACAAGCGGTGATGGTAAGGCAGTTTGAGCGCACCTTTGATCATCTTAAACAAGATACAGTTCTGTGTCACATGCTGAAGGTGGGAGGACACAGGGAGGCACAAAATCAAGAAATATGAGAATTCCAGACTGAAGTTGACCTTAAAGATTTGTCAACGGCTGTTTGTAAGGTCAATGACCTACGAGATATCAACTTTTAAACCAAAGTCTCTTTAATCTGATGATTAAGACAGTTTGATATGGTAGAGAGCTGCAGAAAAAGAAAATAAGTGGACCAAATACTATTCCTAAAATCAATAACAAGAACCCTCGAGGTACTAAGAACGTTGGGAAGTTTGAATGTCTATATTTCCATGATTAAAAAAACAAAACATGCTAATGTTTGTTAAAGTTAAAAGTTCCAGAAGAAGCTAATAAGTGGCATTTGAATATTTTTGGTGTGTTTAAGGTCAACTACGGTCAAGTTGCTGGGTGTTTTGAGGTCAACTACGGTCGAGTTAACTGTTTAAAATTGTCAGCTTGGAAAAGTTGTATTATCATAAATTCATTCATCTAATCACTGTAGCAAACTTCAAACACTTTGTGAGATAGGAAAAACTTGTCAAGTCACTCAAGTGGGATGGTGACCTAGAAAAATGCATCAGCTCCATAATAAAGGAGTCAGCGTGTGTTTGTGTGTGTGTGTGTGTGTGTGTGTTTGTGTGTGAGGAGTGCGTGCTCGTGCTGATTCTTGTTTTGAGTTTTCGCCACATCTGTGCTCTGTGTCTTACCGGCACATTCATAGCAGCACTTGAAGAGCCCTCCCAACAATAACAAACACAAAGCGGCCTAAAACACACTCGTCTCTGCAGAATAATCTGCAGGCGTAATCAGGACGGATATGTTAGGGAGAAACAAAGACAGCAGAGAACAAGGAACACCGGTTCTGCTTAGGTACCAAGGGGGAACGGCATAGTGTATATTTATGATGTGCATGTTTCCTAACCACTACATCTCCTCTCCTATCGCACAGATATTTCACCTGGTAAACAATTTTAAGAGTCAGACCTTGAACCGGGTTTGTGACAAAGCCAATATGAGTTATTGGTGAAGCCTTCGGAAAATGGTGTATTGATTTTATGACACGGGTGGATGTAGTAGCACCTTCACAACATGAAAGAACTCTTTGCATGCTAATAAGGTCGCTTGACTAACATGGCCTTTGTGCTAACCACCGCTAACCTTCGAAACACACAAGTAGGTACATTTACCAAGCCATCCTGCTTTTGTTCCACAGCGATAAGTAGCTTTGTTTGAATTCCTCATCAACATGCAAAGCAGCCATGACATTTACGCGCTGCACTGTAAAGGACCCAGGATTATTGTTGTCTGATCACACACAAAAAAAAGTGTAGTGCTTTTTCAGTAGAGCATTTCATTTCCGTGACGTTAGCGGATTACTTCCTGACAATCATATTTTGGGGGAAAAGAACATTTGGTTTTATCAATTTGACTGACATCATCACTTCACACTCCTGACATTTATGAGGATGTAGGGGAGCGTTGTGTAAGATGATAACAACATAGATGAAATTGCAATCTGTTTGTCGGAAACGCTGTCATTGTGTAACTGTCCAGAGTTGTCCATATAACAGAAGAGAAATTAGATTGTTGGAGCGGGGTAACACAGCAGCAGTATACACAAGAATCAACAAAAAAAGGAAAACAAAATCTGATAAATATACAAATAAATATAAAATTCAATAAGCCACTTAAAATGTATAAAATAAAATCCAATTAATACCACATATACAAATATTAATAACAGTAGATGTAATTGGATGAATTTAACAAAAGTACCAGTGAAGACATTTTTTAAATAAATAAGTAAATAAAAAAATAAATCCAGATATAAATGAGATCAAATTAACTATAAAAAGAAAATGAAAAACACCAAGAAAATGAATATGAAGAAACTAAATTAATTAACAAATAAAGTGTAAATACATTCATTTATAAAGGTGCAAATAAATGTTCAAATACAGTATGCAGTACTAAAAATGCAAACATAATCTACACATTTAAATACAAGTAAGATCAAAACATTTACAATAACCACAAATATTTACAATATCTATAATAAGATAATAGATAACAAATATATTGTATAAAAATTAAGGTACAGGCAAAAAAGGAAAATACAATATTTACAATGAACTTGTGTCAATCACCTTGTATTTCTCTGTATTTTGGCATTTCATCTTTATCTGTGGATCCATGTAAAGAAAAAAGCCAGATTAATTAAATCAATTTGGTAAAAAAGCAAAACATTAAAACCTCTTAAAGTCACTGTACACTTCAACTACATATACAAACAAATACATAAACAGAAGAATATGCACACTCACAAAATGACAAATGTGCCCACGGGAATTGAAGTGGCTCTGGCCTTAATTTATCAGGACACCCAAAGAGTGTTTATGTCCTACATTCATCCATTACGGTAATGAAGCCCCCAACGAATGGACGACAAGGTGCAGCAGGTCAGTCTCCTTGAACCTTTTCAAACAGATCTGTGCCATTTTTTCATCCATCTATCATCTGTCAATTACTCTTTCTATCTGTGCCGATCAATATCCATCCGTTCATCCATCTGCTGTCTGTCTCTTCCTGCCTCACCGCCTGTTTGTATCCTAGAAAAAGAAACTAGCTGAGTCCCAAATCACTCGCTCATTGCTCTCTATATAATGGAGGCTCAGTGGTTTACTCAAGTGAGCAGTAAATTGGGGTTTGGGACACATACTCATCATTTAGCAATTTTCTAATTACATTTTGGGATTGTTACTCATTGTGGAGGTTTTGATGGCACTACAAAGTGGATACATTTACACACTCACAATTTAGACACACATCAAATATGGGATGAGGGACAGTACACTATTTAGAGGATAGCTTTCAGTCGCAACCCAATGCTAGCAGCTCTGTGTGGTTTGTTTCTTAAGATCCCCATTAGCTGCTTTAACAGTATAGCCCTGTAATGTTGGGTCCACATAATATAGAAGCAAACACACATGAAAGGAGCCGAAGCATCTTTCATTCATACGAGACACAACAATGCTCATAACAAACGCTAAGCTAAAACAACACAATAATTCAAAAGTGATCTAGTACAACAGATAGCTCTACATATTTATATTACCTCTTAGAGATCTAAAGTAATCATTAAGTAACAGTCCTCCTCTAATTATATACATAAGGCACATGTATAAGTAAGGCACATCAGTGATTTGAGCTAAAGGCTAACACTAGCATGGCAACGTGAACAATGTTCACTGTCCAAAGTTAGCATGCTAACATAGCAACCCAGTCTTCCTGGCATTCGGAAAACAAAGAGTGGAACAGGCGACCAAGTGTGCAGGTGTGCGTCATGTGAGAGGCCCCGCCTTACATTTTCCGCCACAGATTTGGGGAAATTGGTCCGTGCGCAAAGCATTGTGGGGATTTTAAGACCACGGAGTCTACACATGTGCAGCCTCGAAATTTCTCCAAACGAAGTACGCCGGACTCGGTAGAATTCCAAGTATGCTGGACATTGGAACAGTCCTTCGGTGGCACTCGATGACGTAGTATGCTTGAAATAGTGGCTCTGGAGCAGCTTTACTCGAGATTGAGAAACACCCGCTGTGTATCGCAATGATGCTCGAAATGTCCCATATAGGCCTACGTCTGTTTCGGTTATTTTTATTTTGAAATTCAGTTCCTGACAGATGCCAAAAAAGCCAGAGATTATGGAATTAAACAAATAAATAACAACGATAATTGTGTGTTATTGTTGAGTAAATCACAGTGTGTTATTTAGAAAAGAATAACAAATTAGAAGGAAAAGAATATTTAAAAAATACAGATTTCAGTATTCTGAGGCTCTGAGCCCCATTTATTTTCCTCACAGACGGCAAAAAAAGTCAGACATTATACGATTTAAAATAAAAACAATAATCGTGGCTTGATATTGAGTAAGAACATGTTTTTATGAACCCCACAGCTTCCGGTCTTCCAAGACCCGACCGGACAAAAAGACGTGTTGCAGGCACGAAACATACTACCAATAGAAATACATTGCTTTTGTGACACGAAAAAAAAAGGGGAAAATCGTGTTGGTGAACACGAATCAATAGATTACATGTTGTGACTATAACACGAAATGCCGTGAGACTGGGTTGAACATAGCTACCTGTGCAAATTAGCAGTTAGCACTACTTTTGATATTAAATGCTTGTTTTACTTTGATATCTAATTAGATATGTATACATTTGTCTATGCAACTGCACCTATTTCTGCCGTCAAGCTGCTGTAACACATGCGTCTCTCCTCTACGGATAAATACAGCTTATCTAATGTTATCTTATCGTATGTAATCTTATCTCATCTTATCTTATCTTAAACACAAGTACAGCTGAGGATAATGGGAATACGTTTACAGATGTTTGGTTGGGAAGCAAAGTAATCGTAAAAAAATAAAACATTTGAGTTTCATTCCAGACACTTCCTTTGAAATACAGTTCTCTGCCTGCTAGTGACTCCAGTGGAGAAATCAGGTTAACACCAAATCCTTTCATATTTATCATCGGGGATGAAATCTGGTGCCCAGATTTTTCTATGGCAAACCATCAAATGGTTATCCCGATTTGTCACTAAAAGCCAAACACATACAGCATGTTTTGCCAATCTATACTGCAGATATTCAGAAAAGTGACTAAATATGTCAACCTTATGGTGGAGCTGAAAGAAAATAAGTGATTTGCATTATGGGGACCTTGAATATTTGTACAAAATATTTTCCTGATCCATCCAATATAATTGTTTTAGATATTTCCAACAATGACAGCCAACCCTAAAGATGAGCTGCTGGCATTCTAAAAAGGGATAAAATGTGCGTCACACTTATGCAGTGTGAGGTGACAGATATGTAACACGGGTAAATATTAGCATGAAAAGATGGGTGCCTTTCTAGCAGCGTGACAGAGACCATGCAGGACCAGGCCCATATTGTGGAGAATTGATTATGTCTTGTCAGTGGTTCCGGTGGCAGCTCTTTATTTATCAAGTGGTCATGTTCCAGTGGACCTGGCAGAGCTGCAGCAGGTGTGAAGGTCAGAAACAGAGTCATATTTTAATCAAAGACCAGATAGCTAAAAATAAAACTCCCCCAGCGGGCAGCACACTGAGAGACTCAAGGAGATGTGAAAAGGCTCTACGGTGCACACCCTCTAATTATCACGCATACACACCGGGGTTGTTGTTATGCATAAATGTCAGTTGGACAGGTTTGCAGCTAAGGATGCCATTAGTGGTGAGGAATGTTCCGCAATGCACCTGGAGAGTGAGCTGGAGCCAAGACTGGCAGCAGGAAGTACACAACGCGACTGAAGAAACGTCCTGTTGAGAACACATAGAGCGCAATTATGATCGTGTGTGTGTGTGTGTGCGCGCGTGTGTGTGAATCTGTTTTAATTCAACAAACTGTCATGATTGTGGTTAGAATAATGGCCTAATTATTCCTTTGCATGTGTGTATGTTTTGCCAGGGCGTTTCATTTGCAGTGGAGCTACTTCAGATGAAAGTAAGGTTGTTAATTTATAGCCCTTGGGTTAATTGGAAAACGCCCTTGGAAAATAAGCATTCATGTAGATAAATAAATATTGTACAAAGATGAAGAGATAAAAAGATGGAAACATAAGAAGAGGACCTGCTTTTATGTGTGGTAGAGAGTGAAATGTACGGCTAATGCTTCAGGCAAAATGGTTTCATACAACATCTATTAGCTGCTTTAAATATTAGCAAGAACTGGGACTGTAGTACTTCTTGCAACAGAAAACACCACTATATATGTTAAATTAGATTATTCAAGTGATGCTGCGCTTATTTTATTTATTTAAATATGTAAAATATGTATTTTTCCTATACTGTCAATTAAACATTTCAATTCAGTTAAATAAGCTTTCTCTGCATAAAAAAGTCAACGTCTAAATGTCAGGCTCTTTAAATTTAACATTTTTGCACAAATATGTTTTATTATACAACATTTCATAGGTAGCAAAAGACCACATGTGTTAAGTTTTACTTTTTTGAAATGAATATGTCCATAAAAACACAACATGTATTGCAATAAGGTTGTGCTACGACTAATCATAATAACATGATGTAAGCTTTATGTAATGCCTCATTTGCGTCATTACATTTTATAAAACTTGTAATACAAAATATTTAGTCTTAATTAAGTTAATCAACTGGGGAGGTTTCATAATTATAATCCAATTATATAAATAGTTTAACCCTATCACCTCTATTATCTCACCTTTAGAGTATGTAACAGGTAAATAAATGTGGCTTAGCAACAAAGTTAGCTTAGCAATTAAAGATAATAAGTAGAGCTATTAGCACATTCTGTACCTTGAGTTTATTAAATACCTGCCGCCATCACACAGCAGCAGGATCAATGTGTCTCTACAGTCATGACAGTGAGTGTCAGTACTTTCCTACCCTTCACAGGGGGAAACTGTCTTTTCCTGACAACCGTGGCTTTATTAAACTCACCTGGGCCCCTGGGTTATTAAAGCTGGCCCTTGTGCTCACCACGTCTCTTTTTCAGGAGCTAGCGTGCACCTTGCAATACTTCCTTTTATTATTATGTTTTATTTGTATCTTTTATTATTATGTTTTATTAATATCTTTACGGTATTTTTGCTTCTTATATTCATACTCTCGTAGTGGTATTATTTTGAGCTTGGAGACATTTGGACAAACAGGTTGCTACCTCTCTAATCATTCAGATAAATAACAGCAACATCCAGTATAAAATGTTTTATCATAATTTGTAGTTTCTTATGATAATAATTCTACGTATTTGAAAGGAGCAGTTTACCAAAATGTCAATTACATGAGTTTTTTTATTGGCATGGTATTGTCTACCTTCACCATTGACATTAGCTTTCCTCCCATTAAAATGGTACTGATACTCTTGCTGAACTTTACAAATACTTGATGTCCAACACCAACGAATCCAGCTGGGTTTCTAGTATAGAATTAAAGGATGTTTTTTCTTCTTCCAGCCGTAAAACCATTGTGCAGTCAGCCTTTAAGTCTGTCCTTGACTATGGAGATACTGTGCCATTCTGCCCCATCAACACTTCCGTTGTTAAACCCTGTGTATCATAGTGCATTATGCTTTATCACAAACGACACATTTCCGACCCATCATTGTTCTCCGAAACACACGGTTCAATGGACCTCTTTACAGTAAAGAAGGGACAGCCATCTCATGTAAATAATTTATAGAGCTTTACTGCTGAAGCTCCAATGCTATCTCGCATTTAATCTAAAGTAAATATTGTCCAAATACAACCCTGTATGATTTGAAAATCTCATTCTGTTTCCATAAGATGGACATGGTGTTCTGGATCATTCTTCTGCTCCACTTAGGAGCTCATGATCTACTCTAAACTCAGCCTAAACATCCCACTGAGGCGGACTGCCTTTGCACAATCTACTTTTTCATTTACGGCCATCGAGCATCGGAAAATGCTTCCAGCTGAGCGTGCAAAACCTTTCACTCTTTTTCCCCATGTTGCAGAAAAAGAAGATCTTATCAACACTGATTTATCCATTATTCCGGTTATTTTATGTTTCTTTAATGAAATGTAATTGTATAAATGTACTGGATGATTATGCTGTTATCTCTATGTTAATGTGTAGAGTGGTTGAAGACTATGTAATGGTGTCTTTAAATGAAATGTTTGTAGTGTCTGACCCAAGGACTGCAGATGGAAATCAGATAATTGCTCAAAGTAGCATAAATCAATCAGTCTCCTCTTTTGGAGATCAATGTTTTTTTCTTGTCACAGTTTATCCGTGACTATGGCTTTACCGTGTGTTTCCCTGCGTCTCCCCCCCCCCGTCATGTGTCCGTGGCCCTCCTTGCTCCCTCCTCTCCTGGTCACCACTAATTACTCACACCTGCCACCATCAGGCTCCTCGCACTGCAGTTCATCACGCTGGGTGGACATCCACTCTCCTCCATATTGTTCCATCAGTGGCTTCTCCTAGTGGGTGAGTTTATTCTCCTTGTGTATCACCATCATCTACCACCACCTGCCAATGTGTCTGCCTGCCTTTCTTTATCATGAGCCTCCTGAGATAACCTCGGTATCCCCCTCAACATCTTCACCGGCCATTGCTCAACGCTCCCCCGCCTCGGTCAGCAATCTTTGTCATGCATTCCATTTCCCACTTTTTCCATAAATCCCTTTTCCTATCGCTTCAGTATCACACTGTGCCTGTTTCCGTGCCTGGGTCTTAACTAACTAATACTGCCATACGCACACATGGTGGAATTGTTTCAAGTGCTTTGCAAATTCTTTAAATGGATTCAACTTCAAATTGACGTCATTGAGAATCTAACCTTGCCTTTTTCTTTATTAACATTCATTATACATTTTTGTCTCTTTTCTTTTAATGACTATCTTTACAAAAGGTTTCTTGGCCTCAGGTTTCTTTAAAGCTTGATTAATTTAAAAAAGAATACATTTACAAAAAACCTTAAGGCATCCACCTAAGTAACCACATAAGTTATTATATATTCTCTAAATCAGTGCATTACACACAGTGGAGCTGAAAAGAGAATCCAATGAATTAAAGGAATGCAAACATTGGAATTTTAAACATTCAAAATATGAACTAACATTACCAACAGAATGTTATAAGGTAACAGTGGTCACGTTATGTCAAAAACATGTTTAGTGTTGCAGAGATACTGAAATTAACATGCTAACTAACTAGCCTCCTGCAGGCAGTAGCTCAGTCCATTGGGGCTTGGCAACCCAACAGTCAGCAGATGGTCACTGGAAGAAGTCCCTGGACACATAACAAAACAAAAGGAAAGAAAAAAATATATAAATATTTGTTGCATGGACTGGTAGCTGCAGAGGTGGCAGTTTACCTTCTGGTCCTGCATGTCCTATATGCATCCTATATTTCCCTTCCCCCCTCTCCTGTGTGTGTGTGTGTGTGTGTGTGTGTGTGTGTGTGTGTGTGTGTGTGTGTGTGTGTGTGTGTGTGTGTGTGTGTGTGTGTGTGTGTGTGTGTGTGTGTGTGTGTGTGTGTGTGTGTGTGTGTGTGTGTGTGTGTGTTTGTGTGTGTGTGGCAGGCACCAGCCTCTGCAGCTGTCAGCCCTATCTAGTACTGAAACCAGGCTCAACCTTCAAGATGTCAGCAGTTAGACTCTGTTCACACTGTCAGCTACTATCAAGCTTCTCCATCTGTTTGCACTTCCTCTCCGTCTCTGATTCTTCCTGTTTCCCTCTGCCACAGTTACCCTGACCTGACTCTGGCCATCACTTCTTGCCCTTGTCTGAAACCTCACACACCTGGATCCCTTTACCTGCCCTCTGTTCCTCCTGGACTCCCCCCTTTGCCCTTCTGAATTCCCTTGCCTGCCCCGCTTTTTCTGCCTTCGTTCGGGACTCAAACAAACATCACTTGAATCCAGTTTTCTGTTTTTCTGCTTGTGTCTCTGCCTCTGAGTCCTACCAACCAGACTTAACACTACCAACATGTATTTGAGCAACTGGCAAACTATGGCAGCCCCTTTACACTTTATTATTTTTGTTGCATGGTTTGGGGAGCCTAGTTACCTAAACAACACTGTAGCTATTGTACATGTTACAAAAAAGCCTTTCAATATTTGAATCTAATATGTATAGAACTTGTTTGTGCATGCATCTATTTCATCTGCAAGAGTGAATTTCCCCTGGGGGTGGATAGAGTATGTCTTCTTCTTCTTCTTCTTCTTGTTCTTGTTCTAATACCACATGTATAGGCGATAGTGGGTCAGTGTAGTGCCAGTTTGACCTCGAGCCCAGAAAAAGAAGAAGAATAGCTCCTCCAATTGGATTTGATGGTTTAAAATGATGCCAGCCCTACCAGGAGGCTGCTTAACAGTACACTGTGCAGTGCAAGATGTATGGAGCGTTAGCAGTTAGCATTTAGCATTTAGCTCACCTTTCACCAGAACTCCCTGAGGGTAGGGGTCTGATCCAGTGGCGTAACAAGGTTGTGATTGCCCCCCCCCATCGCCCCAAACATAAGCGCACGCTGATGTGCTCACACACATACTAATTTCGTCAGTTTAGCCGTTACATCTCCTTGTTCTCTCTTGTCCTATCTCTTTTGAGCGCCGCTCTTGTGCTTTGGTTTGCTGTATATTATAAATGCAAGCTATTCAATTTTTTATAATGCTGCCGAACTTGCTGCTGCTAGCTACAGTACCTATAACTTTTGAGGTTGATTAAACGGTTCGCACGTAAGGTATCACATGACATGAAAGGGAGCAAGGTCATTGGACAGACAAATTACAAATGAATTTAGGTTGCTTGGTTACTTTGAAGACTGCGTGAACCAGTCAATGCCATTGGGGCCCCCCCCCCAAAAAAAATATATATATACGGCTCTGGGCCCCGATGCGTTGCACCGGCTGCACCGGCGATAGTTACGCCACTGGTCTGATCCCTGGGGAAGATGACTGCCCAACTCCCTGCTGGAGTGTAAGACTTTCCCAGTACGTTCCACAGTAAACACACAGATGGCTGAACTCCACGTAAAGATTAGAAATTAGCAGTGTTATTTTGACCGGCTCTTAGAGTTCCAGCTGTTTGGTCAAACAGACTGAATGACTGACCGCATTACATTAAAAAAAAAAAGCAAGGAAGATGAGGCAATTGTATTTATATATCACACTTCAACACAAGGCAATTCAAAGTGCTTTACAAAAAATAAAAGTAAAACATTAAAGCATTAAGATATATTGCAACAGAAACACATTGTATAAAAAAACTGTAAATATATCAATGCTAAAATAAAGAGTAATGTAGATATAGAATACAAAACACAAAATAATGAATACTAATAAAAGGGTTTTATTTTCTGACGCTGCGTGAGTTCCCTGACACACCGGGGACACATATTTATGTATAAAATACATCAAAAAGTGCATTTTGCATGATAGGTCCCCTTTAAAATAAATCTGCTACAACAAAAACTAAAAACACAAGTTAACATATTGTCGAAGACTCTTTTAACAACTGATGACTGTAAATTGAGATTCTATCGAGCTAGCAGAGGTGAAATACTGCCCCCTATTTCTTTGAAACATGTGTCACGGAACATATTGCATGTTTAACTGTTCAATTTACATGGGACTATTTATGCTCAAGAGGCAGTTTGATATAGCTGTTCACAGTCAAGTATGCTTTTGCATCCTCATTATGTTGGAAAAAATCTCTATGAAATAAAGACTGCTACCACCACCACTCTCAACATCAGCACACCAACAGAAGCTCTGGCTGAGTGTGGCTGCCACATCCTGACCTTCCCCGTCGCTAATTACATTAGCCCAGCGTGAGTCATGTCAGACTGGTGGACTTCCTTTTATTGGTTGCTTCAACCCTGACTATAATGACTTCAGTTATTATTTAGCACTTGCTGTAGAATTATTTCATACTTTTTTCTGTTTTCTGCTCTCTGTTAAATTTGCTTTTAAAGCACGTCCCCCCCCCTGTTTATAGAAGGGAAACACATTCTGAAAGGTTTTTTTTCCATTACTATGCAATGTAGCATTGGTCTAAATCAAGATGCAGCATTCAGAGTAGTGCAGTTTGGCTCTTCAAACTAACTTTTGATTGAAGTTAATTCCCTTTATGTTGGTGTCACTTGAAATTCAGGATTTCACACTCATAAGAAATACTTAGAAACACTTTTGGATATTTAATTTTGAAAGTTAGACAATAAGGCAAAGGTAATTGTAATCCTTTTGTACTGTAGGGGAGAAAAAATCGACAGAAATTGAAACCTCTTAGAGATTTAGAGAATCTAGAACCAAATGTACAATTAGAGACAATGAAGTTGCATAAAAGCTGAATACATACAACAGTTAGATGTCTTCAATGGTGGTTGAAGTATTCAGATAAGTTAAAGTATAATAACACAATAGTTTAAAAACTCTGCTACAAAAGATCATGCTTTAAAAATCTTACTTGAAGTAAATAATAGTACCAAAACATGAGTACAAAAAGTAAAAGTACTCTTGTTATTATGCAGGATTTCAGAATAATGTATATTATTATATACTGTAGGAGATAGGATTTTATTGCATTAAGGTCAAGTTCTAGTTAACTATCATATACATTCAGAAAGCTCAAATGCAATGAAATGCATCTGCCCTGATGAAAAAAGGGCAGATACATTAACTACAAAACAAAACTAATAAAACATCCTACAATAATAAATCTGTGAGTGATTTAAAGGGCATGCTGTTCAGAAGTCTAACCGCCTGGAGGTAAAACAGTCCGACCTCTGATGCTCTGTGTATTTTCCTGAGGAAGGAATGAAAATAACTCACGTAACTTCCTATGAATTATGGAGCCATGTTTACTGTCCTACTCTTTTTGTGTATAGTCAGGTTACCAAACACCATCATGCTACCAGTAAGATGACTGTATTTTAGCCAGAAATGAACCAGGGTTTATGGGACATTGCAAAGTCATTGCAGGAAGTTTAAACTGCTGAATAAATAATGGTCAAAGGACAAGAGTCTAAGATCTCTTTATGCCTAACAATCTGATGATATGCATTTTTGGAGCATTAACTTGAAACAAAAAAGACTTAACAAGAACACTTTCAGCAGGATCATCTAAGTAGACAGTATTTCATTTGTTTTTTCAACATTAAAGGAGCAGTTGTGATGAATAGGTCATTTACGTAAGGCAGCATGCTATCCCAGGAGAGATCACTATATTATTGTCAATATTATCAAAAACATTTGCTCAGCTGGGCACAAACCAGGTCGACAAATTGGCAATGCCCCGGAAAATTGTGTTTTCATTTCTCAATTGCAAATATATGTCTTTGTTCCAGGTCAGTGGAATTCATGAAGCATTTATGTTACGTATAGATAGGGACCTAATAAGATGGAAATACAGAATAACTTATACAGTTTGTGTTAATTACATCCTACTACTCTTAAATTCATACGTCAAAGAAAATAAGAAACCGTTTTGATCATTAAGTCTGTGAGTAAAACTGAAGGGTTTTTATCTTTCCCTTGGTGCAGAATCTTAATTTTTTCTGTTTGATAAATACCAAACATGAATTTCAAACTGTGCACCACATGAAGACTGTGAACTGTTTGATCTGTGTTTAAAGTGATAATAATCTTCCAGGCTAACAGCACTATAACTATCAATTAGCCTGCAGCAGGTCAGTGGGTAACAGCAGGTGAATTTCAACATATGTATCCCACACAAACAGTAGGGGGGGTTGGAAATTGAAAGCCTGGTATCCATCAAGTCTCCCTGCATAGCTTACAGAAACCCAGTCACACTGTGATAACCTCGGCTCACGTCAAGACCAAATCCCTTAATCTTGACGTGAGATTTCATCTCCTGAGGCATTTAATCATGACATGATTTCAACATGTGTGCTGTCTCAGTGACAGGTCCACTGTGACAAAGGTCACTGTCAGCAGGAAATGACTGTCAAGCCCACCTCTGCCCCCTGCTGGTGGAGAACTCCCCATGCAGTCACATCATGGCAGCAGCTGTCGGCTTCTCTAATGACCTAAAACTGCAGGTACAGGAGAGGAAGTGCTCTCTCAAGCCAACACCATCTGGTATGAAGGTACTTGTTTGTGTGCATCAGTCTCAGAAATTAAACTCCCTTAACAAGCTCATTAATTATTGTCTTGACACCGGAGAATGTTTTCAAAAGTAGAAGACGGTTAATTAAAAAAAATCTGGGGAAAATAAATATATTAAACCAATTTTCAAATATGACTTGTAGGTGTTGCACCATGAGCCAAATTATGTAATAATGACCTGCTAGTAGACTAGGGACAGCCTGTTAAATTAGAATGAAAATGAGGAAAAAAGGAATCAAAAAAGCAAAAAATAACAAAACAACAACTAACAACCCTATATGGCCAGATAGTCCACTTAGGTATTTTTTTAACAATCCAGTAATTTACATTTTTAGACAAGTAGGTGAATATTGCAACTGACCACTGAGGTGAGTTCTATTCAGGAAGTACTACAGAAAGGTTGCGACATTTTTGAAAATAGTGTCTTAGTGGAATGATCATTACATCCTTAGCACATTTAAAGATTCATGAAAACATCCTTTGAGATGATAACGATGGAGATCGCTAAAAATGTGGTTAAGGTAATACATTCCTTAACTTTAGTGTCGTTCAAATGGCCGAATTGCCAGAAGAGGGCATGGTTCTTTCTAGGCCCCCTAGAACTTAAGTTAGAATGTCAAAAACATAGCACCAGAAATCTCCCCAAAAGTTTAGGACAAGCCCAAAAAGTGTTTAGTAAGTGTGTTTGAGGAAAACCACAAAGGTTGTATCTGGAGTTGTGATCTGGGAGAATGTAAACTAACCCGAGCAAAGACTTAATATGAACATCGGTGGAAATGCTGTGTTTAGCAAAAGCAAGTCCCCTGTTTTAGGTGGCCAAGAAATACTTCATACTTAACTGCAAGTCCTTCTCTAATGCAGGTATTACTTAATAATATTTCTATTTTTTATAGTTTTCACTTTTACATGTTTTATTAAATTACTCATTGCTGGGGTCTTAAGTGCCTCCAAGGGTTCAAAACCTTTCCTCATGTAAAGATCGGAATCAATTCAACTCACAATTCTTTCCTCCGTGAAGGGCAACCTCATAATTAATCAGGTAAATAATTAATTCAACACAGGAAGTCATGTTTGATCTTATTTGAATTTTAATAAGCTACTTACTGCAGGTCACATGTGACAAGGTAGCTGACTTTCACAAGCATAAAATAGTGTGGTGGTTCTCTCATCATTTTCTTCATAATAGCATCATATCGCAGATTTATTTCAAGCTGGAGATTCTTTTCAATTTCTAGTGACACTATATGTAAGTTGTAGCAGTTTACTGACAAATAGGTATGAAAAGTGAAGGTCATTCTGTTGTGTACATTTGCTTATTTATACTTATTTAAAGAGGCCCTTTTATGATTTTGGGGGGGTTCCCTCTCCTGTAGTGTGTTATATAGGCTTCTGTGCATGTAAATGGTCTTCAAAGGCTAAAATCCCCAAGTTCCCTCCAGAGGGAGTTTCTCTCCAACACATTCCCCCCCCCTGCCTGAAACGCCGCCATTGGACTGCTTTGTTTACTTCCGTAACATAATGACATCACTATGTAACACTCTCCAACACATTAAAGCATGGAAACATGAAACACAGTAGAGGCACACAATACTAATAAGAACCTGAAAATGAGCAGAATAGGGCACCTTTAAAAAAGTATGAGCTTAGTACAGACAGGAGCAGCAAGGCTTTACAGTTGCACACCTGCAGTATATGTTAATTATTTATGATCAAAATACATTATTGTAGCTCATGTGAACTTTCATGTAGTAATTAATTAAATATGCTATAGTGCTACTTACATGTTAACTAACATGCTTTAGTTTAAATGTTAAACTCTTCCTAGTTTACTTAATCCCAGAGCAACACACAACACATGACAACAAATAAAATGTATATTTAATCTCGCACAAATGTAGTCCAACACTGATATACAGCATTTTGTTGTTCACGTACACTAATGCTCCAGAGTTATTTTGTTAAAAAGTGTTTGAAGTCTATAAGAAATATATATTTTTTAAATACATCAGAGTATGTTGCTGCAACCGCAAGTTTGTGCTATTTTTCAACTCTATGATGCTGTTTATTAATATAATTCTGTTCTTTTTTCTTTGAGTATTGTAGTAAAAAATAATAATTTTATACCAGGATATTTTATGAGACAGTTCTTGTACAGTGAATTCGTCTTATCTTTACAACTTGAGTAGTTAACCCATCTTTTACTGTTTTCAAAAAGTATTCTTGTATTTGGTATGTCTCATTCCACAGATGATTTAGTTTTAGGTTTCTCATGATCCTCCCACAGTTGACTCCACGCACTCGGCCTCATGATTCCCGTTCTGAGGTCGTTAAAACATCTGGCTGAAAGAAGACAGTTATGTTCTCTGAACTCGACAGAGCGCCTGACCTTGCAAACGATAATAAAAACCTCTAAGTCTGAATGGGATGCTTGTTATTATGCAGCATAATCCAGTATGACGGAAAGTTCATTCCTGAAACAAACCCCAATGTCCGCTGGTTACTGATGAACTCTGATCATTAGACTTTTTTAATTTTATTTCGGCTGCTGATACTCCTTCTAGCAATGATACGTGCTACTTGGAATTTATGGAAGCAAAGAAATATCATTATAATACACATTTTATGACCAATAGAGTACCTCACTGTGAGTTTGACCCTGAATTTTACTGAGTAATAACTCTCCTTTAGAGTTAGTACATTTTATATACTGTTACTTTTTATATCTCTTTTGATCCTGATCCCATTTTATAAATGTAAAAGTCTTGTAGTGAAGAACACCTAAACCGAGTCCATGTCACGATCAACACCAAGTGTAAAGAGAACAGGACAACACCAATACTTTAAAGGATTTACGTTGAGTCAATACCCAGACCAGTGCCACTCCTACACTGACACACTTGTCCAACATTGTTCTAAATATCAGTCAAATTAACATTCCCATAAAATTACACATGAAATGAGGATTTCGGTTAATTTACCTCATTTATTGCCATATTATATATATTTGTGCCATGGAAAAAGTCTTGATAGAATGACCAAGACGCATTGCAGAGATGTTTACCATTGTTTTGTAATTTAGAGATAACCCAGCAGTTGTGGTCTTGCCCATTCTTTGATTAAAGTGTCTGAGACGGAACCTGTGACAAGACCAAAACCTTTAAAAAAGTGGTTTTGAGACCAAGACCTCTCCATTATTTTAACCCTTCAAATAAAAAATCAACTTGACTTTCAAAGAGTTGTGAAAAATCGAATGTGTACTTCAAACTTATTGGGGCGTCATGTTGTTGAGGGTAGTGCCTTGCTAAGCTAACAAAAAGCTATCAATTCTGAATCTCCGCCAGTTAAGGTGGAGACTCGGGAAGATGGCGAAATCCCACTCATTGCTTTCAATGATTACAAATGATGCTTTTGATCGCACAAGTTAAACACAATCAGTTACTACACGTTATAATACTTTTTTATTATTTGTGAAAGGATGCCTGTTTAAACTGAAAAGCAGTTTTCAGTTTCTCTTTAATGTTTAATTTAGATTACACTTAATGTATAGCTTTAAAATATTATATATATATATGAATTTGTGTGGTTCCAATTTGAAAAGAAACCTAATTGGACTGAGTTCAGACTGAGTATGTAAATAACTTTTCCTTTTTTGGCACCGTTTTGCTTCCATACGAAATGTCTCTTTAGATAAACATTGTTTTTATTTCTGAGAGCCAACAAACATCTGCTTCTGATGAATTGTACGTAATCCTTATAATTACAGTAGTTGAGATGCCAGAGTTAATACTTTCCTTACATGACATATAACCTCTGCTCATGTTTTCCACGAGATGTTTCTGTTTTGAATTCATGGAATGTTTCTGCTGCCCATTGCTCAACTGATGATGAGGTGTTTTCTGGAACATCACGGGTACTTTTTCTTTTACAAAATGAAGCAACAACAATCATGTGAGGAGACCTTCCACGAGAACAACGCTTGATTGTCCAGGGGGGGGGGGGTTTCTAAAATCTCTGTCTCCCCTTGCTGGTACAACACTGTGGACCAATCTGAGTGCATGTCACGCTAAAAAAAATGTTAAATGTAAATCTATGTTAGTTTTAGTATTAGAAACTCTCAAAACCCATTAGTCTTTTGAATTACCTGCAGGCAGCATGGCTCTAGAAATGTCAGTACTAAGAGTTCATTCCAGATGAACATATGTCAACTTAATAGATTTTCATAAAAGTTGGTACAATTGTTAGTCCCCAAAGTGAATTCCCTGCTTTTTACAAACGCCGTATTACGTTCATATTAGTACAGCGGATAAGCACAACAATTGTGCATTTTATGAGAAAAGCATGACATTTCTAACATAGTTAGAGCATACCATAAGGTTTATTTTCAGATGTGGAGGGAAGTCAGATTTGACCTGTGAGGACCGTGAGAGGTCAAATCCAAGATGGCCGCCAGTCTCTCGGGTCAAATGTTCAAACACGCTTAATTTTGGAACCAAACATTGTAGAAAAACATTTAAGGTGTCATATCCAACTAAATTAGGGATGCCCAATCATTTGGTGATACTTTTGAGATTGCCAGAATTCAAGAAAATGCATTTAGGGGAAGATAAAGGTAGAAATTGACCAAAAATAAGCTGTCAATCAGTTGAAATTTGGTGTGTGTGTGTGTGTGTGTGTGTGTGTGTGTGTGTGTGTGTGTGTGTGTGTGTGTGTGGTCACCCAGCGCTAGCATTAATACAGAGACTGGAGGAATATGGCTTTACTTGGCACAGTCTGCATGCTGAAGCAAACATTTGTTTTTGTCTTCAAATACATACTTACATGATTGTGACGAGCATAATATTTGCTCCCCGCCCAACTCTCTAAGTGCTTGAACTCCGTGACAGGAGGATGAAGTATGTATAAATGGATGGAACTATCAACAAAACAACAGCGTTTTATTCCCCAATGTCATATTTAATAGAAAAATAATGATGCACCACTTATTGGAGAAAGAAGAATGGGGAACAGAAAGGTTTAGAGAGGGACAACATGCTGAAACCTTGCAACTTCAGTGCCAGAGAAAAAAGGTACTGTGAGTACACTTGTGGTTATTGTCCTCATGTTGCACATAGAAAATTCAATTAAGATGTTTACTGCATGTGGGCAAAAATCCATCAATCTTTCAATTTTCTAAAACTTGTTATATCCTTAGAGTCATTTAAAATGAGTTTTTTTCTCCATGCCATGGAGTCTAAATGGGTAAACCTTTGTATTTGTAATTGTACAGCCATGCTAGGACAAACAAATCCCCTTTGCCCATCTTCTCTCTGCACTCTCTGTCACACACACAACATACATAACCCTTTCTTTGCATGACCTCTAAATGTCCATGTGAGCCACTAAAGAACAGAAAAAAAGCTGCGCTACCTTGGCTTTATAGGTGGACAGGCAGGGAATCGAACCCCAACCCTCTATAAGTGGAAAGGGACAGCGGTGAACCTTATAGTTGAGTGCAGCCCTTTGTTAACAGCGAGGGTTAAGAGAGCTGTTTGTGCTCTACATGGAACTGTTTTCCATCTCCCTCTTTGGTTTACATTATTATTATTATTTTTCTATTAAATATGACATTGGGGAATAAAACGCTGTTTTGTTGATAGTTCCATCCATGTATACATACTTCATCCTCCTGTCACGGAGTTCAAGCACTTAGACTTAGAGAGTTGGGCGGGGAACAAATATGATGCTCGTCACAATCATGTTAGTATGTATTTGAAGACAAAAACAAATGTTTTCATCAGCATGCAGACTGTGCCAAGTAAAGCCATATTCCTCCAGTCTCTGTAGTAATGCTAGCGCTGGGTGACCATAAATCCACTGGAATATACCACACACACACACATTTTGCAAATTTCAACTGATTGACAGCTTATTTTTGGTCAATTTCTACCTTTATCTTCACCTAAATGCATTTTCTTGAATTCTGGCGATCTCAAAAGTATCATCAAGTGATTGGGCATCCCTAATTTAGTTGGATATATCACATCACACACACACACACACACACACACACACACACACACACACACACACACACACACACACACACACACACACACACACACACACACACATACACACACACACACACAGCAAATTTCAACTGATTGACAGCTTATTTTTGGTCAATTTCTACATTTATCTTCAACTAAATTCATTTTCTTGAATTCTGGCGATCTCAAAAGTATCACCAAATGATTGGGCATCCCTAATTTAGTTGGATATGACACCTTAAATGTTTTTCTACAATGTTTGGTTCCAAAATTAAGCGTGTTTGAACATTTGACCCGAGAGACTGGTGGCCATCTTGGATTTGACCTCTCACGGTCCTCCCGGGTCAAATCTGACTTCCCTCCACATCTGAAAATAAACCTTATGGTATGCTCTAACTATGTTAGAAATGTCATGCTTTTCTCATAAAATGCACAATTGTTATAATATGAGAGCTTATCCGCTGTACTATATGTACAGTTTTAATTGTGGCCAAAATGATCAGTCAGGGTGGCGCGTGGCGCAGTGGGTTGTGCGTTGGTGTTCGGATCAGCAGGTTCAAACCCCACTGCAGTCAGCATGTCGTTGTGTCCCTGGGCAAGACACTTCACCCAAATGGCTCCTGTGGGGATTGTCCACAGTATTGAGTATGTAAGTCTCTTTGGATAAAAGCGTCTAACAAGTAACATGTAATGTAATCTACAAAAACGTTATTATTGCAATATTTCAACTTTGTTTATTGTCCGTTTTTTAACTCTTAACACAAGTGGTGGAAAGTAAATTACCATAAATGTATAAAATGGCAATTGGCCTGTATTTATATAGCACTTCATCCAATCTTACGACCCCTCAAGGCGCTTAACATTTACAAGTCATCATTCACCCATTTGCACCCCATTTATAAAGAGCAATGTACCACTTCCTCAAGGAAGCTAACACCCACACACATTCATTCACCATTGGCCGTGCCATTGGGAGCAACTCTGGGTTAAGTATCATGCCCAAGGATACATCGACATTTTGACTGCAAGGGCTGGGATCAAAAACCACAATCTTCCAAGTATTTATACGAGATGTTTTATTATGGATTCTTACCACAATATCATTAGAATCGGAGGATGAAACCCTCTTTATTTGTCACACAAAGTCAAATTGGACCTCTGCATTTAACCCATCCTTTAGGGGCAGTGGGAAGGAGTGGATCTCTCCAAGTCCACACTCCATATTTAGGTCTATTCGGGGACTTGAACCGGCAACCCTACGGTTCCCAGGCCAAGTCCTTACAGTCTGCGCCTCTGCCGGATCATGTGTAATAATTATTCATTTTATTTATCACCAATAGGCTACTGGTATATCGATCCTTCAGTAGATTCTTAGTCTTGTCTAAATTCATAAAACAATGTTGATGTGTTGCAAAGGTTTGTATGCCAATACGTCATAGGTCATAATGTAAAAAAACAATAACTATGCTTTTATATCTGGCCTTAAGATAAAAAGGTGTGTTTAAGGTGTGATTATATTTTCACCCTCCATTTGCTTTGTGTTGGAGTTCAACCACACATTTTGAAGTTGAGAAAAAACTTGTTGTTGACCGTCAGTAAAGCTGTCTCACATGCAGGACGATAAATCTGCAAACACCTCTTCATATTGCAAAGATTTAAATACTTGTGCAATATGACTTTTTAATTTAATACTTGAAATTACAAATATGAGTACCAGCTGTCGAGCGGTGGAAGTAGGCAGAAGGAATCCTGTAGTCAGCCCTACTCTTCTCTCAGTTTCTGATGTGAGAAACAGACACAGAGCGAAGTTTGAGCCCAAATGATCTCTGACTGCTGAGCCTCTTCACTTCCTCACGCTGCCAAAACAACAACGGGGAACTTTTTCCATAAACAAACACAGAATACAGATTTTGAAAGCATTTCTATTTAAGATCCTGTTCAAAATATGCTAATGATTAAAGTGGCAATACCTTTATTAGAATACTCCAGAAGTATAAATGCTATTTTACCAGAAATATTAAGAGTAGACATTGTGCAGGCAGAATCGCCCCTTGCATATTATTGCTGGAACGTAACTTAGTAGGTTTACTTAAGTACTTGAGAACAATTTGGAAGTACTTGAACTTTAGTATTCACATCTTATGCTACTTTGTACTTTCTCTAAACTTATTTAAAACAAATAATCAGCATCTAAAATAGAAAACTTTATTATTTATTATGAAACTGCACAACAGTATATAAAATAACTTTGAATTATGTTCAAAGCATTAAAGAGACTTTACGTTACCCCTCACTGGAAATAACACATTGTCTCTATGCTGACTCTGCAACTTAAACATTTGAAACATTTGGGATTGTGGACTGTGTCGGGCACAAAGATTATTAATTCAGTTAATTGTTTATTTACATGGTCTTTCATTTAATAACTGTTATTTGACCTCACAGTAGTCAAATAAAAAAATGGTTAACTATAGAAATACAGTAAGAGGGCTATACATCCATACCCCTTGGTGTTCCCATGTTAAGAAGAAAATGCAGCTCTCTTGGTTGTAATGGTAGATAATATGTAATAAAGTGGACTCTTAGCATGCCTTTCTGTGGAGAATATGTGATAACGTGCCCAAGAGTGGTCCTTTGCAGTATAGAGAAAGACATGCAGTGCCCTCTAGAGAGTTTATTTTCAATTGAGAAAACATGATAGGATGCCATAAAGGCAGCCTCAAATGCTAGAAAAGTTTTCTTTGCTGGTACCCCAACACATGCTGAGGCCCATTCTCATAATATCACTACAAATTCATTGTTGAACCAGTACAATACACTACTTCCAGCCCATCAGAGGTGAATCATTCCTACGTTTCTCTGTGTTTCTATGATACTATTTTGCAAGCCACTGTTCTTATTGTTCCAGTACTTTTATTTGACAGTTTTGGTAACTTCATAGATTCAGATAATTAGTTAAAACAAACAACTAATAAATAATGACACAGCAAATTATAGGTAATGATATCTAGCAGCAGTATATAAAGCTACGAGTTTCCAAAAAGCATCTTGAGTACTTTCAATATTTTCCATAAACATATTGAAGTCTGTCTTTAGTGTTATATATGAGTTTCACATGCACGGGGTGACAGTGGCTTAGTCTATAGGGACTTCTCTGTAGAACCGGAGGGCCGGTTCAAGTCCCAGAGCGGACCAAATAACAGAGCATGGACTGGTACTTTGAGACGTGCCAGTGCACCTCCTCATGACTGCCGATGTGCCCTTGAGCAGGGCAACTGACCCCCACAATGCTGCCAGGGCACTGAATAATGGCTGCCTTCTGCTACTATTCTAGGATGGGTTAAATGCAGAGGTGGAAGAAGTAGCCTACTCAGATTATTTTAAGTAAAACTAGCAATACTAAAGTGTAAAAATATACAGCTAAGTAAAATGTGTGCATTCAAAATTGTACTTACGTAAAAGTACAAAAGCATTAGCATAATGCTTCAGGGTTGCACTTGTTAACGGTGGGGTTTATTTGAATGACTTGATACACTATCGGGTAGCTTAACCTAGAATATTATAATGTAATGTGTGTTGATTTTGTATTAATAACCTACAACTGCAGAGTCACTAGTAACTAAAGCTGTAAAATAAATATAGTGGAGTAAAAAGTACAACATTTGCCTTAAAGTGGACCTACAGTATCATGCTATATTTAAATGATATATTGTAGGGCCATACCTATATAAGGTATATTTATACGTTTCTGTTTTCAAAATACCAAACAGATCATGCATTTTAGCCATGCCTCATTTCGCTCTATGTGCTGTTTGCTGTCTACGGGTCTGATTCTGCTGACCACGCCCCCCTGCAGGAGAGGTGAGCCGTGCTCTGATCAGCTGCTGGGCTGTCAGAAGAGGGGGAGAAAAAGAGATCTCCGTCCTCCGTGTTTTATTATATAGAGTCATTATTCATTTGTTTTAAAGCTCAATAAATAACAAAGAAGACCTTTGACCGGCACTTTTCTCATTTTGTCCGGAAGATTTAAACTTTAACGGACATCTTGACCGGCGAAACAAACTGAAACTGAAACTCTGCCGCACGGTCAGAGTTCGGTTCCTTGGAAGAGGCGGAGAGGTGGGTGTTTGTCATCTGCTGGTGGACTAACCGAAGAGAATTACAGTGCTTGCCTCGACGGGGAGGGATTGCATTGCAGCGGGAGCAAACGCTTGCCTCGGGGAGGGAGAAAAAAAGCCACAGCGGAGAATAAACAGAATGGTAACCATGGTAACTATGGGCGGGAAGTCTGCTTTTGTGGCAGACTATAGCGCCACTTACAGGCCTGGCATATGTACTACAGCGTCTCCAGCGCTTTCGAGCGGCAATGGCCGGCCGTGGCCCAACCCCACATTCCCCTGATAGGTGGAGAGTTGGCCCAATAGCCGTAGCGCCACCGTCCTGACGTCAGGACAGTGTTCAAATCTGGATCAGTTTTTATCAGATCCGTTGCAGCCCCTTTTTTAGAGATTTGGGTATGGAGGAAAATAGAGAGGGTTGTGTTTTCTGACACTTGGGTTGCGTTCGAATACTCCAAAAAAACAGCTCCTAAGTTCTAACCCTATCGTCTATTCCTTGACCTCGGAGTGAAACGTCATGGGGTTAAGGGATAGTGGATAGGAGAATTCAAAAGGATTTAGGAGAAGAGACTGCGGCACTTTAGAGAATCCGACTGCACTTTCACTATCCGACGTGTTTATGATGCGCCAGCGGAGGTCATAAATGTGCGCCTGCTGCTGTGGGGAAACTATGGAAACTACAGTTTTCTATACAGCGGACTACAACATGGATGTTTAATAAGAACGAGGGACTACTGTAAACTCATCTAGAGACTCTGCACCGTGCTCTGATGCTGTTGTTTTATGCTTTATGAACAGGGACAACAGAGAAACATATTCTTCATGACCAAAGTTGGAATTGAAATAAAAAAGGAAAGTGAAACTTATGCTCGTCACCCTCTCCCTCCGGTCCACATTAATACAAATGATCCCAATACGTATGATTGTATGAAAAGATCTTAAAATCAATACAAATGTATTTATTATAAACGTTAGTCCTTAACATCTATCACTGTGTATATCACCATTCAAACATCTTTTAAAAGTTGAACAAACCCCACACAGCTCAGTAAAGACTGTGAAATGTTGACTTTATTTGATCATTTCAGTAAAAACTAAAGTTCATATTTCTCTTTTTGATTATAATACTGATGAACGTTCAAAACAAAGCACTTTGGCAACTTACCACATACGTTTTAAATTGCTTAATAAGCACCGTAACTTTATACCGATATCATTTCTCGTTCATAATCGGTTGTTTCCGTGAACGGCCGACTGTTGTGTGACGGCAAATGCTGCGGCCGCAAGGCATTGTGGGGCAGCATTTTCTCCTCTCCTTTCGGTTAGGGAGGTCCAGTGGTTCCTAGGCTAAAGGAGGTTATAAAGGAAGTTTGAAACCTCCTTTCCTTTTAATTTAGAGAATTCGAACGGCACTTATCATGGCTGCCACTGAGGGACTTCCGGGTCATTTCACTCCGTTAGGAAGGTTCCTAAGCTAAATGGACTATTCGAATGCAACCAGGGTGAGTTCCCTGGAACACCGGGGACACATATTCATGTATAAAAGACGTACAAAAGTGCATTTTGCATGATAGGTCCCCTTTAAGTAATGAAGTAAGGGTATAAAGTAGCATACTTTAAAAATAAAGTACCTCCATTTTTTACTTAAGTACAATACTTGAGTATGCCTTTTAGTTACATTGCACCACTGGATATAGGTGATGCATTATAAACAGGACATGGAAATCATGTTTTGTATGATTTAATAACCCTTTTTGGTATCTTAATGAAACATCAGACGACCTTAATTAGTCATTCAGCTTTTTTTTTCTTTTTTTTCTTTATTTATTTGACAGGGACAGGGACCTAATTGATTGACATTTCTGTAAATGCGCCAGAGTTAGCCAACAGGCTATTTTTCATCTGTAGTCCCTGGACAGATGTTGAAAGTCATCCTAAAAAATATATTATAATAAATAATATTATTATTATATTATTATAAATAATATTTATCTTTTTTTTAAAATAATTTACAATGTATTCATTGTATTGATAACAACAATACTTGGTACGTTTAGCCCTTGTGGTGGGAAATAATTTGTTTATTTTTGGTTGTATAAATTATTTATTTTTATTTTTATAAATGCAGTAAATTAGGTGCATTTTGAAACAGGGTTAGGGTTAGGGTTAGCATGTCAGCATTTATCTTACAGTAGTAAGTCAAGTACAAGTACCTCCATTGTTCAATTAAAGGTAGGGTAGGTAATTCACTTCAGAAACACTTTTTGTTATATTCCATGGAATGCTCTTAACATCCCGATAGCAATGAATCAATTAAATGCTTTGACAATAAGTAAATATTTCATCTGTGGAAGCCGTGGCTAAGAAGCTGCTGTTCCTCTTTTTCCCAGCAGAGGGAAACCTTGGCCCCTTTCCCTCTTCATGTCCTCAGACAATAAAAACAAGGCGAAGCCCACACAGGCGGACGGCAGCATCTCAGCGAGCATCCGAAGCTAAATGTGTGAGGAGTGACCCGCTGCTGCTTCCTGGAGAAGGAGTATGGATACATGGCCGCCGAGCTGGGACTAGAGATGTAGGAGCCAGGATGCCGGCCAGATTCATCTCTCGTGTGCTCCTCTTCGCCTCGATCTGCACGGCCAAATCTCTTCCAGATCAGGGAGCATTTGGTAAGCTCGCCGTACGGGGGATGCAGCACAATGAGGAGATGGGAGTGGTTGCTTTTTTATGTCTTTTGTCGACAAAGCGGCGGTTTTCTTTTTTTATACCGATGCACCCCCTTATCGTGCACCACTGCACCCTGAAAGGGGATGGTCGCAGGGGTTGCTTTTGAGGTTGCATCATGGTAGTTTGATGGTATGGGTTTATTAAAATATGAGGTTATATTACACAGAGGGCCACATGAGAGTGTGTGCTCTAATACTGTACAGATGTGTGTATAAAGGCCTTAAATATAGTCTGCTGTAATGTCAGGCCTCACCTGCTGGAACCCAGGCCTGTGTTATTTTCTGCTTTGCACAGCATTGACAGGGTGTTTATCTGTGTGTCACTAAAACACAGGACACCATTATGAATTCATAAAAGCCCAAAATGCATTTGCATGACTAAATATATGAATGTCGATGCACCAGTGTTTGTATTTTGGTGTTTTATTTTGAAGGACATTATGTAATTGCATTGCATTATTTATGCTTCAAGCTATTTTGAACCGCATGGATGGACACATAGGCTACATGCTGGATTGTAACTAAGTACATTTACTCTACTTTATACTTTTACTCTACTACATTTCGTAGGGAAATAATACACGTTTCACTCCACTTCATGTATCTATAGGCTAGTAGAGTGACATTGTATGTAGGCTACGAAACATATTATCAAGCAGTACAATATTATGCATATTTATTTAACTAACCAACAGAATACAAAGAAGGATTAATATTCTATTTACACACAACACTAGTAAGTAATACATATTGCAATAAAAGCCATTTTAAAACAGACAGAAAGGGTCTGTATTTTATAGTTAGTGCAATACTTTAACTTTGAATACCTTCAATGTACTGTACTTTTACTTGTAATGGAGTATTTGTACTTCATAGCCGCTTTATTCAGTTCACAGTTACCAAATATTATCGCTTTTACAAAAAAGACTTGGTCACTTTTTAAAATGTGTTGCTTTGTTGAAGATTAAACTACAAAATGTATATTAACTTCTAAAATTAACTCAATATGCTAGCTACAATGTTAGCAAGCTGCTAACACACTATTCATCTGACAGTAGGCTATAACACATTACAGCGAAGGTATTTGTTAAGACTAAGTTGTACCAGACTTATATTTGTAGGTATAAGAGTATTTCTGCATTGTGGTATTGTAACTTTTATTTAAGTAAAGCTTTTTTTTATACTTCCTCCAGTGTTGACAGAGCCATATTAGAACCTATAAATTGGGATCTTCCAGTCCTTTGTTTGTCGGTTGGGGCCTATTTTTGAATCAATTGGAATAGATTTGGCTCCCCAGCCGCTGTGCCACTGATTACATTGTGAATGAATTGATACCTCAGAGGTGTTTGGAACAGCTCAGCACATCTCTCCTGAGCGGCTACAACAATTCACAAGATGTTGTGAAGCAATTATCATCTGAAGAAATGTACAGTTCTGCTCAGCAGCAGCTGTTAATTACCAGACAGAAAATAAATCAGCAACTATTCAGAAAATGCATTATTTATTTAAGATTCACTGCTTCCAGTGGTCTTTCTATAACAGTACATCAATTAATTAACAAAAGAATTAGCACTTTTCTTCATTAGCTGCACTCCTGTGCTTTTACATTTACAGTTTGGAGATGCCTGTGTAGAAAAGATGCAGTATCCGTTGATTATATTTTAAAGAAAAGGATACAACCTTAAAGCTAAACGTCTAAATTAAAGGTCTGCAACAATTAATGATCAACAAAAGAAACAAAATCTACTATTTTGAAAGCAATTAGTCTTTAAAGTAATTTTATCATGCAAACATTTCAGAAAAATGCTTTTTAAAGCCTCCTAAATATGGACATTTACTCCTTTTCTCTGAATAGTGAATATTTTGGGGTTTTGGACTGACAAAACAGGACATTTAAAGACATCACCTGTAACTTTGATAAACTAGGATGCACATTTTTCAAAATGTGTTTGTTTAGCCCTTAATTTCTTCAAAATATTAGTTTCTTACACCTGCCTTTGAAAACATATTGTTATAAGTTATAATGATTCACCCCTACATTAAAAGTGTTAACACTCCACTAAATCTCAGTTGATTTTGTATTCAAGCATCTGAGTGGGTGAAAATTCCCAGACTCTTGAAGTGACACTGTGACTCTCAGTGTTTGTGTCAATGGAGCTGCTTCAAACGCAGATTGAGGAAATCCTCTGGACACACACACAAGGGACCTTTTATTGAACAAATTATGGTAATAGTTGAGCCTTAACTCATGCACAATGGATAAAGACACACACACACACACACACACACACACACACACACACACACACACACACACACACACACACATACATGCTGTTTATGATGTGAATGCAGCCAGTAGTGAGACTGAGGGAGTTTTGCATGGAGGGGTTTGTCACTAGAGGCCTGGGGGGGGTTTAGAAAACGACAGCTCTTAGCACAGCATGTATCCATGGAAACCTCCCCCAGCATGACCCACATCCACGCTGTCCAAGAGGCGAGATGAAAAACAAAATGTACTGGGGCTGAAAAACACGGGAGGAGCCGTCACATGATGGATCTGTGATGGCTGCGTCTGTAATGACTACAAATATCATAATCCATCCCTGCTGGGAATGATGAGTTTGCACCAGAGGTTTATGAGGTTTAGATACTGAGTGGTGTGAAAGTCCTCGGAGAACCACAGGAAGTTAGTTTTTGTAGTTTTTAATCCTTCGTGCCCGATTATTGTATCAAAATTGGTACCCAAAATAGTCATAACTCAGTTAAATCTAAATGCAAATATGTGAAATATATATTTTTTAATTCAGCAAGACTTTCAGATATCATCATCTCCTATGTCCATTTTGACTAGACATCTTTAAATGTGCTTAGAAATCACAAAATGGATGAATTACGCTCTCTCTTACTGCAGAACTTGCCTGACAAAAATGTAGTTTTTAAGTTTAACACAGCATTAAAGTAATTCAGTGATAGTTGTCTGTACATTCATGGGTACATTGCAAACTGGGGCTGCTATTAGCTCATTCTGTTTACAATTTGCAAAATGTAAAAATAAATCACAGACGTTCAAATAAAGAAAGCCCAGAGAACACGGGAGCTGTAATTCTACTACTGAGAGCACGATCCACTAATACATTCCTTATTCTATCTTTCAATATTTTTATTTTCTCAACTAAATATTGGCAAAAAGGGGGATTTGAGGGACACACAAGTCTTAGTTTGGGTGGAGGGGGATGTCACCGTGTCTGTTCAGCTGCTGGTTGTTTCATGCCAAATTCCCTACAGTTTGAAGGTCATTTTAGACGGTTTACATCATCGCACTGCTGCATAATGATGTTGTCCTTGTAAGACGGCCAAGGTGACTTAAATCATTGAGCCAAACCCAGGTGTAATAACTGCTTTAATACTGCAGTGGAATATGAGTACACTGATTATTTTTCTGCACACTTTTGTTTGAATTATGGGCTAGTGCATTGGAGCAATATACGTCAAAGAGCAAAATATGTGTAAGTATAATTTTAAGTATTATAGTGAAACATTGATGGCCTACAAATTGTTAATGCCTCAAAAATAACGTCAGAATGATCATATTATTCATCTTTCAATTATAATAAGAATAATAATGCAAACATTATCAATCCCTCCAATTTCATGAATCATAAATATTGCAATATCACTGAAAATAATTGCAATTCTTCTTTCTTTGTTTTTCAAATCATGCAGCCGTAATTGTGAAAAAACAATTTCCCTCTGAAGAGATATTTAGCGTGTTATTTTACGTACTGAAACGTGTTTAATATCAGATAATAATTAAGTGATTCATAAGGCAAAATAGCAATGTTCACTGATTCCATCTTGCAGAATTTAACAATATGCAGTTACGTTTTATTGCAAGGTTTCCTAATTAAGTTATCATAACATTTCCTGTCTATCACTAATCCTTTGAATCTGTCTCGATGTTCTTCCAGAGGTGCAAATAAAAGTCCAGGTGTTCGACAACAGCGACCTGTCACCGTTGGCGGGCGCTCATGTGAAATTGCACGGAAACCAGACCGTCTTGGCGTCGACCCGGGCGGGCAGCGATGGCGTCCTGAGAGTCAACTTCCTGTACCGTACGGGCTCATGGATCATCATCACAGCCTCCAAACAAGACTACGTCACCAACTCCGTGCCCTGGCACTCCAGCCGCATCCCCCGTAAGTCTCCGAGGAAGAAACCCAGTTAACTTTATTAAGCATGAAGAGCACTTTCGCCGCCTCTTGTTTTACAGCCTGATGACTATCTGTGAAATCTGCCTCCCAGCAATTATCTCAACTCTGTGCTGCTATTTTCTCTCATTCCACCGATCTGCACGGCTTTAAGAGTCTTACATGGAAATAGTTTGCTCAAAAAAGGTCTTAGAAGAACCTGTTGTGTTTTTCTTTTAAATGTGCATGCTTTTCTTACATTTATAATAACACCTCTAATAAAAAGTAAGATTGTATTGCTAAAGGAGGCTGTGGTTAATCACTTTCTTGTGGAGTTTCAGGCCTAGGCTCCATGGGGACGAAAACGGGTTGAATCCGCATATTTCTCATGCGTATAGCCCTTTAAGCTCGACGACGCCGTAACGGAAACGTAGAAACAGACCCCGCAAACGACAACGGGTCCAAAGGTGGATAGATCTGGGAACGGAGCGCTCTGGGGGGTCCAACGGGGCCGTGGGGTCGCCTATACGGTCATCCGTTTCATAGCCCCGCCTCTCCCCACCTCTTCCCACCTCTCCGCGTACCCCGCATCATTGCTGATGTGTTTCGTTAACAACAACAATAGCTATTTTAATTACCTCTCAAACTACCTAAACTAGTTATAAATATGTTCATTTTTACTGTCTGGTCACTCATTACAGGATCAGCTGCTGCATGAGACAGACACTGACGCTGTCAGAAAAGAGGAAAAAGAGACAGGCTCTGTGTATTTGATGATTATATATCATTATATCGTCGTTATTCATTTGTTTTAAAGCTCAATAAATAACAATGAAGACCTTTGACCGGCACTTTTATAATTTTGTCCGGAAGATTTAAACTTTAACACACGTTGACCGGCGAAAAACTCTGCCCGGTTCCGTCGGCCCCCACCAAGGAGAATAAACAGAACTGCAGCCATGACAACCATTCTTCTTCGCTGCTTTTGTGGAGGAAGTTGCTGCTTTTGTGGATGAAGTTACAGCGCCACGTACAGGTTCGGCATATGTACTGCAGCTTTTCCAGCGGTTGGATGTAAACGGAGCCGTCTCGTGGAGCTTGACACAATCCGGTGTATATTGCGTGGGGGCGGAAGGTTTTTTGCGGTTGCGTTTGCGTTACTCCGATGCGTTTTGCCGTATGCGTTCCCTTGGAGCCGGGGCCTCAGTGAGAACCATTAAACCTGAAGCAAACACTGTTGCTAGTTTTTCAACATATAAGTGTTTATTTAGCAATACATTATGAACTAATAATTGTATCTTAAGAGGGTCCAGGTCATATGAATTATATTAATTATATCAGGAATTATCTTCATATATTACTGGAAAGTACTACCAAAAACAATGAGATATATTTTTGTATATTCCTTTTAATAATTTATTTTAACTATTGTTTTCCCCTTTCCATTTTAATGTTATCTATTTCTAAAGGAATATATATTATCATGTGAGGGTTGTTTAATGAAGAATGATTTGCACTTCTTTATTGTTTGTCTCCCTTTTTAAAGGAAAATCATTCAAAAATGTAAATAAAAAAACACTGTTAATCTCTAAACCATATCTTTCTGATATCCTGATACCTTAAAGAGTAACACAAGTAATATATTACTGATTAGCTCATATATTACTTAATCCTTAATTAAGTTACAATGACTCAACTCTTCAAGTTCCATTTTGTGTATCAGTCATTTAAATCGACCTTGAAAAAATCCCAAAATGTGTCATGATGTACTTTGCAGAAACTTTGTTGTTGCACCTGGAAATCTGCTGTGTTAATCTTTTTCTTTCCCTTTTTTAGTGTATGCATCAGTCAGCCTGTACCTCCTGGTCCAGAGGCCAGGAACACTCATCCTGTACGATGACGTCCTGCAGGTGCTGTGTGGGTCCCCAGGTAAAGAAAATAACACATTTATCTCCAAAAACCCGCAATAAATGATAAATGAAGTTGTTAATGAGCGCTCATCCTGTCATACCTTGAATTTATAAATCATTGTTAGCCTTCTCCAAGGATTCACATCAATCAAAACAGACCATTTTATAACATTTAGACCTTTTTGGGTAACAGTTGTCCTATTTTGGGGTCTAGAGAAAGTGAGTTTCACACGTCAACCGTTACCCTGTCAACACATCTTAAATTAGTCTGTCTCCTGCAGAGAGTGAAGACAGATTCACACCCCTCTTCTCTCCAATGTGTCTACTCGGGCCTCCATAGATTTTACTGCTTCACATTATCATTATCATGACCCTGTGCCATTTGTGCTGCTATCACCATAGCAACAGCTGTAGCAGAATGCTTTTTTCTAACAGTTTTTACAAATAAGCTCAGTCACATCCACCTATTCATAAAAAAAAAACAAGCAGCTACTTTGATAGAAATACTGAGGTGTAATGATAGACCATCTTCTCATTGAATATGTCTGTAATAACGACAAAACAAAGAACTTATTTTATACAACACTTTAGGTCTTTCGGGGCGTGACGACAAATTCTTTGTGTGTTTTTTACATCTGTGATTTTGCATGATAAACCTAGAGTTTAATCCCAGGTCAACGTACATTGAAGTTAAACGGTCTTAAACTAATTGTCTTCAGTAATTGTAATGTTATCTTAAAAGTATCCTTGTATCTTGTCTTAATATTTGTCCTTGTTGATGTTACAAATGGAGCTGCTGTGATATAAGAAACATTTCCGACTTTACCTGAAAACAAAGTATTATTGTATCGTATAGTATTGCATCGTATCAGATCGTATCAGATCGTATCACAACTTATCGTATTGTATCAAATGTTACCGTAATACAATGTACCATATTCCACGTATTGTACCGTATCCTATCGCATTGTGTCGTATTACACCGCATCATATCGTATTGTATCGCTCTACATCAGGGGTAGCCAACATGGTGCCCGCAGGGGCAACGTGAGTTCTAAAAATAGCTCGCCAAGCAAATCCAAAATGTAAAAAATACACAAAACAAAAAAGGAAATGTAATTAAAAGAATCTACCCTATGCATAAACGAAACCTCAATCATAGCGAACTCTATCTACTTACTACAACTCTATATCTACACTCCTCCTCCCCCCACCCCCACAATGAATATCGACTGATCACGTTCTTGCTTGATTTGCGGGACCAGCGTTGCAGTCGGGAAGAAAAGCAATGTGGCACCTCCCTGCTGATTTTCCTTCTGGCAGAATCTACACAACACATCAGCCCCATTGAACAGCCTAGTCGTGCCAGCCTATACAGCACATGAGGGGCAGAGTTTTACTCTGTGTGTTGCAACTTGCATATTTATTTATTGCACTTGACGCACACACACGCATGGCGTAATTTCCACTGGGGACAGGGGGGACATGTCCCCCCCCACTTTTCGAAATCCCGTTTGTGTCCCCCCACTTTACAAATATGTTTATTATTTTTTAACGCAAGCCGTCATCGCCACGGAGGAGCACACAGCCTCTGTGAGCGAGCGAGACAGAGAGCTAGGGAGAGCACACCTTTATCTATTTAATATAGATAAAGTAAGAAATCAATCCAATGTGTATAGGACAGTAAAAAAAACAAAAAACTGTTTAAAAGGGGAGTGATTAGTAAAATATGCATAAATGAAAAGAAAGAATGCTAACTAGGTAACATAAGATAATAATAAACAAGTTCAAATGATTTGTTATTGGTTGTGATCATATTCTAAAGATGTTTGGATTATTGAAAAGTATACAGCTCTCTTTCACATGAGTGTTGAGAGCTGTATCCATCAATTCATGTTGTGCTCAAAGTGCACCAGATTGATGCATTTCACTTCAACATTTTAAAAAAAGGGTGCATGCCCCCGGACCCCCCTAGGGGATGTGAGGTCCACCCCCAAATAAAGCAGGTTAAAATAATTTAATTGCATACATTTTCTTTTAGTAAACTCTGAAAACGGGTCCCACAGACCCAAACAGCACACAAAGGTTAAAGGTGAGCATATAATGATGTTAAAATGTTAAAATGTGCTAAATACTGCAAAAAAAGAGGAGTAAAAGTAGCCCCCGACTTGTTTTATTTTTTGAAAGTAGCTCTCCTCCTCATGGTGACCCCTGCTCTACATTGTACCATATCGTGTCGTATCGCACCGCATCGTATCGTATTGTATCGCATCGTATCTGTCAATCCCTAAAAACGGTATATTTACACCTTATTAAGAGATGAGCTGGTTGCAGAGTTTACTCACTGATGTGTTTCTCTGCAGGAGGTCGTAACCAGCCTCTGGTGCAGCTCCAGAGGAAGTCCCTCCAGCTGCCGTCAGACTCCAACTACACCGCTCTGTCTGCTACGCTGACCACGGCCAGGACTCAGTATGAGATCGGGGGCTTCCCCTTTCTGCTGGGCCAAGAGACCAACAGCTCAGGTAGGAGAATAATCAGCCTGGTGTCCTTAAATTGCCTTCCCTTCACATGAAACATGTTTTATGGGGAACTTGTATTTTGTTATATTTGTATGATTTATGGGCCTCAAAAGACCTGCACCATCATGTTTTTCTTACACAACAGTTTACAGATAAAAGAAGAATTAAAGCTGATATTGTTAAATGTGTCTCTTCAGGTGCAGAAACTGGATGGACAGACTTGACGGCTTTGGCCTTGGTCAGCATTCACCTCTTTGACAAAGATGGCCGTGAGATCCAGGTCTCAGATCCGATCCACGTCTCGGTGCCGCTGCCGTCCGACACCCGCAACAGGATGGCCACCAGCGTGCCTGCTTGGCTGTATCAGCCTAAGACAGGTAATGGAGGCACACAAATTGTATTTTCCTGTTTTTCGTTTTACATTTTTTCTTGTGAATGATGATAACAGTGATGGTTATTTACATTCCTGCAGGATTGTGGGTTCGGAACGGGACGGGTTACATCAAAAAGGACGGCCAGCAGTTTGTGTGGAACGTGGTGGTTCCTCAGATGGGATACTGGTTAGCCGCCTTCCCTTCATCTTCAGGTACTGTAACCCATTACAGCCTCCACTCTACTGTTGGTGCTGCTTTCATCTTTAGTGTGGCTGCTTTGCCAGCAGATGTTGCTGTATGTCTCTTGGGATGATAGGAAAAAGGGAACTCAGACTGTAATGTCTATAACAACATATTAAAATCGGTACAGGGAAATTGTATGGGGTGTTATTCTCCTCATATACAGCTCTGTTTGAGAGAAGCATTACATATAGAACATTTTGTCCCTGGAAGAAGATCAATCCCATAACAATAAAAACCTCCCACTTAAAATGATGAGGCTGGTGATATTCTACTACATGTACTGTGTCTTCTAGTAATGTGTGTGTTTAAAGCCATAGGGCTACATTTTTGTCCAAAAAACGATTAAAATCACATCAATGAGTCACACTCTTGCTTCATTACCATAAACACACAGTAGTTTATTGTGGCCGTGCTGGAATAAATAGTCTGTTTTTGCTTAAAAAGGTTACTATCTGAGTCAAATGACCAGGAAGTATCACATTTTCAGCTACAATTGAGTTGGATAAATGCTAAGGACGATACTTCAATGCTTATTTTCTTATCTCCTTTGGTAAAGGGTTGTCCTTTTCTCAATACTGTCCATCTTCTCTACCCTTGCTACAGTACATCCAATAGTAGTAGGTTTTTTATAGCAACTCTATTTATTACACAAGTTACAGAATCAAACAGAATCACACTTCCTACGATCGATGTTTTGAATTGATCTATAATTAAAGAAATAACGGGGATGAGGAAGTTACTTAAGGCTTGCAAAATGGTGCGTTCATTTAAATTGTAGGACAGCATTATCTTTGGTGAAGTGTGGTCCAGTATACCTTATACTGGGAGATATCAATGCACCATTTGGCCATCAATACCATCCGCTGTCTCTGTTTAATTGTACATTTAGGATAAATGACACCTCTTAGTAACAAAGTCCTCACATACATCTTGTTGTCTGCATTGTCATTTATTTTACTTTGACGCTCTCCAATGAGGTTACAGGAAAATGGTTTGGAGAAAAAACATACATGTAATGTTTTTTGACTATATGCTGAAGAAAAGAGGGTTCAATGCTTTATTTCTTATTTCTTTAGCATAGGGTTCACTAGATCATACCTTATTAAAAAAAAAAGGAGCTATTTCAATCCCACAATTCCTTGGGGCAGCAACATTTAAAGCAATGTTAAATCATTGAATAATAAGGTAGACTAGTGTGAATGCAGTGAGTTTTAATAAGTTCTCCTTTATATCTTTCCTTGAACTAGTGATTTTAATCAAGGTCAAAGGAAGGTTGCTAGGAAAATACGTCATATTTTTTCATATGAAATGGCAGCAGTATTGATGAAACACAATGAGTGATTCTTGGATTCATTCTACCTTCAATTGTGTTGCAGGGTTGGGTCTGTCTCATCCAGGCTTGAGGGACATCACCACCTACCACACCCTGTTCCTGCTCTCCATCCTGGGCTCGCTGGCCCTGCTGGTGCTCATCCTGCTCTGTGTGCTGCTCTACTACTGCAGGTGTGGGGAGCGTAGGCGCAGGTCTCAGATTTAGGTTTCTATTAATAGCAAAAATCACAGAATTTTGGTGGCAATAATTGATGAACCCTGGTTAAATATTAGATCAGACTCTTCTTGTAATCCACATAAGATAACAGGTGTTCCGTTCATTTCTGACCTTCAGTGTCTGTTTACCTTATAGGCGGAAGTGTTTAAAACCTCGTCGCCAGCAAGGGAAACCCCACGCCGCAAATCTAAACGGTGCAAAAAGAGACCAAGGAACATCTACTTCACGCCTAAATCTGATCTGCGGAAGCCATGCTGAGTCCGGCCCCTCAAATGACAAATCTGAGATGTCCCCATCTCGAGACTACCAGAATGCAAGGGATGACTTAACCAAGCATGTTCCAGCTCACATGCTTCGACACGCAAAGGGAAAAAATGCTCTCGGTCCCCAACGAGGTGAAAGCTTCCAAATGAAGGTTACTCGTGCCACAGAGACCAACAACCTGGACAACCCTTTGCTGCATGAAGACTACAACCGGAGCTACAGCCCCATGGAGATCAAGGAGTCTGAATATCACCGACACCACAGCGCCAACGACAACCGAGGTTACGCTTCTGATCCCCCGTCCCCGCCTCGCTTCCAAGGGTATGTGCCAAACCAGAGTGACAAACCCCCGGAATACTCGGCAGCAGCTGCAGACAGCCTTGCCAGACCCACGTCCCTCAACACCCAACCGGGCCAGATCATCTTCTGCAGCTCCATCGACCAGATGAAGGAGAACATGTACCGGAGCATGGTGCCAACCCTGGTCATCCCTGCACACTACATGCGCCTGCCCTCCGAGTTCTCCAAAGATGGCAAAGACCAGAAGGACCAAGACAAAGATGGTGCCCAGATGGGAGGAGGCCAGCAGCACCATCACCACCACTCCCAGAAACAGCAGCAAGGTGGATCCCAAGGTGACGACTCTGAAGACCCGAGCTGGGCGTCCGACTCCTCCGGTGGACCTGTCACCATCCCGGTGCTCTTCAATGACTCCACCATGGCTCAGATGAATGGAGAGCTGAAGGCTCTGACTGAGAAGAAGCTTCTGGAGCTCGGTGTCAAGCAGCACCCAAGGGCGTGGTTCATCTCCCTGGATGGACGCAATAACGCTCATGTGCGCCACTCCTACATCGATGCTGGGAATGACCTCGGTGGCGGCGGCGGTGTTGGTGGATTCTTGGGTGGCCCCAGCAGCGGGCGAGAAAGCAACCTCGAACCACCTTTGGAGTCTCAAGAACGGAAGTTAGCAATGAACCGGAAGGGAAAAGACGAGCGCTGGGGGACGGGAGGAAGGAAGGGCCAAGGTGTCAGCAGCAGTGGAGGGAAGTGTTACTCCAAGCTGGCGTATCCCGACCACAGCGAGCCCAGCAGCAGCGAGGGACGCCCGGTGTCACCCGAGGAGAACTCCCTTACCCCTCTTCTCGATGAAGGTCCGTCCTCCAGAGGGTCCACCATCCCCAGGAGAGGGCGCAGCCGCGTGAACAGCAGCCGCAGCAGCAACAGTGAGAACCGCCGCGACTCCATGACAAGCCCAGAGGACGACCCCGACGACAAAGAAGAGAACAAGAAGAGCCCCTGGCAGAAGATTGAAGACAGGCCTCTCATGGTGTTCCACCCCAGGAAGTGAGCTGTTTGAGTTTTCTGACATTTTTAACAATCTTTTCTTAAGGGGGAATCTTTCCACAACAAACTTGGAACAAGATGTTTTCACAGAGAGAGATCACAATAAGCACAACCATGCTTCACTGATCCATTTAAAGCAGGGGTGGGGAACCTCCGGCCCCCGGGCCGTATACGGCCCGCGAGACCATTTGGTACGGCCCTCGAGGTCATTTATAAACACACACAAAAAAGAAAAAAATTAAAGAAATCTAGACCGCAAAATAATTAAACAAGCGAGTGCCTGTTTTTCCTGGCCACGGTCAGGGTCCTTGAACACAACATGAGCCTAACATGTCATCACGTGGTATATGTCTCGTCTGACAGGGGTGCAGTTCTGACGGAGAGCACCAGAATGTTGCTCCGGCACTTCAGAAATTGCAGTACCCATAAGGAGCCGTACACATGCCACAGTTTCTGCGTGGCTGTGTCTTTAGTTGAAAGCCCAGTGGCGATCTGTTCATATGTCATACTGATCCTACAGTCAATAACTTTGTTGTTATTAGCATCTGGTTAGCTAGCTATGCTAACGAATATAAGAAGCTTTTTCTACAACCAATGAGGTAAAGGCACATCTTTATATGATCATTATAGTTGTAAAAAAATAAGAGAATAAAGTAAACAGGTATAAAATACTATATGACAGTAAAAAAAAGTTGTTATTAATAAACAAGAATACACTTTAAAAGGGGAGTGATTTGTAAAATATCCATAAAGAAAAAGTAAATCTGCTTAGAGTTCTGTTTCATATGGGTGTTGAGAGATGTATCCATATATCTTAATGTTGCTATCAAAGTGCACCAGATTGATGCTTTTAACTTCAACATTTAAAAATCTTCCCGGGGAGCATGCCCCCGGACCCCCCTAGAAGAGGTTAGGTCCCCCCCCACTTAAATCATGTTCACATGGATAGGAAAATAAATACATTTGCACACATATTGTGTCCATATCTTTCTGTTTTGGTGGTCATGCCACAACCGTGCACGTGCATGCATGTGCGAGTCATGGTAAGATATCTGGATTAAGAGGTTGCTTTTTCTTTGCACAGCATGAAAGAAAGGCCAAATGAATGGGCTGTGATTTTAGTATTTTTAAGCAGAGGTCAATAATTTGTACGGCCCTAGGAGGATGTTGAAAAATGTAAATGGCCCTTGAGAGGAAAAAGGTTCCCCACCCCTGATTTAAAAGTTGTTGTTTGTATTTCTGGTGAGTGCTTTTGCACTTTCCGATTGCTCTCGTAGTCTCACTGTCAGTTAATCTCACTGGTTTCCACTGAGATGATCAATCGTATACTGAAACGTATCCAGTTTATTGTGAAATATGTCACCTATCACATTACTGAACCGTCGTCTGAGCCATTGCATATACTGATTGTGGAAATAGCCATTTTGTAGAGCAACATATAAGAAAGAAGCACTTACTAATTATTGGATAAATGATTGACTGAAAGTATTAGGAAGTGGATGACATTTTTATGGTATTGATGGGTAAATTAGATTACCTTTACTACACAAAGGCTCATATTGGAGGTGGAGGATGTGTGCTGTGTTTCCCTAACTTCCCCCTGCCCTAAACTGTAACTACAATAACTTTTCTTTAAAAGAAACATCGTCTTCATTTTTGAATATGTAGGGAATCAATGAGTTGTACTGACATTTTTCTTAAGCCCCTCCGTGTGGATAATATTATCTCTAAAGACCAAAGTGCGACTTGCATTTTGCTCCTTCAGGGAAGTACTTGATTTCCTCTTCCTCCTGTGTTGTGTTCATATCTACAAATGACTTCTTCAGATAATAATGATTTGAAATGTTGAGCATCATGTTTGAGTCTTCATGTCACCCTCTCTCGTTGATTTATTGCCAACATTTGGACTTTCTGCCTTTCTTCTCTTAGATCAACAGAGACTTCTTAGCCATTTCTGCTGTGTAAATAGATTCCCAGACATTTTAAAGAGCATTTGGCTCAGAAAGGTTGCATGCATATGAATGTATGAAATAAACAGAAGGCACCAAAAGCCCCCCAGTGTTCCTCGGGCTCCTGCGTAGACCCCTATTTGCCAAGAATCGTGTGTTCTAAACAGCATAAACACCACTTTACTTGAAGTCTTACCTATTTAATATTCTACTAAGATCTACAGGGGTAGTTTTCAGACAGGGCCTGTACCACTTCTCTCCTGTAAGTGCCTTCTTTCACATAGGATCGAGTGATAGGCATGCAGGTCCCGTTTCAAAATGCAGTTAGCAGTCGTCACCTGGCACTAATAAGCACACTGCATTGTGGTAACAACAACACGCGTCACCCTGGGGAGCATGCCGGCCAAAAATAACAACTTTTCTTGCGGCTACTACGTCCTTTTAATATCTTAATTTCTTGTATCTATCCTCTTTTTCACCAAACTTGTAAATGGTATGATGAACTATATGAGATTTTATGTGTATACGATGTGCATGTAACATGTAGAATAGGGTGTTTTTAATGAAACCTTTTTTCGGATATCCATCCAGGATGTTTGGCACAGAAATATGATGCACTGATGCATTGAATCATGTTGCCAAAAATGAACTCTGTTATATGAAGAAACACTGACTTCCCTCGATCCAGTTCTAACAAAAATTCACTTCCGGTCGTAAATGTTTACAACATACTGACAACACGCGCCCGCTAATTCTAGCATCACCACTGCCTACAAAGCATCAACAACTGTGAACTTAATTATATAATCTAGCACATAAAAGCTCACCAGTTTAGAAAACTTGAAAATGTTTTTTGTTTTGTTTTAGAGTTTGATTATGAAGTAAAGGCTGTATAAAGGTCACGCTGACTTGTTGGTCCTTTTCCCACATTTGCTTGCTGTTCATAAGCCTGTGTCGGTAGCCAACTGAAAATGTGATGTAATTCAAAGTCTGAAGAATAACCATGAAGCCATGAAATGATTCCTACTGAATTGTCGTGTCCACTGCTGTAAATGCTTTTTTGGGGACCAGCTGTGGATTTTTTTATTATGAGTTGTGCAATTGTGGCTTCCCTTTCTTTTCTTTTTTTATGACAGATTATGATTTGTCAGTGGTTTTTTGTGACCTTGTGTTTTTGGCTGAATCCACATTAAACCTGTATTGAATCATTTAGTTGGGTTTTTGATAGTACACATACACATGAGGGTGAGGAGGATTGGACTGTAGGCCTCCATCTTGTGCAGTGAATCACATGCTTCATAAACCTGGTCAGTTGTTTGTAAACTGTAGATTGGTTATTTCTGTACATGAGACAAAATAAAAAATAAATGTGTTCCCACGGTCAGTCAGCGTGTGTTTTGTTACTTTATTTTAGAAATACTTAAAGGTAGGGTAGGTAAGTTTGAGAAACCGGCTCGAGATACACTTTTTGTTATATTCCATGGAATGCTCTTAACATCCCGATAGCAATGAATATCTTAAGTGCTTTGACAAAAAATCCATACAAAATTTCATCTGTAATACTGTAAAAAGCACGACCAATCATTTTAGCCGGCCCGGCTAAAATAACTGGATGGCCTACCTGCCTGTCAGCCTTCCATCTGTGCACAGACTTATCTCGTGCCCTCATTGGTCATGTGCGCGTTCGTGTGTGTTGGAGGGGCTCTATAAGGAAGTGGCAGATTTTCTCCGGTTGTGTATTTTCAAATTCTAGCGATCTCGAGCCGGTTTCTCAAACTTACCTACCCCACCTTTAAGTTTTGTGTTGAAACATTGAAACATAAGGAAAGCACGAAACAACACATCTATGTAAGGATAGACAAATAAGGACAAAGTAAATACTAAACAAACATTTTAATCAACAATAGGTCAAAGGCTAAGAGATATTGATAAGAATATTGAACGGGAGTATATAACAGTGCTTTATAAAAAATCATAACACAATTGATTTATTGAAATCAATAGAAAATTCTAATTAATATAAATTCAAATTGAAACTAGGAGCAATTAAACACAAAATGACTAAGCAAGCAGTATTACATTTGTTTATAGCCTATCAACTCTGGATTGCTTGTGAATTGCCCCTGGGGATGAGCCAAGTTTGATAGAATAACATCATGATTTATTTAAATCTGTAAAAAAGTCATTAATATAAAAAAAGTATGTATTACCCTTAATACGGTGCTTATGTACAGTGATTGAGTAAATTAAGACAGGGTTACTTTATACCATTACCTTTACATGTGATGCTCATAAAGTTATACATTAAAAAAGAGAAAGACAAGATGCACAAGTCTTTTTCTTCCCATATCCGGTATTTCCCCTTTATGATCAGGCTATTCATTGACATGCAGAGGTCCATCTCTTTGGAAAAGAGCTACATATCATAGATTATTAAACAACAGACCAAAGCTCAATTTACAAACAAAACATGTTGTGTTGATTATATATGTCTTGCATTTTATGTATAACTGCTTAGCAGAGGTGGGAAGTATCTAAGTACATTTACTCAATTAATGTACTTAAGTACAATTTTGAGATACCATTTTATGCTGCTTTGTACTTCCATTCCACTACAATTAAGAGGTAAATTGTGTACTTTTACTCCATTAAATGTATTTAATACGTATAGTTACTTTGCAGATCTGGATTAATGATGTGAAATATAATCAAGTCTTAAATCAGACTTTAGTTACACTTGGAGTAAATTCACAAGCTACCCTGCAGGATACAAAGTCATTAAAACTAGCTGCACCTTTACCAGCTTTGATAACACTTTAATGATCAATAATTATAATCAAAACATATTATATATATTATTCTGAAATGGATCTGCCAAATTAGTACTTTTACGTTTGGTACTTTAAGTATATTTTGATGCTAATACTTTTTTACTTTTACTTGAGTAACATTTTGAATGCAGGACTTTTACTTGTAACAGAGTATTCCTACACTCTGGTACTTGTACTTTTTTTTTAACCTCTCCTGTATGATGTTCAAACTTCTTCTTAAACTACAACTGTTTTTTATACTTGTATATGTGCAAACAAATAAATAAAACCACGTATTCCAGGGGATTTAAAGGTGGTGTAAACAAGTGCAGTGTAATATCCCTTTAACACAAAACTGCACAGTCACGTGTGAGTGTGTCATGTGATTAATTAATTGTGAATCAAACACAGCTCTAGTCTGTCCTTTGTACTCTGAATGTTTGTGCAGCCTATGCATACGACATATATTAACGAGGTGACTCTTTGCTCTGAACCTACCAGGTAAGACAAAAACCCTACCGCTGTCTGTTAACCGCTCCAAGTCATTCACCGGCTAGCTTTAATCCTGTTAGCCACCTAGCATGCTAAGCTAACTTGTTTTTATCATAGGCTGTATATGTATTTTTCTAGCTACATATCTGATGTTAGCTCGTTAAACTGTTACCGATAGCGAGATATTTCTAGTGTCAAGTAGTTATATGTTAAGCTCTATTTTGTATATATACTGTTGAGTATTTTAACGCAGAATGATAGTGAATAATTGTGTTTTTTGGTTGTTTTACAGGTTGTAAGAAGAGTATGCTGCATAGTGCTGTTTTTTAAATACTGAACTCCTTCTGCCTGTCTTTCAGTCCTCTGCTAATAATGGTAAAGTACTCTCACTACTATATTTATAATAATTATATATTAGATAAAGTGGTGGACAGTAACTAAATACATTTACTCAAGTACTGTACTAATTATATTATTCTTTACTTGAGCATTTTCCACTCTCTACTACCTTATACTTGTACTCTACTACATCTACATTTATCTTATAGCTTTAGTAACTGTAAAGAGTCAAATTAGAAATGCAAAATATAATTGACAAACATCATTTGGTGTATTATTTTCAACGGTAAAGATGGGACTTAAAGGTGAGGTATGTAATTTATTTCAGAAACATTTTTTGTTATATTCCATGGAATGCTCTTAACATCCCGATAGCAATTAATATATTAAATGCTTTGACAACAAATACATACAAAAATGTCATCTGTGGAAGCCGTAGTACTGTAAAAAGCACGACCAATCATTTTAACCGGCCCGGCTAAAATAACTGGATGGCCTACCTGCCTGTCAGCCTTCCATCTGTGCACAAACTTATCTCGTGCCCTCATTGGTCATGTGCGCGTTCGTGTGTGTTGGAGGAGGGGTTCTTTAAGGAAGTCTGAAGGAAGAGGCAGATTTTTTTCGGCTGCGTAGTTTCAAATTCTAGCGCACTCGAGCTGGTTTCTCCAAAATTACATACCCCACCTTTAATTGATTCTTAACATAAATATCCAAGCTAGCAGTAATATAAAGCTGCAAAATCACTTCAATTAATGAATAAAGTGATGTTATCAATTATTAATCAATATTTATTATTGCATATTATAAACTACATATACCCTGAATCTACACATGCTTACCTTTTAAATGTTTATATTTTGATGCTGATACTTTACCTTGTTACTGTTTTATTGTTGATTCTTTTGCTTTTGTGCAAAAGTAAAAGAGTCAAAATCAATAACCAAGCATAAACAGCAGGTTATTTCATCCTTATAAAACCCCATTGCCCAACTGGTTCACATACCTGATTAAGCTCATGACACAGTAAAGGTGTTTCACTTTCGTTCTTTTTAAGGTGTGTTTCAATCAGATGCTGCTACATTTCTACAGCTGTATTTAAACAGATAACTCAACATTTGTGCAGTTTTTGCTGATGAGATTTAAAGCTCCCATGTCATGCTTTTCCGGTTATTACCCGTCCCCTTGTGTGTTATGAAGGTTTTTATGCATGTAAACGGTGTGCAGAGTCAAACCCCTCAAAGTACACCCTGTAGCGAGTAAAACTCTAACACAGAAAATACCTCCCCAAAACGCCTCGTTGGAGATACGTCACTGGCCATTTGAGTCTTCCATTTCGTTCCGGGTACGGCATGATGTCAAGCGGTACCCGGAACGAAATGGACCAATCCCGAAGAGCCGTTACGTTACGTCCGCGGAGCCGTTACGTTAAGCCCCCGCTGATTGGTCCAAATTGACCGATCCACGGACTTCCTCACACACACATCTGTGTGCAGGGAGCAGGCAGCTCTGCTGATTTCTCCTCCCTGGCTGCAGGCTGATAACAGACAGTTGGGATCGCGGCAAAATTCTCTCTGCAGACCCATTCTCACAGCGTTTATCAACCTTTTTCTTACTCAATATCAAGCCACACTTATTGTTTTTACTTCGGATGTGAGTTTGTGTGTGCTCAGGATGAGTTTGGCTGTGTTTCGCTATGTATCCTAAACAAGGAAGCAACACCTCCACGGAGCTCAGCGCGATTCACAACGTCCCGACCAATCAGAGCACACTGTGCTCACAGGGAGGGTGGGGGCTGGAGCTTTGGGTGCTACAACGAGCCGTTAAAGGCAGATAGTGAAATTCAGTGAATACAAGTAGTTTACAGAGATGCTGTATGAGAAACCAATGTGAGTTTGGAAAAATGCACAATATAAATCTATTTTAGTAGACCTCAACAATGGAATTATGATCAGTGGAAATGGCCATGACACCTCTCCTTTAACAATCCAGTTAAAAATAATGATCTGTTTTCATGAATCTTAATCAGCTTACATTTCTATAATGCAAAATAATCATTTAGTCTTCTCGAATTGCACAAGATTCTGCTTATCAGAAATGGTGACTCAATCGACTCGTTTTAAACACAATGTGCTCACTCGATAAACATACAACAGCTGCAGCGATTGGTCAATTTATTGATTATTCAATCAAGAAAAAATAAACCAGCAGCTGTTTGGATAATCAATTCATTGTTTCATACATTTTTACAGCAAAAAAATTCTAAACCATCTCTGATTCCAGCTTTTAAAATAAAACAATTTTTTGTGTCAGTTATGACAGAAAAGTACATGTATTTTTCACCTCAATGAAGAAAATAATCATTAATTGCATCTCTAAAATCTACAAAATGAGTTATTTTCCGCTGAAGGGAAAAACACATTTCATTAAGATACGAGTGCTTTACATAAAAATTCAAAGGACATGTTCATTAGATTAGGGAAGTTTTTTTTTAATGAGTAAGAATTCCTGCTACACATAATTCTATCTTTCTTACATTTCTTCACAAAGTTTAAGTTTCTCACAAAACAATATAAAAAACACAGAAACTGAAGATTAAATAGACGTTGTTGGCAATAGTTCATGATCTATAGTGGTATGTATAACGGCCCTTTCCTCTCCTGTTTGTGTTTAGATGCTGCAGCTCAGGATCCTGGTCCTGGCTCTGCTGGGCCTGAGCTCTGCGCTGGTCTGTCCGGATGGAGGCATGTGTGAAGACAACGACACCTGCTGCATGAACGTTGTGGGCGGATACGGGTGCTGTGCACTACCACACGTGAGTTACTTTTCAGTCACACAGGTTGAGCTATTAAAGCCAACCTCTTAGAGATGTCCCGCCCCTTAGCCTATCACGTGCAATGTTTTGAAATGCTAGCCAATATAAGCGCGAGTCCTGCATTTTTATGTCATGGCACAGAAGTAAACAAAGGAGTCCAATGGAGGTGTTTCAGGCAGGAGGGGGGGGCTGGGGTGTTGGAGAGAAACTCCCTCTGGAAGGAATGCAGGGATTTTAGCCTTTGCAGACCATTTACATGCACAAAAACTATATAACACACTACAGGAAAGGGAAAACTCAATAGCATAATAGGGCCCCTTTTTCAAATGTATGTATTGGTGGTCACTCAGTAATGGACTTATTGCTGATGCAGTCAAAAAATGTAAGTAACTTTTTTGCCATTTGAACAGGTACAATATTGTGATATTTGTGTGGCCGAAACTAATGATAACTGATTCGTATTATTGTCTAAAGATTTCGTAAAATACTAAGAAAATATCCATCAAAGTCATTTAACAGCTTTATAGATTTAAATTTCCTTTTTTTTGTCCAAAACCCTAATATATTCACTTTAAAATGATATAAAACACAGAAAAGTGATTGATGGTAATTATATTTTTAAAACACTCCATTTGAATCACTACATGCAAAAGAAGATGGTGAGAAATTACATACTTACAGTATTTCCTGTTTTCACTTCCCAGAATGGAAGCAAATCTACTTTTAGAATCTGAATGTTATGATATTTGGGCAATTGAAATTCAAACCACCTCTTCCAGATATACTGTGACCTAGACTCTTTAGACTAGACTCGGGTTGGTTTTTCAGAGTCTATATTAAGCTTTTAAAGAATTGAAGGTGTGTACAAGGTGAACTCTTGGTCCTACACATCATTCTCAGCTGCTGTGTGTTTCATTAAACCTTAATCATGTTTCCCCATCTCTGTTTTGATTCGGCCTGCAGGCTGAGTGTTGTTCAGACCACCTCCACTGCTGCTTTGAGGCGACTGTTTGTGATCTGGTTCACTCCAAGTGTGTTAATAAGACAGTTTCTCTGCCCTGGATGAGACGACTTCCTGCCAAACAAGCCCTACTCGTCCCTCGGGTAGATGTAACAAAGGTATTTGAACACGAGATGTTATTTTGTAGCAAGTTCGAGTTGTTGATCAACCTTTGCACTACAATCTATGGAGCATAACATTCTGTTAGCCTTTGATTGTTTTCTAGACTTCCTCCTTTCATATATATATTTTTGAAAAATGTAGGTTAAATGACACTTTACACACAATAAGATCTGTTTCATTTGCACTCCATTTGTTATAAGAGAAGGAATGCTAGTATATACATTTGCAGTCCTGCCATTGATGTGCTGTTTTCTTTTTTCCATTCATTGGTATGCATGGGCTGTAATGTGTGATGTCGCAGATCGAGGAGGGGGTGAAAGCCATCACTTGTCCGGACGAGGTGTCTGAATGTCCCGATGACACCACGTGCTGCCAGCTTCTCGACGACTCCTGGGGCTGCTGTCCGTTAGCTAAGGTGATATACACCAGCTCACAAACACTGTCGCCTCAAACTGCTAGCTCAGCACAAACCCTGCACCAAGGAACATATCACATGGTCTGATGGTCAGTGTTAGATTCTGCCTGCTGCTCTTCTAGCTGCATAAGAAAATGCTATATTATCCAAGACTACATTTCTAAGTTATGTTAAAGTTTTTTGAACAGTTGAATTACATTGAAGACAGTTGAAACCCATTAGTAGGCATATACAGAATCCAGTAAAATGACCCGAAAATATATATTTGCTTTATTATAGCGGTTATTCCGTTAGTGTTCGTGGCTCTCTGAATGTATTTTCTCCTCTTCTACAGGCGGTGTGTTGTGAGGATAAACGCCACTGTTGCCCTGAGAACACAAAGTGTGATATTGCTCACTCAAAGTGTCAGTCTTCCTCACTGGAGTCCTTCCCCATGCTGGAGAAACTGCCCGCCAGGAGGAGGAAGAATAATCCAGGTGGGCAGTCCCTCATGTAGAGGGGCATGGGTTCTACTGAAAATCCAATGTGAAAAATAGATTTCCTATTATGTTTTTTTGGGCTTTTCCCTTTTCCCATTTACAAAAAAGTAACTTGCATTTTTGACTGAATCAGCATAAGTTCATTACTGAGTGACAACCAATACTTACATTTTCAAAGGGGCCCTATTATGCTGTTGGGGTTTTCCCTTTCCTGTAAAAGTCAAAGTCAGCTTTATTGTCAATAATTCTACATGTTGTACATCCAGAAATATCGTTTCCCGCAGTCCTACAGTGTGACATATATACATTAAACAAAACAAAGGGCCTAGATAACCGGGGTATACAGTTTATAATGTTAATAATATAATTTAAGTGTTTAAAGTACAGTTACAGTGCAGTAGCAGCGGAGATGGGCAGAAAAGTGAGTTAGGGGGTTAGAGTCCAGGACCATTTGGGGCAGGGGAGAAAGGTCGGAGGCAGGGTGGAGAGTTCAGGGGAGAGAGATGTCAGAGGGCGGAAGAGATGGTGTGCTATTTAGGTTTTTGTGCATGTAAATGATCTGCAAAGGTAAAAATCCAAGACTTCCCTTCAGAGAGAGTTTCTCTGCCACATACCTGAAACACCTACATTGGACTCCTTGTGTTTTACTTCTGTAACATTGCTTATATACATCACTATGTAACACGTATGCTTCTATTGGCTAGCGCTCTAACACATTGTCTGGATAGGCTGGAAAGGGTCTTTATGTATGCTGATGACACTGTTTCTTTCTTTATGTTTGTGTAGCTCCTGTGGCCGATGCAGTGACATGTCCTGGTGGAAAAAGCAGCTGCCCAGAAAGTTATACGTGTTGCCAGCTTCCCTCCGGAGACTACGGCTGCTGCCCCTACCCACAGGTACTTATTAGTCTGTCGAAGATATATTTGACGATTTGTTGATAAATTGATTAGTTGCTCGATAGAAAGGAATCGCCAAAAGTTCAGTTGTTTGATTAAGTCATGCCAAATATTCAGCTTCTCAAATGTGAGGTTTGCTGTTTCATTTTAGTATACATTTTCCCATGGTATTTTACACTATTGTTGATATTTTAGTGACCAGATTTTAGACTGTTAATCAAGAAAATGTGTCAGTTGCTGTAAATATGCTTTTGTAAAGATTTATTTTTGTTAGGTGTTCTTTACTGTATGTTTCAGCTCTTGGTAATTACTGTATACATAAACATTTGTCATTGTTGTCATTGTACATACACACAGTTTAGTAAGGGCTTTGGAGAATGCCACTGCAGCTTATTTATGTAATAAGATGAAGTGTTGCTGATGAAGTGACAATTGTTTAAAAAAGGCAGGATAAGACATCATACATTTTCAATACATAATACTTGAATAACAAAAAAGTATGTATGATGCACAAGTAGATAAGATTAGTAGCATTTACAACACATGTAAAAGCACCTACACACTGCTCAGCCGACATCATCTTTGTTTGCAGCAGCAAAAATGAATGTTTTACTGTTTAATTCCAGAGATTGCTATCCCATCTCATCACAGCTCTCCTTAGCTTAACAAGAAAAAGTATTTTTCTAGTTAAACATGCTGTGATTTTCTCACTGACTCTGTGTCTGATGCCTAAATCACGTGCAGGCGAGTTGCTGCAGCGATCATCTCCACTGTTGCCCTAGCAACACAATATGTGACCTGGAGCATGGGGTCTGCCAGTCTGGTGAGACGAGCGTTCCCATGCTGAAGAAGATTGCTGCTGTACCTAATGACGGTGAGCAGTTGGATATTTTTTAATCGCTAGTTTGAGATTAGCAAACACGTATTGATCATCTGTCTGGTCTGGCTTCTCGCCCTTTCAGTTCCATGTGAAGACCAGATGTTGTCTTGTCCTGACCAGACCACATGCTGCATGGTGTCCAACGGCACATATGGCTGCTGTCCTATGCCTGATGTGAGTAACCTGAACTAACCGGGACCACAACCAGAATCCGCAAGACCTAATCTCTTTATTTTGTTAGGATATCTGCAGGAGTCTGGTTTACAAAAGTGTGTGTGTGTGGAAGCTGTGGGGAAAGCTGTCAATATAAATACTAATCATTGAGCTGAAATTAGTTTTGGGAGCAAGAGCTCACCATTATGAGGTACTTTTCATTTATATTTAAAATATATGATTTGTCTGTATTTCTCAATAATTAAAGCTAAGAAAAAGGTAATAGAGACAGTTGAAGGATCCCCTCATCTGTTGATCATTTAGGTGCATTGATTACCTATCAATAGGTTATTAAATATGCAGAATTAGGTAAATAAAATGAAAAATAGCAGTACAATTAAAGGCAAAATATAACGGAAAAAATAAAGGACAGCTTCCATATTCATAACTTGATAACATGTTGGACATTTAAGAAAGGTTTAAAAATGTTTGGCCCCAGAGTTCACTCATTTGTGCCTCTGAATACTGTTGAACAAATTAGTCAAATGTAAGCTAGTACAGGTTGTATTGATGTGAAGTTGCACATAAATGAGGACTACATTTTCATAGCAGTCATTATTGGGTGTCAACTTTATTGTCTTCTCCTGTTCCAGGCTGTCTGCTGCACAGATCACATCCACTGTTGTCCTGAAGGCACTGCCTGTGACCTGGTCCACAGCGCCTGTGTGGAGGCCCGGGGAGAGAGCACCCTGTCCCTGAAGATCACCGCTGCAGGGACACCGCTGGTGGAAGTCCAGAGCAAAGGTCAGAGAGGGACGGTTTTCATAAAGAGAGGAAATCCTTCTTAAAGCAGAACTTGCTTTCCACACACCGAGACCTTCTTGATCTTAAGTATTTCCTTTCCTGTAGTGTGTTATATAGATTTGTGTACATGTAAATAGTCTACAAAGGCTAAAAATCCCTAAGTTCTCTAAGAAAAATGCGTGGAGTATTTATTTTATTTTATCTTAAAAGTATCCACAAAAAACTCCAGGTATCCATACACATGTTATCAAGAGACACATTGTTTTGTTCATCTAACTGCAGACATTTATCTGCAAGACTGCAATGAATTAAAACATAGTGCATTGTGGGCAATGTAGGAAGCAGGTGTCAAAAAGTAAGAAGATTGCGTCAAATTAAAAGATGATATCTCTGTCTATTTTGCTGCATAGATTTGATTCGTTCTTTAAAAGCATCATTCCAGCATGAGTCCAACGATGGTGTCATCGGAATGCAATGCTCCTCTTTTTAGATAATCTTTTCCCGCGTGTGCACTGATAAGGATGTTTGTGTTCCAGTCGGTGCTGTTCCCTGCAACAGCTCTGTGGCCTGCGCTGAGGGGTCCACCTGCTGCAAATTGTCAGAGGGAGGATGGGCCTGTTGTCCGTTACCTAAGGTACCCACATACTGATGTGTGTGAGTCACACACACTGACTGTGTTCGGCTTTCTGTTCGGCTTTCTGTCCAGCTGCACTGAATTACTCGACACACAACTCAATTCCAGAGATCCGGTTGGAAAAAAAATGCCTTTTCCCCTGATCTCGGCTCAGTAAAATTGTATTGTTGCAACATTCTCGTGTAGAAATATCAAGTCATTCCGCTTATATTCAGACTTTTTGGGGAGTTTTAGCACATATTTCGGTCTTATTGTCCAGAAGTATAGTTCAACTAGGAGGAAAAAGTTGACAGTTTTCCTTCAAAGACGCCAATTATTTGATTTTTTTTCACAGGATTCAAAAGCAACAACTCATGACACCTAAATCCCAGAGGATAGCACTTAAAGGTCCCATGTCATGCTTTTCCGGTTATTACCCGTCCCCTTGTGTGTTATGAAGGTTTTTCTGCATGTAAACGGTCTGCAAAGTCACAAACCCAAAGTACACCATGTAGCGAGTAAAACTCTGACACAGAAAAGACCTGTCTATGCTGCCCCAGAACGCCTCGTTGGAGATTTCTCATTTTCTTCCTGGTACTAAGTGACGCAACGACAACCCAAATGGACCAATCCGTGGAGCCGTTACGTTACGTCCGCGGAGCCGTTAGGTTAACTCCGTGGATTGGTCCAAATGGACCAATCCACGGACTTCCTCACACACACACACTCAATCTTTTCTCAGCTGCAGCTCCGCCGATTTCTCCTCCCTGAGACGGCGGGACGCGGCGAGGCTGTGAGTCGGTGTGTGAGCACACACAAACTGCCAGCCAGGCTGCGGGTGTGTGTGTTCGGGCTGGGTTTCGCTGTGTCTCGCTTTCTCGCAGACGGCCACTGGGCCTCATAGGGAGGGGGGGGCAGGAGCTCCAACAAGCCGTGTAGGACAGAGTGAATACACATACTATACAGAGATGCTGTATGAGAAACCAATGTGAGTTTGGAAAATTGCACAATATAAATCTATTTTAGTAGACCTCAACAATGGAATTATGATCAGTAGAAATGGCCATGACAAAGCATAACTTATAGGGTAACTGTATTCGATTACAATTACATTAAAAAAAAACATTGATTTAAATTAAAGAATACTAGCAGGATTGCAATTTTACAATGCATTAAAAAACAAAACAAAGATCCATATATTATAGGTAGACATAGTACCTGAGTTTTTTGGGGTTAATATTTAGGGTACTTTAATTATTCTTTATTTTATATGAATTGTTGTTGTACATTTTGCTGTGGGTTGCATTTAAGTTCCCTTCTATCTGAGTCAATTTGACAGTTTGATATAATTCACAAACCCAGAATATAAATGAAACGTATGGTACGTATCAGTTGTTTGACTTTATCTTTAAATGCTATTGTGTTCTGTTTGTTTCTCCTCCCTGCAGGCCACGTGCTGTGAGGACCACCTGCACTGCTGTCCCCACGGCACCGTCTGTAACCTGGCAACCTCCACGTGTGACGACCCGTCGGGGGGCACCCTGATGCCCTGGCTCAGCAAACTGCCCGTCTTCCCCTTAGTGAGCGACAACAGCAAATGTGACAAGTCCACATCATGTCCTGGAAAATCCACCTGCTGCAAGACGGAGGCTGGAGGCTGGGCCTGCTGCCCGCTGACGGAGGTAAAAATGGACTCTGGTTATGATGACACTGCTTTTTGTCAGAGTATCTGGAGATTTGTTTGACAAGGTTGTAAACTCGTAAGGCAAGCACAGAAAGAAAATGCTACCTTCCTTACTGCAACATAATTACAACATGCAACATATTCATAGTTTTTATTACATGTATTAACATTCAGATGCTAGTTTATTCGCTTCACCTGTAATACATCCTCCTCCATCAAGGTTATTTTAACTCTTTTAAGTAGTTTTGGGTGCTTTAGTGTGTGATGGAGTGTATGATACATACGTTTAAATCAGGTGTGACTTATAAACTGGCAACTGAGTGAATATATATTTTTTATGTGTGAAATGTTATCATCTATATTCCTTTTTTTACCCGTATTCTTCTGGGGGATCACACAATCCCTTACTAACACGGCTCCTACTACTTGACAAAATATTCTACCATAAATGGTACCAGTTTTTGGATTCCAACTCCCAGTAGAATCACAAATATCAATCTTAAACTTTTTAGACTAAAACTAAATATAGTGAAAATGGATAAAAGCATAACATATTTTTTGATCTGTAAATAAAAAGAATAAAAAATCCTTATCTTGCTTAACTAAAGATAATGTGCTCTCCAAACCTTTAGTGCCATATATTTCACTATAAAACATTAACAACAATCACAGGTTTTCAAACGTTAGAAAAATAAAGCCTAATATAATATGAATATTAAGGTATTTCGCAAGGCTTTATGATGATCTAAAAACAGTATGCCCTCACACACTCACTGGGTGTGTATCCTGTGTTCCTGCCAGGCCACGTGCTGTGAGGACCACCTCCACTGCTGCCCTCAAGGCACAGTCTGCAACCTGGAGGCTGAAACCTGCGACGACCCTGCGGGGGCCACACCCCCCCTCCGCTGGGTGGAGAGGGTCCTGGCTCTGACCTCTGAGGTGGAGGCGGAGAAATGTGACAAGCAGACCATGTGTCCAGGAGGCACCACCTGCTGTAAGAACTACTCTGGGCAGTGGGCCTGCTGCCCCTTACCTCAGGTCAGTGTCTCCTTCTTCACACTGTCAGCGCTTAGTGGGGGGGGCAGGTCACTACTTACTCAAAGGATTTGTTTCTAGACTTAAAATATCACAGCTTAATCATTTAAATACTTAATGATGAAGTCTCAAGGTAGGAATTTAACAAAATCACCCACAGGAGCCAACACAACAACACAATACCAACAAATGAAAAAGAAGTGGTGGAAGGCTACTAAATACTTTTACTTAAGTACTGTACTTGGGTACGTTTTTGAGGTACTTGTACTTACCCAGGTATTCTTTCAGTTTTTTTCCCATTCTGTTCATCTAAGCTGGAAATCATGCTGCATTCATGCCTCTGATTGGCTGATATGAGTGGAAAAAGTGACATAAAGAAGCTTTTTAAATACACATTTTATTATAATGAAATCAACCAGGAAAATTGTGTTTCTGTGTTACGTAACATTTTGTAAAACATTATATCATAACTGGTAAATGAGAATTTATTGATTCTTAAAACAGCAGCTCTTTTGGAACTTTATGACATGTAAAAAATGACACTGATAATGAAATCAGAGACATTGATTACTGGACTATCAAAACAGCTGAGTTTTTGTAAAAATACGAGCAGAAATTATTCAGATCTGCGTGACATTCTTTTACTTCTATGTCATTTTTTGTGGAAGTCACGTTGCATAAAATCCCTTCCATCTGTTGAACTGAGATGTGATGCTTACAGGGATGTCAGGCAGCATTTAACACCCTTTTTATTTTTCTTCTTTCAAGGCCGTGTGCTGTAACGATCATGAGCACTGCTGCCCTAAAGGCTACAAATGTAACGTGGCAGAGCAGACGTGTGATAAGCCCGGCGCCCTCAGCCTGCCCTGGCTGCAGAAGACCCCCGCCCTGCAGAGGGAGCCCAGCCGGGCCGTTTCCGGTTCATCTCCGTCCGCCAGGAACATGTGTGACGCTCAGACCAGCTGCCCCAAAGACACCACCTGCTGCTTCATGGACCGAACACACAAGTGGGGCTGCTGCCCTCTGCCGCAGGTACGTCAACATTAAAGGTCTCCTATTATGCAAAATCCACTTTTTTTATGTCTTTTATACACAAATGTGTGTAAGGGAACTCGCAAAGTGTAAGAAAACAAAACCCTCTCTTTTCCTCCGTACCCAAATATCTAAAAACGTGGGTACAACGGAGCTGATCCAGATTTGCTGCCGATATTACTTAATATCGACAATGCGCATCGTTTTGGTAGTAATATGGTCTTTGTTTACATTAGCAAGCATCGCTAACACTCAGAGCTAACCTGTACTGGAGAGAGTATGTGTAAGAAGCAGGATATAAAAAGGTACTCACCTTGTGGTAAACCCGCGAGAGAGAAAGCATTTGAGCTCCATACAGTACTGTTTCAGAAATAATCCTTGATGTGGTTTTGCACATGATATGGCGTTTAATCACGGCAGCATTTAGCTGAGTATCTGGGTAGAATTCTCCTGCATGAGCTCGTGCCCCTCTTTTTTCTTTGGTTTAAAGCTAAGGACCCAGAATCTGCCCTTTTCTAACAGGGCTGAATAGAGGGGTATGAGGCATGGCTAGAATTGGTGATCTGTATGGTATTTTGAGCAAAACACATCATAGACATATTTATTATATATTTGTATATATCTGAGACCTATAATATATGCCAAGGCAAGGCAAGGCACGTTTATTTATATAGCACCTTTCAACACAAGGCAATTCAAAGTGCTTTACAAAGATGAAAGACATTAAAAAAATGACATTTAAAAACAGTAATTAAAAAGCAAAGGTAATAAAATAAACATTAAAAGAAAAAATACATGGATAAAAGTTACAGTGCAGTTTAAGATATGAATAGTTCAATTAAAAGCAGCGACAAAAAGAAAAGTCTTCAGCCTGGATTTAAAAGTAGTCAGAGTTGCAGCGGACCTGCAGGTTTCTGGGAGTTTGTTCCAGATATTTGGAGCATAATAACTGAGCGCTGCTTCTCCATGTTTAGTTCTGACTCTGGGGACAGAAAGCAGACCAGTCCCTGAAGACCTGAGAGTTCTGGATGGTTCATAATTTAGCAGTAGGTCAGACATGTATTTTGGGCCTAAACCATTCAAAGCTTTATAAACCAGCAACAATATTTTGAAATCTATTCTTTGACACACAGGAAGCCAGTGTAAGGACTTCAGAACAGGAGTGATGTGATCCACTTTCTTAGTGTTAGTGAGGACTCGAGCAGCAGAGTTCTGAATTAGCTGCAGCTTTTAAAAAACATCACCTCAGTTTTATCTTTGTTTAATTGGAGAAAGTTCTGACACATCCAGTCATTCATTTGTTCAATGCACTTGCTCAGTGTTTGAATTGGAGCATAGTCTCCTGGTGAAATGGTTACGTACATTTGTGTGTCATCCGCATGGCTATGGTAACTCTTTTGTTTTGTTTTTCATTATCTGAGCCAGTGGTAGCATGTAGATGTTAAAGAGAAGAGGCCCCAAGATGGAGCCTACTAAAAATAGTATAATAGGAGCTGTTAGCTTGCTTTCTAGTCGGAGTATGTGCAATGACTATTTTTGTTTATTTCCTTTGGAGATAGGAACATTTCAAGCAGTCTTTAAAGCAGCCTCAGATTGAATGCTTATCAGGTGGTGTTCTTTTAGTTATTGAGTATTCAATAACGTTTTCTGTTGTTCAGGCGGTGTGCTGTAAGGATGGAAACCACTGCTGCCCCGGCGGTCACACCTGTGAACCGCACCGCTCCTCCTGCTCCAAGGGACCCAGTGTTGCTATTCCCTGGTTCACCAAACTGAGCTCCCAGACCGAGCTGAGCGCAGTTACAGACGTTAAATGTGACGACAAGAGTAGCTGCGCCTCAGGGACCACCTGCTGCCAGCTGCAGACCGGAGAGTGGGGCTGCTGCCCGCTCGTCAAGGTGTGTTATTCTGTTCATCATTTGCAGGTCATTTAATTACAGTTAAACAAATACACCATACAGTTATGAGGGTGATTAAACATTACTAGATCTTTATGTGAAGAATAAAACAGATATAAGGTGTATGCTGAAGTCTGAGTCTCTGCCTGAATCTGTCCAAATAGCAGTGAAACAAACAACCATCAACTAAATATAATAAAGGACCACAACATCATTAATAAAAGGCAGATAAACAACAACAAAACATATCATCATTGTGAGTCCTATTTCAGTGTTGGTCAAAATAAAGTGTAAAAAAGTCAAACCAATATAACCCAAAAACACAGCTATGATTGGCTGTTAATTAGATGTTAGTGCATATAGTTCATTCACAGTGTGAAGCTCAATTGGGTTTACAAATGCACGAACAAATGCATCAAAGTTAAGTCCTGTGTGTTTAAGCAGTAATCCTTTTGGTCAATTAAAAAAAACCTTTGATACCATTAAGGAAAAAACTAGGGTCAGTGTCTCTTCAGGGATTTTTTAATAAGATGGGACCCTTATGTTTCACGGCATGAGTTAATATAGAGCTTATGAACACACCAACATTTGAAGACAATTTTGGAAATGGGACCATCCGAAGAGCATTTGAACGCAGCATTGACTGGTTTTCAGGATTGGTATTACACCTTACTTTTTAATTAAAAATAAACAATACCAAAACACTTGTTCATTATGTTTGAGAAATCAGTTTGGAAATGTGACAGGCCTTTCTAAATCCTAGCATTATGAACATAGCGATAATATTAGATGTCTATATCAGATAATACATTCTTCTTCTTCTGTGTCCTGCAGGCGGTTTGCTGTGCGGACCAGGAGCACTGCTGTCCTCAGGGCTACTCCTGCAAAATGCAGACTGGAACATGTGAGAAGAAGAACCACAACGTGCTCATCCTCACCCTCCCTCAGAGCAAAGTGGTACAGTCCGAGCCCAGACACCCAGAGGACGACGCAAACGTACCATGTGACAGCACGGGGGAGTTCCACTGCCCAAAGCAGGACACGTGCTGTAAAGTGTCCAACTCAGCGTGGGCCTGCTGCCCCTCAGCCAGGGTACGCTCACACTGCACTCACATGTGCACTGCACATTTCTTTTGTATGAAAAATGTATTTAGTGAGCATGCTTTTATAGTGGGACCACGTCTGGTTCGAGCCTCTGGGGTGTGGATAATGTGACCAGTGAACATTGGGTCACATGATCCAGAGAACCTCTGCAGCTTCCCTGTTTTCTGCCTCGTTAAACATGCTGTGTCCCATTTGTTTGTTTTAGTTTGTTCCAAGTCTAAATATTACTGTTGGGGAACAATGTGTTCTCCACATGCATGGAGGGAAACTAGCAGCAACTCAGATATGATTTTTATATTATAACAATCTATCTATTGACTATAAATATACATTATTAAATGGAAATAATTAAAGCTATTCAGGGTTAAAGTCCTTCAACATATGAAATAAGCCTTCAAAGTTCTTTAAGTTATGGCAGATCATCTCTTAAGCTTGCAATAAATCAAAGAGGCCCTATTATGCCCTTTCCTGTAGTGTGTTATATAGGTTTTTTCCAGAGGGAGTTTCTCTCCCACACATTGTACGTGATGGGCTAAGAGGCGGGACATCTCTAAGCGGTTGACCAATCACACCAGAGCCGGCCAGCTAACCAATCAGAGCAGACTGGGCTCTGGTTTCAGACAGAGGGTGAAAAGAGGTGCTGCAGCACAGGCAGTATGAGAAAAATAAAGAGCTTTTTGAGCATTAAAGCATGGAGACATGTCACAGAAGCGGCACTAAATACAAAAATGAACCTGAAAATCAGCCGGTTTCTTTAAGAAGAAATATCAGGTCTTTAATCCAGGAGGAGCAAGAAGGAGGATCAGGGGGTTTCCATTCTAGTAAAGTTCTGCAACAAGCTTATAAAGATGCATATGCCACTATATCAGTGGTGTGTTTGCCAACAAGAATCAAACTGGTTTGAACTGCTGGTTTTGTTCCCCTGACAGGCGGAGTGCTGCGCTGACTCCAAGCACTGCTGTCCTGCGGGCTTCTTGTGTGACCTGAAGGATGGAGGCTGCGTCCCCCACACCCAGCTGACCTGGGACTTTTTGATCGGGAACAGAAAGAAAGACTTTATCCCACATGGACTTTAATGCCACACAAAGGTGCACTGATCTTCTTCATAACATCCTGCTCATGCTGTCATGGGCAACACTTCCTGTTTTCTTATTCAATGAGGTGTATTTATTACCAACTGTGTGCACTCCCAGGTTTTTTTTTTTTGAGTGGGTGTGGAATTTTAAAATGAAGTAGAAGCACTTTGCTACGGAGCTCAACAGGTGACATGACAGCCTCTCATTCATGTTTTCTATGTCTGTCTATGTTTCATAGTTTCAACTTAGAGTGAAAAACAGTGAGGGGGAGTCCTTTTAATGTTTTTCACCAGGCAGAAAACACTCACTTTCTGGAATTCAACATTTTAATGTGACTATAACAACGAGCAACGTGAGGATTTACTGTCTCTTTTAAGGATAATGTTGCTGTTATTCTGTATTTATCTTATTGTCAGCAAATCCCATGCAAAGATCAAAAACAACAACATGTTAATCCGTCTCAATTGATTTCTACTGAAAGGGATTCAGAAGATTTAAAAAATGGTAGATAGATAAAGTTGGACAGGCTGTTTTCATTTGACTGTTTGAAACTTACCTTTTTAAATTCTGATTCAGCTGTGTTTCCACACATAAACAAGCCTTGATTTTGTTTAGAAAATGTCGAGCTAGTGAAAACATGCTACTTTCTTTATTTAGTTTGTTTCATTGGGCTTTTGTGCTAACTAAATAAAATACAGATGGATAAAGGTTATGGTGGTGATGGACTGGTTACATTGGGGGAAATGTAAATAAAGTTTAAACCTTTTCTTACAAATCAAACATGTCACTTGCGCTCGGGTTGCACATTTTTAAGACCTGGTACCTAGGGATTAAGCGTTATGTTTTTTCCCCTGATAATTTTAGCTTGTGATGGTGTTTTTCATATAAAATATATTACGCAACCTTACGTTAAAATATATTGTTTTAAAGGAAATAGTGTATTTGTTCGGGACTGTTTTCTGTGGCGGATTAATCCACATTTGGTGCTCTAGAGCAGGGGTTCCCAACCTACCGCTGTTGCGCCCCCCCCCACACACACACAAGGGGGGCGGCGCAACAGCGGTAATTAAAGTTTAAAAGTCTCAAAAATGCTACAACTACTGTCACAAACTGGATGAATGTGAAGTATTTTGCTAAAGGAGGATGAAAGCGTAATGAAGGCGCACTATTGGAGTGACGTTGATGGTTATTGGACTCAGGATTAATTCATTTGGATTCCCGCTGTATGAAGAAATTAAAGGACGGCGCAAGTGGAAACAATTCACAAAGGGATCAAACTGTTTAAAACACATGCTCAAAGTAAGCCGGATTATAGCGATGTGTTTATGTGGATTCAAAAGTCGTAAATAATCTACAAAATGGAGGAGACCGATCTGATGGGAGCAACTGTGACAAATAATCTGAAACCGGCATGGACAATGACTATGTTTTTAAAAATGCGCTTATCCAGAAAAGCCTGGTTTGGACACTTTACGGGCAGAAGAAACATTTCTATTAAAAAAAGAATTATACATTTCTGTCTTTTTATGCCTATAATAGCTACTAACTTGAATTTTTATTAAAATGAATCAATTATTTTTTATATTTTAGTGTAATGTAGAGACAAGGCTTTTAGTGACAATCATGTATTGCGTTACAATTATATAAAAAAGTCTAAATATGATATTTGGCCTCAAATCATCTGAGGCCTGGCGCCCCCCCTGCGATCTTTGGAGCCCCCCCAAGGGGGGCGCGCCCCCCAGGTTGGGAACCACTGCTCTAGAGAATATTGGGGGCAGCAGGATAAACAGGAAGTGAGGAAGAAGAGACGAACTAGGGCCCAGATAATCAATTACAATGACACTGAAGTCAGCTGTGAGGATTTGCTAAAAACTTTTGTCAGATTCTGCTCACGTTGGCATGATTTGAAGTAAATTACAGTGGGTGTGCTCATGGTAATAAAGGAACATGTCACCCAGAGCCACAATGTAGCTCATGTATGTGTTTTTGAGGAAGAGGAAGAAAATATTTCAGGCTTTGATACACAAAACCAAAAAACATTACACATTCACTGTTTGGTCTTTTCTTGGGATTTGTTGACTGAAGGATAACATCATCAGTTTGATCCTTTTTTAAACCTGCTTTATTGATTTCATTCCTATATAATTTCTCCATAAAAAGAGAAAGCTAGCCTGAGTGCGGGCAACATTTGATAAGATCTCGTCACATTGGGCTGAAGGTGTTTCTAAGAATAGTAACCTGCCTCTGTACGGGCCCCACTCCGTGCAGAAGCAGCGTTTCCTGCTTCATGTGCTCAATTGTTGACTGTTCTGCTTATCAGTGGGGCAACACACAGATGCACTGCAGCAGCTGTAGATAAATGTTATCGAGTGTTTTCTTGCTTTTGGAGAGAGCTTCCAATTGCTGAAAGATTGTAAAAAATGTTGCTATGGAATTCTGTAATTGGGTGTAGGATTTCACAGAGGATATTTGAAGGGCTTTCTAGGTAATGAGATTATTGTAATTGAATGAATAAATAAAGATGGGAACCAGATTGAACATCATGTCACTTCTTTCAGATACTTGTCTTGGTACAGTTTTTCCCTTTTTTTTTTTTAAGCCTTTCAAAGAAGATTTAACTCCCAGGAAGGGGAAATGAAGTTCTTCCAAATATAAGTTTGGTTGATAATTAAATTCAGCGAGGTCATCCTTGAAGTATTATCACACACGCCCACACTCTTCCTCTGGCCTTGCCCGTCCATATCCTCTTACCCCCCACCCACCCCCTCCCCCGTCTTCCCTAGTCATCAGAAAGTTGTTATGACGACCAGAGTAAAAAACAAGATAGATGGGTAGAGACACAGCTGTGTGTGTGGGATGGGGGCGGGGGGGGTGTCCCACTTTGCTGTGAGCTTGGCAGGCCTGCTTTACTTTATTGTGTGCCCTCTGGTGGTCAGAAACAAACATGGCGGCTCTCCTGCGTGAGTGGAAAACAATGAGCAACACATTCTGCTGGAGCTCTAAATGAGGTCAGATACTGTGAGGCCCCATTGTTAAAGATCTACAGATCGGTTACTTATTAAAGCGCTCCAACACACACTGATGTCTTTGTAGAGTCGTGATATAGTGGAGGAGTGGCTGGGTTCACTTTAAAGGAACTTCAATTCTACTTAAAATACTTTTTTAAAAAGGGAAGGAAGTCCTGCAGGCAGACTTTTCCATGCAGCCTTCTTTAAAACCTGTTCTCATAATTTAAATGCTAATGATTAATGTTAGGGTTTTTCATTACAGGAAGTTCTTTTTGGTTTATTTGATGTGTACAGAATGTTGTTTAGTTAAAAAAAACTTAAACTTACTTTTTACATTATTGATAATATTAAATATGTGTGAATTAATGAGTAACCTGCTAGTTGTAATTGTTTAGTATTACTATGCACAGTGTTGAAAGGAAGGTACTTTTTTGCAAGTTGCAATAAAGTAACCTGCCCAGCAGCAACATTTATGAATGTAAAACTGCAGATAAATATTTTGATAAGTATTTGAGGCTTCCTCTTAACATGAGTTAACCTAGGTGTTCCCCCTTTTACTCGTACTTATGCCAAGTCAAAAGTAAACACACTAATTCTAAAAAAATGATCAGAATAATGTTCAGTGCCAGGTTGGATTTTCACTGAGAAGCACTTATCTATAGGTGCATGTCAAACGATAACCATATTTAGAAAAAAATCACAATAAATATATGAAAAACATTCAATAACATAAACATACCGTGAAAAAGTTCACTGTAAAGAGCGTAATAATAAAGTTTGAGTTTTAACATTTTATTAAAAAAAAATCTATTGTCTCTTTAATCATTCTACATTTGAAATTGTGGTTGATTTATGAATGTGTCCCTCTTCCTCCACCTCCTGATATACCATCACAGAGGAGGGGGGCTTGAGTGAAGTACAACATCCTTCTGGCTCCTCCAATGGTAACAAAATCCCCCTACCAGACATGTCATATTGTGTTTATTTAATCTGTGCAGAAAAAGCAATATAAAGAATAAATACATTAATTTTACTGGAAGTTGCACTTTTTAAGGAGGGCTATTTCCTTCCCCTTGTTTCGTTAAACTTAAGCTAACCAACTGTTGGCTTTACAGCGTTATATTTAACAAATAAACACGAGTGGCATTGATCTTCTAATCTAACTCATACTTCCAAAATGTCAAACCTTTCCACTAAACAGTGAGTCAACAGGAGTAATTTGGGCTTCAGTTCATTCAACAAACTTCATCAGCATTTATTAATCCAACTACTGTTTATTGAATAATCCCTTTCTCTTCGCCCAATATAACCTCTGTGAAGCTTTTCAGTTCTATGTATAGCAGACTTGACCTACCAACAGCAGAGAGGACCAAAGTGACAAAAATCCTTTGACGTGTGAGCAAACTTTCTTCTCAGCCTCACTATTGGTCAGTCCCTGATCCCATTCAGATGTTGCCGGGGAGAGGGACCCTCCACCCAAAAACACAGACAGACAGACACACACACACACACACACACACACACACACACTCCCACACACTCCCTCCTCTGGTATTTTGTTAATTCCCACAGGAATGTATAGATTCTTGCCATCTCAATGTCGGACAGCAAATGTGTCAGCCCCTAGAGAGGATGCTATATTAACTTTTGCTAACAGCAGATGTAGCAAACATTACATTGTTATTTTTGTTAATCAACTTTACATTTTTGTGTGTACATTTTATGTATCACAGTTTGGTTGAAATCTAAAGTGCATACTAAATGTGTCCTTTTTGAACAACTTCAAGTATATTGAGTGTTATTTTAGAAATGCTTAAGCAAAATGTTAGGCTAATCGTAATATACTATATTTTAATACGCCTGTTGACATTGAACAACTTTATGTACCTTTTTCATATAGTTGTAATGTTGAGTAGTTTTTTGGGGTGAAAGAAAGGATGACCTAAATACCACATTTTGAGTATAGATATCATGCATTTAAAATGTAATGTTGTTTGGTCGATTAACAAAACATCATATTTTACAAACGTAAGCGTGAGGTATGCTTTAAATTTGACATTTGACACGTTTTATCTGATTTGATTTGATCAATTTATATAACAGGGTATCATCTGCATAACTACGTTAATTGAGTGTTTCCTAATAATATTGCCTAGAAGAAGTATCACCTGAATGAATAGGTCCAAGTACAGAACCCTGCGGGACTCCACAACTAACAGCACTAAGATCTAACAGTCTTTTATCTGATGCAATTATAACGTCTTTGTACTATGATGCACTTAAATATTCAAATTATTCATCATTATTAAGAAATCACCAAAAACAATTGCAATTGCTTTTTTAAGTATCTTAGAGAAAAAGGGAAGGTTTCATATCGGTCTATAGTTGTCTTTAACCTTTGGATCAAGACTTTTTAACAAGAGTTTTTACAGCTACTTTAAAGGATCCTGGTTGACTGTTAATAAAGACAGGTTGATCTTATCTAATAAATAAGTGTTAACTAAGGGTACAACTTATTTAATCAGGCTAATTGGTATGGGATCTAAGAGACTTGGAGAGGAAATAATTGGGGTGAGTGGAAGGTCGATATGAAAAAACAGTCTAAATATATATCAGGTTTCACAGCTGTTTCTGAGATTTCTATATTTTAAGGTTACTTTAACATTGAGCTTTTGGAAACACTAATTTTAAGTTTTCTCTATGTTCTATAAAGTTTGCATTGGTTCTCTAGTTTTGGGGCTATACCATGGAGCGTGAATTGCTTTCATTTTATTGTCATCTTTTTTAAAGGGGGGACAGTTATTATTATCATTATTATTATCATTATAGAGATACATCATAATAGAAATACAGAATCAATCTGTAGTTTGTAGAGGCTGTTATGTGGTGGGTGTGTTGAAGGGTTGGTGGTTGTGTTGGGGGGGGTTGGCTGTGGGCAGGGGTGTCCGAGGTGTAAGAGCTTGTAACTCACACACATGGTGGACCAATCAGCAGAGGCTACGGGGGCAAAGAGCCGGTAGGTTACACTTGGACATTACCACACAGGACGAACAGAGAGTCAGACAGTCAGCAAACACTCGTCTTCTTCTTCTTCTCTCTGGACAGGATCTCACCTGAACCTGAGACAGGAAGTGGAGCCACAGATCGACACTTACTGAGGTAATGTGCACCTGGAAGGACACTTTAAACAAGTCTGACTTTTGTTTTATCGGAGGAGTTCTCACTCTCAGGTCGCAAAGGGAGGCAAGCCGTGTAGCAGACAGGAAGTGTAGCTAGCAGTGACCAATGGGAAGGGTTTGCCATTGTTATGGGATCAATGATTTAGCATGTGATGGAAGATTGAATGAGTCTTTATTGTGTTTAACTTAATACCGATAAGTTTAAAACACTGTTTTAGGTAACTTTACTATGCAATTTATTATCCAAATGTTGTGGTAATTCTTATTTGTATACACTTGTCATAACTACTACAAATTAACCTTCTGCAGATAAACAAAAATGCTCACCTTAAGCTTATTTTGATCTTATATTATGTGATCTTTATCTCATCTTAGTGTATTTCATGATAGTTCCTTTACTAATTTCCACAACTCGTGATCTTTTTATCATTCCTGTCCTCAATTATCATTCATACATATTTAATTGGCATATTTGGTGGGAATTAGAGACTACAGATTATTATCGCTAACAACTATTTCTGTGCAATCGTTGTGCATATTATAGGAATTAGAACTTTTGAAATGTTAGAGTAGTTTTAACTGTAGGTCAAAACAGACACACGTTGATTTCCAGATTTCATGAGTAAAGGCTACAATATCTCCACCCCCCTCAAGGCTCTGTGTCTGAGGACATCAGGACTGTCTCTGTGTGGTACAGTGTGTGTGTTGTGATCCCCTCCAGTATTCGCTGTCAACATGGCGAGTGTTTGAGGAAGAGAGACTTGGACAGCTGTCCCGGCAGTGGAAGGCATGTGGCCGCCCTCCTGCGTGCCAAATCTCTGTGTGCTATTTATACTCACCTTGCCAGGATCACTTCTGGTGTCTGTTCATTCACGCCTTGCCACGGCAAATGCCACCACATTCAAATGAGTGCCAATTACAAATGTGCTGTTGCTGCCATTCCATTAGTGTGGAAAAGCATCTAACGTTATCAATTAACATGTACAATCTACTGACAACCAGGGCGGAAACATTCTGTATTCAGGGTGTGAGGCTGGTTCTTAAGTTTGGTGTGAACGCGCCTGACCTTGACAAACACGTGTACAAAAAAGTACTTGATATTGCTATGATTGGAGGTGGATGCTTCTAGCTGGTATTGTACATGTTTTTTCGCCACTCTTTTTAGGTCCAACCCTTGTTCAAGAGTTCAATATTTGGCGAGGTATTCATGGTCTCCTGAGGATGAACCCTAATGACTTTAAATAGCCAGTGAAATATCCCAAATCTACTGAATGAATTGGCACAAAGTTCTGTGCAGAAATCAAAGAGGTACAGAGATGGGTCCTCTGAAATGTGCATGCCACACAGCATTACATGAACAAATCACAATGCAATGCAAACACTACCTACAACACTAAACACACTGCCTAAAATATATTTGATCTGAAATAATTCACAGAAACAGTCAAAAGTTGAAAATCGAACGTGCACAGCTCTTTAAGGGCTATTGCCTTAGAAAAGCCTAGAAAGAGAATTATGATGGAAATGTTTACTATTGTAGTTGTCAGTATCACAAGTTAATGGATTCATTATGTGGAGCATAGTGTACGTTATTAATCCTTCCTGACGCAGGAAGCTGATATCAGGTACGATCAAGCCTTCTGTTGTCTTTCTGTTTCCGTTTTCGCCAGAAAAATAACCTTGTTATCAGTAGGTAAATAAAAGTTGGATCTCAAGATAACGTAAAAAACAGCATGACTGTTCTTGGCTTCCGTAGTATTATGACCAATACCTACAACACTACATTTCCATCAGCCTTAGATGTACTCTTTGTTTAGTGCCAATTAGCAAATGTTAGCATGCTAACATGCTAAATCAGGACTCTGAATATGGTAAACATCAGCATGTTAGCATTGTCAGTGAGTATGTTAGCAGGTTATTGTTAGCATTTAGCTCTATGTAGGTATGTTTTGTTGTATATATACAGCTAAAAGAGTAGTTTAAACTTAAGTAGCACAGTGAAAAATGCTTGCTAACTCCATGCTTTTTATTTAATTAATTGAAAGGGGTGGAAAAAGTATTGATGAAAAAAATCATACCCCTCACTTTGCTTTTGTCCTGCAATATATTTGTCTTTGACTATAGTCAACATTCAAAACGTTAACGTTCCCAGATTGTAGGTGATTTCCAAAGGGCATTATGTATGATGTACTGATGTGTTTGTTCATCCTCTCTCCAGTTCTCACAGCGTAGATGCACAGCGACAGAGAAATGGCCATTCCGCGGATGTTGAACTCCAACACGTCGTTCATCATCGTGAGCGGAGGATCTGAAATCTCCTTTCTCGGCAAAGAGGAGAGCAGCCAGGGCTGTGAGGAGGAGAAGGACTCGCTGGTCCAGGCCATGACACCCCATCTGAGCCGGGTGATGCAGCACGGCACTGCCAAACACGTGGTCACTGAGGAGGGGCCGGGGGGGGCCGAGGAGGACCTCTGTGTCTCCATAGTGGCACAGGCAGAGAGTAAGACCTGCAATATGCACCTATGAATGCTGCATGGGATTGATGGGGGGGGGGTGGGGGACAACGATGCATCATAGTACCAGTCTTCTCACGTTTCTGCTTTATTTGCTTTAAAATCCATTCTTTCTCTTTGTAATAATTATCAGAATGTATTTCAACCGGCAGCTTTTATAACATTAACATTTCTCTGACCCAGGAGAAGACTTCCAGGAGTTCAGCCCTTCCAACACACAGTGCCCTTACACCAGAGCTCAGCTGCTCAAAAAGCACAGGTACCTCACAACATACAGTCCCCATTACCATCAGTATGTCTCAAAATTAACAAATCAGCTGCGAGAGCAAAAACATGTGTGAAAAGGAGTTGGAAAAATCCTAAACACTCCATCTGGTACTTGTGGCTGGAAACACATAGAAAATCAAGGTGGTTTAAAGATATAATGTCACGTTAAAACAATACAAAAACGAGTACTCAATATTTGAAGCAGCAGGCTTTCCTTTCTTATTTTGCCAGGGTTCCATATATGCAAATCAAAAGACTTCATAGGCATTGCATTTTTGACCTAAATAAGGGCCTCAAATGTTATTAAAATGTCTTAAATCAATATTTTAAAAGTCTTACAATTGCTAGGACATGGGAATGTTTGCCTTTTTCTTTCTTAAACTTGCAACATCTTTAATAATTAGTAACATCATTTGTTTTGAATCCAAATGCCTCTCGCATTTACTGAACATCATGCAGTTTCAAGAACTGGAATAACTGCATGTACACTTTTTTCTTGCATTTTATTCCAAGTGGCTTTTTAAAAGTCTTAAATCTAATCTACATCTGTACCTGAATCTGTATGAACCCTGGAAATCACGTGTTGTTACTTTTGCATACTATATTCAGACCAGTAATTGGGGGGAAAAAAATGGTGTGTTATGCCATTGAAATAATAGGGAGAATTAGCTCTAATGACATTAAAAAAATGTATATGCAAACTCTAAGTTGTCTAAAAATAACTTATTTTCAGCACGTAGTGAAACCTTCACAGCTTCAGTTTGTAAACCTCAGTTTTTCTCTATATTGCAGACTTCTCAGCAAAGACACTGCCCTGCTGACTGACTCGGAGGACGAGGACTTTGATGGCAAACTCCCGCAGCACCACCTCCAGAGGAAACAGCGGAGGAAAGCCAGGAGACAGAGCCAGGAGGACGGGGAAGAGCCGCCCATCATCCGGGGCCTCTGGGTGCAGGAGATCGATTGGCTGAAATTGGCAAGCAGAGAGATGATGTCATCATCTGCTGAGATCATACCGCCGCCTCCGCAGTTTACTGACTGCAGCCATGGAGACTCTGAGGGCTGTGCAGATGTGTGTGTCCATGGATCAGAGTGTGTGTCACTATCAGAGGAGTGCTACAGATCAGCAGATACAGACGACACCTCCAGCACTGAAGGTGAAGCAGACTCTGAATCAGTTTACACTCTCGAGTCAGACTCATCCTGCCCTGCTGAGGATGGCATAGACAGTTTCGGAGTAGAAGCCAAAATGTCAAATTTGACCTTTGACCTGATGCAAGTGTCCGGTTTTAACTCTGCTCATGCTGAGTGGGACTCTGACTCGACAGAGGGAGTGCAAAGCCTGCTGGGAGTTTCAGGCTACACTGTGAATACACCTCAGTGTGCCTTTGGTTTTGATGACTTGAGTGACACAGTTTTGGACGACCTCAGAGGCAGAGTGACACTGCTGCCAAAGCTCTTTGTTTCACCTTTATTCAGAGATTTGATAAAACAGACTGTGAACGACTGGAAGACCAGCACACCTGTCAATGAAGGACTCATATTTCATCATGTAAGACATCTAATAATTCAAAGGAATACTTTGCCAATAATTTCTCAACTTCTCACCATGTGTTACCTTGAATTAGTACACTGCTTAGTTTAATGCTCGCTCTGATTGGTTAATTTGGACGTTTCAGAGGTTGTTAATACTAAATAAAACACCGCTGCTAAGCAAAATTGAGGGTTGCTAAGAAGGATCAAGGGAGAGAAAGAAAGAAGTTAAAAGACAGAGCGTTGGACGTCAGAGAAATCAACAGAAGACAGGCAGGAATTAATGAAGAACACTTTGTTTTTCTTGCTGGCCTCCATGGTAAACAAAGAATCTCATTCAGATATAAGTTAAGGCTAACTGCTAACTTATTTTTCGATATACCATACTATTTAAAACAATTGTTCATAGGAAGTCTCACGCTTGCCCAAGTGTGCTACTTCTCTGTGGAAAGACTTTACAAGCAAAAGTTTATTTAATAAGCAAGATTTTAGTGAAAATGCATGTGTTTGTAAAGTAGTGAGTATAAGACTGGATAAATTAGCCTTTTTTTTGTAGATTATGCTGCAGGAATTGTGTGAGAGTTTGTAAAGGGATGTTTTCATAAAGTGTTGCTGTCTTTTAACATTGCCAGCATTACTACAATGAATGTATTATTTAATCAATTTTTGATTCATCATTCACTTGATAAATGCCAGAAAAACAAACTTTTCATTAAGAATTCAAGGTGACACAAAGTGAGTATTTGATGTAGCAATGATCACATTTTGGTTGAAGCTTTATGTATTGTACTTTTGTAAATGCACTTTAGAGCAAGTATTTGTCCGTTAATCGAGACAGGAAACACCTGCAGTGGCATCACAGTTTAGGGTGTGGCCCAACTGCATCTGGCTTTCTGATGGTTTTAACTTCTCAGCCCTATTGTCCTTTTGAACTTTTGTATCCCTCAGCAACTTCAGCCCGACAGCTGTCAGTACAGGGAGGGAGAGGAGTACTGTGTCCTCAACCACATCCAGAACGGCTCGTATGGAGACGTGTTCTGTGTGCGGGACAAAAGGACCGGATTCCAATGTGCTGCCAAGAGGGTAAGCCAAGAAAGTGTGTGACTCATATATTTATCATCCAAAATGTCCTTCTCCTCAGCACTGAGGGATTTTAAGGTTTTTGAAATTTAATTCAGCACATTGTATTCCACTGATCTCAGATTCCACTGAGTCACTGCAGCGGGGAGGAGGTGAGCACGTGGAGCGCTCTCAACTCTCCTCGTGTGGTGGAGCTCTTTGGGGCTGTGAGGGAGGGGCCCAACATTGTCCTCTTCATGGACTTGAAGCCAGGTAAAAAAATAATAATATCTTCAAGAGGTCCTATTATGCTATTTGAGGTTCCCTTTCCTGTAGTGTGTTCTATAGGTTTTGTGCATGTAAATGGTCTGGTGTTCCCCCCAGAGGGAGTTTCTCTCCCACACACTCCCTCCCTGCCTGAAATGCCTCAATTAGACTCCTTTGTTTACTTCTGTAACATAATGACATCACTATGAAACACCCACGCTTCTATTGGCTAGCGCTCAAACACATTGTATGTGATGTGACATTTTTGACAAATCTCTAAACGGTTGACCAATCACTACAGAGCCATCCAGCTAACCCATCAGAGCAGACTGGGCTCTGGTTTCAGACAGAGGGTGAAAAGAGGTGCTGCAGCACAGGCAGTATGAGAAAAATAAAGAGCTTTTTGAACATTAAAGCATGGAGACATGTCCCAGTAGAGATACTAAATCCAAATATGAACCTGAAAAGTGACTGACAGGCATATATTTGTGTCCTTACGAAACAGAGTTACAAAGGAAATCAGGGCAGCTAAATCCAACTTCTTTGTTAATCTCATTCATGAATCTAAGGGAAATCATAAACAAATCTGGGCCTGTCTGCAGAACCTAACAGGGAAAGGGCATAAAATAACAAAGCAGCTGGAGATCAATAACAAATTGGAACCTTATGTAAGGGACCAGCGGAAATAGCGGCTATTTTTAATAATAATTTTGTTAATTCTGTGAGGCTGACTATAAACAGTCCCCAAATTGGTCAAATACACTCATCACCTATTGATAGTACACAGCCAGTCTTCTCCCTGACAGAGACTTCTGAATCCAAAAAGACTTTCTTCTTTAAAAAATTCCAAATCAAAAGACACTTTTGGACTGGATTCTCTGTGCTACCACTCTCACAGGGACAATTACTACAATAATTAACACCTCTTTTAGGGAGGGAAAATTCCCAAAAGCCTGGAAGTTAGCCATTGTTGTGCCAGTCCACAAATCCGGGGACACAACTGATGCAAACAACTATAGGCCCATTAGTGTTTTACCTGTCATGTCTAAGATCTCTGAGAAATGTGTAGCTGAGCAATTGACTGGACATCTTAACAGTAGTCCTTTCACACTACACCCCATGCAATTCGGCTTCCGAGCCAATCATTCCACTGAGACCGCAAATTGTTTCCTTGTGGAAAATATTAAATCAAAAATGGACAAAGGAGGCATTGTTGGAGCAATCTTCTTAGATCTTAAGAAAGCTTTTGATACAGTCAATCATCAAGTACTCATTCACAAAATGTCTTATTTAAATGTCTCACCCAGTGCAATAGACTGGATGAGCTCCTATCTGTCAGATAGAGTTCAGTGTGTTAGGGTAAGTGGCGAGACATCACCACCCCTGGGGAATGAACTGGGTGTACCCCAGGGATCTATCCTGGGCCCAATTCTATTCAGCCTTTATATAAATGACTTGCCATCAGTGTGCACTGGATGTGAGGTGCAAATGTACGCTGATGACACTGTCATTTATGTCCATGCAAAAACCAAGGCCCAAGCTGCTGCCAAACTAAGTGATGCAATGGTACATGTACATCAATGGCTTACTGACTCCCAGCTATATCTAAACGTTAAGAAGACAGTCTGTATGTTTTTTAGCAAGACCAACACTATATCACACTGTGAACCCAAGGTCTATGTGTCTGGGGAGGTCATTCAAACAGTTACACATTTTAAATATCTAGGCATTATCCTTGACACTACTCTATCCTTCAAAAAACAAGTGAGAAAGGTAATGCAAATAACTAAATACAATCTAGCAAACTTTAGATATATAAGGAACTGTTTGACAATACCTGTAGCAAAACTCTATATGACTGCCATGATCATTCCCCACCTAACATACTGTATGACCAGCTGGACCCAGGTGAATAGCACAACATTAAGGCCTACCCTATCACTTCACAAACAAGCTCTTAAAGTTTTGGACAGAAAACCTAAGCTATACCACCATTGCAAAATCCTGGACAAACATAACCTGCTCAGCTGGGAAAATCTTTTAAAACACACTGATGCATGTCTCATTTTTAAGATTATAAACGGCAAGGCACCCCCACCGCACTTTTATACAGCAGAACAATTCAAACAGCAGAACCACAAGGTCTGCCCTAAGAGGGACTGGACCTAAGAGGGACTACACAGTCCCCTCGACTGTGTAGTCCCTCTTAGGTCCAGTTCCTTTGGTAAACACTGTTTCTCTGTGAGGGCATCAACACTTTGGAACACAATACCGATACAGATAAGGAATAACCCCTCCTATCATACATTCAACCACTATCATAAGAACTGGCTTTTAAGCAATCAAAAATGTGAACACTTTTAACTGTATCATAGTATGATAGTATTTCATCTGTTTGCATGTTTGTCTGTTCCTATTTATTGTTGTACTGTTGTTCCTATTTATTGTTGTACTGCTATTTATTGTTGTACTGTTGTTGTCTGCTGTATTCTTTTTAATTATGTTTTTATTTATCTAGTCTTGTTGTGGTTATTTATCATCTTGCCAAGGACAACAGTTGGAAATTAGCCTGCTGGCTAATACTGGCTCATTTACAGCAATGTGGATTAATGTGCACTGCCCTTTAAATAAATAAACAAACAAACAAACAAAAATGAGCATAATATGTCCTCTTATAATAAATGACATAATTACTTTGCTGTTTATCTGTAAGTAAATTATGTGTTTCTTCAGCATGTTTGGCCCAGCTTCTCAAAGAAATGAACTCCCTGCCTGAGGATTTGTCCCTGCACTACCTTCACCAGACACTAGGGGCACTAGAGCACCTGCACCACAGGAAGGTCCTCCACCTGGACGTCAAAGGTATGTTTAGGTTTCTAACATGATAGTCTTGTTGGAGCCACAGTGTTTACAGTATTCGGATATGTAAAGCCAGGCAATGTATGTGGTGAAATGCACCACAATTACTCAAGCACTGTACTTAATAGCAAGTATTAGGTATTTTTACTTGAGTATTTTCATGATATGCTACTTTAAACTACTCCATTGCATTTAATAGTCTTCTTTAGACAGTCCTTAGATTCATATTTTACAAACAAAACATATAATACTACCAAAAGAATATAACAAAATTAAATTAATCTCCTGTTCTTCGAGCAATAAAGCAATGTGCACATTTTAATTTATTGAATGAATATACAGTATATATTTGAACAATGTCATGGAAGAACAATGGAACAACTGTCCATTGATATAATGATATAACACTAACTGATATAAAGAATACTATTTTTGTAATACTTTCATTTGATTTTGCTACTTTTTAGTACTTTACTAAACTTTACTTTAATATACTGAACACTTCTTGCACGACTGTTCATGCTCGATTGACAGTGGTGGAAGGTAACTTAATTCCTCTGCTTTAAGCTGCACTCATCAATATTTTAATATGAGCAATGGATTAAATGTTTAATGTGAAAGGCGACACTCATAGTGACGAACACACAGAAAACAATTCAAGACTCTTCCAATCTTCTCAACTGTTAGGGGAATTTTACCATTTTGTTTGTGATTTAAGGCCAAAGATTACTAGTGATTGGTTTAAAGCAGCTTTTATTTGAAAATAAAAACTCATTAACAAAGCAGACGGACTCAATTAGAAACTTGCTGGTGAACAAGAGGAACATAAGCAGCTAAAGAGACACCTATTTGGTTACCAGAAACATGACTCCAAATGAATGACACCGGTGTTCCATGTCTGCTGTACGGGCAACTGTTTGCTCACATAAACATTTTGTTAGGTAAAAATATGTCAGTGTTGTGTACAGATTATTTAGCTGAGCCTTAGTGGTAAAAAGTATTTGTTTAGTATAATGTTATACCATTACATTTATTTATATGTGACTTTACAAACTACGATATTAAAAACGAATACACCTTGGGGTTCTATTATCCCCATTTCAGAAACACTGGTTGATTATATAATAAAAACATTAGAGTGTATGACAATTTAAATACAAACAAATAAAAATAATTGATGAATTGATACTCTACTTTTGTTGTGTGTACTTTTGCTTTTACCTTTACATTTATTTTTAAAGGATCTGATCTTCCATCACTTTTTACATTATTTTGATGGTTCCTTTTGCATTTAGCGTTAGCTTGAAATAGCCATGATAGTAGATGTGGCATTATCAGCAGTTCTTACAGGGATGGGGGGAGCCCAGTAAGCCTGTAGCTGCTGGTTCTACTGTCAGGTGGCATCCCCAGTGTTGGTACCTAATCCTTAACTGACACCTAAGCCCTCAGTAATCCTCACTGAGAGGATTGAAGAGGAGGGGGCTCGCTCAGAATGAGGCCCCTTTGCGTTCACTGCAACCAAAAACAGTTCTCAACCTATCAGATCTTCAATTGGAGTAGCAAAATAATGTGCTTTATTATTTAAAATATCACTTCACGCTAGCTCCAGACCACGATTGGGGTGGAACCCAATGTAGATAGTATGAATTATAAATGATTAATTAGTTAATAAAAAAGAAAATGCACATGCAGACAAATTGTTGTGTTGCTTTGTAAACTGTAGTACATTTGACGTGACGTGTACTTCCATTGTTGGTCCTCAGTGGTCGTCACTAACCGGTCGATCACATTACCACATTCACTGAGCCGCCTCCCTCACACTGGCTTTCTTTAGCTATGGGCCGGACTATAAAGCACTCACAGACAGCATTCAGTCACAGCCATCACACTGACTTGAGTTACTAACATGACTGTTTTGCCTTTTGATGTCATTGTGTAAAGTAATGCTGCATAATTTAACTTACTGCACTTAACTTTACTGCACTGACAGAGAATATTGTTAGCATGCAGTAGAATGCTACTTTCAAAAATGTTAATGTTGTAACTTGCATGAAGCTAACAACTAAAGTTGTTCTTCTCTGCTCCCTGCAAGATATGTTACATTTTTCTTTGTTTTTGTGGCTGTCAAAAAAAGTATTTACTCAAATACAAATGGAAAATAGGACATTTTATATTCAGGGCTAAAGAATTAAACTTATTATTATAGGTAGGATGTAAATATATATATCAAGTATATTATTTGACATGTTAGTTATATTGTGTACTTAGTTGCAAACATTTTAAAGTTAAACCAAAGGATTTCATATAATTCAAATACAATTAGCCTGAATAAAAGGCCTTAAATTGGAAGTACACTCAGCCTTTAGGTCGATCCAGCCTTTCACCAAGACTCGATGTATTCAAAAAGTAACATAAAGTGATCAGATTTAAGCACTTTAATGATGTGACACTTAGGTTACTGATAACATTTTTAACAGGCAATTAGTAATAGTAATGGAAAACATATGTTCCCAACCCTGCTCACCACAGCTTTGACCCCCGTGAACCCATCACTCCTGATTTCTCACTCATCTGTTTATTTATGAGCACCAAATGAAAGCAAGCTGTCACACTAAATCCTGTGTGTTGATTTTATTTCAGTTGACAATGTGCTGCTGTCTGCAGACTGCAGGGACACATTCCTGTGTGACTTTGGTCTCTCAGAGACTTTGGATGACAATGGATGGAGCACCAACACATTCAGGGGTGAGTAAGGTCTAAAAAGTCAGCATACAACAAATTGTACATTATAAAAACCATATCATGCACCTTATCATGACCACGTTATTGCATTTGGTTCAAAAAAATTACACTTGGATAGATTAGGGATGAAGTTTACTTTAAAAATTACAATTGATAAAGATTCACTTTTTGACTGAAAGAAATAAGCAGCTGTTATTCAAATGGTTGTTAACCCATGAACAACATTATGTTTGCTTCCTGTATTTACACCTAAAGGTCAGTCTGACTGGTGTGTTGTGTTATCATGTTCTTTAGCAAGTCCACCAAAATAACAGAAAGTTAAAGATTAATAAAAAGTAAGTATAAAGTCACAAAGTTATCAAACAGGCCCATGTTAATGTTAGTTATAGTTATAAATTTCCCTTTAGGTTGTTCATCTACCCCATAAGCTTGTGTTCATACTAGACCGAGTTAGGCTGGCTGTAGCACCAACATAGCTGAGTGTATTGAGCAATAATCTGTTTCGCTGCTTACAAATGCTTGACATTTTTTCTGAATAACGTAATAAACAAAATTGAAATTAAGAAAGTAATTAAAAAAAAATAATGAACCTTAAAAGGTTATTCAGTCAATACCCTTTTTTTCTGTTTAGATCAATTTACTGTAGATCAGACTTCGATCACCAAAATTGTTTTTTTTCTCACTTGCCTCTCAGGGCTTCCATATAAATTATAAACACAGAAAGAAAAACCTAACATTAAATAAAGCTGACTGCCTACAGCCTCAGAAAGAAGTAGGCCAAAATGTGTCAACAACAGCAGCACAATCCTGAAGACGAGGTCATTAAGAGTTAAAAATATGGAGAGATAAAAATGAATTTGTTGTTTGTGGATGTAGGAGCGGCCTTCCCCGGCACAGAGACCCACATGGCTCCCGAGGTGGCCCGAGGGGATCAACTGTGTGCCAAGGCCGACGTGTGGAGCAGTTGTTGTATGCTGCTGCACATGCTCAATGGATGCCACCCTTGGATACGTTACTACTCCCATCCTCTGTGTCTGCAGGTGAGAGTCTTATTTTTTATTAATTAGAAAGGGTGAGGTTTACATTCTCAAGCTAAAAGACATACATGAAGATTTCCTGTTGTGTTTTTGTCAGATTGTCAATGAGCCACCGCCTCTATGGGAGGTGCCGTCCAACTGCAACAACTTCACGGCCAAAGTGTTCAGGGCTGGACTCCAGAAAGACTCCGACAGACGAACATCTGCCAAAGAACTCCGGAGGAAAACCACCAAGGCCCTTAGAGCAGGTCAATGTGATACATATTCCAGAATCATTGTTATATTTTATATAATGAAACATTGTCTATAGAACAGATTTTTTAATCAAAGATTAAGTGCTCTACATTATCAAAACATTATCAAGCAATACAAAGGACTCAAAAACATAAAACTAGATCAGAAAACCGTTTACGAAACAGTTTAGTGCAAACCAAACATGGCAACAATAAAAAAAACAAAGATAAACAGGATTAAAACACAGTGCTAAATGATTACTTGATTTAAAAAAAAAGCTTAATTTACTCGGTGAAGGCTATGTTACAGCTCAGTGAAGTAGCCTAGGTATCTGGCTATGCAATAGAGTGGTGCAGTGACGAGTCCTAAAACCCGGAAGTGAGTTAGGATTTTACCACTACGGGTACCCTCGTCTCAGAGTCAATGGGATTTCTCCATAGGATTTTGGAAAATAGCTCGAAATAAGGTCTGTGGTTGACACAAATTTAAGAGACAGATCACGTTTTGTTCTACGACATTAAATACATCAGCAGTGACTCCACTGGTGATTTTTGAAGAGTTTACGTGTCTAGAAACGATGGTTGTTAACAAGTGGCTGAATAGGACTACATAAATTGTCGAGGACGTTGTACGTCTTAACGTCGAACACGTAAACACTCCCGCTGAGTTTGTTTGCCCCTGTTCTGCTTGAAAGCAAGTACCTGCGCTCAGGGCTGCCCCTGGCCAACTTGTGGCCCCACGCAAAGTTATGTGATGAGGCCCTCTGTGTCGCGAGCGTCGGCGGCGGCGGGGGGGGGGGGGCTAGTGGAGCACGCGCTAATTGCACCGCATAAGCGCATAAAGTTGCGCCGCATTAGCGCTTCGGATGAGGCTCCCTCCGCAAAATGAGGCACCCTCCGCAAGATGAGGTCCCCTCCACGAGGTGAGGCCCCACGCAGTCTGCGTGATCTGCGTGTAGGGAGGGGCGGGCCTGCCTGCGCTCTTGCAAACTGTTAAAACAAACGCTTCAACTTGTACAATTTTGAATCTGTATTTTTGAATATCGATCTTAAGTTGGCGTGACGTTGAAGTCGTGCGACCCTGCTGTACTCGGCTCTAGTTCGTTTATAGCATAACGTTAGATTAGATTTATGATTCGAAAATTATAAAAGTAGGGTAGACATGTGGACATTATCCGGCTGAACAAAACGTGCATTTATCAAACAGATTCGTTTTGCATAGACCTTATTTCGAGCTATTTTCCAAAATCCTATGGAGAAATCCCATTGCTTTTTTGTCGAGGGAACCCATGCGCAGTTTATTTCCGGGTCGGCCTACACAAATACGTCATCCCTGCACCATTCTATGCTTTAAACGTTAGTAGTAAATTATAAAAGTAAAGGTAAAAAGGGCATTAATAAAAGCACATAAAAAATAAACGCATGGAAGATGTTTTAACATAAACAAAGTGAAAAGACGGACTGCACACGCATAGTAACATGGTGATTAAAATATTGCTAAATTTAGAATCTTTTAAATACACTGTCAGAAATATGCTGCATATAAACATATAAAAGTCTGAATGATTTATTAAACAAGTATAGCCGGGCGTCGTCAGCATTAAAATGAAAGGAGAACCCATGGCAGGGAATAATATCCTCAGGAGGGAGCAAGTATAGGGAAATTAAATAGGACCCAGGATGGAGCCTTGAGGCACCTCAGACATAGTGTTCTTGATGGGATTGTCAGAAAAACACAGATATTTGTATTTATTAAGTAGGAAAACAATGTGTCAACCCTCAAATTTGATCATCTTCAGTACCTTATTATTGTTGTGAAAGGATCTGCGTCACTGACCACTCTGAATGTGTTCAACAGTTGGGGGTTTGAGTCCCTGGTCTGTCAAAATTGCCTGTGAGAAGCTTCATCATAGCAAGAGCCAGAATGAAGACACCCCCTGTTCTTTGTCACCTGATGTCAACCCAACTAAAGCATCAGATACCATGTACTGGGTGAGCCCCTGGAGGACTACAGCAGTGGACGAGGACAGCAATGACTGGAGAGATGGTGTCTCAGATCAAGACTCTGAAGCAGAGACATATTCCTTAATTAGGGAGTGGGAATCCCGGCCAAAATCACTTCAAGATGATTACACCGCAGATGTAGGAGACTGGAACAGCTTTTCTGACTCAGAGGTCGATATATACATGGCAGAGGAGGAATATGTTCAGGAGAAGTGGCTGAGAAGTGACAGGGACTATGAGGGGGATTGGGAAGAGGAAGGAGATGAAGAGGAGGAGAAGGATGAGGACGAAGATGAGTGGGAATCTTCCAAGTCAGAGTATCTCCGTGCTCTTCGGGGCATTTTCCCTTTGCTGCAAAAAGGCCAACAGACAAATGACAATTCATGGGGATCAGAGCCAGAGCTGGAATACCTCCGAGACGGTGAGTCAGAAAAACTCTGTGTCATGAGGACAGCCTAAGAGGGGTAGTAATACACTCTGCATTTTTGTTAGAATACTGCATCTCACAGTGATTACAGAGATTTTCCTCTCTGTTGCATATTTAAAGGAACACAGAGTTTTTTTTCCCAGGCTGTCTTAAGGAGGAAGTCTACCAACTTGAATCATCAGAAAAACTGTTGCAATAAATCAAATGTTGAAAAAGACTCAGTTGCACCAGAGAGAGCTGTGTGAAACATTAGAAAATTGCCTCAAGTGATGTCACATGAGTCGTCCGGAAGTGTGCTACAGTATTAGCAAGCTCAGGTCTGTGTTGCCTGCTGCTCATACCTGCTGAAGGCTATGAGGCTCCAGGCTACATTAGCTGCTCCTAGCGTGATGAAATTGCATTGTGTGGAATGCAGGCACAAGGTTTACACAAGGAAAAAGTATGCTTGTACAAAAGAATGATATCTCTGGTTTAGCCCCTTTTAAAAGTTTTCTTTCCTTTTTTAAAGCCTGCAGATTAGTCCAATATACTTTTGCAATACATTAGTCAAAAGCCATATTAATGCTGAATGAGTATTTTGTTGTTGTATTTGTTACTCCAGTCCAAACTATCAAGCCATTATTTAAGTTGCATCAGGTGTGAAAGCTCATTTAAATTGAGTTTATTTTGCAAGGAGTTACACAGAAGGTGTCCATCCAAATTATTTTCTGAAAAGGCTTCTTGCAAACACGCACCTTGAGTTACTGAGCCAGACATTCTGAGAGTTAATTAAGGCAATATTTCATATCCTGATTTCTTGTTAAAGCACTTGAATCTGAGAACAAAACACTGCTGTTGTCCTTTAGTTTGAAGGAAGGCAAGCTGTTAACAGAAACTGCTGATATGTTATCTATGACTAGATGTAGCTATCGGCACAACAATCCAGACCCCATCCCCCGAACCTCGAGATGACCCTCCTTCCTGTTTCAGCTGCTCGGACACATCACCGATGGATGCCTCAGAGAAGGTGTGTGTCTTTGGTTGAAAGCACACAGATGTGTATGTTCATGTGTGATTGCTGTTGTAAAAGAAAGTTCCCTTTGTGTTAAGGACTCTGACCATTCGTCTGATGATCTGAGCTCTGGAGTCTTTTCCTCCTGCAACAGTCAGACAGATGGACATTTGGAGTGGTTGGCCTCAGACAATCAGCCCTCCTCCTGCTGCTTCGAGGGTAAGATGGCCGGGCTCTTGTAATAACTTTAATGCTGGTTGATTTTTTCATTTTTGTTTTTCATTGATATTCTCTTCTCTGACGCTCCAGGTGTTGACATCTGGATCGAGAACGTCCAGGGCGAGTGTCTGCGGATCCGTGAGCGTCGGCAGGTCAAAGTGGGACATGTTGCTATAGGAATAAGCGACCAGGTAAGAGATAGTAGGTTGTTTTAAAGGGGCCCTATTATACTTTTTGGTACCTAAGTACCTCAAAATTGTAGTTATATTAACATTATAATTGAACAAACTTAAAAAAAGCAAAAGTCTTCAGATGTTAAATGTTGGCTGAAACCATTAAATGATGGGCAAGTTTGAGTTGCCAGTTGAAGTTTGATACCCACCCAACCGAAATCCACATGAATGATCTCATCTATCATTACCAGATCTCAGGGAAAGCCTTCACACTGGAGACCCTGGACAGGAAGACGGTGTCCTTTGAACAGGAGATCAGAGAGTCCTGTCTGTGGCTGCGCTGCGTTCCTGCTCCTGACAGGTGTCAGCGCTGGAGGTGGAGGGTCAGAGACGGGAAGCTGGAACTTCGAGAATGAGATTTTAGTTATTTCCTTGTTGTCATTTACAATACTTTATGAATAGATTGTTCTAAAGACGTCAGGATGTAAACATGTGTACTAAAGAAGTTGTGCTACTGTTATGACTGAAGAATTTCCTGGATGAAATAGCCTGTGCGTATTTGTAGGAATTATATGAATTTCATCAATAAGATGTGACTTTAAAGATGCCTTTCTATTTTTAAAGATGTTCTTTTTTTATATTCTTAAATTGCCTTACTTTTATTTGCTGGCAAAAGAGATCAATATTTAAGTATGCTTCTTAGCGTCATCTCTGATCTGGAAACTAGAGTATGTCATGTTTGTTGGTGCTTTTTAACTGCCGTTTAGGAGTAAAGGTGCTTAAAACAATGATTAACCTTCATATTACAATATAAGCTCTCAAGACATTAATCCTTGAAGGTTACTGACACTTTATATAGTAATAAAACATGACATCAGAGGCAAAGAAGTTCTGTCTTCTGCTTGTTTTAAAGTTATGTTTCCTTTCATTCATAATGTGGTCAATGCAGCTTCAGTAGAAGAAGGGATACACTCAACACACACTCGCTGCTGGAATGCTCTCTTGCGACCATAGACTTAGACTGGAGCTGTAGCCTATAGAACATTTACAACACTAATAAAACAACTTGCACAAAGAAAGTTGATGTGACTGCATGACATGTAAAACAGGGTTTCACACGTGATCAGATCACATGACTTGGCCTCAAGACTTTTCCTCTCAATACAAACTACACAAAATAGGATTTATGACAATGCTCCAGCAAGTGATGTCACCGAGGTCATGTATGGGAATTTTGTTACCTTTTTAGGAAACAGGGTGTTTTTTTTACAATTAAAACATTTTGGTGGATATTTTATAGCCGATTTCCTTATTGTGTTAAACTACATTTAGTTTGTTCTATATTTTGGTCTCTCAAACTGTCTATACATACATGTAGATTGGTATTTCAACCAAATTAAGAATTGTAGTTTTGGAAATGCATTATTATTTATATGGTAGATAAAATACCTATGATTCAAAAATAATTTTCCAAATTAAGAATTTGAATTGTTGGTGTCTGCCACAAAATGTGTTGTGGTGGAGGATTTGGCCAGTATTTGTTAAAATTCTGGTTGATTTCCTGTCAAATAAGGTATGATGTTTGAGGAATGTAGAGCTAACAGGGTCACTGAAGCAGCTCCTCCTATAGTAAATATTTAAACATGGCCTACCACCTTTTGACAGGCCTTACTGAAAAGTGTTACTCTTATTTCCTTCTTTTTGGCCTAACAAATAGCATTTATCTTTCCAGCAGGATACTTCATGTGAGGATAAGAATGGCTGTTCCTTCTGGCCTGAATAAACTAATAGTGCTCCGGGGCTTGAGGCCACCTGGTTAGAATAGAAAGGGATCTTTGTTGACTTTCAGCAGGTGTCCAGTAGCTCAGAAATTACACATGTCAACACAAAGGTTAATAGAAGACTGGTTCTGCCTTGAAACTGCTGCTTGAACAAAGGAAGAGGAAAGTGCATTAAACATGTACAAAATAAATGTCACATTTTAGTAAAGTCAGGTCTATTTTTCTTCTAGTTTAAATCACAAACAGTCCTTAAGTCTGTACAGTTTACCACACCTTCTGTCCTTCAAAACTAGATTTGGATAAGGGAAAAAAACAACAACAGGGAAGAAGGGAAGAAACCTGAGTAAGAGAACCTGAAGGATCCTGTTCTCTGGGATGATGTAATTAATGTGAAAGTACTAACTCCCAACAGTGTAAATACTCCACTTTGAGTAAAAATCTTCATATTCAAACATGACTTTTCCTCAATAAACATAAGTTTATGAAGAAAGTGTACTTAAAGTAAAAAAAAGTATTGATTGTGCAGTAAAATGTTCCCTGTCAGTGTTTCACACTTATATTCAATTTTTTTTAAATTAATATTACTGCTGTATTAATGTGAGTGTGTTTTTTAAATATTTGTGTTATGAGGGTTGTGGCGAGTCAAATGTAAAAAAATGCATTATATTCCATAAGAAGTACATTTTTCCCAAGCTCAGACGAACAGCCCTGTTTTAAGCTTTTTGCCCATGCATTTTCCAGCTAACCGAACACAACACAAGACATAAAGAAACATTTAATCTTTCAGGTTACCATAAAAATATAAACAACACATCTGGAGATACATGGTTTTCAATGGACAGAGAGGGGATAACAAATTGTAATTGTAATTCGGAAAGTTACTTAAGATGTCTTTATGGAGCTAGCTTTGTGCAGGGATACATTGTCATGTTGAAACAGGAAAGACGCAAACACAGTCTCTTGCCACACAGTTGGAAACACACCATTGTCTATTGTATTATTGAACTAGGCTCAGGTCCAAGCCATGATCTGTAGTCTATGACCTGCATTATGATTTAAACTTACATATCACTAAAGCTTCGTGTCTGTCTCTTGCATGCTTGCAATGCTATTAGTGTGACAAAAAACTATCCCAGGACATACACACAGACTCAAAAGGTGAAAAGAATACCAGCGTCAATGGCAGGTAATAATAATGCTTGTATGCTCCCTTTGATTTGGACCAAAACAAGAATGTACTGGGTTACTTATTGAACGATGCTACACCCTTCCACCAAGTTTCACAAAAATCGGGACAGTAGTGTTTGCCTAATCCTGCTGACGATCAGAAAAACAAAGGGCACTCCGAGAGTATTAAATTGTAAATGTTTAATTAGTTCTTCCTGCTACTCCATTTACGCAAGATTCACGAAAACATCCTTGGAAAAGGTAATAAGGATGTATTCTGGATGGAAACCAACATACAGTAGCTCATTGTTAATTATTGATGGTGACAATTGTCAATTAGCAGCACATTTTAGAGGATTTAACCTATAAAGCATCAGTATATGTTTTATATTCCTGAATTTGTTTCTTGTTTCCTGTAGCTGCATGAATCCCCTTGTAGCCCTGTGTGGAATGTTTTTTATGGATGTAGCATGAGTTAAACCCATACCAAATGTCCTACAATGTGGGACAATAAAGTCAATCCTTATCCTTGTTATTCACTTTGTCTGAAACTTGAATAAACTTGTGTGCGGTTCACTTCCTCGACATTTTGTGCAATGTGCACACAGGGATCTGTCGACGCTGTGATTGGCCAAAAGGACAACAGAGGGCGGGTTATTAGTTACACCATTTGCACTGTGATTGGAGCAGGTTTTATACTGGGAAGTGCCTGTACGCCGGTGTCTCCCTGGTTGCGCAAGACGCCATTTTGAAGTGACAGTGAAGATAACGGAAAGATCGAGAAGCTGTCTTTCTAAAGGTAATAACCCACACTTACGCGCTGATTTTGTGCTTTAAAATGATACATTGTGTGAACTAAACGTTTCTCTGTACGGAAGACTATTTTTCTCCCGCGTTAAACACGACGTCATGGTTTTCTCTCTTTACTGTGACGCGGCATTTAGCTAACTGTAGCTAACGTTAGCCTTCTTGCTAAAGGCAGTTCCTGTAACGTTAACCGTCGGATCAAAGAGCTGTCACTGTCAGTTTAACAAAATACTTGACCTAAATTTCACCGGCCAATTTTTCAAAGCATGTCGAGGTTAAATATGTTGACAATCCGTCACCGAATTATTTAAACGGTGGAGCTCTTTCGACCGTTCCCGTCCGAAAAATGGTGTCGCTCCCGCTAGCACCAAGCTAACATAAGCTAGCAAGCTAACAAGCCGAAGCATCCGCCCTTAGTAATGATAACGGTGAACTGATTCGAGTTTTAGAAACCAGATTATGCCATCCAACTCCGGTTATTAACATATCTAAGATATTAAAAGAGTCCCCACACCATAACTCGCACATTTCATCCGCATTGACACGAACGTAGTTGGATCGTAGGCCTTTAGGTCGAGGTGTTGTTAGCCAGCTAGCGTCTTGTGACGGCTTTCACATACAGTAACATTATCCCTGCTGCTAGTGCACATAGGGAGGGATAGAGGTGACCAGCTGGAACAGGCCTCTCTTATCTGGTGATCAGCTAGCCATTCAATTTATCCGGGATAACCATCTAGCTGCTTTTGCTAGTTTTTTTTTAATCGTATTATGATCACGATTGCTGTATAAATCACACGACGTCGTGAAAATAATGCAGAGAAACGTCAAATATTGTTTGATGTTGACGGCTTGAGCTGGCTGTTAACGTCAACCATACATTAACGTTTAACCATTAGCTTAAGCAAACATTTCACTTTAGTTCCCACCGTGTTATATTTATTTTGCCACCTTCAGGGTCGGCGACAATTGACTTTTTTACTTGGCCAAATATACTGCTGCCATCGATCTGCAGTGCTGGAAGTGGATATTTTACTAGAAAAAGTGACTAAACAAAAGTGTAAAAATACTCTGTTAGAAGTGGATAAAAAGTCCATTCAAAAGTAAAAGCTCATCATGTACATTATGTACCAAACATTCATTCTGCAGAATGGCTTATTTGGGAATTATGCATTAGCTGGATTTTAATCACTTTTAAAATCTCATTTTTTTAAATTGTAAACTGTCAAACAATACCACCATTTTACCAGTTTACCACCAGTATACAGTCTCAATTATCTTGTTGGTACAGTTTTGGTTCCTCCTTTCCTTTTGGCATATACTACACTGAAACTAAAACACTGCAAGTGTTTCTCTCCTAACCCTGTTTCCTTCTCTACTTTGACAGCTTCGTCACCATGGGGAATGTATTTACAAGCTTATTCAAAGGCCTGTTTGGCAAAAAAGAAATGAGGATTCTTATGGTTGGGCTTGATGCTGCTGGAAAAACAACCATCCTTTATAAACTGAAGCTTGGAGAGATAGTCACCACCATTCCCACCATTGGTATGGATATTTTCAATTGTATTAATCAATGTTGCTCACATTTAAAATGTATTTTTTTGTGTGGGTTTATTTTCAAATGTTGTGGTGTATAGTTCTGTGTATTTCCTTTTTATATTATTCATACTTGTGTCAATACAAGTTGTGGACTGATACCTTAATTTCACTCTTTGCCCAGTTTTTTACATTTAACAAAAATGTTTTCTTAACACAATCTGCTTTACTAGAAAGATTCCCAAATGGAATACAGTAAACATTAGAATAATCACAAACTGTCTTGTAAAAAGACTTTTGATGCCAGCTTTCCAAACCTGAAATAATTGTTTTGGATTTGAGCTTTTTAATATCAGACATGACGACTATTAGCATTGAAAGCTGAAATGTACACAAATGTTTCGATCATTTACATGTGGCTCATCCATGTTTCTCCTTTTCTGTCCAGGTTTTAATGTTGAAACTGTAGAATACAAGAACATCAGCTTCACAGTGTGGGATGTGGGCGGTCAGGACAAAATCAGGCCGCTGTGGCGCCACTACTTCCAGAACACTCAAGGTGAGGGGGACTTTATATTAGCATGCAGTACTGTCAGGGAACATAACTGCCTATAGGTGGCCTCATTGGTGCATAAAAAAGATGATCTTAACAATTATTCAACCAGTGATTCATACGCTATTGTCCAATCACAAAAGGCTTATCGTGTGACTCCTCTACTATTTCCTCGAATTTAATTAATCAGAATATGCAAAGACACTGTGGAGTGTCTCCTACTAATGATGCAACATGCATGTACATTCTCAACTGGACTGGTAGTTTGTTATAGATTTGAAAATAAGTGGTTTCTTTCAGAAATATTTTTTGATTTCAGCCCTTGGTACTGCTTTAGCTTTTCCCCGTTTTCCTTGAATGCACCAAACATCACCATCCGCATACTGAGCATCGGAGTGTGAAATTGAACGTGTGAATCCCGGTGGTAATGAAAGTTAAATACAGCATCATTAATCAAAAACAGTCCCAAGTATAATCCAAAAAACGACATGCCTTACTTCTGAATATTTTAGTGTTTTCTCGAGAACATAAAGATGCTGAATTGATCTTCCAGAATCAATATGAAGGCTATTTGACCTGCTGACTGGAACATATCCCAGCCTTTACTTTAAGGATTTTCAAGCATGGAGATGCCAAAATAAATCTCAGCCAACACAATATGATTAAAATGATAAGAAAAGGAACGTTGGTATTTCTCTGACCTAAATAAGATGTCCAAGGAAATACTTTACCACTTCGGACCTTCTTAAACATATTCAAATAATCTGAGTGCGACATTTGGTGGGACTGCTAATTCATCTCCATAATAACGCCCATAATAATCCTTGATGTGTTTTCACAAGAAGACCCTTTGTTGACACCAGCCAAGAAAGAGGGCACAAGTAGGAAACAAATGCCTTAATGCTTTTACCAAAAAATCGGACTCTAAATGGCTGAGGGAAGCCGTTAAAAACCATCAAACAATAAGTGTGTCAGTTTGTTCCTTTTCTAAAACCGAAGGGAAAAACTCCTTGGCGTTAGACTGCTTACATTCAGGGAGTATTGATTATTTTGTTTACTGATATCTTTAACATATTCTCAAATGTAATAAAGTGTTGCTGTGTTCAGATGGTTAGTGTTGTCGAAGTGACGACTGCATCTATATTAATAACTTGTTTGCTTTGAGTAATCTTCAAGATGATGAAACATTTTGCAAACATGTTGGCACACAGATCAGGAGTTGTGTGTAAACAAAACTTACTAGATCCTCAATGGCTTTAGAGCTGCAAAGATTTATTGATTTTTATTCAACTATTTAATTCATCTCCAACTATGAATTTCCTTTTTTTAAAGAAATGGTCAAAAAATTATTTAATTGTTTGAGTTTATACTATAACTGGGAGTCTCCCTTTTTTTAAATGCTGCATTCACAATATTTGTAGGCGTAAGTCTGAAGTTGTCAGATACCATGATTCATGTGTTCTGCTTGATAAAATGGTCACACTCAACAGACTTGCAGTTACTAAGTGATACATTTCGAGTTGATTTCTTTTTTTTCTACACTTCTACAATGTAGGCAACTTGATACCTTTTTTATAAGCATCGTGTTCGAACCACACTGTTTGGAAATGCACAACATTTTCCATTTTAGCTATTTTTAAGGCTTGTTGAGCAGCTGGAACAATTTGTACCGAATGAATTATCGAGTGAACAAAGTCACAGCATTTTGAACTGTAAGAAGAAGATGCCTTAGAACCAGAAGATAAATAAGAGCATTACAACTTTTTATATGGATACATGTTTTTACTGGTCTTAACAGTTGATTTTGGTTCTTGTTTGCAGGGCTTATCTTTGTGGTGGACAGCAATGACAGGGAGAGAGTGAACGAGGCGAGGGAGGAGTTGTCCAGAATGCTTGCTGAGGACGAGCTCAGAGACGCTGTGCTGCTCGTTTTCGCAAATAAACAGGTGAGGTCACGTTTCTGTGTCTTGGGGTATCTTCTATATTTCACCATTAACCTGCGATTGAGAGTCTCAAATTGTCTAAAACTGGAGGCTCGTGCTAATTCTTAAAATATTTGAAAATGTTTAACCTTACCTAAAAGCCCCTTTTCTTCCCTGTTACAGTTTGAGGTATCTGCTTTTGTACCCTGTATAATGACAGTCCGTTTCTCCTCCTCCAGGATCTCCCCAACGCTATGAACGCCGCAGAGATCACAGACAAGTTGGGCCTGCACGCCCTGCGTCAGCGCAGCTGGTACATCCAGGCCACCTGCGCCACCAGCGGGGACGGCCTGTACGAGGGCCTGGACTGGCTCTCCAACCAGCTGAAGAACCAGAAATGATCCATTCCACCAGTTTTGATTTTTTTTGTTTGTTGTTTATTTTTTCTGTTTCAACACAGCGGCAGCACCGGATCCAGGCCCCCCTTCGCTCCCATTTAACCCACTCTTCAAACCTCAGCTCTTTCTTTCAAGAACTTCCTTCATTCCCTCCCTCCCCGCTTTCCGCCCTCGTCAGTACTCTTGGGGCTCTAGCCTGTGCTGCTTGTGTGTGGGCGTGCGTGTGTGTGTACCTTGTGTGTTCAGCGAGTGAGTGCGCGTGTGTGTGCGTGGGTGTGAAGGCGTCTCTGTGTATGTTGGCTGGGATTGGGAGTAACCCTGGCGTGCCTTTTACACACCTCCTGTGGAATCAGCAGTCTGGTTTTCAAGCCCCCTTTCTCCATCCACCAAACTCAGCCTCTGCCCCACTCAGCCTACCCCCACTCCAAGTCTTGCACGGCCCCCTTCTCCCCACCCTTACTCTCCAGAGGAAGCATGGTTTTCATACGGCAAAGAAAGAGCAAGGGTGCAAGCTCTCCTCCCCCTCCCCTGTAGTATATATCTATGTTAACTAGAAATGTTCACCTGATGTAGACTGAATGCTAAATGTTCATTTTAACCTCTTTTTGATTTTGAAACCTCAAACCCACCAGTAAGAGATTCAGTAAATTGCATCTTAACCTGTATCAGGTCGAAGCAAGTCTAAAAATAGAAGAAGAAAAAAATACAACGCCCATCCTCGATCATTCTGGTGTCATTTGAAAATCATGCTGTTTTTGTTTTATTATTATTATTATTATTATTATATTGGAATATTACAGATTATTCTTAGCAATGGTTCTCCAATGAACACTACCTTTCTCCCCCCCCACCGAGCGAGACCGTGAAGCACAAAGCAAGCCAACGATTTTAACAAATTAAAATGTACCTTAAAATAAAGATATCAAATTTATGCAAGTCTAGTCAAATGTATCGGGTAGCTAGCAGTTAATTCCTGGATTTAATTGGACTTTGAAGATGACTTTCAGTACAATTGATCATTCTGACAGTGTTTCTACTTCATCGAGGTCAAAATCAAGGCGTTGGGCATTTCACAAAATTCAGCCGGTTGACAGACATTCACACGCTTCACATGTTATTCCTTTAAGAGATGTTACATGTGGTTTTTTTCTGTGTCTAGTTTTAGCATTTCTATTTGTTCTTTGACTGCTGAACCAAATGCATTTGAGCAGTATGACAAATCCTGTATATGAAAGTAGTGTATCCTTGAGGGCCTGAAGAGGTTTCTTTTTTTTTCTCACCAACGGTTGGCAGTTGTAAAATCTGAAAGCATCCAGCTGTGTAATTTTCCTGGTTGGGATGAAGGATTGGCACCAAATATGAAGGCTCTTTAACTGTGAATGGTTCAGACGTAAAGAGAGGAAACCTAGTTTAATTACTGAGCTTTTGACAGGCTACTACATATTAAAGCGCTGCATTTTCATGACTGAAAAAAACAACATACTCAACGAGAGGCTCGCCAGTGAGCTGAAGGACTTGGTGGTAGACCTGTTAAAGGGCAATGGGTGTGCAGTTATCTGGCCGTGAGATTCAGCAGGCGTTCTCAGTGTCGCACCACGGGGGTTAAGCTGGCACTTCTGTCGAGACTGATTGTAAATCTGTACGTTCCCCTGTAAACTGTTTCTGTGGGGATTTCCTGAACACATTAATAAACATGATTTGATCCAACTGTGTGCTTAAAGTGTTTTATGTCAATTACATAAATTATTTGCTTCATACCAAATACCTGCATGACTAATGACCTTTTGGTTTGTCAACTACTATTGATGGAAAAGGTATATTTACTTAAGGTACAGTGTATACATAACTAGGTAAAAGTCCTGCATTCTAAATGTTACTTAAAGGGGCCGTTTTGGGTCTTCCCTTTCCTGTAGTGGACATTATAAAATGAATAAATGTGTTTTAAAACTACAACTTCATGGAGCCAAATGTGTCTTCAAATGTACCGCGTAAGACCAAAATACCCCAAAATAATACCTTTATAATTATAGATATATAATACATGGGATTTGTATAGCGCTTTTCCTAATGCTCAAAGACGCTTTACATATATGACTGAAAAGTAGTGGAGTACAATTATAATAAGTAACTAGCATGATATAGAATACTAAAACAAAATTGTAATTAAGACACATTTCATGGAATTTAATAACTAGTATTAAAAATGTCTTTATATTTGGAGATCTGGCAATTGCACGAGTCAGCATGTTTTCCACTTTGTCCTGCATAAAAACATGCAGCTGATGTAGAAATATTGCATCTGGGTTAAATTCGACGTTTTTAATTAATAGAATAGCCTCATTGAATGTGGCTGCTCTGATGTGTCTGTTCTTTCTTCCGGAGCTTCACAGGACTGTAAACATTTAACCCAGGTTGAACTTGTAGTTAAACTTTACTCGGGTCACAGTGAAACACACATGTCAAGTAAAGAAAAACAATTGTGTCACCTGTCTTTCTCCAGTTAACCAGACTCTACCACTGGGGGGAGACAAGTAGCATCTATCACAAGTGTACACATTTTTTTGATCCTGGTCAAAGCAAAATATAACTGATGTTAGATCAATCCACTGATTTTAGATAAAGCCATTTCTGATGTTAGATAAAGCCAGTAAAGTAGTCATTGTGTAGAATTAATAGTGCATCTCATATTTCTTTATCATGATGATGAATGCTTTTTTATAGTGCACATTTTTGTATAAGAATTAAGCGAGGAAACAGAATATTTGCGGTTTCCATAATCCAGTTAAAATGTATATAAATGTTAATGAACCTTGAAGATTAAATCACGACAAAAGCTTACGTAATGCAAGAAAGCCAACATTGTGAAGGTGTGGAGATTATTAGATTACATTACATTACAAAACCTGTGCCAAAACCTGATAGGCCATGGATGTGGCTTGCATGTCGTTGCCATACCATGACAAATATGCCAGTGTCATTCCTGCTCTCCGGTGAATCTATGAAGCCTTTCCTCAGCATAATGCATGACGGATCCCTGCAACCAAGGTATGTTTAAAGGGGCCCTATTATGCTCATTTTCAGGTTCATATTTGTATTTTGTGCCTCTCCTCTGACGTTTACATGATTTAATGTTCAAAAAGTACTTTATTTTTCTCATACTGCAGCACCTCTTTTCACCCCATACCTATGCTTTATTTCAAATCAAATCAAATCAAGTTTTATTTATAAAGCACATTTAAAAGCGATTTTTGGTCGAGCCAAAGTGCTGTACATGTAATAAAAACACATTACTACAATCACAATAAAAGACAATAAATTACAACAGATATATATATAAAACCCCCACATGATGGCAGTATTTAATACAGTCAATACATGATTTGAGCATTTGCAGCACTGTTCCATATGACTGTTACATTTGCATGAAAGGGTAGCCTGTATAGGCCATTTGGGAGAGGAACAAAGCCCATCATACTTGTAGCACTGCAAGTGAATCTGTTAATAAGTCTATTTCGTTTTAACACTGCCATCATGTGGGGGTTTCCCAGATAACACTCTACATTCCACATTGTTTTTCTAGATGCACCACATAGTGATAAATCAAGTTACCAGTCGGTCTTACTCAAGTTTATTAAATGAATGCAGTTCTAATGCAGTAAAAAAGTACCTCTGGCCTCTGAATGTTGGAGAGTTGAAGTATAAAGCCTAAAAGTGTAAACAGTCAAATAAAGTACACGTTACTCAAAACTGTTTTTGAGGAAAGGTAGGCCTAATAAATTACTTTTTTGAAATAAAATATAATAGTAGGCTACATGAGGAGTAGGGCTAAATGAGCCCGCGCGGTGCGCACCATAAACATTATGATGTAAACGAAACGAACCCATTCACCTACAAACGGTGTCAGCGGCTCGGTGAAGGAGGGGGTCGGTTTCATGGAGCACACCTGACGGACAGACTCCGCCCTCCCTCCGCCTCTACACTCAGATAATGTTGTTGGCACTTTAGTAGTGGCGCGGCATCCTGTTTTTGTGTGCCACACATAAGAACAGACACAAAGTCCTGCATCACGTTTTGGCATTAATGCAATGGCGGACAGCTGAAAACCTGCCGCCTGACAACGCACAGTCTACAGGTAAGTGTTGCATTGTCCGGAGATGCTAACAAGCTAGCCCAAACAGGTGCAGGCTGGTTTTAACCTCAAATATAACGTTTATTCAAATAGAAGTTGTAGCCGAAGTTAACCGTATTGTTCTTTATCTCGGTGTCATTTTAATTAAAGTGTTTTTATCCAAAAGGAGTTTTAATGAGAAAAGGTGACTAATTTTCTTCAGTTTCAGTATTAGGTTTTGGTGCTGTGTGACAACACCTGTGTTAGCCTAGACTATAGTTTAGGCTTTTAGAACTACCAGTAGTTAGTCCTTTCCACCCTCCGTTTACAGATAAATAAGAGACACATGTTCCAGAGAAATAACATTAATTTATTATTACATAACATGATAAGCTCTTAGTGTTCTGTGGACTTGTATTTAACTTCAGCTCACAAGGTCTGTTAGTCACTCAATGAGCTGAAGTCAAATAACAACATTTTAAATACTAACATGTATTGTCAGCAATTTAGGTTATTCATTGAAATTAAAGAGTACATGTATATAAATACATATACAAATATTCACTGATGCAAGCTTCTAGACTGTAATGATTTGATGAGTTGTTTGTACTATGTGACAATTTAGCCCAGGGGTTCCCGAGGGAGGGTCGCGAGATGATTAAAATAAATAAATAAATAAAAGATTATTTATTATTATTATTATTATTATTATTATTATTATCCAGTGTTTTATCTTATTATTATTATTATCCCCCCCCCATGCAAATGAGCCATAATCTCATTAAATATGCGCATATTTTAATACATTTCAGGAACACAATTCTGAACATTGGATGGAGTCAGGTTCGAAATTCTTGTTTCATTTTGTAGTCATATTAGAATCTAAAGTTTTTACAGAAGGGATTTTGGATATCTCTTTTTATCACTTCTTAAATCAGAAAATACTGTCCTAACATATCAATTTTCGCCATGTTTTTAGGTATGAAATGTTATATAATTCAGGCTATGAATGATATATAAACAAACCCTTCTGTAAAAACCTTCAGAATATTGATAGGAATAAAACTGGAAGGTTTGGTGTATGCAAGTGCTACTGAAGTGGACATTTCTCACTCAGAATATGAGAAAAAACTCATTTTGAGAAAACGACCTTTAAAGATTGCTGTGAGGCGCTACCTAAACCCTCCTGTTCTTTGGATGACAGCTTGCGCCTCGACGCACTCCGTGAAGGTATCGGTTCGTGTTCGGGATCATTTGTTTTTTGTCTAACATTGCTTTCGTGCAAGTGACAATTGTTGTCGTCTTCTCTGTGAACGTTTTTTTCGCTGTTCTTTTGCCATTTTGAGATTTAAATTTCCAGCGAAAGCTAAATCAAGAAGTGTTTCAGCACACTACGTGACGCATCTGAACGAATCACGTTGTCAGAAAGTGACACCAGCCAATGAGATTTCGTTTTTTGGTTTAAGACCCCTTTGTACTTTCTCGATTGGTTGCTGTTACAAAGGAAATGACCATATTTGGATCCGATGAGATTGTGCAGTAGAGATGGCAAATCCGGATCCTTTTACGGACTCAGGGTTTTCTGAGTCAGTCATTGAAGAGATCCGGATCATACGAGTCATTTGAGTCATATGAGTCGGCATCACCAAGACCGTAGAAATCCTATCGGTGAAACCGAAAACGTGTTGCATTTCACGAGCATATTAAACTGACGTTATATTAACCTCCGCTACACAGTGTATTTTGCTTTAATAAAAAATGTTGATCACAAAAAAAAGGGTTATTTTGCGATTTGGCAAATCTGAGTCTGCTGTTGACTCGTGCATGAGGACGAGTCTGCTGGATCTCTGGATCTGCTGCTATATGGTTACGGCTCTGAGTCCGCACGAGTCTGCTCTGCTGTGTTTTGCACAGTGAGTCAGGATTTGCGAATCTGAGTCTGCTGTTGACTCGTGCATGACGACGAGTCTGCTGGATCTCTGGATCTGCTGCTATATGGTTACGGCTCTGAGTCCGCACAAGTCTGCTGTGTTTTGCACAGTGAGTCAGGATTTGCGAATCTGAGTCTGTGAAGTTCCGCTTACTAACTCGTAGGCTACTGGTCTCCCTCGATCATTGACCTGGATTCACGGATCCCGCGATTTTGATTAAGTCCATTATGTTTCCGGCTCTAAATGAAGTTTCAGTGTAGACTTCTAACAAAATTGTCATGTTGTGCAACAGTCTCCTGCGTGTAATAGCTGCATTTCCAATAAGGATCTTACTTGGCAAAACGTTTATTTTGAACATAGCACACAAAAAGAAACAAACAATGACAAATGATTGCAAAACAGTTAGAATATATAAAATGTCTTAATTATACAATTATTATTATTATTAAACATATAATTATATCTAATCATATGCCCCCCATATTTTCTCATGGACTGCGTAATCATTGCAATACTGGTGTTTGTATGTGTTAAATGTGTGTAAAGTGGTGTGTCTTGCTTTAATAAAACATATTGATCAGAAAAAAAAGGGTCATTTTGCGATTTAGCGAATCTGAGTCTGCTGTTGAATCGTGCATGATGACGAGTCTGCTGGATCTCTGGATCTGCTGCTATACGATTGCGGCTCTGAGTCCGCACGAGTCTGCTATGTTTTGCACAGCGAGTCAGGATTTGCGAATCTCTGAGTCTGCTGTGTTGACTTGTGCATAATATAGCCGCGGGAGCCGGGTGCTGGAGGAGGGGCTATGCTCGTGCACATGGCAAGTATGGATCTCTGGATCTGCTATGCTATTACGGTTAGGAGCCGTCGGCTCCTCTGAGTCCCCACGAGTCTGCAGGAAGTTTCATTGATCCGCGTCCCCTCCCCTGAGCCAAACGATAACTTCTGGCAGCTATCCTACTTGCTAAAGGGTAGGCAGATGGACTGGGGTACGTTGTAATGTGATTTTACATGTTATAAAGAGAGTAGCGAGTGACGCAATTTATAGTTTTAATTTGTACGTCACACCAAGTGTGGGACTCAAAGGACTCGGGTTAATGGAGAGGGGAGACTCGTCACGACCAGCTCATTTCTAGGATCCGGGTTAATGATCCGGATGAATCAGGACTTGCCCATCTCTATTGTGCAGGAGAGACGGAGCTTTCGAACGATATCTCTGATTACATGGTGCAAACAGCGGTCGCGGTACTTTATGTTACGTTAGAATGCTAACTTTTGGTAGGAGAAATCTACAGACGCAAATAGACAAACTATAGTAAAAATAAACACCTACTGTAAATGTGTATTTTGTATATTTTCCTTCCAAAAGCCTGAAAGAAAACATGTTATGGAATCAAAATAGCACAACATATCAAAATTGACCAGTGCATGAAAAACGATGTTTCAACACCGGAGTTGAGGAAATGTGGGGTTTTTATGTCGATGTATGGGAAGCACTGTTTTTTGTATTACTATTATTAATAATAACGTGTGCATAGACATTTTCAGGCCCCCCCCCCCCCCCCGTTGACAATTCACTAACACCCCTCCCACAACATAATGTGTTGATGAAGTGGTTATCAAAAATAATTGTTAGTTGCAGCCCAACATCTGGGCCATTTGTTTTTTATCTTTGTCTCTAGGGCTCCTAACAATTATACAAGTTGTTCTACATGCCCACAATAGGAAAAGCCACCTGACTGAGTTTCACGTCCTAGGTAATGTCATTTAGTATCTGATTTGGTTGGTCCAAAACCCAACAATATTCAGTATAATAAGAAATAAAACTGAGAAACCTCCAAATTGAAGATGTTTGAGATGTGGCTGGTTCTTTTGATTGGTTAATCGATAAATGGTTGCATCTGTAGTTTTGTGTGCAAACATTCTGCATCCTGATGAAATCTTTGTGCCTGTAAAACATGCATTCTGTGTTTGTATCTTTGATGGCATTTTAAATAGGGCTGAATGATAGAAATAAATACAAATTCACTTATCATTAAGATCAATGATCAAATTGTTCTTGGTGTTAAACTTGGTAAATTTGAAACTGCAGTTGATACTCTTGAGCAAGTATTTATGTTGGTGCTGCCTCAGTCAAACTACACACCTAGAGATGGCTTTTCGTGACAACAGTTACGTCAATGATAAAATGACAGACAATGCTACGATTAAAAACAACACTGTTGAGTCACACTATCGTTACTGAAAATAGACTTTGGTGGCGCAGAGCCAGAGAAATATTACAAACCTGAATTTCCACACACACACACACACACACACACAACCTGCTGCGGGTGTATGCGTCATTGGAAAATAAATAATATTTCCCTAAATATGAACACTTTGTAAATGTCTCCTTTCTTTTTGTTAACTTTTCTCAAACTTTGTTCTTGTCTAAAAGCCATTAATGGTTTGTTTACATTGCTATGAGTTATCAGCTATCGAACAGCAAATGCAGTTCAAATTCAAGTTAATACTGTGAACATTTGATTTTTCACTGTAGAATGGGAAATTCACAGACTGACAAGGTTTCAACATGATATAAAAAATGATTAATGAGAAAGTATGTAAATTGGATTAACTATGACGATCACTTGGTGGTGCTGACAAACCTCTCGTGCAAATTAATGTTATGGGTGTGGATTTATTAAGTTTAGAGCTGATATTACACGCAATTTAATAATAAATCTCTCATACAACTTGCGTTCTCTCACATATTGCAGTGCTCTTAGAAATCCTTATCTTAGAAAAACACTTGCTGCAGTCACATGATCTAATGACGTACCCTGGGAGAAGGGCTGCAAAATTATAAAATTTTTTATCGAAATCTTAACATACACTTCTGCAAAATTTGAATATTTTGAACGCTAGATATGTGTTAAAGGGGTCCTGTTATGCTCATATGCCTTTACTGTGACATGTCTCCATGCTTTAATGTTCAAAAAGCTTGTAGCGTATCCCTCCGAAATATGGTCGTAGACTTTACTGATGATTTAGATGATTATTGAAACTCCAGAGTCAACGTAAGAGCTTGTGCCTCTTCGGGGGGTGCTAACATTTAACCATACACTTTATTATTTTCTTTCTCCGTCGTTATATATAGAAGATACTTTTCTCCGTCACGTTGTTTCTATAGCAACAACAACTTCCTGTCAACAGCGTAAACTCGCCTTCAAAATAAAAGCATCTAAATAAAACAGGAAGTTAACCTAAATTACATTTAAGACTTATATAAAACTGCAACAAAAACAATGCAACATCCCCTTCAGTCTCACAGAACACAAATTGGATTATTTACACTCCCACCAAAATTATGAATGTTTCAATTTCAAAACATCAACTATTAATCATTTTCACATTAAGAATGTCAATGTCTCTTTGCAGTCATCAGCTTAAGAAGCTTCTAACAAAAGAACCAGCTTCTGCACTGGGCGCTCCAATATGGAAGGTTTACCAAGGCGCCCACCCTTCTGGTTCAGTCTCTTATCTCCAATTGAGATTTTCACTCTCCTCACAAGTCCATCCTTACCACTGACAGTCTCTAATGGCGCATTTCCACCATGGCGCGGAGCGCGGTTTAAGCGTGCCGTGTCGTGCCGTGCCCGTTTTTGGTTGCGCTTCCACTAGGCCTAGTTACGAAAATTGTGGTTCTATCGGGGCCAACAAACAGGGCTGAGTCGGGCTGAGTATGCTAAACTAGAGAGAGCATCGCTGGCAAGGGGGCTACAACTACAACAAGATGGACATATTTGACCGTGATTTAATTGTAATACACGTTTCAAAATGATGCCGAAGTAACAACATACTGATACCGGTTAGTAAAAACCATGAATTAATGCTTTGTCAAGTCTGCAGACAGACGGCAGGCGAAAAACCTTTTAAAATGCGTGTTTTCTAAATGGAGATTGGCTAAGCTAACGCAGTATATGCTCCGACCGTCCACACTCACAACAACGGCCTATACAGACATAAATAAAGCAGCGACTGTACTCGTCACGACACAGGCAGTCTGTGGTGTGTACTTGTTTAACTTTTGTCGAGTTTCTGAACATATATAAGGAGCTGTGAGCTCTGAGTGCTAACAGCTAACGGCTGTGTTGTGTTTCTGGAGTTCTCATTGAAGATGACGTCACGGCTCCGCCTACACTGCGTTACTATAGTAACTACCCCAGTTCCTAAACTGTAATGGAAGCGCAGCATGAAGTGAGCCGGCCCTGTTAAGGCTCAACGCGGCCAAGCAGTACCGAGCGTGGCCGAGGCCGACCGTGTGGTGGAAATGCGCCATAAGACTCTTGCTAGTCTCCATTCACCTCTTGGTGACAGTTCATCCATGTCCATCACCATATCACCGACTAGTAGATTTCTCTTTGGCGTGTGCCAGCGCTGTCTTGTGGTGATGTTGTGAAGATATTCCTGTTTCCAGCAACTCCAGAACTGCTCTGCCAGATACTGTACACAACGCCATCTTTTTGCTCCATCCAAGTCCTCTCTTGGGAACTCACCAGGTGGGGGCAGTGCTGTGCCGGATTTCATGTTGATCAAGTGATTTGGGGTGAGTGGTTCTAAGCTGTCGGGACTGTTTAAGTTATCCACAGTGAGGGGACGACTGTTGACTATGGCCATGGCTTCATAGAGTAGAGTCCTTAGTGAAGCGTCATTGAGTCTTTCATGGGTAGGTGACAGAGTAGTGTTCAAAACACTCCTGACAGTCTTTATCTGGCGCTCCCAGACACCACCTGCATGACTGGAGTGAGGCGCGTTTAGGACAAAGTCACACTGTTTTTTTGACAAATGTACTCAGTCTTTGTGTGTCAAGCTCTTGTCGCGCTGCCTTGAATCAATTCATTGCACCTACAAAGTTAGTGCCTTGGTCGCTCCGAATTTGACGGACTGCACTTCGAACAGCAATGAAGCATCGAAGGCCGTTGATGAAGGCATCGGTGAAAAGATCCTCCAACATCTCGATGTGGATGGGCAAAAGCAGGTAAAGAGCAGGCCATAACGTTTATGCTGTTTCCTTCCCTCTGTAGTGACGAAAGGACCGAAGCAGTCCATACCACAATATGTGAAGGGTGGGGAGGACTCTACGCGTTCGGCAGGAAGATCACACATTTTTTGGCCCTCTGGAGATCTCCTGAGTCTGCGACAGGTCACACACTGGCGGATGTACGATGCAACTGCTCGCCTCATACCAGGAATCCAATAGCCATTGGATCTGATTTTGTTCGTTGTGAAGCCTTTTCCCTGATGCTTTGTTTTCTCATGGTTGTGAGCTATTATCAGCTTTGTCACGTGGTGCTCTTTAGGGATGACCTTTGAGGGCTTGAATGAGTCAGCGAGTGATGAATGGCGGAGTCTTCCTCCCACCTTGAGGATACCATCTGTGTCCAGAAAAACATCAAGGTCGTTTAATTTGTTGCAACACTAGTTGGCTTCCTATCTTTAACAGTCTTATTTCTTTCTCATATGTTTGACTTTGCAGATCTTGGATTATGACACGTTCAGCAATTCCAGTTCGCTCACTGTTACGGCCCGTCCACACAGCAGCGTGCGTTGAAGCTTGCCGGCGGGGGGGGCTGAAACTCGACCAACAACCAATCACATGAATCTCCCGCCCCGGACACACAAGCACGTGGTTTGATTGGCTAGAGCTTGTACTGGCATATGATTCGATTGGCTGACGCTTCCGCCGAAGCTTCAAAAGTTGAACATTGCTCAACTTTTGCAGCGAGCAACGCTTTTGATGCTACGCTTCGCTCCCACAATGCAGTTTGGCGAAACGTGACGTCACCCCATTCAAAGTGAATGGGCAGAAGCGTTGAAGCTTCAACGCACGCCGCTGTGTGGACGGGCCGTAACATGACCACCTGACTTGATGTTTTTAGCTCGTCGCAGAAGGCGGGCCACAGCTTTGATGGCTCGGGACCGTGACGAAAACTTTGACAGACGGTCGACAAGACTCATAGTTTCTGTGGTCTTTGTTTGCAGCGCCTGTGCCTTTTTAGGGTGGTAGATGCCATGATGGGGAATGTACCATTTACTTCTTCGACATCATCTCTCTCAATGATTTCTTTCATGCATGTTGTGTAGTCTTTTTTGTATTTCTCATCTCTGCAGAACTTTTGTCGTAGATGACTGAGCCTGATTTCAGCAAGTTTTTTGTTATCAGGTAATTGTGGCCGTTGCTTGAAGGGCAGAGGCATCTCATAATGTCCCTTGTCATTTTTCCTTATGCCGTCTTTGATTTTTCCAAGGAAAACAAGATCCTCTTGTGAGACAGTTTTGTCATCTCCTTTTGTGTCCTTAAAGTCTGACTCCAGGGCGCCTATCACATCCATCGGCGTAACTGGAGGGAGTTCCTTTACCGTAACTCTGTGACACAGGCTGGATTCTGATTTCTCGTGAGACGGTGTTGAGGTGTTATTGAAACTCCAGAGTCAACGTAAGAGCTTGTGCCTCTTCGGGGGGTGCTAACATTTAACCATACACTTTGTTATTTTCTTTCTCCGTCGTTATATATAGAATATACTTTTCTCCGTCACGTTGTTTCTATAGCAACAACAACTTCCTGTCAACAGCGTAAACTCGCCTTCAAAATAAAAATATCTGAATAAAACAGGAAGTTAACCTAAATTACATTTAAGACATATATAAAACTGCAACAAAAACAATGCAACATCCCCTTCAGTCTCACAGAACACAAATTGGGTTATTTACAAAGCGCTTTATCTTTCTCATACTCCACCTCTTTTCACCCTCTGTCTGAAACCAAAGTCTGCTCTGATTGGACCATCGCTCAGAGATGTTCTGCCCCTTAGTATATCACGTACAATGTGTTGGTGCACTAGCCAATAGAATCGCAAGTGTAGCTATGTTACTGAAGTAAACAAAGGACTACAATGGAGGCGTTTCAGGAAAGAGGGGAGTGTGTGGGAAAGAAACTCCCTCTGGAGAGGAACTTGGGGATTTAAGCCTTCGCAGACCATTTACATGCACAAAAAACATTTATAAAATACTACAGGAAAGGGAAAAATCAAATATGCATAATTGGGCCTCTTTAAAATAAAATTTGTAATAAAGTAATATGGCGCTGCAAGGATATTCAAATCATATTCTGTAGACTTAACAAAACTTAGTTGTTTGGGACAGATCCCCTCAAAAGAATTACACCATAATAATTTTATATATTTTTCAAAGGGGGCTATTAATTATATCACGATTGCAAAATCTGTGAAAATAATGGTAATAAGTTATTTTTCCAAATCGTGCAGCCATAGCTGAGTATCAAGTAAACATGGAAGGCCACAAAGACAAAAGAATACATTGCATAAAACTTTATATATTTTCCTAAAACTCCTAAAAATATTCTTAGTTTCAACACTTATAATAGGTTGCTTATGTTAGAATATCATAGGTCTAATAATATGACTCTTCCTTCCCTCAGGTAACATGATGGAAGTGGCAGGTCCCTGGACAGAGGTGTTTGAGGGCTCAGAGATGAAGGACATGTCCGATGGAGCAGAAACGTTACTGGGGAGCTCCACCCTGACCCTGGCTCCTCTGGTACCTGAGTCTCCTTCCATACGGCGCTCCCAACCCATCCTGATCACCGTAAACAGGTACAACCAGCAGCAGTGCACACAGGCAGAAAGCATTACTCACTGGTTACTCAATATTAACGTGCATGCAGAAAGTGAGTCAATAGTCTTCTGAACTTGCGTATTGACCCAAGTATGTGACTCAACTTCAGGCCAAAAGTCCTCTGACGTGTACAGCAGTTTCTGGTAAGACAACTCAAGGAAGAGTATCGGGGCTAGGCATATGGAAAAGCATTGAAAGGAGGAACATCTTTTTTTCCATATGACATTTCAAGGAAATCATTCCACTAGTGTTAGTACACATGCTTAAATGTGCCTTTGTTCTACACTTTTTGTGACTAATAAGAGATTTGTTTGTTTGACTTCCCTGTGTCTTTACATAATAGCTTTTTACAATGTATTATCTAGTGACTGGCTTGTTCTCTGACAATATAACCAAATGCTGTATTCAGCCAATGCAAGCCAAGATAGGGAAGTGTTGTTACTCTCTGTCTGAAGTCCAAATACACAAAAGATCTCTTATGGACAAGTGCAAGCATTTGATTTTGAAACACACATATACCTTGAAGAGGCTGAAATTATTTAGTTTTTTCTTATTGTTAAAAAAAAATCAAAACAAAGAACCAAATCAAACATGTGTAAGCCTGTCTCTTGACACTTGCTGAGTTGATCAACCCATCCTATTAGTTCCTCCTGAAGACATTCATCTGTAAAGGTACAATCATCAATATTTTCAGCGTCGGTTTAATAAATTACAGTGTGTGTGTTCATGGATTCATATGGTGTTTCTCATTGATAAAACACTTGTCAGTAGATATTGTTTTGGTCTCATGGGATTTGTCAACAATAAAAACCACCACCACTTGTATAGCATGTGACTGGATGGTAACATCATTTTCTTTGCAAATTATCTTGGCTGCTCCTGACCTTTTTTGTGTTATTTTTAACTTTGTTTCCAGGGCCAAAGGCGTAGAGCACTTCTCTTCCTCGATACCCAACCCCTTTCCAGAGCTGTGCAGCCCCTCCAAGTCTCCAGTGCTCAATAATTCCCTTCCACAACTGTCCAGTAACAAACATGTAAGTTCAAAGCCTTGTTGGTAAGCAAGTCTTTTGCATCTTTAATGGTTTTATATTTTCACACACTGCAGTGTGACTCAGGATTAAGGTGTCTAAATAGTCTACATAAACGAGACGTTGCAAATACAAAACGCTGCATGAAGATCAAATCACCCTGCAGACGGGCACAGTAAAAAGTGATGTACACATCTGGGACCGGAGCGTTGTTGAAAGTTGGCCAGCTGTCGCAGAGTTAGCTTACAACATCTGTGTGTGTTTCTTTTATTTGACTCCAATATCTAGCCAACAAGTCACTACCTCTTCTGATGTTTTAAAGTATTGCTCCTTTGCTTCCATTACTTATGTGGGCTACTATTTATTAGTTTGACTTAAAGTGACCAGCTGTTTGAGGGAAATATATTTGTGAGCTGTTTTTTAAAGATTCAAAGGTTTTCATGCAATGAATGGATGTTAAGAAAATAAGATAACGTCAGGTTTGATCCTCTCACACATTTGTTTGGACAACTCACAGCTACAGTGTTAATCCCATCACACCTGCCTGTAGGCTCTGGCAGCTGGATCCCTTTAATGTGTCTGAACTTGCCTTCTAATAGTTCAGATGAAGTTCGGTTATGATTGTGACTGACAGGACGACCGTGTTGCCATGACTGCGCTGTCTTATTTTGACACACATGCACTGCCAGAATAGACATGTCTAATTACAGCGGCGTGCCACACTGTCTCCTGTGTGTCACAAACAGAAATGGAAGAAAAAACATCGACTATTATATATTGTTGTGTTACTTTAATCACGCTCATATGCCCCTGTATTATATAAGTGTATTGTTTAATGGCGCTTATATTATTAAAATTCCCCGACATAATACAAAGGATACAAGAAGATGCTTACACAATAAGACTTAATTTAAGAATTACATAAACATGAGCAGTGCACTGCAAATATTGCACCTCAGGTAACACTAATGAATGAAATAAAATGTGAAATAATGATAATAATAAAGATTTTAAAAAACAACAATCATTTAGTGAAATGAATATTTAAAATGTATATTCTCAGCTGTAATCTTGCTTTTATTTTCTCCGTGGTAAAGAAATGAACAAACATTTAATAATCATGCTTAATTTTAATTAATAAAGTTACCTACTGGGCACATATTAAATACATTCACGTCCATTGCATTGCCTCCTGGCTTACAAAACATATTTATGTGGCTTTGGAGCATGAGAACATGCACAAAAGTGACTTCCTTCCTCAAGCTCTGGACGTTTAGGTGTTCATATCCTTTTGTCAATGTAATGAACCTCTTTCATTAAATATCAGATCTTTCTGAAGCTTCTAGTTAAAACTGTATTTTCACCACCGAAGCAATTGTTCAATCAATAAACGTTTTATTAATTCAATTATTTCTCTACGCGTGTTGTACAAACATAAAATGTGATTATAGCTCACTATGCTCTCTGACATACACAATCAGTTTGGGAGGGATCAGCAGCAATGCAGCATCTCAGATTTTATGCACAACATGAAATGCTACTGTCTGAGTACGTTTTGAATATCTGAAGATCTCCACTGTTGTCTCATTCAGCTTTCTATGTATGAAGCAAAGACATTGTTCTGACTAAAAAGGAACATATGTTCTGCTTTATAATAAAACCCCCTGGGGAGTCAAAGTGGACTGACCGGATATTGAACTGAAGGAATGTTCCTCCCCTGTAATCCTCCGGTTGATACTCAGCCATTATCAGTCCTGACGTCGGCACTCACACAACCAGTCAGGACTTGCTGATTGACAGCCGCAGGTTTCTGGTCGGGCAGGTTTGTTTTCCTAAGGCTTGCAGGATCTAGACGTTGTGTCAGACAGCAGCACGCTCTGAGGAACATCCTGACCCACGAATAACCTGCACCCATTTCACCCCAGCAGCAGAAACACAGGCACTCAGCAAGCATGGCTGCTCCTGTCATCTGGAAGGGACAGTTCTTAGAGTTATGAGCTCTTCTAAGAATGTCCCTTTTTATAGCTTAGATTAGATGCAGTCTGTAGTCCCCACATGTTTGAAACACTCCACCATCGTTCCTGTCCCCAAAAAGACAAAAATCACCAGCCTCAATGACTACCGCCCAGTAGCCCTCACCTCCATCATAATGAAGTGCTTTGAGCGGTTAGTCAAATCATTCATCACCTCCTCCCTCCCTGACTCTCTGGACCCCCTGCAGTTTGCCTACAGAGCAAACCGGTCCACTGACGACGCCATTGCCCACACCATCCACACTGCCCTCTCACAACTGGAGCAGAGGAACACATATGTGAGAATGCTGTTCATTGACTACAGTTCAGCCTTCAAAACCATTGTGCCCTCCAAGCTGGTCATCAAGCTCAGAGACCTCGGGCTCAACAGCGCCCTCTGTGACTGGATCCTGAACTTCCTGACAGGCAGACCCCAGGCAGTGCGGGTGGGAAACATCACATCCTCCACCCTGATCCTCAACACCCTCAAGGCTGCGTGCTCAGCCCTCTCCTCTACTCCCTGTTCACTCACGACTGCGTCGCCACACACAGCTCCAACACCATCGTGTAGTTTGCTGACGACACAACCGTCATCGGCCAGATCACAGACGGCGACGAGACGGCGTACAGAGAGGAGGTTGAAAACCTGACATCTTGGTGCCAGGATAACAACCTCCATCTCAACGTCAGCAAAACCAAGGAGCTGATTGTGGATTACAGGAAGCAGCAGAGAGAGGGACACGCCCCCATCGCCATTAATGGGACTACGGTGGAGAGAGTCAGCAGCTTCAGGTTCCTCGGTGTCCACATCACTGAGGACCAGACATGGACTCTTCACACCACCACCATCACCAAAAAGCTTGACAGCGGCTCTTCTTCCTCCGCAAGCTGAGGAGGTTCAATATGGACTCCAGGATACTCTGCAACTTCTACAGGTGCACCATAGATAGTATCCTGACTGGCTGCATCACGGCCTGGTACGGCAGCTGCACCCCCCTCAATCGTAAGGCTTTACAGAGGGTGGTGAAAACTGCACAGAACATCACCAGGACGGAGCTGCCATCCATGGAGGACCTTTACTTCCAGCGGCTCAGGAAGAAATCCCTCCGGATTATAAAAGACCCCCATCACCCCAGCCACAAACTGTTCAGTCTGCTGCCGTCTGGCAGACGTTACCGCAGCATCCGGACTAAAACCACCAGATTCAGAGACAGTTTCATACCACAGGCAATAAGACTGCTAAACAACTGAACTGTTGAAACAACATCCATAACATTCATCTGCTACTTAGTAATTATTTCTCTATTTCTCTAATATATCATTCCAATAACTTGCATATAGACTCTTATTGCACTATTTCACTATTTCCCTTTTTTAAACTATTTTTCTTTTGTATTTACTATATTACTATTTACTTGCACTATATTTTTCTGTGTTATTTTGTTGCACTGTTGGAGAAGCCTCTGACCTAAGAATTTCATCATAACTACACTGTAGCTATGTTCGTATGACAAAATAAAGAACCTTGAACCATCCTGGTAAAGATAAGTTATTTAAAAAGCATCTAAGAACAAAAACAGTTAGGAACAGAGACAATTAGTTTAAAAAGGTTTTCTTACGCAGGTTTATGGTATGTTTCTATACCAACAACTAGGGCTGCACAGTTAATCGATATTTAACAAAATCGCTTTATCAGCTTGTGCAATATTCAAATTGCAATAATCTGGAGCTGCTGAGATGTCCTAGCCTACAAATCACATTCTCAAGGCTTGACACTTGTTTATTTTTTAAATCACACCATGATCATTTTAATATATTTTTCAATCATAACGAGAATTATCATTCAAAAATGGTTGATCCCTGCACAATTGTAATACATATCGCAATTTCAGTATCAGTCAAAATAATCGCAATTAGTTTGTTTTTCCAAATTGTGCAGCCCTACCAACAACACCGAGACAAAGACAGTAATCAAGATTTCATCATTTTGCATTCAGTATAAAGTCATAGCTCACAACAGAAAAACATACAATTCCATGATTAGTGTTTGTTTTAGTAACATAATTAGTTACACATTTATTAAATTACTTTATTGGAAAAAAGCCAAGCGATTCCTCTTATTCTCTTAGTCTTAGTCTTCGATGCATAAATATCACAAATTGTATTATAACATTTCTCTGGAGGGGGGCCTCCAAAGCTCAGTGTTACAGGGGTATTGGCCCCTGTTGGCCCCCCCTAGTACCGCTCGTGTTCCGTCTCTCCAAGTAACAACCTGTTATGTAATTCCAGTTAACTTTATGACTTTATGACAGGCTGTCTCTTATCGGAGCCAGCGACTATCTGCTTCTGCAGTGCGGTTGACAGATTATTGGCTTCCCATTTTGGCTTCCTGTCTCATGTTTTGAAGCATTGCCAAAGCCAGGTGTGAAAAGTGTTATCACTGTTATCAAGAATAACCCTGCTTTATCCAAATAATTCAAACACTTTAATACATGAGATTACCTCTACATATGTCAACTAGCTGTTAAGTGACCAGTGTGATATAATTGAAGAAGATTTAGAATCTTTTGAAGTCTACTTTACTATATGTCAGAAGGATCAAGTTAAACCTAATTTATTTCATAGGTATAGTTGGTCAACAGTTGCTTCGAATAGAAAACCTATTACCAGTTTATTTGAATATCGTCGAAACAACAATAATTTTGTGATATTGGATTTTCTTGTTGATGACCAATAAGTGATATGAAACTAGATATTGTCTAAGTCGATATGAGAGATCTTTTTCATGGCTGAAGTACAGTTAATGGATGTCATTTTCTGAATGATCTAGCTGTTCAGATCTAATGATTATTTATCAAAATTCTCATTGTGTAATAGTTTTTTCAAAAGCATCAATTGTCAACCAAACAATATCGACACAATATCAATATCGAGGTATTTGTCAAAATATATTTTGATAATTGATTTGTATTCATATGGCCCAACCCTACTCTTACAATGAATGTATTTCTTGGCATGGCAACTTGAATTATGGGTTATTGCTTCCTTTACTCTAATGATCTGAATATGTCTTCCTCCTCTCCCTCAGTTGGTGAAGGTGTACGGGGAGGACAGCCACAGCAGGTCGGTGTGGGTTTCTCGAGCAGCGACAGCCAGAGAGGTGTGTCACATGTTGGTGCAGACGGCTCACTGCAGCGACCAGGAGAACTGGGCTCTGCTGGAGCTCTATCCCACCCTGGGCCTGGGTACGACTGAGCTGTAGGATAGACATAACGTTTAAAGGAATACTTCACCCACAAAATGACCATTTGTATACCAATTACTCACCCTGGGTTAGTTTGAATTCATTAAGAAAATGTAAGATAACAGGTTCTTGCATACCTCCATGGCTGGCGAAGAATCAAAAAACGTAATGAATTGAAGTTGGTGAAACTCAACAACATCAAAACAACATATCTCACAATACTCTTGCAGTTTAATCCAAGTCTTCAGTTCTTCCTGAACACATGATTTCATTATTTTAAAACAATATCTTTATTGAGTTTTTCTACGTATTTTTGACAAATACAAATAGTGACACTCTCAAATACAGACAATACTGAAATGACACAGGCTCAAGTCAGTCAGTTATTAATGTATAATATATACAAATTCCACTTACTTTATACTTTTGACAAAACATTTTAAATAAATCTAATAAAAAGAATAGTAAAAAGACAAACATAAAACTATTTTATACCGGCTTTGTACTTTGGTGTTGAAGACGGTTTAATAAGAGATACCATACTTTTTCAAATTATTTTTAAATAATGAATGTAATTAATTGACACCAGTTTAAATAGTGAGATTTTAAAGGGGCCCTATTATGCTCATATGCCCAAAAATGAGTGTTACCAAGTGATGTCATTGTGTTACGGAAGTAAAACAAAAAGATAAATAAAGGTAACATGGGGTGAGTAATTGATATACATATATATATATATATAGTTCTACTTTTTTGGGGTGAACTATTCCTCTCCTAAATGGTAAAAAATGCCTTATGAAATGGTCTCCTGTCTACTCAGAGAGATGCCTGGAGGACCACGAGGTGGTGGTGGAGGTTCAGGCCACCTGGTCTCTCAAAGGCGACACGAGGCTTGTTTTCTGCAAGAACTACGCCAAGTACGAGTTCTTCAGGAAGCCAGTGGTAAGCAGCACATAGCCTTTTTTTAAAGCTCAAAATGTAACAATGCAACTCTGAGAATAGAATAAAAAAAACAAGAGGGAATACATACATAATTTGTTTTTATATAGCTACTAAAAAACAAAGTCCTTGGCGGGTTGCGTGCTGCCGCAGACAGGCTTACTTCATGCCTCAGGTATTTCATGACATCAGATCTGCTCTGTCACCTGTGCTCTTAAACAAAGGTGATACTTGAAATTAAAAACTGGTTTTGATGATCCTCCCACTGGTGTTTCTTTAGAGTATGCCTCACTGCCTCCGAAGGCACTAAAGGGAATTTAATCATGGACTCAGTGCATTTCACTCATAACATGTGTCCTACACTGTGACCATGTGTCGTGGAGCAATGCATACCACTGCGTCATGCACACAGGAATCATTCATAGCTGTACATTATTTGTTAACTATTTTTAATATTCAATTATCTGCTGATTTTCTTGATTTATCAATTGATTGCCAGTCTAGCTGGTCTAAGCGGTTGCCGAATCACAACCAAGCCAGCCAGCTAACCAATCAGAGCAGACTGGGCTCTGGTTTCAGACAGAGGGTGAAAAGAGGTGCTACAGCACAGGCAGTATGAGAAAAATAAAGAACTTTTTGAACATTAAAGCATGGAGACATGTCACAGTAGAGACACTAAATACAATAATAACCTGAAAATGAGCATATTATGTCCTCTTAAAGCTCTACAGTCATTTCAACACATCCAGGTGCATACAGTATGCAAACAAAGACACCAAAAGGACCTCTTGTTTCCCTCCGAGCACATTTGAAATTTGACGCCTGTTGGTTTTGTGCACAGGTGGCTAACAATGCATGGCTGATAATTTATTTAAAGTGGACCTATCATGCTATATTTGAATAATATAGTGTAGGACCATACCTATATAAGGCATATTTATACTTTTTTTTTTTCAAAATACCAAACAGATCATGCATTTTAGCCATGCCTCATTTCGCTCAATTTGAAAAATGTTAGCTCTGTTTTTGCAAGAGCTGATTCTGTGAGAACAGCACCATCTACTGGCCTGGCATATGTACTACAGCGTCTCCAGCGCTTTCGAACGGCAATGGCCGTGGCTGTCTCCTCCTGATTGGTGGAGTTGGCGCAATAGCCGTAGCGCCACTTCTGTGACGTCATAGAAGTGTTCAAATCTGGATCAGTCTGTATCAGATCCGTTGCAGCCCCTTTTTTTGAGATTTGGGTATGGAGGAAAATAGAGAGGGTTGTGTTTTCTGACACTTGGTGAGTTCCCTACATATTCATGTATAAAAGACGTACAAAAGTGCATTTTGCATGATAGGTCCCCTTTAAGGCTTTGTCCGAACTGTATGTAATGATGTTTCATCAGGTTTCCAACAAAGGAGCATGTGTTTAATCTGCATTTTCAGGATAATCACTGTCAAAAGCAGAATCCTGCAGCTTCCTTGTCTTTCAATGAGGGTTTTATGATGACATCCTTCTGCTTCCTTTCTCAGCTCTTCTTCCCAGAGACTATGATCTCAGACAGCGCTGATGTCACCAAGGACATGACGTCCTCAGAGCTCATTCAGGTAAACCTGCTGAAATCACACCGATTCATGTAGAAACACTGGTAATCATCAGTGGACCTGTCTGCTTAAAGTTTGTTTTAATTATATTTATTCAGACACAAAGGCTGGTAAAGCAAAGGTATCTATTTTTAAATAAGTTCTATAAATTGCCATATTCATTTATTTTATTAAAAGTGTGATAACTTAACTGAATATGTATTTTCATTTTATTTTACAGAACACTGCCTAGAAAATTATTTTTTTATTAGTCTTTTCTTCTTTAAAATATAAGAATATCGCAAAAAAGAGTTTTGGCTAACTAAAAAATATCTGTTTAGAGAGATATAAAAGAAAGAAAAAGCCACACATCCTAACATTCTCTGTGCTCGGGACAGATCGTTTTTGGCAATTTTTAGAAGAATAAATCAATAACCAAAGATGACTATCAATATATTTTCTGTTTCAACCCTTGATGGGTTCAAACTGTTTATCATGCCAATTTTGTTTCCCTACTCACACACACATATCAGCAAAAATATTTTCGTTTACCAAAAACAAGGTCCTCTTGCAATGATCAAAAATGAGGAAATAATTAATTTTCATGTAAAAAACTAAATCAAGGGCATATATTTTGAAATAATTGTTTTGCAACTGTTTTTTTCTATATCATAAAAAATTGTGTTAATACATTTTTATTAACACAATTTTCCTTTTTCATACATAATTCTTTGTGCATTACGAGCCTGAGAACAACGACATCTCACTGTTCTGATCCCTTGTGTTCCTCAGAACCTGCTGAAGTCCGGGACGTGTCCGGAGATTCAGGGCTTCCTGCAGGTCAAAGAGCCCAGTCGTAAGGCCTGGAAGAAGGTCTACTTTTTCCTCCGCCGCTCCGGGCTCTACTGCTCCACCAAAGGCTCCTCCAAGGTCAGAGTCAAACATAATGAATAAATAAGCGCAGACTAAATGGATAAATTACACTTTTTTTTATAAAAGAAAATGTCTTTAAATCTATGAAAACCCACAAACTGGCAATTCATCATAGTCTGAAACAAAGGACAAATCATGTGAGAGGAACACTTCTATCAGCAACTTAATTTACGCTTAAGATTATAAAAATAACTTGTTCCATTTATTTTGGCTGATATTGCAATTTCAGTATGCTGCATTTTCAGCATATTGAAGGGGTTGATCTTTTTTAAATCATAATTCTCATCATCATTAAAACTGCTTATGGTGTGGTCTATACCAAACAAATCTGTTTTGTAGAATATTATTTGAAGGCCGGGATATCTTTGCATCTCTACAATATTACATTCAAGTGGTATTTTAACACATGTTTAACCTTGATCAAATATTGTGCTTCCTGTGATTTGGGAATCGTACTCGTCCATATTGCGATTTCAATAACATTTTGATCGAACAGGAGCCTCGCCACCTTCAGTATGTTGCTGATCTGGACGATCTGAACGTGTACACAGTGGTGAACAGCCGTAAACTGTATGGAGCGCCTACAGACTTCACCTTCTGCATCAAGGTAAACACTTCAAAGAGATGGGATTTTAGATGTCTAACAAAAGAAGAAATAGAAAACAGCTGAGTAAGAACAGGCAAAACAAAACGGAAATAACAACATACAAATTAAAAAAAATTATAATAATAATAAAATAAGATCAATAAAAAAAATCTAGTAAATCTGCCTCTGCTTGGTCACATTTCTCATAAAGAATGTAGAATATCAACTGTTTTCAAATTTAAATTATCTGATGGACTTAGCATTTAATGACAATTGTGAAAACTAAATCTCAAAGGAGCTGTGTGTACTGTGTGTGTGTGTGTGTCTGTACAGCCCTCCAAGAACCCTGTGCGTACTCAGGACCTGAAGATCCTGTGTGCTGAGAACGAACAGACTCGAACGTGCTGGACGTCTGCTTTCAGACTCTTCAAGGTTTCCTGTCTTTTTCCTCCTTACAACACTGTATTTACTTAAGTATATGGGAAAAAACAGCTGGTTACATAATACAATTTGGTAGAAAATCATCCTTGAGTATAGCAGTAACCTTTATTTTGTGTGTGCGCAGTATGGGAAGCAGCTTCAGTGCAACTACCAGTTATCCAAGTCGGCCCCGAAAATCCTGGAAGGAAGCAAACTCACAGATGCCAAAGTGAGATCATCAGACATGTCACATGATATGATTAAGAGGAGAAATCATTGTGTAGTGTCGTCTCACATTTCTCTTCTCACACACGCTGCTTGTTTCTCTGTGTGAGCAGTCAAAGTCCGAGGCGAGCCTGGTGGCCATGGACTTCTCGGGCAAGGCCGGTGGGCGGGTCATCGAGAACCCAACGGAGGCCCAGAGCGCAGAGAGGGAGGAGGGGCAAGCCTGGAGGGTGAGGACATGAGGGGAGGGTCATGGCTGCTGAGCGGGAGCAATACAAACACTGATAAAACACTGATATGGAGGAAGTAATGACGCATGGCTGTACCTCCATCCAGCCGAGATTCACTTAGTCTTAAAGGTTCATTTATGTTTCAAAGATTAATACCCAAAGGTAAACAAGTCGCACACACATAGATATTTCGAACAAAGTACTACTATAATCTCAGCACTTAAATCTGGCCATGTCAAACAAAAACATGTTTACGTTTTAACCTGGTTAGCTTCATCAGAGTGTGAAGAAAAATGGCATTCATGTCATTTTTATGCAGGAGTTGGCAGGCATCACATCGTAACTTACTTCCTATAAACATATTTTTCACCATATGATAAAACTGGTGGAATATATCAGAGGTTGCAGTTCTATATTTTGAGAGGAGGCATGTACTAGATGGTGCGGAAAAAAATCCTTTTCAGACCCTGCTCAGGTATTATTGATCACAGACTGACTCTTTCTGACCGATTCTTTGTTGCAGGCTTTGAATTTTTTAAAGAAAGGAAAAAAAGTCAACATTTATCAAATATACAAAATAGTTTCATGATTCTTCTATGACAGTATAGTGTCTACATATTGGATTGTGGACAAACCAACACAGACTTTTGAAGACGTCATTCTGGGCTTTGGGAAAATATTTCCCCCTTTTTCTGAAATGTTATAGACCAAACAACTGATTGATTATAGAGAATGAAATCATGTAGGATTGTTTAAAAAGCTCAAATGCAAGGATGTGGAAAACATCCACAAATATCTGACTGTGATTTTTTTCTTCCACTGGTGCAGAGGAGAGAAGCCCTGAGGTGCAGTCTGCCCAACTCCAACGCCGCCGCCAGACCGTCCTGTAAGTCCACATCACACCTGTGGAATGTGAAATACATGTCCCCTCTCACTTTTCTGATGTTTACCGTCTTTGTGTCCATCTGTAGCCATCCATAAGTCCCAGCCGTGGTTTCATGGTGGCGTCTCCAGAAAGGAAACACAGCGGCTGATAGAGAAGCAGGGCCTGGTGGACGGGTGAGTGGAGAGACTGCAGGGGGGACCCTTTTACTAAACACTGTGTGGTCTCAAAAACTCTCTTATGGAACCAAAACCCAAGTTGAATTCATTTAATCTCTGCCCAGTGTAAACCTGTAGGGAGATAGTGTGTTTGATTGGGTGTGTCTGTCTGTTTGCAGTTGTTTATTTATTTAGTTGTTGATCAGACCTACATTGTTTCAATAGATTCACAGGCTTTATTGATCTCAGGCAGGATTCAAACCTGTATCCTCCACAGCAGGGACTTACATTGGGCTTAAATTGGGCTGCAGCTATATCCACTGAGCTTTACAGTGGCCCTGCAGGTCATCTTTGTTGTTGCTCAAATAGTGACAGCCGTACAAAAGTTTGGTCTCATTTTCAAAAGGAATATCAGCAGAATACACTATAACTGAAACACTAAATGTAGGTATGTTACAAGATTAATAAATCCAGTTTTTGTCATCTTTGCGCCATATTGATTATAAGGGAGCTGGGAGGGAATGTATATATGAATTTGGATACGTCCCTTAATATACTATTATGTCATACACGGTTAACACTTGCACAGTGTTTGAATTTCAACCAAGTAGCGCTGTTTAGAATCCTAAACAGCTGCTGTGCCCTCACAGGAAGTGATGTTCCCGGCTGTTAGCTAGCAAGTTAGCTTGACATTTCTTTGATCACGGTACATACTGTACTACTCAATCAACTAAATTAAATAAACGGTGGCTTCATTATACAAAAGTACAGTGGTACGTTAATTAAAATGTAAAGTGAAGGTGAGAAGTGTACCGTGTTGCCGTACTTCTCAGTGTTAACATACTTATGCACTCACTAAGAATGTGAATTAGGACAGAGTATGAGATTTCATTCCTTCATTTGGGAGGGTAGAGGGAGACGCCTGGTTGATGTCTTTACTGCACTGAGTGACCTTTACTAGTTTTACGTAATAAACCCTGACCAGTGCATTAAAGTAAGTTAGTATCTGAACTGTTTCTCTGCACGTGTGTTTCTGTGTAGGATGTTCCTGATCCGTGAGAGCCAGCAGCACGCCCAGTGCTTCGTCCTCTCACTGTGCTACAAGCTAAAGACCAAACATTACCTGGTGATCCCTGTGAGTTCCCCTCAAAGAAACTCCATTCTACCACAGATAAAACACATTTTTATTTGCAATTACAAAGTGTGTTAAATATGTACTTTATTGTAACTGTCTTTGTATTATCTGCAGTGCGAGGAGGGAGGCAGGAAGTACTTCACCATGGACGACGGGCTGACTCTCTTCATAGACCTCCTGCAGCTGGTGGAGTTCCACCAAATCAACAAGGGCATCCTCCCAGTGTGCCTCAAACACCCCTGCGTCTGTGTAGCGCTGTGACACCCTTTACAGCTCCTGACCTCTGCCCTGTTAATCCTTTTATATTACCTCGGCCTCAAAAGCATGTTTGTCAGTCTTTGGATTTTATTGACTCCATAAGCAAAGCTGATAAAGGGCAGACTGTTTTCCGTGGTACAGCAGTGCAAAGTGTAGCCTGTGTGATAACGCTATCAGGTTTCTAAGACTTCTGGGAAGCCCCCCCTCCTCTCTTTAGTTTTTAAATCATTCCAGCTACACATCCAGACAGTGGTTCGTTTTTTATTTTTAATAACCGAGCCATGTTGGACAGACTTTTAGTGCACTTTGATTCAGATCCACGTGATGAGAGGTGTGAGGGCATGCAGGAGGACGTTTTATTGGAGGACTGAGAGAATGTGGCCACCAGAGGGCACTCCGACTCAACACTCAGAAGAGGAACTCGTTTTTTTCAGCCATGCAATGTAAGACATGTATTTTTTGTAGTATTGTAATGATGAACATGCCCCAGGTTGCAATGATGTAGCATGTCAATTCTCACTCCTCTGACTCTGTGAAGTTTTGTACAGTAACTTTCTTGTTGGTGCCTTAAAAACAATCTGATGTTTTAATTAGAACAAACTTTAAGTACTTTCATTGCTACGTTTGCACAATGATGGTGAAGGGGACTGCAGTTTCTTGTGTTTAAACAACCAAATATATAACATGGAAGGGTTTTATCAGGGTGTTTTTTTTACCCCCGGAGAAAGCTTTAATTAAGACTTTATGACAGCGCTTTATTTTAGATAAGACAAAATATCTTAATCTTTTTTAGGACGTTTTTTTTTTGGTGTTTGATATTGGCTAAAAAGGTGAGCAAGTTTAACCTTTTAAAGTCGTATTAGCATAAAATAGTCGGCAAAGCGTAAGTCTAAACAAACATAGAATAAAGTTAGCAGTTAGCAGTGATTTTCATATATTTAATATCAAATTACTGATTTATTGCCAGTTAACTCCTTGGGAAATTCCACCAGTAAAATCCAGCATTTCTGACCTTTTTGTTGATTGGTGGTTGTTTGATCATATTTTCTTTTACTTTAAATATTTGCACTTACTGTTTGCTTTTTATAATGAAGATCCATTTCTTAGCCCGTCTACAAATATATGCATTATTATTATAATTCATCTAGTACCAAGCTTACTGTTTTCACCCTTTTTTGTCTTAAATCAAAAAAAGTTAGTTTTATACACTTTGAATGTTTGTGCCTTTTTCAGACCTGTTTTATATGATAAATAAATATTTTTTCTTAAATTGTAAATATTGTCTATTGTGTTAACTCTAAGCCAAGACTATTTATGGGGCTAGATCCAGGCCAGCAGTTTTGATTAAACGTAACTTATAGTTCAAGGTTACATTTGGAAAAATACAAAAACGTAAAATCTGCAACTGAAAAATACACCTTGAATGAATTCTGTGAAAGAATGTTTAAAAGGGAAAACAAATTCACAAGAGTGTTAGAAATGAATCATGAATTTAACCTTAAAATGATCCAACACTATTTACTGTGAATACATTGCTGTATAATTCAAAGAATTCAGTACTATAAACTGGAACTCTCCATAGTTTTTCAAAACTACTGGCCAGGGAATCTGTCCATAGTCAACCCCTCTAAACTTCTGAGATGGTTTTATTCATTTTTTTAAAGGTAAAAAAAGCTAGCTCATAAAACGATGGAAATGTGTGACGATTTTTCTTTATTCCTCTCCCTAAATACAAAAGACTAAATACACGTTAATGCCCTGTGCACTTACTGTATATATATATTTGTTTAAGTTACTGTATATCATGTATATGCTCAAGTAAGAATACCCTAAAACTACTGGTACCTGTGTTGAGTTCCATTTCACCAATACATTATCTTAATAGTACTGCTCTTTCTGGTTCAAAGAAGATCATTATAAAACCATTATCAGCCTAAAACTAGACTAACTGAAAAAAAAGCTGGCCTGCATCCTGGTGATCTGATTGGTGGAGCCACATAAAAGGCAGCCGGGGGTTACAGTGTCCTGGCAGTGTGCACAGATCCTCTGCTGGAGGCACAGAGCCTGCACCACAGCTTCCCAAGCTAAAGAGCTGATGTCTCCGCCGCTGACCTACTCTGTATGTGTGTGTGTGTGTGTGGCTAAATACCATTGTGCTTGGTGGTAACCCTTACTCTTCACTGCAGACCTTCTCTTAAGAGGGGTTGCTATGGAAACACTTTGTCCTGGATGGCCAGGTAAATGAAGGGGGGTGAAATGAAGACGGACAGAAGGGATATAGGTCAAGAAGCTTTGAAATATGCAGTGAAATGAAGGATGTATGATCACTGTGGATATCAGCCTTCTCTGTTCAAAGTGGGATAAATTCTACACTGTGGGTTTGTCATTTTGTAGGTTGCAATTTTCTGATAATATATCTACTTAGACTTCCAAACTGACATATATAACATTTTCTCAATTATCCATATCTGTATATATGTTAACACTTTCAATGTTAATGTATACTGTTAATGATATTTATTTCTTCTTAAAATTTGTAAACATTTTTTTATATTATTTTCCTTGTTTAAATTCATACCTTTCCTATCCTGTGCCTTATAACGGCTGTTGCTGTTAAGACCCACATTTCCCTACAGGGATCATCAATAAAGGTTTATCTTATCTTAACTTATCTTTTCGTAACTTGCAAATTGTAACTAACTACATGCAACTACTGTACTTCAGTTAAATTGTGAGGTAGCCTACTAAGGTCAATTGTATGCAAATTTTACTTCTACTCCAATACAGTTGGAAATAATTGCAATCTAACTGAAATAACCATCTAGCTACACATTTATAAGCTGTTACATTAAAACATGAATGATTTTGCATTCAGGACTTTTGATTTTAACAGAGTATTTTTCTTTCACTGGTATAATTACTTGGACTTTATCTGAGTAGCATTTTGCACCACGGCCAACAAATATTTTCAGGGAATTAATTACATGAATAGAAAGACTAAATATCTTAGAGTCTGACTCAAAATATGGATATTGCTTAATGCTTTGACCACCAGAAGGACTTACCTGCCAGTAGAGAAAGCTTATTGTAAATCATGACATTATTTTTTGAAAAATACCAGTAGGCTATTATAAAATGGACTATTAAGAATTGTTATTAGGAATCTGAATATCACATGTTTCTAAAAACACATGCTGAATGCTACATGAGTCATGACACCTTTATATACAGTCTATGCATGATTGGATAATTATCAGAATGGTTTGTTAGAATCCTATGCTTGATGAAGAGAAACACACATGACAAGTGACACCATTAATCACCGCCCGGCTCGCACCCGGGTGACGCAAATCGGACACTACCATTATTATAACAACTGCGTGGCAGGTGCGCCCTCCCTGCACAGAACATTTATTGGAAGGAACTAGAAAATCCCCAAAATGGCGCGCTAAAACATTAAAGTTGCTGTCGAAAGTGGATAGAAACACAAAAAGGAGCAAAATGTTACCAAAGCCTAGAAAAGTGTTAGTTTTGAACCTCCTTCAGGATGAGCGAGCTAACAAGCTAACGGTAGGTTTAGCACTGTTGCTAATGTTTCTAGCTAACCGCATGCTATTTAATTAAGCTAATTGCATGCTATTTAATTAAGCTAAACGCATTGTATTTAATTAAGCTGACGAATGCTTGGTCAAAGATTACAAAAAAAATGGTCTAATAATCATAAATGTGAATTTATTAATAATGGTTGACTGTATTTAATATTGTCAACATGATTAGGCTACCCTTCATATATTTATTTTTTGATTTATGAATGTGTTCTTGAGTCTATAAAATATAGTTTTATGTATAGGGAATATAAGTTTGGTAAGTAGAACTACCAAAGTAATACTTTTGCCTCAGACTCAAAATATATTTAGTCTGAACCATAGACTGTATCAGTGGCGTTTTTATATGTACAAAAGTGGTGGGGCACAAAAAACGTAGATGTCTATATATAAGCTTCTGCAGTGACGTGCAGTGAGGTTCATGGCTGGTGAGGCACTGACTCTTCAGGTTTACAAATATTATATTTTGACCTAAACCAAAATATAATATTATTTTCAAAAGCTTTTTTTGTCTGATGCTTCGATTAATTTTAAACAGACAGTTAAACAAAAGGATACCCAAAAAATGTAATTTTATCATTTAAATATTGAATTGTTCTCTCTTAGTAAGATCCCATTTTCAATAAAATTGCGGTCTTACCTTGACTTGAAGATGAAGTCCATTTGTCTATCCTTCTGGACAAAAATGTCTATTACTTTTTTGTAAAAGTCCTCCTTATCTTCTTGTAGTTTCAAAAGTCTTATCATAAATCAGAAACAGGAAATGCCGTAACTGTATGTAACAACGGTTTCAAATCAGCATCTCTTAGACAAAAAATGTAAATTAATAACTCAAATAAAACTCCAAACATCTTTAATTGTGTTACTTTTTTGTAAAGCTCTTTTAGTTTTAAACCTGATGTTCTTAGTTTTTGCAACAGTCTGTAAATATACACAACTTTATAATAAAATGCACACATTTACCTTTTTCTAGACTAACCACAGGTACGATCCTAAGTTAAAAAAATATGAGGTTATCATGAGGTTGTTAACATCGCAGTTTATCATGCCCCTTTCACACCAACGCAACTCCGGTTCAAGCTCCGTGCTAGAGCTTTTCTGGTTCAGAACTGGTTCTTCGGTTTAGCGCCGGCTCTTTTCACACCGCTCAGAGCCCGACTGGTGCTGCCGCTGCTGCGTCATGACGTCACAGTTTACGTCGCTGAGTTTCTCCCCAACGCCGGAGCTCACCTCACAATAACAACGGGCCGGGGACTGCGTTGCTTTTAATCATACGAAGCCAGATTAAATTAAATAACGACTTCTCCAACCTTATACTTTTCTCCAGAGTGCCGTGGTTCATTGTTTATTAATGTGTTTCAGCGGCATTTACCGACCGCTGCAGTGCTGGCCGGCTGCTCTTCCACGAGTGTATTCTCCCGTTAGCTCCGGGTTAGCTCACACGGCTCTAAAGTATTCACTGTCTGACTGTCACACAAGCAGCTGATACATATCCCCAGTTCCCCTTAAGTGAATGTGTGTCAGTCTGAATTGACGCTGTTTGGTGTCAGTCTGAATTTACGCTGTTTGGCATCACAACGCTGTTATGAAAGTTTCTCTGGTATAACATGGGTGATGTTAGCATAGCAACCGAAGCTAAACTGACTACTTGCTAAGCAGTTTTCTACAGGCACTTTTTACCGACGTATTTTTCATTATGATTCTACTTGTGATAGTCGGACATGACAACCTGTGCAGCCCATGTATTGATTCCATCCGATAGCTGCTATAATAACAAACAAAACGTCTGCCTGCTCTCCACAATGATCAATAACAGCGAACGGATGGTCAAAGTAAGGTACAAATAAACAGAATCACACGAAGCCTGGTTAGTGTTGCCTGACTTTATAAAGTGTGTTTTTTTAACAAGTGTGTGGTTGCGTTCTAGTCACTTTGCTCAGCACTACTGCTTGTTACAACTTTTATTTGCCGTACTCGCCTTAAGTGTTAGCTCAGGTTAATCTCGCCCCCCTCCGACGTAAGCGTGACGTATGCGGTTCTTGCTTCTAGACGGACAACTTTTTGGTGCTCGAAACGAACCGGATTCCGGAGCTATGACGCTGCTCCGCTGCGGTGTGAACAGGAAAACCCGGTGCTTTTCAAGCACCAGCACCGAACCGGCCCTGAAACACCGTTGGTGTGAAAGGGGTATCAGTGGATGTTTGCTGGAACTACTTTTTAACAGCGTGTTTCCTGACGGACACACACAGCGTGACTCCGGTCAGGTAGAGACCGGTCTCAAGTCAGCACCGCTGCAGACTCGCTGTTTGAGGGCTTGATAGCCCACTCCCCCTCCACACCGCTCCACACTCGTTGGTTTGGAACAGCACTTAATGTGGCGGACCCTCCGCGCGAACGCGCAAACGGAGGGGTAGTGTGTAGGGGTAGGGTGTAGGGGGCGGTTTGGGATTGGGCCTATATAGGAAAATACTCTGAGCATGCGCAGGGTAGTTTTTACAGTCACCGTTCACTTAGACAGTGAGAGGGAGGGGCATGATCAGGTTTTGTCCCACATGGCTCAAAACGGCTCAATAGGCACACACTGTAGACACTAATTAGAAGAACACAGACTAAAACAGCAATGTACAGATGAATCAGATGATTAAACACGATCTTAAAATATATTTTATATTTTTTTTTGATTTTTTTTTTGCATTTTTTGTAATCATTATTTGTAATACTTTCTGCTGACACTAATGACCAGTCGCCACTGGACTGTATATATAAAGGTCTGAACCATAGACTGTATATATAAAGGTCTGAACCAGCGCGAGAGAGAGTTATGACAACGGAAGTCCAAAATGCTTGATCGTCACGTGGTTCAGGGAGAATCAATAGTTCCCCGGAAGTTCGTGGCGGGACATTTGTATGCATGATTACCGGAGATAGAACTACGATTTTTGGTAATAAGTAGTGAATAAAGGTTTTGATTTGCAATATTTATACGACATACCGATATGTGTATGTATTTACATCAATATGTTTTAAAAATAAAATAGAATCTGCTTATATTTATGGGTAATATTAGGAATAGTGTGAACAGCTAGTTTACTTGTTAACATATACATGTTAGGCTAACGTTGCCTTGGTTAAAGAGCCTGTTGCTGTTGTGTATTGCTTTGAATGATTTAAAATAAATATTATCTTCTTAAACAGGTATGGTAGTCAGGAGCATCACTTCCTAATGTTTATTGATATATTTAGAGGGAGGGGATGGCAAGGAATGCTTCAAAATTTAGATTAGATTAATTTCTACCATTTTTTTTAATTCATGGTGGTTTCAGTAATCCCATGGTACTTGAGGACATAAGTAATCTAAATGACTAATGTAATCTTTATGACTTTCAGAAAGGACAGGAGACCAACAGGTGACTATCAACAGCATGATTATGACGTTAAATGTGTTGTTTTAGGAACATCCATTGTAAATACATGGAATTCAATAAACATTGAATAGCATGTCATGCAGTTTGTCTGTGCCTTTTCCTCCGTGTTGTCCTGGCATATAGTCTCCACCATGGTTTGCTGTGCTGCCTGGGGATGCTCCAATCGTTCCGAAAAAGGAGTAAGAATCAGAATGTACGGCTTCCCCACTGACACAGAGAGGAGGAAAAAATGGCTAGCTCAAGTCAGCAGGAGCAATTTAACAATCGAAACAGACAGCCGCAACAAAATATGTGAGGTAATCATATTCAAACACTGCATTTGCACTTTTTCACAAAACGAAGACCACACCATTGGGAAGCTTAATGTTTGGTTTAATACACATAACAGGGAAAGGCTTGAAAAACTCTGAGAGTTGAGACTCAGGGTGCAGGATGAGGGTCTCAGTGCAAGTATTCAGGCTCTATTGAATCCCCCTCTGGTTCTTGTGCTGAAAGAGGGAGAAACAGACAGGAGAAAGGGTTATACACACCTATATAGCACACCTATTGGATGGGAAATTGCCTTGGGGAGATAAGGTGTGGTCTTTGTTTCCAACTGAAGTTATGGAACTTTATTATTTGTGAGTTTAACAAAGTATGACAAATGGCATCAGTAATGGATGTGATATGAATTTGTATAAAGTTGTCTCACATTCTTGGTCGTATTTTACGTACAGTATGTAATGAGTGTATACATGTCCAGTAAGTATGAAGTGTTTCCCAATACTGTGCATTCAACCACTATGGGATATGTATGTGGGCAGACAAAACTGAGTTGTTGTGTGTGTGTGTGTGTGTGTGTGACTCTGTCACTCTGCAGGCACATTTTGATGCAGACCAGTTTGTCAAGACCAAAAAGGGCAAGACTAGGCTGAGAGCAGATGCTATTCCCACCATCTTTGTGCATCGCCCTGTGGTCAAAAAGAGGAGGGCCCCTGCACCACGATGCACCCCGGGACCTGTAAATACAGAGCCCATAGCTGATGATCACAGCTATAGTGTGAAAGGTGACACAGGTATAATAAGTCTGAACTCTTAATAATAAAAGTAATATTTCTTATTTTTAAGTGGTATAATATTTTGAATGTTCGAAAATTAACAGTGCCATGTCTTCTACTTACATTAGTCTCAAAGATTGAGGGAAGAAGGGATGAGGAGACTGAGAGAAGGGAAAGTGAGGGTGAAGAAAGACAGGACATGGCTAGTGAGGAGAGACAGGGAGAGCGGACACCACCCAGTCAGCCAGCAGCCAGTCAGCATACCAGGGAACCAGCAGCCAGTCAGCATACCAGGGAACCAGCAGCCAGTCAGCATACCAGGGAACCAGCAGCCAGTCAGCATACCAGGGAACCAGCAGCCAGTCAAACAGATCTGTTAAAAAAATTAAAGAGACAAGAAGGAATCACCAAAAAAGCAAAGGCTGCACTAAGAAAAATAAGGAAGGAAAATGCAGCTCTCAAGAAAACAATGAAAATTAGGGACAACAAATTTAAGAAAACTTTTTCAAAAGACCAACTTAAGGCATTGGGCAGACTTACCACAAAGGGGATGAAATGGAGCAATGAGACAATTAAGAAGACTTTAAAAATTCGCTTTGCTGCCGGACCAACCGGTTACAAAACTCTGCAGGAATTGCAGATTCCCCTGCCAGGAATAAGAACACTGCAAAGAAGAATGCAATGTGTTAAGTTTGAGCCTGGTGTGTTGACAGAGGTCTTTGATTACCTAAAATTGAAGGCTGATAGATTGACTGACCTTGAAAGGGAGTGTGTGTTGACCTTGGATGAAATGGCAATCACACCAAGTGTGGAGTTGGACATGGCAACAGGCAAACTGTACGGTGATGTGACTTTACCAGGTCACACAGGAGTGGCAACACATGCTTGTGTGTTTATGTTGGCTGGAAACACAACACGGTGGAAGCAAGTAGTGGCATATCATTACACTGGCAAATCTACCAATGGAGCAGAGTACAGGCCAATCATTATTGAGGTAATACAGAGGGCAGCATCCATAGGGCTACATGTGCTTGATGTCACCACAGACATGGGTAGCCCTAACTGAGCCATGTGGAAATCCTTTGGGGTCGACCAAAATAAAACATTGGTGCCACATCCAGCAACACCAGACAGGCAGCTTTATTTCATGCCCGATGTCCCACGTCTGGTAAAAAATCTAAAAAGTGCCCTTGTCCGTGGGCAGGTCTTCATAATTCCTGAGGATGTTGTAAACAGAGAGAACCTCCCCTCTAACGAGGTTTCAGTGGTCCCCATTAAGGACTTATTGACCTTTCAAGAAGGGATGGCATTAAAAATAGCTCCCCATCTTTCAGCGGGAGCCATCGAGCCAAGTCACTTTGATAAGATGAAGGTTGGTCTTGCTCTAAATGTATTCAGTGCAGCAAGAAAACCGCCCTCTGTCCTACCTGACGACAGCGTGGTTCCTGGAGCAGGTTGATTGTTGGTTTGATCTCATGTCATCTCGCCATCCAATTACAGCCCTGAGCAGGCTCAAGATGGAGTACCAAAAGGCCATCACCTTCCTCCAGAACATCGTCTATCTGTTTCGTGGGATGAAGATTGGTCAAAAGGGAGGTTGGAAGCCTGTTCAAACAGGGGTGATAATGGCAACAACATCAATTTTGGCCATACAGGAGGCTATGCTAACACGAGGACACAGGTTTGTGTTAACGTCAAGGTTCACACAAGACTGCCTTGAAAATACCTTCAGCTGTGTGAGGTCTAAAAATCCTGTCCCAACTCCAGTGGAATTCCATCATGCACTGAGAATCATATCTGTGGGGCAGTTCCTCACCACCATCAGCTCTAGGAGCTATCAGGAAGACCACAGTAGCTTTTTGGCAGACTTCCTGGACACAGTGGAGCAAAATATCACTCCATCAGTCAGAGTGGAACCGTAGATGGCAGTGAACAGAGCAGCACCTCACCTCACAAAAACTGAGAAATGTATTCTCTTCCATCTTGCAGGCTACATCGTCCACAAAGTCATCAAGTTTGCCAGCATCAGTGAAAAATGCAAAATTGCAACAGAGCACAATGATGAGAGTCCTTCTGGTGAAAACAGCATTTTAGTGAACTTAAAAGACTTCAAGGCAGGTGCTCTTTGTCGTCCCTCCCAAGAAGCCTTTGATTTCATTCACCAAATTGAGGAACTATTTAGGACCAAGACTGGTTCCTCCCTCATGCAGTTCCCCAACGCAGTGGGTGTCTTGGAGAAAGAACCTCAGGCACTCTCCAGCAGGCTTCCGTCATGCTGTGGAGTACAAGACAAAATCATTAGAAGATTCATACGGCTGAGGCTGAGAATCGAGGCAAAACTAATCTGAAATGACAGGAAAAAAAAACCCTGAAAAGATGGCCATCTTGGAAGCAAGAGCCAATCCGAAAAGGTGAAGAGGAACAACAGCAGCCAAGATTCAACATCCAGCAACCCCCAAAAAAATCCACAGCTGCTATCAAACCCATTAGTCGTTGCAATGGAAATATTTGGACTAACCATTGCCCCTCCACCTGCCAGCACCACTGCTCCTCCACCTGCCAGCACCCAGCCAACATCCCTGCTCCTCCACCTGTAACATCACTGCCCCTCCACCTGCTATACAGTAGGTTACTAATATACACTAACAAGATTACTTATATAATACAGTGATAGAATACATGTTTAGTATGCTTGCTTATATACAACAGTAGTATTAAACTTACCTTGTGTTTTCACTATCACTTAGGTCCCTCTCCCTTTGCCATCATTTCAAAATCAGCTGAGCTGCAACATAATACAGACAGGTAATAATCAACAGAATACACTAAAAACACTCACCCATAAATTACGTTTTTGTTTACTGTTTGGAAGTCTCAAATATGCACTCTAAATTAATATCAATAGCGATGTATCACACAAATAGCTCTCTTCCTTATTATTGTGTAACGTTAACTTTATTATACTAGCTTGTAGGCCTACTCCAAAATGGAGATCGTAATTTCTCCACCTCCACTCATTACAATCACACGTGCCCCAATGTTATATTTAACTAATATTATATTCCTCCACCCCACAAAAAAAAATCACGTTTAGAAGCCCTTTTTCTCTAATTCTACAACGTTGGATGAAATAACATTAGGAGAAAGGATTAAGGATTAATAGGTTAACGTGTGTTGCTAACTTTATCCGGTATCCTAGCCTAATATGTTATCTGTAAACGTTCCCTAAATCAGTAGATTATGGGATAATCCACTAACATCCTTTAATACACATGTTCATTTGACTCAGATGTGTTGATAATATCCGCAATATAAATCTTTAAACGTCTTCTTACCTTTAAAAGTCCATCACGAACGCTGCAACTCCACTGCGCTGCTAGTCACAGATCGTGGAGCCTCTCGAGTCAATAGTCCCCCGGAAGTCAGCGGCAAGCTAACTTCCGGGGAACTATTGACGGCTCCGCGATCCGCCATTGCTGTAAAAAAACTGGTCCATTGGAGTGAACGGAGATGTCGTAACTCTTCTATTATAAGGCTCTGGGCTACCCTTCATATATTTATTTTTTGATTTATGAATGTGTTCTTGAGTCTATAAAATATAGTTTTATGTATAGGGAATATAAGTTTGGTAAGTAGAACTACCAAAGTAATACTTTTGCCTCAGACTCAAAAGATATTTAGTCTGAACTATTTAAGGGACTGGTGGAAGAAACATTGAGACTTTTAAGTGTAAAAGTTACAATACTACAGAGTAAAAATGCTATTCTAAGCTCTGTATTCAAAAGTGTATTTAGTCAGATCTACAACAATTGCAAAAGAAATGACAATATAAGAGACACAAATTTGTTTATCAAATTGTTGTGATGATTTAACTTTGTATCTAATGACTAATTGATAAGTCGACTCCTTTAGTTGCAGTTTGTAGGTATTCATTTGAATGCAAGTGCCTTCTATTAAGATTACATTTAAAGAGCTACATTATATTCATTTAATTAATATCTTAAATACATTTCAAATTATTTTATGTTGTATTTTCATATTATAAAATGTTAATTGTTTTCTTGTGTTTTGATTTATAAAATAGTTTCTGAGTAATTTTTAAGCATGTACAATATTCTCTCAGTCTTTTAAAATGTTAAACTGTAGCTTGTGTACTCTTAGTTGGATAAAACAAGACATTAAAACATGACACATTCAGGGCTCCAGGAACCAGAGATAAAACAATGAATCGTGGAGATAATGTCCAGGTTAATTCATGGAAATAATCAATAGATGCAGCTCTAGATACAAATCCAGAGTTAGTGTTCAGCTGCTGCAGCCTGTACTTTTTCCATAGCAGCTGCTATCAGGAAGGCAGGAGAGGCTGATCCTACTTTTAAAGTGCCTTTGCTGAAGGAAAGACTTCTTGTTCGGGTGTGAATCATGACCTCGGCACTCTCTGTCAGCAGCTGCTTTATTCTCACCTTAGTTCCCTTCACAGTAAAAGAGACGTGTAGCTCTCAGGTAAAGCTGAATAGTCCAGAGATGAATATGTGAATTAGCCCGCTCAAGTGTGGAGTGTTTCTTTAGCTTCTGCAAAAGGCATGCTCGGAGAGGTTTGAGGGCCCCTGGGAACTTGAATAAGCAGCTGTAGAGAATGGATGAATGGACTTCACCTACCTTTATGACACATGTGACCTTAATTCATTGCCGTACTCTAGTAAAAATAAGAATAAACCAAGAAATAAAGCTAAGGCACATCAGAATAGGGCAAAAGTACAGAGGTATTACCATCAAAATTCCGAAAAAGTATTGATTATGAGGAATGGCCCATTGCAGATTGATATTATATTACTGTATTCTTTTTGATGAATTATTTGCATCACCTTATTGTATGGGATTAGTTTTGTTTCATAAAGATAAAGCAACACTTTCTCAGAATCAAGCAAAACTAAGAGTTTAAGAGAAAAAAAAACTGAGTCAAGCAAAATACATTTAATTTCAAAAATAAAACTAGAATTTGCAACAAATCATTTGTGTAATCATGTAAACTATCAGTCTTTTTCTTTGTTTTAACATATCTTTTAGTTTGCAGTTCTCTTTGCTTCTTTCTCAATTATCAGACTTTTTCTCTCGCTGCAGCTCTCTCGTTTGCGCTCCCTCATTTTTTGTTTTCAATTCTGACACAAACGTCCCAGGTAGGCGGGACTTTCAGGGGTGTGTCCCCATTGGCTACTCAGTTTTTGAGTGACAGCCCAGTCCTCCAGCGATTGTACAGTGCAGCTGCGGTGCGGTAGCTGAGCGTGGATAGAACACCCCCAGAAGAACCAGCATTTCAATCATTTCAAACAAGTGAAAATATATGTAAGTATTGATCATTTGTGTTGTTTGTGCTGTACTATATGGTCTGTTTCTTTATTGTGTTAAGTGAGAAATAAAGAAAAGCTGTGCTATGAAAGTTAGCTTTTGCTACCTTTAGATCCATAACAATGCAAGCTAGTAGCCTAATAGCAGGGACAGTTAGCTACATAGCTAGCAGTGAGCGTTCAGACACCAGCGCACACACTCAAACAAACTTGTGTGCCTGACTCTACCAACAGGCTTTCATGATTCTGTTTAGATATGCAAGTATAAGCCATGATAGCTTATTTTATTAACACGCTAATTTGCGTGAAAATCAATGGAGGCTGAGTTAACTACTTCTCTTTGTAGGAAAACCTACCGTCCATGACAGCATGTGACTGCAACTTGTTCCTGTTCGCGGACGACTCAGCCCTGCTGGTCTCTGACAGGAGCAGATTGCAGGTTGAAAAAACCCTCAGCTCCGAGCTCGGCAGAATCTGCACCTGGCTCGCCGATAATAAATTATCATTACACCTGGGTAAAACAGAGTCCATTCTCTTCGGTTCGAAACATAATCTCAGCAAATCCGACGACTTCTCAGTTGCAGTGGGTGACATTATTGTCACAAGTAAGAAGGAAATTACATACCTAGGATCTATTCTTGAGGCAAACCTCTCCTGTGACAAAATGGCATCCAATGTAATAAAAAAAGTCAATCAAAGAACTAGATTCCTATACCGGATCTCCTCTCTGGTAAACAAAAACACCCTGAAAACTCTGGCAGGAGCACTCATTCAAGGGTACTATGACTATGCTTGCACGTCATGGTACCATAGCACCTCCAAGGCGCTAAAAATAAAACTTCAAACATCGCAAAATAAACTGGTCAGACTACTGCTTGACCTTTCATCTAGAACCCACCTCACCTCTGCCCACTTTGACAACCTAGGATGGCTTAGAGTAGACGACAGAGTACAGCTACTTGCAATGGGCCTGGTCTACAAGATCCACTACACCTCTATGGTACCCATGTACATGTCAAAATTCTTCCCAAAGGTCAAGGAATACCATGATCATAACACCAGAGGGAGCTCCACAAATCATGTAAAACCCAGATTTGGCACAAAAAAAGGGGAATACACGTTTCGCAATTATGCCACATCAAGGTGGAACGCTCTTCCCACAACTGTAAAGGAAAGTAAAACTATACTTACCTTCAAAACCTCTCTTAAAGAGCACCTTCGGGGGAAAGCATTGCAAAACTGGCCCCGGTAATGGTACAAATCTCAACCTGTCGTACAATGGACAGCTTCCCCCCCCCACCTATGTATATACTCGCATTTTAGACTCTGTTACTAACTGTATATCTGTAGACTTGGTATGTCTTAAATGTCCGGTTAGGATGTATTAGAACGAAATCTAAAATGAAAATTGTAAATAAGCCATCTGTATGTAAAAAACCACCTGTATGTAAATTGTAAATAAGCCATCTGTATGTCAAATATGTCTTATATGTCTTAAATGATATGATGAATTGGAAATGGGGGACCCTGATGTAAACAAGACGAAAGTCTTTCTCTGGTCTGCATCCCCTTAACAATTGTATGTTTTGAGCTGTACTGTACTGTACCCAATATACAAGCTGTTAATAAACTTTTCAATCAATCAATCAATCAATGCCCCTGAGCTGAGTTTTATTTGTTAACTTTTCATTTCCTAAAACATTTATTTTCCTCTCATATTAACAGTGTGGATCATTGAGACAGCGTGGTGTCCAGAGGTCTTATCCCGTTTTCCCACTTCCTCTGAGGGGACAGCACGAAAAGACCTGCACCAGCTTCATCCACGCTGGGCGTTGCTGTTATCACTTGCTCAGTGTCATTTCATTTGACCAAATGTCTTTACATATACATTTAATAGATTTTATTATTATCCACCTTTTTGTTTTATGTCCTTTTATTTAAAACATTATTTGAGACTTCATCTTCTGATTAAAATTTCAATAAATGTAATTTGTATAATCACTCTTTTGTCTTTATTCTACATGAAAATGTTAGAGATTCCATTCAAATCTGTTGATAATTCAGATCTTCCTCAGGCTAGGAATAGTATGTCGAATTTTTAATGCTAAATGTATATCATTTTCTCACAGGATATAGAATGAGACAACACAGTTTGTATCCATTGTGTATGAATGCTTCAGCTCTTCAGACCAACATAGTAAGATGTGAGCATGTTCATAATTGTGTTGGTATGCAACCTAGGTCTGGTCTGTTTAATAAAGCAAATCTGCCACTTTTATATTGTAGAATTTGTTAAATTAAAGCAGTCTTTAATTGTCTGTCCTAAACATAGCAATATATGCTTTAGAAATGTAACATGTTTTGAAAATAACAGTATACAGTTTATATTGTGTATCACCTTTAGCTTGAAAATACATAGATGTGTTTTTTTTATCTATAAAATAAATAAATAAATAGACAGACACTATCAATCCCAAATTGGGAAATTATTTAACAGCAGCAGTGTGTTCAGGTATTAAAATATTTAAAGTTGGAATAAAGTATAAACTACACAACACAAGTATAATGCACAGCAATCCATAAGATAAGTCCGATATTTTCATGAAAACTCCCCAGGAGACACCAACACAAATGTGGCCGAGTGGACTCCGGAGTTTGCTGCATGAGTTGTACTGTATGATCTGTGGTGTAGTGGGCTGTCACTCAAAAACTGAGTAGCCAATGGGGACGCACCCCTGAAAGTCCCGCCCACCTGGGACGTTTGTGTCAGAATCGGAAACAAAAAATGAGGGAGCACAAACGAGAAGAGCTGCAGCGAGAGCAAAAGTCTGATCATTGAGAAAGAAGCAAAGAGAACTGCAAACTAAAGATATGTTAAAGGAGAGGTGTCATGGCCATTTCCACTGATCATAATTCCATTGTTGAGGTATACTAAAATACAGTGGCGAGCCGTCAGGGCCCTCTAGGCCCTCTGTGAGGGCCTAAGATATTCCAAAAAATAATATTTAAAAACATTAAAAAAAAATATATTTTTTTTAAATATATATTTTTTTAATATTATTTTTGTTATATTTTTCATTAGTTTTACCGAAAAACTTTCGATAAACTTGATTTAATTGTATTTAAAATAACATTTCCAAAGAAATAAATCCTTCGAATCTGCCTGTTCATTCTCTGTTTGAATGTAGGGGTTACATGAAAGAAGCTCGCCTGGCCCTCTCTGCGATTCACAGAGGGCCCGCTATAGGAACTGAACGAGAGAGTAATGTCAAATGACAGTACAATTGACCAATCATATCTTCCCTCTAAATGGGTGGGTTTTATTATCGCGGACATTATGACAAGTTCCGCCCGCTGTGAAACTTTTCTTGTTTCCATAGCAACAACAACTTCCTGTCAACAGCGTGAACTCGCCTTCAAAATAAAAGCATGCCAAATTACACTTAAGACATACAACGGCAATGAAAGTAACAAACACAATGCAATATCATTTTCAATGTCAAAGAACACAAATTGGGTTCACAGGTGTTGTTTTGTGTGGTAGAGGGTCGCTGTCATTGATGCGTTTTGCACCCTGGGCCGTTGTTTTGATATTCCGCTGAAGTATACGCTGTGACGTAATAACTCTTTTTTTTTCTTTTTTCGAGGGAAGGGGTGGGGGTCAGAGGGCCTAGGTATAAAGCTCACGGCTCGCCACTGCTAAAATAGATTTATATTGTGCATTTTTCCAAACTCACATTGGTTTCTCAAACAGCATCTCTGTAAACTACGTGTATTCACTGAATTTCACTATCTGCCTTTAACGGCTTGTTGTAGCTCCCAAAGCTCCAGCCCCCACCCTCCCTGTGAGCACAGTGTGCTCTGATTGGTCGGGACGTTGTGAATCGCGTTGAGCTCCGTGGAGGTGTTGCTTCCTTGTTTAGGATACATAGCGAAACACAGCCAAACTCATCCTGAGCACACACAAACTCACATCCGAAGTAAAAACAATAAGTGTGGCTTGATATTGAGTAAGAAAAAGGTTGATAAACGCTGTGAGAATGGGTCTGCAGAGAGAATTTTGCCGCGATCCCAACTGTCTGTTATCAGCCTGCAGCCAGGGAGGAGAAATCAGCAGAGCTGCCTGCTCCCTGCACACAGATGTGTGTGTGAGGAAGTCCGTGGATCGGTCAATTTGGACCAATCAGCGGGGGCTTAACGTAACGGCTCCGCGGACGTAACGTAACGGCTCTTCGGGATTGGTCCATTTCGTTCCGGGTACCGCTTGACATCATGCCGTACCCGCAACGAAATGGAAGACTCAAATGGGCAGTGACGTATCTCCAACGAGGCGTTTTGGGGAGGTATTTTCTGTGTTAGAGTTTTACTCGCTACAGGGTGTACTTTGAGGGTTTTGACTCTGCACACCGTTTACATGCATAAAAACCTTCATAACACACAAGGGGACGGGTAATAACCGGAAAAGCATGACACCTCTCCTTTAAAACAAAGAAAAAAGACTTATAGTTTATATGATTACACAAATGATTTGTTTGCAACTTCTAGTTTTATTTTTGAAATTACATTTATTTTGCTTGCTTTTTCTCTTAAACTCTTAGTTTTGCTTGATTCTGAGAAAGTGTTGCTTTATCTTTATGAAACAAAACTAATCCCATACTTATTGCAGAACCTGGTAAAGGTGGAGCAAATCTTAACTACTTTACAGAGAATATGCGTACTAGAGTATTATTACTTGTTGTTCTGTTTATGTTTTTAATGTTTCATGTGGAACCTACTTGAGCAGGTCTCCATTGAAAAAGAGATCAATGATCTCAATGGGATACAACCTGAATAAATAAAGGTGTGAAATGAAAATGAAATGATTATTTATTTATCTAAAATGGCTGTTTTTATTTTCATAAAATGTTGCAATTTCTCCAGTGTTTAATTATATTCTGGATTTTGGCATTTCTAGAATTGTTGTGATATCTCACAGGCACCAGGGTTTTAAAAACCCTGGTAAACAATTATGCGATGAGAGAGCTCTGTAAAAACAAAGCTGTCTGACGGTCTATTTGACACGATTTTCCTATTTTTGGAGTAATAATAACGTTTTTGACGAACAGAATTATGGTTTTCTGGCATCACATTAAAATGTTACAGGAACATTGGCATTTTGGTATGTTACCTGTTACCCGGTTTAGACCAAACCCTCGGTACTTAATTCTATTATTCCAAATGTTCATGACTTTTTCAATCAATTTGTTACTAATGAGTTCAAGTATCAATACATGTTGTTGAATTACTTTGTATTTTTAAAGCACAGCATTTTGCATTTGCAGTATGATAGATGGAGGAAATGGAAGTATCTTTTGAGTTTGTTTGCTATGGGTCCTTAATGAGTCTGAACGAGTGTGAACATGATATGCACCAAACACCAAGGCAATTTCTTGTAAGTGAATAAACTACATAGCAATTAACCTCTATCTGATTACAAGCCAAGTACCTCAACGTTGTAATTAGTATAGTTTCTCTTGACCTCTGTAAAGTTAGCTAATGCAAGCTAACCGTTGCTCCATACTGCTATGCCAAACAACAAAGAGAGAAGCATTTATATGATGGCAATCATAACATTTTCTCAAATGACTCACAGGTTAACACATATGTTAAAATACATCTAATGTCAGCAGCACAAAAACATTTTAGCACCAGCTTTGTCTCATCCGAAATTATAAAAAATATAGTTTTATTTTTTATATAAGCTACCTCTAATTTGTGTAATGTTGAATGCAGCTTATAAATCTTCCAGGCATTTGCAATCACTTTGTGTATTTGGGCACGGCTGGCAGTTAGAATCAATCTTTTGCAAATACTGTGTGGGAGTTAGGACAGACCATAATAACATTCAGAGATTAAATGGTTGGTGTCTGTGTCCCATATGTTTACCAGTGACTGCAGGACATAGTTTACCCTGGGCTCTAATGGCCTCACTGGAATGCAAAATGCAGCTTTTGCCATTTGTTTTTGTTTATTTTTGGCCTCCTTAATCCAACCAAACTGGAATGAAATGCCTTCGATGGCTCAATTAGGCTGCTTGGGAAGTTCTTCTTTGGACCGAAATTGTCTTTTGCTGCCAAACTATAAAGGGAGTTCTGCCATTATGATGAGGAAAGCACACAAAAATACACAGAGCAATCAAATACCAGAAAATGACTTTTGTAAAACATATCAAAGCACAAATAATTCCTCTCCACTACAAGCCCGGCTCTGAATATTCTTTTAAAATGACGTCAAGCAGAGATTTAAAGGTCTATAAATGTATCTAAACATGGTGTTTACCTGACCTACTTTCACCTTCATGTGCTATACACATTGGTGCAAACATCAAAGTGTGATTGTTTATTAGAGAAAAAATAGGACAACTCAATTAAAACCAAAGCAGTGACAAACAGAAGGTGTTTTGAGCCACTTAACAGCATAATCCAGACAAACACCAGCTCATTTACACACTCATCTCATATGGAAAGAAAAAGTAATTAAATGACAGATTGGCCCATTGCAGTACCTTTAACAGATTGATACATTCATATGGGTTTTACTACTTTAATGACAAGGTGTTTGTAACTTAGTCTCTTTTAATATTGTTTCAGCAGGAGATCAATGCTTTCCATGCTGTTGTTCAAGTAATTAAAGATATCAAGGTGTGAATGCAATTACTATGAAGCTAACTTTCATTTGATTTTCTTTGAAGTGCTCCCCCTCTGCGGTGTGTTCTATGCACCTGTTTGTCTGACTATTCACAGATGCTTAATGTCTGTTTGGAAACATATCCTGGTGTCGTTCCTTTTGCATCCTCCACTTCCCAAATGTTTGCAATTCCTTTATTGTGTGCATTTCCTCACGCTCTGTGTCCTCCCTCCTCCAGTGACCCGGAAATTGTTTCCCCTCTGCCATCATGGAGGCTTCTCTGAGGAGAGAGGAGAGAGGAGGCTTCTGGGGGAGCTCCGTGTAAGGAAACACAGGAGTATCCTACACGACACAATGAAGTTGTTAGGCGGCAGACAGTTTGAAGCAGTCTACAGATGGTAAGTAGGACCTCAGTTACATGCTGAGATGTAATGTTTCACAACCTTATGTGTGTGATAAAGAGTTTATAATATATATAGGACCATTTGTTTCCAAATTGTTGGGGTATTACACAAAGCAGCATTGTTGTTTTATTTACAATACACTTGACCTACATACTTTCTTATGCTTCAATGTGGTGTATAACAGAGTTTACCACTGAATTAGTTGATTTTTAATTTAATGGCCGAGGAAGAGAAAGGAGGTTTATCAACCTTAAAAGTCAGCCCACCTTAACTGATCTGAGCCGAGGTTGACTCTGACTTCGAGGCTGTCCTGCTTCACTTAATTCAGAAGACAAGACATGAGGCGTTGTTGCCTACATACCCAGACAATTCAGCCTTAAACACACTGAACAAAAACTTTGACAGTTGTGATGTGTAAACGGTAACAAAAACAGCAATAACAGTAACAATACAAATGTTGAACACTCTTCATATCTTAATCAATATAAACCGTACCAGTCAGTCTCTCAGTTAGTACAGCTATGCAGCATATCATAAGTATTCTGTACTGGAGTTTCTCATTTGGCAGCTTCAGCTCTCATCTTTGCTTCTCTTGCTCACATCCTCACCCAAGAAGCTATGAGGGGAAATAGAGATGCAAGTGAGAGAAGCGAGGATGTTTGTTAGCATAGTAAAAGCACCTAGATGTAGGATGTAAACCCTGCAGTGTATCCAGGCTCAAAGCTCAGCACTGTAACCAACCTGTCATCTACAATTACATCTGACTCGAGCCTGTACACGACCTGACCCGACCCGTTCATCTTAGACCCACTACCTGAATCGTACACATTATGCAACAGGCTCAGGGCTGGCTGCTGGTGGAGGCACAGGTTAGGGGCACACATGGCTGTGAGACTCTGGGAATAACAAAGATATGTGGAAATATTTACACAAGATTGTGATGTGATTGCCAAGGCACAAAGTAGGGCTGCTCGATTATGGCAAAACTCATAATCTCGATTATTTGGGTCAATAATTGATATCACGATTATTAAAAACGATTATCCATTTACTTTGAAAACATCAATTTATTGGAGAATTTTTTTTTAACAGTATGTTTTTAACAGTTGATTACCCTGAACTTTAAGTATAATTCAACTGAAAAACCAATAAAAAAAAAATGTAATTTGAAAAAAAAAAAAAAAGTAATAATAATAATAAAAGAATTATCGTTTTATTTCGATTACGTTGTTTTCGTAATCGTTGCAAGCCATAATCGTAATTGCGATTAAAATACGATTAATTGAGCAGCCCTAGCACAAAGTCACAAATAAAAATATAAATATAAAAGTGCAGTGACTGACAAAAAGGCTCGCCTTAGGCCCCGGCTCCACGAGGACAAATACGGCAAAACGCATCGGAGTAACGCAAATGCAACCGCAAAAAACCTTCCGTCCCCACGCAATATACACCGGATTGTGTCAAGCTCCACGAGACGGCTCCGTTTACATCCAAACGCTGGAAAAGCTGCAGTACATATGCCGAACCTGTACGTGGCGCTGTAACTTCCTCCACAAAAGCAGCAACTTCCTCCACAAAAGCAGCGAAGAAGAATGGTTGTCATGGCTGCACTTCTGTGTATTCTCCACGGTGGGGGCCGACAGAACCGGGCAGAGTTTTTCGCCGGTCAGCGTGTGTTAAAGTTGAAATCTTCCGGACAAAATTATAAAAGTGCCGGTCAAAGGTCTTCATTGTTATTTATTGAGCTTTAAAACAAATGAATAACGACGATATAATGATATATAATCATCAAATACACGGAGCCTGTCTCTTTTTCCTCTCTTCTGACAGCGTCAGTGTCTGTCTCATGCAGCAGCTGATCCTGTAATGAGTGACCCGACAGTAAAAATAAACATATTTATAACTAGTTTAGGTAGTTTGAGAGGTAATTAAAATAGCTAAGGGTGATGATCTGACTTGAAGTGTGTGTTTTGCTCCCGCTGCATCACAGCGGCAGGAGCTGCGTGTCTCCGTCCTGTCAGATTAGACTTCACTCGCGTTTATGTCCATATCGAGATAAAGATAAATAATCTGAATTCAAGGAGGAGCTCCTGTAGATGTTGCACAAAGAACTGTAGCATGGTCAGTAGCGACTGGAGCACGATAGCAACCCTGCGGGGGAGAGGCGGGGCTATGAAAACGAATGACCGTATAGGCGACTCCACGGCCCCGTTGGACCCCCCAGAGCGCTCCGTTCCCAGATCTATCCACCTTTGGATAGATTGTCGTTTGCGGGGTCTGTTTCTACGTTTCCCTTACGGCGTCGTCGAGCTTAGAGGGCTATACGCATGAGAAATATGCGGATTCAACCCGTTTTCGTCCTCGTGGAGCCGGGGCCTCAAGCTCTTGTAGGCTGATGATATCAGATTCAGAAATCCTTTATTTGTCCCGCAACAGGGACATTTACATTAATTATACATTTATTTACATAAAGTGAGGAGAATAGACTTGCATATTAAACAAACAAGAACAATTACTAAGTATGCACATGTAAATAATATATTATTATATTATATAAAATAACACAGTAAGTACAAAACTAAAACAAAATAGCAAATAAGTACACCATGGTAAAAAATAAACAGTTTATTTATTTTTAAGAATAAAGTGACAATATTGAATTAAAGAGGTAGCTGGTACTGTATGCCAATTGTAAATAAACTTAGAGAAAAAAAAAAAGTGAAACTGCAGTAGGGTATATTGCACTTTATGTATATTGCGCAAATGTTTATATTAACAGACAGAGTTATTGTACCGGGGTATATCAGTCTATGTGTGTGGGGGGACTAGGGGCCGTGGTGGTTGTACAGTCTGACCGCTGCAGGAAGGAAGGACCTGCGGTATCTCTCCGTGAGACACCGCGGGTGCAGCAGCCTGTCACTGAAGGAGCTGCACAGTGCGGACAGGGTGTCCTGGAGGGGGGACACACATTGTCCAGCAGGGAGGACAGCTTGGCTCCCACTGTCCTGTCCCTCACCATCTCCACAGTGTCCAGAGGACTCCCCAGGACAGAGTTGGCCTTCCTTACCAGTCTGCTGAGTCTCTTCCTGTCAGCAGCCGAGATGCTGCTGCCCCAGCAGGCCACACCATAGAAGATGGCTGATGAAGAAGAAATAAGAAGAAGGTCTGTAGGAGGGCCCCCTGCACCCCAAAAGACCTCAGTCTCCTCAGCAAATAAAGTCTGCTCTGTCCCTTAAACAGAGCAGCAGAGGGATCAGATCAGTCCAGTTTATTGCTCAGATGAACACCCAGATACTTGTAAGATTTTAAATTCTCAATGTCCATTCCCTGGATGTTCACATCTCAAGTCCACCACCAGCTTCTTGGTCTTCCCTGCGTTGAGCTGGAGGTGGTTCCTCTGGCACCAGAGGGTGATGTTCTTAGTCAGTTCTCTGTACTCCCTGTCGTCCTCATTAAAGATGAGGCCGACGATGGCAGAGTGGACAGAGAATCTACAGTTTGGCAAGTAGTGTTTGTATTTACTCGTTATAAGCACTTCAGTTGGTTTTTGCATCAGCACATGATCTGGTCGCCTTTTTTTGGTAAAGCATAATATCAATGCTCAAACATTCTCGCACGTCCGCAGACTACTCTGGTGTTGTGGTTCACCGCAGTATGGCTGCTCTGTATTCCTTTCAAGACAAATTGACCCTGCTTTGGAATTACTGCAGCAAGTGCATTATGTGTCACTACAAGCATGTCATTCTACCTAAAGGCTATGCAGCATCCGCACTACACTGGATGCAGCAGTCCGCCGGCCATACTGGGATGATTGGATTGAAGCAGTGATTCCAGCCAGGACAGCTTAGGCAGCGTCATGCCGCAACTAGCATCGATCACGGATGGAGTCTTGACAGATGCTGAAAAAGGCAAATGCTCAAATGGTTTGCCTCCCCCCCCCCCCCCCCCCCCTCCATGTTAAGACAATGGTGTTAAACACTGCTCTCACTATTGCTTTTATTGTGGTAAATATTTTTGTCCTTTTTTAGAATCCAAAGCTTTTTTGCCACAGTTGAGGGACTTACTGCAAAAGGGCCCCTTTTTTAATTATTATGTTTGTAGGGGAATTCCTAATTTGACACCGAAGAGTGTAGTGGCGGATTATGCATAATAGAATGTTCAAAGGCCACTTAGCGTACGAGGCGAATTCGAGTATTGACTCGCGTAAACTTTAGGAAATCTAGATACCTTGCATCGTTACATTCAATGCTGTTATCCTGGTGGCACCTTTTTAAGTTGGAAAGTGATCTGGTGCCCCCGTATTGTATTTACCCTCCCTCAGAGAGCCTGTGCACGTCTCTGCTGCTCTAACTGGTGCTGTGTTCCTCTTTTTGACATCTGGACATTTCCAGGAACACCACATGGGTCTCTTGGAAGTCCTCTACACCTGCCCTCTCTTCTCTGTCTGTGGGTAATTGCTGCTCCTCTGTGTGATGTATGTCGTGTTACTGTACGTGTCTGCAGCGCGGCTGCATGCAGAATTCATTACTCGGCTCCCCTGGTCATACGCAGCGAGAGAGAAACTGCTCTCGCTGTCACTGGTCAACCAGGAAAATCCATGAATCTGTAATTATCCTGTCATCTGTCTGTCTCGCTGCCATTTCTGTCCTTGGTCTGTATTTATTCTTTCTTCACCTGTCTGTGTCTCAGTTTAGTCTGTCATTCACTCAGCCTTCTATCCTCCTACTCTTTATTTGGAAAGGCTTTTTTTAACTACCATCCTCTTCCTTCCTTCGCTGCTGTTCCTGTTCTCCACATCTGAAAATAACACGCATATTTAAAATCATTGCAACAACAGATGACTGATGCTAACTCAGGTGAATTTGGAGTAAACTTCCCACCCATACTTTCTTTCCCCCTCCTCTCACTCCCTATCCTTCCCACCTGTCCCGCTTCTCTTCCTAATTACATCCCCTCTCGTCTTTCTCCTCAGGGTGCGTTTTGTCTCTCGCTGAGCTGTGACTTAGTGTGTTAATTACTTCACAACCTACATGGAAAGGTGCCGAGGCATGCAAACAATTCTCAATAAGATTCCCGAAGAGAGAAACAAACCAAGGCTGAGCATATATCATACTGATATATTTTCCTATTACCCACCTGTGGCAGGCTCTGTGTGAGTGTGTGCAGCAAAGTGGGGGCGAGTCCTTCAAGGGCAAAGAGAAGACTCTCGAGCATTATGAACACGGGAGCATCCACGCTCTCAAGGCCCTGCAAGCGCTATCTTTAATTTATCGCTATGTTTTATTAACCAGCAACTCAATTCAGGCCACCGAGCCACAAACAAGGCTCTGTGTGGACTAGTGTGCCGCGTCCGGTCTACTTTGTAGGTCACTTTGTAGGGCTGCCACTAGGGCTGGGCTTTATGGCCTGTAAATAATATCTCAAAATGTTTTGACGATGTATACGATATTGTTCATCACGATATTTTGAAATCCCTTTCCATAACCATCACATCAATATTGTCATCCTATTAGTAACTAATAATATTAATATTATTTTGTATATTGATTAATGGCTTCTATTGGAACAGTTTTTAACTTGCGTGCAAATAGTTTTTATATTAAAGGTCCCATGTCATGGCCATTTCTACTGATCAGAATTCCGTTGTTGAGGTCTACTAGAATAGATTTAAATTGTGCAATTTTCCAAAATCACATTGGTTTCTCATACAGCATCTCTGTATAGCATGTGTATTCACTCTCTGTCCTAAACGGCTTGTTGGAGCTCCTGCCCCCCCCCTCCCTGTGAGCCCAGTGTGCTCTGATTGGTCAGCTCGCCCACTCTGTTCTGATGAGTCCACCACCGTTACAGCGGAACATCAGTGATTATGTGTTACAATGGCGTTAGCAACCAGAAAATGACACCAGCAAGTACAAACAGATGAGAATGATGCGTGGGGTCTGGGTGCCGTGTTGGCGGGACGTTGTGGGGCTCGCTGCAGGAGAGGACAGTGTGAGCTGGCTTGCTGGTGTTGTTTCCTGGTTGCTGCGTGGGGTCTGCGGGACGGCGGGACACAGCGAGGCCCGGCCCGAGCTTGTGGGTCTGTGTGTGTGTTGAGACAGCTCGCCGTGTCCCGCTATCTCAGGCTGAGTCCAGGCTGAGAAATCCGCGGAACTGCAGCTGAGAAAAATAAGGCTGGCTGAGTGTGAGTGTGTGAGGAGCTCCGCGGATTGGTCCATTTGGATCGTCGTTACGTCACTTGGTTCCCGGAAGAAAAAAATGGAGAAATAAAATCTCCAACGAGGCGTTCTGGGGCAGCATAGACAGGTCTTTTCTGTGTTAGAGTTTTACTCGCTACAGGGTGTACTTTGAGGGTTGTGACTTTGCAGACCGTTTACATGCAGAAAAAGCTACATAACACACAAGGGGACGGGTAATAACCGGAAAAGCATGACATGGGACCTTTAAGACATCAAGGTGCTGTCAGAGAGCTGAACTAAAGCAGGCCGTATGATTGTGAAGATGACTCAACAAAGTGAAGTAAATGCCTCTCGACTGGTGGCTGGTGTCTTGCTCTCAGTTTAGTGAGCGCTCGATTTAATATGCAGCAGTGTTATCTTTGTACGCATATTTGCCCAATTCAACTCCTGCTGTAAATAGGCGGGCAATTGTTTGTGACATATACGTGTGAGGAGCAAAACGCCAAGTCAAAAGCCGGAAGCTTGAAAATAAATGACGAGACGATTTGTACTGTATTTGGAATATAGTCATTTCATGTATCTTACGTAGAACAAATGTAATCACATTTGAGTGTCATAAAAATGGTCATCCCTGTTTCTTAAAGGTGATGTCTTTTTAAATGTCTTATTTTGTCATTACAATATCCAAAGATAAGGTCTTTAATGTGATATAAAACAAAGTGAAAGCATATTTGAAAGGCTAAAAACAGCATTTTCTCATACTTTAAAAAAAGGTCTCTCATACATTTAAAAAATCCCTAATTGATTATTAAAACAGTAAGAGATATTTTTTGTAAAGCAACTAATCAATTAGTCAACTAATTATTGCAGCTCTATCAGTATGCAGAGCGGCGGTCCTGCTGATTCATTGTTTTATTTTTTTTTACCAGGATAGAGTTGAGGTCAGGGTATCACCATGTTTTGTGGTGAGAAAATATATCGTAACTCCTCTCTCAGGGCATCCTATTATCAGATGTCATAGTGTGTATGACATACTGCCCCTCTGACCCTGAACACACAGTCTCTGTCTCATTAATTCATGGCCTTCAACTCAGGATTGAATTACAGCTGCTGTTAGTGCAGGATTCACTTTGACAATATCCTTTGCTGTTGACACACACTCTAAGATCAGCTTCATTTCACAGGCATATAACATAGAATTCAGGATATCCTATCAGTGTTTGCTATTCCACACTTTGCTTTCTGGTATTCATAATTCATTGCGACCGCTGAAAAGTGTCAGATCTATCTGTATATACTTTTTTTTCTGGATTCCTTTTCATCCCTCCATCACTTGCTTCCTTTCCTCAGTTGCATGGGGACAAGTGTCAAGCGTAAATAGTGATATTGAATTACTGATGTCCTCTCCGGTATATTCCCACAGACGCGTCATTAAAATCCAATGCGCATGGCATCGGCGGTGAGATCAAAGGCAGCAGGATTGGGGATGCAGGCCCTTTAAGAGCGGCAGAGTGGGGAGGGCTCTTCATCCATAAAACATGAGTTTATTCAGTGGCCGCGCTGAGACATGGTTAGGAGCGCCTCTGCACTCCAGCGTGCTCTCACTACAGGCAGAGCATCCCCGTCCGAAAACAAGCGCTTCACACAGACGCTGAGGCATGGACGCGCAGAGAAGAAAAGGATAAAACCGGAGCGTGGGGAACGGCAGAAGAAGAAGCAACAGCAGAAGAGTGAATAAGGAAGAAAGAAGAGCTTCTGAACAAGATCAGAGAGAAAGTGACGGCGCGGTAGAGGACAGTACACAGGTGCATCCAGGCGGAGAATGGGCAATTCCTCCTTCCCAGGCATGTCCCCTCTCTCTCCGTCCATTCTGTAGTTGCAGGTATTTCTAACTTGAGTGCCCTTCTCTGACGCGCTGGGGGTGCTGGGAAACTACTGCTGGGTGCCTCCGCTTTCTTCTTCAGTGTGATGCTGTGTGTGTTTGCTGCACATCTGTCTTTGCCTGCATGATTCTCAAACATGCATCACTTTACAGAGTTAAAGAACATCCGTGGAACTTCCCCCACCCCCCCCAAAGCTGTACTGCACTGTATGAATATATAACATGTGGAAGTTACATTTTTTTTATTTGAGATATAGCCTCTAGGTTATCCTGTTGTAATGCTCAGTTTGAAATGCTACAGCACATTTGAAATGCATTAGAAGTGTGTTTTGCATTTTAGTGCAGATATTGACCAGACTGAGTGTGTGATGGGACCGGGGGGTGTGAGTGTGTTATGGTGTCAGTTGTGTCTGGCAGCCGCGCTTGTTTACTGCCTGTGCGGATGGGAGACGGTTGATGTTCTGGCTCTCTGCGGTTGGCATCTGGGGCAGCATGAAAGGGAGCTATTGAAGGATTTCCAGAAGTGCTGTTGGTCAGAGAGATGGAAAGAGTGAGGCAGACAATGAGGCCAGTTTATAGCCTGTTTACTGGATGCTGCAGCAGTTTGAAATATAGAAGCACTGATAAAGACAGCTGCAACATCAAAAACAAATTTGCATCGGAAACATGGAACTCAAATATTCCTCTTTTTTTGGGTGGAAGATTTTTGGGTGGGGTTGTCCTCCTTTAAAATCTGCAGTTCGTGAATATTTATATAATTATCTTTTTAGATAATTACATTGAGAGCTAAGCATTATTTTTTCTGAAAACTAAATTGTCAACTAATAAACCGGATATAATAATAATGTTTTTAATCCATTCCCCTTTTTAGATGTGATCAATAGATTTAAAACATTTAGAGTCAAATTTAAATTGGAGTTGCATGAAACAATTAACATCATAAATAAATCACAAATTAATCCAAAAAAAATGACCCTAAAGAGAAAAGTATAAAGGAACTATGGCTACTTGATTATGCCAAAAATCCTAATCGTGATATTTTGGTCAATATTGAGGTTTTGATTATTTCATGATGATTCCTCATTGACTTTCGAACCCTTATGCATTTATTGATAAAAAAAGTGTCATTTTAACTTTTTGAATGTTCTAAACATTATATTCAGTTTTTGTTATTGTAACTCATCAGACACTTTCAAACCAAAATGTTTCGAGAGAGCTCAAGTGCTTTTAACCTTCCCTGTTGGCCAAAGGCTCTCTCACACACACACACATCAGTGGGGCTGTAATGTGGTCGCAGCTCACCACAAAGAAGACGCACCTTGCTCTGGACAAGGAAAGCTGGTAGTCGGCTTGACCCAGGGGAGATACCAATATGCCTTCCTACACTGTGACAAGTGTTCAGTTTTAGTCATTTATTCTCGCTCTTAATGCTTTGTGTTGTTACTACTGTTGGTCGTTTAGTTAATACTGAAGTTAGCCCGCTGCAATGGTATGCATTACAGTGGCCACGGCCCTGCCCTGCTCGAGTTGAAGGAAATTAGTCAGCATTGCAGCACTTCCGGTTTGTTCTTCTCAAAGTCAGTTACTTTTTGAATGACCCTTTGGCCTGAAATAAGATATGTAGTAAACACAAGCTGAACATATATTTTCACATTTTGTTTTGTCATAAAAATGTATGAGTAAATACATACCCCAATGGTGAATATCTTAAGCTTCTATTTGTCATTAAAACGTTGTCTGCTAACAAGTGACTAAATTAGACAGAACATTAGCTGCCTTTTAGCATAGCGATGGTGACCTGAAGTCATGCCACCATGATATAGCCTAATGTTGGCTTATAGCTAAACATTAGTTTTATAGCCGCCTTTAGCTTAGTGGTGGTGACAAGAAGTCATGCGATTGTGATATCATTAAAAGATTGACTGGTGTTAGCTTTTTACTACCGGCGATTATTTAGTCTTCCTGCTAAAAAAACTTGTACGAGTTTGAAATGTTTGTTTGCCACAGATACCATAGACTTTTTGTGCAGGGAAAACTTGCAATGCTAACTTACAGGTCGGCCTAAAATATGTAATCTCTGCATCACTATAATGCTTATACAATGAAGAGCAAGGACATTTTACCTGCTACCACATTTGTTTTCGACATCTCAATACAATGGGAAATCAAATATTCCCCTAATGGGAATATGGTTACATTTAATTTGCATCTTGCTACCATATACGACGATGAATATATTTTATTCAGAAGCAAAGAAGTGTGAGGATACTGCAAATACTTTCACAATGCCTGGTTGATACACCAACCTTCTAGATTTTTCAAAGATCACCTGGTATTTATCTTCTCTCAGGAGAGAGGCACAGACTTGCTGCAGACTTAACTGACAGTAGGCTGCCAGAGTGCAAAATGGAGGTGGACTATCTTTAATCGGTATTGATTTAAATGATACTCATCTTCACCCTCCGACACGCTGCACAAATCTTTGTCAGAGAAGGAAAAATACTCTGGTGTCTTGAACACGTTGGGGAAGAAATACCAGCTATCTCAAAATTCGACGTTGTTTGATATGAGGCTTGTCACATCCTGCATGCCGTCTCCCCCGGAAATTGCTGAGAGGATTAAATCTGAACGGAGCGTTTTGAAACACAGAATATAGAGTCACCCTTGAACATCTCAAACTTATCTTCTTTGTGCCGCATGACTATGTGAGTCATCTCACCTCTATGAGATGACAAAGCCCTCCCCGGCTCCCCAGGGGGTGTCAGAGAGGCGGGTGGTGGTGGTGTTCGTGCAACAGATCAAGCATGTTGGAATCACAACTGGGGAGAAGAAGAGAAAAGAAGAGGCAGGGTGGAGGATCTTTTAGAGCAGCAGCCAAACGGCAGTTTTCCCATGTCAGCCTAATCAAACTTGTTGACACATGGAAGGATATGGAAGGGAGACAGAGAGAAAGAGATGGAGGGCAGAGAGGAGGAGATGAAGGGCAGTGAGGAAGCTGCCGAGCGCAGTGTGTCGACATCACAGGGCTGATTGATGCCGAGCCACCAGGTGAGGGCGACTATAATATTGACTCAGGAATATCTTTTCCCCTGAGAAGCTGCTTCGCACTCTGACATTTAGAGACTCTAATGCCGTTTCATCCTTGATCTTGCTCTCTCTGACTTCTATTAGAAGTCAAAACAACATTTCCCAGAAATGTTGTTCCAAGCAGCGAGACTGCAGGGACCCCAACGCAGCTTTCCACACCAGAGACTTCTTTATTTCTGTTGAATGTAAAAGAAGGTAACGCTTCAACTGACAAATGATTTCATAGTAAAGTAAAAGTTTAAAATGTTCCACTCTGCTCAACCTTCTAATATATAAAGCTAAAACGGCTGACAACCCCCTTCCTATCAATAATCAATTATCAAGTCTTTTACTTTTTTATGAATTAGATTTTATAACCTACTTAATAATCATTGCATCTATCCATATCCTTCATAGACTAAGTAGAGATGCCCTTTTGCAATTTACCATATATATTAAAGTAGCATAGAATAGCTTTTACAAAATCCAATAGGTTTGATAAATTAAGAAATAAATAACACCTTTCCTTTAGGGAGTTTATTTGGGTTTTTCTGTATGTAAATGGTCTGCAAAGGCCAAAGCTCCCTCAAGAGGAGGTTTCTCCCCAACACACCGACGTAAGCATGACATATTGGTTCTTGGTTCTTGCCGGGCAGCCAAGTGGGGCCAGCTAAGAACCGGTTTTTGGTGCTTAGAGCTGGCTCTGCTGCGGTGGAAACAGGAAGAACCGGAGCTTAATCAGGCTCTAGCCCTGGAACCGGTTTGGTGGAAAAGCAGCATAAGCGGTTGACCAACAGAGCTGGCCAGCTAACCAATCAGAGCAGACAGGGCTCTGGTTTCAGACAGAGGGTGAAAATAGGTCACAGGCAGTATGAGAAAAATAAAGAGCTTCTTGAACATCAAAGTAGGGCTGCTAGATTATGGCAAAAATCATAATCACGATTATTTTTGGTCAATAGTGATATCAATATTGACCAAAAATAATCGTGATTATGATTTTGGTCAATATTGATATCACAATTATTAAATACGATTATTCATTGACTTTGAAAACATCCATTTAGTGAATTTAAAAAAAAAAAAAAAATAGTAATTTGAACAGTATGTTTTTAACAGTTGATTACCCTGAACTTTAAGTATAATTCAACTGAAAAACCAATACAAAAATAATAATGCATTTATATCTACATTTAAATAAATAATATCTAAATAATAAATACCAATAAAGATCAACAAATATTTTCGAGCGCACTTCCACAACCTACTAAACATATATATAAATATGATAACTAATGTCACTCACAACCTGTAATGTTTAATGTCTAACCCTGCACACGCAGTCCTCTTTTTGGTAACCCCTTATCCGGAAACAGGAAGTAGTGAGCTAAGAGGCTCCGGCTTGACGAGGTTAGTAGAAGTTGACTGTACGCTAGAGACCGGAGAATAAAGACACGGCAACTAAAGCTTCCCTTGTAACGTGTTTATATGGATTTATTAAACAGACTGCAAGTCACAACACAACCTGGCAGAGAGGGCTTTTAGGGAGGGGTGAAAGCGCATGCGCGGGCAGGATGTATAACGCAAGACAAATTGAGAGCATCATTGCGAAAGGGAATGCAGCAAAAATTATCGTTTTATTTCGATTACGCTGTTTTCGTAATCGTTGCAAGCCAAAATCGAGATTAAAATACGATTAATTGCACAGCCCTACATCAAATCATGGAAACATATCACAGTAGAGGCACAAAAAACTAATATATACCTGAAAAATTAGCATAATATGTCCTCTTTAGTACTAAAAGCCAAAACACATTCAGTCATTATTTTTTATTGATTCCTCTGGTGCCATAGGAATGGATATTTTTTTATGATTCTTGCTGAAAAAGCAGAGTCCCTTGGTAAAATATAACAAATAATAGCGAAACAGACACAGTATGAATAATCTTTGCATTCATTTAGCTTTATTGTGTATTGCTTTACAATCAGAGAACATACTTTCTCTTTATATGAGATGATGCAGTTTGTTTGCTGTCAGGCGTCTATCGAACTACGCAAAGAGAAGAACATATTTTCCCTAAGATTTCAGCCCTTGTTGTCTTCAAAGATCTGTCTGTAGCCATTTCCTCTGTGTGCAGCTGGTACTAATATTGATATGATCAAGTGTTAGCTGTGACACAGCTGCAGAAGTATAGATCCTCCTGTCTGAACGAGATGTCCTGAGTCCTGGGGCAATTGGTTTTGAGTAGATTGCAGGCACCTGTGTAGCAGCGGAGATTCAGTTTCCTGTTCAAGGACACAACAGTACTTCTGCTCATCCCTGCTGCCTGTTTTGCACTTGCTGCTCAAATGTGACCTATAAATCACACATTTTGAGTTTCTACAGTTTGAAAGATGAGATACCTCGCTTTCTTAACATTTAAGCAATATATGTCGCATAATCATGATGACTGTAAATGAGCCATGAGGAGAAAAATACTTTGCAAATATGCAGTCAATTTTGCATTCAATTTAGCAGGGACTGTTCCCCTTTCAAAAATCAATTTATTATCTGAATATGTTAAGAGTTTGAATTCTGAAAGCCAAGACATCGCTTGTTTTAAACCAAATTACGGTGGCCGACAGGTACAAACGTTTTACAGCGGCCCAAAACATTTTCAAAAGGACAAAAGCACTGCAGACCAGAGCACTTGTTTATATTCAGGATTATAAAGTAGACCAACTGTCACAGTAACTGGAAACAAATCTAACATCTAAGTTTTATGGGCTTATTTGAACAATGTGATCACATGATTCCTTACGATATTATTGCAGATCTGCTGTAAGCTAGCTAGCTCACATTGCTAACCAAACAATTATGTAATAGACTAAAGCCCCGGCCACACGAGGACGATAACGGTCGTATCTGCTACAGTTCACTATCAGATAGACGGTTCGGCCACACGAGGCCGACATGGAAACGCAGAAAACGATAACGATAACGGGTCCCAAGGTGGGTAGATCTGCAAACGAAACGCTCTGGGGGGGGCAAACGGCTCCGTGTTTACGCCTATACGATCATTTCCTGATAACGTTGAAGCAATAGCCCCGCCTCTCCCCTCCTCTCCTGATCAGAGATCAGCTGCTGGGCTGTCAGAAGAGGGGGAGGAAAAGAGAGGCTCCGTTTTTTATTCTTATATTATTATATAGAGTCGTTATTCATTTGTTTTAAAGCTCAATAAATAACAAAGAAGACCTTTGACCGGCACTTTTCTAATTTTGTCCGGAAGATTTAAACTTTAACGGACATGTTGACCGGCGAAAACAAATCTAACTGAAACTCTGCTGCACGGTCCCCTCGTCCCTTGGAAGAGGCGGAGAGGTGGGTGTTTTTCATCTGCTGGTGGACTACCGGAGAGATTTACAGCAGCAGGAGCAAACGCTTGCCTCGGGGAGGGAGAAAAAGAGCCAGAGCGTCCACAGCGGAGAATAAACAGAAGGGCAACCGTGGCAACCATGCGCAGGAAGTCTTCTTCGCTGCTTTTGTGGCAGGACTACAGCGCCACTTACAGGCCTGGCATATGTACTACAGCATCTCCAGTGCTTTCGAGCGGTCTCGTGTGAACGGACACATTTCTGGTGCCTGTTGCGTGTGGACGGAAGACTTTTTTGATAACGATTGCGGTCCGTTTGCGTTATCGTCCTCGTGTGGCTCCAGCCTAACTCTGCCTAAAGTGACAGTTGGCCAACTTCATAAAACCGAACGCTAACGGCCCCTACACACGGCGGCGTGCGTTGACGCTTCAACGCTTCTGCCCATTCACTTTGAATGGGGTGACGTCACGCTTCGCCAAACTCCATTGTGGGAGCAAAGCGTAGCTTTGCTCGCGTTGCTCGCTTCAAAAGTAGAGCAATGTTCTACTTTTGAAGCTTCGACGGAAGCGTCAGCCAATCGAATCATATGCCAGTACAAGCTCTAGCCAATCAAACCGCTGCTTGTGTGTCTGGGGCGGGAGATTCAGGTGATTGGTTGTTGGTCTAGCTTCAGACATGCCCGCCAGCAAGCGTCAACACACGCCGCCGTGTGTAGGGGCCGTAACAGTCGCTCCATTCACAGCTGTGTGCTCACTTCTTAGTGTCACCTTTTCTGTTGTGTTTTGAGCTACTTGCAGCTTTTTTTATTTTCAGCGTTTCATTTACATTTGCGTCGCTTTCGAAAGTGCAGTTCGTTTCTCACAATGGAAGTGAATTGGGCGGTTGTAGTGCGTTTGCACTCGCGGCCACCGTATAAAACCTCAACATGATCATAACACAAGGTTTTGAAATAAATCTCAAAGGAATTCTCAAGAAATCACATCAGAGTGATTTTGATAGAGGGGGTCATAAATGTGATGGCATGAAAACTTTTGATATAAAATAAGATGAATGTAGTTGTGTTTACTTGGATGACATTATCATAGGACCTTGAGGGCCTTGGGAAAGAACTGGGGATATAGGGTATTACTCTATTTTTAATCTTCCTTCGCCATCCCTATCACACAAAGCAATAAAACATTTACACCACATTACAGCAGAGAGTTATAAACCGTAAATCTCCGTTAATTTGTTTCTCTCTGGCTCTGTAAAGCTGACCGAGGATGATCTTGGCAGTCTGTTAACAGATGTAGTTAAACTTATTCAAAGAAGCCTCATGAACTCTAGACTCTAAACACTGATGCCAGGTGCTTTGAGATGTTTTGCCACTGGGTTGAATATCATGATGAGGAGGGTCACTCACACCGGCACTCAACTTTCAGAATAGAAATGCATGAAGAATCTCCTCACATTTTTTTTTCTAGGGCACTCAAAGCATCTTTCCATCCACTTTGAAATGTTCCTGACTCGACCTGCTTTCGGCCCAGAGTGCACAGATACCCAGATACTTATCTTTACAGGCAGATACTGCTAACATGCAGCAGGACATGCATGGGTTAAAAATCTCCTTTAACCTAAAGTTATTTTTTTTCTCACATTGAAGAACATGTGAGGACTTTGAGAAGAGAATAGAAGATAGTTTTAAAATAGAATATGCTGTTTGTTGTTGTTGACGACTGTCACACAGCACTGCTTGCAAAGGGAGATTTTCTTCTCTAAAAATCATGTCTGATGTCTTTATAGGCAAAGCCCTCTGTCTGAAGACAAATGATATGCAATAAGCTTTGAGCGGAAAAAAAGTCAGACAATATAAAGTAGGATAAAAAAAGAATGTGAAGCAGCCTTTTATGCTTGTGTCATCAGTATTTTTGTATTCCAGCCTCCTGAAGCTGAGTACAAGGGGAAGAAAAATGGAGAGAATAAGCAGAGAGAAGCCTCTCCTCAGAAGGGATGCTGGTTTGCTTTTCTGCTGTAAATCAGCTTAATTGCAGACCACTGCGTCACATTTTTCTCAGTAGCAGCCGTTCCCATTTTCTTCTCCCATCGACAGTTGCTGGACATAAAGTGCTGATAATGACCCCAGGTCTGCTAATGTGGGCACAGTGATGTGTGCTCGTTTAATCTCCTCTGCACCAGAGCAAGGCTGGACGCTAGACAACATGTCTATCGCAGTTTCTAACCAATTATGCATCATTTTGAATGAGCTGCACACATGGTCCCCATCATCAGCTACACAATAGATGTCTGCAGTGTATTATCCTCAGCTGCAGTAGTAACTGACTGACTGAGCACATGTGTGTGTGGTTGACATGCAGCATGATGGCTGACAAAAAGAAAAAGATGGTTGAGAGAGGCATGGCGGGGTCATTTCCAACCTCACAGGTACGATTAAAAAGCTAGAACGCATCTGCCTGCATCAGATACACAAGGGGGGTACTGTATATTGATGAAATTAAGGTCATAAAGTTGTGTGATTTGAGTAGATGCATGTTGGGAAATAGGACTGTGGCATATCTTGATCAGGTGATGGTCAATACACAGCCGGTAAATTGATTAGGTATGCCACTAGGGCTGTGCAATTAATCACATTTCTATTTCAGCAATTTTTGCTTCCAAAGATAATGAAAACGACATAATACCATAGGATGCGATAATACTTTATTTTCAGATCAAGCCTGAAATGTTTCTTTTATTCAACATCAAACCAGGGCAAATATTTCAGACAAGACTCAAGGAAACAGACATTAAACATAACATCACAATCACTGAAGACAACATGTTCAAGACCCTCTAACGTACACTTGACCTAGGATTGAACTCTTTAATCAACATAAAATGGTTATTGGGATGCATTCCTTATGCAATGTTGCTATTCTTTTGTCTGTCTCTTTTGTCTGTGTGTGGGGATTCCAGTCAGTTGCTGCCTCTTTTTAACAGACTGGACTAGATGTTTCTCTGACATTATCAGGTTTCCTTTAAGCATTGTGTTTGATTCTGAAATATTAATTACTAGGGGATTTTGCTGTTCGCCATCGTCTTGTCGGTCAACTCTCCTTACTCTCATCACGTGATGAGTGAAATCTGACTCCTATGTGCTGCGACTCTGCTCTCGGCCTTACTATTGTAGTCAGTCATTAGAATCAGCTTTGAATACACACACTTAGTATTTTACATTGAAGTTTTTTCATTCAATGGACGTGCGCGCTGATGAGTTAAAATGAACTTGGGTTTGATTTATTTAGAAAAAATGCAAAACGACATTGGGAAAGCAATGTCATTGGTTTATTGTATGCCCAAACATATACTACTGCCATAAGCTTAATATTGTTTTTAATTGTCATGGTTTTCCTTTATGGGTTGTTTGGACAGACATGCGTTTAAAGCGCAATGGGCTGCTTCAGGTTCAGTGACAGGATTCAGGTAGTTTGAAACACCGCTTATTGGTTTATAATATTATGAGGAAGGGTTTTACTGCCCTGGAAAGCTATCATCATATTGTATTCTTTTTTTATGACGGCGAGGTTAACCACAGCGTTTAGTAAACCACCTCCAGTGTGTGCTTCTGGCGCGATTTTAAAGCTTGATGATAAAAGTGATAATTCCTCTTTAATCGAAAGGAGGATGGGTTTTGAGTTGTGTGTGAGCCAGGCTCTATCTGTTCATGACAAAGGCACCAGGGTAAATCCTACCTCAGGACATGGTGCTGTAGTCGCATGGTGTACTCCTCAGGCTGCGGAGATATCAGATCAACTGTATTGATCCCACAAGAGTCTTGCACTTCCTTTGACATGACACAAGATGCAAACATTTTAGCATTTTCAAAATGAAAATCAGAGCTCCAAAAAAAAGGCCTATACTGTATGTTTGCGCTTTCTGTGATTTTCAGAAACCTCTTTTTTCCTATAGTCTTGTAGGTAACCAAAAGTCCAAATGGAATGGGTAAAGAGGCAACAATTCCATCATATTTGTATTTATCTAATCAAATATTCTGCTTTAATCCATTTTTGTTAGCGTTTAGTCTTTCAAAAACATTTTCGCTGCAGTTAAAAGGCAGACACTGACTATATTCATCAAAGAAACTTATTTAAAAAAAATTCTCTCAAAAGTTGGGCCATTTTGTCTCATGCGCCAATGAGCAGCTCTCATAGGAAGGAAGGAGACCCCGCCTCCGACGCTGTATCCAGTTCTTATTATACATCCATGAGATGGACCGAATCACTCGTCGATATCTTGCCAATCCTTTTATGGAAAGCGCCCCCTGCAGGTATAACAATGTGACATCAAGGAACAACTAAGGATTCATATCATTCATAAATTGTCAAAGTATTGATTTTATGTTTGCAGGAAATTATGATTAATCACCTGTCCACTAAAGTGGACGTCATGCATCACTGGCTATATTTAAACTGCAATTCATACTGGTACTGCTGCTGTTGTTCTTGAAAATACTTCATTTGCAATATCTTTTTGGGCCGTAAATCAATATACTTATGTTATTATAATGTAATTTTAAGTTTGCACATCTTTATTTATCATTTTTTCCAAATGTACATGTCTTCAGTTCAAACTTTAACGCATACTGTCCACCTGAGTGGACATATAAAACATTTTTTTTCAAAATTTGAAATAACTAGATAAAAATAAACTAAAGTTAAAATCTTGTTTTTCATGCCCCAAGAGCAATAAAAACACTTGGTAAAAAAAATCCTGACTGAGGTTTTCATAATTCATGCATGAAAGGGTTTTAATATGGGTTTCTTAACAGAGTACATGACTCCTCTCTCAGGTTGGTGGATTGGAATGAGGATGTTCATGATTTAGTTTTGTAATAAAGCTCCAAACAGATTTAGTCTGTCTGCAGTAAACAGGGAATACGTTAAACAGAATGTCTGAAGAATCCATTGTTCACACATCCCTCTGCAGAAGGTCTCTTTGCTCTTGCATCTTTGTGAGCTTGTTTGGTATTGCAAGAGATGTCTCTGGATAAATGTTTCTGCCATATAAAAGCAAAGTCAGATTCTTACAACAGAAGACATGCCTCTAATGGCCTTTGTTGCAGTTGTTAAGGTACCTTAGGAAAGGCATTTACAACCGTCATGGGGTTGTGGATTTTGCTATGTGTGTTTGAGCGTGTGTGTGAGGGGTTACCTCAAGGTCTTCCTGCTGCTATCACACTGTCTGCATGTCGAGTGCAGTGGGAAATGCATTCAGAGTCTAATTTGACAACTTTCCCTGAAATACTGAATCATAGATCTCCTTATTTTTTCCTACAGCTCTAACTTTTCGTCCTTGATAAGGGTTTGATATTCAGTGACATCCCCGGGAGAGAACAGCCTATCACATGGCATTACTGTGGCAAGTCTATGCACAGAGTGCAGAAAGGAATGGGCACAGGTAAAAAGCGTATTTCTGTGACAGAAGAGAGAGGTTAGAAGATGAAGAAAGTACCTCTGTGTGCTTTATTTGTTTTATGTAGCAGATTTATCAGTGTGAGATTGGTTTGTGCTTCAGGCACAACACCACACAATGTTTGACATATCAGCCATTGACATGCTGGATGTGTAGCCAGAACGGCTCAGACATCATTCATCAGGGATATCAAGTCTTATTTGTTCAAAGCACAGGATTATATGGCAGAATAGGGACTCCGGTTTGTAACTTGAACCACATACAAATTGACTTAAGACGTGTCATCGAGTCTAGATTTATGGCTCAATACGTTTCTACCAATACTGGTACATGTTCAGAGCCCAGCAGACATCAGGTAGAAATGTAATTTGTGAGGTGTGACACCATGGAAAACAGTTCTGCATCACTGCAGCAAGCAGAGAGGTTTCCCACCAAAGGGAAGGGAGAACAACCTGTTCACCTGCTGCTGAGCTGCTTTATCCATGTTAGCGACTGGCTCTTAAGATGGCAGTGTTGCTCTTTCAGTCGCTCCATCACTGCACAGTGAGAGCTATTAGGATGAATGTTTAAGACTTTTTTTTCTAATACCTGCGATACTAATAAGCATCTGTTTTACTTTTTCCTAGTGCAAATCTTGCTCATGCTTACACATGTAACTAAAATAATGGCACAGGGTAAACATTTGACTTGCTAAACATTTTAGCATTTTGATGTTGGCTCTGAATGCTTTACTAAGAAACAGGGGTGTCTTGTTTGACATTTTAACATGGATAAACCAATGTGGTTAGACCCTCGTCCTAACAACATAATGTTCACTTATTTCTTATGGAATCTTAATTAGTTTTGTCACTGTCATCAAAAGAACAACATATTTTTATTTAAGAAAATAACTGTAATTTGCATATTGTGTTTAATCGAAAATAGACAGAATGCATGAAGATATCTGCATCTGCTGAATCTATGTTGGTCACCTTCAATATAAAGTCATTGGAAACAAATTGATTGGCAAAGTCATATTTTAATGATACATTTGAGAGTATACCTCTGGGGTCTGTGGGGACCTCAGTTGGTAGGATTAGAGTAAACATTCAACATCTGATGTGTCTTCCTGTGTCTCTGTATTAAACCAAAGTGTTACCCAAGGATATTAATTTATAGTTATGAATGTAGTATTTGTAAGCACTGCAATATCAAAACATAGCTGCTTGCCTGCTGCTAACACTACCTCCCTAACAATCTTAATCCCACTTTATGCTTCTCTGGAGTTATTTACAGTACATTGTATTTTTGATTGCTCGGAAAAAACGAAATGCAGTTAGCATCTAACCAATAGTGCAAGAGAAGCGATTAGCGTACATTTAAAAATACAACACCTCCACCAAACAAAATGTGTAACACACACACACACACACACACACACACACACACACACACACACACACACACACACACACACACACACACACACACACACACACACACACACACACACACACACACACACACACACACACACACACACACACACACACACACACACACACACTGTATTGTATGAGAGAGGTTCCAGGTTGAATTGAGGCAAATATTTGTAATATTCATGAGAATATTTGTCATTGTTCAAATGATAATAAACAAACATATAAAGCATATATGTCCACTCATATGTTGATAAGAGTATTAAAAACTTGAAAAATATCCCTCTAAGGCAGGGGTTTTCAAAGTGTGGGAAGGTGAGCCTCCCCTCAGAGAACATAAGAACAGCCGCGTCCCCCCCCCCCCTCCCAATTATTATTGCTATTATTATTATTATTATTATTATTGTTGTTGTTGCTATAATGCAGGGGTATTCAATTGCATTTCAAAGAGGTCCAGTGAAAGAAAATGTCATTAAATGCTCAGTTTTGCTGTCTACCTTCCGCCATTTGAAATTACTCCGACTGTTTCTCTCCTTTTGTCTCGTATCTGTGTATGTGTTTGAATCTATCGTGCTGACTCACTGACTGCACCGATTTGATTGGCTGAGTAGCGTCACCTCATTAAAACATTAAACAATCACTTTTTTAAACCTTTTTATCTTTATGTTTTAAACATATTGTATAAAACTCCCCCACTACTTGGACTATTCCTTGCACCCCACTAGAATAAGCCCGAATGGTCTCAACCATATTGCATCAGTAACGTGCACTTGTTGTTATAACAAGATCGCAAGGACACTGGTAGCGATCGGAAAATTGAGTGTTGTTCAGTTTGTGTGTTGTGGAACATGCGTGTGCGACTGTGCGTGCATGAAAATATACCACACACCCAATTACAATTGCATGTTCAATTCACTACCCTGGAAGTTAATAAAGTTGTTAAAGTTGGAACAGCCTGTGGACAGCCGTTCTTCCTTGCATGTCAGTCGCCGACACCTTCTTACAGAGGACAGGCAAATCTAGCTGCAGCACGACCCGTATGTTTTCGCACGCCGTGTTCTCAACACATTTCTTTTTTTAATTTTTAACATTTTCTACATCGTGGATACATCCTTATATGCTCCCGGCAACACACTGAACGTCAACTTTGCCTCCTTATTACACTCACCCCTACTTTAGTGGGAACAATGAGTCTGCGTCTTTGATGCACACAGGAATAAACGCAGATCATCCTCTGGCTGCAGCCTTGACCGGTACTTGCTTTTGATCAAAGTCAATGCGGAAAACCCCCACTCACACAGGTAGGTGGAGGTGAAGGGAATGAGCACTTTTACAGCCTTTTTGGCGAGGTGGGGGAACTCGGTCTCCACAGACAGCCAACAGTGGGCAAGTGTCACTTTACTCATCTTTTTCTCATTATTTTTTGTCTCACGCTGCGCCTCCCCTGAAGCTCTCTGGCGCCCCCCAGGGGAGGCGCGCCTCACACTTTGAAAACCGCTGCTCTAAGGTATCCCTATAATATTGTCGGCACTGTTGTACAGTAAGACCATTTTAGACCACTGACATAATGATAATATATAATTCAAGTACATCCTTTCAAACAGAACTTTTTTATTGAACATTCAACATTGCAAATGAAATGTGAAATAATATTCAAATATATAAATGATATATAATGAATAAACAAATAAATTAAATTATAAAAATGTTATTAAATCACACACAATCAAAACAATAAATTAAATAGACTAACCCCTCGATTCCACCGGGTCCGTCTGCGGTGCCGCGGTTTTGGTCCGGCCTCCTCCGGGCGCGTTTCAGGAGCATTTCAGAAGCGGAGCTGCCTGCTCGCAGTTTTTGTTGGTTTGGGCATATTTCCTGGACGGCGCGTCTGGTGGAATAGCACCCATTGACTAGAGTGGCCGCGATCTTTGCGAACGCCGCGTTACGGCTCAGAAGCGTCTCGGCGCTGGGCTCCGCTGAAAATAGGATGCAAGTCTATTTTTCGACGCAACACAAGGCGTTGCATAGCAGGAAGTGGACCGGTCAGAGCATCTAGTCAATCCCCAAAATAAACTAATTTTGCAGACCCTATCCCTCCGTAGTCTTTCAAGTAGGAGGAGAAATGCCAGCGTTCTCCTCCGGTTTACAGGCACTGTGTAAATTATATATATAGAATAATTATGATGATGAATGCATTTTCTTACCACTAAAATACAGCAACACATCTTTGATTCATGTCGTTTATAACTGGAATATTATAATTATTATTAACTTTGTCTGTAGCCTACAAAGTAGCCTGTCCAGGAAATGTGCCCAAATCAACAAAAACTGCGAGCCGGCATGCAAGACGCGCCCGGTAGGGTATGACGCTCGAAATCTTTGATTGATACAGATTTGGATATGGCCTGTTGAGTTTTTTTTGCTTGTGAGACAATGTGTGCTCATATTTATTTATTTATTTGTATATATATATATATATATTTAAGCAATAGCTCACGACAGGCCGTGGTATATGCTCATTATATCACAGCTAAGGGGCGTGGTTCGGCCCGACGCGAAGCGGAGGGTCGACAACCCCCTTAGCTGTGATATAATGAGCATATATCACGGCCTGAAGTGAGCTATTGCTTTTATAAAACGGTTACCAAGTGTGGCAATATGAAAGAAAAATACACACTCTAATTTAAATAGTTGTTATTATTAAATAATGATGTTCAAAATAAATAGTCCGTCCGTTGCCTTCTGCACAAAACATAGTGCGAGGTGGTTGCTATGCAACAACACTAACAACAGCTAGCGAACATATTAGACAGAGAGCGTTGATCCATTATTTGGCTATTTATTTACATTAATGTATGTTGCCGTTTATTGTGCAGCTACTGAAAAACTGTCCAGCATCAGTAGCATGGCTTACGTGGTTACTTGTATAGGCTGAGGTTGTTCTAGGCTGTTGCTTTGCGTGGCGAGAATATTGCTCCACTTTCTCCGGTCCCCGAGATTCGGCTTCCAGTAGCTCTGGAGAGAGCTTTCGCACCTGTGGCCACTAATGGTCATAATTTCTCTGCTTTGTATCAAGACCCGCATCAGAAAGCTTTTGAATGGTGATACTTTTCCAGTTGGTCGACCTGCTCTTCACGTAGCTCTACATGTCGTCGTTTAGGTGCTTTTTGTTCTGGAGATAGGCACTCCTCAATCCACTCCTCCATAGCAAGACACCCCCCCCCCCCCCCCGGAGGTCGAAGTTAATCTTAAATGTTTTTGCGGACCTTTTTGATTACAGATTTGAAAACATCGTTGCTCGCTTTAAAAGTAGCACAATTCATTATGTCAAACCTTGGAAAGTATCTAAATATCCCTGCCCTAATGCCAAAGGAACTGCACACTGAATATGTTTTTGCCGTTTGATGTCTATGTCTGGACCGTTGCGTAAAAAGGAGGGTTTCTGCTCCGTTACTTCTCCGCTGCTTTCTTGTTCCAGTATGAAAAGCAAACTGCAAGCAGTTTGCTTTTCAGCCCAACTGTATACTGTTTATCTCAGACGCGGAGGGATACTGACTTGTTGTGAAAAGTAACTTACAATTCTACCCGTGGTATACGCTCAGTATACCACGGCTAAGAACCAATCAGATTGCTTGATTTTACTTGTCCGTTTTATAAATATATATATATAATATATATATATATATATAATATATATATATATATATATATAATATATATATATATATAATATATATAAGCACCTATGTGCAAGGAACACCAACATGTTTACATTGTCGGGCAAATGCATCTGTGATTGTAAACTGTCGGGAAGGTGGGGGCTCTCCATCTCCAGCTGCCGTGTTTGCTCCCAGCTGGGAAAACGGAATGGGGTGGTTGTGTTTCAGGTGCAGTTTAAGGTTGGTCGTATTGCTAGCTTTTGTTGCTACCTTTTTAAAACAAATGCGACACACCGCCTGGCTCATTCAAGTCCGTAGGTTCGCCTCGTTGATTTGGCTTAAATCCAAAATATTCCCACACCGGAGATGTGGTATTAGGTTTTGCAACCAATTCCATTTAACTTCAAATTCCCCTCGAGTAAGTCACACGTTGTGTCCTGCTTGTCTCTATATTATTCATTTGGCTGCTATACTGCTGCACGCGGAGTGTCCTTACCTGACTGTGTGTGAGCCCCGCCCCTCACAGTGCGTCTGGCTAAAATGCTGGTCACATCCGTATGTAAACAAACACGCATGAAAACGGCAATTTATCGAGGTCAGAAAAGTTTTCGAGTTCATTTTTATTTATCGCACGATAAGTAGGCTACGATTGCTTATCGCGACAGGCCTACACACACACACGCACGCACACACACACACACACACACACACACACACACACACACACACACACACACACACACACACACACACACACACACACTCACACATACACATACACACACACACACACACACACACACACACACACACACACACACACAGACACACACACACACACACACACCACACACACACACACAGACAGGCATTCATTCTGTGTGTTTGTTGGCATCATGTGTGTGAGCTGCTTATACTTCTACATGTGCTATGTGACAGCTCTTTGTTTTCTCATAAGCCGGCGTGACAGCTCTGACACGTGTCTCCCTGAAAGCACACATAACTTATGCAGCCAGGCAGCGCTGACGTCTAAATTACAGTGAACAACATTTAACAAGCTACTCATTTGCTGATTATATAGAAGGGTCCTTCTGAAACCACGATTAGACTCTCAAATAAAAAGCATCTGTCTAGTGGAATAATAGGGTCTCTGAAATGAGGAGAGAGGAGGGTGAAAGAGGGAGGGGGAGAGGGAGAGTGATGATTAGAAAGTTAATGGAATTGTTCAAGGCTTGGAAATATAGAAAAAAAAATTGTTGATACAGATTTATATTAGGTAATCAAATCAATTGAATACTTATGTTCATATGTCAAATGACATGTCAACTTTTTTATTTAGAGAGGAAATTCATTTTCAATAAATCAATAAACTGATAATAAATATAATTAATTTAAAACCCACAAATTAACCAAAATCAAATTCAATAACTACTATCCTCCCACAATTCTTCCAGTGTGTGTTGGTGTGATATCCAAGAGTGTGAGGCTGTAACTTTGTAAGAAGCACATAGTAAACCTCAGTTTACTGCTGTTTTTTATCTGAGCGTCTCTGTTTGTTCCGGTAGATGGGTTTCACTCCTACACTCTCGCATGCTTTATTTGATGCTTCGGGTAGTAACAAGCCAGGTTTGCGCTGGTTCACATTGTTGTTGGCCTGGTGGACTGTAAGTAGGCGGAGTACAAATCACAGGCATGTTGTTAAGAGCTCTTTATGTGACTAAGAGCAAGCTTTTTTCCGGTGTTTGGCAAGACCAAGTGAAGGGGCTCTGGTTAGCCCCGAAGCTAGCAACGAAACCAACGACTCAAACTTTAGGTGGGCTGACTTTGAAGGTGGACCATCTATTCACTTGTGACAAACCACTGCTGAGTTTCTGCAGCAGAAGCGAGACCAACCCCCCCACCCCTAAATTGAACGATTGTTAACAGAACACTGGGGCTAAAATTAATGATACATTATTATTTAATGAACTTATGATCTATAAAAATGTGTGCGGGAGAGAACTTTGGGATGTTAGCCTTTGTACAAACTACAGCAAAGGGAAAACTCCAAAAAGGATAATAGGGCCCCTTTAGGTCTCTAAGTGTCAAATTAAAACATTTTGTCACATAAGTGAAAGAAAAGCCGAGCACAGCGAAATAATTGTTACTCATCAAAGAAGTTGCCACACATTTTTTAATCAACTAATTGATGAATTGTCTAATCATATCAGCTCAGAGGCTACTACTTACAATCATTTGCAGTAATTTTAGAGGCCACTTTATTGATTCGTGAACCCTAAAAACAATTACTATTATAACAAATTATTTGCTACTGCTAAAACAAATTTCAGTGTAATGCCATGTTGCTTTATGGATCACTGAAGTGAATACCGACATGCTGACACAAATCATGTCATGTTGTTTGTGGTGTTGAGAGAAGCAGGAAGCAGATTTAAGAGCGAGACAAATCTGCAGGCTCTGAGTGCAAGAGAGGAAAGATACCTATAATAAGCAAGCACGATATGATCAGCAAACAGTTTTTGGTCGTAGTTTTCTGTCTCTTCGACTTGTCTTGCTTTATGTCTTACACACACACATTCACAGGCTGTAGAATCTCATCTCTGAGCAGCTTTCCTCAGCAGCCCTGGAGAATGATTTCATTGGGATGACAAGTGTGCCTATCCCTCCATATTTCTGCCACCCGGGCTCCTAGCCTGGATCCAAAGGCAGTCTGCAAGAATATAGGCTGTTTTCTTTTCTTTTTTTTTCTCCTCAACCCTTATTTTATCTCCGTCTACCAAATCTGATTTAGCTGTGCTGAAAGTAGCATTTTCTTCCTATCACAACATCGCTAATGCTTACTTTCCTTCCACTCTCAATCCCTCTTCATTCCTCTCCGTCCACTAAGCAGAAAATGGGTCCAGTTGCAGTTGAAGGCTATTATCTGTGCGAGCTATCTATCTTGATAATTGACTTGTCGGGGTAAATGTGACCGTGATCGGTGTGACGCTAATACATTCTGCCAATTTGACACGCTCATAATCCGCTGGGCTCGCGTCGGTTTTTCCAACCTGCAGCCATGGCAAGAGGTTTGACGCGTTGGAGCACAGGAAGGATACACACAGTATAGGCCGAGTGCGTGGGTGGAGAGAAACACTCGGTCTAAATTAGGAACCGGGAGCTTTTGAGTGGGCATGGAGGAAGAGGAAATTGGTCTAAACATGCAAAGGCGCACGTGATAGAAACATGCGCGTTGGATATATCTGTCACAATGTGGATGTGTAAGCCAAACTGGAACGCATCCTAACATCACAACCAATTTGTTCTGTATGCTGCTGATTGCTCTTGCAGAAGTCAGTCGCAGTGAAAGTGAATGACATGAATAGGAGGCATACTGTATATCCGGAGCACAAGTACTGATGTCTTAGACTAATTCCACCTGGCATGACATCCTTATTTGGCACCAGGAACAAATAACAACCTGGTATATTTACCCAGGCTTTAAAGGTTCAGTTTTTAGATATTCAAAACTTTTGCTGTTTCCCCAGTGCAACGGAGGCAAATGGAATTGTGAGGTGGCCACAAAACAAAAATGTTCTTAATATTCTGCCAGTGGAAGGATTGAATAATTTTGATACATTATAAGTTATTTCTAATTTTTCCACTGGTTCCAGCTTCTCAAATGTGAGCGTTTGCTGGGTTTTATGCAATGATTAAGTATTTTCTACAGCCGTTTAAAGGCCAAAGTACAACCAGAGTAAAGGTCACTCATATTTCCCAGGAGATCCTGAGCGCCCCTTCAAGATGATGTCGATGAAGACTGCAAGCTTTGATTGGTCATGGAGTCTCTCATGTCTCTGGGCAAGACACACAAAGGTTTTTACTAGGGCTGTCAGTCGACGTGCGTGCGTGCGTGCGTGCGTGTGTGTGGAGACACTGTGATGGATCGCGTTATTAACGCATTAACTTGACAGCCCTAGTTTTTACGACTATAATGAAATATAATCGCCTAATCTGACTATCGTTACTGACACAAAAGAAAGCATGAAGTCAAAACCTGGCATGAAAAATGAAATCATGTACATTCAAAATAACCTGGTAGAATAAATGTCTCGTTCAATAAATAATGTCCTGGTAACTCTGAATAACCTTCACTGTGGACAGATTTACAACTCTGTAAAAACAAGTGTGTAAACTTCTTAGGAAATGAATGTTGCTGTTGATTTTTTTGAATGTATCATTACTTGATTCTATAAGCAAGGAACATTTGATTATATCCACTTACATTGTGTGGTGGACATGCACAACATAGCCAAAAAAGCCTTGGATTGTTGAAGAGGTATTGTATAGATAACTCCTCATTTCAACTTCTCAAAATATCTGTATCTCATCCAATGCAGCACTGTGAGCAACGGGCACAAATAGAAACGGGATGCCTGAGGAAAATAGTGTCACACTGTGCCAATTAGGACATAGAGACAAATAGAACACAATGCATCCAATTTCGATTTTGCCACTGTTTCACATGCGTCAAATTGTGTTGGACTTTCTGGGACCTGCTAAAAATTGAGATATAAATATTCCTTCCTAAAAAACACAGACATTCTTTTTGGCCAATTTTGATGCCAATGATTGAGATCAGGGCCCTGTGCCGTGTACTGTCTTACTAAAATTAGAGAAATAGTTCTTATTGGAGCTGGCCAAAAGCCCAATATTTGTACTCTACTAGAAAACGAAACAAAAGAACGTGCAGAACGCATTCGTTTTTGCTTGAAAATGTAATTTCATTAGAAATAATTGGAGACATTTCCTGTAGATTCAATACTTGTTTAACTGACTCGTTGCAGCTCCAGCTGCACAACATCTTTTTTCTTTCAAAAGCAACCCCGTACCGAGATGGCATCAAAAATATGTAGACAATTGGTTACACTGCAAAAACCAATATATTTGTTATTTGCCTGAACTAACCCTATCTTTATGAGATAGACTGTTGTAGAACAGCAGTTTGAATACATTATAAGGCTATAAGCATGGAAGCTCTAATTACAAGTATAGAAAGAGAAAATCTCCACAAACATTCATTCTGTGTGTATATATTGCCAGACATTCCCAGATGGAATAAGGATAGTCTGAGTCACTAACAGCATTTGCATAGTGCATCTTAAAGTGTTGCCAGAAACGAGAACACGAAACCTCAAATGCATCTGAAAGCCTCGGCACAAACAAGCCCGACTCAAAGCAAGCAAATGACACTGAGGTATTATCGCGCCCTTAGTGCTTGTATAAACAATAAAGTTGCACGTCTAAATGGCACAGCTGGAGACACGGCGTTATCGCAGCGAGGAGTCACTGCGACACAAACGAACTCTGGCGCGGTTTTCAGGACCCGAGTGAGAAAAAAGAGGACTTTATAGAGTTGTAGCAGTCATTAACAGCAAGACTGCTCTCTGCAATTCTGCCTTATCTACGGCAAGGTGGAAGCATGGGGAGGGTAATTCTGCTCGAGGCTCATGTGCAAAGCCGAGATACAGAGTGAGAGGGAAGTGGAGGGAGAGAGGGAGAGATAGAGCTGGTTCATTTGCAGCTCGTCCCCGTAGACTGTGGAAAGGATTATACTCAGAGAGAGAGTGAGAGAGAGAGAGAGAAGAGAGGGAGGGAGATGCACAGCTCTGTCTTAGCACACACTGAGTACCCATCTTCTACCCTGCACTCTCAACAGCTGCTCTCTCTCTCCTCCACACACACACACACACACACATGTGCAGACACAAACACACCAGTGCCATGTAGAGTCTCGGGCCAAGAGGGGGGACACCAACCTGCACAGGACCACGAGCCAGGTACGCTCCTTCGTTCCTTTTCCGCTCACATCATGCAGCAGCAAATGTTTTGGGGTTGTCGCTGTGTAAGTGAGCCAGCCACTCACTCTCTCAACAGAAGACTCTCGCGGGCTGCATGCACCAAGATTATCCGGCTTCTTTTTGCATAGCCCCGAGAGAACCAAAAAAGAAAGATAAGAGAGGAGCCAGAGAGGAGAGGAGGGGAGGGGGGGGGATGAAAGGACAGTGAAGACAAAAGCCAAACTCTTAGCAGTGTTTTCTCATGTAGGGCAGAGAAAAGTATGCAGCAGGCGGCCAGCTAACCTGGGTCGACCTTCACGTGGAAAGTATTGCTTATACTACCTACCTATCCCACTATAAGTGGGACAGTGCCCACAAAGACCCAAATCCCCTACCCCCAACTCTTAATATCTTCTCTCTCTCTCTAGAGAGCCGTAATAATAATCATATGCCGAACATGCTCAGAGGATTGGCTGCGATTGGTTGAAATGCAAATGGACATGCAAGAGTGATTATTGCTTCTTGTGAAATTCATGTGTCTGCTCTGTCCTCTGATGGTAACTCTTGCTCTAACTCCATGGCCCCTAAAAACTCTTTAAACTCTTAAAAGGTCTCTTATTGTCTCATAACCAATTGTATAGGTGTTAATTCTCCACTGTTGTGTTAGCGGCTAATAATCAAGAGGATCCATGGAATTTCTCCAACTTGGTCTGAATTTCCCCCATGAAGCGCATTGTCACTCTGCCGTTGTGACTATAATGCTACCCTACCAGCTTCTTAAGATGAAATGTATCTATATTTAGGGTTCTGCTATACTTTGCTGCAATGGGGAAGTGCAAATTCAACCAGCTATGGAGGGATACTGTATTTAATATGTGGTTGAGTTCAGAGCTAGGCCTGTCACGATAATTAATTTTGTTGGACGATACATTTTCCTGGAAATTATTGCGATAAACGATAATATTGTCGGCACTGTTGTAAGACCATTTTAGACCACTGACATAATGATAATATATAATAATAATTCAAGTACATCCTTTCAAACATAACTTTTTATTGAACATTCAACATGGCAAATTAAATGTGAAATAATGTTAAAATATATAAATGATATATAATAAATAAAACAAATTAATTCAATTATAATAAATTGATTAAATCACACACAACCAAAACAATAAATTAAATAGACTCAGCCTGGAAAACAGAGCTCTCTCTCTCTATCTATCTATCTATCTATCTATCTATCTATCTATCTATCTATCTATCTATCTATATATATATATATATATATATATATATATATATATATATATATATATAAATATATAAATAAATAAATATGAGCACACATTGTCTCACAAGCAAAAAAAAACCTCCTTAAAACAACAGTCAAGTGTACAGTCCACTGTCCATACAAAGACCCAGATGCCTCAACAGGCCATATCCAAATCTGTTTTTCAAAGTTTTCGAGCAAGGAACACCAACATGTTTGCATTGTCGGGCACAAATGCATCTTTGATTGTAAACTGTCGGGAAGGTGGGGGCTCTCCATCTCCAGCTGCCGTGTTTGCTACCAGCTGGGAAAACGGAATGGGGTGGTTGTGTTTTAGGTGTAGTTTAAAATGTGTGGTATTGCCTGCTTTTGTCGCTACCTTTTTTAAACAAATGCGACACACCGCCCGGCTCATTCAAGTCCGTACAGTAGGTTCGCCTCGTTGATTTGGCTTAAATCCAAAATACTGCCACACCGGAGAATCGAGATGTGTAGTTAGGTTTTGTAACCAATTCCATTTCACTTTAAATTCCCCGCAAGTAAGTCACACGTTGTCTCCCGCTTGTCGCTATATTATTAATTTGGCTGCTGCACGTGCACACGGAGTGTCCTGACCTGGCTGTGTGTCAGCCCCGCCCCTCACAGCGCGCGTGGCCGGCAGCCACAGCGCTCCTGGCAGCCACAGCACTCCTGGCTAAAATGCTGGTCACATCCTTATGTAAACGGCAATTTATCGAGCTCAGAAAAGTTATCGAGTCCATTTTTATTTATCGTACGATAAGTCAATTTATCGATTATGGCGACAGGCCTATTCAGAGCAACATAGTTCATAGTTATTCAAGACTTTTTCAGACTTCTGTCAGTATGACAGCAACATATAGATGGGAATTCAATGAAATTCAATGTGTATTGGTAAGCGTAACATTTGACCTGCAGAAACCATAGAAGACAACATTGTGAGAGAAGAAGCCCTGGCTCTACAAATGGTTTCTTTTTTCATTCTGGTAGTGACTCAGAATCTGGGGCTTCAGACTTTACTTTGATGCTGGTTTGATATCAGTTTGTACATCTCCAGACTGCAGGGGCCTTCCTGCTTTCAGGAATATGTTGGAATGATGTCGTGCTGGCGTAGAGAAGAAAAGAAAAGCAGCTCCAAATGAAGTTTTTAATCTGAGTCATTGCTGACGTTTTCCTTCAGATTCCTTTGATCTTTCTCTTACCGAGGCAGGGCTGTCTGAAAAACAGCTTCAAGACAAAAAAAGGTCCCAGTGTTGTGATGCAGCCTTTAAAACAACAGCAACATTTTTCTGTGTTGGGCGTTTGTTACGTAAGTCTTTATGATTAAATCACCGCCCTAGTTACATCAGTCCTGCCAAAGATCTGTTCTGTAATTATTTTAGAAACTGTCAAATCTCTTCATACAAAAAGATCCTTAATAAATACGAATTGGCAGCATGCCATACATAAGTTAATAGTCCAGACAGAAGCTGATCATGTCTGTCGTGGGGACTTGAGAAACACCTGCAGTAAACTCCTCTTGTTGCTAAGAAACCATCCATCGAGCATCACTACTTTGCTAAGAAACAAAACGCAAACTAAATATGTGTGCATGTTCCGCATGCCCTGACCACAACGCTTTTTTTTCCTTTTCGCTCTTTTTGCCTTTTTCCGAACTTGAGCACTGGTGCAGACAGAGCTTTACAACACACACTCTAACAACCGAGGCACACACTCAGCATGACCTCACATGCTGTCTGAGGTGTGAATGTGTTATTTTTCCTGGGGGTTGCAAGAAATACACTGTATCTATATAAAGCTTACAAACTGTGTTGATCGTCACATTACTATACATTTTAGTTTAATTCAAACCATTCACCTCAAATAAGAATCGACCACCAAAATGCAGACAAATTGAATTTTATTTTTATTTTTGTAAACTTGTAACTTCAAATTTGACATTACAGGGTATTCAAACAAACCATAGACCAACTTTGATTAAGACACTATAAGTCTGTCCATATTCTATTTTGTTGTTATTGTTAGTAAATCCAATGAAAAGACTAATACCAACGGTAAATGTAACTCCTTACACTATTGTGTTTTTCAAATCCTGATATATTTTCTTGTGATTTTCAAAATAAATGATGATAATGGTGATATGTAAGGCCGATATGATGTTTTAGCTGTGTACGCTAAAGACTACAGTGACTAACTGTCTTAAGACAGGATTCATTCTTTTTTAAACTAGCTTGTTCATGCATTCACAGACACATCCTCAGAAACACCTCCATGCCAAATGTCAGCCTCCTTGGGGGAATAACTGTGGCTGTCAAAGGATGGGAATATCCATATAGCTGTTGGCGCAGCTGAAAATGAAACTTTTATTTGGGACTTTGCTTCTATAGATTTTCCTCATATGAATGTTTGTCCCTAGGGCTGAGAGCCACAGACAGGATGGGTCATTCATAAAGTAAGGTCCTTAAAGGGTATGAAAAGTATATTTTCCTTCGAAATATAGAAGTGAGTTTTAGCTCCAAGTTTAAAAACACTCACCACGGGGACCTCTCAATTCCCCGAGCTCACAACCAACCTTAGGTTTAGATACTGTGCACATCCGGCATTAAGTGTGCCTACTTTATGAGCATTTAGCAGCATTGCACATTCAGTAGTGCCTCTGAGTTCTTTTATGATACCCTGTATATAATGGTAAGGAGATATGAAGGAGGAAGACATGTGACATCCTCAGTGCTGCAGGAACATCACCCTCAGAGCCACCAGGGCACGGCCTCCTGTTAAACGTATTGTGATTGCATGTTTGATCCCCCGCCCCCCCCCCAACCCCCAGAGGGAGTCTGACCTACAACAGACAGTAGTATCAGCTCTGGCCGCAAGCCCACTGAACTGTCAGCCTCACATGCCAGGCTAAGAGGAAACGGGGGACATGCACAGTACGGGGGAGATGGGGGATAACAAGCAGAGGCTGAGGTAGACTGCAGTCTGTCTGAGTGAGGTGGAGAGAGGAGAGCAGTATCCAGTTCATGAAGGAAATTGTGTGAAGTTTTTCCTTCATGTTTCTTCTATCATATAGTCTGGACATGGGTAGATTTTAAGTGGCATTTAAAATATTCCTCATCTCTTTATAATATTAGGAAATAATTATATTAAAATACATGATATTCTAATTGAATTGCCAAAGCTGCTTAGAATAAGTCCATGGCTTTTTTTTTTACCAACAGCAGGGCCTCTCTCCTCTTCTCTTGGGGGTCCCTCCCTTGCTGCAAACTCTATATTTTATGCAAATGATTGCGAAATGACATCATCCCGTATGCAAATGAGCATGCCAACTACTTTTCATTTGATAAAGATTTAGCTATTGCCTTCTCTTGGCTATAAGTTACCTCTTTTAAAACATTTGTTTAAATGCTGATGAGTGCTTCCTAGGTTTTGTAAATCAAAGACAATCTTTTTTAATTGTCTAATTGTCTACACGTGTATGCAAAAATGTGTGAACAAAATGGGCTACAAAGGAACAAGGAATGGCATGACTGCGCAGGATTGCATTTTATTTTCCAGTTACTTTGGTTTTTCCAACCTCTGACATTTTTGTTCAAAGCAAATCGAGATATTCTCTTCGGTTGACGCTGTAAAAGGATTCTTTATTTTCTATTGAGTGAAAAGTGGGTTTATAAGGAACCAATCTAAAACCCATTGGTGTCATTATTCTAAATCCATAATGATAAGCTAAAGCAGAAAACATGTCTGTTGCCACTTTAAGAAAACAGTTGTTCTGGGTACACAGTGACATAAACATCCTTTGGGTCACGGTGCCCAGGTTTAAAATGACTCACTTGCGCTTCACGTGGGTTGACAGATGAAAGGTTTTTGAAAATTCAAGGTAGAAAAAACGTTCTCACTAAGTGTTGCAGTGAGTTTTTGGATATCAGGGCTCATGGCTATTTCAGGATTTGTGTATTATTTGTATAAGCGGTTGGCATTTACTGTGATGGGATTTCATTATCAGCAAGGGAAGTTACAGCTTTGAAATTCTGAAATATGCATATATACAAACAGGCAGGCAGAGGTAGACACACGTTCCTTTGAAAGTGCCTTCTCAGCTGAGTGGATTTCCCTCCTGCTTCACTTTTCCTCCGAGCACATCAGTCTTGTTAATTGCCTGGCGAACTCCATATTTCCCATACCGATTGACTTATGACCATTGACGTAACACGCATCCAGTTTGAAAGATTCTAATCTCTGAAATGATGCAAGCACACCATCTGCACAGAAAGCATCATTTTTAGACAGTTTGCTGGGAAAGTACCAGTTAACGTGAATTATTTTGATAAAGAACACCATCTGCTTATAAACGACTTACTTTACAACGCTTTAACCTCACACCAGCTGGTAGATAAATGGAAAAAGAAATGTATATATAGTATGGTTTTTCTTTTTTGCCTTGCTGCTGTGACGAGCAGCTCGTAAGCTTCTTGTCGGTCGACAGACTTCTCCCAATCTTTTGGGGGCTACAGTTTTAGAGGCTTAAATATATTATGGAAGTTCAATGTTTGTTAGTTTGTGTATGAATGAATTATCGCATGGTGGATGCACGTGTGTAAGTGTTTGCAGCTATAGGTAATTCATGGGGGTTTTAAAGCAGACAGGCACCTACATACCCCATAGTTCATATTTTGATTAATATATGTACTTGTTCTGCTGTTCTGATTCTGTTTCTACCTCTAAGCATGACCACTGAAGGACTATTCCACCAAATTTGGGTTCCAACCCTCGCAGTAGATAGTTCAAAATGGATAGAGACATAAATAAACCTAGATAAGTCCAGTTTGAGTCCATGTCAAGTTCCTACTGTTGCTCCTAAATAAAGGTCAGTACTTCAATAGGATTAGGAAGGTTTGCGTTTGAAAAAGAACAGAGGAGAATGTACATTTGCTTAAATATTAGACCATTCACAGAAGTTGATCTCATCAAATGTGTTGCTTGGTGGCCACATGTCAAAGATATATGGTGTAAATAAGGGTTTTCAAAGTGTGGGAAGGTGAGCCTCCCCCCAGAGAACATAAGAACAGCCTTTTTATCTTTATGTTTTTTTAAACATTTTTTAAAAACATTTTTTTACATTTTCAACATCGTGGATAAATCCTTATATGCTCCCGGCAACACACTGAACGTCAACTTTGCCTCCTTATTACACTCACCTAAAAAAATATCACCCCTACTTTAGTGGGAACAATGAGTTTGCGTCTTTGTGCACAGGCGGATGATGCGGGGATGCAATGTAGACAGGAACAAACGCAGATCATCCTCTGGCTGCAGCCTTGACCGGTACTTGCTTTTGATCAAAGTCAATGCGGAAAACCCGCACTCACACAGGTAGGTGGAGGCAGGGGCGGACTGGGACAGCCCTGGAATCTCACCCAGCCCAGCCCACACAAATTGGTAGAGCACATCTAGTGAACTGTCAACGGGGGGGGGTGCTTGTGAACTGTCAACGGGGAGGGGAGCCTCGCTGCGTGGAAACGGCCCGCTGAACGGACCTCTGTCGCCTGTCAGCGCAACTTCAATGATGCCGTTTAAAAACATAAAAAATAAAAGGCGGTGCCGGCCGTCAGCAAACCGAGCCGGCCGTCAACGGCCCGCTGACGACCGGCCGTTCTGTGATTCTCCAGAACACACAGATGGCCAGTCCGCCCCTGGGTGGAGGTGAAGGGAATTTTTACAGCCTTTTTGGCGAGGTGGGGGAACTCTGTCCCCACAGTCAGCCAAAAGTGTGCAAGTGACACTTTACTCATCTTTTTTCGTTATTTTTTTCTCTGCGCTTCCCCTGATGCTCTCTGGCGCCCCCCCAGGGCGCCTCACACTTTGAAAACCGCTGGTGTAAATGATGCCGGCCAAAACTAAGATTGGTCTGCTATAATACTAATAATAATAATAATAATTTATAAAAAGGCAGTACTCAAGTTCTGCAGCTTTGGTTTTGCAGACTGCCTACAAACCAGTCCCTGCCCGTGATGAAATGGAAAGAGAATTTCCTCTGCAAATGAACATTGCCGCTAAATTGATTATCTTACAAACCTTCCATAAACAACATATTTATCTACTGAGTTCTTGGACCGTATTTTACAACAGTATTTCACAATTAGTGCCTCATGCTGCCAGATCCACACTCAATTGCTCTTTATTTCTGTTCGACACATGGTTGTAACTTCTCTCTGTGTATACAGACTCTTCCTGTATAATACCACTGGGTATTTATTATTGGGTATATATTAAGTTCATACTTTAATGAATTTAATTTCAGATACGTTACCATTCATCTGTGTGGCGTTTAAAGGCTAACTCTGAATACTTGAAAATATGTTCCTTCCAATTTACATGAACAAATAATGGTGCTATTTTTAAGTCATCTCGTGTACTCGGTGCTCTCCTAGGATCAAATCTAAATATGACTTCGATAAATCTTCCTGCAGGAAAAACACTTTTAAGCAGACGCTTGTTGTGTCTGTAAAAAAGACCCTGAGGGATATTTTATTCTCTCTACATTAAAACTTAAAACAATTGTTATATTTCATTTCATCTTTGTTTCAGCAGTAATTTGGCTCTGTCATTGATATTTATACATGTAGGCCTATTTATTTTATAAATGAATCATGCTCGTCAGATTTCAATGTCTCCGTTGCCCTAGTTGCGGCTCAAATGTTTCGTGTTGCATATATTAATACCAAAGAGCTTCCCTTTAAAGTAAGATCTCCTCAGTTTGATAAGAGTGACAGTCAGTCAGATAAAATGATTGTAGAAAAAAATCACCCAGTTCCCTGATTGACTTTTGAAGTGATGGAAGAAGCCCTTATTTTATTGATTAAAAGTAAAAATACAACAGCTTAGAAATACTCTTTTACAGGAGAAATAAAAAAATGTTAATGCACATTTTTTTAAATAGTATACCAACAGTAAAAGTACTGATTACTGGAATTATTGATACATTCACCACTTTAATGCTGCAGCTGGTAAAAGTGGAGCCATTTCAATGTGCTTACAGTATAAACGCATATGTTTAAGCAATAGCTCACGACAGGCCGAACGTGAGCTATTGCTTAAATGGCGTGCTTCGCGTCAGGCCGAACCACGCCCCTTAGCTGTGATATAATGAGCATATATCACGGCCTGAAGTGAGCTATTGCTTTTATAAAACGGTTACCAAGTGTGGCAATATGAAAGAAAAATACACACTCTAATTTAAATAGTTTTTATTGGTAAATAATGATGTCCTTCTGCACAAAACATAGTGCAAGGTGGTTGCTATGCAACAACACTAACAGCTAGCGAACATATTAGACAGAGAGCGTTGATCAATTATTTGGCTATTTATTTACATTCATTTGTATGTTGCCGTTTATTGTGCACCCACTGAAAAACTGTCCAGCATCAGTAGAATGGCTTACGTGGTTATAGGTTGAGGTTGTTCTAGGCTGTTGCTTGGCGTGGCGAGAATATTGCTCCACTTTCTCCGGTCCCCGAGATTCGGCTCTGGAGAGAGCTTTCGCACCTTTGGCCACTAATGGTCATAATTTCTCTGCTTTGTATCAAGACCCGCATCAGAAAGCTTTTGAATGGTGGTACTTTTCCAGTTGGTCTACCTGCTCTTCACGTAGCTCTACATGTCGTCGTTTAGGTGCTTTTTTCTCTGGAAATAGGCACTCCTCAATCCACTCCTCCATAGTAAGGCCACCCCGGAGGTCGAAACGAAGTTAACCTTAAATGTTTCCATCTTAAGCTTTGGTAGTTAGTTTCGTAACGGACGTAATGTAACAGTTGTAACGGTTGTAGCTTTTTCTCAGACGCGGAGGGATACTGACTTGTGAAAAGTAACTACAATTCTACCCGTGATATACGCTCATTATATCACGGCTAAGAACCAATCAGATTGCTTGATTTGACTTGTCCGTTTTATAATAAACTTTATACTGATGGTTAGCTTGTGAATTTCCTTTTTCCGAACGCTCCTTGATCTAGGTTCAAGGTTCTTTATTTGGTCATACGAACATAGCTACAGTGTAGTTATGCCGATGAAATTCTTTGGTCACAGGCTTCTCCAACAGTGCAACACAAAACACAGATGAACAGAAAAATATAGTGCAAGTAAATAGTAAATCGTAAATACAAAAATAAAAATGGTTTAAAAAAGTGAAATAGTGCAATAAGAGTCTATATGTAAGTTATTGGAATATGATATAAGGTATGTAGTTAAATCATTTTAAAGTAGCAGCCAGATGAATATTTTGGATGTTGTTTCAACAGTTCAGTTGTTTAACAGTCTTATTGCCTGTGGGATGAAACTGTCCCTGAGTCTGGTGGTTTTAGTCCGGATGCTGCGGTAGCGCCTGCCAGACGGCAGCAGACAGAACAGTTTGTGGCTGGGGTGATGGGGGTCTTCATTTCCGTGATGCCACTCCCAGCAGTTCTAGTCTCATTTGCAGAAAAGAGCTGGTGACTTATTTCTGGCTGCGTCCGTCTATCTAGATCTTAATATGTCAGACACAAACTATCATTACAAAGACAGGAAAGCCTTTAGTGGGAGCTGATCGGCTGGGCGGACACTGAATGTTGCTGCCGGTGAGTTTTCTACTTTTATCGCCGTACATCGATGGGCCTCTTTGCACTACAGCTGTCAGATGGAGTGCTGACAACCTCATTCATACAGAGTATGAAGACTGGCATCTTCCGGTTGTTGTTCATGGTAAAAAGCAATATCAAACGAGAAGATTGTAGCACAAATAGATAAAGGGGCAATGTATTTCTTTCATAAAACGGCAGGAAGAGTGGTGATTCGTTGTCAAGATGTTGTTGACATATTTTTTTTGGATGAAAAGCAGAAATAAGGCTCTACCCAGCGCCCTGCCAGAAGGAGACACTGTGTCAACACAGGGCATTATTTATACAATGAAGCCTTATATCAGAATTGGTTTATTGATTATATGTATTTTAGCTTAATCTGGAAAGTAAGAGGTACAAAGTAGCAGGAAAAATATAATAGTTGTTTGCAGTACTGTGAAAATGATATATAAACACGGTATTTTTAGAGTCACTTCTAGACTTTAAGATGTATAATTGTAGTTTATTGTGTGTGAAATGTATGCCGTGTTCTCTTGTATGTCGTTGACAAAGACAGTTTACCAATTTATAGGAATTTGTTGGACAATAAAGTAAAATGATCTAGATTTGAGGAGAGCACTAAAGTAAAAGAGTTACTTTCCACCACTGAATTTTGATTGGCTGCAATAAAACTTACTTCAAATACAGAATGTCCAGTCCTATGCATTTAGCATAGTTTCCCAGTATTGTGACACAGCATTCCTCCAGCTGGCTTGCTCCCAGAGCCCGGTGTGAGACTCTGATTAGGGGCCACTAATAGATCTCCATCCCTGACTCATCCTGTCCCACTGTTCACTCAATGATACCAATTACTCACCTTCAGGACGTGTCGCGGGCTCAGAGCAGCCAAAAATATCACTTTGTAATTACCACCACTTCCTCTCTGAGCTGGAATTGATGTCTGGCCTCCGACCAGGTCTTGTCCTGTCATTGGCCAAGAGTTGAGGGGAGTGCCAACTGAGTGTGGTGATGTTACCGAGGCATGTGCATTCACTGTCGGCTCTTCAGGGGCTGATTTCAATCACACATCTGTGTTGGAAGGGGGCAGCTGGATACCCTCCATCACATACCTGTACACACCCACTCCTCTTTTCATCTAACATCATGCAGCCTCCCATCCCACTTTAATGGCACGAGGAGGGACCACCTGCCAAGTGTTAGTATATATGTCCCACAGCTTGATACTTCGACAAGGATGAGCTCATGTGAGTGTGAAGTAAAAAAAAGAAGGAATAAATAGCAGCAGATTGACTGAGCATGCAGTATAGTCAGTTAGAGGATCAGAGTGGAGGGTAAAGTGAAAGAGGATTGAGACTCACATGTCCCCGCTTCTCATCACGAGGGCACGTCCTAAATTATGACTCCCTTTGAAGATGGATCATCACATTTCTGATCTGCTCCCAGTGATGTTAGGAAATGTGCACAGTGGTTTGTCCTCGGCTGGCACAAATCCGCAGAGATGACACCCAAAAGATAGAGTCTGCGTTTGCGCAAGGCGAATGTTGATACAGTGATAAATGTCAGTGTTTACTGACCGCGTAACGGCATCAGCGCGGTGGATAAATGTCACACGGAGGCATCACGTGGGATTATTTGTGCTAAAAATGTACCTGGCTTTATTATAGCCATCATTCCTCATTTCATTTCCTGCCAGGACTCTGCCTTCCACAAGATCTAAAGAAATACAACACAGGAGAGAGGGGTGTGAGGCATGCTCTTAAAAGTGTATGACAACTGTAAATTATACACAGTTACTTACTTCCACAGAAGAGAAGTGTGTAGCTTTCTCTCTGGCTTGTGAAACATTACAGGGAAAAAATGGATTAAGTAGATCATTTACTGTTGGCTTATGGACTTTAGTATGAATCTGCTTTGCTTCATATATACTGTATTATTTACTACAGTGCATTAAAAGCCTGCTTCTGGTTTACACCATCATCTCCCACATTTTAGATAAATATAGTAAATCTACCCATATTTATAAATATCTATCTTCTCATAACCTAATCTTTGTCAAAAACTGAGCAGAAATACAGGGTCTTAATGGAATAAAAAGCCAACAAATATAAAAGATAGAAGCTGCATTCAAGTGACGATTGAGAATAATGAAATCAGAGTTTTGAACGCAGCTCAAGGTGTTCAGTAATACTACTGTTAGTTGACCGGTTGGTACACTTTGGTCCAGATGGACATAATGACTTCATCATCCTTGTTCTCTCTGGGGAGTACATTGAGCCACCATCATTCATATTTGGCAACAGGACCATCTTCAATTATTGGGTAAACTGCCATGAAGTTGGGTACAGACACTGATGTTCCCCAGAGGATTAGACACTTTGGAGCTCGTCTGATTTCAGGCCATCATTTTAAAGCGTTATTTTTACTTTGTGTTTGATTCTAACAAGCTCATCTTTGGTGATATCTTTTTAACGGCTCTGTGTGTTACCCTCAGATCCTGATGTGCGTTGTTTAGTGTTGAGATCTGAGGTGACATGTATACTGTGATAGCTGTTACCAAAGACTGTCAGGGTTTGATTTAAACTTCACAAAACATACAATATATACTGGCTAGCTTTCCCTCCCTTTTTACTTTTCAGCGTTCCTCTGTTTGTTGTTGTTAGCAGCTTTAGAAGATCAAAAACCTTAAAAAGGAAACATATTTACTGCACTTTGATGATCTTATGTAAGAGGGGAGTTGGGAAATCGTATCAAACCTCAATCAAAGTATTGGGATGGTGATGGATATCGTTATTGAGTAATGCTCTAATATGAAAGTTCACACGTTTTAGAAACTCAACCACGGCCAAATTGAACAATGTTGCCATAAATGTGGCTCTATTGAAATTCATATGATGTGACATGGTGAGACCTTTAGTTGTTACACACATGCTTTGTGGGTTGAAATGGAGTGGGGGTGTGGGGTAAGAGACGGTGATGGAGATGAGAGGGCAGAGACATGCCCAGCAGAGCAGAGGACAATACGTTCCAATGGTGCACTGAAGTTATCTCCAGGGTAACCAGTTAGACTGGGAAGCACACACAAATCGAGGGGTAGCATTTTTAAAGAACTTGAACAACAGTTTTGAATCAATTTCTTGAAAAGGGTTCACTGCAAATGAAAAGACTGATCAATGATAACATATTTGATTGGCTCTTGTTTAGGCCTATAACTGGATCCTAGACAGGATGGGTGGGGATTACAATAAAATACTCTTACTCCTGTATAAGTCACTTTATAGTTTAATTTTTTATGATATTGAGAAAAAAATAAATGACCTCTAAAACAAATATATAATAAATAGTTATCCATGACCCAACCAAGTGTCTGTTTTGTAAAAAATGCTACAAATTAATCTAACACTAAAAGTGATATCTATCACAGTTTACTGTGAGAGTGTAACATTGGATTCATCTTTGAGACATGAAAACAAGTTTTTCATAATGAACCTAATGTAGCTGGGTAAATAATGTACATACAAACACATACTATTTACAAACAATGAAATAAAATAATAATACAAATGCTGAACATTCCCATGTTTTAGCCCTTATAAAATAGCTTCATGTTTTCTTTTGGACAAAACACGCAGTTAGATGACATAGATTTGAGTTCTAACAAACTGTGATAAGCAATGATATTATAATGAATCAGTTCATCAAAACGGCTAATGAAAATAATTGCAGCCCTACAGTGGATCCCCTCATCAGAATCAGAAATGGGTTTATAGCCAGGTAGGTTCACACATACGAGGAATTTGACTTGATGTCATGGTGCAGACATAAAATATAAAACAAAAACTCTCCATATAAAACAAGAAATCTTTAAGGACACTGTAATAAAATATAGTTAAATAGCAATAAAATAAAGCAGTAATTTACAGCGAAATGGAATGCAATGAGTTATAGAATATGAAATATGAAATAAGAAATATGTGCAGTAAGCAGTATTTGAACATTGTGTGCATTAATGTAATGCATATAGAGCAGTGCTTCTCAAAGTGTGGTCCGCGGACCACTGGTGGTCCGTGAGCGCCCCCTAGTGGTCCGTGAGTATATTGGTAACATTTCATATTGGAAATATATTAATTTATTTAAGTTTTCCGCACTCTCGCGGGAATATCTCCGCAATGGAGCGAGCTTAAGTTTCACTTTCGATTGCATGATATAGCCCAGCGCAACACCTTCATCAAACATGTTGCCACTTGTTTGTATCATTTTCAGGCGATTTGTAATCTGTTCTAGAAAAACGATGTGTTTTGGGATATTTGTGGAGTTAGGTGGTCCGCGAGTGTTTTTTTATTGGTTAACCTGTTAAACCCCATCCCCCGGCCACCGGGGGGAAAAACGCATCATCTGCAGGAAACAGCGTCTGAGGGCTTCTTAATATTTAATAAACTATGAATGTTTCATATCCATGTAACGGGAAGAAACTCAGCTAACTAATCATTTTTTTTTTCTCTGAATTAGCCCCGTGCGAAAAAATGCTAACGCTGTTTGCACAGAAAACACGGTATAACACCCTTATTACTTATCGTAACTGCACATCCAACATATCGATTAGCATCGTGAGAATACACAGAATCGATAGGTATATATATCATCACTCCATGATAAGAACTCGCAACTTTATAAACAAAAACAGACATCACAACACGTGGCGCTAGGTAGCCAAAATGGCAATATGTCTAACCTTTGTCGTTGTCTGATCAAAAGTTATCTTCAATGGCATTAAAACGATAAAAACGCTGCTGAAGGTTAATCCATAGGTTAATCCAGTGGTTCTCAAACTTTTTCTGTCAGGCCCCCCCTTTTGAGAAAAAAAAAAGTCGGGCCCCCCCAACACAAATAGTCAGGCTCAGTGGCGGCGCCAGAGATTTATTTTGGGGGTGCTGTGGGGTAGCTTGACGTTTCATGGAGGGTGCTCAAACATTTAGGGTTTCCCATTAATGCACCGATCGCTACAGTGGAATTTTCTACTGCAACAATCCCCACGCAGATACTCAGTGTACCCGCGACTGTTACAATGAAGGCTCGATAATCAGCTCACGGCATATAGGTGTAAGCAGGGGTAAAGTGCTATTTTTATAGGTGGTGTGTGGACCTCACATAGGGGGGTCCGGGGGCAAGCTCCCCCGGGAAGATTTATGTTTACATATTGAAGTTAAAAGCATCAATCTGGTGCACTTTGAGAGCAAAATGAAGAGATCTATGGATACATCTCTCAACACCCATTTGAAACAGAACTGTAAACAGATTTACTTTTTCTTTATGGATATTTTACAAATCACCCTTTTAAACTTTATTCTTTTTTTACTGTCATATAGTATTTCATACCTGTTTTTCATTTATTCTCTTATTTTTTTATAACTATAATGATCATATAAACGTGTGCCTCGGAAATAATTGTTTACATTAATGGTGACCAAAACGTTTGAGACCCACTGAGATAACTTAGACTAAAGTGAACTATCTAAACACTGAGAGAGTCCTTTAGCTCACTGAGTCTCTCAGTCTGACAGGAGAGGACTCTCCTCCACTTTGTTGTTGAAAAAACTCCTTATATCCGTTAGCGTAGCTCGCTAGCACCAGAAGCTAACAACAACGATCTCCGGTACCGGTGCGCTCTCTCTCTCTCGCTCACGCACGCACACAAAATGGCTCGTTCCACACACACAGAGCCGAGCTTTAATGAAACACAGAGACCCAGACGTAATAGTACTGTACTGTATCATATTATTTTCGAATCAATAATTTTTCAAATTATGATTTATTTTATTTTTTATCTTTTTTTTTATTTTTTATTTTTAATAACCATTTTTCCTCCTGGTCTCTCGCGACCCCCCTGTCATGCCTCTGCGCCCCCCAGGGGGGGCCCGCCCCCCACTTTGAGAACCACTGGGTTAATCCAATGTGTCTGTGTCACTTTGAAATTATTTCTGATAATCCATAAGCAATAAACCTACTTTTCCGTTTTCAGATTTCAGAGCAAACTGCATGCTCATAGCCCCCACTTTTTTTTGGTAACGTTGGTGTGTGTGTGGAAATTCCCCTTCGATTCTATTGGCTCTAATGGTTAAAAAGAGATGTCAATCATCAAAATCGACCAATGGGTTCCAGAGAAACGGCAAAAACGCCCATTTCCACCCAAATTACCCCAGAGATGGAGTTTTTTTTGCTAAACCTCTCTAAAAAGGTCAAATGTCACTTGTTTTGCATCAATGTTGATACAGGGTACTTATTATATGTTGTACTTTGGATTCCTAAAGCTTTTAGTTTACCATCCCATCATTCAAGGGTGGTTTTCACTATAAGTAAAAAAGAACGGACACTATAATTTACAGTTTTTTACTATGTTCAATCTGAATTTTCTTTAAAATAAAAAACATCTATATTGATTCTGACTTTTCTACATCCAACTCACAGGTTTATCATTACTTTGAGAAAAAAGATTATTGATCTTCCCCTTTTAGAAGTGTAGTTATTGTCATGAACTTGGAAACACAAGGTATTGGACTCAAATGCACGACCCAGGAGACAGAGGTAAAGTATGAGTAAGATACTTTATTCCAAAAACAGGATAATAAATAAGGATCGACACTCTGGATGAGGTGACAAAAAAGGTTCAAAAAGGCACAAAAGAAAATCGCTCACTAAGTGAGGAACAAACTTACAAAATAATTCGAGAGCATAAATCAGGCATGAGACAAGGTGAGTAATCGCAGGCACGCTGACTACTTGCATAGAGGCAGGACAAGACGAACTGACAAGGAACAAAGGGAAGCTGGGGACTATAAACAAAAGGTAACTGGACACAGGTGGAAACAATCAGAGGCGGGGCTGACGCTGATGAGGGCGGGAGACACACACCAGGATAGGAAGTGGGAGACAAGACAGAAAATGGTTAAACAAGAACATGAAACATGACTGGACTTAACATTTTTGACGGGACACAACAGTTATGGTCATTTGTTCTGGAAATGTCATTTTCGAGCCTGAGACCTGAAAAACAGGGATGGTGTTTAACAGGTTAAGTGGTCCTTGGTATGAAAAAGTTTGAGAAACACTGATATAGAGTCTACGTTGTGGCTGAGGTAAAGTGTCAGTTAGTTTGCTAAGACTTGATAAGTCACTCATAAAACGCCATATATTTGGTAGATCTGGCAGCTGATATAACTCAACACATTAGTTTTATTTCCTTTAACTGGTGGATATAGAGTTGCTGCGGGGGGGTTGAGATGCACAGGCTGCAGTGGAGACGCTGCGCACAGCTGATTGACAGCTAGAACACAAACCACCAAATAAAAAAATAAACGTTAATTGACTCCACTCCGCAGGGATCCCCCGATACTTTCTTACAGTTTCTCATCATGGGGGGGTCTCCTGTCCCCGGCACAAACACACTGACACACTGCCTGAGGAAGGTTATGTGTATTTTGTCATTAACTTTTTTCGGACCACTTATTTATTTATTTTGGTGACGGTCCGACCTCCATGCTGCTACTCTGGTTCAAACTGCATCCACCAAACAATGTGATTTATCTCGACCTTCCCAAAAGAACCAAAATCTGACACGGTGTGAGATGTCTTTTTTAGCTGTTCTGTCCTCATTTCCTGCGATCTTCTTCATGCAGTCAGTCAAATGAATATTAATACGGGGCGTTTCTTTGACTATTTATAGGCAAATATGGGCGTTACGTGAAGCCCACAAAAGCTGCGCCGCATTTCGAGTTGATTGTGATTTATAAAGGGAATCCGGCGTAGGACGTGCCGCACGCAAGTCCTACGCCGGTACGCAGTGTTTTATGAATTGGAAAATGTCTGTGCGTATTTCATTGCTTTGTGTCCGATGAGGATGGTGTCGTCTGCCTCTCATGGTGTCGTCCACCCTTCACATGCATTCACCAAGACGGTTCATTTCATTAAAATCTGTTTAAATAAATAAGTACATTCAAGAGCGTGGCTCTCTTCTTCCACACCTCCCCTCCCTCCTGTGTGAGGTGTTGGCTTTACAGAGACACCATGTTGAAGGTCAGCTGTCCTTCAGGCCTGTTACACTGCCCTGCAGGCTGAAGATTGACGGGGCAGGACTGGGTGACATGCATTGTTAATTTAGGGACTCTGCACCGAGCCCGCTCTCCTATCGGGAGAGATTTTTAGAAAGTCACTCTGTTTTTTAGAGGCTCCCCATAACTCTTTTATCATTCTTCCAGGCTGTAAATTAATTATAAAGGACTCTCAGAAGTGAAATTTGAACTGGAGGTCAAAGAAAGAAGTGGAGGCTTCTTTAAATTAGTAACGTGGTACAGACTTTGTTCTCCCACAGCAGGAAAACTACACCTTTAACCGTTAATAATTACTGTTATGAATTGGCCCAACTCTGAGAATAGTAACGCTGTCAAATGAAGGAGAGGCTAATGTACATGGTACCTTAGGGGGAGGCACAGTCAGTTCTTAACACCGGTGATTGTAGCATTTTAAAGCGTAACAATTGGTTCACTGTGATCCTGAATCCAGTTCCTCCCTGCCGGCAATAGTTTGGAGGAAAATTTGTATTCAGGGAAGACAGACCTTATTCCAAATATAGCCCGCTCGGCGTTCTCATTCAGATCTTGTTTGGGTTTTATTTTAATTTTCGAGTGCCCTGGAGAGCCGGATATTAGAATTTGTGGAAAGAGGAGCGCCGTATTTTTTTTATTTTTTTCACTCATTCCTGCCACAGAGCCTTCACTTCTTAATTAATGGTCTCTGATGAGAAGAAAGGATTTCTAGTGGGGAGAGTGAAAGGAAAGACTGAGTTGGAAGTTGCAGCTGATGGAAGGAAGCCACTGGCTGGAACTTGTGATTGAAATGTGGGGGGAAAAAAATGAATAAATGGATGAGTTAGTTGCAAAGAAGAAGAAGAAACAAGAGACGAGTGGTCAAAGGAGGAGAGTAGTGAGAAACTTTTCACTATTTAACGGATTTAATGAGAAAACTAATGACTGTTTACTACAGTTGTGGGTGACATGTAAAGCTTTAAACATCAATGTACATTTATAACAATTTGCGGGGTTTTTTCATACTGAAAATAAATAGTTTCTAAAAGCGTGATAGCCTAATGACTACTGGCAGGCCTCGTTTGTGAACGACTGTAGCAGGCAAGCTAATTGCTAAAATGCTAACGCCATTCAGTCAAGATTTTTACTTTGTCCTGTACTTTGTGTCACTGCTGTATACTCCATACTAACATTTTGATTCTCAGATTATATTTTATTTCAAAAGGATATTGTATCTTTGACCAAAGTCTCATAACTGTGTGAAACACATTTCCCTTCGTTCAGCAGTGAGCACTCTGGTGGAGGAAAATGTACGTCTCCTCAAACTAATCCACTATCCACAGCAGTTCCATTGACATGCATTGATTTTTCAGCAAAAATGTCACATTTGTAATGCTTGTGTAAGCAGCTTTCTACGCCAAAGGAATGTGTCGGTGCCTATTACAGTATCGTTTTGTTGTCTAACACAATTATTATGCAGCTTTTCCATCATTTGTTCAATAATTTAGTCAGTTCAATATAAAACGTCAGAAAAGACATGCAGATAGTTCAATATAAAACGTCAGAAAACTGAAAAATATCCTACACAAAGGAGAACAGATTCATAATAATTAAAACAAAATAATAAACCTGAGAAAAGACATGAAATATACTATGTATTATAACTAAAGCATGCTATAAACATCATAGCAGGACTATAGCATGTTCAAAATAACATCAGCTGTGAGCATTTTCTGATTATTATCAATTAACACATACCGTCAGTGGTCCTCCCTGTACCTCCCTGTTTTTTTTTCAATTTGGTATAAGCAAATGTACACTGTATGATTACTGTCAATGTTTGAACATTGAAACCAACCCAACATGACTTGTTGAAGTTATTATTTTTGATTTAAAGACCCCAAGGAATTCAGTAAACATGATGTACACAATTCTAACTTGATATGATGACATCATACAAAAGCTTTAATTAATAGTAGGATAAGATTATTAATTGTCAAAATTGTTTGCGATAATTTTTCTGTTGATTAAAATCAACATGTGTTCTGTAATTTATGAATGTATATTTCATCCCTGCAGCAGATACCGATGTTGAAAACTAATTCAAACCCCACTATAGACATGTTCATGCTGCGTGTCAGTGCATACAGTCATCAGCAGGCTGTACTGTGCTCCTGCAGGCACATCAAAACAAACCACAGCTCAGACGCTCAGGAGGAAAATAATTTGAAGTAAATTTGAGTGAAGTACAGGCGAGTACAAATTATTAGACCTCAGCGTGATAAAACCATTAAGCTAACAAACGGCCTCTGTCAGACAGCAGCCAACAGTGGCCAAGGTTGTACTAACAACACACACATAGACACTGACACAAACGCACACTTGTAATGAGAAATGTTTGGACGCGGCCTTGAGAAGCCTTTTGGAATGAGTCCCGGACAGCTGAAATATGGTATCAGCGGCACAATGACAATCACTCACTTATTTTTCAGTCTCCTCTCACTATAATGAACATAAAATAATGAATCATGCGGGCAGCCCGGTGTGGCAGCGTTTTAAAATACACACACATTTTATGTTTGCGAAGCAACAAATAAAAACTGATTTAGTTGGGTTTCAGTAAAACATTGGGATTTTTGTACATATTTGAGTATGATGAGGTCAACAACAACACAAAGTTGTGCAGGAATGAATCCTAAAAGCCAGAAATGAGATAGCATTTAAGCACTTCCGGTTCATTTATCTCGACGTCTACGTTTAAAAAAAAGTTTATTCAGAAGATGCCCAAAGTAAGATCTGTGATAAACACAACATAACCTGTTAAGCCCGAGAGACCCCGGTACCGGGGCACTGCCGCAACATCTTGCAGGAAACAGTGTCTGAGGGCATGTAAATTTAATAAACTATGAATGTTTTATATCCATGTAACGGGAAGAAACTCATCTAACTTATCATTTTTTTTTTTTTTCAAAAGAAAACCCACAATGCTAACACTGAGCCTCTGAATTAGCAACGAGCGAAAAATGCTAACAGATTACTGCACCGAAAATCACTCACAAAACCTTATTATTTATTTTTTCTCTACATCCATGACATCGTTTCACATTGTGAGGTGACACAGAATCGAAGGGTACCCCATTATCACTGAATTATACGAAATCGCGACGTTATAAACAAAAACAGACATCAAAACATGTGGCGCTAGGTAGCTAAAAATGCTAACATGCTTACCTTGGCTCTGTAGTCTCTCCAAAGTGGTCTTCAATGGCATTAAAACGATAAAAACGCTGCTGAAGTTAATCCATAGGTTAATCCAATGTGTCTGTGTCCCTTTGAAATGATTTCTGATAATCCATGAGCAATGAGACTGCTTTTCCGTTTCTAGATGTCAGAGCAAGAGATAGTTTCACTCTAATGCAAAATTACATGCGCAAAGCCCCACATTTTTGTTTTACAACGAGTGTGTGTGGGGGACTCCCCCTTCGATTCTATTGGCTCTAACGGTCAGAAAGAGGTGTCAACCATCAAAATCGACAAAGGGGGGCCAGAGATATGGAAAAAAAAACATTTCCACCCAAATCACCTCAGAGGTAGAGTGGTTTTGGCTAAACCTCTCTAAAAAGGTCAAATGTCACTTGTTTTGCATCAATCTTGATACAGGGTACTTATTATATGTTGTACTTTGGATTCCTAAAGCTTTTAGTCTACCTTACCATCATCCAAGGGTAGTTTTCACTATAAGTAAAAAAGAACTTTTGGACGGACACTATAATTTACAGTTTTTTACTATGTAAAATCTGAATTTTCTTTAAAATAAAAAAACATCTATATTGTTCTGACTTTTCTACATCCAACTCACAGGTTTATCATTACTTTGAGAAAAAAGATTATTAATTTAACCCTTTTAGAAGGGAAGATATGGTCATTTGTTCTGGGAATGTCATTTCGAGACCTGAAAAACAGGTTAAGAGATTTTCACATCTTGTTCTACAACTTACAATATGTCAGTAAACACCCCACTTGAGCATTTCCATAAGCTACGTGTCATAGAAAATGGTGTCTGCTTACAAGTGACCAAATGAGAGAATATGTCATCACGTCCAACATTAGCCGCTTTTAGCTTAGCTGCGGTGATTATCAGAAATGCACCTGGGATGTAGTGTGTTTTTAGCCTAGCGTTAGCTTTTACACTTCAAAAATCATAAAAGTGGTCTTAATATGTGGGAATTATCCTGGTCAACAAAACATAGATTATTTTAAACGTGTGTTTGCCAATATCTTATTTTCTGCAATAAAGAATGATTCAGTGAGGACATATTTTGGTATGCCGACCATGAAGGGGCATCGCAAGGGCTCCCTTGACCAAAAGCAATGTGATTTCCCCATTGGATTTCAGTATATTGCAGAAAAGAAGCCTTGTGGCCAACACACATTTATGACACTTAACACATTTTTTTCTGCTTTTTGAATTTTTGGGAAAAAACGCTATCCCCAGAAATAAAAAGCTAACGTACTGCTTTAGATGAACTACATTACGGTGGCATGGCTGCGCGTCACCACCGCTAAGCTACAAGCGGACTCGTGTTGGGTTGATGATGTTTAGTCGTCTCATTTAGTCAACTGTTAGCTACCGCATGGACAGATAGAAGTTTAGTACATTCACAAGTGGCATAAATACTGACAAATTGTATGTCTTAGAACAAAACGTGAACATTTCTTCAGCTTGTTTAAAACAGACCTTATATCAGGCTTCTTGTGTTTGAGAAGAGGTCACTGGAAGTAAGTCTAACTAAAATTTAACTGGTTTTAGGATTCATTACTGCACTATTCAATTAAAGTCCAAAGGAAAAATCCCATAACTCTTTGTAGAGGTACCTACTGCGTTCCAGGTTGGCTTACATATACATCATCACAGAACCACTTTATAGCCATCACATGTGTGCTAATTGAATTCCTTTTGGGCTTACATACATGTTTGCAGAGCAGTATTAATGTATATAAAGTTTTACATGCATGTGAGTGAAGCTGAAATATTACATCTTCCCAATGGCGACAACATCACAGTTAAATATTCAACAATGTGAGCTAAGTAAGACAATTAAAGGGCAATCCATCAGCCGGAGCTGGTAGCGCTGTTAGCTGTTAGCGGGGCCATAATAACAGAGGAGGTGCCAGGAGCATGCTGGGAGGAGGTGGCAGCCCATTAACCAGCACCATGAGGAATAATGACAGGCTAGAGTTAAGACAAAATAGAGCACTGTCGCTGCTTTCACACATGGATGAGTAATGTCATGATTGAAATAATAATGTGCTGGTGTTGGCTTTATGTGCACAGTGTATGTGCCTCTAGTTGAACACACAGAATATATACCACACATTACAGGCCTGAACATAATGGAATAGAATACATATGGATGCAAGGAAAAAAACACTGTACTTTTATTTTGATAAGTGAGCTTGGAAGCAGAGGTCAACCATTTCAATCTGTGATCAAAAGGTGTTTTTGTATCAATTATAGAAAACAACTTCTTAATACTCCACAGCTTTCACACTGGTCACACAGGTTGTTTTACGGGTCTATCAATTCCTAATTATTTCCCAGACTATTTCCTGAAAGGAATGCAATGCTTGGCACATATTATATGTGAAATAAATAACTGACTCTGCAGATAAAGCAATATTCATCAGCTCTGACTCCAATGGGCAATGACGGAAACATGATACACAAGCTAACTATGCCGCACTTTCAGAATGATGCTTTGTGATGCGCGTAGAATAAACAAAATCAACAGGGGTTTCTAAAAGATAAAAAAACATACAGTTAAAATGCTCCCTTCAATGCCACCAGACTCCTCAGAACACTCATATCAACTCACTAATCTTTGGAAATCATAATTTAAACAAAATAAAACTCATCAAAACCGTCTTTGTTTGACGTTACAACAATCAACACCTCCGATTTGAGAGTTTGAAAGAGAGACCTAACAAGTAACAAATATAAATAAAAGAAGCAACTGTATACTCATAAACTGGCAATTTGGACCCTTTTTGGACTTTTGCAGGTTTAACCATGACTAAAAGACCTTTCTATACCATAAAACAATATTATATATATAATATATATTTTAATTTTAAGTGAATTCATTCTCAATATTAACTAAGGTTGTAAAATGTTAAGTTGTTTATTAGGGATGCTCCGATCGATTGGCCTCCGATCGTTATCGGCCGATATTCACTCTCTGCCGATCGATCGGTGCTCTCTATAAAGGCCGATCAGGAGAGCCGATCAGGAGAGCCGATCACATGACGTAAAATACATGACACTTTTCTCTGTGCGCGGCAAAACAAGCTCGCCAAAATGGCTTCACCAGTCTGGCAGTATTTTAAGGTGTCCGAAAAAGACAATAAAATAGCGGTATGCAACGTGTGTGAAGCAGAAATCCTGCAGCTCCGCCCGCTGTGACGGACCGGTGAGCGGAGCAAAACACACAAGAGTTAGACCTAACACTTAGCTATTTTATCTAAGCTTGTTATATATTTATAACAAGCTAAACTAGTTATAAATATGTGTATTCTTCACTCACGGAGCGTCCACACAGCAGCGTTAAAAAATTCTTGGAGGTGGGCGTATCTGAAGCTTGGGGATTTTTTGCGAGCAACGCGACCAACAACCAATCACATAAATCTCCCGCCCCCGACATACAAAGCAAAAAAGCCCGAAGTAAACTGGATATAAACTCCCCAAACAGGCGAAAACCTACCACTGTCTCTGCCACCTCCCTCCATGCCTGGCTCCTCCGGTTTGTATCCCGGTAGGTAAATAGGGACTGGTCATAAAGCACCGGGTGATTCCCTACCGCTATAATTAATTTCTCCTCCATTTTTTGGAATATGAGGAAATGACCTGCGGTATGTCTCTCCCAGCATACACGCGGTTTGATTGGCTAGCGCTTGAACTGTTAGATTTGCATAAACGGGATTTGATTGGCTGGCGCTTCCACCTCAGCTTCAAAAGTTGAACATTGCTCAACTTTTGAATCCTGAAAATCCTGAAAATCTCCGCTCTGCTTCCCACAATGCAGTTCGGCGAAAAGTGAGGCAAAGTGACGTCACCCCATTCAAAGTGAATGGGCAGAAGCGCTGGAAGATTTTTTTAACGCTGCTGTGTGGACGGGCCGTCATTACTGGATCAGCGAGCTGCATGAGATACTGACAGGCTGTCAGGAGAGAGAGAGAGAGGGAGAGAGAGGGAGAGAGAGGGAGAGAGAGGAAAAGAGAGCGCTTCCGCTCATTTCTCCCGTGTTATTATCCAAAGTTAATGTAAACTTGAATAATGTACTTCATTTGAATGTAACAATTATATTGTTGGTTGTTTGTTGAAGCGCATCATGTATTGAAAAATGTATCTGAACTTTTCGATCCGTTACGATTATAAACTGAAGCAATATAAAAATGAGCCTTTAACTTTAAATGGAAGATCCCCATAGCCCCCACCCACCCTATGATCGGATCGGCGATCGGCCCCAAAATTCCCGATCGGAGCATCCCTATTGTTTAGTTAGTTCCCAGGGCTGATTAAGGAAACATTCCAAATTGTAAGGTTGTTGACAAGCATATACAGTACATAAATACACATTAATGAAAACGTTTCCAATAAGAGAATACTGAAAAAACATTTGCCTAAGTTCAAACAGGTCAATTCTGTAAAATAATGAAGAAAAATGATTATACTAATAAGCAGATTATACAAATAATTGTAAAAAGAAGGAATAATTCATGAAATCGCAGTGAGCAAGATGTCACTATGCAGTTAGTGAGCACTGGTTGTACTGGAAAGCTCCCTCTGTGATTATATTTCATTCTGTGATTAAATGTAATTCTATGAATATAAATGACACATTTAGGGATGACTGCTCTGAATACATCAAGTGAAATGTAGGACAGATGTTCTGCATTATCACTGTAACACAGTTTTTTCAAAGAACACCGTTAAGGCAGAACATGCTTCTTATGGTAAAATATAGCATTTCTTTGTCCCACATACCGCACATACACCCCCTCCTCCCAATATGGTAGGGGTTTGCTCAAGGCTCCACATAAATTAAAGTGACAAGCTCTTGTCTAGGTGCTCCCTCCGTCTCTGTTTTACAAGAGTTTATTTTTCTTTCCCCTACCATGGAAACACACCGGCATGCTGCTGTGCTCCTATTGGAAGATCTTCATCTGTGGCCAACTAAACACTCTCCTTTAGACACTTTTCAGATTCAAATATTGCTGTTGTTAGGCTGAACCCCCCCTGAGGAGACATTTCAGGTTCCCAGAGATGAATAGAAATGAAGCTCTCAATGTAGGGTGTTATGTGTGATGGGAATATTCTCCACTCCACTCTTAAACATCCCAGTTTTGCAATTTTGTTTGGTTGAGGAACTCTTGGTTTTTATTGTTACTCTTTCATGCTTTTAATTAATCAAATTTAAAAAATCATGCAAAATGGCCCATTTCAGAATCATTCACATTATATTATTGGATACAAGTTATTGGTGTCTTTATGTGTTACTAACTTTATTTCAATATTTGGGCTCATACCATTTTCTTAATTTAAAGTTTGATGATTATTTTTGTAGTTGATATATGTTATGTATAGGGTTGGGTATAATTTGGATCTTAACAATTCCGGTTCCTACATCAGTTCTGCTTACCGATTTCTTATTTCTTTCTATCTTGGATTTTAGTATGAGAGGGTAACAGTAAGTCAAATGCCCATATAGAAACATATTTATGAAAACCTTACATTTATATGAATATTTATGGATCTTTAGGGCAAGGTCCCTGTCCTGGCAACTTTTATGAATCCGGCCATAGTGCCAAGACAAAACAAAGTGAATCGGTTTGCTTAGCGCCACCCCTCCCAGAGCGAGCACACAGTTCGCTGGTACAGATGAGCAGAACCCAAATAAAACAATTTCTTTGGGTATCCGGTGTTGGGCAGTTCGTATCAGTTCTTACTCGGAACAGAGTTTCAATTCTCAATCCTAGTTTTGTTAAGTCATGTATACCATCTCATCTTGGGCGTCTAAAATCCCCATCGCTCATGGCAGTCGGTGAACGTCACGCTTCAGCTCACCTAGCCGTGAAAGGGAAGACAAAATGCAGAAGACGTCAGCTGTGTGGAAACACTCTTACTGAATGATGACACAACAGAGGCAGTGAGGCAAATATGTCATTTTCAAATGTCCTGCCATGTCGCACAACAAGCCTGACAAACCACCTGAACGCTGTCAGTAGTACGCTCATAGATGAAGGGATTTGAAGTTGTTCCCATGGTGCTCCCCACTGCTCAGGATGACATTAATTCAATTTCCTTTTAATGTATGCAATAACTTTGAAATAACAATAAATGGATATATATCCTAAATTATGAATATGTTTGGATTCAGAGCCTATTATAATGAGCTATGATGTAGGTCTAATTTATTCATAATAAAACTAATTGTCACAAGCTGTTGTGTAAAAAAAGTGTAATCTCAAGGTGTCTGGTTAGACAAAATAATTCATATGCAAACAGTTTAACACACACCAAACCACTTGAAAAAATGTGTTCCGTTTTATTCTAGTAAAAAATAAATTGTGCGGAAGCTTCAACTTTCCACTTTTAAGTAAAGCCAAAGCTCCTGGGACCTATAATCAATACATTAATTTCAATTTTGATGGGGCGATTCTATTTTAACCGCGATTAGCGATACAGGGAGAGAAGACGGAGAGGAGAGTGTTAGCGGCAGACAGGGAGAGACAAATAATTAAAGTGGACTGTGAGAACAGAGCTTTTAACCCTGAGTGGACGGACTCATTCATGTTCATCCTGCCCACTGGGAGCACAGAACCAGTGTGTCTCATTTGTTCAGAGACCGTGGTGCTCATTAAAAGTGCCAAAACGCCACTATGAGACAAAACACAAAGTGTTTGACCAAACATTCCCTCTCAAGTCAGAACTGAGGTCACAAAAAATAAGCAGTCTCAGAGCTAAAACTAAATATCGTTCCAGGGCAGGCTAACCGAGGCTAACCGATGAGCACCTGCATGTGTGTATGAGAATGGCCCTGACACCATTTCAGCCCAGATTTAAACTCCTGGCAGGACAAGCTCGAGCTCAATTCTCCAAGTGAGTGAGGGACTGCAATATAAGAGGGAAAGAAAGAGAAACTTTAAAACTGGGTTCAATTGTTATGATGTGTAAAGACTGATATTGTTCTATAATCAGCTGAAACTGTTAAGTCATGATGTGAAACGGTTAACAAAGAAAAAGGGAAACTCAAGCTGCTGCTACACTTTATTTTAGAGAGCTTCAGAGCTTCACTGTTTCTCGTTTTATTATAAAAAATAAAACGAGAAACAGTGAAATCTAGCTGGTTAATTTCAGCTAACTTTATGCAAGCGGTAACATCAGCAGTGTGCAAAAAAGCACACGTCCGATCGTCCGGGACGTGTTATTTATAATATCAGACAAATTACATCTTTCCATTGACGTGTCCGACGGACAAGTGACCTTTTTCTTCCATAAATGTTAGTTTCGGTTCTGCTTGTCGATTCCTAAGGAAATGCATCTCGTCACTTTCTGTACTGTTAGATGGGGCGGGCGGGACGTGTAGCACAGTGGCAGGCTTGGGAAGCAAAACTCTGTTCCGAGTAAGAACAAATAACAATTGTCCGGTCCCGGGAATAATAAGAGTTGTGAGGACAGGAGGCGGAGGCCGAGCCCCGCGGACCGCAGCTCTCTCTCCCTCTGCTCCGTATCAGCTGATCGTTGCATGGTGCAGCTCAGCGTCTCTCTCTCTCTCTCTCTCTTTCTACACACAGCGGCTCCGCTGCCCGTTTAACAGCCTCATGTTCTTTCTCCAACACGTAATGAAGGTTATTAAGCATTTTAGCTCCTTTGTTGTTAATATTGACCACCATTTCCTTTATGATGTAAAGCAGCCTCCCTGTCTGTGTCCTCGCGCTGTCCTCACATCCCCGGACCCCCAGACTCGGAGGAGCACAGGGATGTCAGTATTGTTTATGAAGCAGGGTATAGAAAGTACATTATTGAAATGAAAATACTATTTACTTTTACAAACAGTGAGTAGCTGGGCAGCTGCAGCATGTGTGTTGCAGGACATGTGTTGGACAGACAGAGTGTGTGGTTGGACTCTGTCTCACAGGCAGGTTGCAGTGTGACATCAGAGAAGACTGGGACTCAGCACGATAGATTCAAACACAGAGACGAGACAAGAAGAGAGAAACAGTCGGAGTCATTTCAAATGGCGTGCTCCAAAAAGAGAAAGGTAGACAGCGAAAACAGAGCATTTAATGGCATTCTCTCTTACTGGACCTCTTTGAAATGCAATTGAATGCCCCTGCATTATAGCAACAACAACAACAATAATAATAATAATAGCAATAATAATTGGGAGGGGGGGCGCGGCTGTTCTTATGTTCTCTGAGGGGAGGCTCACCTTCCCACACTTTGAAAACCCCTACTCTACTGTATCTGTAGACATATATAATGTACTATTATACAATATTGATAGTAGGTAGAAGTATGGAATATTGACTCCTGCACATTGCTTTCCATCTCTCCTTGTCTGAAACGAACAGAAATTGGTGTATTATGTAAACTCTACGCTTCAGGTGTAACTGATCACCTTCAGGCTAAGCAGTGCTTTGTGTACCTCTGGTCACAAGAGGGCACTACAACCTGTCCTCACAAAGAGGACATCATCTCCACTTCTGTCACTTTCCCTTCACTGCGCTTGACACCGCTGTGAGACATTCCTGCTGTCACACAACAGAGAGGACGCTGCTGCAGTGCAACACGTTTCTCTTCCTGCTTCTGGGCTCCGAGGACAGTTGTTGGAACAGACAGATGTTGCAGCTGTTTTCACAAGGGCTATATTGCTAGAGGTGTGTTTGTGTTTTGTTCTAGTGTGTGTGTGTGTGTGTAGGACAACAAGACTGTTTTCTGTCCCCCCCCTAAACAAATGCACAGTGTTTCTTCTCCACATGAATGTGCGGTGCAGGTTGCTCGGGGACAGACGGAGTGCATGGATGCATTGTGGTTTGTCACATTAACACTCGCTCTCTTCACGTGCCTTAAGGTCTAACTTCCTAACTGCTGTGTGTTTACCCTGTGCACTGTTTGCTGTTTGTTACCATTAACCAGATCATTTTCTTGCAGTGTAATGACCCATACTGATGACAGTAGACATATGTTACTGCTGACAGTTTTATTTTGGATCTCCACTTTTCAGGCAGCCATTGCTTTTTTCATGTTGTCCTATCTCTGAAAATGAATTTTCAAAGGCTAAAAATCTACTGATGTTTAAAACTTATCATAATAAACAATTGGTAGACGTAACCTTTTTTTTTTTTGCTTTTATGCAGCTGCTTTCATTTCAAAATATTTTTCTAGAACTGTTTTTTAACTCTCCTGAGAGAAATATTTATTTATATTTTGTATGTATATTTTCTTTATAACAGTAATCTGATTATGTCCAACCTGAGTTTAGAAAACCAAGTCTTTGTAAACAGCATTTTATAAAACATCTTCCTAAAGGTTGAGTAGCTGCCTATATTCATGTCACATGATCTCAGTTGTTCTCACACACACCCATCTCACCACGATGCCTCTATAGTTATTGCCTTGCTTGAATTGTTGACCATCATGTCATTATGATTTCATTTTTGGGCCTAAATATATATGAATTGCCTTTATTGTCGTGTCATCTGTCTGAGGAAGACAGGCTTCCTGATCACTGTGCAGTGCATGCAAAATATCAGCTTTTTTCATTTAAAACTGAAAGTCTGCATTTTATTTTGATTAAAAAAAACAGGCTACCTGGAAAGTAAGAAGGTCTACACACTTGGATAAATCCTGCATTTTATCATATGATATAATGGCGTCTCGTAATCATGAGTAGCTGTTGCACTGCTTACTCCTTCACGTTCTACCCCCCACTCTCTAACCCTCCCACCCTGACAATCTGCTGCAGGTCGCGAGAAGAGAAAGGGTCCCATGATCTCTGCCGGTGATGCCGAGTTCCCGCGGGATTACCACACCCTGGCTGCCGGCGGGGGCCGCGGGGTCCGGCGGTTCCCCGACAACACCAACGGGGGTTTCACGTCATCCTCGTTGGACCGCCGGCACAACTCCATAGCCGCCAAGAGCCTGGAGGCCCTGAACAGCATCCACAAGGCAGATATCGAGCGCCAGCGGGACGCCCTCATGGATCTGCAGAAGAACAAGTTCTCCAACAGCCCGGGCAGCCTGTCGCAGGGCTCCGCCCCCGCAGGACGACAGGTATTTCACAACAAACACACCTTATTAGCCGCCAGTAAGAAGCAGAAAAACAAAGAATGCTTTCATCCTGCTAACAGGGTTATCATTTGAATTGCACCAATGGTCGTCAACTCAGTTAAAAAAAAAATCCTTTTAAAGGTCACCTATTATGCAAAATGCACTTTTTGATGTCTTTTATATATAAATGTGTCCCCGGTGTGTAAGGAGACTCACAAAGTGTCAGAAAATAAAACCCTCTCTCTTTTCCTCCTTACCCACATCTCTAAAAACGGGGGTACAACGGAGCTGATCCAGATTTGCTGCGGTCATGACATAAGATCGGAAATGCATGACGTGTTTTGGACGTAAAATGATCTTCGTTTACATTAGCAAGCATCGCTAACACTCAGAGCTAACGCTGGAGAGAATATGTGTAAAAAAGCCAGATATAAAAGGTACTGTCTTTGTGGTAAACACGCGAGAGAGAAAGCGTTTGGGCTCCAAACTGTTTCAGAAATAATGATTGATGTGGTTTGGAACATAATATGGCGTTTAATCACGGCAGCGATTAGCTGAGTTTCTGCCGGTAGAGTCGACACCCTTCTCTTCACAGAGCTCACTGCTTGCATGTGGACGCTCCAAAGGGGGCGTGGCCAACAGCAGCTCGGTTACATTTAAAGCTACTGACCCAGAATCAGCACTTTTGTAATAGAGCTGAAATAGAGGGGTATGAGGCATGCTACAATGTGTGATCTGTTTGGTATTTTGAGCAAAACACTTCAGAGACATGTTTTGTATAGATATGGCCCTATAATATATTGTTCAAATATAGTATAATATGGGACCTTTAAAAGTTACATTGCCAACTGGTCAAATATAGTAATGTAGCAGGCAATTTGGCTTTGAGATTAGATTTGGCATGCCATAAACACGCCAATTATAAGGTTGTAGTGTGGAAGTGGAAACAAGTGGAAACTCTGCTCTTGGCATTTGCTCCATGAGTCCTTCACCACTATTATAGAAGAACAAAGTAACAGGATTATCAGGAAAACAAGATTAAGTGCTAGGGTGGAGATCATATTTGTGAAGGTTTTGCAATTATATAATGAATAAATACCAAGATATAGTTTGATTTTGACAAACCTGAATAACATTTGGAAGCTACCTAATGTTATATTACTATTACAACATATTGTATCAACACCAACAACAATTATTGTCTCCTAAACTACTACACCTTTTTAAAAGAAGACATTTTGTAAATTGCTGCCTGTAATTTACTGCAGATCCACATTTCTATATAATAACACATGTATAATAATAACAACGTAGCCTTCAGGGAGAGGGGCATCATATCTCTGAGTGCTTCCTTTTTCCCCCCATGTGAACATTTTCTTCCTTGGAGATAATAACAGCACATTGGTGGGCATTTTGTGGCGAGAATCCTCTGGGGCTTAAGATGTTCGCAGTGGAGACTTTTTTATGATCACCTTGCAGGGGCAGTAACGGACCATTTTTTAGTGGTTATTATCGGAAAAAGTCAACGATAGAATATTGAGACAAGGATTTAAGTGAGAGAACGTGAAATATTGAACTCAGCGCTCCATCAAATCCCTCTCCTGTCTCTCTCTCCTCTTCATAGTCTCTGTTTCATTCCTCCATCAATCACCACATGCTCTGACGTTATACCTGACACAGATGGGCTGAACACAAGCTGCAGCTTTTCTCCCTGCACAGCTTCAAGGAGCAGCTCAGCATTCTGTGTGCTCTCTGTCTGAGACTCTGTTAGGAGGATTGATGTCAATATCATGTCTTCTCTGTGTAAAGTACAGAGCTAGAGGCTGGACAAAGCAGCCATGAACAATATTGTTTTTGTTGTTTCTTTCTAAAGAGCCCATTGAGTGAAAAGAATCATGTCTAAAGTTGGGTATTTACTTTATCTCTGTACTACCATTATATAATACCGTCACTTCAAGGTTAACTTTAAGGATATATAGTAAATGCTAATGGAACATTCTTTAAATAAACCTTGGCATTCTGGTTCTAGTTTTAAAAAATATTTAAATGTGTTTAAGCAGAGACAAACGACCCAACTCTTGTTAGGCTTCAAAATTCAGTTTAAACGCCTCCATTGGACTCCTTTGTTTACATCCGCAACCTAACTATGTTACACTCGTGCTTTTATTGGCTAGCGCTCCAACACAATTTACGTGATAGTCTAGAGGACGGGACATCTTTAAGTAGTTGACCAATCACAACGGAGCTGCCCAGCTAACCAACCAGAGCAGATTGGGCTCTTGTTTCAGACAGAGGGGGAAAAGATGTATAAGAACAATAAAACACTTTTTTAACATTCAAACATGTCACAGTAGAGACACAAAATACTAATATGAACCTGAAAATTCATACAATAATACTAAAGATATTCTAGGCTTATTTTGAAAACATCAAATGAGATTCAAACTTATTATTGCGTCAATTAAGAGCATTAGAGTTGGTTAGTTTGATCTTCTTCTCACTTATGACAGAGCCAGGCTAGCTGTTTCCCTAGCCCCCAGCTTTTATGCTAAACTAAGCTAATCCTGCTCTGTATTTACCACACCATTTGATATCAATATTCTTATCTAACTCTCCTAGAGGAAGCAAATCAATTCCCACAAACGTTGAGCTACTCCTTTAAGTGTGCTCTCATTCTCCAAGCCTCCGTCAGCTTCTGTCCATCACGTCTCCGTCTACTCGCATCATCTCACATCTCCTCCTTCCTCTCCACCCACTCTTTGCTCTTTCATGTGCTGTGCCCAAAGCCCCACCATCTATCTCCTGAGGAAAAAGGTGGTCTGACAGGGGGAGAGAGAGAGAGAGAGATGGAGAAACAGGTGGAGTCTGCTGTCGTCATGGCAACCCACCGGTTTCCCATATAAGGAAACTGAGTGATATCATATGGCTGGCAATGCCGAGGCTCTGGAAGGAGGCACAGGCTGTACTGAGTGAGAGGCGACAGCGGCAGGGGAGAGACAGAGTGGAGGGAAAGAGGGAGGCTGTTCTATCGCTTGAGTCAGGGGCGAGAGAGGGTGACGGCTAGAGAGATAGAGAGGTGGGGAGAAAGAGGGGAAGGCACAGGAAGAGGAGGAGGAGGAGCAGGAAGAGATGCTAACTGCCTCTGAGGCGATACTACGGGTACCAGTGAGGGGGGACTCCGGCAGATCCTCAGGGCGCGGGAAAGACACAGAGCCGCAGTGAGAAGAAAAAAAAACAAAAAAGATGGAGCGAGGGGAGGAGGAAGAGGGAGGCGTGTGGAGCGGGAGGATGCGCCAGGCGGACGACATGCTCATTAAGTAGCCACGGTAACTCAATCAAACCCCGTCTTTGCATGCTCAACTGAGACGTTTCAGTGGCGCTGCCATGGCTGTGTGACGCTTGCACTGCTACATAAATGATGACGGAGTGTGTGTGTGTGTGTGTGTGTGTGTGTGTGTGTGTGTGTGTGTGTGTGTGTGTGTGTGTGTGTGTGTGTGTGTGTGTGTGTGTGTGTGTGTGTGTGTGTGTGTGTGTGTGTGTGTGTGTGTGTGTGTGTGTGTGTGTGTGTGTGTGTGTGTGTCTTCTTAATGTGTGTAGTGGCTTGTGTTAACTTATCCTCGGCTCCTTTTCTATATGATGTGAGTGCATGACAAAATGTGTGTGTGTTCCCATAGCTGGCAGGTGATGACCAGGTGTGTCTGTGCTGCTGCAGTGACGTATCTGCATGTATGTGAAGGCTGTGTGCATAATCACAAAAAAATGTGTGTTGCACTTGTGTGTGTGAGTGCACATGTGTTGGTGTGTGTGTTTGGGGCTTGAGAAGGGAAGAAAAGAGGGTGGGTACAAAGATGGCTACTTGGCATGCAGGTCAGGCATGCATGTGTCTCTGCTCATCTCTGTCTCTCTGCTTCCTCGCGCCTCATCGTCTCTCTGAGCGCCGGCCGTCACTGAGCATATGTGCGCTTTGGGATTTCAGCTCAAGTGATTGAGAAATATAGCAGGCAGTAATCACTGAGTCACTGTGCATAGGGGGCCTGTTTGCGTTAGATGAGACAGGGTTTATGTTCCCAAAAGTGTCCGCTTGTTGGTGCATTAAATTATTTGTGGAGTGACTCGGCGGTAGATTTGGCCATTTCCAATTTAAGGTGAATGGACCAGTAGAAATAGTGATTAGTTCCTGTGAATGGCAAGATGTATATTAGGGGTTATAACCCAACGGGTGCTCGGCCATCAGCTGTTGGTTTGATTCTGTGAGGAGGCTGATGATACCAATGCACATTTGTCATTATGAAGCCACCACATGGAGGTTCTTCAAAGTTTAAAACATCAGCTGGAGGTGACAGGGGTTGTTAGCACTATGTCATTAGAAATTATCCTTGACAGCAATATTATTCTTTTATATAATTTATATTACATTAATGCATAATGTGAAGTTGGGAAGTGATTTATTGATTGCAGATTTATTATTAGAGCTTTCTGTAAGCAGTTGCTTAAACGCCAACTACTATCTAGTCCAGTCTAGTCAACTACTTAATTGTATTATTTTTTTATTCTAATAACATATTTTAATGAACAAGTCCCAAATCGCAATGTGTATACATAGCTCTAGCTGCCAAGTAAATATTTGGGTAGTCTTGTTCTGTATATAACAAATATTTGCAAAAAATCACAAACACATTTACAATTGCATTGATTGCACGGACAGGGGTGTCCCCATTAGACTGACCCCTTCAGAAAATACCAGTAATAAAAGCATAATGAAGTCGACTAATGGCGCTGGATTCCAACAAATGCTACAGATGAATTAATGGGATTAATAGATGAAATAACTAATTGATGATCTTTATTAGTTTAAAATGCAAACACACACACTAAAACAGACCATGTAGTCAAGGTCAGGTCTATTGATTTCCATTCAAGAGTAGTGCATTCATGTTTCTAGAAAATCATGAATTCAAAAACAAATACAATTCTTTGGGTGGTTGTAATAACCAGAAAAGCAAATTATAAATACATTTAGCGAACCATCATTGTGGCATATCTTGAAAGCAGTAAAGGTGATCCTAGGTGTAGCCTAATACTTGTTTTCAATAATTCACTACATGATTACATTGGTGAGGCATGCTCAGTTAGATATGCATGTATTAAGCTAAGTTAGCCATTGTTATTCGTACATATACATTTAGGGCTATTCATGATGCCCAACCCCAACCCCACCACTCCTATTCATCACTGAATAGTTAAACAGTTGAACATTAAACTTGGATAACATATCTTTCCAAACCTTTCCATGACTTTTCAAGGTGGCATTTTCAATTTCCATTTCCTTACAATCTAGCTACAGAAAAGTGATAAGCAACAACATGTGTACTCGCTGAATGCAAAGTCCTGCACGATTATGGCTAAAATGATTATTACAATCATTTTGATATAGGCATCATGATTATTTTGACCACTCCCAGTGCTGATAGGTAGAGAGTGTATGTGACGTAGCCCATATGGTAGGGGTGTAGTGTGATAGGGAGAGAGCTATGGGAGATAGCGGGAGCAGCAAAAAGCCAAAGCAAGTCTCATGCTGGCCGCTTAATAAATGTAGGAGACAAGTTATACTCGCAAAGCCCTTGTTGGAAACCCTATAATTAAAATGTTTGAGATTAGAGATTAGAACACATTTTTTCCTCCCACAAAGGACCAAAAACTGCTGTTCATCAGTTTAAAACGGATACCAAAAACAAAACAAATCAAAATGAGTCTCTGAGGTTTGAGCAAGCCAACTTCCCTTTGGTATAAATTAGTTTGCTATGACGTCCTTGCCGAAAGGCTTTCTGTAGCACTTACCAGAGTTTAGCTTCTAGAAAACAGGTCATGTGATCAGTTTAATTTCCACATTAATGACCCTCACCAGCAAGCTCCTTCAGATGTCCTGCATGCAAACATCGTATGACAGAACGTTTTCAATAAGAACTTGCCGTCTCACATTCAAGTGAATATCCCTAAGCACATTACTTTTCCACTGGCTGACCATTACTGTGACTGGCTGTGTGGTAAAGACCTGTTTAAGGCAGATCATGCATGGCTCATTTGTTTTTACTGGAGTTAAGCTCCAATGCACTTGCTGTAAAAAGACTGTATGCAATCACATCACCCCCAAACAAAAGACTAGCAAAGACCACGTCTTCTGCAGATACATATAAACCATAGTTTATATAATTGTTTTCATAATAGCATTTGTAAATAAGTCGGAATGAATCCAATAGATATGAGTGGAAGTTACACACAAAGCATTTTTTGCTGATGTAGTTCTATGAGGATCAACTGCACTATAAATATATATGAATAAATAGTATTTAAAGGACAAAGGAATACAATTGAACAGAGTGTACTACATGCTTCCTGTAATTCTCTGGATGGCTTCAGATCAGGTAGGATTTGTGGTTTTGGTCAGCACGTTTGGATTGATGCCTACAAACCACACGGAGCTCTGAAATCTGGGTCACAGCAGCCCACAGGCCTGTTCTTTCTTTCACAAACACTCTTTTTATACCCTTCAACTCCATTTTCAACATGAGTGAGACGGATTTCAAAAGTTTGCAACTGAGATTTTAGGAGAGAAAATATTTGGGTTTCAGGCAGCTCCCTGAACAGCTGCTCAAACATGAATTAAGTTCTACCTACACCTTAGTTTAATTAATAAGGGAAACGTTTGCATCCAAAGCTCTCACAGCATATGTGGTGCAATTACGACTCACAGAAAACTAAAATTATATATTAATTGGAGGTTAAGTTAAGGCAAAGTGCAAATCAGTATTTGAATTAATGCAGTGACTGTTACATTGTTATTAATAGGGTGTTTTGAAAGTTATTTGTAGACTTCTGTGTGCCACATGGCCACTAAAGAGGTGCTGAAAGGGAAAAAGCTAGCTTGCAGATATTAGTATGTGTACGCATATGGAAGAGTGTCATTACTCACATCTGTCAAAACAAAATGATGCTTCTCTTTCTTCTGCTGAAAGATTCTCTAAACCTAATTCCTATGCCTCCGCACGACAGCCAAGGTCGTAGGCATTATGTTTTCTGATTGTTTGTCCCTCGGCACGTCTTGTAAACACGATATCTCAGGTATCTGGCAAAAAATGTCCACTTAGAACCAAGAATAAACTGATTAAAATGTAGTCGTAGGTCACTGTAACCTAATGTCTGTCCCATTCCGATCAGTCGATATCTCAGGAGCGCAACTAGGGAATTTGGTGGTCAAAGACCTCACCAAAATTAGTATTGGATAAGTGAAGTAATTTTGGTCAGATATGGATGCACTTGACTTAAATCTGAGATCAGACATTGCTAAAAGTCAAATTGGCAGTGATGAGGTTGGTTTAGTTTGGTACATCCAATCACTGTAAAGAGCAATCAGTTTTCAAACACAAGTACAAGCCAAAAAACAGCTCGCAAGTTCTGTTCACACCTGGAGAACAGTGAAAGCCCTGTAAAAAACATTGAGACAAAGAATAATATTCAGAGAAGCCAGCATGTTGGCGTGAAGCCAGATCCAAACATCGCCCAGAAGCTCAGTGTGTGCCATCATGTGTGATTAATTGATGGGTTTTAAGATGACTGTTGCCTCTTCTCTGCAGGCAGAAGATTTGAATAAATACAGACTGTTATTGGTCGATACCATGCCTCTTTAAATAGATCATGAAGTTATTATTGGACCTTCAATAATGAGTGTGAACAGCTGTTGATGAGAACCTTTAACTACAGAATCAGAATGTTAAACCAGTGTCTGTTGTCATTGCTGTGTATTATTTTCAAACATTATCAAACACAACACCAAGAGCCACACTGGAAACAAGACTTGAACTTTATTTAAGTTGATGACTTAACAGATCTGAATCTATAATTGCTTTATTCTAATGGAACAATCAGAGATCACAAATCTCAGCCAGTTTTTGTAGCAGTCGACTGCTCCCACTTTGGTTCAGGGTCAGATTTAATTAAGTGTGCAAATACCAGTATTGGATGGATTGCAATCACATTGAAACAGAGAGACATGTTCCCTTCAGGAACCGTTGTAATAGCCTTTGTGGTCTCTTTTTATCTAGCAACTTCATCAGCAAAAATGTTTGATTTACCCAACATGTTTGACTTAATAGTCCTTCCCATCAGCCTTACTGTACTTTCTTTTGTTCTTCTCAGCTAATGTTAGCATTCTAACAAGTTACGCTTAGATGATCACATGATAAATAATGTCCTTGCTAGGGTGGATGTATATTAATAGGCAAATGGTATTTTGCTTAGGAAGCACCGTGCATGCCCTTGAGCTGCATCCACATGATAGGTGGTAAAACGGTTCTGCTCTATGAAATATTCCATTGAAGTCCGAGAAAATTAGTTAGGAAAATACATATGATGGCCTTTTTTGACTGACCACAGCCTCAGTCTTTTTTTGATGGGTATGGATCTGCATTCAAATGCTGGTCACAATCTATTTCTCAAGTTCAGAAATGCAAAAAAAATATATATATATTTACAATATTATAAAACTGTTCAGAGGTTTTTGAGATGTTCTGCTATGTAAATATATTGGGCTATACACATAACTTCAATGCCACAGAAAACCAATAAAAGTTAAATATCTGAGATGCCACCCCAGCACGTGCACTCTGCTCTGCATCAGCCAAACGGCTCGCTGCACCCGCACTACGAGGGGGACCCAAGTTCCCATCAGCAAAAACAAGTCGGTTTGCTATCCTGGCTCCAAAATGGTGGAATGAGCTCCCCATTGACATCAGGACAGCAGAAAGCTTACACATCTTCCGGCGCAGACTAAAAACTCATCTCTTTCGACTCCACTTCGAGCGATAGAATTACTATTAAAGCACTTATATACTAATAAAGGACTGGCTTTTCTAAAGCCAGTTGAGTAGCACTTGAAATGTTTTGGTTCTATGAAACCTGATGTACTTATATGATTCTGTTTTCTTCAAGTTTGTATCTTCTTGGTCGAATGCACTTATTGTAAGTCACTTTGGATAAAAGCGCCAGCTAAATGCAATGTAATGTAAAAAAATGTAATGAGATCAGAAAAATGGTAGTCACTACAAGGTCACTTCTCTTTGAATTCAACCATTCAACTCTGTTATACCTTTTCCTTTTCACCGGAGTCTTGAAAAGTCTGAATCAAGAACTGAAAGACCTTGTGCTTATATCCATTTACTCAATCAACACATTCAACACTTACCAGTCCATGATAATGAATGGCAGTTAGTTCAGGAACTAGCGTTGCCTTTTTAAACATTGCACATTCCATTCAGGTATAAATCAAAGAATCTTGTGTCGGTAGAATATCAGTCATGATGACCAAAACTGTAGCATATCTAACGTGTTCCAAGCTTTAATGGTGTATGCAGAACTATTAAAAGGTCCTTTTGTACTAGTTATAAGCCTTACCCTCCCCTATAGTTTGTCTATTAACCACAGTCAATGATTGATAGTTACTGGAAATCTGTTTCTAAAGAGCGTCAGGATGCCTCAAGGGTACATTCATATCACAATAAGTTATGAGAAGATTATTGATAATTGATGCAGGGGAAAGATGTGTGCAAAAACCTTCTGGTCACGACAGAGAAAAGGCGCCATCTTCTCGCTGGAGGCTGATCAAATTTCCACTGCATGATTTACTTATCAAGCACCACTGCTCCTGTTGCTATTTGCAGGAAAATACTATAGGTCTGGTATTATTCTATGTTTTGTCGACAAGTTCCACAAAAAGACCAACACCAACAATGAATGTGTGCAAAGCCTGATGACTCTTCTTTTTCTCTGCCATAGAGCTCCATTTCCCCCAAACTATTAAAACACATAATTAAGCCACACTGCTGCATTGGGTTACATGTTCCTTTATTACCATCAACGTACATACTATGTTTTATGTTGACTCAATTTCACAATTCCTGAACCTGTTACCACAACTGCTCCAAAATTGGATTCATCCACTACAGGAAATAGTCCCCACAAAAAGCTCTTTTCATTCTGTTTGAGTCATTAATTTATTAAAGAGAAGAGTGACCGGCTGTTTTAGGAAATGACTGAGCTTATTTAAACAAAAATGTAACTTAACATTTGGGACCAGTTTTTAAATAGTTATATCTTCACCTTGAAGATTTGAACTTGGGGATAAGAGTCAGGATGCCAATATTGAGAGACGGACTAAAATGTCTTAAAATAAGATTTTGAGACATAAACGATATATAGCATTGTCGCCATCCTTGAATGTAAGATCTATGCAAACGAGGAATTGGAGCAGAATGATGGCGGAAATTATCCAAAGTCTACCTGTGATATGTTTGTTGAGTCAATTCGGAACCAAACAAACCATGAAAAGCAGTCCCAAACATATACAGTATTCGGATAGGGTTGCCAAAATACAATTGATCACAAAGTGTACACTAGTCGATTAGCATATTCATTATAATGCATGAACTGTATGTCACGGACGAGCAGACATGCAGCCGCTGTGTCTTAAGGAATCAGAGGAACGTTGACCTCCTCTCAGATAAAGCGAATATGGCAGCTTCTTAATCCAGTGTGTGCATTGCTTTAATCCTGCTGCTGGGTCCGCGCCAGACTACTCTGCATCTCTGGAGAGCGATGGGTAGAGTTTAGGAGCTACATCATTAGTGTGTGTGAAGTCACTGTAAACATTTGATTAATTGCTGAGAAGCAATTACAAGCAATTAAAGTCCTATTATGATGGCAGTGAAGGACAACGCAAGTTAATCTGGCTATCATCACAATAATTAGCCCATCATTTTCTCCCCAAGCCTAATGTATAAGAAAATGGATACATTTTTTTGGCTATGGTTGAGACATTTTAGGGGGCGTACCGCACTCGCTGCATGGAGAAAATGTCCCGTTTAACCTTTATTAGTCACACTTTGTGGTATCACGTGCATATCTTTCCCATGGGAACGGAGTGACAAAGCATTTTTTCTCAGTACCGGTTTTCCCCAGCCGGTGATCTTTTGTAGTGTTTTGCAGTTTAACACATGAGAAAATGTCTCACACTAAATCCTTTTCCTCCTTCTTCTCCCCTCCCTGTCCCTTTTCTGTCTCCTTGGCTCTTTGGTTTTCTTCTGCCCCCCCTAGCAACAACCAAACTACTGGAGCTTCAAGGTCAGTGCCAATATTGTGTTTGTGTTTCAGTGTAAATCTGTCCCTCTGTGTGGATTTGTCTCTAACTTCTCATTGTGTCTTTGCATGCCTGCTTGCCTTTTCTCCACCGCTTTCAGTCTTGGTCACATGTTGGCACACACTTTTGTTTTGAACTCTCTCTTGTACCGAATGCTAGGGCATTTCTGTATCAGGAAGTAAACAGAATTCTTGCCTTGAAATGGACTTTGATTGGTGGCTCATAAGTGCTTTGTTTGAATTAAGCCATGCTCTATATATTGCTGTCCTTTTATGTGAATGTGTGGTGTAGTTGAGACTTTGAAAAAACGAGTTAGAGTTTAGTTCTGTCCTCCTGCTTCCAACATTCTCTGTTTATAAAGGCCCGTAACGTCCTGTTTGTATGTAGGTAAAGAATTTATTGAATAGTCAAATAAATGTTCTGTCTTCTCCTAGCCCCTTTTTTTTACTTCAATGGAAAACGTCATTACTGTAAGTCAATCCTCAGGCTTTATCTCCTCTCCTTTGTTAGGGTAGTCCTGTGTAACCTGTGATAAAGAGATAAGAAAAGAAGCATTGAAGCACTTTTTAACAGCATTAAGGTTAATCAATAAGATCTTATCATGGCTGCCACTTCGATATTTCTAGGTAATTTCAGTCATTTAGGAACTTTCCGATGACAAAGAGACTATGGGGTTGCAGCTTTAATCTACATCCTTGTTTAATAGATGTCATATATAAAGTTATCTTCTCCAACATGATATAGATGGGACAGAAATGTCACTTTACTATTGATTGGTTGACAACATTTTCCTAATAAGGTGTCAAACCACTTGATTCAGACTGCAATATCTCAACATGTATGCAGTGGATCATCTTTACGTTTTGTACAGACATTGGTCCCCAGAGGTTGTGGTCTAATGTCTTTGGTAACTTCTCATCTTATCCTCTATTGCCACCAGCAGGTCAACGTTTTCATTTATCCTGTGAAATATCTCAAAATCGACTTGATTGTTTGGATAGGACATTCATGTTCCCAGGGGCTAAAATCGAATGGATTCTGTAATAGGACAGTTAATTAAAAGTGAAATATTTCAACATCTATTGGATTCATCGCCATAAAATGTGCTTCACACATTCATTTCCCTTTTGGGACTTTCTGTGTCATGCATTCGAGCGCCAAAGATGCTGCATGTGCTTAGTGTGCATCATGCACATTGTTGTTATTTATCACAATTCAAGCGCAGCCTGTACAGTATGGGTGAGGTTGCTCTTAATGTGCCTCTCTTGCAAGTTTGACTGCTTCCTTGCCTCTGGGCCGTTACACCTGGGTTATTATTTGATTAGCTGCAAGAGAGCTTCTGAGCAGTCCCAAGAGTGGAAATGGAGACAGCTGTGAAAGTGCAATGTGGTGAAAGATTATTCATGGTTTCTTATTTCTTAAGATAATATTAATGCGATCTGTACTGTATTACCGCGTTTACCTAGTGACAGATGGGATTATTGTCTCCATGAGAGATTTTTTAACCCACGCTGTTAGAAACACATGATTGGCCTCCAGGAATGTTTGAACCACTCGGTTGCTTCTGAAAGTGTGCCCACACTGAATGCTCACATCAAAATGATACTTCGTGGAGTCAGATATCTTTACCAAGCACTGGCCAGGTTGGGATGTAAATGGTGTGAAATTGAACAACTTGTTTTGAAATTGGAGCCATCAGTGGCCTTCAGTCGCTGCCAGCTTCATGCTATTTCTCTTTTTATATCGTAGCCACCACCGACTGGTTTCAAGTAACTGTGGAACTTAACTCTCATTGTTCTTTTTTATAAAAATGCAAAGACTAATTGTAGAGAGATGAAGCCAGAAGTGTTAATTTATGAACTCAGCTCAAAGTGCTGGCGAAGTGGACTCATTAAGGGGAAGCTTAATAAAAGTGAGAAAATAATCCTAGGAGTAACAGCAAAAATAAGTTCTCCCATGTGGTAAAAGTATAATGAGCTCATGTGAATACTTTTAGGGGCCGGTTCACTTAATTCACGGAAATAAAAACCAACCGTTTGCTGTATCAGCCATGCAGAACATTTTGGATTCATACACCTAGGTTATGGTTTGTGGACTATCAGGGTTTTTTTTAACATTGTTTCAGATAAACAAACTGCTGGTGTTATACAAAAAAACATTACCTTCATTGTGTTTTGGCTGGATCATTAGAGAAGACAAATCATGCGTGTGATTTCGAGCTTAAATTCAAAAGTCAGTGTTTCCCTCTGAGCTTGGCAAACTAATGCTATAATGCATTATGAGTTCCACCTCAGACTTGGATACATTATGCTCATTGAACAGAGCATTTTGACCCCTTACTTTAATGTAGGCTGCGGGAAATTGTACTGCTATGCATATGCTAACCTAAGCAGTTACTGCAGCTTACAGCATCCTATCCATAAAATGAGTCTCTTTGCATACTTACTGTATTGCTGAACCAGCGAATATGCACTCTGCTAAAGGATTTTCTGAAATACAACAAAAGATAAGCTGCTGCTTTCGAATTAATTAAAACATCAATATTTTATAGCTATTGAACAGTCTGAATGTTTAAAATGTTAACGGGTAACACTGACATTCTGTTGCATTGTGTGACATGTTCTTTCATTACCATGAAAACACACACGCACACACACACACACACACACACACACACACACACACACACACACACACACACACACACACACACACACACACACACACACACTGTGATTTACCTCTCTTAAGGCAACAAAATGCTGAACAAATGCAAACACACACTTTTAAAAAGTGTAATAAGTATATGAAAAATCTAGATATTGCAACTAGAGTTGTTCCAATATCATATGGATATACTCCTGCCCCTGTTTGGATGTGATTGTAAGGCCTAACTCGGGTTAATCCCTTTGTAAACACTAGTAAATGCATACAGAGAATGAATGCCAGATAACTTTCTTATATTGCCTAGTTTTTGATCAGTCATATTTGAAAAATAATGTCCCGCTAACATGGCACTTACACTTTATGCAGCATCCAGGGAAACACACCAGGAAATCCTCTTCACTCTGTCCGCCCTTCATGCCTCACAGGGCGGACTCCTGAGCTATTTTGAATCGAGAATCGTTTTGAATCGCGAATTGATTGTGAATCGAATCGTGACCCCAAGAAATGGAATGGAATGGAATCGTGCACCCCTAGTAATGACATCACTATGTAACACTGCCACTTATATTGGCTAGCTGTCCAACAAATTGGACATGATAGGCTAAGGGGCGGGACATCTCTAAGCGGTTGACCAATCTCAACAGAGCTGGCCAGCTAACCAATCAGAGCAGACTGGGCTCTGGTTTCAGACAGAGGGTGAAAAGAGGTGCTGCAGCACAGGCAGTATGAGAAAAATAAAGAGCTTTTTGAACATTAAAGCATGGAGACATTTCACAGGAGAGACACAAAATACTAATATGAACCTGGCATGGCATTATAGGGCCCCTTTAAAAATCTTATGTATCTTATGAGCTTAAGACTGAGAGTCGGGAAGTATTGACAGATGGACCAACACATTGTTGGTGTTTTCATTTCAATTGTTAAGACAGATAAAGAATAACAACTGACGATACTGATGCCAGCCCTGTGCTCAGTACTGAGAGTATTATTTTTAATCATGATGTGCTTTATTACATAACCACACCCTCTGTCATTTTGTCATTTGCATAATCTTTCCATATTACTGGTCCCTTGTGTTCCTCTTCGTCATGTACAGTACAGCAGCAGCTCACTCCGTACATTTCCCTCCTCTGTTCAGCTCGTGACGAACACACATGCTGGTTTTTTTTTCTCCGATCCCCCCCTATTTGTTACTGGTCGCCAGCTCATACAGGATTGGTTATCGCTCCCCTTCCTCTTGGGGAGTCGGGGGTGTTTCTTCTCCTATTCTGATGCAAGAGAATCCCCTGCAGCAGTGCAACGCTGTGCGGGTGCAGTGTGTGTGTGTGTGTGTGTGTGTGTGTGTGTGTGTGTGTGTGTGTGTGTGTGTGTGTGTGTGTGTGTGTGTGTGTGTGTGTGTGTGGTGTGTGTGTGTGTGTGTGTGTGTGTGTGTGTGTGTGTGTGTGTGTGTGTGTGTGTGTGTGTGTGTGTGTGTGTGTGTGTGTGTGTGTGTGTGTGTGTGTGTGTGTGTGTGTGTGTGTGTGTGTGTGTGTGTGTGTTTAATATTCCCCCACTGCTCCCCTTTGATGTTCCATTGGTTTGCCAGCTCACTTAGTGCACACACAAGCATGGGGAGATACACCCACTGCAAACAGCACATCATACATTAGCAAACAACTACGTTATGTGAGATATGAGCACACACATTTTCATGGACGTGCAGTGGTGTTGGGAAGCGTGAATATGGATGTTCAAACAGCACAGGGAGAGGGGATCGACAGGGTGTCCATATTTAGAGAGAACATGGATTCTGCCACTGTCAGAAACACAATAGAGCAGAGTGCTGCATAATTCCCCCCTTTTCTTTGCACCCAGCCTCACTTTTACAAATATTAATTCCCCATTTTGTATCTCTTGTGCTCTCGTAATTCTGTCTGAATCAGCCAAAGTAATCACAGCCCATTGTCATCTCTCCATGCCTCGGTGTTGAATTCAGAGGAACGTACCACACTGTGGGTTTCAGACAGTGACAGGGGATCCATAGTTGTTCATCAACCGTCTTCATGAAGCCTATTTTTCTTCTGCTTGTTAAAGTAACTACAGAGACAGAGCCAAGGAAATGATTAATTTTAAAGAAATATCATTGCTGCCTCAGAGCATTCTATAGGATAATAACAGGCCATGAATAGTACTGCACCTCATTATCATTCATATTACCCATTGGTCTGAATTTTGTGAAATGTAAAAAAAATGACAAGACCAGTATTGCTGTTGTGTGTCCTGTCATGCGACATTTCAATGAAATTCCACTCACGTGTACTCTGTTTATTGATCGTAAAACAATTGATAGGCAGGCGTTACAAAGCATTACATCATCAAAGCTTGTAGATTTATAACGTTTTTGATGAAATGTTTGCTACTATTGTTTATAGAATATATTGAAAATACAATAATCCAATCAATAGTACACTGTACAACAGTACATATACTCATAACAGTTTATGACAGCCTGGCATATTGTGCTTTTGGCATCAGAGCAGCTATGGCTGGAGTCGACTCGTCCTCGCAGGTCAATTCTTGGCTAAAATGACCAAGAGTGGTTTGGAAGGCTGGTTCAGCATATTCCTGAAGTACTGAGAGTCATTTTAAATTGTGGATCTCTAATTCAGTCTATTTTAATACAATTCAAAATTGCTGAGAGGGATTTTTTTTCACTGGACATTATGACTGAAGAGATCTAAATATGTCTGACTTCAACACATTTTGCAGAAACCCTGATTATGACAGCTAATGTGCACATCATACTACTTTTCAAAAGTTTTCCGACATATTTGTTGAAAAGGTATATACTGTAAGCCTAGTTCAGGAGCTGCCCATGCCAATGTTGCAGTGACAATTTAGAGACGATGTTGCTAGGCTACCCTTCATCTTCCACTGTGTGATACTGACGAACACATATGTAACATCATATGCATATTTATAGGAGGTGGTTTAGGTCTTTTTTTCACCTGGTCTGTATGGCTTTCTATCATTCGTTTGGATTTATTTTGGAGATGAAAGGTAGTAATCCTTTCTTGCTAACTTTCTTGTTGGGCCTTTTGATTCTATATTTTATATTTCACATTCCTTTTTGAAGAGATACGTCTTCAGTAGGAACGAGTGCCACAGATTTGAATAGCAGTGCTAAATACAGCGTAGGGTAGCCGAAAGGAGCCAGAGAACGTACTGATTTGTGAGATAATTAGTTGAGTTTGGCAAAACTACAAACATGCTGAAAATGTTTGTTTTCAACTAAATGAGAAATCCTTTCAAAGATCTTTGATTCTGTGTGTAGATCATGTATCTTTACATTATGGCTTTTCAGTGGCTTTCCCATCTGCACTTTAAAAACAGAAACTCTACTTTAATGTGATTCTTTACTCAGCAGTCTTAAACAAGATGGTACCAAAAAAAAGGACATCATCTGCAAACATTTACTAAAAATGTTTTGAAAGGATTTGTGCCACTTCAGGGAGCCTGGGAGCTTTGCAAGTCGCTCCTCTGTGTCTCACATGTCTCACATACAGAAAGTGTCCGGGCGCTACAGAGAGAGAGCAGACTCCCCAGGCTCCCCCCGCTGTATATGTCCCAGTGAGCTAGCTCAACGCTAACCCGTTCAGACAAACCCTTTTGTTGCCCTCGTGCTGTTTGGCTGTTGATATGATGCTCGGTGGAAAATCGCTATTCCCTGTTCAGTGGCGCAGAAAAGCGGGAGTGTTTTCCGCCGTTAAAAGGCTTAGGAGTCCGGGCACTGCCGAGTTCCCCGGCTGGCTCGTCGACAGACTCTGTGCCGAGGCACGTGGCCAGAATCACTTATTGACACTTCTCTGCCATCTGCCAACACTGCGAGCTATGCTTAGCACATCTCGCATTAATAAGGCTGAACGTATTAGAAAAGCAATGACAGGATGATAAGTTCACACAAAATGTTATTTGAAAGACAATTATCTTTCAGAGTAAGCTATAAATAGGAAGTAATATAGAGACACACATTGAATGAATTACACATTTACCCTGTAGACTTGGATAATTTGGCTCACAGGGACAGAGGGGAAAAGTAACTGGATATACAGTAATTACTCAAATCATGTGGTTGAGTACCATTTTGATGTACTTATACTTATTTTCCTTATTATTTATTCATTTGTTACTTAGTGTTTGTAGCATTGTCCGCTATTTTAAACTTCTACCTCACCTAATTTCAGAGGGAAATATTGCGTATTTGATGATAAAGATAAAAACACATTAATGTCCTCTAAAAAACTTGCTTTATGGACAGTGGTCCAAAAACAAAGAAATTCAGTGTGATGACTATTAAGATAAGCTATTTTAAAGATTTCAAATTATACAATACATAATATGAATCAATAATAAAATATGGCCAGCAGTATATAAAGTAGTCAAGCTCCATTTTTACCAGCTGCAACATGAACACATGAATGCATCACTAATTCAAATCCAATGATATAATGGGATCATTCAGCACCCACATTTTTGGCACAATTTAATTTGAATCTAACATTTAAAAATAACAGAAAATCCAGGAAGGGAACTGCAGTGTCTTTTAGATACTGCCACACATTGTATACATCAATACTTTGTTTTTAAGGAAGATCCTACTCATTCTTCCCTTTGACATATCTGAATACGTCTGTAACCACTCCACAAGAAAACGTTTGAAATTCCTGGAGATTTCAAGGTCAAACCCAGACTTTCATCATCAAGTCTTAAAACCTGTGACAAATCCAGAGTTCAGCAGGGAAGAGAAGAAGAGGTGTCTTCCTCTGACACAAAACAAGTGCCCTTGAGCAAGGCAATTAACCCCAGCTTGTCTGTGGGACTCACATCATGACTGGCTTTAGTGAAGTTGTCATGTGAGCTGCTTCACCTGCCTCTCCACCCTCAGGCTGTAGTAGCAGCAGTGTAACTGACAGTTCATCCGCTGTGACACAGAGTCATATCTGCGGGCCATGAGGGATTCAGAGGCTCTCTCAATTATCACTCTCACTGGAAAGGAATGCCACGGTACGCAGCCGTAATGCCCGTAAAATCTCAGAGTTGGGGGGCGTGGCAGCTGTCCGTCGGGGGGGCATGTTACAGCTGTGCACAGCTGCCTCATCAATCCAACTTCTGTGTGTGAGCTGCTGGGAAATCTGGGTCTGACCAGCAAGTTGTGGAGTTAAAACACTGAGCAGGTTTAACAGCGACAAAAATACTGTGGATTGATATCATCTTTATACAGTTCTTAAAGATTTCCTATATCACAGTGTCAAGGAGAGGAGCTAAAGAGTAATAGACTCTTTTCATGCTAAACAACATGCTGGAAGTCGAGGTAAGGCTCAACTGTACATAATGGAAGATGGTATTTAACGTGCTGCCTCTGCTGCTGCTCTCTGAGGAGCTCAATGGAAGGATATTTACACCTAAAAATTGATTAATATTTTGCATAACTTACATAATTGTTGGTAATATCACCCTGTTTGACTAATAAGTAGCACTAATTGGCTTTGCATGTGGTTATGGCCGCAGCTATTATCGATCATCATTATCTATTCATGCTGTTTGTTCTTGTTCGGCCTCCCACAGAGCGCTTCTGTATGTGTTCAATAATGATTGAAAAACCATTCAATTAAAAAAACAATCAGATACATTTTTAACATTCTCTTGATATAATTCAAACATAATGTGTAGAACAGCATGGAACTCCAATAACTGGAATCCAAATAGACTTATTTGAGGGGGAAGTAATGTGTAAGAAGTACACAAATCACAAATAAACTGCAAAGCATATTCAACATGTATTTAGTGATGTTTTACAGATAGTAAAAAACTCAAATACATCAGGCAGCTTCTGAAACAAAATGACGTTCCCATAAGATTAGGAAAAAACATCTGTTGGAAAGTTACTCGGTGCATTTCTTATGTTCAATAAACAGGTCATTTGAGGGATATATTAGCAAAGAAATGATACTGTGTTTCATTAGTGTATAATCACCTGAAACTAAAAATGGTTGTGTGCTCTTCCAAGGGGCGTCTGCCATTATGCATGACTGTTTTTAAATTACCACTACAGTTCTGCCACACTTATAAAGTGCCATAACACTGCATCCTGAATTGTCGTCACCCATAAAGTAGTGTTATGGTAAGGATGGTTTCTGAGCAAGGCAAAGGTCCTGAAAGACCTATAAGGTTTTGCATACTTTCCTTTGTTTTGCAAAACAGTTTGATATTAGTCTTCTTGAATATTGATACTTTAACTAAGATCTGAGAATTTCTTCTGCCACTGACAACAAGCAGAGAAACTATGTTAAAAACAATAATGTATCAGAAAATGTGTTTTAAAAAACACATTTTCCAAATACTTGTGAGTCCAAAGCCCTAAGTTATCGCCTTTAAAAAGCATTATAAAATAGAGAGAGTGAAAGAACTGTGACTATTTGGTGTTTCAGCTATATGAGGAATGTAAGCTATGTATCAACGGTTACATTTCTATATTCCATCAGATGTTAAAACATTTTCTGAAACAATTATAAAGTTGACCTCATACAGTAAAGTCATTTATGTACTTACAACCAAGGTTTCTCTGAGTCTCCCATTAAAAAGGATTGTGGTAGCTTTGTTGGCTCAGGGTTGTTGCTCTGTCATTATCAACAGTGGTGCAGCCAGAGCGGATTATACAGCGTTCACCGCTCAGTGCGTTGTGGAGGGAAAGGGCTGGTACGCAGCCAGATGTTCGGTAATTGTTACAGAGAAAAAAAGGAATCTAAATGACGTGTTGAGTAAAACCCTACAATGTTAGACAAGATGGTGTTCATTTCAATTAATACAGTAGATTACACACACAAAATAAAATATGTTGAATACATTTCATGTACCCATCAAACTATTTCCCTAAAATTAAACTATTTCTCTGCTCAGAAACTCATAAAAATATAGATGTTTGGCAGAACAGTGTAACAAATGTGACACATGAAGGTTTTAAAAGCTCATATGACAGACATATTCTTGAATGGATTTAAGTCAGACAGAATGGTGAAACGAGTCAACTCAAACAACTCTTACAATTGTCTTCCTTCAGTGATTACATTTCAATTTCAAGCTGTAGAAACCCATCTTGCATGACTTGTTCAGCCCTCATGAAATTCATGGAGTCTCTCATGCAAGAAATACAAATGGACATTTGTCTGACTGGGTGTATTTAAGATTTCAGGAAAGACTGATGTTTTATGCACATTCTGTAGCAGCTGGTTCGACTTCAATAACCTTTGAGCTGTCCATTATGTGGCCTGATGAGTGTGTTTGACCCTGGAGATATTAAAGTCAAACACAGCTGTGCTGCACGGCAGCTTATTACTTTTGACTCTTTGTCTATAGAGTGGTGCAGGAATGAGTCGTTAACCCCTTCAAATGAGTTAGCATTTTTTGCTTCCATATCTAGGAGTCAATTGTACATTATTTTCACAATTCTTTAAAATTCATAAAATACTTCAATACTACTTAAAAACAGTGGTGTATAACAAGTGGCTAGATAAGACCACTAAACGTCATCACGCCGATCATTAGCCACCGTTAGCATAGCGGTAGTAAAACTAAGAAATTAAACAGTCATGTAGTTTATAGCATAACGTTAGCTCATTTCTTATCGCATCTGCATATACGCTTAAACTATTATAAAGCCCTTGCTATGCTAACTTTGGTAGGTCTACACGATTGCGTCATCACTGCAACACTCTATAAGCTATTAGCTATAGATATTCAATTTATTTCACAACCCTGTTGCTAATTAAATGAACCGTAAGTGTTGACTCTTCAGATGTAAGGTGATACATTTATCATTTTGTAAAGGCAAAAGAGCTGTCTCTGTTAACCTGTTACGCACCGCCCCCCCGGTACCGGGCGGATAAACGCGTCATTTGCAGGAAACAACGTCTAAGGAATCTTAATATTTAATAAACTACGTGTATGAATGTTTTATATCCATGTAACGGGAAGAAACTCAGCTAACTGATATTTTAAATGTTTTTTTCCCAAAAAAAAACACAATGCTAACACTCATCCTCTGAATTAGCCACGAGCGAAAAAATGTAACCTATAACTGCACCTAAACTCACTCATAACTCCCTTATTACTTATCCTAGATGCACAGCCAACCCATCGATTAGCATCTCCTGGAGACACAGAATCTGTGTAAAAAACCTCAACACTCAGTGATAAACACTTGCGACGCTATAAACGAAAGCGTACATCAGAACATGTGGAGCTAGGTAGCTAGAAACGCTAACATGGCTTACCTTGGTCAAAACTGGTCTTCAATGGCATTAAAACGATAAAAAAACGATGCTGCAGTTAATCCATAGGTTAATCCAATGTGTCTGTGTCCTCTTTGAAATGATTTCTGATAATCCATAAGCAATAAAACTGCTTTTTCGTTTCCAAATGTCAGAGCTAGAGATAGGTCCACTCTGATGCAAAATTACATGCGCGAAGCCCCCACCTCTTCTCTTCACAACGTGTGTGTGTGTGGGGGACTCCCCCTTCGATTCTATTGGCTCTAACGGTCAGAAAGAGGTGTCAACCATCCAAATCGACCAAGGGGGGCCAGAGATATGGAAAAAAAAACATTTTCACCCAAATCACCTCAGAGGTGGAGTGGTTTTGGCTAAACCTCTCTAAAAAGGTCAAATGTCACTTGTTTTGCATCAATCTTGATACAGGGTACTTATTATATGTTGTACTTTGGATTCCTAAAGCTTTTAGTCTACTAACCCATCATCCAAGGGTAGTTTTCACTATAAGTAAAAAAGAATTTTTGGACGGACACTATAATTTACAGTTTTTTACTATGTAAAATCTGAATTTTCTTTAAAATAAAAAACATCTATATTGATTCTGACACTTCTACATCCAACTCACAGATGTAACCTTGCTTTGATAAAAGAAATTATTCATATAACCCTTTTAGAAGTTAAGTTGTAGTCATTTGTTTTGGGCATGTCCTTTTCAAGCCTGAAACATGAAAAACAGGCTTGGTGCTTAACAGGTTAAAAGAAAAGTCTGAACTTACACATTTCCTTTTAAATGAATTCATACACAGCCCACATAGTCCATCCTGACTACTCTTTAGTTTTCTGCTGCTGCCTCACTACAAGCTAACGCCTACTCTAGTAGCATTTTACTAAGTTCATTTTTATCAATGGTGTCGTATACAAAGTGATTCTCCTCACTTCTTTCATAATTATGTCAACAATGGCAGATTACTGACGGTAGAATATGCATTTGGTCAAACAGCTGCATTTTAATTCAAAAGATAATACGAGATTCGAGTGTTTCATTTTTCCCACATTGAAAGGATAGTTTGTATTTTGAATAAGTAATGACATATCCAGTAGACATTTGTAAGTATACCATACATTATACATTGACTTTATGCAGGGTTAAACATTTTCGAAGCACTGTCTCCATTGGTTACTGTTTTTGTTACGTTGCTAAGCATGTCAATGTTTCATTTTTAGCAATGCATGTTCACAGGTATAGAGTTGACACTCTAATTAGCTAGCTTAATTAGTGCTTACTTATTAGTGAGTTGACTAAAAATAGTCTCTGGTTTACTTTTTTAACGTTTTCCCTTTGACTCTTTTAGAAATAACAACCCTGTGAACGCATTTGATGGATACATACTGCACAGCACATGATATTCCACCTCAACAGTTACCATTACTGATCAAAAAGGGCCGAGGCTAAAGCTTGTAGGAAAAGTGAGAAACCTTCAGCTGATAATCCCTGTAGAAGACATGGAAATATGCACTTGTAATATGTTATAGCAGTGTAGAGCTTGTTGGAAGAATACCCACATGGGCTGGATAGAATAAAGACTAATTTAAATCAGATTTATTCATTTTTTAACATAAATTCATTGGAACGCTTCCAATGCTTCCAGTGCCTGGATACGGTTCCAGGTTCCTGCTGTGCGGACTGAGGCTGGAAAAAGGAGTCTTTTTTATTATGGTCCTTGGTCTTGGAATGACCTTCAATCACGCCTAAAACTGAGGGCACGTGTCTCAATAGCATGTTTTAAATTGAAGTTGTCTGAAGTCCTTACCACCAGCTGCTCTTGCAGTAATAAGTAGTGTGCCTTTCTTACTGTCCTAATGTGACGGCTTTTTCGTCTTTTGTTTTCTTAGTTATGTTCTCTGTATTTTATATGTTTGTGTTATGTGTTATGTGTAACGTTGCTGCCTTCTTGGCCAGGTCAGCATTGAAAATGAGATTTTATCTCAATGCTTTTATCTGGTTAAATAAAGGTTAAATAAAAAATAAATAAAACATAGAATAATAGATAGAATAATAGAGATATTACAATCCCTCTGATGTTTCTCTCAGTATTCAGCACCTCATCCTTCAGGACTAACAGACGATTCTTTTTCTGTTTGATTCTACGGTTATATGTCAGTTTTCACAATTTCAATAAAACACGGTATGAGTTGAGAAGAGAAGAAGGATTCTGCTCTTAGTGTGTTGAATGTAAAAAATGTAGATCCTTTTAATCCTACGTTTGAGTTCTTTTGACCAATTATCCTCTATCTGTGGAAAAAGTACAAATAGAACCCATTTCTTTGAAACATTGGGAATCTGTATTCAATTGATTTCTCTACATGATTTAACAATTTCAACCAATTTTTCATATTTTCCTAGCACTGTTTTGACTAACTAAACAGTTATGTTAATCGCGCAAATTGGCATTGTGATAAATAAGCAATACATTCTGCTGCCTAACTCAATTACACTTAAGTCAAGAAAATGCATCATGTACACCCACTACATTGCATGACATTTTGTGATTATGATGATGTTTATCAACCATTTCCTGTGTTGACTTGTCACAGCTACCGGAGACACTTAAAGGGGAGTCTAATGGAGGCGCTTCAGGCAAAGGGGTTACCCCTAGATTCCACTGGGTCCGTCTGCGTCGCGTCACGGCTGCGCCGCGGTTTTGGTCCGGCCTCCTCCGGCGTCATACCCTACCGGGCGCGTTTCAGAAGCATTTCAGAAGCGGAGCGTCTTGCCTGCCGGCTCGCAGTTTTTGTTGATTTGGGCATATTTCCTGGACAGACAAAGTTAATAATAATTGTAATATTCCAGTTATAAACGACATGAATCAAAGATGTGTTGCTGTATTTTAGTGGTAAAAAAATGCATTCATCATCATAATTATTCTATATATATAATTTACACAGTGCCTGTAAACCGGAGGAGAACGCTGGCATTTCTCCTCCTACTTGAAAGACTACGGAGGGATAGGGTCTGCAAAATTAGTTTATTTTGGGGATTGACTGGATGCTCTGACCGGTCCACTTCCTGCCCGGCGCCCCTGCAACGCCTCGCGTCGCGTTGAAAATAGACTTGCATCCTATTTTGAGCAGAGCCCAGCGCCGAGACGCTTCTGAGCCGTAACGCGGCGCGTCTGGTGGAATAGCACCCATTGACTAGAGTGGCCGCGATCTTTGCGAACGCCGCGGCGCAGCCGTAAAGCAGCCGTAACGCGGCCGTAACGCGACGCAGACGGACCCGGTGGAATCGAGGGGTTAGTGTGTTGGATAGAAACTCCCTCTGAAAATAATTGTAACCTTTGCAGACCATTTACATGCACACAAACCTATAGAACACACTACAGGAAAGGGAAAACACAAAAAAGCCTAATAGTGCCTTTTTAAGAACGACAACTGCAGTGAGTGTCTTATGGATGATTGCCAGGAGAGAGTAAGAGTGAGGGAGTTCACTGAGACATCCCATGGGAAGCTTTATTGACTGTTGCTCTGGAAAATAAAACACCAGTGTTACCCAAGCTCACTTTCTTTCTTTCAACCTGAAGAAAAGTTCCTCTGCTGCAAATCTAAGAGAAAATCGAACCTAGTTAGGGAAAAGTTCCTCTCCTTTATTCTTTCTTCTGTTAGAAAATTATCTTCTTCATTTCTCCTGTGCATATAAACTCTAACATGCACTCTTCCTAACCCCTATCTGCTCTCTTTTTGTTCACACTTCACTAAACCAAAACTTTATAATTCCAGTATGCTGCGTTCCTCGACTCTTGTGTGTTTCCAGGCAGAAGGTGTGCGGCGTCTGGCTCACTCTGAGACCGTAAACCTCCAAACATATGAGCGGCAGCACACATAATCCGTCAGGCTGCTCTCAATGTTTGGGAAAGGTGTTTCTGTTTGTGTACACTTTAATTTAAGAACTCTCAAAACAGTAGAAAGATCCCAAAGACATTATGTGTGTGTATTTGAATCTTTTATGTCTTTGGATTCGTTAGTGTTTCCTTCATGTTTGCGTACACATGCCTGACCGAGCTCCACGCTTGCATGCTTGTTGTCGCCTCAAGAAATCAAGCGTGCACCCGTACATTACTCAGGAGGGCTAAGCAAAACCCACGGATGCATAAGGCGATGCTTCTCACAGCACTGTGGGAGCTCATTACTGTATTCTTTGGGCTGGAAAATGTCTGTCAGTGAGGATTCATTAAAAGCCAACCTGCTGCAGCAGCTCCTGGTCGAGCTGTAATGAGAGGTCCTTCACAATTTGGGCTCCCTCGATGGTTGCAGTTGGACAGGTAAAATATTGGCGGTAATCTGCATCACGGATAGAGGCTTTGTTGCAGTCATTAGCATGACAATACTCGTGTTTGTTCTGTTCTTTACGGAACAGCTCGCTGTCGCCTGCTCGGGGTTAGAGGGCTTTCTATTCGCTGCAGAATAACATCCATTTATCTTATCTTCCCTCAGAAACACTCGCCAACTGCCGCAGCCAGCCCAGTTTTTTTTTCGTCCACGTTTCTACACACTCTCCCCTTTCAAAATGTAATAAAAGCATTGTTCAGTAGTTGTTGTCCCAGGTAGACTTTTCCGTGGGCAGTCTGGGCGTATTTTTACTCTAGGTTAGTGTAGGTTTGTTTAACGCTGCTGCCGCTCTATCTGAGGCGCTCTAGTTTTATCTTCAGGATTCAGCTTCCTTTTAGTTAAGCTTCTGTTGGCAGAGTAAAATGTAAAGGCTGCTTTGTCTGAGCTAAACTGTTTATTTACTCTGCGCCTGTGTGCTTAAAGCTTTCTTTTTCAGTCCCTGTTTTGTCTCTTTGCATTGATTTCCTGAGGCCAAGTTGTTCGTTTTTGTTCCTGTGTACATTTTGCTGTGTATTTGCATGGAAGCAGCAATAGATGTCTCAGCGTCATTTGTCGTTATCTTTGCAACTAACCTGTCTTTTTCTTATCTTCTCATCTTGTGTCTTGCAGTCTCGCACCCCACGTGTAGCACGCCTCAGCCCGACACAGCCGGCTCTTGCTGATCAGGCCAGCAGGGTTTCCTTTGCGTCAGCTGAAAATCTGGAGACCATGTCGGAGCCTGATATGCCCATTGGCTTTAACCGGATGAACCGGCTCCGCCAGAGCCTGCCACTGGCACGCTCGTCGAGCCAGGCGAAGCTGCGAGCGCCAGGTCAGAACTCAGAACATTTTGATTAACACAATGTTTGTGCTACACTCTGCCTTCAATCATAGACATCTGTTAGCAAATGCAGGAGTTAGCTTAGCATAGATTTTCTCTCTATATATCTACATATCAGAAACAGAGTTTCCGTTAGCCGGTAAAATATGCTGAAGACCGGCAAATCTAAATCTCTCCGGTCAAAATGTCCGGTCAAAATAATTTCCCCTTAGCACAATACCGCATCAGTTGCGCCACTTATGTGACAGACAAGAATAGTATGTGACAGACAAAAGAGTATGTGACAGACAAGAATAGTCAATTCTAATGTCTAACACTTAATGTGGAGATAGAGATGTCCTGTATGGGTTGATTGTGCGTTGATCTGTTGGTAATGCCTCGGGGTTCCGGTGGGCATGTAAACAAATGCATAATGCTGCGCTATACTTTGCGGCCTCACCCGGTTGCATAGCGACACTTATTGTTTAGGTGTCTTGATAAGCAGGTAGTCCTATCATTAGCTAGAACTAGTTAGATCTGATCGATATGGACATAAACGCGAGTGAAGTCTAATCTGACGGGAGAGAGAGATCAGCTGCTGCTGACGAGTCGACACGCAGCTCTGCATGATCACCTGCAGCGGTGAGCGGAGAAAAACACACACTTCAGGTTAGAAAATTACACTTAGCTATTTTAATTACCTCTCAAACTACCTAAACTAGTTATAGATATGTTTTAGTTTTACTGTCGGGTCACTCATTACTGGATCCGCGAGCTGCATGATACTGACGGGCTGTCAGGAGAAGGAGAGAGCGCTCCGTTTATTATTCCCGTGTTATTATAAATTACTGTACACTTTTGCATAATGTAGTTAATCTACTATAATTAGTTTGTTTAATATCGAATCATATCAATTTGTTTTAAAGCTCAATAAATAACAAAGAAGACCTTTGACCGGCACTTTTCTCATTTTGTCCGGAAGATTTAAACTTTAACGGACATGTTGACCGGCAAAAAAAAAATCTAACGGAAGCTCTGATCAGAAACGTGCTACAAAACAACATTAAAAAAGGGCTGTGGAAATTAGGTTAATTTACAGATTAATACAAATGTAGCTGACATTTTTATCCAAAATGTCTTTCATACACTTAATATAGTAGAGATGCCTCTTGGCGCAATTTGGGATCAAGTATCTTGCCCAAGGACACTTCGACATGTTGGCTGCAGGGGCTGGGGATCGAAACCGTTGACCCTCTGATTGGTTGACGCCCATTTTTTCCCCAAAGTCACAACTACCTCTTTTATGTTTTTCCTAGAGATGCCAGTGTGTTTCATTTGTTTCCTATCTATATAAACCTTCAAGTTTTGGAAAATGCCATCACTGGATGTTTTTTTTGGATGGCAATGTTGGTCAGGTCTTCACTTTGGTCAAGATCGCAACACTTATTGGATGCATTGCCACTACATTACATGTCACTTGTTAGACGCTTTTATCCAAAGCGACTTACATACTCAATACTGTGGGCAATCCCCACAGGAGCAATTTGGGGTGAAGTGTCTTGCCCAGGGACACAACGACATGCTGACTGCAGTGGGGTTTGAACCTGTGCCCCCCTGATCCGAACACCAACGCACTAGTCCACTACGCCACACGCCTTTTATGATCCCCAGAAGATGGCTCTTACCCTCAGATTTGTCATCATCCACCATCAGGTGAATGATGACAAAAGTTTTGTTGGGTGGACCGCCATTATGTTTGGTACTTACAATCATATTCCCCTCACGATAAATTGTGTGTTCGATTTGGTTATCATCTGATATTTATTCTAGCGCCATCAACGGACAAAGTCTTTTATGTGTAATTATTTTTGTTTTATGACCAAAAGACCAGGCAAAACCTTTCATTTATGAGAAAAAATATTATTCATGTCCTCTGCCATATCTCTGGGCTATAATCCATATAAAGAAAATGTCTGTAAAGCCGACATATTGTACACATTTTGCCTGACACCTATCTTAATGCCTTTTAAGTCGTTTAGCATGACGGCAGTAGAGGAAGTTGTGGCTATGTTTGACGCCGCTTTTTGAGTCTTGCTGATCTATACCCTGTTCCTATCATGCTGGTTTCAGCCTTGATGAACGTGGGTATGACCTGTCTATTGACAACATCCCTTTGATTGACAAGTTGAGAGCTAATCAGAAACTGGACCTGTATATGCATCTAATGTATTCCTCTGGTTTGGACGTGACAGATTAGCTGTGACTTTATAGCAGTGTCCTCTTCCAGGTCATCACATATTTAGGTTGACTGAAGGCATCAAGTTTTAATCTAGTTAACTTGCTCAGCCCTGAATGTCAAGTCCAAGTCAGCCTTCAGTCTATAGGATCGCTCAATACAAACAGAGCTGACTAATGCCTCCAAATGATCTCTCCAAGCTCCCTGTCATCTTTATTAATGGCTTTGGCAAGAAGCCAAAAAAAACTAAAAAGGTTGAACAAAATGCAACCAATGAGTGACGGAGTATATAATAAAATGTTCACATTTTTCTAAAACTATTTCTCCAACTTCCAAAAGAATATTAAAGCTTTGGAAATAAGTGCATTTTTATGTCAGTTTAAGGCCACGTTTAACTGAATGCATTATGTAACCCTGCATAAGCTCTAACGTGACTTTCTCTTTACTTTTCAAGAACCACCTCAACAACATTAACACTGTTAATTTATGCGTCTTCACTTAATATTACTTGAAACTCTGGTGTGAATCCTCACTGTGCTCACATTGCCTTGCTGCTTCCAGCTAATATACTGATGATAATCAAGTGTGGTTTCATGGGACTCTCTTTTATTTGTTCAGGTGTGATACATGTAGATAAGATGGCACAGAAGACAACCTTAGGAGCATTGTTGGTTAGCAGAAGTTACTTTTAAAAGTTGTAAAAGCATCTTCAAAAACAGAAAATACTCTTTTTTCTAAACATTGTATAAACAGTCTTGTTTTTGCATTATCAAATCCCCAAACATTTTGAAAGATTAAGGCAACATCACGTTTTTTTTTATACATAAATCAACAGAAAGTGTTGTAGGAAACATTGATTTGAATTTTGCAAGAGTTTGAGTGCATTTCACCATGAGTAGATCAAGTTGTCTTGTAGAAGTACCAGAATATTTAGAAATTCAAGCCATTAACCAGCAATTGTACATATCAAACAAGGGTTATGTATGAAAAAATACATTTTTAATAACTGCCACGTGTATTTAGCAAGTCATGGGAAAGACAGTGTAAGGCTAGAGGAACGATTTTTCAGAACTGTGGGGGGATTGGGGGGGGGTGTCAATGGTTGCGGGGTAAGTTCGAATATGCAAAGTGGGCGTATTCAAGCTAAAATTGGTATTTAGTTGACTATTACTCCTTTAATCAACAAAAAGATGAATATTTTGAAGGTAAAAAATATCCCTCCACTTTCTATTTTCACCCCTGACATTGAATTTCATTACCCCCCTTCAACCACCGTGGATCCCCCTCATTGCTCCTCCCCATCCATAAATGCAGGGATCTTGTTCCTCCAGCTCGGGGAGGAGACCCGCAGGGTGCACCTGACCCACGAGCTGACCAGCCTGGAGACCCTGAGGGCCCTCATCGTGCACATGTTCCCCCAGAGGCTCACCATGGCCATGCTCAGGTACGCCTGCATTCAATAAAAGTGTGTCTGTACACAAGTAATTGAACTGTATATCTTCTAAACGGATAGAGAATGATGGCAGGAAATAAAGAGGAAAAAAAAGATAGAAATCAATAAAGCCAAAGGAGGCAGAAATAGACTCTCAGGCAACAGGAAAACATGCATAACATCTATACTTGAGAGTCTAAACAATCATTTAGGTTTAACTGAAAACTGAATTCTCTTAATTCTTTCTCTAAAAGAATGCTACATCTTATTTACACATTTTCCAAGAGAGGATAAGCTAATATAAAACATATTTGAGACAACAGCGTCCAAGCTTTAAGCCTCAAAGTGGGCTTTTCCTGTAGTGTGTTACTAACAGGAGCTTTATATACCTCTCTGTAGCCTACAGATTTTGATATAGGAGTTCTAACCTTTTTCCACAAGAAAAATATAGTACCTTTCATACAATCAAGTAGACCAAATAGCTTCATATAGAAAACTAATTAAATAAACAATAAAAACAACTTTTCAAGAATACAATTCCAACAATAAAATGTTAAAAATCAATAAATACAAGTAAATAGAAAAAAAACTGCCACTGCAATATCCAGAGAAAGCTAGTTCCTAGTTAAGGGGCACAAAGCAGACGGTAATCTGGTACCTGAGTGATCTAGCTTAAACACAAAATATAATCTCTTACTGTATATAGGAAGCAACGTCATAATATAAATATTCTGTTTGATTTGAAGTCTATTTTTTGAAACTGTTCCAAGTAGTTATTTTCATTAAGGTGTTATTATTATTATATTATCTGTGGAATCTGATCTGAAGCTTCTTAGCTATCAATTCACATTATAACTGTCTGCTGGACTCTCTTAACTCCAAACTGAATAATACACAGCTGATGAATTCAATATAAGACTGCGCAGTTGATTCTCTCATTACAAGGCCTCATGCAGTAAGATTTTGTAATCCTCCCTTGTCTGTACATCAGTGATTATTAGTGGGTAATAGGTGCTTAAATTGTTTTTGCATGGGACTATTTATCAGCGTTTGATTCTTATTTTGTTCTTGTTTTGATTATTATTGATGTTCAGGTCTCCCAACACAGCTCTGCTGATCAAAGATGAGACCCGTAATGTGTTCTATGAGCTGGAGGACCCGCGGGACGTTCAGGACCGCTGCGTAATTAAGATTTACTGCAAAGAGCCCATCTACGGCACCTACCCCGGACACCAACACCCACACCTGGCCAACGGAGACCTGCGGGTAAATATTCAGGAGTTAAATTGTGTTTTTCTGCTTCACTGAGTTACCCTTACCCCGTAAATGATGAAACAAATTGTCTTTAGCAGCCCTACTCACTGAGTTTTACATTTCCATACTTTTCATTGCATAAGGTTTTAACTATGGTGCCAAAACTGATGAAGAAAAATGATCCAGCTTCAGTCTTAGTCACCTTTTCCTTAATTAACTCTTCATTAACAATTCACTCTCTGTGCAGCTGGCTTGTGACTCATAGTCTAGGAAGCGAGACAAACACGTTCTCTTTCTGGCATTTAGGCTGATAGCAGCTGACTAAATAATCATACTTAATTCTTTCCCTTGAAAATAGTCATTAATTCACCCACACGCCAGTATCCATCTCCCACAAATCCCACATTATTTATTTTCTGTGTTTTCAAACACAAGTTTGCTTTACAGAATGTGTCCAAGCATAAATTAGTCTACATTCCCTGAGAGTGAGTGAGTCATGTGACCTTACTTACTCCAGCACTACTGTTCCTGGATCAGTGCCAGTCCTTCACTTCCAGTGCTGACTCGGCTGAATGCCGGCAGAATGTAAAATAGCGTAAACACTTTATCTGAGGTCCAGATCATATGATCGTAGTAGTAGTTGGTACATTAAAAATTGATTCAACTTACTGAATGTAATGTTTTTTAACTAAGCTCAGGACAAAACACTTTCCAACATAATTGTTAATTGTCACCCATGTGCACTTGGAAGTGAGGAGAAGATTGGCCATTGCAACAGCACAGCTTGCCAAACTAAATAATATATGGAATCGTAAGAACATTTCCCCTGCCAGAAAAATGAAACCGATGCACTCACTGATTATATCCATTGCACACTGTGGATGCGAAACTTGGACATACAACACAAATATGGGAAAGAGAGTAGAGGCCTTTTGAAATGCATTGCTACAGGAGGAGCCTCGGGGTGACATGGCAAATGCACCGTACAACAACTCTGTGAAACAGGAGATACAGACACTGGCAGGGTTTTTCGAACCGCTGACGAAAACTGCCAGACTGCGAAAGTCACAGTGGTTTGGACACATCACAATAACCAACGGGTCGCTAACAAATACCATCATGCACGGTGTAGTTGACGGAAGAAGAGGTCGAGGAACATGGATTATAAAGAGAAAAGGATACACCGTTGGAAGCGGGCCCTCGTAATTCCTATGAAAGTTGCTGGGCTGTGCCTCTTGAGAGCAAAAGTACCAGTATGTGGGCCCATAGAGCATGTGCAGTTTAGCTTTCCCTTAAGCCCCGCCTCCAATCTCTCCGCTCAGTCTGATTCATGGAGAGGTAAAATAACTCTGGATTTCCTCTGATTTAGTTTTTTTTTTCCAATGTTAGCCAATGGCAAAAAGTATTTTTGGGCCCAATGATGTCACGGGCTGACACGGAAGGTGGTGGAGTGCATGAGACTGGCGGATGATCGGGATGTTTGGAGACGGGTGGTGATGTCATTGAAGAGCCCCAACCTGACCCTGACACCCATGTGCACATACGTACCATTACAAGGCGCTAGCTAGCTAAATAGCTATGTCCCCCCCCCCTAACTTTTATATTAGAAACTTTTGTTGCAGCTTTCTAAATTGAGCCAATTTAAAAAACGCTTTTCAAAGTACAAAAGAAATACAAGAACAGAGACGTTCTGCAAATAAAATAGATGTGCTGCCGGAAAGCCAAAACAAATACATTTTGCTTTTATTATAAAAGAGCATCACATTGGAGTGTAGTTTCTGTGTTTGTGTTGACTTCCTGTTCCAACTTTTCCATTTGCAGCACATTTACAATGTATTCATTTTGGATTCTAGTTCTTTGTTATTTTTAATTGGACAATTCCCAGGCTGCAGCACGTTTCTTGTAATAGTTCTGGCCGTGGTGGTATAAACAATATTTTGAAAGTAAGAGCTGTTTGAAGACTGTTTTGAAGATTTTTTTTCTTCCTTTGTCTTCGTACCGGTAACATCCCTCCTGTTCAGTAGCTGAGCTCTTATCGATGCGCCACAAAAGGATGTTATCTTAGTCTATCAGTGAGCTGCTGGCAAATTAAATATTTAATGTGGCATTATCCTGATAAGCATGATTATTAACAATGTATCCATTTAATTAAAGCTGGGAGAAAAACAAACCATTTGCAGTTGATAGACAGAGCGTCTGATGTCACTCACTCTCCCTCAGCGCTACTTTTTTCTGCACAAGACCTCGCATTTTGCTGCCGTCTAATTACAGGGCCATTATGGAAATGAGAACGCGGCAATTTAAAATGTTAGAGAATGCTGCTTTTATAGAATAAAAATAAATTATAAACCAGATAAATTACATTACAGAGAGAAGAAGTTCACAAAATGACTTTGCATGCTAAGCAGCTGAGATGGAGTGTTGTCGTCAGCGGGGCTTTTTTTACCACGTTTTTGTTGCCGTCAATCAAACACCCTGGGGTTTTATTGTTTGTCAATGCTTCTCTGCCTGCTCCTATTCATGATTCACTGCTGCCCGCCAATATTTTAGAGGTCAGCTGTTCGCCCTGTGAGGTCAGTCGTTGTGTTCATTTTGTCCACGGCTCTATCGTTTTTCTAGCGTTTTACAGCCTTATCAAACAGCAGGCTTACCTTGAGTTACGAGTGTGAGGTACAGATGCACTTTGTTCAGAATATAAACTCATATTTGTACATACAGTATAAACAAATCACAACAGAAAAAGAGCAAAATTAAACCCAAAAAGAAAGAAGAAACTCTAAGCATTAATATATTCAAAGTTAGATTATAGCTGATAACAAAGTAATTGCTCATACAGTTTATTTTTTGTCATAGTTCGACCACAATAGACGGATGATTTTGCACATTCATACACATGTTCATAGACTTTGTTGTAGAGAATAAGAAAACATACTTGGTACTTTAGCCCCTTTCTAAAACCATTAACATTTGTGTTTTAGTTTTTGCTATATTCAAACATTGCAGCTTCTAGCATCACCGAGGTGAGTGACTAGGACATTGTGTGTGTGTGAGAGCTTATTGAACCAGCAGAGCACAGATCCCCTGATTGCAGCCCACAAAAGCATGACCAGGATTACTGCTGTCCATCCAGCCAGGTCCCGAGGACAGGCTGTGGTTAAGGATCAGATTGATTGTCAGACTTTTGCTCAGCGGGAGAAAGGCCACAGCACAAATGTTCCCGGAGCGTACCTGCGATAGACGTCTTCTTCAGGGGTCTTGGAGGTTGAATGAAATGTCTTCTGTTAAGGGACGGTTTTAGATGCGAGGCGGTTGCTAAGATACAAGATGGAAGATGATGTCACTAGAGTCATTAGTCTGCTGCGAGGCTGTCCACGGGGTGTTGTTGTAAGAGGCCTAAGGGTTATTGTGTGGAAATATTGGCTTTACCATTTGCATCGTCTCCAGGAGATGGCTTTGTGCGTCATAAGCAATTACAGCAATGTCTTCTTTTGTGTCTTCCTCACTGGATCTATTACTCTTGGCCGGTATACTCGACATGCGTTCACTTACACTCTCCGTTCTGCTCCGCTTTGTTTGTGCCTTCCTCTCTGAAAATGTGGGATTGATGCCAAAAGATAATTCCATCATGCTCGGTCCGTCAATAAGCCATCAAGTGCAACTCACAACGCACTTAAGGGGCAATTTGGAGACTTTCCTGTCAATCTTGAAACTGCATCTATGAAGTGTTGTAAAAAGTTACAGTAAACTGCACTGGGAACGTTTTACTGACTACCCGCCAGAACATTTCTTGCTTTTCCTGATATAAAAGTACAAATTCAAATAGACTTTGAAGGGTAAGTCATCATGTACAATTTCATCAGTGCTCATCAAGCATTATCAAGCAACTCCTTCTGATTTATTTGAACCAGCTAAAGACACTTAACCCATCCTAAATGTAACACAGAAGATCATTAATGTTGGGAAGGGTCATACAATTAATGTAATACTAGAGTTGAAAGTACAACTAAAGTAAGTTCTGTTCAGGCCGAATGTCGCAATGGCTCATTTTGTTGGACAATATATTTTTCCAACAATATTTGCACTAAATGAAACAATTGTAATTTTATGCCACTGATATAATTATAATGTAAAATCATAAAAATGCATCTGCACCCTTTGAAATAGCAATGACAATTTATTCTGAATAAAGTAAAAGAAATATCCATAATCGGTTTAAATTAGAAATAAACACCCAAAGAAAAAATGTACAAATATCTCACTTTAAAGGTCCCATGTCATGCTTTTCTGGTTATTACCCGTCCCCTTGTGTGTTATGTAGCTTTTTCTGCATGTAAACGGTCTGCAGAGTCACAAACCCTCAAAGTACACCCTGTAGCGAGTAAAACTCTAACACAGAAAAGACCTGTCTATGCTGCCCCAGAACGCCTCGTTGGAGATTTCTCATTTTCCATTGTTTTCTTGCTGGGTACAGTGACGTGCCCATACCCAAATGGACCCATTGGTCACACACTCTCTCAGCGGCGAAACTGTGACGCGCTTACACTGTAGGTGCGCCGCGTTTGGGGGTGCGGGGGGGGTGCGGGTGCTAGTGGAGCCTCGCAGATGGGGGTGCTGCAGCCCCCTCAGCACCCCCCCTTCCTGCGTCCATGGTGCTCAGGCTGAGTTCAGGCTGAGTTTCGCGATGTCTCGCAGACCCCACGCAGCAACCAGGAAACAACACCAGTAATAGAGCTCACACTGTCCACTCCTCACAGCAGCGAGTCGCGCAACGTCCCGCCAACACGGCACCCAGACCCCACGCAGCATTCTCATCTGTTTGTCATTACTGGTGTCATTTTCTGGTTGCTAATGTCATTGTAAAACATAATCACTGATGTTCCGCTGTAACGGTGGTGGACTCATCAGAACATAGTGGGCGAGCTGACCAATCAGAGCACAGTGGGCTCATAGGGAGGGGGGGGGGCAGGAGCTCCAACAAGCCGTTTAGGACAGAGAGTGAATACACATGCTATACAGAGATGCTGTATGAGAAACCAATGTGATTTTGGAAAATTGCACAATTTAAATCTATTCTAGTAGACCTCAACAACGGAATTATGATCAGTAGAAATGGCCATGACATGGGACCTTTAATAAATATTAAACATTTGGCACCGGGTTATGTTGACATGCTGCTAATAAAGTTAAGGGTCCCATGTCATGGCCATTTCTACTGATCATAATTCCATTGACTGATTGGTCAGCTCGCCCACTCTGTTCTGATGAGTCCACCACCGTTACAGCGGAACATCAGTGATTATGTGTTACAATGACATTAGCAACCAGAAAATGACACCAGTAATGACAAACATGCGTGGGGTCTGGGTGCCGTGTTGGCGGGACGTTGCGGGGCTCACTGCTCCGCCCTTTGAGGCTCGAGGAGCGGGCAGTGTGAGCTGGCTTACTGGTGTCGTTTCCTGGTTGCTGCGTGGGGTCTGCGAGACAGCGAGACACCGCGGAGCTCAGTCTGAGCACACACACACTCACAGCCTGAACTCCGAGTGTGTGTGTGTACGGAGCTCCGCGCAGCACCGCGGCTGAGAAAAGATAAGGCTGAGTGAGTGTGTGTGTGTGCGGAGCTCCGCAGCGTTACGTCAGTATGCCCCGGAAGAAAATAATGGAAAAATAAATATCTCCAACGAGGCGTTCTGGGGCAGCATAGACAGGTCTTTTCTGTGTCAGAGTTTTACTCGCTACAGGGTGTACTTTGAGGGTTTGTGACTTTGCAGACCGTTTACATGCAGAAAAAGCTACATAACACACAAGGGGACGGGTAATAACCGGAAAAGCATGACATGGGACCTTTAATTTTTAATTTTTTTAACTATGTTAGATATTAGTAACAGCAACACTTGGTTGAACCCGGTGCTGCAGAGGATGAATTGATAATGTGATGGTTGTGACTGAGCTAGTGGAAACATGACAGTAGCGTGTGTTCTCTGGTGATTCCACAGAGGGAGATGGTCTATGCCCCTCAGGACTCTTCACCCAACCGCCGCCTGAGCAACCCCCCCATGTCTTCCCAGCATTCGTCTTCCTCGGCCTCCCCTCAAGGCTCCCCGTCCCGCACCCGCCTCCTCTACAGCGGCGGCGGTCGGCCATCTTCCTACGCCGGGCCGGCCCACCACACCCACTCCCTGCCCCACCCGCACCAGCAACCGCACTCCCAGTCCCACCACTCCTCCCCCCACCAGCAGCCCCAGCTCCACCAGCCGCACCACACCCAGCAGGCCTGCTTCGCCTCGTCCAGCGCCATCCTGGAGCGCAGGGACGTGAAGCCAGACGATGAGGTGGGGGGGTCCAGGAGCATGGTGCTGCTGCGGGGAGACGACCGCGGGGGAGGGGGGATTTACGCTGACCCCTACTCTCTGGGCCCGGACCCGGGGAGGCTTAGTCTCGCAGGGCCTCACTCCCCTCTACCGGCCAGAGCCGACCCCTACGGCTCCTTGTACCGGCGTGGAGGAGGAGGAGGAGGAGGAGGAGGAGGAGGAGGGGGGGGAGGAGGAGGAGGGGGGGGAGGTGGGGGTGCAGGATCAATGCGATCACTCACCTCCTACACAGCAGCCGCTTTACAAGGAGAGCTGATGGAAAGCGGGGCCCTCTATAGACCCGGGGGACCGCTTTACAACGACGCCTACGCTGCGTCCATGTTGGCCATGGGGCTGCGGGTGCCTCCCCCCTCTTCCCCACAGAAGATCCCCGACATGAGGGAGTCCTACGGGGGCACCATGCCCGGCCGGGGCTCCCCGGGCAGGCAGAGTTTGAGAAGGGACTCTGTGTCCTCGTCTGTGTTCGGGGACAGCCCCAAAGCGCGGGGCCAGGGCCCAGGGATGGGGCTCACCTCAGAGCAGCTCTGCCTGATGGCCGGGCCGATGGGGGAGGGAGGGGGCGGGGTGGGCTTTGGCTCAACTCTGCTGGTGAACGAGCCAGAGACCAGGTAGGGAGTATTTCTCAACACTTAATTCTGCATGCTGGTGTTCATTTGATCAGTTTCATTCTAACCAATGTTGCATGTTGATATAATCACAGTTAGTGTTAAATAATGTTTGTGGCGTCTAAGCCAAGGACTTTTTTTTTCTGGGTGAACATATTCAGTCATTGTTGATACGCAGAGTTTTGAATTTTGAATTGGGTACTCTGATTGGCTACATATACATTAAGTAAAGAATATGCATACACTTAGTAGCTTAAATTAAAAGTCTTTCCCTAGTGGGAAGAAATGATTGTTTTCATCCTTACAAATGTGAGGATTTTCTTCCTTTTCTTTGTATTTAATCCATTAGTGAATATTAACTGAAGTGGATTAGTTTTGGACTGAAAACAAAAGACATTTAGATAAATTACCCAACATTACAGAAACTCAGATGGACATTATCCGCAATTTGTTGACATTATAGTCTAAATGATTAATCAATTAATTTGGAAAATAATTAGTTAGTAGTTATTTAATAAATAATTATAGTTGTTATATGGAACCCCATTTGACAATGTTTGTTTCTTTGTGCCATCAACAATCTTTTTTAGTGAAGTATATACTCCAGCAGAGCAGGATTATATAAAATGAAAGGCTGTGACATAGTTTAGATGACAGTTTCCTAATGTAGGGTTTTAAGCTCTCAGAGATCAGACAGTTAGCTGTGGGTCAAAGAAACAACAACAAGGCTTGTGGGAGATGTACTTAACTGAGCATGGCAATTCCATTTAAATAATTGATTTCTTTCTACAATTCATACATTCTGTTGTGAATCTAGTGGTTCTAATGCATGTACTTTTGAGGGTATAACCATAATAACATATATGACATGTTTTCCAGTACGTGTCATTATTCATTAGCTTTTTTTAACAAGTACAAACATTCATCTTGGAGTAGGATGAAAATCATACCAAAAGTCCTTCCTTCAACGTACAAATGGGGCTTAAAATGGGAATGTAGTTTGAACACTGGGAGGGTTTATTAATATTTATTAAGCATTATGGGATAGTATTTTATTTATGTGTCTGTATGGAACAGGGAGCGTATGGAGGCCATGGAGAAGCAGATAGCCAGCCTGACCGGGCTGCTGCAGAGAGTACTGAGCAGAGCGCCTGAGGCAGAAAGCCCGTAAGACACACACACACACACACACACACACACATACACACATACAGTATGTTAAGACACTCTTTTTATACAGACTGTTCTACATCTGCATTTTTCAGTGATCGTTTTTATTATTGTATATGACACTTCGTAAAACAATTAGACCATGTGTATTGTTATACATATTGTTGTAAAACTAGGACGTTTATTTACTGTAGGGCTTGTATCAAGTAGTTCAAAGCTTCAAATCTTTATTTATAACGTCAACATTCAAACTCTTAATCGGCATTCCAATACAGTGCCACAGTGACGCGTCCTAAAACCCGGAAGTAAACTCCTTCCGGTTTCTTCGACAAAAACCAATGCAATCTATCGATTAGATTTATGATTAAAAAATTATAAAAGTAGGGTAGACATGTGGATATTATCCGGCTGAACAAAACGTGATCTTTCTCTTCAATTTGTGTCAACCACAGACCTTATTTCGAGCTATTTTCCAAAATCCTATGGAGAAATTGCATTGGTTTTTGTCGAAGGAACAGGAAGTGGTAAAATGCTAACTTACTTCCGGGTTTTAGGACGCGTCACTGTGGCACTCTATGCAGATCATTTGATGTATTGCATTTATTTTCATTATATTTAAACTCTTATACATGAACAAATGATCATCCATTATATTATTTGTTATATACGTTTGAAGAATTCGATTCCAATTGTGGCTGTGTATGATTGTTTCCAAGTCATGTCACCCAAACATTTCCAATAAGTCCAAAAGTATAAAAAAAGAGATAAAAATAGATCAAATTAGTTCCATAATTTATAATGTTTTTTTATCAAAGAAATTACTCTGCTTTTTATTTAATTACAATGATACACATCTTTCTTATAAAATTGAAGATTTATTATGAGGATTTAAACATTATTTTAGGGTAATGATGTCATTTAAATACCTAAATTGAAGCTTCAAATTACATTTTAAAATGACATTTGGTACAGCCCTGTATTTACTTTTCCTATACATGTAAATTACAGTTTTACACGACAGAATATGGCACTGATGTGTGCAAATGATCACGATTCATGTCTGAAATACATATTAACTGCCTGCCCAATACTGTAGATCATGTCAGGAATACTAAACGAGTGATGTCAGACTTAAGTACATTGTGAATAAACCTGCACGTAGCCCATATATTCCCCACATTTTCGTCCATATATCAACAGCTTCTCAGTCACTAAGTCGATAGTGTGTTCTGGCTGTAAGTACTTTAACACTTGCCTCTTCCAGGGAGAAGATTGAGTCAGCCAGTGACTGCTCGGGAACCGACAGTAAGTGCTCACTACCAAAAAAAAACGATTCCCTATCACTGCTTGTCACTGCTCCCCACTGCTGCCTGTTTGATAGCCACATAAATTGGCTCTTCCTGCTCTCACAGAACTGCCGCTATTTCATTTTCTCTGCATAATTTTTAAGAGCCTCCCATATGTGATCGTAATGGCTGACTCTGCAAGCTTCTTCATTCGTTGTGCTGCTGTGTAACTGGTGCCCATGCTTCTTGTTTTAGCTGGACGAACTAAAAAAAAGAAAGGTAGCTATGAGTTCCTGGAGTGTCTGGTACTTGTTCCCTTGTCTAGCCTTCCCCCTGTTGTCTTTATTCTCTCGCTTTTAGCTCCTAAAACATGTTTGTGTGTCTTGGAAGATTTACCTCCCTCTCAGTTGGTGTCTTTCACTTCCCCTCCTTTCCTGTCTTCTTGAGTCAGAAACCTTTAGAGTTGCATTCATTTTGGGAAAAAACGTGTCTTTTTGTGTGGGTTATTTATGGCAGGATCAATCTTTAAAAGTGTTCAAAAGGCTGCATGTTTTGAAAGCAACATAGATTTCTTTAGATTAAGTACTCGGTTTGAGCTGCAGCTTCTCTGTTTTGAAGTACCCAAGAGAAATTGAATTATTTTTGTTATCAGAAATGTTTGATCCCATGTCAAACTATAGATAAGCCTGGATCTTCTTAATCTGATGAAATTTAAAGACTTTCCTATTTGGAGACCTAGTTTGGTTTGAACATTTATTTTTTCGACAATTTCAGTGATCCTTCACACTTTTCTATGAGTTCAGCCCTTTATGGTTCTATCTTTCTCCTGTTAAGATCAGGTATTGTTTGCCAGAATAAGAAAGTGTATATCTTCAGTGTTTATTTTAGTCTGATTGACTCAAACTGTTATCAGTTCAGACTGTCTTTGTGCTTCCTGTTAGATTCAGGACGACTGTGTCTGTCAGACTCCTCTGAAGCTCTCTTGAATTACGTGTAAATAAACCCAAAAACCCAACCGTGTCTGCAGGGTGAGAGTTTCTAGGACACACTGCAGCTACAGTGGGAAGTCATCACCTTGTCTGCAGAGGTGTTGAGGATATGACGTTGAATGTTGTTGGTATGGTAGCGATTCCCCGGGCGCCGTACATAATGGCAGCCCACTGCTCCTAACACTAGGCTGGGTCAAATGCAGAGAAACCGTTTCGTTACATAGTACCTGTACTACGTAATGACAATAAGTTGAATCTTCTTCTTCTTCAGAAGACTTTAGTCGATGAAAGTGGCCTCAAAATGCAACTCTAAAATCTGTTATCGATTAATTGTCCTGGAGTTATTTTCCCTGTGTTTTGTTCTGCATGGTGAGTGTGACTCAACACCCAAATTAATGTTATAGCATTCATCGACATATCAAATGTATTACAGGTATTAACGTGCTTCAACGGCCCGAAACACTCCCATTAGGAGAAACAAGCTGCACTTTCAAAAACGATGTACATATAAAAACACAAATGTGCCAAAACACATGCAAATAATGAAACATCTTCACCAACTTGACAACTAACGCACAGCATTTAGAAAACATTAGCCAACTAATGTAATAAACAAAACACTGCAAATACAAAATGCTTCAAGAAGCTCAAACACAACGGAAACGGGGACGCCAAAGTATTCTCGCAGTTAGTCTGTTTCATAATTGTAAGTGTTTTGTCAGTATATTTGAAATGACTAGGTTAGCTATGTTAGCTATGTTAGCTAGTGAGATCTGCAATAATATCGGAAGGAATCATATCACATTGTTAAAATAGGCCAATAAAACTTAGATTTTAGTCAAGTTTCCACTGACAGTTGGACAACTTTATAACCCCTGAACAAGCGCTCCATTCCCAGCTGTGTGCGTCACTTTTTAGTGTCCCCGTTTCCGTTGTGTTTTGAGTGTTTTTTTATTTGCAGCGTTTTGTTTTTGCAGTGCTTTCAGTAAACTCTGCGGATGAGTTAGTGAAAGTGTTTCTTCATTTGATTGTGTTTTGGTACATGTGAGGGGTTTTTTCATTGTTTTTTAAACTGGACCGTGTTTCTGTTTTAGGCTGTTGTAACGCGTTTGCTGCTGTCGGCCACCGTAATTATCTCAGTTGGAAACACACTGATATTTTCGGCTGTCAGAGGACTCTTTCATAATGGGAGAGTTGGATGTCGTGGAAATTCAGTTTTTCACTGCTGATCCTGTTTGTCCATGAAGCTTCCATGCTGTTCATCATTGTTAAGTCTCCATAAGACTGTAATCTCCACCCTTGACCCACAGCACAGATAGAACTTGTCCTGAATTGCTGCTGCCAAATCCTGGAAACATCCTGTGTCCAGTCAGACAAATTGTTTTTCTACTGGATGGACATCTGAGGTCATGAGAAACAAACCTTTGGGGATTTGTTTCTCTCATGCTCTCTGCACGCTTCTTTGCTAGCTTTCAATTTGCTAGCTTTCGATTTGCTAACGGTGTTTCGGGACAACTTCTATTAGTTCCGCTGTGATCTGAAAGAACATCACCTGAGTTAAAGTCCTGTTATTTTGCTCGGCAGCTTTGACACCGTCGGCTCCCTTGGCCCTAATGCCACCTCCATCCTCGGGGGGGAACCAGCCCGTGACAGTGTCCCGTCTGCAGATGCAGCTCCACCTCCAAGGCCTGCAGCAGAACACCAATGCACTGCGCAAACAACTGTCGCAGCTACGCAACATGCAGGTGTGTGAAGGAAATGACCAGATCACAGGCATTATGGCTCTATACATCTTTGTCTCTTTTAGAAAACAATCTTAAATATATATATTGTTATTATGACTTTAGAAAAGCTCTGTGGTAGATTCTCTATACTCCCACTTCTTAACTCAGGTTATCAAACAGCATGTAAGAAAAATAAATATGAACTGACATCCTTTTGTTATTATCGACCAAGAGCCCGAACGTTCATATTTTACATGAAACATTGTACATTCCACCGTAACGCCTTTATAATCTTGTGAGTAGTAAGTCGTTTTTATGCCTTTAACTTCAATTTAATGCATTTGTATGTAACATTTTAGAGATGCGGTTCTAAATTGATTTCAAGGATAATAACCTTTATAAAAGTAGAAATGACAGTACAATTCATTCTTTTCAACTACAGCTGCAATTATATGTCAATCCACCCAAAATATACCTTAACCCACTCTTATAATAATCAAATATGTAATGGTACATTTTTATAAAAAAATTGCCTAAATATTGGATATATGGAATGTAGATTTCCTTTTTCCTATTTTAAATCTTTCTAAGGTGAACATCTCTGGGTTTTGAACTGACAAAAGAAAAACATTCAAAGATACTCACTTGGATGTTTTCACTATTTTTTTCTTTTTATTTATATAGAAATTACCTGGTGATTATGGAAAATGTTGGTTACAGCCCTAGTCTTACCTAGTATCTAATGTATGTTAGGGCGTGCTTGCTCATACATTAGTTTAGAAACAGTGTAAATACACATGACAGAAAGGTAATATATACCATGTTTCTTGGTGTCCCAGCTGGAGAACCAGGACTCAGTGCTGGCCCTGCTGAGGCAGACAGAGTCCGAGCTCAGCCTCATGATGCTGGACGCCATGCGCACACAGGAGGACCCGCTCCAGAGACAGCGCCTCCTGGTGGAGGAGGAGAGACTCAAGTACCTCAACCAGGAGGAGCTGCTCATCCAGCAGCTGCAGTGAGTTCAGATCACCGTTCATTTATTCAAAAAACACAATAAATAAAGGAGAACACACAGGGACAGTATGGAGGGATATGAATCTGTGACCCTGGTCCCCCACAGTGACCTGGAGAAGTCGGTGGAGGAGCTGCAGAGGAACTCTTCGGTGAATCACGGCCTGGTGACGGAGCAGGATGTTGAGCAGAAGAGCAAAGAGCTAAGGATGCTGGGAGAAACGCTCACTGAGCTCAAAAGTAAGTGTGGTCGTGACCTCAAGTGTGTGTCGGGAGATTACTGTGATTTTTCTAGTGTAGCATTTCATCATATTGCAAGCTTGATGCAGCTACTTAAAGCTGTCCCTGTCTGTCTCAGTGCTTTTACCCTGAAACTGCCAAGCATTTCAGGGCAGCTGCTTTCAAAATGTTCAAATCCTGCCTGGCTTACTCTGTTTCCCACCCTGCTGTTTACAACTGCTGCAGCCTCATCACACATAAGCATGTTTCTTTCAAAACCATTGGCAAATGCTTCTACGAACAAACACTGTGTGGTGGGAATCAAAGCTGTTCTATCTTCCTCGTCTGTACCATAGAGCTCCATTGTTGTCAACATCTACAATACATTCACACTGTTGCCCTTGGTGACTTATATTATAATGAACACAAACCGTTGTTTATTTTGAATCAATCACATATTCACTAGAGCAGGGGTGCCCAATACTGTACGTCGATCGCAAAGGTAGTGTTAAAATGTGTTTAAAGTTAGCCTATCATCCATCCTTACTATGGCATTTGCCACTTGATTGACGTACAGGTAAGCCAGTCTGAGTTGTATTGTGCCATACGGGTTCATGCAGTGATGAGGGGGCCTCACCTCCTCATCTGAAGCGTAAGCGTGTAAGCGCGCCACAGTTTATCTGCCGTTTAGTCCACTACCCCCCCCCTCCCGCGCTCGCGACACAGATTGGTCATTTTAAAAGTAGCTCCCAAGCTGAAAAAGTGTGGGCACCCCTGCACTAGAGGATCACATGTGGATTATTCCAATGCTGAAAATAGTCCCCATCAAATGTCCTCCTTTTGGAGGAATACTAAATAAGACTACATTTCTGCTTGATTTGTAAAAACAAAACGTCCTATATATACCACCCAAACATTTATAGTAGGCCTATATGGGATTTGACCATTTAAGGTCAGATATAAAATGGCATTATTTGTTATTAGTGCCAGTATCCAGGTCGTCCTTTTGCCATATGTATTTCAGTACAATGTGGTTTCCTAATGCTTCTCTTGTGGATCTGCTGCCATTTAAACATACTGTATAAGCACAAGCATTTAATATGGAAGATGGGGTATTTAAAAAAAGAAAAGCTCAAATCTGTTATTAACTTCAAATATGGCCATGATGGTACCTCATCTTATTTTTGTCCAAGGTCCATAGGCTCGTTTGTTAAGAGGATATGAATTGCTCAAATAAATAAAAACAGCTCTATACTCATACATGTAAATCTCAAGTGCAGCACTGTAGATGTCGTTTTTTTGGGTTGAAGTTCAAGTACTGGGATTGCTAAAGTACTACGTGTACAGTATGTAAAATTGGTGTAAAACAAAGTCACTGATGAATATTAATGAATCCTCTCAGGCTTGATATTCATGAAGTTCCAGGTTTAGCCTCTTGTCCTGCGACTCTGACCTGTGTACTTCCCCTCTCCATCTGGAATATTAATGAGTACTTCCTCTGAACCGCAAGGAGTCTTTTGCTCCTGCCACATTTGACTCACTGCGGCCTACCCTGCAATTTAGAAGATATTAGGGGGAGAAAAGAGGGCTTGGCAGTTATACATGTTAAACTATTTACATTGTTGCAACTTCTGCTTACCAGGTTTCACAGAATTTGAGTCATATGACAATGATGGTCGTAGCCGAGTCGTAGATGGCTTCAAACTTCTTTTACATGATGTGGTTACTGCAAATGTTTTTTTTTATTATTATTATGAATGAGCTGCTTCAAATTACGTGAATTTAATAAAAATGCTTTTATTTAGTATTGTTTGCTTATAGAAGCATTCGAAACATGTTTAATTCCAAAAACGTCTTACGATTATTTCTTTATTTTCTTAATTTTTTTAACCACTATTTTTGGTTTCAACAATTTATACAAACATATGAACATGTACCTTAAAGTTACAAAAAATATATATATTCATCTGTATTGACATAGTTATAACATATATAAAACAAATAAAACATACCTTTCAATTCATAGGGTCCTGGTTAGACTAGTCTCTACTGACCACTTCTAGTTAGCATGTCCACCTGGCGCCTACAATTGCATCATTGTCCTTTTATTCAGTGTTTGAGTGGCAGTTGGACAGCTTTTCAGGACAGCTGAGTGTCAGAAAGCGTGAAGTGTCCACACATACACCCACAGACCAACACAGGCTGGCTTTTTGTTACCGCACATCCAGCATGCCCTTCCCTCTCACTTGGCCGACCTCCACTGAATCCTCCTGCTGGATATGACAAGAAAATCCAACAGATTCGAACTATAGCTGCGACAGAAAACAGCATTCTGTCTTCCTCTCCTATAATCCCTTCCCTCTTCACCCCCCCTCTCTCCGCCTCCATTCTTCCACACATCATTATCTCAACATATCCCTCTGACAATGCCACTCCGTCTTCTTCATCCACCTGTCTCTCGTCCTTATCCCTCTCCTCCCCCCCCCCCCCCTGCAGACCAGTTCCCCAGCCTGCAGAGTAAGATGCGGGTGGTGCTCAGGGTGGAGGTGGAGGCTGTGAAGTTCCTGAAAGAGGAGCCTCACCGTCTGGACGCCCTGCTGAAGCGCTGCAACACCATGACTGATGCGCTCAGCTCGCTCCGCAGGTATACATCTCAAACACTCCTCAGTTCACTCACATAATACCTCACTACCCAAGGTCAGCTCACATACCAGTTTCCTCTCGTAGGCGTTTTTATGGGGATTTACTTATAGACAGCTGTAGGATTCAAACTTCAAACTCAGTTTGTTGCTGAAAAACAGTGCTGGTAGGGTGTCATACCCAATTTGATGGCAATTCATTTCTTACTTTGAGAAATATAAAAAAATGTTTGTTTTTATTTTTGCTTGTACAACAAAAGATATAGTATCCACACAAAGACATTCACGTTTATCTATGTATAGAAACATACTTTTACCTGCAATCTATACATGGATTCAAATAAATAAAAAGGTTGGGTAGAAAGACAAAATCATTGAAAGACCTCATTTAAAAATGTTCAGATTAAAAAAAGAACTGCCTTGAAATGCATTACAGTGAACTACAATTATGTCAAACGGAAAATGTCTGAAAAATAAATAAATGCGAAACAGATCTGTCTCTTATGCCACTTTTGGCTCTGAGAGTGTGTGATGAAAAATGCATTATTTCTGACAATATGAGAACATTTAAATGAATAAGAAATAATCAGAAAAATAGGATTACCTCTTGGTTCAAGGCACCGATTATGCAACTGGTTTGAGTCTGGCTTGAGACCTTTGTTGCAAGAGCTGTTCATTTTAAAAAGGAATAAAAAATGTTTGGTACATTGAGTGTATGTCATCTTTAATTTATTGTAGTTTGCTTTCTTCATTGTGTCCTGTGTGTATTGTAGTTTCTTGTATCCCTCCTATATGTACAGACAAATGACGGAGGGCGTGTGGAAGTGCCCCGAAGACCTCCCCAGCCAATCACAGAAGAGATCTGAGGACATGAGCCGCAGCTCGGACCTGGACATCCTGAACAGTCCTCCTCTCAGCCTCACGGACATGAGCTCCTGCTCTGGCCTCGCCAACTGGATGCCCGTATCCGCCGGCGACGCAGACCCCTCGGGCCCCGAGCAGGACCTCCAGCCTCTAATGAGCTTCAGGAACCGGGTCCTCGATGAGCTGCCGAGTCGGCGGGCTGGAGATAAGTCCGTGTCAGCTGAAGTCAGACTGGTAATGAGATGCTGATTATGTTTTTTTTTTTGTCTTTTCAATCATACTTATTTTTCACAACAACAGAGTATAAGGGTAAAATAATTATAATTATGGAGTTTGAGGACGAGGACTAATATCGTGAGAATTTCCAAGAGGAAAGTTGGAAATAAAAATAAATGCATGGATTATTTGAGATCTAAGTGTTCATTTTGAAGGAGAAATCATACATTTACCTGAAGAATCGATATTATCTGAGATAATAACGGTTTATTTACAAAATAAATAACTCACATATTAAAGAAATAATAATTGAATATTGTTTTAAAATGTCCCAAATTTGTTAAAAAAAAAAAAATCGTCTCTGAATACATGAGGGGATATAAAGAAATATATTGCATAGCTGGCATATCAGAAAAAAAACATGTATTCAGTCATTGTCAGAAATATTGTTACTTACCCTAGCAACCCAATAACAACAAAATGTCACTTCCAATTCAGTGATATTCCTTTAAATTAAAAAGGCACACAGGAAATATGTTAAATGTTTTGTTTTAATATGATCCAATCACTTTTCCTTCAATTTCTGTACTTTTTGGCAACTTGTTTTTCAAACGAAGGTACTACTGTATGTATCCTTTCGTTAACTTTAACAACACTATGCACATTTTTCAACAGGTAGTAATACCTGTCCAGATTAGCCAGATGGCACAATGTCCATTTACATTTAAAATCACATCTGAAGGTGCTTAAATGTCCTATTGAGAATATGTTCACACACCAGCAGCAGTGTGTGAATAACTCCCATTTATCCTTGTAATATTAGAAGACACACTGCATCAATGTGTCTTAATTATGTTCCCAGCTTGGCCTGATAGTAGTTAGCATGTCACAGCTCATCACTCTCTATGTGTGTGTGTGTGTGTGTGTGTGTGTGTGTGTGTGTGTGTGTGTGTGTGTGTGTGTGTGTGTGGTGTGTGTGTGTGTGTGTGTGTGTGTGTGTGTGTGTGTGTGTGTGTGTGTGTGTGTGTGTGTGTGTGTGTGTGTGTGTGTGTGTGTGTGTGTGTGTGTCAGGCGGCAGAGCGGGACTGGGAGGAGAAGCGTGCCAGCCTGACCCAGTTCAGCGCGCAGGACATCAACCGGCTGCTGGAGGAGACGCAGGCCGAGCTGATGAAGGCCATCCCAGACCTGGACTTTGCTGCCAGGCACATAAACAAGCCTGTAGTGCCCCCCAAGCCCCAAATCACCATCCCAATCACCTCCACCACAGCCACTTTTCCTGCAGCTGGCACCACGGGGACCTCGAGCACCACGCCCAGTGGGGACCAGCAGACCAACAAAGTGCAGATGGCTGCCCAGAAGTTGAACAGCTTGGAGGGGGGAGGTTCACACCGAGGGTCCGGTGAGTGTCTCCCTTCCAGCTATGCAGTCATTTCAGTTTATTTATGTTGAAGTGTTTTAAATTGTTTACAATTGTTAAAAACTGTACCTCACTGCGTTGCTTTAAAAAATACCCTAAAAATAATGTGACCACTGTATGATGCCAGTGTTATTTTATCTACATTTTAAGTGTGATATATGTTGTACTTAAAGTTTGCCATTTCTACTGAATTCAAGCAATTGTTTGTATATAGATCTGTATATTGATTGAAAATTGTGATTTTTAACATTATTTAGGTAAAGGATTTGAATAAGCCCAATGGCTCCTTTGCCTCTTCCTGCACTGTTCGTCATATGTCATCTGTTATGTTTGTGAATTATTCAGTTGTGCCAAACCATCAAAACCATTGTTCTGTGTTTACAGTGGATCTCAGCGTGGCCAGCAGGTATCGCACAGAGAAGCCCTCCAAGTCCCCGCCTCCCCCCCCCACCTCGCCGAAGCTTCCCCTCTGCACACGGCCTCACCACCAACCGCACCGGAGACGTCATCGTCACCTCCAAGAACATGAAGGTGAGATGCTCTTTAGGCTTGAGATCAGTAGTCAAGCAGTGGAAAGGTCTGTCACACTGATTTAATTTAATTGTTACATAAAACTGAATGATTATGCCATCTAATTGAGTCATGCCTCAGCTAATCAGTTAAACACAGTTGTGAAGGAATTGCTTTGCTCCTTTACTCAAATTAAAATGATAATCCCTCACTTTGAAAAGAATCTGTTACGGAAAAAGGTTATTTATTTTACTTTTAGCGCTTTTCCCCCTATTAACTAATTATTATTTGTATTATGGATTCATTTACTGATTCATATCCCCAATAATAAATAGATTGTTTTGTAAAAGATTGTGAGATTGCTGATAAATTGACCCACAATCCCAAAGTGACCCATTCAGCAACATTATTATTAAAACATATTAAAACACAAACAAATTAAAACAGCAAATATCCACATTTGTGATGCTGCAACAATGAATAGTTTGATATGAATATGATTTGAACATTCAAAATAGTTGCCACAAGATGTGATTGTAAAGTACCGAGGTGACCAAAAATATAAAGTAGCCAGTAAAGGAAAGGCTCAAGAACACTGGTTACACAACAGATATAATAACCAATGTTGATCTTGTTCTTAAAGCTAAGGTAAGAGGGCCATGATTAATACATCCTAGTTATTGGAAATGACTGTTTGTTTGCTCCCGGAGTGACAGCTGCCATTAAAACACTGGCCGGTTTGTTCCCTGAGAGCGAGTGAATCTCGCAGCTCCTAAATAAACACACGACAGCCGGCAGTTTGAATGAATGATGTGACAGTGAGTGTCACTGAGAGCAGAGCTGCTTTAAGTTTCAACAGCAGCTGTTTCATTTCTAATCTTAGTGACATTTCACAGATGAAACCTACCTCTATAGCGCTGCGGGTTGAAACCTTCAGTGTTTTCTTAAAGGGGCCCTATTATGCAAAGGCTCAAATCCTAAAGTTCTCTCCAGAGGGAGTTTCTCTTCCACACAATCCCCCCCTGTCTGAAACGCCTCCATTGGACTCCTTTGTTTACTTCTGTAGCATCAGAAAGTAACACTTCTATTGGGTACAACAGAGCCGGCCTGCTAACCAATCAGAGCAGACTGGGCTCTGGTTTCAGACAGAGGGTGAAAAGAGGTGCTGCAGCACAGGCAGTATGAGAAAAATAAAGAGCTTTTTGAACATTAAAGCATGGAAACATGTCACAGTAGAGACACTAAATACAAATATGAACCTGAAAATTAGCTTAATAGGGCCCCTTTAAAGATCTTTGACTGTTTTGTTCTGCACAACTTGTGTGAAGTTTAAAAAGGCACTGTCAGCAAAAACAAAATAAGAAAATCATATAAGTTAGATGTAGCTTAAAATAGTTAGCTTCACCAACAGTCCCCGTGGTTTTCCATGTAGGGATTTAAAAACATGCTGGATATTACATGTGCTTCCTGTTGGCTGGAGGCATTTTAAGGTTTTGGTTTGAGGCGAGAACAAGCTGCTGCTGCTGCTCTAAAGCCTGATCTCCCTCATCCATCACTCTGTGAGGAAACTTCCTGAGTAGAATTCACCTCTGTCTCCGCAACAGTCTGAATCCTTCCAGGCATTCATTCGAAAAAGAGCTGAACACTCAAGGACCCCTCCCATTTTGTAGCTGTTCATACATGATTTCAAGATGGCAGTATAAATCGAAAAGATGATCTCAATATTATTCAATAACTCCAATAAAACACACGTTTTTATCTTAAATACTTGTAGCAAGAGCAAAGAAAAAAAAAATTGTGATTAAAAAAACTACAATGATGGAAGCAAAGGAAAACAACCACCAATCCAACAATGAGGGGGGATTTCTTGTCACTTCCTTTTAGTGTCTGACATGGAAAATTGCATGCAAATAATGATTAACCTGTTACGCACCGCCCCCCCGGTACCGGGCGGATAAACGCGTCATTTGCAGGAAACAACGTCTAAGGAATCTTAATATTTAATAAACTGTAAATGTTTTATATCAATGTAACGGGAAGAAACTCAGCTAACTGATCTTTTTAAAAGAAAAATCCCAAAAAAAAACACAATGCTAACACTCAGCCTCTGAATTAGCCACGAGCAAAAAAATGTAACCTAAAACTGCACCTAAACTCACTCATAACTCCCTTATTACTTATCCTAGATGCACAGCCAACCCCTCGTTTTGCATCTCCTGGAGACACAGAATCTGTGTAAAAAACTAGAGCTAGGTAGCTAGAAACGCTAACATGGCTTACCTTGGTCAAAACTGGTCTTCAATGGCATTAAAACGATAAAAAAACGATGCTGCAGTTAATCCATAGGTTAATCCAATGTGTCTGTGTCCTCTTTGAAATGATTTCTGATAAGCAATAAAACTGCTTTTTCGTTTCCAAATGTCAGAGCGAGAGATCGGTCCACTCTGATGGAAATGTACATGCGCGCAGCCCCCACCATTTGTTTTCACAACGAGTTTGTGTGGGGGCCTCCCCCTTCGATTCTATTGGCTCTAACGGTCAGAAAGAGGTGTCAACCATCAAAATCGACCAAGGGGGGCCAGAGATATGGAAAAAGATTAATTTTCACCCAAATCACCTCAGAGGTGGGGTGGTTTTGGCTAAACCTCTCTAAAAAGGTCAAATGTCACTTGTTTTGCATCAATCTTGATACAGGGTACTTATTATATGTTGTACTTTGGATTCCTAAAGCTTTTAGTCTACTAACCCATCATCCAAGGGTAGTTTTCACTATAAGTAAAAAAGAATATTTGGACGGACACTATAATTTACAGTTTTTTACTATGTAAAATCTGAATTTTCTTTAAAATAAAAAACATCTATATTGATTCTGACACTTCTACATCCAACTCACAGATGTAACCTTGCTTTGATAAAATAAATTATTCATATAACCCTTTTAGAAGTTAAGTTGTAGTCATTTGTTTTGGGCATGTCATTTTCGAGCCTGAAACATGAAAAACAGGCTTGGTGCTTAACAGGTTAATGTATAAAAAAATCCAGATAGGTTGTCTGTTTAATTGATTTCGGATTTTATAACTCCTGGCAACCCCTGTACTATTGATCTTGACCGAAGAATAAGCAAAATATCTCAAATCTAAGTGGATGCCTTTGGAAAAATCACTTTTCATCTTGTTGGAGTAGTCGGTTAAAGAACGAAAGACACTCAAAATCAATACAGAGCTCTGTTTGTGTTATTTTGGGATGTTGAGAAGATCTGTGTCTTGATATTTGGTATTTAGGGTTATTGATACTCCATCAGCGTTCAGCACAAATTAATTGTTGCCGAAGTTCTGCACCACATTACATTACACTCTGTAAAGCTGTGACCTTTACTGTCTATACACCTACTGCACAACACATCCTGTTGTCTCATAGAAGTAAATATACTGAAGAACATGAAAAACTAGGGCTGCAAATCATTTGAAAAGTATTTCCTTATTCATGACTTAGCTGATAATTTTCTCGATGAATCATATACTGGTTTGGTAAATAGTGAAACATTTCCATCTCAGTTTCTCTAAGTCCAAGGTGATGTCTTTAAATGTCTGAAAGGTATTCATATGAAAAAAAAATGGAAGCATGGCAGGTTTTAATTACGTCTTCTTCTTTATTATCATTAAAAAAAACGATAGCATTTAACAATAACTGAGAAGTTGACGAATATTATTCTGTCGGTCAAATCAAAGTTTATAGTCTGTTTCTGAGATCCTTAAACGGAGATGAAATACAATTGAAGTTACTTTCAACAATTTCCTGTTGACATTAGGGCTGCAGCTAACAAATAATTATGGATTACTATATTCAATTCTTTACTTATGTGTTTCTTCTATAGAATTACCCCAAATAATGAACAAATAAATGTCTAAAGTGATGTTTTCAAATATCTATTGTATTCTACTAACAGTGCAAAGCCCAATAATATTCAGCATATCATCACATAAAAATATAATGTGACGGACAGAATACCTACTGAAATGGTTACTCTGTGTAAATCCCAAAACATTTTTAAGTCACCAATGAGGCCTTTGTGGAAATAAAAAGAACTGTCTGGAAGTAATTGCTAGTCCATTTGAAGGTGCAGACTGTGCGCTGTATGCATTCTACTACCTGGGCATTTAACGTCTTACATTCTCCTTTAAGATGGAAGAAGATGGTGACATGCCTAAAACTCTGGTGAAGCTGAGGCGGACCCCCTGTGACACCCCCCGCCCCGCCTCCACCCCGCCTGTGATCGCAGCGTCCGGCATTCAGGACGACGACGACGAAGAGAGGATTATAGCCGAGCTCGAGGTAAATAACTGATTTATTCGCAACACATCGTTGATTTGTGCTCCTGAAGTTTTGGTGTTTTAACATGTTTCTGCCACACTCTCTCACATCACGGATCACAGATATTTCAAAGAACACCTGTAAAAGATTGTAATAAAAGCACCCAACCAAAGGCCACCCCCACCCCTCCCTGCGTCTTTGGGTCCTTGGGCAGAAAGGTAAAGTAAAAAGCGGCCCTCTCCGGCTGCCACGCCTCTGGACTGTGCTTCTACTGACTCCCCTTTGCCGTCCTCTTCCCTTTTTTATTCTCTACTTTACGACAGCTTTTAAAACTACTAACACCCAAACTGTAACTCCACAGATCAAGATTACAAAACAAATCTTTTCAAAGTGTTTTAAGTCCGTTTTAATCACAGAGAACACAGAGAGGTGTACACAGTCTTTCATTGTGGCGTCAGTGTGTACAGTTTTTAAACTACGCAACACATTTTTTTAACTTAACCTGCATTATCGTACCTAGCAACAAATCAAATACACAAAAAGAAACAAAACTGGAACGATGTTGCTCTCCGCGAAGAATATGATACACAATACAATAAGAACATGTATATGTATAATATATTATTTTTTATTTTGAAATACACAGTCCCTTTATTACTTTCTAAAACATCTCTTAGGGTCCAGAGGTTGTACTTGTCTTAAGAAAGGCTCCTTGTCTTTAATCACCATAATTAAAGCCATCGTCCCACAAATGATTTCACTATTATAAGACTGGTGGTATAGATCTCTTTAACCCTTCGATGCACGAGTGACTAGACCCTACACTCTTCCATAAGTGGGTCAAAAAGGACTCGTATTAGAATAATATGTGTTTTTATGCCATTTTTGTCATTTTGGTTCAGAGAAATCACTTTTATAATATTTAGTATTATATTTTGGTTCACACTAGAAATATTTTATATTTAATTTTTCACTATTTATATTTTTAGACCTTTTTTTTACATTTTTGACCCACTTATGGAAGCTTGGGGTAGTAATACAAAAACTACAATTTCTTAAAATGTAAATTAAACATTTGAATGGCATGATATCCAAAACATGTTTTTTGAGGAGTAGCTAGAATATGAAATGATAAAAAAATGTAATTACAAAGATACTTCAAGAAAACCACCTCACCGGGTCAAAAAATACCCACTTGTGCATCTAAGGGTTAAAAAGTCCTGATGAAATGGTTACTATTGACCTACTGTAGCAACAGAATACGTATGCATCTAAGGGTAAACACTTACTCTTGACTAAGTTTACCTTACAACATCTTAAGGAAATCATTTGGGGATTTGAAATAACACTTATTGGATTAGTCTTCCAATAAGTCTTCCTTAGATAAAGATTTAAGGGTGACCTATAATATATATATCTTCCTATAATGCATTAGGGATGTAATTGGTATTGTTACCTTTACCATGTTTTGACACTGCTATTAATCAACCATCAAGAAATGTTATGTTCCGGTAACACTTCTACATCTCAATCACAACATTATATGGACTTTTCTTTCAAGTAACTACTATAGAAGACCAAGTTAACCAAAGTTAACCAAATAGAAAAGATAAAAACATTTGAGCAGTGCGTTTGATGCTCTACTGAACTTCTCTTTCTGACCTTGTTAACAGTTCCTCTGCTGCTTCCTGCTTCCTCTGAGCTCTGCACATAATGTAATGTTTGTTTGTGTTTGATGGTCTCACTTAACTGCAGCTTTAGCAGTGTACACATTGTAATTGATGGTGTGATGTGCAGTGAGTCACAGATTCATGTATTCACTTTCTGTCTGGCAGTCTGTGAGCAGAGAGAGCACTTCCCGACAGCTCTGGTGACATCTAACAGAGAGCAAAGAGTCGCTTTTTCTGCTTTTTGTTGGAATGATTGCACAACGACGACAAGCAGGTTGCTGTCAAAATAAAGAAAGGACAGTGAGGGGGAGGGAAGGTGACGGAGGGGGGGTTCAGGTTCAGAGCTGCAGACAGAAATCTTCTCTCGTGTTTTCAATTCATATCCTTTGTTTGCTCACTGAGACAGGAGGGGCCCTGTGCTATGTTTTAAGCAGCAGAATAACAAAGTCTAATAGTTCAAATCATATTTCCAATGGTAGAGCACTTTCCTGTGCTGTGCATTTGCTGTTTTCTGAATGTGTAAAAGGTTAAGGAGCTGAACTGGACCCTTCTGGGAGTGCCTGTAACATTACTTGGTCTACTATCTTTGTGTCCATATTTGATTTACCCAGATATTATTATGCCCTCATTGTTTGTGTGAAAGAGAAACATTTCTCCCATTTTCTAAGAAAGGTCTACCAAATGTTTCTCAGGGAAAATATTAATTTGAAAGGTGGGATGTTCCTTTTTATGGCAGTGATGTTGACACTAATTGTTAACATAACCAGATATCTTTCAACCCTAGGACTCTCATAATCTGAAATATCTCTAAGGGTTGAATATTTATTATTACAAAATATGTTTATGTTTTAACATGAGGGAAAGCTATTTTTCTATTTTTTTATTTTAAAGTATATCTCTACAAGTTGATAAAGTTAGTCAGGTTTCTAAATCGAGTTTAGTTTATATAAGACATTTTGGGATTGGAATTTCTTTAAAGGCCGTTGCTGGTGACTCTTCCTTGTTTGTTAGTTGTGTATTGGGCTAAATATGCAATGTCTCTTAAATAATTACAATATTTTTTGTAACAGCTCGATGTTGAAAACCTGCTCTAACATATCCACAAAGAGTTAAACATACATCCAAACGGTGCTTCGGTCTATTTATTAGAATAGCAGCAGATTAATGCCCATTATTTTGGAAAGAGATGATCAACAATAACATACAGTAGGTGCATCTCATTTCGGTTAAATGGATTCCTTGCGTCCCTCACTTGCGTCGTTTCCCTGCGACTAGTCCCTCCCACCAGGGAAGCATGGAGAGACGCAAGGAAACCACGAGAAGCAGGGAAATGAGTTTTAAGAGCAATGGGACGTTGTTTCCTCCGGAGCGTCACGTGAAGTGACGTCCGTTTGTGATGACTCCGCACAGCTGATCGTCTGACAGCAGCCAGATCAGTGCATGCGCTGCATCGTCCAATCAGTGAGCGATACACAGTAAGGGGGCGGGGCGAGTGTCTGAGGATTTCACCGGAGGATGGTCTGGTAGTTCCTCGATTATCGCTCCTCCGTTATCGCTCCTCGATCCTCGGTCCTCCGGCAAAAATAAGGCCACTGGGACGGTACTCAAGATGGCGCAGACAAATCAACTTCCGGTGATACCGAGCCCGAGGAGCGAGGAAATGAAAAATAACCGAAGTGAGACGCACCCAGTATGTAGTGTTATTATGCCAAGTTCATGTAGTGAACACTTATGGTATGTATTATGATGTAAACAAGTCTTATACCTGCCCTGTCCCTGCTCCCACAGAACAGCACTCACTCTCCGGGGCCGACCAAGGGCCCCACGGTGGCAGCCCGGCTCAAACACCTTCAGCAAGGCAGCCTGGAGCGGCCCAAAACACGCAAGCAGAAAGAGGATTTCCCCAAAGTCCAGGGCCAGCAGCAGGTATTCCACTTCTAAACCCTCCACCTGACGCTCCATCTGCCTCCTCTCCTCTCTGCTGCGCTTCAGAGGAACCCCCGGCCCACCAGCAGACTATCAGAGATTACTCAAACAGCAGAGGGGCGACTATCTACAGAAACCTTGGTTTTTACCAGATCTTGGTGTGTGTTATGACATTTGAGTTACTGGATCTAACCTAGCTTGCTTAGATTTCAAGTTTTTGTCGTTCGATTATGTTCGATGTTTTGATTTCCAGAGGATGGTCGTGGTGGTGCTTGTGACTGATTAAACTAGCTTTACTATAATAGTCAGATCTATTCACAGACATCTTTCTCTTCCATAATAACCTACAGTGATGCCACGGAACTATTTCATATCAAATTGATATTTCCCCATGATCCAGCCGTGTAGTCTCTCCCTGACTCCTCATCTCTCACTCTTCTTCACACTGTTTCAGTGCTCTGCTGGTGTTGAACAGCCAAGAGGCCAATCCAACAAGCTAGCTTACGCTGAACTGCCTTTTAACAGCTCTAATGCTACGACACATTATGCAAGATGACAAGAGTGAAGCACAAGATGCAAGGTCACCAGGAAAAGGTGTTTATGCGGAGGAGCTTTTCAGTTTAATGTGTGCAGAAACACTTATAAGATAGGTAAAAGAGAAGAAATTGAGAACGAACAAAACACATATGGAAGTTAAACCAGGATTTAAATCATTCAAGCAACTGTATCTGATTATAAAATGAAGACCACTGATATATAACTTTAACTGTTTTATTTTTAAGACCACCACTACTTTTAGTTTGAATATCCCATTTACATGTAGGACAATATAAGTGCGTTTTTTCTTTCAAGAACGATTTTTCAGAGGACATTTAATTTGCTTGTGAGTGACAGTCATGTTATAGCATAGCATAGCATAGGGGTCTCATTCTCAGTGATGAATTGCACGGCTTCTGTTTGTGTGAACCCCTGACCAGGTCAAAACAATGGCCTGCAGATGCTCCATCAACCTGGTCATCAGCGTGGTGCACACATCTGGGGGGGGGGCAGACCTGCACGACCACCTCAATCCCCGTCATCCCTGAAATAACCACATCCCCATTGATTTCAGGAAAGCAGAAAGTCTAGCTATATTACGTCTCAGACTAAAAACCCATCTGTTTTGACTGCACCATCGCCATTTTATGTGCAGCATAGGCACCAAAAAAAGGGCACATAGATCATTTACTTGAAGAGTGTGACATTTCGCTGTTGGAAGCCATCACACATTCTCAGGTTACTGTCCATCATGAAAAAAATTAAATATTTGAAATTGCCAAACTTTGAAAAAACTGTTTGGGAAACACAAAAATTCAATTCACATAAATTCAGATAGAAAGTTAAATATTTCTTGAATAAGAAAATGTTTCATTTTAATACAATAACATTAGCAACAGGATGAATACATGTCCCAATCATAGCAGAAAGGCTCATGAGGAGTGGGACACTTGAGAGTGTGTGTGTGTGTGTGTGAGTGTGTGTGAACAGGAGGTTAGACCCAGTGCTGGGCCTCTGAGATGTGGAGCTGCTCTCGTCTTATCTGCTCCGGCAGACCCTCCCTGCTGCCCCGACCTGCAGACTGCAGCAGCCTTGACCCATCCTTGGCCCATCCTTGGCCCATCCTTGGCCACGGCACTCTTAAAAATAAAAAAAAGAGCTTTGAGAAAATACTCCGAAAGAGAAAAAGATAACAGCCAGTCAGTCCCAGCCGGGGAAGAGCTTAAACTGCTTCACACCGATCCATATTTTCCTCTCTGCATGTGGGGCAGTTTCAGGAATCTGTCCTGATTAATTCATGAATTTACCACATTAAACATGCAGGACCCCATTTAGAAGTTTATTTACAGTCTATATTTTCCAAACAACCCGAAGCCGCTCATCCACAGGAGCCCAGATGTATTTAGAGGCTCAACTTTCATGCATCAGGTCATGACTTCTCAGACACTGACTACGTTTACATGCAAGCTAATATTCCACTTTGATTTGGAACAGGGCAGTGAAGAGTTTAAAACAGGAAACAGCATATTGTGTTTGTTGATTCCAAGACCCGAGGAATTGAACTGGACATTGAAACAAATATTCCAAGTGTCCAAAGGCGGTACGACAACATGCTCTATGGGCGCCGATACGGGTACTTTTTCTCTCAAGTCAGGCCATTTTGGCTTCATGCGCCACTGAGCAACTTTCATAGGAATGAACGGGGTCCGCCTCCAATGCTGTATCCAGTTCTCTTTATCTTTGTTTTGAATATAGAATTTTCCGATTAAGATACTGTATGTGGTGTATGCTTATATTGTTCAGGGGTTAGAACCTTTTTATGGATACGTAAAGCGGATTTGGAATATGCATCTCAATAGGGGTTTATACTGCAAAACAAGTAGAGATGCATGCAGAAAAGAAAAACTAACCCTCTGGTCGAAAGGAGAAAAACATTTACTTTTAAAGTTATGAAATGTTGTTGACAGAATGACCAAGGGACACTTTGTTGCAAAGGTCAAGAATTGCCGCCACGTTGAAAATACTTTCAAAAAACCTATTAATTTTGGTTTGCACGATGGCATGTAAAAAGGAATATTGGTGGAATATTCATTGTCATTAGTCATAAACAGCGTAAGGGCAAAACCCTGAATATTTAGTGCCTGTAAACGTGTTCAGTGTCTTTGACAGTAGCTCCTATTAGCCGTAACAGCAATTAGCACACGGCTAACACGGCTGACCTCCACTTGACATGCTGATGCGGTCCGGCCCAGCGCTGCACCCCCTCCTCACAGACCGCCAGGATTAGTATTCAGGGCCGCAGTGTCTCGTGCTGCTCTGAATATCAACTCCGTTTTATTTTCCGGCTCATTTCCCTTATTGCTTTTTAAAAATGTATCACCCAGAGAGCCTGAAAGCAAACAGTCACTTGTTGTTGTTTTTTGGCATAAAGTCTATGTTTACAGAGTCAGGAGTGAGCTCATGGCTTGATATCAGATATTCAAACACATCCTTTTCACAGGGAAAGATTCGAAATGATTGCAGACGTAACTGTAATTTACACATAATGGGAGTCATTTTTGAATACCATATCAGTACATTATAAGTTCATCCCTGTCACTTTAAACTGTACATACAGTCCGTTTGACTTATTTTGACGCCATCCCACTCACTTTCTTTGAAAAATCATCCTGTTTCCTGTTTGGTGATGGATGCAGTAAACACCAAATGATGCCTGTTCCAGGATCAGCAGAAAAGTGGTGCAGTGTGTGCACTTGCCTCTGGCAACTGAATGCATTTTGACTCAAATTGTTTTTAAACCAGAGGCTATTTTACTACAGCATCAATCTACAAAAGCTGACAAAAACAATATGGCCAAAGCAAACCTTAAGTCTGCTTGTTATTTTGATGAAAAAGTGTCTGCTCTGCTGCAGTGAACAGAGGCGTGAACTGTATAATATCAGGGTGGTGCACCTGTCTGCTCCTCCTGTTTTTCCAGAATAAAGCACAGGCAGTACTGTCCCCCGGAGGCTCCGAGCAGAGCCCTGCCACCACATACTGTTTTCTGTCATTGTTTAACTTAAGCTGTGTCAAGCTTGGATTCTTCCTCCTTGTACAGCCTGTTCCAACATAGTTACACACAATATAAGCTTTCAGAGCACGTGAAAGGCTTTTTAAATGTGTTTCATTCAGCCGGCTGTTCATCCTCAACGGTCTGCAAAGAATCCATCTTCATCAGAGCAGCCAAAACTCAAATTCTACTTTGATCATTTCCTTTTCACACACACAGTATCGTCCAGGGGATTTTATACTTTAAATAGGCCCTATTCTGCTTTTTGGGGTTTTCGCTTTCCTGTAGTGTGTTATATAGAATTGTGTGCATGTAAATGGTCTGCAAAGGCTAAAATCCCTGTGTTCCCTCCAGAGGGAGTTCCTCTCCCACACACTCGCCCCCTCTCCCCGCCTGAAACGCCTCCATTGGACTCCTTTGTTTACTTCAGTAACATAATGACATCAATATGCCACATTCGGGCTTCTATTGGCTAGTGCTCTAACACATTGTACATGATAGGAAAAGAGGCGGGACATTTCCGACACATCTCTAAGCGGTTGACCAATCACAACAGAGCCGGCCAGCTAACCAATCAGAGCAGACTGGGCTCTGGTTTCAGACAGAGGGTGAAAAGAGGTGCTGCAGCACAGACAGTATGAGAAAAATAAAGAGCTTTTTGAACATTAAAGCATGGAGACATGTCCCAGTAGAGACACTACATACTGATATACACCTGAACATCAGCAGGAGAGGACTCTTTAAAGTAGAGACACTACATACTGATATACACCTGAACATCAGCAGGAGAGGACTCTTTAAAGTAGAGACACTACATACTGATATACACCTGAACATCAGCAGGAGAGGACTCTTTAAAGTAGAGACACTACATACTGATATACACCTGAACATCAGCAGGAGAGGACTCTTTAAAGTAGAGACACTACATACTGATATACACCTGAACATCAGCAGGAGAGGACTCTTTAAAGTAGAGACACTACATACTGATATACACCTGAACATCAGCAGGAGAGGACTCTTTAAAGTAGAGACACTACATACTGATATACACCTGAACATCAGCAGGATAGGACTCTTTAAAGTAGAGACACTACATACTGATATACACCTGAACATCAGCAGGAGAGGACTCTTTAAAGTAGAGACACTACATACTGATATACACCTGAACATCAGCAGGAGAGGACTCTTTAAAGTAGAGACACTACATACTGATATACACCTGAACATCAGCAGGAGAGGACTCTTTAAAGTAGAGACACTACATACTGATATACACCTGAACATCAGCAGGAGAGGACTCTTTAAAGTAGAGACACGACATACTGATATACACCTGAACATCAGCAGGAGAGGACTCTTTAAAGTAGAGACACTACATACTGATATACACCTGAACATCAGCAGGATAGGACTCTTTAAAGTAGAGACACTACATACTGATATACACCTGAACATCAGCAGGAGAGGACTCTTTAAAGTAGAGACACTACATACTGATATACACCTGAACATCAGCAGGAGAGGACTCTTTAAAGTAGAGACACTACATACTGATATACACCTGAACATCAGCAGGAGAGGACTCTTTAAAGTAGAGACACTACATACTGATATACACCTGAACATCAGCAGGAGAGGACTCTTTAAAGTAGAGACACTACATACTGATATACACCTGAACATCAGCAGGATATGACTCTTTAAAGTAGAGACACTACATACTGATATACACCTGAACATCAGCAGGATAGGACTCTTTAAAGTAGAGACACTACATACTGATATACACCTGAACATCAGCAGGAGAGGACTCTTTAAAGTAGAGACACTACATACTGATATACACCTGAACATCAGCAGGAGAGGACTCTTTAAAGTAGAGACACTACATACTGATATACACCTGAACATCAGCAGGATAGGACTCTTTAAAGTAGAGACACTACATACTGATATACACCTGAACATCAGCAGGAGAGGACTCTTTAAAGTAGAGACACTACATACTGATATACACCTGAACATCAGCAGGAGAGGACTCTTTAAAGTAGAGACACTACATACTGATATACACCTGAACATCAGCAGGAGAGGACTCTTTAAAGTAGAGACACTACATCCTGATATACACCTGAACATCAGCAGGATAGGACTCTTTAAAGTAGAGACACTACATACTGATATACACCTGAACATCAGCAGGAGAGGACTCTTTAAAGTAGAGACACTACATACTGATATACACCTGAACATCAGCAGGATAGGACTCTTTAAAGTAGAGACACTACATACTGATATACACCTGAACATCAGCAGGAGAGGACTCTTTAAAGTAGAGACACTACATACTGATATACACCTGAACATCAGCAGGAGAGGACTCTTTAAAGTAGAGACACTACATACTGATATACACCTGAACATCAGCAGGATATGACTCTTTAAAGTAGAGACACTACATACTGATATACACCTGAACATCAGCAGGATAGGACTCTTTAAAGTAGAGACACTACATACTGATATACACCTGAACATCAGCAGGAGAGGACTCTTTAAAGTAGAGACACTACATACTGATATACACCTGAACATCAGCAGGAGAGGACTCTTTAAAGTAGAGACACTACATACTGATATACACCTGAACATCAGCAGGAGAGGACTCTTTAAAGTAGAGACACTACATACTGATATACACCTGAACATCAGCAGGAGAGGACTCTTTAAAGTAGAGACACTACATACTGATATACACCTGAACATCAGCAGGATAGGACTCTTTAAAGTAGAGACACTACATACTGATATACACCTGAACATCAGCAGGAGAGGACTCTTTAAAGTAGAGACACTACATACTGATATGAACCTGAACATCAGCAGGATAGGACTCTTTAAAGTAGAGACACTACATACTGATATACACCTGAACATCAGCAGGATAGGACTCTTTAAAGTAGAGACACTACATACTGATATACACCTGAACATCAGCAGGAGAGGACTCTTTAAAGTAGAGACACTACATACTGATATACACCTGAACATCAGCAGGAGAGGACTCTTTAAAGTAGAGACACTACATACTGATATACACCTGAACATCAGCAGGATAGGACTCTTTAAAGTAGAGACACTACATACTGATATACACCTGAACATCAGCAGGAAAGGACTCTTTAAAGTAGAGACACTACATACTGATATACACCTGAACATCAGCAGAATAGGGGCCCTTTAATGAAGCCAGGTCCATGGAACCGGATATTTAACAGTATCTGCAACCCGAACCAAGGACTATTTACAATATGTGATGGTTTGACTGCTCATGTTTCTTGTTATGCTGGAATTTATACTTTGGTGATAGCCACGTTATGAAATCTGTCAGAGTTCAAAATACTAAAACCGTGTTCTTGATGGTTTCTCTCTGTATCTTCCTCTCAAGGACAAACTAGAGATTACATGACATGACATGTCACTTTTTAGACGCTTTTATCCAAAGCAACTTACATACTCAATACTGCAATACTGCAATTTGGGGTGAAGTGTCTTGCCCAGGGACACAACGACATGCTGACTGCAGCGGGGTTTGAACCTGTGACCCCCTGATCCGAACACCAACCCACTGCGCCACACACCTCCTCCAATCCATCAAGTGCTGAATCCAGCCCGGTTCTATTCCTGTACTCATTACACCTTACACATACATTCCCACTGCGGCATGCATTATATGCCCAGTGTAGTAAACTGTCCTTCATTAATCTTCCTGAGCGTAACTCACTCGTCCTCAAAACCCTTTTGCCTCACATTTGTATTGACGAATGGTCAGCGGGGGAGTCACAGAGACTCTCTGGCAGCAGAGGGGACGCTTGTCTTTCCACTTTTCTTTATTTATTCTGCACATTAAGAGCCTCTGAGACTCCTGCTGCTGCTGCGAGGTGTTTAAAGGAAGATCAGGTCAGTTAGGAGGAGATGCTTCCACCCAGGAGGCTCGGTTAATAAAGAGATCCTTCCTCCTCCTCCTCCACACCTCTACTTATCTCTTCTATCATTTCCTTCTGTACTTTTTTATTTCTTGCTACCCCTATTGTTTTGTATCTTCTGCTCTCTCTTCGATACCCCTTCTTGTTTCCTCCCTTATCTCGCCTCCTTGTCTTCTTTAACACATCTCTTCTCATCTCTACTCTCTATCTTTGTTTCCTTGTTTGGCTTCTCTCATTCCTCCCCTCTCTTATCTCATCTCCTTGTTCACTCTCCTCTCCTTGTCTCCTTTCCACATTTCCTTTTCTTTGCTTCCTTTTCTCTTCTCTTTTTTTAACCACCGCTCTGCTTTTTTCTTCTCTTCTTAATTCCTCGCTCTGCTCATATCTTCTTTCCTCCAATCTCTTAATCTTATTTTATCTCCTTGTTCCTTCCCTCATCTCGTTTCTTTTCCCTTCACTTCTCACTTCCTATCCTCATCCCCACACCCTCCACATCTGATCTCCTTTCCTCCGCCCCTTGCTTACTCCCATCATCTCTCCTCTCCTTCTTTCTTGTTGTTTCCTTTCCTTGCCACTCCTCTTCTCCCTGCTCTCCCCTTCACTTCTCTCCTTGTTTCTTCTCCTCTCTGCTTTTCCGCTCAAAAATCCCCTCATTTCCCCTTACTTGTCTCCTTGTCTCCAACCTCTCTTTATTTGTACTCTCTTTCCTTGTATCCTCTTCTTGTTTCTTCTCCTCTCCTCCTGTACGAATCTGCTGTCTCCTATGCATTGACATCATCCCTCCTCTCCTTCCTTTACATTTCTGGCTTTCCTCCCCCCGCATTACACAGAGGAGAGGAAGAAGGACATATTTTCAGTCCCAGTGCTCTGACAGCAGACTGTGATCACAGCATCATGTCTAGCTGTGTGCAGCTCAGCGACACACACACTCCTCTCCTCTCTCTCTCTCTCTTCTCTCTCCTCTCTCTCCTCTACACACAAGCACGAGGACTGTCACGCCGATGCACCAAAACCCAACATCCCCAGCGGCCAATCAGGAGATGGAAACGTAGGGTAGTGGGAGAGGAGGGAGGGGGGGCAGAAAACCTCATCAGACACACATGTAAGATTGAACAAAAACTTGAAATACATTTGTCTGTTTGTAAATTTTCATTTTTGTCTTTTTTTCTTTCCCCCTCCCTTTCACCGCTTCTTGTTTCTTTTCAAATTGTTCTTGTCTTGTTTTTTTTGTCCTCTTAAATCTTGCCTCTCTGCTTTTTTTGGGGCAGTGCTGAGATTTGTTCTTCTTCTTGTGCTACAGAAGAACCGCTGCTCATCCTTCTGGCCAATCACCATTAGTTTCGCTGCTTCTCCTCACATCTCTTTGGTCTGTGAGCCAGCCTCTCTCTCCTCTTCTCTCTGTTGCTTTGCTTTTACATTCTCTGTCTGCTTCTCAGGTCTCAGCCGGACTAATAACGCGAGGAGCGAGCACTCGGATCATTCTGGGTTTGGACTCGATCCTAGGTCAGAACTTGAAAGTGTGAGATTTTTGTCGTTTGAACAATTTATCCGACTTAATAAGCTGGAGGTCCTCAATCTAGGATGATAACACCCCAATAATTAGTTGAAATGATCAGATTTCTCCTACATAGTGCAGTTCTGCTTCACACTTCATAAAGATTTGGAGGTAATTTCTTCAGCTCTGGCCCCGCAGTATGAAGCAGTTTGGGGATTTTACGTCTAACATCCAGCATATCTAACAATCAAACCCATATCTGTGTCTCAATATTCATACTAATACACTTTACTACTATACAAACTAATACTGAGTAGTCTGTAGATTATACTGGAAAAGTGACCAAGTTGATAAAACAAGCCGTCGGTATGACTTCTTCTTTTTGCAGCAGAAAAATGTAAAGTTTCTCCATACCAAGAATCTTCTTCCATATGGTTTAAAGGCTTGCAAGAGACGGATTGAAATGAGAATTTGGTGAAAATTGAAGCGAAAAATGTTGATATACTGTATCCTGCATTGAAGTCCGTAGTGTGGGTCGAACCTCTTACCTACATTTCCCTTAATGCAACTTGATAGCATATTTTAGTCAAGAAACCAGAGTGCTTCTCCAGCTTTTCTGTGAGTGGAATGGCTTTGGAAACAACCCTCCTCACACTCAAAACCTTCCATAACCTACAATCACAACCACTGTGAAGAACTGAGAAGGGCTTTTCCCTCCCCTCCATTTGAGTGTATCACCATATATATGTCTTCCAGGAGAGACTGTTTGAAAATGTTTACCGGTATCCACACATTCAAACCATATTGCGTTAGGATTAGGTATGAACTGTTTTCATTTCCGACTACACTCCGTATGAACTACTTCAGGTTGAGCATAATCCCAAAAAAGCCCAAAATAAAACTCGGTAAAAGGGTGTAGCACGGGTAAAAGGAAGAGCCCCTTACATTTAGAAGCGGATTGGAATCACAAATTATTGATTTTCTTTTTTTGGTTTATATTGCGATTTGTCGTTGGGGGAGTTAAAACGACAGTTTATCAATAGAAAATATGCCGACCATGCTATAAAGGAATCTACTGTACCATTTCTAACGTAAACTTAAATACATGTGTGTATTTGTTATCGTTTCTTGTAAACAAAACAAAATTAAGATTATGGTGAGAAAGGTAGTGAAAGTCTTTAGAAGCTAATCAGTCAAATCCTTTTATTTATGTGCTAACGCTAACACAATAAAAACATTATACTATGACATTAGTTATCTAGTATTAAGTATGAAATTGGACCAATATCTTCAGTTTCCCTTCAACATGTATGTATTTTCAGACTGCTTTTGAACACATAGTATTAGATGTTGCATAGTGTGATTGGACCTGGGTTGAGATTAAAGGTTTTTGGGGTGAACTGTGTCTTTACTAACAGGATACATAATCCTGCACACAGGCTCTGTGCTGCGCTGACATTTTGCTGTAGGGAAATATTAATCTCGCACTGTGAGTGTGTATTTATACCACTGGCAGAAATTAAATTACAGACGGATGTTTAACCGTATAGTTAATACATTTCTGGAATGTATTAGTAGTCTCAGATATAGCATTAAAAGCTAGCACGGATAAAGAAAAAAACAGCAGTTGAAGTATAACCTGAACCACTGCTCAGATATATTGTATGTATATTATAAGACCATTTAGTTTTTGTTTTGGAAGACATTTCTTTATTATCATGTAAAAAAAAAGAAAGGTATCATCTATGTTTTATATAATCAAGCTTTTTTTGTATTTTTATACTTGAAGAAGAGGAGTCATGAGCATGCAACACAATTTTTATCTGTACATTTTTATTTTTCTGTGTTAAAGATTTTTATTTTTTTTCCTGCTAACCATAGAAACAAACCATGATGAAACTTTGTTGTAGAAGACCAGAGTGGGAGGTTCTCCAGGTGAAAAGTGTATAATAGTACCACCACATTTATAAAAAGCACATCTACTTCCTGGAAAACAATCGCCTCACTGATAGGACGCCCCATTTTGTAGCTGTTTTCCTCTATAATAACCAATAGTGTACGTACACTGCACAGATTCAACTATTGATGGTTTATTGATGAATGTGTGATTGTTCAAACCATTTGTGGATGTTAAAAAATGTATATAAACCCAAATGATATATTACAGAAATTGATTTTATGTGGACATTTTTTAAACGGGAAAAAAAAATCCAAAATGGCATGCATACTGTATACATTCCTGAAAATCTGCACGCTGGGTCAACAGAGGTCAAATTTTCTTGTCAATAATTCTGTGTATACTTGTGAGTGTATGATAGAGTAAACAAAAATTGTACAGTAACATAGATTTTTGTATTATGTTCCAAATGGGTCGGTAAAGCCCCTTTTACTGTCAGAATAAAGAAAAAATGATAAGTATTATAGAGAAAGAAATATGGATGAAATTGTATATCAAATACATATTGTTCCAGTCTGAGAGTGATGCTTGCTGTGTGAGGTAAGTGTTGTCTGTGAATTGTGAAGAAGAATGATAATCTACTACCAAGTCAGTATAACTAAAGACCAACTAATCCGTGCAAAACACCACGCAACTTTGTGTATGGAAAGTAAAAGTTGCTGCTTTGTGTGAGAAAAATCAACCAAACAAAAAAAGGTTGCTGCTTTTGTACGTTCCTGTTGTGTTTTGTGACAATAAAGGTGACCCTCTTATACATGATGCTTGTGAGTGACTCTTCTGTGAATGGACACAAAGGAATCATTGAGCTATAGCTGCAACAAACGAGTATCATTATTTATCAATCCATGTGTAGTTGTTTAGTCTGTAGACAACAATTATGCAAAATGCATCACTATCACTAAGAGCTCAATTTGAAGTCTATAAATATTTAGTTAGGTCTCACCAGAGCCGTATATGGCGCTGGGTCTCACTACCAGTCTCGAACCTAAAAAAGGATATATTTGCCATCATTAAAGACATGTATCACCTGCAACCATTGTTTGTGTGGCTTTTTTCTTGAAAATCCCTTAAAGTAGGAATTGATTATCAAAATAGTTATTTTAGATTTTAAATGTAGATGTGATATATAAAAATGTACCTTTGGTTGACAAAATGACTTATTACGATAGCAATACTGCTAATTTGCTCAATAATTACCTGCTAACTGCAGCATTTAAAATGTTGACATTTCATTGGAAATACCCTGATCACTAGACCATTTTAGGGCTAAAGTAAATGCATAAACATTTTTAAATTCTGCTTTTGTGAACTTTGCCTTGCTATTTAACGTGGCTAACCGATTGCTACCGTCTTAGCAGTGCTGAACTGGAGAGTCCAAAATGGAATTAAAGCCATTGTAGCTTGGTAGCTGTTTTGCACCATCAACTTCTAAAACTGCTCTTGTCAAACTTTCAAATCCTTGAAAAATAAATGGTTTTGCAGACAGTTATGAGACAAAAGCCAACGGTTTGAATACATCTTTTAAATAAACTGACTTTTCTTTTACAATACCTAGCAAACAAACATGATAACTGACAGTTACAGTAGCCAGCTTGTTAGCATGCTAAGGTGAGTGATCAGCACAGAGAAAATAGAAGCTTTAAAATAAAGTGTTTTATTTTACCGTAGGTGACTTTCTTAGCATAATTAGACTTCAAATGTATTCAGCCTCAAGATGGTATTCTTCAAGTCACACAAATATATATTTAGTTCTCTTAAAACTCTTATGCGTGCCACTTAAGAAAAGACATGTTTAAACAAGTGTCTATTAATGAATCATTGCTTAGTTGAACTAAAGACAAAGAGTTATTGTCCATCCATCCATCTTCTCCCGCTTATCCGTGGTCGGGTCGCGGAGGTAGCAGTTCCAGCAGAGAGCCCCAAACGTTCCTTTCCCTTGCCACATCAACCAGCTCTGACTGGGGGATCCCAAGGCGCTCCCAGGCCAACGAAGAGATATAATCCCTCCACCTGGTCCTAGGTCTACCCCTCGGTCTCCTCCCAGCTGGACGTGCCTGGAACACCTCCCTAGGGAGGCGCCCAGGTGGCATCCTTACTAGGTGCCCGAACCACCTCAACTGGCTCCATCTCGGCCACTTGTATCCGCGATCTCGTTCTTTCGGTCATGACCCATCCTTCATGACCATAGGTGAGGGTAGAAACGAAAATGGCCCGGTAGACAGAGAGCTTTGCCTTCTGGCTCAGCTCTTTTTTCGTCACAACGGTGCGGTAAAGCGACTGCAGTACCGCTCCCGCTGCTCCGATTCTCCGGCCCATCTCACGCTCCATTGTTCCCTCACTCGAGAACAAGACCCCGAGATACTTGAACTCCTTCACTTGGGGTAAGGACTCATTCCCTACTTGGAGTGGACAGTCCATCGGTTTCCTTGTGAAAAAAAGACTTATTGTGTAAAACATCATATTATAAAGTTAAAATAGGCGGCAGAACAAGAATGCAGCTTTGTCGCCATTAATAAATCATGAAAGTATCATCATTTAATACAGTGCAAACACGTTAAATCATGTTGACTTTGAAGAACTCCGCATGGACAAATAAATGTCACGGATTAGTTCAAACGCCTAAAACCAACCAAATATGTGCTGACAGAGATTTGAGCTGCGGTGTGATGAGGTTGGCCGGAGTTCATTTAGATTAGATGAAAGTTTAATGATTCATCAGGAGTAGCTGAGCATGGCATTAGCAGAGAGGAATTAGAGAAAGATACAAATCAAATGAGTAAGATGTAAGATAATGAGGTAGTCATTAGAAATACGTGAAAAAAACATGTTTTTTGGGTAAAGGGTTGATTTATTTCTTGAAATGGTATCAACTGTGAGTGCAGTTGAAGCACAATTTAAAGGAATAGTTTGACATTTTGGGTATTACACTTATTTGCTTCCACTCATGTCTGGGTGTGAAATCCGGAGCTGAAGGCAGGACATGGTTAGCTTTGGTTAGCTTAGCATTAAGACTTCAAGCAGAGGGTGAAACAGCTAGCCTGGCTCTAACCAAAGTTAATAAAATCCACCTAACTGGAATGCTGTTGAGTGAATGTTTTGTTTTATATGTCCAAAAGTAGCTCAACTATAAGCCTCCTTTTACCTCAAGGTGTATAACCAGGGTGTAGTGCATGTCTGTGTGACAATTATATCTGGGCTAACGGATATGAGAAGCTGTTTCTACAGGAATTTGGCGGGAGAGTTCTCTCCTGACAGACTAATGGCGCATTTCCACTGCAGCGCGTATTACATTACATGTCACTTGTTAGACGCTTTTATCCAAAGCGACTTACATACTCAGTACTGTGGGCAATCCCCACAGGAGATTTGGGGTGAAGTGCCAGGGACACAACGACTCGAACTTGCTATCCCCTGATTCAAAGTTCAGCGCACTAAGTTCAGCCAACCCAGTCTCACGGCATTTCGTGTTATAGTCACGAAATTAATTTAATCTATTGATTACCAACACTATGTTGTTCACCAACACGATTTTCGCATTTTTTTCGTGTCACACAGAACGATTTTAAAAGCAATGTATTTCTATTGGTAGTATGTTTCGTGCCTGCAACACGTCTTTTTGTCCGGTCGCGTCTTGGAATACCAGAAGCTGTGTGGTTCATAAAAACATGTTCTTACTCAATATCTTACCCTAAGCCTAACCCTATCCCTTTTATTTTAAATTGTATAATGTGGGAGTTTTTTTGCCGTCCACGAGGAAAATAAATGGCTCAGAGCCTCAGAATACTGAAATCTGTATTTTATGTCATCTTTTTTTCCTTCTAATTTGTTATTATTTGGTGCAGGCACGAAACATACTACCAATAGAAATACATTGCCTCTAAAATTGTTCTGTGTCAGAATATTGAAATCTGTATTTTTTTAAATCTGTTTTTCCTTCTAATTTGTTATTATTTACATTGCTTTTAAAATAGTTCTGTGTGACACGAAAAAAATGGCGAAATCGTGTTGGTGAACACGAATCAATAGATTAATTTCGTGACTATAACACGAAATGCCGTGAGACTGTGTTGGTTCAGCGCACTATTCCACTGAGCCACAGCCCCCCCCCCCGTAGCACGGTTTAAGCGTGCCGTGCCAAACCCGGCCCGTTTTTTGTTGCGTTTCCACTAGGGGTAGTTCCGGCTAACGGGTACCTTTTCACAGTTTTTCTGGCCCTCCAAAATCGTGGTTCTTTCCGGGCCAACAACCGGGCTGAATATGCTAAACTAGTGACGTGAGTGGCTACAACTGCAACACAATGAACCAATTATCCCGTGATTTAATTGTAATACAAGTTTCAAAAGGATGCCGAAGTAACAACATACTGATACCGGTTAGTAAAAACCATGAATTAATGCTTGACAAGTCTGCAGACAAGACGGCAGGCGAAAAACCTTTTAAAATGCGTGTTTTCTGAATGGAGATCGGCTAAGCTAATGTTGTATATGCTCCGACCGTCCACACTCACAACAACGGCCTATACAGACATAAATAAACCAGCGACTGTATTCGCCATGACACAGACAGTCTGTGGTTTGTACTTGTTTAACTTTTGTCTAGTTTCTGAACAGATATGAGGAGCTGTGAGCTCTGTGTGCTAACAGCTAACGGCTGATGTTTGGTTTTGTGGTTCACATTGAAGATGACGTCACGGCTCCACCTACACTGCGTTACTATAGTTACTGCCCCAGCTACTAATGTGTAATGGAAAAGCAGCATAAAGTGAGCCTGGCCTACCAAGGCCTAACTATACCGTACTAAGCCGTGCGAGGCCCTGCAGTGGAAATGTGCCATAAGTGGCTCAGATAACTACAGTTCAGACTGAGAGGCTCAGATAACTACAGTTCAGACTGAGAGGCTCAGATAACTACAGCTCAGGTGAGCCAAAGGGCTCTCTGAGTGTTTGGATAGTTAATTTTGGTCTGAATTAGCTCAGTGGGTCTCAAACGTTTTGGTCACGATTTATGCAAACAAGTAGGCTATTCCCAAGGCACACCTTTATACAATTATTATAGTTATTTAAAAAAATAAGAGATAAATGAGGAACAGGTTTGAAATAATGAAATTAAATTCTATAGGACAGTAAACAAAAATACAGTTTAAAAGGGGATTGATTTGTAAAATATGCATTAAAAAAAGAAAATATGACCATGTTCAATGATTTGATTATTGAAATGTATACAGTTCTGTTTCATATGGGTGTTGAGAGATGTATCCATAGATCTCGTCTCTTAATTTTGCTCTGAAATTCACCAGATTGATGCATTTAATTACAAAATAAATACAAAAAGATCTTCCCGGGTTTAGTGTTTAAACTCTTTTTTAAACAGCTTATATATGACTAAGATAAGATATAGAATTTTGTTTTACTTGAAGGACTTGTGCAGCATTTACAGTAGGCCTACAAATGAGGAAAGCATTCAAAACCAAAATATACACAATGCCAACAATAAAGGGCTAGAGTGGCAGAGAGAAATATGTTTGCAATGTGAAATATGAGGAACAGGTAAGTGAAAGTTTCATCATTGTGTCTCCGGAATGTAATGAGAGAGTTCTAATAAAGCTATTTGCGGTTTGATAGAAACTGGGCAGTTTTCCAGTTGTTTGAGGCACTCGAGGCACTGGGAAGTAAAAGAGACTCCGCTCCGCCCTGCTGACACTTATTCACTTCCTGCTTCCACTTTGTCCTCCAAACTAAAACAGACTGTAGCTGAGTATGTAACATTGTCTGTGTCTGGAAACAGCAGTTGGCATTTAATTCACACAAATAGAACCGGAAACAGACTGTAAGTACAATTTGATATGTTCTGAATCTGCTCTATCTCACTGAGATCATGTTTAATACTTTTTGAAGAGATGTATGTATGCATTTTGTCCTCTGTTTTATTTTCCACACCAGAACGCATTGTAGCAACTTGTTGAGATTGTAATGTACTATTCGGTATGTCAAAACATGTTCAGACAGAAGGCAGCAATAGAAAAGTCTGCAGATTATGCAGTTTAGAAACTTTCCAAACTGGAAAAGCTACAGAACATGCGACAACGGTAGCACCTATTTTACACACCTGTCGTATGGAGTCTCAAGTGTACCATTTTGCATTCGGCATTGCATTCAAAAACAGTAAATATCAAATTCTTTATATACTAATTTAGAAATGTCCCATTTTAATACTTACTCTCTTCTGAAATATATGAATTATTGTATTTTTAAATGAAAGCGCACAATACATTTTTTTTAAATAATCTTTGGCGTAATCAGCTTATATATTTATAATTATAGTTACCACATTCAACATTTTACAGCTGTTCTGTGTAAAGACTTTTATATAATGTGTAAATGGTTGTCACATATTTTAATTTAAAATGAACATTTCTGTTAAAGCTGAGATGGAAGAACAGACCAATGTATTGCATTTACCCAAAGTAAAAAAAGACATAAGTTTGCAACTTCTTGGTTTTTCCTTATTTATTTGCATTCTTGAATTCAATTGAATGAGTAAAGTATTGTTGTTGGCCAACTAGACTTGAAGGACACAAGTAATTGTTTTTTAATACAAATTGAATAAATACACTTAATATTCAAAGGTTTTATAAACTTTTAGTTTAAAAAATGAATGCTCATTATTTAACTTCAGGAGTTGAAATTATGACGAATATTTTACAAAAGGAATACCAGCAAGTTTTTACTCTAAATGCAACTTTGGTTTTTCATTCACAGGCACACAAGCAGACGCAGACCCCTTTCAATCACAACAAATAACCGTTATTTTATTATCCTTAACAACCTCCGACAACCTCTACACAGAACTTTTATCAAGTCAAATACATACCCCAGCACATTGATTTTTGTGAAAGAAAAAAACACAGAAATGTCCGCTTCAACTGATCCAAAAGGCGAACTCGCATCACGTTTGACGTCTTTCATTCATCTCTACAGTCAACACAGAGATGGCCTTCAGAAAGCCTCAGAGGGCTTAACACTGACAGCTGCTCAGGACCAGCACGAGGACTCTTCTGTGCTCGAAGTCCTCTGTGTGGTAACTGGAGGATTCCTTGGAGCAGGCTTTGGTGGTGTTACTGGTGGAGTTGGGGGAGCGTTTGGGGCAGTTGCTGCTTCAACTTGGGCCAGGATTTTCGACCACATTAATGCAGCGGAAGCAACTGTGGGCTTTGTCGGCAGTGTGTTAGGTGGAGTCTTTGGGGGAGCGTTCAGCGGCGCTATCGGCGGTGCAGTCTGTGCTGGAGGTGAAGCGAGTGGCAGTCCAGTTAAAGGGAAAGTCACAAAGGTAGTGTGGCTCACCATCGGCCTTGCAACTGGTGGTGCGATCGGTGGTATCTTTGGTGGGAGAGTGGGTGCAGAAGGTGGGGCAGTTGGTGGTGCTTTTGGAGTGTTGTGTGCTACGCGCTTGGCAGGGGGTGCAGTTGGAGTTGTCAAATATTTGTGTTCTTTTTCAGAAGAGAAATCAACAAAAGCAGCACAGATGTTGCAGAAAACTGTAGATTTCTGTGAGACTTTCAAACCGTTGGTGACCGAGCTGAATACCATAAAAAACATCAGCGAAGGAATGGCCTCCAGTGCCAGAGCGCAGGGTGTAGCCGAACAATCTGCCAAGACTCTGACTTCTGTGAACCTGATGCTGAAAACCACGAATGACTCTCTGCCCGTCACAGATCTGCCACAGTTTGTTTCCAGTGCTGAAGAATGGGCACAACATGGCAAGAGAATCACAGAGGAACTGGAGCAGATGAATGAGGAAGGGCAAAAAATGTTGGCTTCATTGAGGACATTCTGATGCTGTAAAACAAGAACCTGACAAACCTGGTACACTGCTGTTTTACAAACCCTTCCTAATAACAATAAAAGGAAAATAAAAGTTGTAAATATGTTTCCGCCCAACACGGTAAATTCTATTCACACACCACTCACTGATTGTCTTTAATATTTTGTTATTTTCTTCACATGACGTTTGAACAACTTTATGGAAATCTTCTCCATTTTGTTCCTTTGTACTAATTAAGGGATGTTACATTAATCGGCCTACAGATGTTATTAAAAAAAGTATATTACACGTGTTGCAGATAATGTTTGATTACAGAGATTCAAATGTTTAACTATAATAAAAGTTACTGTTCAAGTTTTCATTAAATGACTTTGTCTAATGTGTCTACAGGAGCCCATAGTGGCCGAACAAAGGCTGACCTCGCGGCAGAAAGAAAGTAATAGAATATTATGCCAAAACCAGTCATATTCTAGTATGTTGAAAATATCAGAAAAAAAGTAATTGTATGTTGGAAAAAAGTCATCCTATAATAAGAGAAACATATCAGACAGTCTTAGTATAGAATGTTTAAAAATCGGAAAAAGCCATATTATATAATAAATCTTTACTATAAATCATATAATTTCAGTAAGTTATAAAAAACAACAGCTACAAATATCTCAAATAAATGATGTCGTAAAAAAGTCACAAGATAGTAACGGTACGTCCACACGGCAGCGTGCGTTGAAGCTTGCCGGTGGGCGTGTCTGCAGCGCGACCAACAACCAATCACATCAATCTCCCGCCCCGGACACACAAGCACGCGGTTTGATTGGCTAGAGTTTGTACTGGCATATGATTTGATTGGCTGACGCTTCCGTCGAAGCTTGAAAAGTTGAACTTTTCTCAACTTTCGAAGCGAGCAACGGAGGCAAAGCGACGGAACCACAATGCAGTTCGGCAAAGCCTGACGTCACCCCATTCAAAGTGACGCAGCGTCCACACGGCGGCGTGCAAAAGCTTGCCGGCGGGCGTGTCTGAAGCTCGACCAACAACCAATCACATGAATCTCCCGCCCCGGACACACAAGCACGCGGTTGATTGGCTAGAACTTGTACTGGCAGGGGCGGATCTAGGGGGGGCCAGGGGGCCACAAAAAAAAAGTTTAGGATTAAACGATTTCTTGGCTGACGGAATAGGCGTAACTAACACCCTTTCTCCCCCCACAATGAATATCGACCAATCACATTCTTGCAACAGTTTAAAAGGGGAGTGATTAGTAAAATATGCATAAATAAAAAGAAAGAATGCTAACTAGGTAACATAAGATAAGAATAAACAAGTTTAAATGATTTGTTATTGGTTGTGATCATATTCTAAAGATGTTTGGATTATTGAAAAGTATACAGCTCCCTTTCATATGAGTGTTGAGAGCTGTATCCATCAATTCATTTTGTGCTCAAAGTGCACCAGAGGATGCATTTCACTTCAACATTTAAAAAAAAATCTTTCCCCCTAGAGGAGGAGAGGTCCACCCCCAAATAAAGCAGGTTAAAATAATTTAATTGAATACATTTTCTTTTAGTAAACACTGAAAACGGGTCCCACAGACCCAAACAGCACACAAAGGTTAAAGGTGAGCATATAATAATGTTAAAATGTGCTAAATATATACACTGCAAAATAAAAGAGGAGTAAAAGTAACTCACGACTTGTTTTATTTTTTGAAAGTAGCTCTCATCCTAAAAAAGGTTGGAGACCCCCTTAGAGCGTAAAAACTGTAACTATAAGTATCTGACATAAATATGTGTACTGAAACAAATACCAATAACTGTATTGCATTGTTTTCTTATGCTCAATGACTTCGTACTGTCTTTGTCTTTTTCGTCCTGCATTTATTATGCCCCCCTCAGAAAAGAACTGGCCCCAGCCTGGCCCCCCCCCAGTCAAATTGGTCTAGAACCGCCACTGTGTACTGGCATATGATTTGATTGGCTGACGCTTCCGTCGAAGCTTCAAAAGTTGAACATTGCTCAACTTTTGAAGCGAGCAAAGCGAAGCGACGCTCCCACAATGCAGTTCGGCAAAGCCTGACGTCACCCCATTCAAAGTGAATGGGAAGCTACGTTGAAGCTTCAACGCACGCCGCCGTGTGGACGGGCCCTGAGCCATATTAATGTCATAGTATAGCATTTCAATCAGGAGAGACGTTGATATATGAAATACATATTTATTACCGGGACACGTAATATGAATGTAATAATGATTGCCAAAATTATAACAGGAGAATGAAATGGTGTTTGGCGATTAGGCCCCAGTTTGCAGGATAATCATTCAGGAGGGGGAAGAACCGCTCTGATGAAACCCCCCGGGGTCTAGACACTGGTGGTGGTGGTGATAAGTAGGTGGGACCGGTCTGAAGGGAGAAGGTTTAGCTTGGTCCTGTAGGAGACGGGAGGCGAAAGGGGTGGAGGAGGGTTGCATATTGTCACCTGAAATGACAGCTGACAAGAGGGAAGAGCAGATTTAAAGGGATTAGCGGGTGCAACGATAGGCTTGTGAGAATGGAGAGAGGAGTGATTGGTTAGCTGGAGAGTGACGCCCCCGATCACTTAATGAGGGAGGAGAGAGTAATGAAGTGACGTGTAATATGAATGAAGAGCTTGGTCTTCCTCATTGAACTTGCGCTGAGCTTTCATGTCATAACAAGGTTCAGTTCAATATGTTATAATAATGTTATTTTATAGTAAAGTAATTCAATAAAATCATAACAATTCATAGTACAGCATGTCAAAAGATCATCAAAATGTCACAGTTTATAAATTCATAAAAATGTAAAAAAATGTAATTGAAGTTTCTTATGCTAAACTAAGATGGAAAACGATACACGTGAGCATTCAGCTAAAAGCACAGCTGTGCACATAAAAGCCTCACAGAGCAGCTAGCATGGATGAAGACATTAAATCTTGTTCAATTTTATTATTAAGTCGTACACTGCACTAAGAAGAGAAAGACACTAAAGCAGTCACAGTAAAAAATGCTTTATTTGTTGAAATGCAGAAGCAAAGTAGAAGTTCATCATTCTTACACTTCAGTATTAAAAATAATTTAAATATATTACAAATCTTTAGCCTAAATCTTTCAGACCTCCTGCAGGACAGAGAGATGGATAGCAGTAATTAAGAATCTATTTAAAATTAAACCAATTAAAAAATCATGTCTGGAGCATTTTTAGGAAACCTATCAAAATGATTTATGAGTGGTCCGTCCGTCAAAGTTGATTTTAAATGCTTTTTGAAGATTCACTTCAAGCTGAGCAGGGTAATGAAGCACTCTCGTTACAAATCAGCTCCTTCTAACACGTAATCGTCCTAACAAGCTCGTATGACATCCAGTGTCATTAGCGTCAAGTGCAGCTAATATTCACCAACTTCAACATTAGATTATTCAAATCACAGATTCTACAGTCATCACTTTATTCAGAAAGATGCCTCTCTGTGTGTGTGTGTGTCTGTGTGTGTGTGTGTGTGTGTGTGTGTGTGTGTGTGTGTGTGTGTGTGTGTGTGTGTGTGTGTGTGTGTGTGTGTGTGTGTGTGTGTGTGTGTGTGTGTGTGTGTGTGTGTGTGTGTGTGAGGGAACAGCTTCACATGCATTATCAGTCACCTCTGCATTCCTCAACATGCATGAGGGAGAAAGATGGTTGCCCCGGTGAGTTTAACATCTGATCCTTTTTGTGCTTTTCTACTTGAAGCTGTCAGTGTGTGCAGTGTTTTTTCAGAGCGAGATGTCTGAGGACACGTGGAGCTGTTGTCCTGGTTTCCACTTGGCGCTGCGTCGGCCGGCGTCTGCCCGTCTGTACGGCTGGTTCCTTAAATCTGAGGGGGGGACCAAACAGAAACTCGGTGTAAGGTAAAAGGAGTGGAGTAAAGAGCACACTATCTACCTCTGAGATGTAGTTGTAGAGTTACAACAGTGCATAACATGTACTCAAGTAGAAATAACATTTGAATGTAAGCGCAGTAAATGACATGAATAACATCTAGAAGAAGTACTCTTATCTTGTACTTAAGTAAACATGGAAATACCAGTTACATGTAAAGGTCCTGTATTGCAATTGTTTCTCCAGTTACAATTCAAAAGTACTAGCATCAAATATACTTAAAGTAGCAAAAGTAAAAGTAGTCCTTCTGCAGATTGGTCCATTTGAGAATAATATATGTGATATGTTTTATAATGATTGATCATGAAAGTGTTCTCAAAGCTGGTAAAGGTGCAGCTAGTTTGAATGACTTTGTATACTGCAGGGTAGCTTGTGAATTTACTCCAGGTGGAACTAAAGTCTGATTTAACACTTGATTATATTTCACATCATTCATCCACATCTGTGAAGTAACTAAAGGTATTAAATACATGTAGTGGAGTACACGATTTACCTCTGAATTGTAGTGGGGTAGAAGTATGAAGCAGTAAAACATCTAAATAGTATAAAATTGTACTTAAGTACAGTACTTGAGTAAATGTACTTAGTTACTTTACACCACTAGTTACATGACACCCAGTGCCAAAGCTTGTGTATCTTTGGTCTTGAATTTATTGGGTTGCCAAGTTTTGTAACAGCAATTACTTTTTGAAAAGACCAGACAAATATTTGTAGTAGTAGAGGCCATGTCTTGTTTTATGATACATTTCCTGAGGTGGTTTTTTGTCCTTCAAAGAAATGTGTAGACTATCAACATCAGGGGTACTAAAATACGTTATATTTATGAATAACCATGTTTCAGTCTCAGCCTTGAATATTGACATTATCAGAGCCAGTGAGCCTTTTCAATAACCCCTAAAAGTGTTTTGCAGATATTGTAGGTACAAATATCTTTAAGAATTAAGTTGTAACATTATGATTTAGCTGTTACAACTAAATAACAAAATGTAGTTGTAGATCTAAGATCACGATTGATAGAGAACCATTGCAATATTATGAAGTAGGGATGGGTTAACCCCAAACCCAATATGGATTCTTGGATTTTAAAGAATAAAGTTGTAACAAGTTGAAGAAAAACCACAATAATGAAGTTGTCGTCGTAGTGCATTTATGATATTTCCCCGTAAAACATACAGATATACATTAAGAGTCTGTGAAAGGTGCAGTGAGAGATAAACAGCTGCTCATTCAGCGTCACAGTAAACAGAGAGGAAGAGAGACAGAGCCGCAGAGCAGCGAGGGATTTAAGAAGTCACCTCGTCGCTGAACACCGAGTCGCAGAAGAGACGGGACGAGCGTTTGGCAGAGCGCGCCGTGAAGGGCACGGACTTTAGAGCTGAAGACCAGAGAAACCACAGGGAGGGAGAGAGGAGGAGAGGCAAGGACAAATACAAGTGAGGTAAGCATAAAGGAAGGAGTGAAGGATTTAGAAAAAAGGGTACTTTTTCCTCCAGAGAACACGGGACATGTTTAGTTATGCAGTAGTGAAGCCAACCAAGGTATTACTTAGAAACAAGTCACTAAGCTATAAGATCCCCTTTGAAGAACGTTTAACATACTGGAAAACATTTCTCTTTTCCAAGAAGATTGATATCATGTCCATTTCATTCAGTGCTGGAAGTCAGTATGTGGTTAGCCTAGCTTAGCATAAACACTGGAAGCAGAGGAACACAGTTAGTGGGCTCTGTGAAGGAGTGAAACGATGCAACCAGGAATTGACTCCCCAAGAAAAGAGTCACTCAGATTTTGGATTATTGCAACCAAACAAGAACTTTAGCAAACAAATGTTTATTATAGTTACACATTTTGTTAAGCATGATCATTTTACCCTAATGAATACATTTATGATTTTGACAGCATAAATGCAATCGCCAGAAGTAAAAAGCCATAATTAAGCTACACCATGGTGGCATGTCCGTACGACACCACCACTACGATTTCAGCTTTTAATTTGTATTATTGCACTGACCCCTTCTATTAAAGAATAACCCCTTGGAATGTGTTAGTTTGAGTTAGAATAGTTGATAACTCAGGTTGTAAAGGTCAACTAGGTAGTCAATAGTTTGGAGTGATGATGTTCAGTAGCCTCATTTAGCCACTATTCAGCAACAGTTTTGTTATAAAGACATGTAGCATAAAAGCCAAAGGACAAGTGCTCTCAGCTACTATTTTAAGTAGATTGGTTTAGTTTTATTTATTTCAGTATCTACAACTCCAAAGCTAAATAATGACAACAAACAAAAATGTAAAAAACGTTTTGAGTTTAATGGAGATACATTTTGTCTTTACATTTCTGTTAGTGTTTAGTTTAAACAACATAGTGTTAATCAATGAGCTTTAGAGGAATTGTATTTCTTCAATCTAATTAAGGCTGACTGTTTTACCTGCCTCCCGTGCTAATGCTAAGCTAGGCTGTGTGTGTGAGTGTGTGTGTGAGTGTGTGTGTGTGTGTGTGTGTGTGTGTGTGTGTGTGTGTGTGTGTGTGTGTGTGTGTGTGTGTGTGTGTGTGTGTGTGTGTGTGTGTGTGTGTGTGTGTGTGTGTGTGTGTGTGTGTGTGTGTGTGTGTGTGTGTGTGTGTGTGTGTGTGTGTGTGTGTGTGTGTGTGTACCTGTGATGATGTCCTCTATGGCCCCGTCCTTCCCCTCCCTCACCAGAGGAGACACCTGCCTCTTCTTCAGCTCTGCTATCAGGTCCATCTGCGGCAGTTTGGACGCCATTGATACCTGAAACATCAAACATGTCCATGTCTGATTCTTTTTCTTTTCTCAAAAGCTGCTGATGAAAACCTAAAGGATAACTATGGTGTTTTACAGTTTAGATGTTATAATCTCCCAAATTACACATTTGACTCATAATACGAACAGCATACAGTCAATGCATACGTTGGGCCGGTTAAGATTCAGCATATTGTGCTCATTTCTACCTACTCAGTTTGCACATGTACAGAACAGTACACACATACGTCTGTTTTAGGGATGGCTGTTTTTTACTGAGCTTTAAATTCCATATTTTCACTCAAACTCTAATAACATGCAGAAGAAAATGAAGCTTACCTCCTTTAATTCTAATGGCATTCAATTGTTTTATTTTGTCCCGTTCCACTTACAGATATTTGTAGTGGATTCATTCGATTAATTTTAATTGTGTTATTTATTTGCGAGGTTTTAACATTTTACTTATTTGGATTTTTAGTATTTTAACTTTTTATCTCAATTTTTACGTAATTCTTTTCTTTGTTTTTTGCAGGAAAAACTGATGTAAAGATGCTATTTACAATATAACTGAGTCAATTAAAGGTTGAATGAAGGAGTTTAAAGTTTCTAGGTTGTAACTCAGGTAAACTGTAACATTTTTATACCAACCTGGTTTTATTTTTAATATTATATAAATGTCCAATCTTCTCAAGTAACTGGGCATGTACCATATTATTTTAAGTGATTGAAATTGTCACAAAAACTGTCAATAAAGATTTCAGGTGCAATATAGAGATATGATCCTTTATACAGTATTCTTGTATGATAACTGGGATGGTTTATGAATATGTAGATGCTTACACTGTATTTTGAGCAGAAACGAAATGTACCTTATTCCCCATGACTTCAGGTTTGGGTGGAGTTGTTGGAGCGTCACAGTTCAGCACATGGTGTTTCTTCCTCTGCTCGTTCTCCTGCTCCGCTTGCTGCCGGGGGAAAATCATTGAAATGGTTGATACTTATCTACGAGTAAAGGTCAAATAGAAAGCGTGACAGTAGCTCACTGATAGAGCTGAGAGTTTACAGTAATAGCTGTTTTATCAGTGGAGCAGCTATCTGCTCTGTCTGCTCATGCATGCTAGGAGTCAATATGATGAGCGTTATCTGACCTTGTATGCTTTGATGAACCTGACAAACACAGGGAAGAACGTGGAGGGCGGCGTGGTTTTAGAGTTCTCTCCAAAGTACTCCACGGCAGAGTCATACACATCCTGAAAGATAGAGGAAACAAATCTCTAGCTTCAATTCAACTCAAATAAAAAGGGTGTGAATCCTAGGCAAATTGTATGGAGGCACTTAGAGGCCAAAATAGACAAAAAAGATTGATATGATTTATTTTCTAGTTCTGAAAACATTGTTTTTTCTCCAGTGTATATCACTTAAGAATACATTAAAAAAGGGTTTTTTATTTATTTAATTTTTTTCCAGGATTCAATTCACTAATTTATATTTTGTTCGGTGTCAATGTCTCAGGAAATAACATTAATGGCAGTCATTTCACATTTTCTAACATAAAATATATCTGTGTTTCACCTGGAAGAAAACATGGATTCTTTTAATCCTAAAATCACATTTTATTCTATTATTATTATCATCATCACAAAAACAAAAGATTGACCCACGAAAAATGACTTAATTGCACCTGTTTTCACAGACATAAATATATATATTCTTAAGTCTTAATAAACTCAGGAGATCAGTCGTAGGAAAATTGATCAACAGAATTATTGTTTGCACGATGGCCTCTCAGGGCTTCTGTACATTATCATCTAGGAGTCAAAGGATGTCCTGCTGAGTGAACTCAGTGCAATAACCTGTGATTTATGTTTATTTTGGGGTAAATAAAACCGACCTGGGCAGTTTTTCCATCACCGATAAGGGATTGGAGCAGCTCAGTGTTGCTGCTGAGGAACGCCTGCAGCACAGGGTTGTCTTTCTCCACAGAGAACTCCCTCCTGGCGGCCTCCGTGCCTCGCTCCAGAGCGCGCACATCCTGCAGGATGCTGTCAAGAGAAACTACCAGAGAAAGGAGAGGGACTTTAGTGTCATTTCAAAGTTCAATTGAACACCCTTATCAGTGCTGATAGTAACGTAATTCCATGATATGGTATTAATGGTAATGTAAGGGTCACACTGTGCCAGGGTGAAGGGAAAGATAACCTGCACAAAGGGAAAACTATGAATAAAACCATCTTCTCACTGCCATAACTCCTCATTAACTTCTGATGTATGACACACACTTATATCTGCACTGGTTGGATTTACTGTCTCAGTGTAATTGGATTTAAAGCCATAGATCCATTCAGTTTCAATATAAACTTTATTTTAATTGCTACAAATCATCATTAGAAGTCTTATATATGTTAGATAGTCTTGAAAAAGCCTGGCAGATGATCAAATTAAACAACTTGACACATTTAGAAACATTATATATTATGATTTATACTACTACCTTTATTTTACTGTGATAAAAAAATGTAGTTTTTTATTATAAAACTAACAGCTATAATTCTTTTTTCCCAACACCATTTGTAGGCTCTTAATAATTTACAGTTTCAAGATATATAGTAATAAGGACTCTACATGAAAGAAAATAAGTCCTTGTCTTGTTTCCAGTTATAATGAAAGGTATTCTGTTGATATGGCCACAAAAAGGAATTATATAAAGATAACAATAATAATTTCTAAGCTTTATTCTAAGATTACATCGATTTATAAAAATAGGATGTTATTAGTTTGACACTTCTCTTGATCACACTACTGCTATTGTTATTTAGTGAACAGATACTTAATTTGTAATTCTTTGAAGCGCTACAAAAAATAATTTAGCATATGTTTCATTTTGTTTTGATTTGATTTATTTTACTCAAATCTGTCACATACAGTATTGCCTTTAAAGTATGCGTCTGGATTGTGAAGCTACAAAGTACCTGTCAACATGACACTCCTACAACGATCTGCCCCTGAACACACCATTCCTACCACAATATATTGTTGCTCTGCCCCTGATGGACTCACCGAGTGCCGCCTTGTCCAGGAAGTGCAGCTCTGTGTAGAAGGACTGGAGCTGCGGGTACTTCTCCTGGATGATGCTGACGATGAAGTGCAACAACGTCTGCTTTCGGTCTGTGGATTTGGTGTCCAACAGCTTGGGGTAGAGGGCAAAAAACAATCATTTTTGTTGTTCAAACCTACCTTACTATACGTATAGAAATTCTCAATACTAGGTGACAAGCTGTTTGTAGTATTATAAGAAAATACAAGAGTATAACAGCCTTTTACTCACCAAATCTAAACTCTGCAGACGGAAGCCGTACGCTGCCTCGCGCTTGCTGCTGTTCATGTAGTTTCCAAACGCTAAGATGATCTAATTGTGGAAACAGAGAAGAAAATGTTGTCAAAAAACTAAAAGTAATGACTAGAAAGATGGTTTGTGTCAGGCACCTTTAAAGAGGCAAACAGTAAGACAGTTAAGTGCTGTTGTTGTGTGAAGTGGTGAAACAACGTTTGTGAGAAAAGAACCAAACCTCCTATATAAACATTATATTTATCATTAATAACTCTCCCCCCAAAACTACAAAACACAAAGGCAGCAAAAAAGTGTTTCCTCTAAAGGTCTAGTGTGTTAGATGTAGGGACATCTAGTGGTGAGGATGCACATTGCAGCCTATGTAATACCCCTCAGCTCACCCCTCCCGCAAGAAGACACAAAGATGAAAGGGCTTCTCTCGAGCCACAGTTTAGTTTGTCTATTCTGGGCTACCGTAAAAGAATGGTGCCACACATATTACGCAATAATAGCTTTGGATATAAGATACATTTCTGCAAGTGAATCCCCATAGATCCTACACCTTTAAATCACCAGGTAAACATTCATAAAACCTAAGATGTCCTTCCGTCTCATCACTCAACAAACAAGTTATTTTCTCCTCATTGAAAACATGAAGTGCTGGTAATGTTAAATGCACACAAAAATAATCAGATACATTATTGTCTTATAATCTTTTATTTCAATATGGACTACCATCTACCACTTTACTGCTCATTACTCGTAATATAGAATTTATATACAAAGTGTTTGGTACTAATTTGATGTAAACTAAGGGTACATATAATAATAACAAAGAAAGGGACTTAGAACTGAATGCAATTATTACGAAACAGTCTTATATCACCGTCATATAGAGTTGTGTTTTCTGCATTCAGTTTCCTGGTGTAAGAGTTATTCGACTTCAAGCCTTTGCAGTTAACATCTATCTGTTAATCTACTCTGCAAATGACCCCAAGGCTCACATCAGCTTTATTTTAAGGTTAAGATCAATTTATGAATCCCTTAGGGGGAATTCAGTCACATAAACAAGTGCCAGGAATATAAAACATTAGTCGTACATCAACAATGAATAAACAAAACGGTTCAGTACTGACCTCAAGGATTTTCTTCAGCTTGCTGGAAGATTTGATCGACATGGAGGCCGCGATGATGGCGTTCAGTTGCTGCCAGAAAGAGTGGAAATTGTTTGTCAGCCAAATAAAACAAAACAAATATTTAAGATGTAACAAATGACGTCTCAAGGCTTCCGTACATAAAGTTTCAGGTGCCATGTTTAATTTACATTAAGTCTTGGTTGTTTTTAATTAATATGAAAATATGAAATCCTTTGCCAAAAAACACCTTTTATTTTAAGTTGTATTTTAGTTTTTGTAGTTTACTTTAATTTAGTTCACCAAAATGATAGTAAATTGAATTATTATATAAAAACGATTGTTTTTGTATTCTCTAGTTGCTGTGTATTTGTGAAACTTGTTAGTTAATATTTCCATTGTAAACTATAGTGTATTGTTTTATATGTATCTATGTTTTCTGCATGCATTTCCTTGTTTTATTATTTCTGCTTGATTTAAAAAAAAGAAATGTGTGTGTGACAACCTAGAAGACAAGCAAGATATTTTCAGTATGGAGGAAAATGGGTATGCAAAAATAATGATGGAAGAGAAATGAGACCTAGCCCTAGTAATGGGAACTATAAATTGTCTGGTAAAACTGTTTTATCACGCCATTATTTGCTGGTTGAGATATACATTTCTTCTGTGTTGTATCTGAAAGACTGGATGCCTCCTACCTTATAATCTGAATGACGGGTGAGGTCAGTGAACATCCCTCTGGCTTACTCACCGGCTGAATCAGCTGCACGCTCTCGGGGAAGTTTCCCATGAAGGTGAGAGTGCTGATGCGCTGGGAGAGCCGCGGGATCTTGCTGAAGCGCACCATGAAGCGGTCCTCCTCGCTGAGCTCGTCCAGGGGCCTGCCCTCACACTCGTAGTTGTGGATGAGCTTCATTTCGTACTCTGTGGGGATGAAACGCTCCAGGAGCTCCAGGAAGTCCAGGCTCAGAGCTCTCTGGTTGTACCTGTGGGGAGGCATGGTGTAATGAAACCATTTCAGAGTCCAATATTATCCAGTACAATAGAGGATGTCTCATACCCTGATTATTTAGAGGTATAATAGTGTACCAAAATTATCCCACATTTTTCAACACTTTTTAAACCTTTTAGACCTTCACCCCAAACAATCAGAAAACCATCAGATAAACAAACTTAGCCAAGGTTTCGGAAAAACAATAAAAAAAGCTAAGCTAACATTAGCGGCCCCTGCAACATCCATACCAATGCCTTTTGACGTCAACCTGCTTATTTGATGTTTTTACCAAAAGTCAAGGATAATGATACCGCTACATACGTCTCGATTGCACAGCAGATATCGGAGGCAGCCATCCCTTCCTTGCGCAGGGTGATGGCCAGGTTCTTGGCCCTGTTGGGCTCCATTAGAGAAACCTTACTGGGGGTCTTGTGGGACAGCTTCATCTTGATGGTCCCCATCTCCAGAGGGCTGGACTGGGCCTTCGTCTTGAACTGCTCCTCAAAACACGCCATGTTCAGCTCCTGGGAAAGATAATGTTGGAAAAATATCAAACAAATACTTTTTCTTAGATTTTCTTTTATATTTTGCTGTTTTTAGGCGGGAAAAGAGCCAATTGTTTGTTTCAACATGCTTTATTTAGTTAATAATTATCTAGTATTTGGTAGCAGCTCTACCAATCGAGCTATGTGGTGGCCCCCAAAAATATACTCTTAATACAAATAAAACTAATATATAAACATTTAAAGAATGACCTGATGTATACTCAATGAAGAATGTACAGTATGTACAGTATGTTGTGTATACATGGCGAAGTCTGACCTCTAAGACGTGCTCGTCGTCCAGCTCGTTGAAGATGGTTCCTGCCACCTGGCTGGATTTCAGGGCCTGCCAGTTCAGCAGAGGCATGCGGTATTTGGTTTCAATCGGCTTCTTCTTTTTACAACCTAGAACAAAGAATAACAAATACAATAAAAATCATATTTAGAGGTCTCCAGTTATGGAATCAGTGATACAGCTAGGATTAAAGAAACATCTGATTTCATCTTGAACCTTAAAGCAAGATGCTTCTGGTGGTTGTACATATCTACTTATTCTACATTCACTTTGTCCTCTTCCCTGCTTTCCTACACTTCACGCTTGCTTGTGTGTTTTGAATAAACAGATATTCCTTTTAATCTACGTTGTTTAGTTTAAATTAGTAATCATTTCATTTTGATTTGTTTACAAGGGGAGGATTGTGAATAAGCGTGTCAGGCTTCCTTCCTCTCCTAAACTGTACCCCCCCCCCCCCCCTATTGTATGCATGTTGTTTATGGAATAAGCTGTATGCAAAGAATATATTTTGGAATTGACTTTTCCCTATTCTTTTTCTTTCTAAAATATATTTTTTAATAATTGTAACCTCTTCCGGCAGCTAAATCGTATTTAAATCAAACTAAAGCGTTTGGGAATCACTCTTCAGGATGGATAATGTTCTTTTATTTGGGAGAAAGAAATAAACCTACAGCTGTTTTCACTCGTGGTCAGAAATTAGGTCACATTTAAATAAATAAGTATGTCTATAATCATTTGCTCTGAAGTATTCATGCTCAGTCTTCTTTAAGAACCCCTCTCCTTCATTGTGGACTTACCTGAGCTCCCATCAGTCAGAGACAGCTGGGTCGTACCACCTCCAGGAGGCAGCAGGGGGGGTGAGGGTGCTGATGGTGGAGGAGGAGGAGGAGGAGGAGGAGGTGGAGGAGGAGGAGGTGGAGGAGGAGTTCCAGTTAAGCCTGGAGGTGGAGGTGGAGGAGGTGGAGGAGCAGGAACTGCAGCCTGCAGAGCATCCTCAGAGGGGGGAGGCTGAGGGTCTGAGGAGGGGGGGGAGGCTGAGGGGTCTTCACCTGAGTCTGCTTCTTCTTTAGCTGTCAGGGGATCAAAGTGGAGTCTTAATACCTCAACATAACGCTCCCAGGGTCTTTCTTTCCCAATAACTTTATTTTTCTTTAAGCGTCCTTTAAAGAAAAACCTTATAAATTAAGAGAAAAACAGAGACACTTTTTTTCTTCATATATGATGAATTGTGTGCATCTAAAGTCACACTAGCTCGACAACTCATTGTACTTTGTTCCTTTGAAATACTTTGTACTGTTGATTCGTGCTGATTGACACTGATGTCCAGGGAGCTGAACTCCTGGGGGCTTTCCACTCAAGTTGAGTTTCAACATCTCTGCCTTTAATGCCAACCCCCCAGGGGAAGAGTCATTTGATGTCCAATCACGTCTTTGCATTGACTTTATATGCAATCGCCTACATTAGAGAAGACGCCACCTGGGCATGAATTACATTTGTGGCCAATCTGTTGTGATGGCTGAAAAGCTAGACACCAGATGAGTATATACTGTAGGGCCCTTTCATCACAGCTTTTCATTCATTTCACATCTTCATCTTATACTAATCGATCATTGTCACAAACTGTTGTCGAAGCAGCAAGATGAAGGTGATTAACACCAACAAATATTTTGAATGCATTATCAAAAACGTGAATAACTTGTGGGCCTTGATCAAGGCAAACTCAGTTGATGACATTAGTGACGGTCTTATTTTAGGATAAATCTGGTCTGCAAATAGGTCATTTTTTTCTCCAACAATTTGTCCACATTTTCCAAAGCATGAAATCAGATCATCAAAATGAACAGCGGCAACAAAATGTGTTTTCCTAACCCTAAAATAAAACTTGATGAAGGACAGACAGTTTTAAAAGAAGTGACTTGATCTTTATGTTCTTGTCTCATCTGCAAGGAGAAAAACACAAACTTAAATATGATTCATCTTAAAATATTTGAGTAGTATTGTTTGATAGAACAAGCTGCCCAGGGGCCCTGAGGAAATGATAGTAGAAGGGTCCGCAGTAGATATTTCTGATTCACAATGTCAGCCTGCAGCTCTGACCTTTCTGAATCACGTGCTGGATGATGGGGACCACCTGGACGTCCAGCTGTCCAGAGGAGGACCGCTTCATTTGGACCCGCCCCTGCTCCACCAGAGCCTGAACTTTGACCTCCAGCTCCCTCAGGGCCTGGGTGGAGAGATCCTTGTCTCGCTCTATCTCTCTTTCCCTCTCACGTTCTATGTCTCTCTCTCGCTCTCGCTGCTGCAGGACGATCACCTGGGAGCAGGACTCACGCAGACCCTCCTACAGAACACAGTGCAATACACACTATGTATAAGGAAACTGTGTACAGTATAAGAACGATAAACTCACAAGGGGCCTAGAGTATCAAATACTAGCAATAACCATCACCAGCATTATATATTGCTAATCAAAATATCTGATGTGTTATGGCGAGTGAATAAAATAAAAACTACTACTGCATATATTATAACTCGGGCTTTGTCGTTGTACATCTGGATATTAATATTGTAATATATTGTTTTGCCTAGTGCTTTACTACTGAACTGCAGATGAATAGTTTGGGCCCTGGTAAATTTAAAGAAAAATGTTCTTTAACAACAAACTCTAGCATTTCAAAAGAATATTAACTTTAAGTATAAAACATAGATTAAATGGAAGTACAGGTTTGTTGTCTACAGGTATTTCTTTAAAAGTATGCATTGGCCGCACCAACCCTCGTAAATGAGATAATCAAGCAAAATATGGGGCAAAATAGTTATGAATAAAACTAAATACATTTACTCTAGTACTGCACTTAATTATAACTTTATGGTATTTTCATTTCATGCTATTTATACATTTACTTCACGTCATTTTAGGGCAAATACATTTTATCTAAATGCTCCAAGAGTGAAATGATGACCCCATTGCACATGTATTTTGATTACATACATTTTACTTGTAACAGAACATGTTTGTACTACTAATACTTTTACTTAAGTAATAGATCTTAGTACTTCTTTCACTACTGATCATCAACAACTATGCAAGTATGCAAGGTCAAAACTGACCCATAAAGTCAGGCAGAACAGATTCTTTGGGTGCTTTTTCTGAAAGCTTGCTTTCTCCTCCAAGTATGTTGGCCAAACTAGTTTTGCTTTGTCTAAATATTTAAGCTATTTTTATGAATCAATGTTCCAAGACTTTGCAATTACTTCGCTGCAAAGAATATCATGAAAATAATACACAAGTTATACTTTATTTAAGAAAAACATATAAAGAATAGAATGGTGTACTGTACCTTTAAGAGCTCCACTTCTTTCGTGGTCTGAATGAGCTTCTTCTCCATTTCTGACATTTTCTCCATCGCCTCCCTCTCACTCTCCTCAAGCCTGGAGCTCAACTGTGAATATTTATATATGTATTATTCATTTATACATTATGATTACCTTCCTACATGCTGTGTACATCTGCATATGTGTGAGTGATGTGTGTGTGTGTGTGTGTGTGTGTGTGTGTGTGTGTGCGTGTGCGTGTGCGTGTGTGTGTGTGTGTATGTGTGTGTGTGTGTGCATGTGTGTGTGCGTGTGAGTGTGTGCGTGAGTGTGTGCGTGTGCGCGTGTGTGTGTGTGCGTGCGTGTGTGTGCGTGTGTGTGTGTGTGTGTGTATGTGTGTGTGTGTGTGTGTGTGTGTGTGTGTGTGTGTGTGTGTGTGTGTGTGTGTGTGTGTGTGTGTGTGTGTGTGTGTGTGTATGTATGTGTGTGTGTGTGTGTGTGTTGTGTGTGTGTGTGTGTGTGTGTGTGTGTGTGTGTGTGTGTGTGTGTGTGTGTGTGTGTGTGTGTGTGTGTCTCCACCTGTGTGTTGTGCTCCTGCAGCTCCTCCATGTGCTCCAGCAGAGCGTTCTTGGTCTCTGCGTCCTCCAGCAGCGCCCCCACATCAAACACATTGTCCAGATAGGCCTGGATCTGCACCAGCAGCCGGTCGCTCTCCGTGAACTTCAACTTCTGCTCAAACAGGACATTTAAAAAAGATTAAAACATTTGCCATGTTGTAACTGATTAACAAATGACAAAGGGACTACATCAATGTTATCCAATAGATTCTTCTGAGTCTTAATAAATACAACTATTAAATGGACAAACATCACACTTGCCTCCAGGTATTCATCCAGCCCGTGGCGGGTGAACTCGTACTGCAGGTGGACCCTGAAGTTCATGTTCTCCACTGAGTGCACCACGATGTTGATGAACTGCATACAGGCCACCTGGTGGGCAGACAGAGGAAATACTTTTTAACTACAGGTGCCAATGTTATGGTTGATAATGATTACAGATGAGGGTAAGTATGTACAGCTAAATGACAGGCAGTAGGTAGACATTTATCAGACTTTACACAAATATTAAAATCGTTATGAAGTTACAATTTGTATTACAGATTGAATTATCTATTTTCAGTTTGTATCAGTTTAGTTTATTTCAGAGCCAGGTAAACTGTATTTACAGAATGCATGGTTAAGCCACAAAATCGAAATGCATTTTCTTAAATGTTATTTTTTCCTCTTTTTTTTTAACCAGGCAATACCGATTCAGTTTGTTTTACTGAAAATATATTTTATACAATTTTTATTTTAACTTTTTTTTTTAACTACTTACTGCTATGAGAGGTGGTTCCACTATACAATAAGCTGGTGATTAGCATCAGTTTTTCTACTATCACATGACCAGCATTAGTATCAAGTTATATCCTCTCTGTTTGTATATGTGAGACTTCACGTTGATCACATGCCGTGTTATTGGATGATTGTTTGTATCATTGGTTCTGTTTGCTTCCAGCTTTACCATGAAGTCGATGTTGCTGTCCTCATGGCAGAAATACTCCATGAGCTTCTCAAAGCGACTCTTCTCTCCACACACCTGAAACACAGTGAGAGGAGTGAGAATTAGAATCAGCTCACAGCGGGCAGAGTGAAACAGAGGATGATTCATTATGTGTTGACTGAGTTTTGAGGTAAATCTGGATGAAGTCCTGTGAGACATGCTCCGGATGAGATACCAACAACTTGTATTATGCCTTCTCCGTATGTACACACATGGGGGCAGTGTGCTCACAAAAATCAATCAATCTATCAATCTATCTATCTATCTATCTATCTATCTATCTATCTATCTATCTATCTATCTATCTATCTATCTATCTATCTATCTATCTATCTATTTATCTGAACATTTTTTAATCTCTAGATGTACGTCTGCCATTCCATTCCGGTGTCTGTTGAATGCCAACACAGATAAATGTTGTCAGTAGTTTATAGAATAAAATAAAAAAACATTTATTTTACTCAAACACGTAACTTTAAATAGTAAAACCGGAGAAAATGATAATGGTGCAGTGGTCTCTTTCCAGAGCTGTATTCATATATGTATATAATATATATATTTATCCATCTGAATTGTCTGTATTTCAGAAAACTATTTAAATACACTGACAAAAAGATCATGTTGCCTTATTTTAAATTAAAATCTGCTTTTGTGTCTGTAGGTTAAGATAAGGCCCAGTTAATGGACAAACTGACAAACTGACAAACTGACAAACTGACATAATGGCAATAATAAAAAATAAAAAAACATGAAGATAACAATAAAAAATGTATTAAAATAAAAAGTGTTGCCTTTAGATTGTTGCAGGATTGTTGCTACAGTATGCTACATTGATTGTTCTTCATTCTGCAGTAGAACCATCACATAAACAAGGCTTTAGTATGTGCTTGAGAACAATGTGGTTAAATGATTTGTTACCAAACTGTGCTTCCTTAACTCACAGCTCAGCAGATTCCCTGCCGCCTGCTTCCGTTAGTAGTCTCTGTGTTTGCGATCTTTTACTCTGCCTCCCCCTTTTGCCCACTCATGTCTGCTAAATAATGCAGCATGCCAACCTGACAGCCTGCACAACCCAAAACAATGCTGCCCACGTTCTGCTGCTGAGGGGACACATGAGCCAGCTCCTGGCTGCGTGCCCCCCCCCCCGCCTCCAATTTATCGCTGCTCCATCTCTGGCTCTCGCCCACACACACGAAGCGGTGCTGCGGCACCAAAACAAGCCACTCTGTGATACTCTAGTCTCTGTGGGGTAACTGATGCTGCACTGATCAAGGGGGGGGGTTGTCACCTATTCTGTTTTCTGTATTAAAGGATGAGTCTGGTAATATTCTACATTTCTCCCACTCTTAATAAATTGAATGAAAACAATAAATCAGTTGATCCGTACAAGTAGTGTGTATGTGTATCAAAGCCTGATATATATTTGTCTTCAGTGCCAAAGTGCTGCATTGATGTTAACAACTATTTAAAAGACATAATTAAGTCATACTGTTGCGTCTTCATTACTGTGAACACTTTTGTTTATTCTGACTAAATCTCACATACACTGTCCTGCTGCCAAAGATACTCATAAGAGTACCAAACGTGGATTAATCCGCCATTTAAAGTAGTCCCCAACCAATGCACTACTTCCACCTGTTGTTAGACACAAACTAGTGACCAGCTCTGTTATGTAATTACACACTAAAGAAATAATTACATAATGATAGATTTCTTTTTAAAGTCGGAACAGATCATATGTATCACTAATGCGTCAGACACTTGTTTGTTTTCTTTTCTGTCCCTTCTGCTTCTGTCTGTGGCTGTTTCCAAATGAAGTCTGGTTAGAATGTTTGAAATGTAACATTTCCGGATAAAAAATGATGACCTACTGTATGTTGTATATTTTGTTAAGTAATGTATTATATTAGCCCAAACGTTTCCGTAAAATATTGAAATCTGTTTTAAAATGAAAGTAGTGGTTTGTTTCAATAGCCATAAACTGACCTTTTATCCAATTAAAGCAACTTTGCAAAGATATCCTTTAGATATTGGTCATTTAAACTAAGCTGGATAAAGGATTCAAATCATCAGATACCGAGGTCTTCAAAGAAAAAAGTTGGGCTAACGTTAGCGGTTAGCTAGCAGCCCCATACATCCTGCGTCTGCTTGAGAAACATGCTGATTATTAAGATGTAGCTACTTTATTCTGTGTTTTTATATTCAGCTTGTATGTTTGTTTTGGAGATAAAGAGACGACTGCAGATGGTAAAAACCTTCTGAACGATGAATACTGAGGGAATCCTTACTGACTGAGAAACTGACTGCAATGAGGCCAAAGGTGTAGTAGTGTAGTGTAGTGTAAGTGATGCTTCTGTGTCAGGTTACAGCCGCTCTCAGGGTGACAAACAAGGAAATAACCTCATCGGAGTAGAGGCAAAACTCATTTGATTCAGCAATAGAAATGTAATTTGTTTTGGTGTCTGTTTGATATACTCCCCCTGGGTAAATCCACAATTTGAAAACAATCTGACAGATACTTCCACGCACTTAAATTCAAATAAAAAAGAGTAAAACACCACTGGAACAGCTATCCAATCTAATTAAACTGCTTTTTCTGAAATTAAAAAAGGCAGTTGATGCTGACAGCTGTGGGCTATTATAAGAAAGGATAAAAGTGAACTCTAAAAACTTGAAGCTAAAACTTAAAAAGAAAAAAGTTATCAGTTTCCAAGCATTTCTTAGGAGTTGGGTGAACTTTAGCATATTTTGAGTTGGTTAAACTTGTCTGTATGTGAACTGAATTGTAATATCTGAATCCAAAAGCCACTAGACGTTACATTCCTTCTGTAGAGCGTGTCGCAGGGCAGATTTCTAACTTCCTTGACGTTTGCTAATAATAGCCGCTCCTCGTTCAGGTTTATGCTGCTTTCTGCCTGCGTTGTTGTAGCTGCAGGAGGCGATCTGTTGGCAACAGTTGCTGCTTTCTCAGGCAAAGATGAGAGAGGGCCAAGGAGAGGTCAGAGTTAACCCAACAAGTGTTTCACATACCTCTACATGCAGTGAGTTTGCTCTGGCGCTGGGACAACTGGGCAGAGCAGCTGAGGGGGGGGCAGGTGGCTCTGGGGTTCCCCTTAACCTGCGTTTCCGTGCATTAAAGGGCTACTGGTATGTGGGCGCTGTAACACTAATACCCCGACTATGTTAAGCATATGAGCGGTTTAAAATAAAGTCTCAATGTAGGCTGAGTCATCCCTGCTGATGCTGGTTATATAGGTCGGCATGGATATTTAAAAGAAAAATAAAGTGGTGAAAGTGAACTTTAGGAATGAGTGTGTCTAATCAAGTGAGTGCATTTTTGCAACAGAGCCTGGTTTACTGTATAAGATGTAAAACTATTAAAACATACCAAAATTGTACTTCTGAGATTGGACTAACTGATTATTTCCTTGTTAGAGATTGGTATCAAATGCTCAGAAAAAACCTTAATATGTTCTAGTTTCTAGTGGTGGAATGTTGCAAAGTACATTTTTCAAGTACTGTACTTGAATAAAGACTCAAGGTACTTTTACTTTACTTACATAGTATGTTACTTTACATTTCTTCTGCACTTTATTTGTCTCACAGCTTTAGTTACTTGTATCTCTGTGTAATGATAAAACCGTGACAGCGAATATTTTGCTGCACAATGACTACTTTTACTTGTCATACTAAGTACATTTAGCTGAAAACAACTTTACTTAAGTAAGGTTGTGTTACAAAAGTACTATTACTGTTCTATTTTAATAACTATTATACTACTATTTTACTTTTACTGAATTGAGTATTCCTTTCACCAGTGCTACTGACTGTAATGTGAATGTAGCACAAAGAACAACAGATTTGTAACCTTTTTGAACGTCCTTTTTTATCTCCATAGTTTATTTTTTTAAGTCTATACCTGATGGTTGTTTGTCATAAGAGCTCTCACTTATAAATCAGTTTATTAGGTGATCAATGCAGCATCATTTTCCCCATCAAGTCTCTAAATGTGGGCTGAAAGTTAAACAATGGAAGCAGTGAGAGGGAACCAAAACAGTTCAGTGGTTTGTGACTAGTTAGATTAGCAGTACTTAAATAGATCAACATTTTATACAACGGGTGTAAACAACAAATCTGTGATCACTATGATAATTTAAATCAACATTGCTGAAAGTCATTTAGACAACGTTTTATTGCTGTACCTCTTTGAAGTTGTCGAAGGCGGAGAGGATGATGTCATGGCCTCCTCGCACCAAACACACAGCAGCCAGCAGCTCCAGCACCAGAGCCTTGGTCCTGAGGAGCAACATTTACAGTATATGAAAAGGAAATGTGTTGTTTTTATTTATCTATGAGATTAATAATGAGGGATTTTCAGTCTCAGTCTCAGTCAACCCTTCTCAGCTCACTCTGATGTAATGTTGATAGAGTTACATCGAAGTAAGTCATGATATTAAGTTAGCTCTCAGAAAACACACACATTCAAGTATATAAAGTTTCCGTACCGTGGGTTCCTGTTGTTGAGGCTGAGCGTGATCTCGTTGACACAGCAGGGATGCTTCATCACCAGGTTGAACCCAGACTGAAAAATGTAATCATGATTATGGTGCGGTTCTTAAAAATGGCTTCATTTGAACTAATGACATCATTTGATTTGGTCTGGGCAAAGGCTAGGAAATCAGGCTCAGAGGTAGAGTGGCTGCGTTTTAGGCAGCTAAGGAATAGCTTCACTTCACATGTCAAAAGTGCTAAGTCGAAGTACTATTTGTCAGTTACCACAGAAATCCTAGGACATTTTGGAAAGCCATAAAATCGCTATCCACCGGTGAGATCCGAAATGAGCTACCTCCGTGCCTTACCACAGCATCTGGCTCTATATCGGACAGGGCCACCATGTTCAATTGCTTTAATAAGCATTTTGTGTCCTGTGGCTCTCTGTTTGATTCTGTCACTAACTCTGCTTCTGTGAACACCACAGTCTGTGACTCTGAACAATGTGGTCTGGAAAACCCTTTCAGTTTTACTCCTTTTACTGTTAATGTTGTTCATGAAGCATTATCTAAGTTAGATCCTAAGAAACCGGCCGGCCCGGACAACGTAGAACCTTTCTTTTTAAAGATAGCTGCAGATTTTATTGCTCCACCTCTCACTTCTCTTTTTAACCTCTCCCTCAGCACAAACACAATTCCAAAAGTATGGAAGTCAGCGTATGTCCTGCCTTTGCTGAAAGGAGGGGAGGCAACTATTTTAAATAACTATAGGCCAATCTCTAAATTGTCAGTTCTGGCTAAGGTTCTTGAACGCCTAGTGAGTGAACAAGTAAAGGAGTTTCTATGTAAAAATGATATCCTGTCTAAACATCAGTCAGACTTCAGAAAGCAACATAGCACCATCACTGCCACAATGAAAGTGGTGAATGATATGGCGAGTATTTGAGATAATAAGCAGAGCTGTGCAGCTCTATTTATTGACCTTTCCAAAGCCTTTGATACCGTCGATCATCGCATCTTAAAGCAGAGGCTACTCAGTATTGGCATATCCAGCCATGCAGTGGGGTGGTTTGTGAACTACCTCTCTGAAAGGTCCCAATGTGTTCACTTTGATGGGCTCACTTCTGAGTGGTTAAACATTACTAATGGTGTACCACAAGGTTCTGTTTTAGGTCCACTTTTATTCTCCATCTACATCAATAGTTTAGGTGAAAATGTGGATGAAGCTACTTTACATTTTTATGCGGATGATACCGTGATGTACTGTGCAAGTCCCTCCATTAAGGAGGCGGTTGTTAAATTACAGGCTGTTTTTAACATTATTCAGACTCAGCTCTCTGAACTAAAGCTTCTTTTAAATGTTGATAAAACCAAGGTAATGCTCTTTTCAAAAGCTAAAAAGAAATACGCAAGAAATAAAACTTGAAGTTTGTCTCACTAAAAGTGAGACAAACTTCAAGTTTTATTTCTCGACTTCATGTCAATAACCTGCTTAAAAAACTGAGGGTTAGGCTAGGTTTCTTTTACAGGAACAAGTCCTGTTTCTCACTTGAGGCCAGGAAAAGGCTTTGTGACCTTTTTACCTGTGCTGGACTATGGTGATTTGATTTATATGAATGCACCTGCCAATTGCCTGGTCAAGTTAGATGCTGCGTATCACAGTGCACTGAGATTTGTTACTAACTGTAAAGTATTAACCCATCACTGTACCCTGTATGCAAGGGCTGGTTTGCCTTCGCTAACTGTACGGAGGCTCAGTCACTGGTACATTTTTATATATAAAGCCATGTTAGGGAAACTTCCATCCTACATCTGTTCCCTGATCTCACGGCGAATTGTAAGTGGCTACTGCCTGAGATCGCATGCTGTGGTTTTATTAAATGTGCCAACTGCTAGGACTGTCTTAGGGAAGATAGCTTTTAGATGCGCAGCTCCACTGTCCTGGAATAGTCTGCAATTGAAATGGAAACTGAGCAATCTGGTGCCACTAAATGTTTTTAAAGCTCGATTGGATGCTACTCAATCGGAAGCTGTTGGTACCTGTTCATGTGGATAGTTATTGTAAATTGTAATCCCTGTAATGATGCTGTATGATGTCCTTTTTGTTTTTCTGTTGTTTTATGTTTTTCTGTTTCATGTGGAACCTACTTGAGCAGGTCTCCCTTGAAAAAGAGATCCTCAATGGGATACACCTGGATAAATAAAGGTTTGAAATGAAATGAAATGAAATGTACTGCCTTTTCATTTTAATTAACAAAGCCACATACTGTATCTGAATTTGTGTCAACATTTTTACCTTTAATTCGGAATTCTGACTTTTGACTCTCTGATTACTGTTTTTTAACTTATGAACTGGTTATCATGACTTAATCATTTTAGAGAGAGTCAAAATGATGACGTAGTAACTTGTTACTCACAAGTCCAAATGTGGTAGTCAAAGAAGTCCAAAAATACTCATGTATCTCATGACTATTTTATTTTTTTATTTCCTGGCAAAATGGGCTTCCTTGCATATTGGTCAATCAGGACGTATGAAGTAAGAGCTGTGCATTACATTGATGCACATCATGCGATCTTGTTGTTCAAAAAACAACCCAGCTTTTAAATCAGCACAGCTCTCCACTTTTAATATAGTTTATAGTATTTGTCATATTTTATTATACTGTACTCAGTTCCTTACATAATTATATGTTGTGTAGATTTTGTCTTATTTTTTATGTGTTAGAATACTCCTAAAATATATTCTTTAAATAACTGTTATAACAGTACTATATTTATTTGATTTTATTTTTGCTACGTATTCTTCTTTCTGTGTCTTACCACATATACCAAAGCAAATTCCTCCTATGTGTAAACCTACTGGGTAATAAAACCGATTCTGATCAAAACAAAGTATGTATTTTTTTAAGTAAGTGAGTGTTTTGTTCTTAATACCTGATAGTTCATGATGGCACGTAAACACATGATGCAGAGATGGACGTCATCTGTCTGCACAACACGAGAGTTCCTCAGGGCTTTCCTGTGTTGGAGAGAGTTGAATCTGCAGGTGAGAGACGTGGGGTTACAGCTTTACTGTCCCTACACGCATATGTATCTATATTTATCAACCACAAGCTTAAGTATGATCTTATTCTGTCAAAGGTTCTGTAGCAAAAAGGTGGATGCAGTGGCTGTATGTGCTTGGATTGTTGATAAAGATATTCAATATTTTAATTAGCATTTTGCAGATTACAGGTAAAATCCCAGAAACTCCCAATTTGTCAAATAACAGGTCTAATATCAGCAGTGTCGCTCAGACTTCTCTCACTGCAGTCTGAAGAGAGCCCACCACACTATGAAAGGAATGCAGTCACTTCAGAAAGATGACATGTCTTAGTGTGTGTTTGTGCGTGAGTGACTGTTCACGTGTAACTGCACAACTTCATTTGTAGTGACATCTTTTGAAGAAAACCCGCAGAGTTCATGTGCTGCTTTAATAACAATTACTCAATTATTTTCTGCCAAACAAAAAATATCTGAAATTTGAACATTGAATATTTATATATAAATATAAAAAGTATTTTATACTTTTATCCTTATTTTATATTGATTAATTATGAAATACAAAATGTAACAACTGTGTCATCTGTCGAGGGAGGGATCAGGAGGGAGAAACTGTTTGTGTGCTCTGAAATTAATCTGTGCAGCAGATGAAGAATTTCTGTGTGTGTGTAAATCTGTGTTTTTATGGAAAAGTGTACATACAAGTATGCAGTATGTGTACATGTACTTTAGATTTGTCTCATTAAGCAGGAAAGTATGCTTTACAGTACATTATTTAGGGATTTACAAGTGATAACTTTAAAGTTAAGTGCTCAAATATTTTTGGACCTCAACCCCATCCAACACTAGCCGGATGAGCTTTCTTTTATTCATCTTCTTAGTTTATACATGGCCCTTTAATAATAGCAGGGTTCATACACTTTTTCACCAATGATTTTCAATGACTTTTCCATGACTTCTCCATGACCTTTACCTAATTTTCCATGACCAAAAAAATGACTCTTTCTCAGCGGTACCACTGAAAATGGTTTATTTGAACATGGAACAGGAAAATAAGGTCTGCATATGAAACATGTTGTGCCTATCTAAAACAAATCCAATAGTAGGCTTACTAGCTTCTACACGCTAAAGCAACTCAAATCTCTCACCAGCAAAATACCTCGTCAGTTAGATGCCATTTTACGTTTCATTACTATACGATACAGTATTTATTAGATGGATAAAATATAAATTATATTTGATGCAACTTTAGTTACATTTCCATGACTTTTCCAGGTTTTTAATGACCGTAAGAACCCTGTAATAGTTTACTATACTGATATGTATTTCTATTAACTTGATGGATCTAACTCACTGTACTCAAGCATTGATTTGTAAACCTTGATAAAAAAAATGACAATACCCTCTAATCACATGAAGGGGTTAAAGAACAGGCGAAAAATACACAAAGCAATTCAGTGATACTCCAAAGAGTCCAAAACAAAGAGCTGCATAGAGACTCACAACTACTACTAGTGGCGATACAACTGCAAGGGGAAATAAAAATAACTAAGTAGGGCTAGTCAGGTAAAATAGTCAAATATGTCCATGCCAGTTTCTCCAAGGTATTTTCTTAAAATGCATTGCTTTGTCGGTTAAAAAAGAGGCTAAACAACTATAAAGCCTGTGTGAGGGTCTGGGGGCCATTGCCTGATCATCCACTCATAGGTTTAAACCCTTTATGAATACAATAAATATGCCTCAATAGAATATAAATCTGTTAAAAGAATATATACATGTGTACAGGATCAGCCACAAACCAGTACATCTCACTCTCAGCTGGGACAGAATCTCATCCACCTCACATGAAGCATCCTCTTTCTGTCCGTACCTGACTGTGAAGCCCTTGCTGGCCTTGGAGGCGCTGTGAGTGGGGGAGTTGCTGGCACTTCTGCTCAGATCCTCCACTGACTTGTCCACTATTTTGCTTTTGTCTGTGGGCAGCACTCCATTGTCCAAATTGTCCACATCATATCTGTAAATCACAGAATCAGAATTTAAACAAATGTTGCCGTGGTGGTATTTAATGTATGGGGAAGTGTGATACTGTTGAGGCTGTGTGGAGGAGATAAGACTTGACTGTTTCAAGCTTGTACTTACGTGACAGCACTGTGGGCAAAGGACAGATAATCCACAAGAACATCCAAGCCTTGGTTCTCTTCATTTAGGAACTCCTGAGCCCAGCTGCAAGAAAGAACACATAACACTAATGTGGAAAATGTGCTTTATAGGCCACAGAAATCACATCTTTCTGCCTTAACATCACCTGAATTTGTATTATTGAAAACTTTCAAAGCATATGTTCAGTTAATACAAACGTTTAATATTACAATTTGTATTTAATGTGTGAAAAATTCACTTTAAAGCAAGACTGATGTGTCCAATCATATTTTAGGAGGTTTTAAATTAACATGACATTTTAATATACTGTGTTAAGACATGGACACACTTTTAAATTCAACATGTCCTTTAGTGTCTCAAATGCTAGAAAGATAGAATGTTTTATTCTGAGGTTTTCTCAGAATGTAGTGGCTCAACTTTGAATGTGTGTTATAATGAGCTTCTCCCCTTGAACAGAGGGTTGAGCTTGACAAAGACTTTGAGAACTGGAGTGAAACTCACCCGATGTAATTGGTCCTCAGGGAAATCTCCAACTCTCTCAGGATCTGAGTGGATTCCTGCACACGTCTCTTAAACTGACAGCACACATGGAAGCAGGGAAGATGTGAAGTAAGTAAGAGCTTCAATATCAGGAAATCTAAGAGACATGTATTGAGTTAAAGCATTGACTGCAATGATATGCATTCATATTTAAAAGACAAGCTTCCTACCAGTGAAACTGACACAAATGACAAAAACACATGCCACATGAATATTTTCTTCTCATTCCGATCCGTCACATTTATAAACGGAATAAAATGAAGCAATACAAAATTAAAACGTTTCCAGGAAGGGAATCTAGCGTTTTACTGTGTCATCTAATTCAATCAATGTTGACTGCTGTTAAAGGTTTTAGGTCTGCAGAGTACCTTTTCAAAATCTATATATTGTTATGAATGCAGGAGGATGAGTGGGTTTTTAGTATTTTTGTGAGACATGAAGAAATTCAAGTTATATGCTACAGGTAGGATGAATGATTCATGTTTCTTGGGATTTAGGAATGTATGCTTTGGTGTCATTGACAGCTCTGTGAAATTATCCACATTTATATTGGGAATAGGCTTTTTTTCTTTACATCAATATTGAGCTGACAAAATGGAAATCTTGAAAACAACTGAGGATTAAAATCCAAGTCAATAAGGTTTTTTCCGATGCGTCCCTATCTATAATTAAGACAATTAACAGTCTTTTAGATCACGACCAGCATAACAAATAAGGCTAAGGTTACTTTTCTGATTTAGAATAGGTGTAAAAGTCCTTTTAGATCCAGCTTAATCGTTTGTAAACATAGTATTAACTGTAAATCTTAAAGATAAGATCTGAGGAACAATTCAGTACACAGTCACAATATGGAGTAACGGGATTTTGTGAACAGAAAGTGAGCCTCATATTAAGAGGTGAGATGGGAGTGTGGTACCTTACGACTGACTCCGCCATGATCCAGATAACTCTTCAGCTTCTCCAAATAAGCAGATGGAGGATTCTTCACTTGAAAGCGCTCCTGAAGAAGCAGAGAAACACACACACACACACACACACACACACACACACACACACACACACACACACACACACACACACACACACACACACACACACACACACACACACACACACACACACACACACACACACACCTTATTATATCTGATTGCAGTACTGCAGTGATGGGGGGGGGGGTCCAGAGGGCAGAGCTCAGGCGAGGCTTCACACAGGCCGTTTGATTACACAGCGTCTCTTATGCAAATTGGTTTGATCTTAACATGCTTCTAGAGAAATGATTCTACAGTAGAGCAGGAGTTATATTCACACACAGTCCAGCAGTCCCTTCAATCACACCATCTTTTAAGTTCTTTTTTACATTTGTATTCATGGAGAAAACAATAAGAGCTTACAAACATCTAAGTATGGAAGCCTATTTCCGCCAATGTGATGCAAAAAAACTAAAACATACTTCAAATCATTGTAAAGACTTACTATCTCACAATAATGACTTAGTATGTCGAAACAATGGCCTAGTATTTTGATATAATGAATTAGATTCTCAAAATGATGGTAGTATCTTAAAATAATGAGGAAGTATTTCAAAATAATGACTTAGTATCTCAAAATGACTTTGTATCTTAGACCACTGACTTGGAATCTCAAAATAATAACTTAGGTCTTCAGAAATATTGACTTAGTATGGAAAATATTGAGAAACGTTGTCAAATGAGTTATTATCTCAAAGTGAAAACGTACTATCTTAAAGGTGGCTGACTCTATTGGCTTTCATTTTCTTTTTAATTTTACGAAAATGAAAAGGTTAGTGAATCTCTGTTTGTTAGGGATAGGGGTCCACTGTCACTCTCCCATCATGTAGCAGGTTGTTATTAACCTTCCTTTGGTTACTAGGGTGATGTACAATATTAATGAGCTTCTGCATGTTTGTGTGTGTTTGAGGATTAGTGTGGTGTGTGGCATCCACATTGCATCACTGTACGTCAGCCAACCACAAAACAAGTGCCTTTATTTGGCCAATTGTAATCAAATATGCAGAGAGAAGTGCATGGTGACAGCCTGGGCAGTACATCTAGAGGGCACACCCACCTGGTCACAGATCAGATCCCACTTCTTCTCGTTGTCATACTGGCTGAGGATCTTCACCTTATCTGGAGGAAGATTCATTGTGTTCTAAAAAACAGAGAGAAAGAGGAAACAAGATGCAGGCTTTTAGATAGAAAGAGGCAGAATATATGAACCTGCGGCATGATAGAAAATATAATACAGTATTATACTGTTTATCTATTACTGAAAAGGAACAACAATATAGATGCACTGAGAAACAATGTAGAAACACTTTTGGGAAATATGGCCTCTTGTTAGCAGCAGTATTGAAAGTTCACAGTGTACATTTGTATATAAACTAATAATTGTTATATTTGCAGATTGTTTTATTGTTTAACTGCTACTGTGAGCATTCAACATGCAAACATACAACACAGGACACATTGATTATCTGGGAAGCTCAGGCTGCTGTCAGCTGTTAGTCAGAGTCTGTGAGTCAACAATAAAAGAGACACGTGTACTGCTTTAAGCAAAAATGACAACATTTGGTTGGTCATATGCAAATAACCTATTTGTCTGCGTAGACAGAATCAACAGCATTCTGACTCACTCAGGCACAGACAGGAGGCAATGTCTTTCCAAACTAAAATATAACCAATACCTCCCTTTTGGTTCTCTGTGACTAACAAAGTTAAGCAATTAAGAGTACATTGCTTCCTTGCTGCATTTAAAGGTGGTGAAAAATTGAAATAATAACCTGTATAATTTTAGGAAAACTTATTTTAAGAAAGACTTATTAAAGAAAATAAATACATAGTATATGGCTAAGTGGTTAACTGGTCGAACAGTTGTGTTAATAAATGTCTAGTTAGTTAGCAAATGTTGTTCACAAAAGTTTATAACTAAACCCATGTCAAACTAATGTATGATTATCATTTTCAATGGAACCTTTGCAACATTTCTTTTTGTGAACAGTGACAATCTTAACTATCAGAATAAATGTAAATAGATAAGTCAAAAGTGTTTTTATTTTCTCCCCTTTAGTTGTATTAATTTACTTTTGTGCAAATTATTTTTGCAAAAGTGTCAATAAAGATGGATTTTAGAAAAATATATAAAAAAGTTGTCCGTAGCCATTCCAAACTAACAGTTAGTATGCTTTCTATTGCTGCTGGTTTATAAAGCTTTGAATGGTTTAGGCCCAAAATACATTTCTGACCTCCTGCTAAATTATGAACCATCCAGAACTCTCAGGTCTTCAGGGACAGGTCAGCTTTCTGTCCCCAGAGTCAGAACTAAACATGGAGAAGCAGCGCTCAGTTATTATGCTCCAAATATCTGGAACAAACTCCCAGAAACCTGCAGGTCCGCTGCAACTCTGACTACTTTTAAATCCAGGCTGAAGACTTTTCTTTTTGACGCGGCTTTTAATTGAACTATTCACATCTTAAACTGCACTGTAACTTTTATCCATGTATTCTTTCTTTTAATGTTTATTTTATTATCTTTGCTTTTTAATGACTGATTTTAAATGCCATTTTCTTTATGTCTTTCATCTTTGTAAAGCACTTTAAATTGCCTTGTGTTGAAAGGTGCTATATAAATAAACTTGCCTTGCCTTGCCTTGCCTTTCTCAAAATCTTACCACTCATGTTAAGTGACCTGTATGGTCTTACATTATTTTATGGCAGGATTAGTTAATGTCGTCTTAAGTATTCATGGCCACGGGTCAAGTTGTGGACCTCCAAACTCATGGTATAATTGAACTAAGCAGACTCAGTCCTAGAAACAACATGACAACAAACACAAGTGGACAGTTCCCCACTATGGAGCCTTCTTCAATAATGAATGTTTTCATGGTCATGACCTTCCTGTTCAGTCACTATGAGTCAGAAGTCACTGGTGCTAGGTGAACATTGCAATTCTGCAAAGCTGTCGTCACAACACAATAACTGTTTTGTTGCTATCGACGCAGCACGTCATTCACCTTCTCATAAACAGTGATATAATGTTACCTTACTAATATATTAACCGCAAATCTGAAATGCTGCTTTGTGTGCTTTATCTATAAAAGTCTATGAAAATAATCGATTTGGAAAAAAGCATCCTGATACTATACTTTGATAAACGGCTCATCTTAATATCAGCTGTTTGAGGATACATTTGTTTATGTGGATTTTTAAATATATATTTTATAAAAACGTTTCATCCTTGGTGATCTTCACAACATTTTTTGAGAGGCTCCAAAGAAAGATTCTCATCACACACACACACACACACACACACACACACACACACACACACACACACACACACACACACACACACACACACACACACACACACACACACACACACACACACACACACACGAAACTGGGCTAGTCGACAGGAGACATCTACTCAAGGGCGACGTGCAGTCAGCTATCTGCTCACTGTTTAAATGCTACATATCCTCCTCTTATCTCATCTGGTTCCTCCCTCACACTCCTTCTCTCGTCTAAGTTGTAGCAGAGTGTCTCATCACGAGGCCCGTGCCACAACACTGACTCAGTTTGCTGAGGAATGTCCCGCAGTGGTTACTTACTGCTGACTTGACTTTATTTTACCTCTGAGCCGCGGAGATTAGCCCAAGCTTAACCACATAAGTCTTTAAATGTGTCCTTTTATAAAATGGAAATTATACAATCATTATACAACATTCAATGTTATCCTGACGTCAAAGCTGAAGCTGAAACGCAGGGAAAGCTACAGTGAAATACAGTGGCTCAGGAAATTCTAAATGGCACAGCAAATCAATGTGAGGCTGGATGTGAATCTGATAAATCAGACCTGATTAATGGAGCCGCTGGGTCAATATGTGCCGGTTATAGGCCTGCTGGAACACTCAGAAAAACAACTCTAATACTGCAAGAGAAGTCCCTGAAATGACAAGTATGTATTTGTCTATAACATTCAATAATTATGTTTGCAAAGGTAACTATCAACTTTTGAAAAGGATTTTAAGGTATTATTTAAGAAGAGTTCAACACTTAAAAACTCTGCTCCATCAACACTGTGACAGTTACCGAATAATTCACAAAATGTGAGCAGAATTGAAGTACTTCACTAGTATATTGCCACATTTATCCAACAATATCAAAAGCAAGTTTGTCCTACATGAGTTTCAAGAATCAGAGAAGCTGATTTTGCACAGCTTTCTGTTAAAAGTACAGAAAGTCTTACACGGTTGTCAGCTTGTCCCATTTACGTCAAAGCGTAGAACAACATACGGAATCCCTGAGCTGCGAGGAAGAAAGGGAGGACAATCTGGAGATATATTTTCTATAAAGTCTGATCTAAGAGGTTTTTTGTGCTGAGTAAGATTTTGCTAGGGAGATCTTTTTTTGTCAGGATTGTTTTATTCTAAATAGGACTAAAGCTATTCCTTTTCTCTTTCAGGTGAGTTTAAACACAATACAAACATTGCTTTGGAACTCTGTATTTTAAAGGGCTGCGTCTTTCTATACATTAAATCAATAGGTGCCACATTTCAGTAGACAATGCATCTGAATGACCCAGTACAAGTAAGAGGCTTTGGCAGAGAGAAAGTGAGTCATCCGTGCTGACTAGGCAAAAGCAGTCACTAGTGTAGTTAAACTCTTCAAAACTGGACGTTGACTAAGTTTGCTGTAAAGATGCTGAATTTTAGACCTATTTTGTACGACTGAAATTACAATTTTTGGGAGCAAAATACAGAAGAAGGTACTGTTTGGTACTGAATTACAGGTACTGATATCAGTTTGAATATAAGTGGTACCCAAACCTTTTTGTGTCCAAGCAACAAATGTATATTTAAATGTTGTATTTGTTCAGAAATGTATTTTAATCTGTGCTAATCTGCAGATTTGACTCCGATTTAGAACATGGGGTAGTGGTGCTCTTCAGTTATGTGTGGCTGAAATGAAGATTACATCTTTCACCTGTTTTTCCAGATGAAGAAAATAATATCAAACTCAGAAAATTGATTAACATGAATACACACAAATGAGTAACACTGCTTTTTGTGTTGGGTTATTTTCATGAACGATTACATTAACAAAGCACCTGGCCAAGAGCTCCGGTCAGCATCAAATCAGTCTCTGGTGTGTTGTCTGGATGGAAGAACCACTCTACTGAAGTGGGGTCAGACATCTGAAGTATAACCTGTGTTCCGTATTTAAACAAGTTCCATTTTCATCTTTGGCGTGCTGATTTACCGTGTGATCCTTTTATACACCCTAATGCCTCATTAAGTGTGAAAGCATGTTGTCACACTCAATACGACACCATGACAACCTGCACAGTTACTGCCTCAGTATTCTCTACTTTAGAATCCCTCTAACACAGCCTCCATTATGCTGATTTAGAGGCATTTAAAGAAAATAGAGGACCTTTTACACCTGATTGTATTCTCTATGTTGAGTGACTGGACAGTTACCACACGTGAGGTTAAAACAGAATGGAAAGAGTGGTACATTCAAGAATACAGGGCTCAAAACTGGCAGCGGGAAGACAATGTGTTGAATTCAGCGGACAGAAATGGGACAAATGTTGTGTCGCTGAAAGATGCACTCTGAATTCCTAAATGTGCTGACTATCCCGAAAGGACATGATCAATGGATTTATCATGTGAACAGAAACAAGCTGCGTTTGCTATCTAGGCTGAATAATTGCTGCTAAATCTGTGTCCTTATTTCTCTCCCTGCCCTGCTGTCTCATACAGTGGAAGTCTGCGTCTGTTTTGCATGTAATCTTATTTCACTGTAACACATGTAATCACGTTAAAACTAATTTCAGTATCAATATATTTAATTATTAAGAAATACACTTTAATATACATTTACATGCAAGAGTATACTGTATAGGGGTGCAGAAGGAGCCGGAGAAGCTTAACATTGTATTATTAATAAAATGCAATAAGCTATACTGGCAAAAGTGGAGGGAGCCTTGTAACTGGTACCACATTGCATCCAATAAGGGTGTTTCTATGTATCGGTATTGAAGTTAACCATGATATAAACATTTAGATATTGAATTTGAAAAATAATATGAAAATGTGCACAAACATAAAAAATGTTTGCGAATTCTGTAGGCAACAATAATTGTGTAGCGAAAATGTGATATTAATAATTCCAACGTGCAATAAAATGTTCAGGCTTGTGTGTATTTTTACCCTTCCAGTATAGTCACTCTTTGGCTTCCCTATTCACTCTCTTTACAGATTAAAGGCATGAAAAGTATCCATTTATAAGGCTTTTTTACCCATTAGGTCGAAATAAATTGTAAAAGTCAAATTCTGATCCTACCAAGAATGATTTGCGGGAATTTGCAATGCTCATTAACTGCATATATTGTGTAATGATTGATTTGAGTTCTGTCTCTGGCCACTATACCAACATTATCACCAGGACTGTTCCTGGTGGGTTGTTTATCCATCATCCCAAAGGTTGTTCAAGGCTCGCTGCGGGCCAGTCCATTTCACACCAAACTGGAAACATATTTTTTTTAAATGGAGCTTGGGAGTGGGACTTTTGGTTGTGCAGTCTTACAAGAAATTAACTCTTTATAGGAGACGTAATTCACTATCTGGTTATCCTGCTAAATCACTATGAAATGTTTTTTAATGTCAGTCTTAAAACTCCTAGTTAGGATAAAACACAGTAATGACATTATTGCTCAATTAATTCTGCCAAACAATCGTATAATATCTTAACTCTTAACCAGCTGTATGATTAGAACGGCTAACAAGTGCGTATTTTGTTCTGTGGTTTTTCTTCCTGTCGCAGTCTGTAAACACAGTACACAAATCGACAGATGCACATTTGCAATTCCACCCACTGCCGCATTCCCTGTTGGGAAATATGCAAAGTGTTATGTAAAAGTGGGAAAAGTGCTCCACGCTAACTTGGCTGTGCCTAAAGCGTTTGAACACTGGCACAAACACTACTGCGTAGATTTCTGTTGATTCGATATTGATTCTCCCAGTTATGAAAACACTGCAGTGGCATCAGACACATCCATCAGCACATGAATAAAGCATTGATGAAAGCTGCTCGCAAAGAAACCTATTGGCTTATATAACTCCCAAACACTGCCTGTCCTCATGCCAATGTGTACATGAGAATGCACACACACATTATCCTCCCCCTCCAAATCCACACCTCTTCTCTTGTCCCTTTGAGAAGAGAAGAATAAGAGCAGTGACACTTTGGAGCATCCCTCACTTTAACATCCCGCACACAGGCGGGCGCATGTTTTGTATGCAGACAGAGTATCGTCTCCGTTTAGCACAGGAGATTTGCTGTGCAGACTCAGCACAAGATGTAGGGGCGACTGCATGAGGAGGGGATGTGTGGGAGAAATGATCTACGTACATTTGGTGGGATGCAATGATGATGTTGCAAAAAAAAGAATGCCGGGAATGTGTTCAGCAAAGGGAGGAGAAATTATTTTAGATGCAGTTAAAGTGCTGCAGAGTGACGCCTGCTTTTTTGAACATGAAAGAGTGCACATTCACTGCAGCTCCACACATGCTGAAGCAGAAAAACCTGCAGCAGCTGGCACAGGGCATATGCTGGTGTCACATTCATTCATTGCTGTGGTCATCCCACGACCCCACACACAAATCATTCCACTGCCAGAGGGATTGAATCTACTCTGGGTACAATATGGATATGCACTCTAGGTAAACATCCTTTGCAAACGACTTCCTGTATGCAAAACAAGGATAAGAACAGAACGCAGTATTAGATGAGGAGATATCCTCTGACCTCCACTCACTGACAGATAGTCAGCATCATTTGAACTAACAGACTATGTTTCAAACTGGAATCAGACATTGTGCATAAATACTGTTTATTTATTCTGAATAGTAGAACATGTAATATTGTGGCCACATAATGTTTTTATGGTTTTGGCCCTTCAGTTCTAATGATTGGAAAAACTAATGCTACAGCAAAGAATGAAAGAGATAGCTTAAAATACCTTGTTTATAAGAAAACATGTTATATTTAATTAAATCACCTTCTAGAGAAGGTCAAATGTTAAAAAGACATGTATATTATATGGCCAAAATTATGTAGATATCTCTGACAAAACACTTTGGGTGTACGTGATTTTGTCTACACAACGTCCTGTATTGAAATTTGAAGCCAATGTGGAAGGGCTTCAAAAGTGAATTTATTCAACCAGCGGAGGGCAATTCCTTTGGCTGCAAAAAGAAGTCTGATTGCATAGAAGTATATGAAAAAATGACCCTACTTCTCACTGGATTTATTACCATACTAAACATTAATCTAATATGTTTATAGTCTCAATCGTTTCAAGTCTTATTCAATACAGTATGGTGATAAAATCTTAAATTATGATCACATTTAAAGTAATAGAAGATATGGCAGGGTCTGCTTTAGGGCGTGGCTACCTTGTGATTGACAGGTTGCTACCGAGGTCTTGTCCGGTCTCAATGCACTTTGTGTTGACTAAACTGTGGAGTTTTGAACATGACTTATTCCAGGGTTTTGGAATCATATGGAACCATAATATACTTTATTATATAATTCTTAACAATCAATGTAGTGTATTTCAGCTCCAGGCGACAATGTGTGGAAATACAAAATAATTGAAAATATAATTAAAAGGCTGACTGAAACTATTTCCGACTTCACAGAGTACGGTTGAGAGATTCCCTATTGAGAAAACCCATTAGCTCTTGAGCAGGCATAATGAGAGTTTGGGTTCTGCGCTATCAGGGAGGGTTTTATGCTCATACTCATTGATTGACCTGCCTCAGTGGAAGGGAGCAGCATTTATCAGGGCTTTAATTGATTGCCATTCACCTTCAGGAGGGTTAGAAGGAAGCTGTTCCTGTAAGTATACTCACTGACTAAAAAAAACCCAAGTCTGTGTTTTTATCTTCCCAGCTAAAATCACAGACCAGCTCAACGTGATGACACATATCACCCATCACCTCAGAGATGAGGACACAATAGGAATGCAGCTTATCATACATAATGTCGTCCGGCCACATATCACATACATAGCTGCATTCTCAGACTCAAAACCGTCTCCCCTTGTTTTTTTCTGACTGTCACCACCAAGGCATGAGTTCAGTTTGTCACTGCATACTGTATGTTGTCACAAACACGAGACAGAAGGAAGTAATGAAGAATAAATTAAGTTACGGTAGTACGAGGAGTGCTGTTCTGGTATGAGAATCATTTTGTGGCTTTGACTCGAAGGGCCAGGCAATAAACAAAGTCCATTTATTTAACACAATATGTCAATATAATTTTTGTACAAGAAACATGAAGGCTTCTTGGTGAATGAAAGTCAGGGAGAGTTATTCTCAATAAAACCACAGCACACAGCTGCTAACCACTCGGCTAAAGAAAGTTATGACCTGGTCAAAAGAATGTGGACGCCTCAATAATGTATCAGAAATGTGATAGTTGAATATGTCAAGGTATCACAAATCTTGGACATAATTTTGCTATGACAACCTACACTCCACTTTGATCTTACCAGATGTTGAACCTGACTATGGTCCCAATGGTGTATCACTACCCCACTGATCTACAGGTGGCTGTGATGCACCAAAAACACAAACATGTACCAGCTAAGTCATTAATAAGAAGACTTTTGCTAAGTGTTTTATTCAAATGGAAACATCCATGTCAGGAAAGTGAAGCCACTGCACGCTTTTGTGTTACTTCTGGTTCCTAAAAAACAAGATGGCGATGGCCAAAATCAAATGTCAAATTTGTGGCTTTAAAACCAAAAATTAAATCTCAGGTCACTGAGAGTATCCTACATCCACTTCCTGTCAATTGCATGCATTGGATGCCTTTGTTACATCTCAAGTATACACAAAATGTGTTTTGGTGAATAACACAACATGTAAACATTTTAAAAGATGGGGTGTAAAAAAACAAGAATAACATGTAGGTGTGAATAGTATGTTGTACCTGCAAAGTGAGTTGTTTTCACAATTAGAAATTATTATATTTATTATATTATTGCAATTTAGTTTGGAAGACCTTTCCACTTATTTTGAAGATATATTATTATTTTGGAGAAGACACAGTTGGATCTGGCTTGCAAAGTGTTCAAGTTACATCCGAATGGGGTTGGAGGGGTTAGCGTTCAGAGATTTGTGCATATGAGTCAAGTTTTTCTACACTAAACTGGAAGTAAACATTTAATCATGGATTTGGTTTTGTCACAGGGGCATTGTCATGTTGGAACAAACATACGACAAACATGAACTGTTGAAACTAAATTAGAAGTACATAAATTGCATGTCATCACACATTCCTGTTAAGCAGGACTAAGGCTTAGACCAAACCAAGTAAACACAAATTGTGTCAACAATGGTGCCCACTTTCTATTGGTCATTAAGTGTATTTACTCTTTGTAACATTGTAGCACTCTCTAAAAGAGCATTAAATCAAATATAATAGTGATATACAAGGTATTCTAAGCTGATTTTAAAGCGTTGATGGTCAAAGTCAAGCTAAATTGCACATTTTATGAAATTGTAAACAGATCTGACCCCCCCTCTATCATTTATCCTCCAGCAGACCATGCAGTGAGCCTAATGCTGCAGTAAGCTCCAGCATAAAGGACCTCTTATGTATCTTTCCACAGTGGCATTGTGTACCTGGCACTGTGATAAGCTGGTTCTAAGGACATGCACATTTCCAACATATTCCAAATTCTTAGTTTTTATAAACTGTTTGCCTTGTGTCCCTTTGTTTTTATGTGAAAGTTGTAAAGTGCCAAGTGCACAACTCACCAGCACTGCACTGAAGCGTTGCTCGAGTTCTTCTTCAGGTGGCATCGGGAGTTTTGCAGATGGATTCTGGGAGCCCGTGGACCCTGGAGGGGCCGACACCGCCTTGCCCTCTTTCCCCTGGGGTACCTCCATGCTTCCTGCTGCATTTCCCATGATTGTAAATGTAATATATCCAAGAAAATACACATACAAAAAAAAACGTCTCCCAAATATAACTTTGAATCTAGTTTGTCAAAGTTACATGTGAGGCTCTGTGTGGCCCGTGACCTTTTGTTATTTCCATGACCACAGGCTTTTGGTTGATCCTATGAAGTAGCATTCATTACTGGTCCATACTCTCAAACAAGGAGAAAGCAGTGGGATGAAATGCACCCCTGCCCCTGAATGAGATCCTGATGCATTATGAAACCCTAGACAGAGGGAAGGGGATATCCTGAGAGTGACGGACAGAGTGACAGCTGAACCAGTGAAAGAGAAGGGGAGGAGATGAAGTTCAAAGCCTGGAGCTCTGCATGCAGGACGAGGCTGCAATAGGAAGAACAAATATAGGATTAACCAAGAAAGGTATCACTTCCCGCTGCACAGGTGGGGAGAGAACTCTGTAGGAAACTACTCCAAAAGCTGCAGTGCTCTCGGGTAATGAGTCTTAGTTGGGCGTGCAGGAAGTCCGTGGAAGCCCTCCATCTGCTGTTGGATGCTGGGAGACTCTGGGACTTTGATCTCCATATCCAGAGGAAAAAAAGAGGAACAGAGGGAAAGGCAGAGATCCAGCAGGCAGCACTGTGTCTATCCGAAACAGAGACAGAGACGGAGGGCAGCAGTCCTCACAGCCGACAGACCAGCCAGATCCAGCACCCTGGGTCCTAAAGCCTCCATGTACTAGAAGCAACATGTTAATTCAGTAGGCTACAGAAAAGACACAGAATTAAGCATGTCTTCAAATGCCCAATCAGGAATTTTAAAGGTACCTCTATAATGGTATTATGGCTTGTAATAACCACAATTTGCTTACATGTTTTGCATTTTTGAGTAGCTTTAGGGGCCATTATGGTGTTTTAGTGACCAGACTTTTATGTTAGTTATAAGAATTTTAAGTGGGCTAAATTGGCTTACCCAGAGTTTTTGGCATGAAACATGAAAATGTGATACAATTAAGATGATTTTGCTTTTTTTTAATAATAAGGCTCTTTGGTAGTGTGTGTGTTGTATCAACAAATCCCACAGAACACCAAAACCAGTGAAAACATGGCACCTGATTTTCGTATTCATTTAATTTACGATTCTGGTTAAAGCATGTACTATTCTTACTTTGCTATCAAGAGAAAATACCAAAACAAACACTGAATGCATCTACAAACATATATCATGTTTTTGTAAGAAACCCTGATATATCTTCTTCCTCTATTGTGGTCCAAAAAATATTAAATAGACCTTAATTGAGTCACACTGTTGCACCGGTTGACGTGTTCATTCATAATCATTAACCCACACATTGTAGTTTATTTTTGAAATACTGAAAATAGCCAAAAATACTTAAAATGTGTGTTAATCCGCCAAGGAAAATAGTCCCTAACCAATTCAGGATTTCTTCCTGTTTATGTAACGCTTGAAAAAAACTAAAGTTGCCATAGTTCTAAGGAGATTACTGAGCCTTGTTAGTCACTAAATATTGTCACAGACCAGAAAAGCCTTGAAGAAAACATTTGAAATATTATTATGGCGCTTAAAATTTGCCTTTTGCATGGAAGTCTGGGATTGATGTCGCAATACAGTGGGAAAGAAAGAAAACTAATGATGTCTGAAATGTGTTAAGCAGCTTTAGTTTAGGGGCCTGGTATGGTTAGCTTTCCCACAGTCATGGTTTACTGGGACACTTACATAGAAGGTATATTTAATGATATTGGTAACTCCTGTGCTAATGTATTAGTGTGATGAACATATTGTAAGGACCTATTGTTTTTATGTGATCATTACAAGTTATTTTATATGTTTGCATAGGCTAGAAACAGGATGTGAATTTTCATTTGGACTAATTGTAAATTACATGAAGTTATGGTACAATCTGTAAATAAAAGCAGCAGTAGGCATCTTTCTTACAAACAGGTAAAAGGCCAAACATTGGCAGTTCAAAGAGCCTCATTCATACCAACATGCGTCATCAGAAACTCATAATACCCTGCATCCTAACCAACCAGTGGCTGCTAAAGAGGATCACACACTTAATCACAATCATATGTTGTGTGGCTGCAGTGATGACCTCATGGTGTTGTTATTGGCTACAGGGTGTAACAGGAAAGGTGGAAGCAGACGTTAATAAATGATGAGTGTCACACTGATACCTACATGTATGTCTGGACACGCCTGCTCAGCGGCACACAGGACATAATAAAGTGTGACACATTTACTGGAGGAACTCTGTCACTGGGTTTAGTCTGAATTCAAGAATAAAGGGATGAGGAGCTCTGTGAGGTTTCTAACAGATAATGGTCTGGAGTGACTAGTCCAAAAGTACAGCACACTACTATATGATGAGTACCCTGACTCAAAATAAAGATCACAATATATGTACACTTATTTTTATACTCTAAAGAATTTACTGGAGATTGTATCATAACATGCAGTCATGGAGTTTTCTCACATATCGTATTTGCAATAACTACAGAGATGTACTGATTGTAATTTTCTTGGTTAATTCCATTTTCTTTGTTTTGTTTTTATTTAAGAATGTGCAGCTTGTTTGTCTTATGTACAATGAAACTGAATATCCTTGGGTTTTATATCGCTGTTTTGACAACAAAAAAAGCACTTAAAATGTCACCTTGGACTCTAGAAAACTGTAATGGGCACTATTTGGAAGGTTATGTTTTAATGTTTGAAGACCCAACTATTAAACTTGAATATAAAACGGTACAGTAATCAAAGAATAATTGTCAGTTGCAGCTCAGCTTCTCCTGAAAAACATTACCCTCTTTTACAGCTGAACTGTTCTGCATTTACATTATATCCATTGTTTGGATTGAGTTGAAACATCAAAACAACAACTTATTCATCAGTTAATCAAGCTAATAACTAATAATAATTCATTGATAATAAAAAAGTTGCAGTTTTTTAAGTTGCGGACATAATGTGTAATTCAGCTGATAATCAGACTGAATTTCTGATTATATTTTCATAACAAATCATTATTGGCCTTGATGAGGACAGTACTTTATGTCAGTATGAATGTGAAACTGTGTGTTGGTATGTGTGGGTGAATTATAATTTCTCTGTCACCTTTAATTATTTAAAAAAGATTTGCTTTGTACACTTTTTCTGTTAAACAACACTGTATCCCTGTCTCTGTCCTCTTCATAGAGTAATGTCATGTTGTAAGCCTCTGCATCACACTGACACCTAGTGGTCAACACATGGTATTACAGCAAAAGAGCTCTTAAAGGTCCCATGTCATGCTTTTCCGGTTATTACCCGTCCCCTTGTGTGTTATGAAGGTTTTTCTGCATGTAAACGGTCTGCAGAGTCAAAAACCCTCAAAGTACACCCTGTAGCGAGTAAAACTCTAACACAGAAAAGACCTGTCTATGCTGCCCCAGAACGCCTCGTTGGAGATCCACGGAGCACCTCACACACCAGGGGCCGTTCTCATTTCATCAAATTCCCCTCCTCGACTCCCCTCCTTGACTCCTATCCTCGAGACTTAGTCCCGCCCACAGGAGATGCGAGCGGAGGAGCCGAGGAGGGGAACCGAGGAGAGAGGAGGGGAAGCAGCAGGCGGTTAGATAAATGAGAACTCCTCTCCTCTGAGTGGTCATTTTAAAGAGACGTCCATTAATGATGACAGGAGGCACAGCAGCCCTCTGTCTGATGGACAGATGTGTTCATGACGACTTATATATTTACTTTTAATTCATTGACAGTGCGGTATAATGAGACAATAACAGGCTACAGATGCGGACACACACACGCACACACACACACACACACACACACACACACACACACACACACACACACACACACACACACACACACACACATATATATATTTATATAAATATATACAATTTCAGAATCAAACAGAGCACTCTCATAATAACGTAACACTATCAGAGACTGGATATATCCCCCCCCCTCTCCCCTCTCTGGTCGCTATAATGAGGAAAATAAATTGCGGGCCAAAAGTTTTATTTGCAAGTATTAAAAGTAAGCAGAGGACACCACACACACGCACCTACAGCTCCTAAAGCATATAATCAGGCTACAGCCGTTGTGTATTTTATTATGTGAAGCACTAAATGGTTTTAGAAAAATATCGACTCTTTGTTTGTAGATATCTACTAAACTAAAGCAAATAAAGAGAGTAGGCCTGTTATACTGAGTGATATATATTATACACACTGCTCTGCTTTCTGCACGGACCTCACAGCTGTTCTCACTGTAAACATCGCGTCTCGACTCTTTGAAACATCTCTGTTCCCGGAAATGCATCCACGAAGGAGCCGTGGAGGACCGTGGAGTGTATCCTCGGTTATAGCTCCTCCAGAGAGCCTCCTCGACGCTCGATGCTCGATGCTCGGTCCTCGATGTGCATTTAGAGAAATGAGATGTCCTTCAACATGGCGCGCTAAAATTCATTTCCGGGTCACTACCGGAGGACCGAGTAGTCGAGGAGTCGAGGAGGGGGATTTGATTAAATGAGAACGGCCCCAGGATCCCTTGGCTAACTTATGGCGCATTTCCACTACACGGTCGGCCTCGGCCACACTCGGTACGGCTCGGTACGGCTTGGCCGCGTTGGGCCTTAACAGGGCCGACTCACTTCATGCTGCGCTTCCATTACAGTTTAGGAACTGGGTAGTAACGCAGTGTAGGCGGAGCCGTGACGTCATCTTCAATGAGAAATCCAGAAACACAACACAGCCGTTAGCTGTGAGCACTCAGAGCTCACAGCTCCTTATATATGTTCAGAAACTCGACAAAAGTTAAACAAGTACACACCACAGACTGCCTGTGTCATGGTGAATACAGTCGCTGCTTAATTTATGTCTGTATAGGCCGTTGTTGTGAGTGTGGACGGTCGGGGCATATACTGCGTTAGCTTAGCCAATCTCCATCTAGAAAAACACGAATTTTAAAAGGTTTTTCGCCTGCCGTCTGTCTGCAGACTTGACAAAGCATTAATTCATGGTTTTTACTAACCGGTATCAGTATGTTGTTACTTCGGCATCATTTTGAAACGTGTATTACAATTAAATCACGGTCAAATATGTCCATCTTGTTGTAGTTCTAGCCCACTTGCCAGCGCTCCTCTCTCTAGTTTAGCATACTCAGCCCGACTCAGCCCTGTTTGTTGGCCCCGATAGAACCACAATTTTCTAGGGCCAGAAAAGAGGGGAAAAAGTGGCCCCGCGCCGTGCCGCGCCGGAACGAGGCCTAGTGGAAGCACAACCAAAAAAGGGGACGGCACGACACGGCACGCTTAAAGCGAGCTACGCGCTGCAATGGAAATGCGCCATAACAGGGAGTCCCCATTGACTTGCATAGAGCTCCCTGAACGCTGGTAATAGACGAGTTGGGATCGCGGAGAAATGCTCTCCGCAGACCCATAGAGTGGCGAAGTCCCTCCCACTTACTTCCGGGGTATGGGACCTTATTTCGGAAAAATTATGCATTGAAGTCAATGGGGAGAGAAAACTTATCTTTCGATCCCGTTTGAATTGTGCCATGAATTACACATATGATGTTTGTCAATCTTAAAAAATCATTTCCATGTCAAAAAAGTCACAGTTTGTCGTAAAACTGTTGAAATATAAGACTATGAAAAATACGCAACTAGAAAGACTACAAATCCCAGAGTCGCGTAAGTGATGTCACAATTGAGACACTACGATATACGTATAATACCGTATATATACGATCAGCGCCATATAGATATAATCTATCTATATGGCGCTGGCTAAGATAAGATAACTTTAACAAGATGCCTGTGTGCTTAGTACCAGGTTGTTATTATACCAGCAATGGGTCTTGCTCGTTCTTTCGCTTCCCGTCTGATGAAAGAGGAGTGTGTGGATCAAGTTAGCTACCTAGCTAGCACGTTAGTTAGCATTACAGCCTTGTCATTTTTATTAGCCTTAACATGAAGTAACATTAAGTAACCCAAAATGTTAAACAGTAAGAGTAGTAGTCATATTTCGTGAACCCTTTGAATAGTATTGTCACCGGTGTGATCATTCTATAATACACCATTTAAGCCCGGGGGAGAAATGCTAACGCTAACGTTAGCATCGGCGATCTTCTCTACTTCATGCTATCTGCACAAATGGTTGACATTAAACATTAAAACGACCAGGCAGTTCAGAGAGAATCAAAGGAAGGCAGGCAGGCAGCTTTGCATGACATTCTTCAGGACGTGTTTCATTGTGGTGATAGTGAGGGTCGTTGTGTTGACAAGACAGTAGTGACGGCCATCTTGGTGACGTCACGTGTGTTGTTGACCAGAGATGTAGTTCATTTAGCGTTTCACACAAACAAATGTGTTACTTCACAGTTTTACGACACTTTATTTTTTTTTTGACTTGCAAAATTATCTTTTAAATTGACAAACATCATATGTGTAATTCGTGGCACAATTCAAACGGGATCGAAAGATAATCTTTCTCTCTCCATTGACTTCAATGCATAACTTTTCCGAAATAAGGTCCCATGGGGCTCCACCGGAAGGGGAGGGACTTCGCCACTCTATTCTCACAGCGTTATAAACCTTTTTCTTACTCAATATCAAGCCACACTTATTGTTTTTACTTCGGCTGTGAGTGTTTGTGTGTGCTCAGGATGAGTTTAGCTTGTTCTCGCTGTACCCGGCCCGGAAACCTGTCCGCTCCTCGCAGCAGCGGTGAGCAGCAACGAGCCTCGCAACGAGCCTCGCAACGAGCCTCGCAACGTCCCGACCAATCAGAGCACACTAGGCTCACAGGGAGGGGGGGGGGGGGGGCAGGAGCTCCAACAAGCCGTTTAGGACAGAGAGTGAATACCCGGTGAATGCACATACTATGCAGAGATGCTGTATGAGAAACCAATGTGATTTGGGAAAATTGCACAATTTAAATCTATTCCAGTAGACCTCAACAATGGAAATATGATCAGTAGAAATGGCCATGACATGGGACCTTTAACTCATTTTAGCACTCAAATCTTTACATTTTACGTTTTTTTATTAACTAGAAATGAAATGAGGAGATGAACTGCACTTTATGAAAGCATTATTTGTAAAATAACAAGTCATTTTAATTGTTTGGATTAACTGTGATGATAAAGGTAACAACTAACAAGGATTTCCATGGGGCGTTTTCAATACGAGGTTAACTGGCTGATTTTAACCAACATGGATCCAAACATGCTGTACCTGTGACAGCATAATCTTAAATGTAAGACCAAAATAGAGATAATTTAATATAATGGATTATACTTCATGAGTCAAATTCCTAGAAAACTGGAGGCAATTTCCCCCCTTGAACACTGAGTTCAAGGGTGAACTGTGTGTGGTTACATACTTGTTTTTAAACTGAAAATGCAAAACCTCTGACAAAAACAAAATGCAAAATGTGCTTGAATCTAATGCATAGCTCGCCTTAAAGGTAGGGTAGGTACATTTGAGAAACCGGCTCGAGATCGCTAGAATTTGAAAATACACAACCGGAGAAAATCTGCCACTTCCTTATAGAGCCCCTCCTCCAACACACACGAACGCGCACAGGACCAATGAGGGCACGAGATAAGTTTGTGCACAGATGGAAGGCTGACAGGCAGGTAGGCCATCCAGTTATTTTAGCCGGGCCGGCTAAAATGATTGGTCTTGCTTTTTACAGTACTACGGCTTCCACAGATGACATTTTTTTATGGATTTTTTGTCAAAGCACTTAAGATATTCATTGCTATCGGGATGTTAAGAGCATTCCATGGAATATAACAAAAAGTGTATCTCGAGCCGGTTTCTCAAACTTACCTAAAGTGCTGTAAATAATGTTTGTTTTTTTTAGGTTTTTAAATGCATCACATTTGATTCCTACAGACAAGTGAAGACAACTACAATAATAACTATAATACAAAATACATGTATAAAAGAGTCTTTGATACACACATCCAACCAGTCTTGCTATATAATAGTTATAGATAATGCAAAATTGTGATACACGTGTTTTTTTTTATAGTCCGATGATAAATTGCAATTTATAGCAAAGTATTTCATTTTTAACTGATAAATAAGTGTAGAAAGAAGTCTAGTTTTGTTTTTGGGTCAAGGTTTGGGTTTGGTTAGAAATTAGGTCAGGTTAGGGTTGAGGTTTGAACTACTATGCTTTTTGGGGTTTTCCCTTTCCTGTAGTGCAGGGGTGTCGAACTCAATTTCATCGCGGGCCACATCAGCATTATGGTTGCACTCTAAAGGGCCGGTTGTAACTTTAAGACTATGTAAAAAAATACATATATAAATATATCATATCAAATAATGTTTTATATTACATTATTGCCTCTGCATTGGATTATTATCGGATAGGGTAATAATAACTTCATAATTAACTACGACTGAAAGCAGAAGTTTAGGGCAAATAATTGCAAGTCTCTTCAGTGAGAATGTAACAAAAGTGACATTTTGAAAAAAAAGTAACATTTAAGAAGTCAAGTCAAATTCTGAGAAAAAAGGCATATTTTGAACAAATCAAATCAAATTCTGCAAAAAAAGGCAAATTTGAGATGCATTGTGCTCCATGTATGGGCAACGTGCCTCTGTAAATCGGCATGTAACCGTATAATAAACATATTATATTCTTTGCAAGCTCTTGTGGGCCACATAAAATGAAGTCGCGGGCCGGATTTGGCCCCCGGGCCTTGAGTTTGACACCCCTGCTGTAGTGTGTTATAAAGAAATGTTGTTCATGTCTACGTTACATTTGTGTTTCCATTGGCTAGCGCTCCAACACATTTGACTTGACAGGCTTAGAGCAGGGGTTCCCAACCTTTTTTCCCAAGAGCCCCCCCAAATGACTCCTGTTGGAAGTTGCGCCCCCGACACACACACACAAGGGGGGGGGGGGAGGGGGGCGCAACAGCGGTAATTAAAGTTTAAAAGTCTAAAAAATGCTACAACTACTGTCACAAACTGGATGAATGTGAAGTATTTTGCTAAAGGAGGATGAAAGCGTAATGAAGGCGCACTATTGGAGTGACGTTGATGGTTATTGGACTCAGGATTAATTCATTTGGATTCCCGCTGTATGAAGAAATTAAAGGACGGCGCAAGTGGAAACAATTCACAAAGGGATCAAACTGTTTAAAACACATGCTCAAAGTAAGCCGGATTATAGCGATGTGTTTATGTGGATTCAAAAGTCGTAAATAATCTACAAAATGGAGGAGACCGATCTGATGGGAGCAACTGTGACAAATAATCTGAAACCGGCATGGACAATGACTATGTTTTAAAAATGCGCTTATCCAGAAAAGCCTGGTTTGGACACTTTACGGGCAGAAGAAACATTTCTATTAAAAAAAGAATTATACATTTCTGTCTTTTTATGCCTATAATAGCTACTAACTTGAATTTGTATTCAAATGAATTAATCAATTATTTTTTATATTTTATTGTAATGTAGAGACAAGGCTTTTAGTGACAATCATGTATTGCGTTACAATTATATGTACAAAAACAAAACAAAACAAAAAGTCTAAATATGATATTTGGCCTCAAATCATCTGAGGCCTGGCGCCCCCCCCTGCGATCTTTGGCGCCCCCCCAAGGGGGGCACGCCCCCCAGGTTGGGAACCACTGGCTTAGAGGTTGACTAATCACAACAAATATTCTGGACAACAAGCACTTCTGCAAACAGTGTCAAGTATGGAATTCCAGTTCCTTAAAATAAAAACATGGTGCTGCAGGCATAGGGTTGAACATGAGGTTGTGGTTAGTGTTACGTCACTCTGTGGCTCTGATCATCTGCTTTTGGTCACCTGATATAATAGGACTGTAGGGAGAATGTGACCAGATCATGTCTCTGTGACTATGTTTGGCCATAAGGACAATGTGACTGCACTGGGTATCAAAACTCAGGACTTTTTGGAAATGTGTCAACAGTAATCAGCTAATAAAACTCATGACTGCAACTCATTTAATGATTTTGTTGTGTCAACGTTTTAACCAAATACTCATATAAATATATTTTGATTACGCTATAGCAAGAGAACAGAAGAAAAAAATCAGTTAAAATTAAACCTAAACCCACATGGTCATCTAGGTGGTTTAACCACATAAAGCAGAAGTAGAAACAACCATCTTAGCTAATGACTCTGAAAGATTTTGTATTATTTGCTGTATTTAAAATTATTTTATTCACTCATATATACATGATATGTGGGGGGTATAATCAAAACTGTTTTGTATCCAGCCTGAAAACTTTAAATGCCTAACCGTTCCTGTAGTTCGTCTCTCTTATGTGTTCAGAAATATATTTAAAATATCTCAATTAGCCAATTAAAAGAAAGTAATCTACAAATAAAAATTACAAAGGAAGGGACAAATGGGCCTAAAGTAATTGAAAATGTATAATAAATATATAGTTTGGATCCAGGAGGAAAAAAATATGAATGAGACAAAACATAAAAATGACAATTAAAATATAATCAATGAGTCAGATGACCAAAATAATTCCAGCACACACCATGATACTGAAAACAGTTTTATTAACAAATTACATTTAAAAACATGAAAGAGCGAACTACACGTTCAGAAGGGTTGTCTATAAGCTCATTTAATATTTACAAACAAGTCTGTCCAAGTATAGCATTTACAAGTGTATTATACAGTGGAAGTACTATATTGTTTCAACCAGGGATCAAACTTAACCTTTTCCCTACTTACATTTTATCGAAATGAATGATGACCTCCCAAGTATAAAATGACACACACTCCCAAATAAAAAAAGGCACTACATCCGTCACTGTGTTTGACAAAGTGATTGCGCAATCTTTAGTGTTTTCTCTCGCAATTCCAGATTGACCAATTAGGTTCAATCGCAGATGTACAGTATGTTTCTCTAGACTCTGGGTCACCGTCCATCCTGCTATTATTTCCTCTCCCAGGTAAACAATTAAGTTGGAGCCTTGGTTTCGACACTTGTATTTCATACAATCATTAATGATGAAATGCACACCTTTACAACCCCTTCTAATTATTCAGTTAATTTCTTCCAAATAATAACACATGATGTATACTTAAACAGAAAATAAAGATTTAAAAATGGAATGTAACAAATAAAGTCCACATCATTAAGTATTATTTGGTTCCCGGAAACTGAAATTTGATGGTAGACATGGAGCTGCTGCTTTCAGGGGAAGCTGGCGAGCAAGCTGAGAACACATTGAGAGCAGGGGATGTGGGGGACATGGAGTTGGAGCTCACTGTCTGTGGCGCTGACCGGACCCCCCACTGGCATCCTGAATCGTACATGAGCCTCACCACGTCATTACGGAAGCGCACGCCTACCAGAGCGTACAGGATAGGGTTAAGGCAACATCGGGAGTACGCCAGAGTGCAGGTTATGTACTCCAGCAGCAGAGCGCAGAGCGGCCCCGCCATTTTACGCGACAGCACCACAGTGTACGGCAGCTGGAACACCAGAAACACCACCACCAGCGCCACCATCAGCTTCAGGGTGCGCTGCCGACGCCACTGCTTCCCCCGCCGATTTTTGTTCCCTTCCCACAGCACTTGAGCTATCAAAGAGTAGCATGTCACCATAATGAAGAAGGACAGGCAGAAGACAGCAATGATGGCTCCGTTGGTTGACATCTTGACTGCTCCACGCTTTAGCATGCCGCAGTATGCTTTATCCCAAGACACTAACACTCCAGAGTAGAGGATTTCAGGCAAACTCAGGAGCATAGCAACAAACCACACAGCAACAGCGGCAACTTTCCCGCCTGTAACAATGCGACTGCGCAGCCGGTGCATCTGTTGGGCACGTGCCACCACAATGTAGCGGTCAACGCTAATGCAGGCTAGCAGGAGTAGCCCGCTGTATGTGTTGATAGCGTAGCATGCACGCAGAACCTTGCAAAGGCCATTAGGGAAGATCCAGCCCTGGTGTGTATCGACAGCCTGTAATGGGAGCGTGAGGAGCAGGAGAAGGTCGGCCAGCGCCAGGTGGAACAGGAAGACGTCGGTCATGGAGCGAAGACGGAAACGGCGGGAAAAAGCAAAGGTGGCTATGACCAGACAGTTACCCGCCACGCCCAACGGGAAAATCAGGCAGAAGATGCAGGTCTGGAACATTTTGATGGTGAACTCTTGATCTTCAGCCTCACAAAGGCCCGTATCATTCTCGTTGAAGTATGTGGAGTTACTAATATTCCACAATGAGTAGTTTGAAAAGTCATAGTAAGTTTCTTGGTAATCATTGTAGTCATAATGGTCTTCATCATGGCGGATTTCCATTGCTGGTGGGGAAAAAATAAGAAAGGTTTGAAAGAAGAACTCTCTTAAAGAAGAACAGTGATACTATTGAAAAAAACATTTTAAGATCATACGTTTAGAACTGACTTAAGCTTGGAATATTCTTTTGTGAACATTTTAGCTTTGGTGATCCTCTGACTTTTCCTCTTTTTAAAAATATATATTTTTTAAATTAACGAAAAAGTATTTGTTGAATTACCATGAAACTGGTCTGAGACATGTTACCCAATGAATGGTCATATTGTCTTTGTGTCCACACATATAAACCGAATGTAAGGGTTGATGGGGCCAATGTCTAGGAGTTTTAACACTTCTTACCATGTCATTAAGACTTCTGCAGCACGGCTGCTATGATTATCTTTTATTATGAGTCAGTCTGGGCTTCTACAAAATGTCATAGTGAAACCAAATCGTGTGGACTTATCATTGTTTGAAAAAAAAATGGGGCTTCTTATAAACATTCACCTGGTTTGATTTTAAGCAGAAAAATGTACTTCATGTCGCTATATCAGGACATACTGTAGCAACTCCTCCTCAATCGGATTGAAAGTTTAGAGACCTGCCGCTCTGTTTCTCAGTTTCACTTAGCTTCTGTGATATTTGAGTCATTTTGCACTGGGTTGCGTTCCACTGGCACCAGGTCGTTGGCACAGGGGAAGTCGTGGGTAGCGCGAGCCTCTACATATCAGTCAGTGTCGCGTGCCAACAGCCTTTATAGGCAGTTTCCATAATCACCTTTTGTCATTTCATCTTCCACTGTACAACTCGGTTATGTCTGCAAAACTATGTGCATATTACATCTTTCTCTTTCTCTTGTATTCTTTAATCTCTATTTGATGGTGGATATAGGCATGATGGTATTTCCCTTGAAGGTAAGAGGAACAACAATACGCTGATAAGGTAATTTGCCAAGTAAAACATCTTCAGCAAACTGCAGTCTATAAGATTATATTACAATGGTTCTAATCATACTTTAAATCTAGGATGCCAAAAATGTTTATTATAACATTATTTGTAGCTCTATCAAATAACCGCATCTCTCACTGTATTCTAATGTCAATTATTATGCCGATGATATGTTCTGGGCCGTCAATTCAACTCCTATTGAGGCTTAAAGTCTCTTCACTCTTTCCTCAATCATATGTGCGTCCTAAATGCAGAAAGAAAAAACGAATTATTGTATTCCAAACATCTAACTTTATCTTTGGTTATAACGGAAATGTATACTGAATGTAATGAATGTCGAGGTTATGTGGATTATCTGTAAACAGGCTTCCGAAATTCAGCATTAAATCTACCCTAATAGTGTTAGAGTTATAATACACTCCACTGTTATTTCTTTACTTGATTATGGAACATTGTGTAAAAGCTTGAGTGGAGATGGGAGAGTGTGAACGTGTGAAAGTACACAAAGTCTATAATTGTTGTTTTTATAATCCATGCCAAATTTCACAAACGTTTCTCTCTTTCGAATTATTGGAGGACCATCATATTTAAAGGGAAACACATTGCATGATATTTGTGTAAAAAAGCTTTATCATAACAGTTTCAAAAGTGCCTCCTTTTTCTCATTGAAACGTTTCAATTTCAAAACATTTTCGAAAGATTATTGACCATAGAAATTTGTTCTGTGCGTGCAAAAAATGGCAGGACTGCGCTGATGCATTACGCACAGTTTAAATTGAACTAACGTTGTTAAGGCTAATTACCAGATGTCTATAACCCTTGTAATAGTCTAATAACTCAATTACGTTTAAATAAATCACATTCTATTCTATTCCCAAAGCAGTTGACATCTCAAGTAATACATGGTAATACACATTTTGTTTTATTATAATATTCTCTAAGATCCAGTATACATATATTTTTCTTTTATTCGTGATGACTTTTAAAGTTGGAAATCTGAATTTGTTTTTTTATGCTCCAAGGTTTTACATTTTTCAAGAAGTTTGTTTGCAGATATTAATTATTCTAAATGTAACACATTCTACACATTCTACAAATTTGCCATCAGTTGTCATTTTCACACTATCAACTTTATTTTAAATATTATAGCCAGTCCTGCATCCTTTCTCACTGTATCTGTATTAATAAGAGACAATGAAATAACAACTCCTTTGCAGTCACGTTGAAAGTGAACTCATATCTGGCAACCAGTTGCACAGTTTGAGTGGGAAGCAGTTATATATATTTCAGTCATTGTTCACATGGTGTCAGCGAGGCTGTTGGCATGAGGGAAGCCGTGAGGAGCTTTAAGATCTGCACACATGACACATGCCAATAGTCAGTTTCTCTTCTTCTTTCACTGAAGCAGCTGGGTGAATAATAATATTATTTATTTGTTCCTTGTTACCGGCATGAGTCTTGTCACGAGGGAATGACCTTGCAGTAAATCTCTTTAACAGTAGCTGCCTTAGAATATAATTTAAAAAAGATAATCATTTTGACAATTCTTCATTTATTTGTTCATGTATACAGATTCTTATATGAATTTAACAGAATATGAGCGATTTATGTAGGCTCTAATTCGTGATTCACCATAATTGCAACAGTTTTTCTAAAATGATCTGCGGTCCCCAATAACTCATTTTAAATAGTGAAGTTTTAAATCAATCAAATAAAATGTGTATTAATTCAAAATGGGTACATGTAATCTAGTAATGTAGTCATGTTAATTAAATGTATACATTTAAAAATAGTAATTTTTTGGTATTCTTAAAAATATTTAGCCGAAGTGAAACAGTCAATCAGTTATTTGAAAAGTCCCCAGAATTTCTTAGTGACCTTACCTGTAATGTTTGAGTAGTTCAGCATGTCCAGATTCCTCCTCCTGTGTCTTAGGTAGAGATACAGAGCCTGCCACTCTTAAAAACAAGCCAGCAGGTTTAACCCTAACCCTACCCAGCCAATGAAACCAGCTTTGTGTTTTGCTGACCTTGTCATACCCTCTTTGGTTGGTTGTTTGTGTCACAAGAATTCACAGAAGGATGTGATGATGCACGTGTGGCACTGCCATATCTCTGAGACTGACTCTGTAGGATACATATGATCTCTCATTTGGAAAATATCTGATTAAGACAAGTGTTATTGGCATTCTGATTTGAACAATGTTACTTCTAAGTCAACAGATCAATGCAACCATACTGCATGTATCCAACACTGCAACTGCACATAGATATTTGTCATGACAATCTGTATTAAGTAGATTTATCTTACATTTCCACAATCACCGTTTGATTTGCTCTACATTTTATGAAAAAAAATATATATGTTCCTGTACAAGGAGACACATTTCAGTTAAATGCACAAAAGGCACAAAGTTCACAGCATCAAGCTGCAGGTTCAACGGGCGACCACCATGTGAAAACATGAGGGTGTGTCTGCTGACTGGCACCACAACAAATTCACAGCTTTGCATTGACCTCTTTTTAGGGCTGTATGACTGTTTGTTGAATAATCAGGCATCTATCTATCTGATTCAGCTCTGAATAATTGGTCCTCTAACATCTTAGAGGTAGGTCCAAAAAGTTCAAAGCTGAACTTGCATTTAGTTGAGCTCTTTCTATACTAATAGTGGTGCAGTGATGAAAATATAAAAAACTGTTCACAAAGAGACGAGGGAACCCTGGAGTGCTAATAAACTAACTAATCTCCGGGTTATGGACTCATTCCTGCCCCACTCTATAGAAATCAAGACATGTTCTCCAAGGCTGACCTACAAAGAGATTACACTAGGGCAGAAATGTACCATTTATTTCCTTATTGTATATAATGTGAAATTCCAATCACTGCTTCAAAAAGTCCCAATGATATTCAGTATGCAAATACTGATATAAAAACAGAAACACCAAAAATACGTCTACTTTAAGGAGCAGTTACAAAAAAGAAAAATGACTTTAATGACAAAATGATAAAAATGAAAATGTAAATAGTTGCAAAGCTCACCTATTACGTGATAGGTTTCATGGTTGTCACTTTGAAAGCAACTAAGCGGTGTACTGGTAGCCATTCAGTCACAGGGCTAACACATACTGATAACCACAGGATATTTAAGATTTTTAACCAAACCGTAATTGCTTTGGACTGTAAGAGATAATTCAAATCAGAACCAGAACCTTGTAGCTTTGAGGCGACAGTACTAATCAATGCACAGCACAAAGACGCCCTGTATTTAAAGCCACGGACAGATCTACCAAGAGTTCAGCACAATGTTGTTGCTTACTAAAAGCCATACAAATGTGAAATGAATATCCAGATTATGATTAGAATAATAAAACATATCACCAATATGGTAAATGGTTGACTATACACATCTGCCTCAAATGGAACAGATAGCATTATTAGCATGTGTTTGTGCATGTGGTGAAAGTGTTACAAAGTGTGTGATAAACCACGCTGAAAACATATAGTGAGATGGCTACAGAGGTGTTAACGTTGATGATCGTTTAACCACAATGTTTGCCTCAGTTGTTGGTGCCAGACCATGAGAAAAAGGTACAATTGTTCGATAAATGGTTTGTGCCCGTGAGAACTGTTTGACATGGTTACCGCTTGGCCCAGGTGTTGACTGTTCTTGATCAACAGTGTGGTTTTGTATATGTGGTTATTGTATAGTGTGAAACTGGTGACCCAATGTTCAACCTGTAAACACAACAACCAGGTTGAACAGTGATTGGCTCCTCGGCAGGATGGCTGTTTCTTTCTTAAATGGTTCCCATCAAGCTTTAACATTACTCAGAACTACTTTCTTTTTTTGAATGTATTCAAAAAACTTATTTTCATTAGGTTTCAGACAACTATTTGGTCTCATAATGCATACTTTGTTAAGGAATTTCTGAGTTGAATATAATAACATTTTTCACTGTTCAACACAAAAATGTCATCAATGGATTGATATGCCATTCATCAGGACATTATTTGCACAATTAAAAGCTATTAGATTGGCAGTTATGTCAGTAGGTCACTAATAAAATGCTTATTGATCTTAAATCATACATGTTATTCCGTTTTTTTTAAGTTTTCCTTGATGAGAAAAAACGGTTTACTTATTGCCATCAAAAAAATCATAAATGCCAGTCATCAGTGCAAAATCTAAGTAGATTCAATACAATATCACATAGGAGAAAAACTGCAAATACTCCCATATTTGAGGCAGAGAGATTAGATTTTATCTCAATTTTGCTTGAAGGATAACAAAAAAATGTATTGGATAATTAAAATAAGTGACCATAATGTTTCCTTATAACTCATGAGGTCAGTTTTGATTAACCTATACAGAGCAACATGTAAAATACAGAATATGTTTCGGTAACAGTTATTTCATTTTGACCTGCTCATCAATTACAAAACTCACTTTCAGATGGAGGTTTTCCATTTGTACACAGAGTGATCCAGATTTGGTGAAGCTTTTGGATACTTATATATTCAAAAGCAAACTGAAACCTTTCATTTTCTCATGCTTATTGATAACATACTGCAATGTTTGTCTGTAGCTGTTTTCATCGTTTTTCTAATGCTTTTGTTGCCATAGCATTAACTTATATTTTATTCATGATATATTTTCTTTGCATAATATTGCTTTTTGCTTTTTGCATTGATGAATTAGGCTGTACTCTCAGTGACTACTCATTAAATACACATGCACAGTCCAATACTACTGTTTATGCACAGTCTATTTTTATGATGCCTATAATGTTTAGGTTTTTTGGAAATGTCCTAGGGTTAGGGTTAATTAAATAAGCACGGAGGTCAGAGTTACAGGTGGTGTTGCACTGGACTGCAATATATATTTAGAGGTGTTACATATATATACAAATATGAATGGTAGTATTCATGGCAGAGTATTATTGTTATGGTCATACTTTAATTTTCCAAAGCAGCAATCCCAATTTTCAATTGCAAAATGTGCGGTGCATATTATATAAGACCATCATTCAGAACTACTTCTAATTAGCCTGTTAGTTTGTTTCTCTTGTTTATTTACCACTGTAAAACACACAAGTAAATCTATCATTGTTATTTAAATATAAATAAGAATTTGAGGCTCAATTTATATTTAAAAAATGGATAGAAAAAAGTTTATACAATAAAATATGCCTTGGTTATTAATAAAATAAAAAAACATTGCTTAGGTTGTTGGACAGTACAGATTCCAGGTCTGCTTACAAAGAAAGATCATTTTGACTAGTAATTAATTATTCAGCGCAGCAATTTTTTTTAAATGAATATGAAATTGTTCATTTTATTTCTGCAATTTGCTTTACAGCACTGCACTTATTAGGTGGGGTAATTGAAATACAGAAGAGTATCCATTATTAATAGAAAGCAACTTACTTTAAGCCTCCTACTGTCTGTCTGTGTGATTCTAAAACAAGAGCCGCTGAAGGTGTGAAGAGAGAGCAAGGGGGAATGGTGAGAAATAAAACGAGTTTCAGAGCAAGACGCGTGGGTGACCACATTATTTAGAACAAAATGAAAAAATGCAAAGAGAAGCAGCTCACTTTCACCACTGGAGGGCGATTTGGAACCAGCTGTAGTGATTATTGCAGAATAGCACAACTCAAACAAGGACTGTGCAACCATATAAAGCCATTTATCACTGAATATTAATTTACAACTCAAAAAGTGTTTAAGTGGCTTTATTTCAATTGTACACATATAGGCTATATGTTATGCAGCGACACTGAGATGGTCACATTGCTGGCAGTGGATTTGTCTCTGAGTGTTACTAATATCTGTATTCTTCAAAGTCTGAGTAATTTGTAAGATATCATTTGAACTGTGATGATACGTTTTCAGAACATTGCTTTTTTAAACCCTACTTAAAGAAATAAAACACTTGTTCCATTTAACAGAAGGAGAAAGTCTCCAATGTATGCCGTTCAAACGTAATATAAATGTACGTGAATAAAAAAAAAATAAGTAAACTTGGGATTCAAAATCAAGCCAACAATTTGAAAAATACCTCAAAAATATATTACATTTCAAAACATATTTAGGGGGTTTTCTCTTATTAAATGTCATATTTTACATTTCAGTCAGAACGTCCTTCTTATAACATTTTTCAAGTCTTACCATATTTTTATTTTCTCAGTATGACACAGGTATTTGCAGGGGAAGAACGGGTAGTGGTTTTATTTGATGTTGAACAAGTAACAGGAAGTTTGATAAGTGTTAAGATGTGTTCACCCACAGGTGTGTTATGAGTCATTCTGTCTGCTGCAGTCTCTCTAGTCCAGAGAAGAGGCGCATTCACACCGCAGTACTTTTCCCACAAAGGTTCATGAGAACTTAGTTCATGAGAACTCTTTAGTTCTCATGAACTAAGTACAGATCGCGTTCACACCGGAATAAGTTCCTGGGGAAGGATTAGGCAAATGAAGCCGCTGACGTCACTTCTTCTTCGTCTGCTTTGGGTTTACTGGCAGGCCGCAAACAACTTCACGGCGTATACTGCCACCCGAAGTCCCCGGCCGGAAGTCCCCGGAGTTGGGGACTGGCTTCAGTAGAAGCTGCTGGGACTCCCAGCAGCTTCTACTGAAGCCTTCCGAGTAAATCGCCAGAACACCGACACCTCCTCATCTTCACCGCTCCCATGTTTTATTTTGTGTTGCCATAAGTTAGTCTCTCTGTGTTTGTGCGCTGGGCTAATGCTAATGCTAATAATGCTAATGCGAGGATAATAAAATGGCGGCTTCACAAAACTTTTTGGGAGTTTTACGGGGCGTGGTTTGCATTCCGCCCAGCCAATCAGACATAGGAACCTTTTTCTCCCACGAAAGTACCTGGGCTGCGTTTCACTTCGGTTAAATGGATTCCTTGCGTCCCTCATTTGCGTCGTTTCCCTGCGACTAGTCCCTCCCACCAGGGAAGCATGGAGAGATGCAAGGAAACCACGAGAAACAGGGAAATGAGTTTTAAGAGCAATGGGACATCCTTTCCTCCGGAGCGTCACGTGAAGCGACGTCCATTTGTGATGACTCCGCACAGCTGATCGTCTGACAGCAGCCAGCTCTGTCCCTGTTATTTTCACAAAAAGACATAAACATTTGTATCATCTGTTAAAATAAAATAAGAACTCATTCTCAAAAAAGATAAACGCCATTCTTAAAATGTATAAACGAACAGTTAGATTAATATTAATTAGAGTGCACAATAGAAATAAAATAATTGAGAGAAGAAAAAGAGATATGTTATCTATCAAAACCCAGTTAGATTAACATTCATTGGATTGCACACTTTGTTTGTTTGTGTGGATATGTAGCAAATTAACATTTTAAATAGTACTTAATGACTGACTGAATGGAAATGACAATAAATGAAAATATAAAACGAAAAAAGCGATCATGAAAATGTTTCCAATAAATGAAGAAAATGATTTTTGACCACTTTGTTGTTCAGATATATCACATATTTGTAACTGAATGATGCATTCATTGAAACAAAACACAGTATAAACTGAGGAGTGACTCCCGTGAGTTCCAAGTGTTTTCTTCACTCCGCTGTTAAACTGCTCTCATGTCAAGAAGCATCAGATCAGTGCATGCACTGCATCGTCCAATCAGTGAGCGATACACAGTAAGGGGGCGGGGCGAGTGTCTGAGGATTTCATCGGAGGATGGTCTGGTGGTTCCTCGATTATCGCTCCTCCATTATCACTCCTCGATCCTCGATCCTCGGTCCTCCGGCAAAAATAAGGCCACTGGGACGGTACTCAAGATGGCGCAGACAAATCAACTTCCGGTGAGACCGAGACCGAGGAGCGAGGAAATGAAAAATAAGAGAAGTGAAACGCAGCCCTGCTCTCTAGCAGGGTTATGGCTAGAAATGGCTCTTGTGTAAAACTCTCGCGAGAGTTTGCAAGTCACGTGGCTGAATGTTTACGTTTGGCAGGCAGCCTTTCAGTTACGATCGTTAACATCAGTGGGCCACAGCAAATGATGGTGAGAAGCTAAACTATCTATTAATTATGTCAATTACAGGGAGTGTGATTGTTGAAATAGGGTGTTAGCGGTCTTGCTGTTCAAAGAAGAATGACAACACCAGTGGCGTCGCCTGGCCTGGGCATCCGGGGCTTTAGCCCCGAATGTTTTTTCTGTAGCCCCGGACAATTCTCCCTCAATAATATAATACATTAACCGTGCTTTACATGAACCTCATCATGACACAAGAGAGGACGGCAGCACTGTAATTTCCCGTGTTCAGTGAATGCAACAGAGGCATGACACCAGACCAATCAGAGAGTTGCATGGAAATAAACGTGTGCTTGTGTCATTCAAGCTCGGCTCTGTGTGTGTTTGTGGCAATAGCGCATTTAGTGTGATAGAGAGGGAGAGAGGGGGAGGGATGGAGGGAGAGACCTGTGTCAGCATGGACCGTGTTGTTAGCATCTGGTTAGCTAGCTGCACTAACGGACATAAGGAGCTGTTTGTTCCACAACAAGCTGGAGGAGAGTCCTCTCCTCTCAGACTGAGAGACTCAGGTGAGCTAAAGGACTCTCTGAGTGTTTAGATAGTTAACTTTAGTCTAAGTTATCTCAGTGGGTCTCAAACGGTTTGGTCACAAATTATTAAAAAGATTATTTCCGTGGCACACCTTCATATGATCATTATAGTTATTAAAAAAAAGAGAATAAAGGAAAAACAGTTATGAAATACTATATGGCAGTAAAACAAGAATAGAGTTTAAAAGGGGAGTGATTAGTAAAATATCCATAAAGAAAAAGTACATCTGTTTACAGTTCTGCTTCATATGGGTGTTGAGAGAGGTATCCATAGATCTCTTCATTTTGCTCTCAAAGTGCACCAGATTGATGCATTTAACTTCAATATTTAAAAAAAAATCTTCCCGGGGGAGCATCCCCCCGGACCCCCCTAGAAGAGGTGAGCCCCCCACTCATAAAAAATACCACTTTACCCCTGCCTATATGTCGTGAGCTGATTATCGAGCCTTCATTGTAACAGTCGCGGGTGTACTGTGTGTGCGCGTGTGGGGAGTGTTGCAGTAAAAAACGCCACTGTAGTGCCGCCGCCACTGTGGGCTAAGCCCCGAATGTTTTCAGGTCCAGGCGACACCCCTGGACAACACTGTAGATCACCAACACTATGGTTTATTTTTTATTCACAGGCAAGTCAACGTTGTCGCAGTAAAAGTCCCAAGATAGCTCTGCCTCCTGGTGCAATAAAATGTTCCCTTTCAGTGTTTTACTATTATGTCTGATTTTTCTCTATTAATATTGCTGCTGCATTAATGTGTATGTTGCATGTTACTGCTGTAGATGTGTTTCCGAGCCGCTCCGATTACAACGAGAGTTACAACGAGAACGTGACGTCATATTTACACAAGATGGATCCTTTCTAGCCATAACCCTCTAGCAGGGACGGAAAAGGGGGTAAAAAAGGTTCTCAACTAATTTTAGTTCCGGCTCTTTTTGGTGTGAACGCGACATTTCGTAACTATATCGGAACTAAAGTGGGAAAAGTACTGCGGTGTGAACGCGGCTAAGGAACTGATACTTTGGTGAATGGATTTATTCAGAGAGCAGGGCTCAACAATAAGGAATGCCAGGTTAAGCTGGAACCAAGTGGTTAAAAAATAATAATATTACATGTAAATGGACTCATTGAGCACCTTATCCTGTGTTTACAACTTCTCAAGTGCTTAATTGTTGGCCATGCCATTGGGAGCAATCGGGGTTACATCATATGGCCCAAGGATACATCGACATGTGGACTGCAGGGGCCACAAACTTCTGATTGAAAAACGACCATACTACAGCCAGTAGCCCCAAGATATTGACGCTCTGATTGATTGGCTGCCAATCATTAACGGCAAAATCGGAATGAGAACAGCTAGCTGTTAGCTGTTAGCAACCAGTGGGCAGCACAGTGTAGCTTGGCTAAATAAAGAAGCTTAAAGCATAATGCATTCAAGCTCTGTTTGGTAAAAAGTACGAATAATGAGTATGGGGTGAAGGTCAATAATAACAATTATTATCTGCTAACTTGGCAAAAAGCAAGACGGGATGGGAGTGAGTCTAAATAAGACAGTTTTTCTGGTGGCATGAGCCTTTTTGAGGTAAAAAAAGTAGGTAAACATTTACTTGGGACAATGAAAGCATTAACATTGATACAGACTATAAAAAGCATACTGTATTCCATGAAAATGTCCCATATAGAAGCATGTTTGTCCTAAAAACACATAGATATATAAAAATGCAAAACTGATAAGCAAGTTAATGGAAAAACGATGTAAATATGCAACACAAATTCTGCTTACATTTATAAAATCTGTAAAAACAGCAGTCAGGTGTCATGATGTTATTCTTTGGTTGATCAACATCCTTGACTTGCTTTTCTGACTTCCAAAAATGTCCCTAAATGTCTTTCAACATGGGTGGCAAAGCTCCAAGGTTGCGAGCTGAGGTAAAGACAGAAGCCATGACTAAAAGCTCTGACTTCCTGCTCATTAAAAACCACAAAACACAGGAAGTTGTTTTAGACTTGTAGTAAGTGTGTTAAAGGCAAATGCATACTTCTGTGTTTAGATTTATCACATTTTCTTCAAAATAAAAGAAACCAACATGGTTTAAATACAGAAAACGTGCTGGTATTTTGTGTCTGTATTATTATTGCTGCACTTTGTCCTCATTCAAACAGCTTTCTATGAGCCCACTGAGGTATTGCTATTGTCGCAGCAGCTTCCTGATTCCAGGCATGTTGCTACCCAGGCCGCCTTCCCTGCTGCTAAATGCAGGAGGAAATCCCTTAAGAGTGTTTTCACTAACTATCTGCACAAGAGCAGGAAACAGGGACGTGCTGCCTCCTTTTACCCACAATACCACCAACAGCAGGTCAGCCCCACACCAGTTATATCACTGTATTATCATGAGTTAATGGCCAACAGGAGTTTGTGAGCTCATACCAACACATATTTACTTAACTGATAAATATGGGCTTGCAGTTTGTCTTATGTCATTCAAGTCAACTTAACCTTATACAACTATTTGGACAAATCACAGACTTCAAATAAATGCCTCTTTGAATTTCTCTTCCCTGACTGTGTGTATTCCTCCTAAAGACCGTTCTGATATCATTTTAGTTGCGTTTAAAGCTCAGTGTGTTCCTTAAAGAACTGTTCTATTGATTATAATATGTTTTAAAAAAATGTTGGCCAACAATAGAGCACTGTGACACAGGAACATATCCGTTTTATACAGATAATACTTGGCAGGAATAACTAATTGTTGGGTAGGGACTGCACCCAGGATTTGCTGACAATAAGAAAGATTAAGTCATCTTTCCCCCTTGCTTAAGAGACAGATATTTCCAACAGGAGGAGACCAGAACAGAGCAGAAAGTACCGGTTATATACAGTGTTTCCATTAGCCAGTATTTACCAGACAAATAAAAGTAAATCTTTAAGGCTGCGCTCAGAGTAAAAAGAACAAAAGGTTTCAGTTACTCCCTGCGCAAAGACAGAACCTACATCCCCACAAAGAAAGATGGAGGATGAGTTAACGACAGGAACTCACTGTGGCCTAACGTCAATACTAGTTAGTTTGGTGAAAGGTTGTACTATATCGAACTGGCGGTACTTTATGAATATTACCTGTCTATCGTCTCTCCTACATGGTCACACTGATGACCGGACGTTTACTCACTTTCCTGCTGTGCTAATTCTGGCTGGAGAGAGTTTATTAACAGCGGTTGCATATCCTTTAAAAACGAGCCATTACCGTGCGCGTCATAGGTGCCCTTCGGTTATGAAGGCTTTAACATTTGTCAAAGATCATTTAGATAAATTAGAAATCTACATTATTATGTAATTCTTTAAAAAACCTTTTTTATCAATTGTTTTCAAGGTCAATAATAAACACAGATCATATTTAGCCAGAATATTTCCCATCAGTCGGTTCAATTGAGATCTTACCGTACATATATTACAGTATATATATATATATATATATATTGGAAACAACTCAAATTGAACACGAATGTGTCTGCTGGATGTATAAATAGTCAACTTGTTGCTAAAATGTTAGCCAACAACAGAAATACATATTATGTCATGTTTTTCCTACTTGTGCTGCCCTCAAGTGGCAACAAAAAAAATTAATGCATGTTTAATTGATAGTATTTCCTGAGCCGATAAATAATATCTGTGAATAATTTGATACTCTAGTAATCTATCAGTAGTATAACTCTATAAAATGTATCTAAAAACATATCTTATTTATGATGTGTAAAGACTCATACAGTAGCAGTCTGAGCTTTGGAAATATTATATTGACTTAAAATTAAGGTGCTGGCATTATTTGGCAGCTGTCAGTAAAAGTAAATCTGCGATGCTGTGAAAAAATGATAAGTCCTAAAATGAAAAAAAGTAAAAGTTATAAGTAATACCAGATATTATGTAAGCGCAGTCAGTTTGTATTGATTCCTCCTCTTACCCCTCCACAGGATACCTTAAATTCATGATGAGGACATTATCTCCCTTTCATCACACTTCTTTCTCTGCTATCATTCTATCTGTTCATCAGGGGAGAATAAATAAACCCACCCATGCACATGCACAACAAACCCAGACAGCAGTGCTAAGATAAAGAGGGATGGGCTTCCTCAACCCACTCAGCTCTCAGACCTCGAGCTTCAGTAATGGCAGCTCAGGTCACCGACTGACCCTGAAGTCACTGCTGATCCCCTGACCGCTGCACCATGATCCTGTACCTGCTTATTCCTGTTCTTATCCTCAGTACGTATACAACTTTTATTTTACTCAATGGTTTAAGTTTGATGATGTTTTATTTCTTAGTATTTCCTGTTTTATCGGGTTTCCAAATGTCCATTGTTTTCCCCGTGTGTGGGATAGATAAAGGAAGAAGGTGGTGCGGTGGGGGGTTAGTTTTGGCGAAGAAAAGGCTGGTACGAGTGCTTTTTTTAAATGGGTTGGAATTGTTTGTGTGATGTTAAATTGCTTCATTTAATCCGTTTCTACAGATAATGTGGAATCACAAACAGCCAACATGACAGTGGAAGAGTTGAGCAGAGATTGGGGGAACCAAACATTCATTGAGTTAAAAACCAACAACAGTAAGGCTGACCTTTTGTTTTCATTTTCTGTGCATGAGCAGAGCTGCAATTACTGACCTTCTTCATTTTCAAATACCCGAGTGCCGATTTTTGTCAATTGGTATGTAAGATGTCAGATAGTTTAATATTTCCATTACATCAGATTTCTCATTATGTTTGAACAAAAATCCGAAAGCTTAAAATATTCTTTATTAAAGACTGAGAAAAACCATCACATTTTTACTTCTGAAACCATCACAGAAGCTAAAACTAGTGAAATGTACGCAATTTGTGTCAAATGTAGGTTCAATGATTCATCAATTATAAAAATTGCAAGTACTTGTCTGACAATCAATAACTAAGTGTTATGTTGAAACCATTTCCAAAACGGAGTTAAATATCGCACAAAGAAAAGCAGGAAGTCCTGATATTTGCAAAAGCCAATAGAACAAAACTGATTGGTTGATCACGTTTCCCTCTAATTGTATGATTAGCTCTTCATTTGTGATTCACACATGCAATTTTGCCGTGTTAATAAGATGATGTTGTCATTGTGTGGATTGGATATCATTCATTCACCAAATATGAAGCATATTGCTCAAATAAAAACAATACTTTTTGCCAGCAGGTACAATGGAAACAGGCAACTCGACATACAGAGAAGAGAAGACTCTGATTGGGGATGAACTGGAACACAACCAAACATCTGGTATCACAGAGGATAATGGTGAGTTTTTCTACTCATTCCGTGCGAAGAAAGGAAACCCCTCAGTCCTTATCAGTTCCTTTAAATTCCTTACTTAATGGTGGGTTCACACCAAAGGTATGGCACCAATAGGAAGATGACATGTTTACATTTTCTGACTGGTGTGCGTTCAGAAAGGCAAAACTCAAACGATACAAAATGTTTTAATCTTTTAGGGGCTGGGTAGATAGCTAGGTAGCTTGCTTAATCCACAGTGCTTCCATTCTGCACTGGTTACTGAAGATAAAAAGCAGGCTAGTGAACAGTGGCAGCGCTTGGAGAATACGGAGCTGCTCCCCACTCTGACACTCAAACTAATCACCTGGGGCAGAGGGACCACGGAGTCAGCTATTACGGAATCAATTGTGGTCTGATAAAGCCTTAATTCATCATATTCAGGTTAAGCAAACACTTGAATTGGCAACTTTTTCGCCTGTCACCAAAACAGGAAAAGAAAACACCTCAACCAAATAAATTACACATAAATGGTCGCTTTGAGTTATTGGTTCAAATGGTTTTTGGCTTTATCGCAGAAACACAGCGCAATAAAAAACAGCACTAAGAGGGCTAATGCCCTCGGGTTTGTTTCAATGGGACGAAAAAAAGACTATTGTGGATGCAAGTAAATACATTTGAAAACTATGTGATCAGGAATGTATCACTTTCAGGTAGTGTACTGGTCTACTGAATAAGCTTATGACATGAAAAGTATGAAATGGGAGTCAATTCAAAGAACATGTACTGTATATTAAGCCACTTGACACAGTAAATCCACTTTCATACATCTAATTTAGCAAAACACTCCGTTTGTGCGTTATGATATAGCCTTAATTGTATTTTTCTGTTGCTTTTGGTTCATGCATGTCTCAAATATATATTTTTATTTATTGCAGAGAATTTTCAGGACCAAGAAATGCGGAACCCAGTCAGACATTGCCATGTGTCCGAGCTGGAAAAGTCGATTTACTTATGTGGGGACGATTTTCACATGAAAATGATGTCAATCAGCACAGAAGACAGATGTGAGGTTGACAATATAATCAGGTAAGGAATACCAAATATCTACAGGGTAACATTTGTTCTTGATGCCTTGACTTTTACACAAGCTCCTTTTGTTTTCTGATGAATACACACAATACCAGAAAGATCAGTACATTATTGGATTGTGAATGTTGATGTATATAAATGTGTTTATCCAGGATGCAAACGTATATTGTCTAGTGAAACTACACATTTTACCAGAATAAGAAAGATTGCCATAGGGTTTTTTTCTCTGCTAGCCTCTGGTGCTAATGTCGTGCCCTGCTTATGGGTACAAGATCACTTGATTAATGCATCTGGACATTTACTACAGCAAATATGGACTAAAAAGTCAAATATTCCAACCCAAAATAGTGGGTGGGGTGATACATAAGCATACCTCATAGCTGTACTTAATCACAATACAGTTTGTTGAGTAAAAAAAATAAAAATAAAAGGACACAGCAAGGGATAAAATAAATGACACACAGACACAGCCATACACTGTGTAAATACATACAACAATAACCTACTATCAGGACAGACATCAGGCAGAAACAAACAAAGAAAGTAGTTCACTCACGTTCGACGCCGAAGGCCATTTTTCCTTTCTCCCATGACGACAAATTGGATATTATCCATGACACAGTTGATAATTATACACCGCTACACTTATTGTTCGTTTGTTAACATAGTCCATCCTCCTGCCCTCTATCTTTCCTAGCTGACGTTAGCTATTATAAGCAACACTGTGCAACTAGCTTACTAACTCTCCAGTTGTTTCAAAAAACGTTATGCTTTTCACTTTCCCGTGTTTGTTTGTAAGAATAAAGTACGGTACTCTACTTAAGTAATGGTTAACTTCTGACTGTTGTTATTTTTTTCCATCTAACTTTTACTAGTGGGACGTGAGTGCACTACCCTTTTTGGCCACACACACACTGACGTTTAACAGCCGCTAAAAAAACAGGGAGGCGCTGTTTCACTAACTTGAGGAAATGTAATTAAAAAAATGTAAGAGATTAAAAGAGGGCTGCAGAATAATAATAATAATAATAATAATAATAATAATAATAATAATAATAATAATAATAATAATAATAATAATAATAATAATAACAATAATAATAAAACAAATTATGCTTAATATGCATTACAATTAGGACATAAATAAAAACAAACAAAAAATTACATTAAATAAATACTCCTTAACAAATGCACTTTTTTAATTGTTTTATTAAAAAGGAAATACATATTTTTAAAAATTTTAATTTTTCTTCAATATGAAGCAATTGGCTTGAGACTGAGAGCAGCAGAATAGAGAATTCCGAAATAATTGAGACTATTGTTTGTCCTACTCCTATCACAAGATTAGCTGACAGCAATATAGAACAACACCAGCCTTATCCTTTAACAACAGTGCGCCATGAACAGCAATGGGGCACTGGGAAATATCCATCATCAGGACCGGGCCCAGCACACGGCTGCAGCATGAGTTAGTGCCTCCCTCTGCAGAGTTCATGCATAAATCGGACTAATGGTCTCTTCCGTTTGCCCACCCTTTTGCACAGACTCAATCATTTCTGCTCTGTTTATGTTCAAACAGGAAATAGTTTGACAGTTTCGTTTCAAGTCGCAGATAAATGTGCCACACTTTTCGAGTGCTTCATGTTCCAACATGAGAGTTTCATTTAAAGGTAGCTGTAGGTAGTTTCTCAAAATCACTATCTTCTTATAAAATTAGACACTGTTAGACTCCAAGTGAGTATTTTACCTGAATGTGCGTATAGTCTATCCCACTTCTTATGAAATTGGATCACTTAAAAATATAATGTTAACTATTTCTCTTCATTATACTACTTTTCTTTTTGGCTTCATAAGTCTTTGATTATAATCAGTTAATTGTTTCTGTCCTTTCTTGTTTGTTTATTTAATTAAATATATGTAAATATAATAAAATAAACTGTTGCTAAAATACCAAAACCAACTCCAATTGTTGTAGTTTTACATTTCTATCACACAAAATGTATCATCTGTCATGTATTTTCGCAATTATTAAACCATTTGTTCTTTTAAACATCAGAAAACAGTAACAACTGCCTGCCACATTTCCCCAGAGCTCACAGTCACGACAATGACTTCATAAATTACTTCACTTGTGAAATAATTATTAGAACAGTAGACTAAAGAAACAATTGTTTAATCAAGGGTTGTTCATCATTAATACATTGGTTTATGTTTCTTCTTCAGACCATACAACGACCTGACGAACTGCTTGGAGTGGCTGGTAGGTTTAATGCGCTGTTATTACCCAAACCCCACCATCGAAGAGTTTTTCCTCACCATCCACACTATGTATTTCAACAACTGCTCTGTGGAGATTCCATTAGAATTAGAGGATGCACCTCAGGGCGTTGTGATCGCCCTCACTCTCATCCCTGTGAGCCTCATCCCCGTACTGGTTTATCTGGTGGTGTTCAAAAGCAAAGTCCAAGAGTAAGTCATAGATCCTCATAGTGTCTGTGCCTATTAGCTTTTATCAGAACTTATGTATGGTCCTTCTGTCTGTTGGGTATCGGTGGGTTTGTATATCAAATATTTAAATGTGGCTATTTGCTGGAATAGTGCGTCATTGTCCTTATGGTTTAAACTGTGCTCATGTCTTTTTTGTGTGCTTACATTATTGTGTTTGTTTTATTCTATTGCTAACAACCTGTCAGGGACTGCAGATGAAAATGTGCCTTTTTGGCTAAATATGGCACATTTACATGATGGACTAATATGCTAAGGTTAATTATCTTCTATAAATAAATACAAATCATGCTATGATGAGCCTCAACACAGTACATGTTATCATTTTGAGAATATGTGTATTTTGTATGATGCAATCTGGTAGGATATTATAGGTTAAGTTAGGCAGGTTTGGCCTGATTTTGACAAGCAACCAAAACTAGCTTACTGTATCATCAGATCTTTATATTTTGTGTTTATGTTAAGTGTGTAATAAATGTGTCTCTCTCAGGCAGCAGTGTCTTCGCCTTTATGTGTGTGTGTGTGTGTGTGTGTGTGTGTGTGTGTGTGTGTGTGTGTGTGTGTGTGTGTGTGTGTGTGTGTGTGTGTGTGTGTGTGTGTGTGTGTGTGTGTGTGTGTGTGTGTGTGTGTGTGTGTGTGTGTGTGTGTGTGTGTGTGTGTGTGTGTGTGTGTGTGTGTGTGTGTGTGTGTGTGTGTGTGTGTGTGTGTGTGTGTGTGTGTGTGTGTGTGTGTGTGTGTGTGTGCATACCTTTACTTTGTGAAACACTAAAGCAGAAGATTAGAATGATCATGTGATCATGTCAACTGTGTTCCCAAAATGAAAATGTGATATTCTTCACCTCCCTATTTACCATGAACTGATAATATAGGAAGATATATGTTCCTTGTCACATGATATGCTGTGCATGCAACATGTAACTCAAGACATAGACCTTGCACCATGACTCTGAAAAAAAGGGTTGTTGCTCTTTGAGGCTGTCTTCTGTACGTTTACATTGAACACAAAACACTTGCAGGATTAATTCATGCACCATAAATCCAGCCCCCAAGATGTGAAGATTGATAAAACTCTCATTGTTTGTCTCTTTAGTTTGAATCTCAAGCTAACATGGGGAAAACAACAGTCTTGCCGTATTTCGAAGATCACAAAACGTACCTATCAGCGCATCTAAAGCTCACTAATTTATATTTATGCATTATATCTTGCTTATTTAATTTGTACACAGTCCGAAATATAGGTTGTGTGTGGCAGTATCCAGTAAGTCACACCCCCCTGTCAAGAAATAGTCTGCATAAAACCAATAATGAGTAATTTCTATTATTTTGAAGGAGACACACACAAGGTGTTGATACAAAGGTGAGAATAAACTATTGTTTAAAAATGACTGTAAGCTGAATCAGATTTCACACGCTTAAGAACTGTGAATCACAGCTTTAACCACATACAGACACCCTTCTTAAATCTGTTGAAAACGACCCTACTTGCTGAACTGTATTCCATCTGAATCACCTTGAGTTTTTAACAGAGCCTACATTCTATTATTGTTTTTATTAATCTATTTTTCAAAAATACTACATTTCTGTGTATATTCTAGGATATACTGTATATTATCTCAAGAATCATTGAAGATCAAAATACATTTCACAAAATGTGTCAGCCTGATTTGGTACCGCAATCAGTTGCATTTCTTTTGCAGAAAGATTCAAGCGTTCAAGAGAAAAAAGAAAGTGCCCACATGGATAATTAAAGTGCATACACAAACAAAACACTGTTGCATCTTTGAAACTTCTAAGAAAAGTGTTTTGTATCTGCTTTGGTTCCCAGTAGTGCAGTGTGGGCTTTTCGGTGAGGGACAGCTTGAGTATCAGACTTACAGATTGTGACAGCAGTACCAGCAACTCATGAGCAACTCCTTGCTCTTAGAGGGTAGATAAACTTGATGCATGTTCTGTAATCTACTGCAAAGGCCCGGTGATGTTGATGCTTCTTGATAGGTTGTAAAAGATGCTGAAGATTAGAAGACGGAGGAAAAATTAGCACAGAGTCTCACTTACACCAGCAAGGCCTGTCCTCTGTATGCACGGGAATGAATGGTGACACACACACACACACACACACACACACACACACACACACACAGTTTCGTTCTTCACAGTCAAGCCCTCCACTTTCTAGTCGGCCTAGCAGGATTTCCAATAACACATATTTCTTCTTTTTGTTTGGTACCTTAACTAAAGATATGTTGGCCTATAATTAACACATAATCTCTCATAAAGGGTAAATGCACTGATCCTCATATAATATATTTGATGGCTCTAAGGATTTATATCATTGTTAAATTAACAGTTCTCCACAAACTCATAAACATATTTTCCTCTTTTGTTGTCTTGCTATTTATTAATGAAGATGACTTTGTGTTGGAGATATTGACCATTGAAATGTCTACCTTGTCTTAAAAATAATGAAACTAGATGGCACTTAGCTTGTGTTGCTCAAAGCGCCATAACAATACTTACAAAAACACAACAGCACATGTTTTTCCAGAAATCCTGACCTCTTTCCTTTAGATAATCCACAGAGAAAAACACCACTCTCAGTTTTGTGTAGGAACATTAATAGAGTCATTCTTGGCTGAATTCTAGCTTTGACATTATCGTGAGTAACCATGAGGTTTCTGGAAAGAGACATTGCTGTTTAGCTTTGAAATGCAAACTTTCTACTATGTATTGTTAAATAGAGAGGAGACCGGGGCTGTTAAAACATGATGGTCTGCGTTTCCTTTCTCACACATTTCAGTGGCATCGTGTTTGTTTAGAGCAGGTCTCTGCAGGGATGATTCTCCCAGCAGAGAAAGAGCATTGTCTCTCTTATCTCACACCCTCTGTTGCTAGATGACCTGCTGGCATCAGCATGTTTGGCATGTAATACAATTTCCACATTTTTGGAACGTCTTGTTTTTTTTGAAGAAATCAAATACACCCAGTGCTTGATCATTTTTTGCAAGGTAAATATCCTTCCAATGAGATTCCTCAGATATGCATACAATAAGGCCACAAGTACTAGGCACCTCAATGTTACATCCATATGTGATATTTGAACATCTCATGGGACCCATGGGGGTGTGCTTCCGGTTTCAGTCAACACTGATGTTGGTGATAAGGTCCACACCAAACAAACAGTGTCTGTACGGAGCAGGCTTACGGACATTATCATGAAACAGGAAAGTGACACACAGGATATGTTAAAAACATTCTCTTGTCTGAAACCTTTTAGGCGTTCAAAATGAAAAAGTTGTCTTTATATGACCCCACTGCATACACCAAACTATGTTGGTTTCTTGCTGTATTTGAATCACTTTGAGGGATCTGAAAAGACAAAAAAAGGTCAAATCATTCTTAACATATAAAAACTAAGATTTTAGATATGAACTGTCATTTAGGATTTCTTATCAAGTATTATGGTATGCTAAAATTAAGATTACACATCATTGCAATCAAGAGGTAAAAACCATGTGAACGAAAAAAGGCAAAAGAATATGTGAAGAGTCACTTAAAAAACTTCAAAAAGATATATTGCCACCTACTGGTTGACATTAGGTAAAATAAAATGATTTACGATGGAAATGAGTCATGTATTAACATTTTACTCTTTTAGAACTTGATTTATACATTTATCAAAACACCTCAAGGACACGCTTAGGCCTACATGTAAGAAACTATTTGTTGCTTAAAAGCCACACAATGAGACACAGTGGGGCCTTTCACTGCCCATTGTTAGGTGAGAGATAAGGTGACATCAAACAGAATGGGCCATTAATACAGTCTCTTTGCTCCTATTGGACGTAAAGCAGCAGGGGGGGGGCGAGGAGCTATAAATGTGAACTTATTAGTGATTCCTGCTACTTCAATGAGATGAGAATCAACCAGGACACATGTTATAGACATCAGACTGAGACAAGGCATCAACGAACTGAGGTGAGTCACAAGCAGCAGGATGTTTCATGTGGGAAATACATTAGTGGAGAAAGTATGTGTTTTTTGTTTTTTTAAGTATTCAGTTTAAGTATGACAATGAAAACATAATTGTTACAGTTAGCCTATAACTGCAAAAAGGTGTATATCAGAGTGCTATGCTCAGTAAAGGGTATTGAGTTTGCCAATTTAAGTAAGAGTGGCAAAATCACACTACTGTATTATAAGAAAAAGCATGGTTTGCATCATTGTATTGAAGGAGAAGATTTATTTTTGTAATCTTTTAGAGTGAATGTTAAGAGTTTGGGCAATGTTCTCTTAAGATTATGTCTACCAGTGATGAGAAAACATCCAAAATACACATCTAGGTGCAAACGTTGTCAAGTTGTGTCTTAGGTTTCTTTTAAATCAAGCAATAAAGCCTGCATATTTCAACATAACAGTAAAGGAAAATCTAAAAAAAGTAATGGAATGGGGAAGTTTTATGGCAATATCTGTTATTTTGAATGGTAACCCTATTCTTGTGTTTAACACCTTAAATCTGTGACAATGCATCCTATTTTCTAAGATGGAAAACTACACATATGTATGCATGTAGCGATCCCTGTTAAATATTATAGTTTTTACATGAATGTAGAGCAGTTAAAGTGGACATAAAGTTCTATAAAATAACAAATCTAGGACATGTGCCTAATTCTACTTACTTACTATGTTATATAATGAGGCTTTACACAATACATTATATTATATAGGATTATTATTACAATATGTCCAATGTATTTTAAAGTCGTAGTTGATTAAGAAGTAAAACATTTAGATACAATGAGTAAAAAGCCCTTGAAAAATGTAACTGGAGTTCAAATTTAAAAAAATAATACGCATATAAATCAGCACATTTCCTCTCAAACTGTCTGAACTGTCTGTGTACATCTACACTATAAACTATAAACTCTTTGATGATGATAACAGGAAAACCACAGAAACACTTTTACCGCCAAAGTTAAGAAGAAGTTAAAAGATGTTTTTGTATTTGGTGTGTTTTCGATGTCTCGACACAGAATACACACTCTGTTTGCCTGAGGATGTGTGGGAGGATTTACAACCAGCAGGGCATTTATCACTCACACCTGCTGGGATCCCAACCTAACTTTAATACAATTATCGATATCTATCTACTCTGCAATTACTTGGTTAAAATGCTATGTAATTCATCCATAACTTCAGGAGGGTTCTTGTTTCTCTGCTCCTCTAACACTCTCTTCAGGTAAAATGGTCGGTCATCAATGGTTCAATAATTCAAACTCCGGCTCAATCTCAGTGACTTCAGCCAAGCAGGATCAGGAAAAATGTAAGTAATATAACAATTTCATAAATGGCAACACAGTATTTAACATTCATGAGCTAATATTCATTTCATAAATGGTTTATAACACACTATATTGCAGTTTTAAGCAGATATAAACATTAATATATTTGTTAACAACTATAGAACACATTTTTATTTAAATAAAATATGTCTACAAATTATAATTTCTAAAATTCTGTTTCAGAAAATGGTTTCATATTTGCATACAACTACATTGTGCGAGAAAAAAACCAATAATTAAATGTGTTTATAATACCATTAGTTATCTGTTTCGATCAATTCAGGACTTTCTTTGTTTTGGCACTTTGCTGCACAAAAAACATTACATTTTAGGGAAATCTTTTGAAAAACAGGTTGTTTTTATGGAATGAAAGTAGTTTTTATTAAGAGGTTTGTTTGACCTTTTACAAAAAATATGATTAAAAGCATGATTGCATACACAATTGACTTGATAATAAGGAGAGTGTAAAGAGAAAAACTGAACATATAATACCTAAATAATAGAACTTTCCAGCAATGATTAAGAAAAATACCTCTAGAAAATGTGGTTTTCATTAATGCTTTTACGGGTAATTCAACTGCTTCTATGAATGATAATACATGTTTGTTTTTTTGTAGCTTTACCATGCCTGGGTACCAGACCAAAAGTGATACGTCACCGCTTATGTCCAGTGGTCGGTCTCTCATCACTCTGCTTGCTGCTCCTCGTGACCTGTGTAGCACTCTCTGTATTGCGTAAGTACAAGTTACTGATTTGGCTCTCAAATTAGTAAAGAGCTGGATTCATGACCTGTGACTAAAAGCAGAGGGAAACAGCTTTTATTATGTTATTGCTTAAACCGGCAATACCTAATATTGGCCACATGGTGACAGCAGAAACACGTTTACAAGCATAATGCTAATTATTTGGTCCCATATTTCTCACAGCCTTGATTGATTGATTGAAAAGTTTATTAACAGCTTGTATATTGGGTACAGTACAGTACAGCTCAAAACATACAATTGTTAAGGGGATGCAGACCAGAGAAAGACTTTCGTCTTGTTTACATCAGGGTCCCCCATTTCCAATTCATCATATCATTTAAGACAGTTACAGAGCAACATTATCAATCATTTGTAGACATTTTTGTGTCCACTTGACCAACATAAGTCCCAAATTCTCTATCTTTAAGCTCTGTTACCATCTTCTGAGGGAAATATCTGTCTCTTTGGCTGCTAAACGTTTTTGCCACGATGTTTATCAGCTCCCTTTGTCTCCTGCTGAACAGTGGCTTTTTACAGCTTTTCCCTGATAACAGCGCGGTATTCACTTTCAAAGGTGTACGCATGCAGGTTATCTATGTAGAAGTCTTTTGAGTTGTAATGATTCTCTATCTTTACCTTTCAGATAACAATGAGTCAGGCAGCAAGCCAAAATGGAAAAGTCTCCTTTTTGACTACCAGAACATGAGTGACACATACCTCAGCCTAACTGCAGCAAACAATGACCTGAGAAGAGACAATGAACTCCTGAAGGAGCAGAGCGCCTGGCTGCACGAACAAACCAAATCCCTCAACAGAACTTCAGCTAATCTGATGTCTGGTAATATCGCTTTGAGTTTGGAAAGCAGCCATTTTAAGGAGCAGATTGTGAATCTAACATCCACAAATTCACAACAAGCAGAAGAACACTTGCGGTTGGTGCAGTACACATCTGATCTTAAGGGGAATAAACTAAACATGTCTCAAACTATCACACTTCTGATAGACTCCAACACTCAGCAAAAGGAGGAGGGACACAGACTCTTTCAGATGAACAGCCTTCTGAGGGAAGAGCTTGCTCAATTAAAGGATAATACTCAAGAAATTCTGGAAATAAACAACAACTTTGAAAGGGAAGTTAAGAATCTGAGTGAGCAGATTGGAGCTTTGATGAACGACGACTGTGAGAAGGCATCAAAAGACAACATGCAGCTCCTGGAGAGATCAACTGAGCTTCAAGAACAAAACAAGAACCTGAGCACAGTGTTGATGAAAGAAAGGCAGGAAGCTGCAATGCAAGAGGAAACCAGGCAAGACGAGATGGAGCGAATGATGGTGGACATGCATTCAATAAATGAGGCTTTCCACTCCCTTGACCTCTACTGCCCTGTGGCAAATCACGATACAAAAGGTACTTATGAGTTTTATTTGTGTGTTTCTTGGTTTGTTTTTCCGTCTGTCGGTCAGAATTATGGAAATAATGTGTTCCCAACTGAGAAAACTCACTTGAACAGCAACTAAAAAAGTCTTCAACATTTTTTGTACATCTTCTGGCTCAAATTATGTTTCCTGGCTCAAATTATGTTTCCTCTGCTATTTGTTGTCAAGCAAATATTGGAAACGCAGTGAAACACACATTGGACGCATATGCACAATTGACCTTGGTGGAGGTCTATGGGACAGAGGAAGACAATACAGTAAATCAGGCTTCTAAACACACATAATATAATAAGTTTAACTTTTTTTCTACAGAACGAATTTGCAAAAAGTGTCAGGAGAGCTGGAGACTGTTTGAGACCAAATGCTACTACATCTCCTCCCGCATGCTCACCTGGAGTTCCAGCAGAGACTGGTGCCAGACACAGGGGGGTGACCTGCTCATCATTAACAGTGGACCAGAACAGGTAGAGTACAACAAGAACATGTGACAGCAGGACAGTTTTTCAGATATTATAAATTAACTAATTTTTTCCCCCTTTTTAGAGTTTTGTTTCGGAAAGCAGCAAGACTCTGGAGCCGAGCAGCAGCCGGCTGTGGATGGGTCTGACAGACGCAGAGGAGGAGGGGGTGTGGAGATGGGTGGATGGCAGCCTGGTTACTTCAGATGAGCAGTAAGTCAGAGCAAAGGGACACTGGGGTAGCACCTCTGGCAGAAATGCTTCTTTTTTCTTTTTTTGACCAGAATTGGCCCTAAACGGTGCTTGCTTCCGCCTATAAGTAATATAGTAACAGTGACATTTTATTTTAAATCAAGGTCTGTCACTGTCCAGCTTAAGAAAATATTTCTCTCTATTTACATTTTTTAAAACAGTTTTGACTGTTAACTACTGCGATTCTATATTTATGTATTCACTGTCCATCCAATATCTTCTAAAAACAGGACATTATTATTTTCCACTATTAAAGTATTTAGTTTTATTTCTACGTCATTAAGTGCATTGCAACAACAATAACAGTTTAAACTATTACTGAAAAAAATACATTAATAAATAAACAAAATATGTTAGTTGTTGGGTTGACAAGCACTGGTAATTAGGCTTCATTTCCTGTTTCCTGCTATTTGAATGAGTTGGATCAACATCGATTGACCAGCAGGAGAATGTAAGCCATTTGGTGTTGTAACTGACAGTAATAGTTTTAAATAAGACAGTGTGAGGATTGTAACATGTCTCCTCCTGCAGGTACTGGCTGAGCAGAGAGGGGCTGGAGGCTGAGCCTGATGACTGGAAGCTGGAAGACCCTCTGGGAGAAGACTGTGGACACATGGACAACACTGAAGACAAACTGCACTCCTGGATGGATGGTTCCTGTAAGACACCTTATAGATGGATCTGTGAAAAGAACACTTTTGTTTTCTAATTTCATACTTAAAATGTTTATATGAATGAAAAAAAATACTATATCTATTGAACGTACATTCTGCTATTCTACCACCTTTGATAGGTGGTAGAATATGTTGTCTTTCAAAAATAAAACAATTATCAGTATCCAGAGTCCAGTTGTACAGTGCTATATTGCAGGAAATAAAGACAGTATCTACAAAGAATAGTTTGTATTTGTTATTTTTTATTTCAGATTTTAGTATTTTAGTTTGTGTAACAGGCTATTATCATTCTTAACTAATAATAAACATCATAAAGTTGCAGCATTCATTTTGAAATATTGATCCTTCAAACAAGCATAAGTGCCTTTTTTGTTTATTTGTTTTCCTTTTGTCAAATTTCAAATCTGTACAATATAATACACAAGTTATATTATATAGTGCAACATTAAAAACTGACTCTTTTGTTGGAAGTAGGTACACGCACATTTTCACCATTTGATATATGCAATATAAAGTTTCCTGAGCTTACATTTCTGTCATTAGTTAATGCAGTTAGCTATGCAGGTATTTGGTCATGACACAAAGTATAGGGTTAATCACTCTAGATAAAACGTTATGGGATCACAAAGGTTTAATACATTTCATCATAATGTCATGAAAATCAATGCAATATTTCTTTACCTCATGGTGGCGCTAAATGCAAATCACTCAATCAGTCAATCACTGCAGACATTAGGATGAATGTCTGTACAACATTTGGGACAATCTATCTATAAAATTGACACTGACCTGCTGATGGTGCTGGAGGAAAAGTCTAGGGATTAACAAAACATTTTGGAACACGCCTCTTGACAAAACATTTCACTCAAAACCAAAATTGTCCCATGGCTAACCATATGAGTAGTCTATACAATTTGAGTAACTATTCCTGTTTGGTTTTTCTTCTCCTGCATAGTCGACAGCAAAGGAATCGTATTGATCCCACTACAATGACAGTCAACATCAACAAGACTGTAATCAAAAGGCATATCACATCTACCGAATAATAGGCATACCAGGGCATCTTATAAGACTCAGTGCGTAAATGTGAAGCTCCTTTATTCCTCATAACAAACTCAATCCAGAAAAGGCCCGTTTCCAGAGGATGCATCGGTTTATCCCGATGGAGAGCCGACAGACGCTTCATGTTATTTCTGTAGGAGGGATTGTGTATTACCTCTTGTATCACTTCCAAAAAGTTCTGACGAGTCAGTTTGGTGGCATCCAACACCTTGGCGGCTCCTCGCGCCTCCATTCTCAAACAGTTCTCAAACTGGTCAAACAGAAGGGGGATGCCTACGATTGGCACTCCATTGTAGATGGACTCGTAGATCCCGTTGGTGCCACCATGAGCCACAAAGGCTTTAATCTTTGGGTGACCCAAGAGGTCGTTCTGGGGCAGCCATTTCATCAGAAGGGTGTTGTTCCCCAAATTGCTGGGGGGCTCACCAGCATGCCTCCATATGACCTTTTGAGGAAGTTGGGCAAAGGCAGCAGCAATTTCAGAAGTGATCTCTACAGGTAAGCCTTGAACCAGCGTACCAAGAGACATCAGGATGAATCCGTGCTCTCCTGAACTTTGAACAAACTCTTCCAGCTCTGTTGGTAAAGGTTTAGCAGGCTGACACTGAAAACCACCAATGTAGGCGATGTTTGGCATGGTAGGTCTGGGGAATTCAAAGACAAAGTCCACCCTCATGAGCCAGATGTCTGCTCCTTGTAGAAGGTGATAGAAGTTCACATCTGGACCGAAGTACCTTTCTACCAGTCTATCATAGTGAGGGCACACTATTAACTTGTCAATGCATGTGTTGAAAACATAATAGAATGTGTTCTTGAGCCTTTCTCCAAAGTTCATCTTATCCGACATGGCATTTCCTGAAGTTGGAACATAGGATGTTGGAGATGGTGCCACCACAAAATGGCCTTCTCCACTCGTGATCCATCTCACGTTAAAAACTGTTGGCAGCTTCAGTTCATGAGCCACCAGAACTCCAGCAGGCAAACCCGGGTCGATGAGAACCACGTCAAATTGAGTGTCACGAATACTCTGCATTAGAGTTTTGTTCTCAAACATTTCTACCGTCAACTGGCTGGCCTGTTTGTGAATGTTCGACAGTGCACCAAGCATTTCCCAGTAGAACTTCACAAAGGTGATTAGAGATGCCCCCTCTTTTTGAATTGTTAGCATCTTGAACAGGAAGGTTACAAAGAAGTCCTGCTCCTCTATGTCGATGGCTTCTGGTAAGGTGACAGTGATGGAGCTGTAATGAGGAGAGTCTTCTTTGACGTACCAGCTCGAGGCTGTTCGGACAACAGTGATCTCATGGCCTCTGGCATGGAGGCCCTGGATCAGGAGTTTCATGTTGACCCAGTGGCTGCCGTCCACCGGGAACACCAGAATCTTTCCTCCATGGACGCTGGGGCTGGACAGGAGGGTCAGACTCACCACCAGAAGCAGAAGGGAAACACCTGGGACGCTCCCCATGGATCAACCCTAAAGGAAAAAACAAACATTCAATATTTTTGTATAATACTTTTGTGAAATGTTTCTTACATCATTGTCGGATGTGGAATGGGTGAGTTAAAATGTGTTTATGTGAAAAATGTGTTCTATTGTTGATAGCCATTAACTTAGTTGTGGTGTATTTGATTGTTTCCAAGTCCTTTTCAAATGCCTCTCTTACAAACTACTACTAATGTCTTCCAATTTTGTAATTTCTAGTAAATGAATGCCCAAAATGGGTTCTAGTCAAAACTATACTTAAGGGTTTTTAGACCTCTAAAAGGGTGTTAATATTGGACATGTAAATAATGTATGTTTATCATTTGCTACTTTTTCCCCAGCAACTGATAAAGGTTGACATGTTTCCATACTTAAAGGACAAGGTGTCACACTTGATGTGTTAATCATCTCTATTGAATGCATGTCCCACTATCAGGTGGAAATCACAACAAACACTGACATCCCTCTACTGCACTGAGTCAACTATGTTCTGCAGAGGGTTTTATATTCTAGTAAACATTGGCGTTACAATACAGTCAAGCAACTATTGATTAACAAGTTCAAATGTATACAATTGTGGATGTTCTACATTTGCCTATTGCCAGTCTTGCATATAAAAATGCAAATTGTATAATGTGCCTAGTATTCATTAGGTGAAACCAGAAGTAAATGACTGTTTGTATAGCCACAGTGCCTGTACTAAAAGAACACCCTGAAATGTTCAAAGTCCAGAGGAATGAACTAAGGCTAACTAAAGCCTGCTGCTACTATGATCTCTAATCTGATCCTCTGCACTCAGCTGGGACTTACTACAAGGCAGAAACACTCTCTATTCATAACATTCAGAAGAAAACATGCCCTAATAATGTGTCTAGTTTTCTTTCTGCATGTCTATTGTTGAGAAAGTTAAAAGGGAAACCTAACATTGTACACTTTCTCCTGCAGATCAACCCCAATCCTGCACAAGTTATTCTCAGCAGTGTCAAGTAAGTATCTTCTTTTCAGTCAAGGCATTCTTTAAATCAGAATCAGAATCAGAATACCTTTATTAGTCCCACAGAGGGGAAATTTGCAATGTTTTGTAGATAAAGAAAAAGTGTTCAAATTTACCTTTAATCCCTGAAATAGTGTAGAAATGTTTTCCTCCGGATAAGTAAAGGCCAGCGTCTGCATGGAAAAGAATCCAAACTCCAAACCCGATGAATGTGTTACATAAAGAGAAGAGGGTGTTGGGGGAGGGGGGAGCAACACATGAACTTCAGGATGTGAGTATTTTGGAGGGGAGGAAAGGCAAAGTTTTCCTACAAAGCCCACCCTCTTTCTCTGGGCTGCAGACAGACTCAAGGGAAAGTAACACAATACTGGATCAAAACAGTCTTTTGGTGACCTGCTGTGACCTACGAGCTCATGCTGCAGAAAGTCATTTTAAATGGACCCAACATCCTTGAGTGCTTTATATTCTTTCTAATATCTTGACTTAATTAAATAAATGTAGGTTTTGTTTGTGTTTGCCTGTGGGAGCAGCACATGAGCTGTAAACACATGAGCACCATATAAAGTGTTATCATGGATAACCCTAAATAACCCTGGCCTTTATCTACAAAAGTCCCTAAAAGATACACATACCAACCAGGAAGAAACTCAAAATGAAACATAAATTAACAACAAAAGTCCCAAAAATATTACAAAGAGGTGCAAAACAACCACAAACTGACACACAATTCCAAAACAATGAAAACATTAACATTTGCACTAGGCTGCAAATCTCTCTGTAGCTAAAAAGACTGGAATGCTGGCTCCGGATTAAACTGACCCGAGGTTATCTCTTTGCTCTGTGCGTCTTGGCTTCACGAAAAACGTAATTGTACCCCAATCAGTACACATTGTGAAAGAGTATGAGAGTGCCTGGGTATACAGAGCAGTTGGATTCACTCCTGTTCAGTCAATAATCATCTTTTTCAACCATCTTTAAAAAAAGTGTTCCAAATTTGGTATGTCAAGGAATACAAAAAGAATCAGGACCTGTATGTTGGTTACATTTCTGCTAAAATAAAATATCAAGGCTGTCTTATTCCTGTATTTAAAAGAGAGTGAAACCAACCATGTGTTTGTCTTTACTTTGTGACTTCCCTCTTCTGTACGGTAACTCGCTGCTGTTGATGCAAAAGTTATTCAATCAGGAGGAAACAGTGCAATGGTTGGGGACAATTTTCAGCGTCAGATTAAGTATGCAATAATGTTACTTTCCTGCAAAGTAGTAAGTATTTAATATGTTTTTAACAGGGAATGTGTAATAATTGATTGTAGTTTAAAGTAAGTGAGGCTGCATTTTATTACTGCTGGAGTGTGTGCAAACAAGGGATGACTGAAACTAATGTTGAAACTACTTCTGCTTTCACCAAAAGGTCATGTCTTATTGAAAAGGAGAACAGCTATCAGTACGTTCAAGCCTCACTTTATCACACGGACACTGTATGAAGGCATGAATCATATCTGGACATTTGACTGCTGGATTTCACTACCAACTGGTCTTTATTTAAATGGCACATCACTTCGCTCTGGCTGTGTTCATCCTGGCCTTCACTGGATTCTGGAGCATGTGTGCAGCTGATGTTGGAGACTTTGCTCCATGCCTTGAGAGCCTCTATAGGTCCTGGCCTCCTAAAGGTCTGGTGGGGACCCCGATCTGCCAACGGTATCAAAACCAGTACCGCTTTGCCACGCTGTACAGTCGGCCACGCCGCACTCCATGGTTCTCGGCCTATTTGTACGCTACACCAGAAGGAAAGAGACCCCACACATTCTGGAAGTATGAGCCACAGGTAAGTCTAAAATTGTGCCAATCATGATATCATAAAAAAGTTATTATGATTCTATAAAATATTTATTTTAAAGTTGGGCTATTTGTCTTTCTATTAAGACTTAACAAATATTATTATTAATTCAACTACTTTTACTATCGCTGGATGGGAATTGGATTTCTCAACAGCAGCTATAAATAAAAATAAAATAAGAGAGATGTTTATAAAAAATATTGAGAAGTTTAAATGTGCACATTGTACTACAATATATAACAAAAACTAATAGGTAATATATATATATATTAAAATACTTAATATTTGCAGTAAAGTGTTAAACAGTCACATTCTTATTTATATAATTTTACTGGTTTATCAGTATTATTCATTTTTCAAAATGTCCCAACTTCTGTCTTTAGTTCTATGACACAGTATTGCACTGAAACATGACATTATTCTGGAAAAAAAAGTAGGTACTCAAGAAAAAAAGAAGACTAAAAACGAACAAACACATTTGACTTGTTTGGTGTACCGTTGTGTTCCAGTTAAGCATACTTCACACACAATAAAAACATTATTTTTAAGTAAATTACAAAACAAATGAGGAAATGAGCCCCAGTAAAAGGGAACTGGTTCATGTTTGTACTGTCGGTCTATTAATTCCCCATGGTAAAAATAAACTAGTGCTGAGTACAGGAAGCTGTTAGCATGACCGACACCTTTGCAAGTAGTATATTAGTAAAGCTTGCCTCTTGCTTGATTTGCTTGGCTTTTTTGGGCCAAGTTTGAAATTGTTGGGAGGTGAGACACTGATATGTTAAGATTAGAATTTTTAAAATCTTAAATGCATTGAGCGGCGCAGAAAAGAAACACATTTACCATAGAAAAAGTACTGTTTTGCTGGTGAAATGCATGTGTTTGTTTTAAGCAACAATTCAAGCTAGGCTTTTTATTTGTATTTATTTTTTAGCTAGCTAAGTCTTTTTGTTGCTTTAGTGATGTCCACATATGTTCTAAAAGCAGCTTCACTCCTTGAGTCAGTGAATTCCTATAAATAAATGACAGTTTATCATATGGTCTACATGCAATGTTCCTCACTTTTCTCTTCTGACCCCCACCATGAACAGTTAGCCTACCCAGGAGCTGATGGAAACATGCTCTCCTTCCCTCTGGGCCATCTGGATCAGAACGTGGTGGAAAGCCAGGGAGTGGAGTTGGACTACATTAACTCCACCTATTCTCGTGGACACATGAACCCCAGCCTCCACCACAAGAGCCACGAGGACCGCGCCTCTACCTTCACCCTGACTAATGTGGTTCCTCAAATGGCAGGCTCTAATGATGGACCATGGAAAGCCCTGGAGCAAAACGTCAACAAAACCTTAGGCACCTACTGTCTCGGAGACGCCTACATAGTGACTGGCATCATCCCTTACCAGAGCGACGAGCCCTGGCTCAGGAATCATCGTGTAGCCGTGCCTGAGTATATTTGGTCCGCCTACTGCTGCCCAAACTACAACAACAGTCTACCAAAAGTACTGAAGGATGCTTTTCCCACGTATGCTGCCATTGGACGCAATGACTGCAACAGCACAGAGGAGATTGTGCCAGTAAGCCAGCAGGCTAAGAAACAGTTCAGAGGGTATGATGTGAGAACAATGGCACTGGAAACACTCGAAATGTATCTGAAGGACAGATTCAAAACTGTTGTCAGTGTTTTTTACGAGCAGTGCTCTCAATCCAACTGATTTTGCAGACACAAATACAAAAAAAAATCATGTATTTAAAATATTGTTGCTAATAAACTAAGAAAATTGCTGATGCATTGTTGCACGATGACCTTACATTAACGTGTCTTTGATCAAGAAAAATGGTGATTCTTTCTCGGAAACTTTCCACTGGTGATGGTTTTGTGGAAACAAATAATGTTCACCTTTATGTGTAGCATTCATGCTACTTTCAACCTGTTCGCAGTGTATGTTCATGTTCTTGCTAACAGTAAGATGATTGATAACCTACCTCTCTCATTTGTGTCTGTTTAATAAATTGAGTTTGGGAGACAGTTGTTTTAGCGTTTAAAAAAGCGGGAGACAGCTAGCCCAGTTCCCTCAATAAAAAAACAAAACAAACATCTTTACTTGATATTTTTACACTTAGGTTTTCATCCAGACCAAATAAAAAACATACCACACATTCATATTAGAAGTGCAGATTTGGTTATGACTGAGCAGAGCCATGCTAGCAATTTCCCTCTGTTTCTAGTCTTTATGCTAAGCTAAGTTTGCTGTAACTTGATATTTACTCCAGATATGAGAGTGGTATACATTTTCTCATCTAACTCTTGGCAATAAAGTGAGTTGCTGTGTGTGTAAATGCTATAACTTGACCTCAGATAATTCATCTCAACTTAATAAACTTAACAGAATGTATAAACATTGCTACTTTTTATATGATGTTATTCCCTTTATCTGAGTACATACGTGTGCATTAATTCTGAGAAAGGTTTGAAGGTGAGCATGCTCTGAATCCTTGTAACCACTAGATGGTGACTTCGTGCAAACCATGTCGATCATATGCAGCTTTTGCAGGCTGCACACACTGTAGGGTTTGTTGAAAACTACATACAAAACCTAATCATCTCTGTCTTTCATCTTATTATTTACCTAATAATGTCAAAGATATTTCGTTTCATATTAAAAAAATAAACTACACTTCAACTTTGTATGTCACATCAATTGGCTGCTGATTGATATAAATAAGTTACATTTGTGCCATGGTAGAGATACCACATTTAGATAAACTAAAGATTAACTTGTTCCACCAGTTGGTCCCGAATGTTCTGAAGCTTTGCCAAGACCTTTTGTAATGATCACTAAGACACACATTTATTTGTATATCAGACTGGATTTATTGCATGAATAGATGATACAGTAGCAAAGGTGTTAGGGCTAAGCATATTTAATAAAACACACTGCCCATCAAACTGTGTTTTGATATAAATGAATTACTGGCTTAGTGATGCTGCTGGTTCATTGTTGCAGTGAACAGCTTGTCCCACACCTCCACCTTCAATATGGACCTGCCCATCGGGGACATGGTAGCCTTCAGGTCCAATGTTGCGCCCTGGAACGTGAGATCAGAGCCATTGGACTCCTGCCTCACAAAGGCCTTCGGTTCTTTGTCGTAATACATCTCTTTGTACAGCTTCTCATCGCACACTTTGGACACGGGGTAGATTGCCAAGGCGAACCAGTTCTTGTAGGAGCTATTATCGTAGGGCACAGAGAACATTATGGCTAATTTTTCTGTAGGGGCGTTGCTATTTCTTGCAAACAGGTCGTAGGTCATGACGCCCACAGCGCCGGTGGCTTTGGAACTGGTCTTGCTGAAGTTGCACACCTCGGTTTTCAGAGGGCGCACGGTGGGCTGGGGTGGGCTATGGCAGTTCCCACTATCCAGGTACACCCTTTTATTTAAAGGCAAAAGAAGAACAAAATAATAATTAAGAGCAAAAACTGGATAATTCATCTCTAGTTTCTTTTTATCAGGCTACACACATATTTGAATTAAGATGCATTATTTTGTTAAGAATACTCTAAACCATATTGTCTTTTAGATTTGCACTTACTTTGGGTCTACCAGGCAAAAGCTGTTGGTGAGGTTGGTGATCTCAATGGTGACATTTCTGCTGCTCTTGAGGTTAGCAGCCAATGCCTCTGCTGATTCACCCATGTTGTTACTTGTAAAGGCTGCAGCAAAGCAGAATTACATTGTATTACAATGCAGTGAATACAATTAGCTGTGAACAGTGTCCATAACAAATTATGCACAGTGCTAAATGCTACATAAAAACTATATTTTTCATCAAACCTCCAAATACAGCCCAGTATTAAACAGGCTTACCTGTCCGGATCCTAGGTGTGTTGCTCGCTCGGGCAGTGCCAGATTTGAAACACAGGATTCTCTCTTTAGATCATTCTTGTTTGGAAATGTGTGACACAGTAACCCCACCCAAATGTGTTTCCACCCACAGTACGCACCTACTCCTTGTTACTGGCTTTTTGTCCTCGCCTCTCGCCTCTCACCTGAGGTATGTAGACAGAGGCTCAAAGACAGGGTGTAGCCAACAGTTGCAACATAAGGATGGTATTTTTTTTGTTTTCATAATGTGTATTTTTGCCTAGCTACGATCAAGTTTGAGCTTCATGCAAGAAGCGAACAAACCTGTTTCTTTCATATCCGTGATTTATTCCTATGTCCTTAGTAACCATGCAGGAAGCAAAGTCCTCTTATTTTGGTACCCATCAACCATTTGGTTCTTATTTTTGTTAATACGCTTTGATTTCTTGGATTCCCCAATGTTTTCTTATTATCGGTATATTTGGTGGAGAGCACTTTTACCAAGATAATAAAAAAACATTTTACCGTCAACAAAATGATTGTCCAACCCAATGGACATTTTTTTCATTTTGTTGAGGGGAAAAAAAGAATCTGCATGCACATAATAATCACATTTAGAATATTTAATCTTTTATTGCACTTGTTAGCTAAAGGAATACTCTTGGTCCATTGGTCCAGTTAAGACTATAAAAACCATTGGAGGATAATACGTTATGCTTTCAGCTTCTGTATAACTTACATACTGCTCTTAGATGCTCTTTGATTTTCCTGCAACACCAGTACTGATGCTCTGAAAAATCTCCCGTTAGCTAAACCTTTTTCCAAATCTTTCCAATTTGCATGTGCCAGAGAATATTCACTTTGCACTACAAATGCCCAGCCCTTATATAGTGTTTAGGTGCATTGTATGATAATACTCACATTTCTTATCAAGTAGGATTTATCATTCGGCCCAACTGGATAAAGCAGATTTAGATTGTTAAGATAATGTAGTGCATCTGGAGTTGACTTGCTTAAGAAAACATTGCTGCATAAGGCAGATTGTTTACCATCTCATCGTCTCATTATGCACCACAACTTTTATCTCTGCCGTGATGCGGTTTTTCCTGTCTGCATGAGGACAATAACATGCTGCACCTCTAAACGGCATGTTGCACAGTCTGGCTGTGTTTATACTTTTATAAATCAAAGTGAAGTATGACTCATGTTATTTCTGCTGAGGAGATTTCAATCTTTTCATTGCCTGTAAACATTTGTGACCATTTTTGATGGCTCAAATAAAAATGAAAAATGGTCAAGGACAAGAATTCCATTGTATTGTTTTTTATTCATTTAAAGCACTCATACATTGACAAACCAATTGTATGTAGGTTTCAGGAACATCTGCTTCAACTGTGTTCTTACATTTTATTCCACACCAATGCACTCATTACAAACATTCAACCGCCCATCTTGTCGTACAGCTCCAGTTTGATGATGGCTTTGCCTTCGTCGGACATGCAGGCCCTCAAATCCACCATCCTCCCCTTGTACGTCACCCCTGAGCCGTCGGCCTCGTGGCGCAAAAAGTTGGTGAAATCCTTTTCGTTGTACATATGTTTGAACAGTTTCTCGTCGCACTCTCTTGTGTGCTCGAAGATGCCCACCCCAAGCCAGTTCTTGTAGAAGTTGTAGTCGTACGGCACCGAGAACATGATAGCCATCACCTCGTTGCAGTGGCGGTTGCGCATGTCGAACAGCTCGTAGGTCAGGACGCCGACGGCACCCGATGCCGTGTGGTCGTCTTTGATGAAGGAGCACACCTCGGTCTTCTGGGTACGCACGGTGGGCTGGGGAGGGCTGAAGGTGAAGCCACTCTCCAAGTGCACCCTGCAGGGTAAAAGAGATGCAGTGATGAGTGGACCAAAACGTTTTCTTACCCCAAACGCCAACCCCAATAACCCCAAATCTTACCCTAACCCTAACCTCTACTCAGGTTGTGCTTATACCACAATGTCAAATTACTCCTTTATAAGTGGGCTAATGCTCTGCACAAAAAAATCCTCTTTGAGTAAAAGTGCAAAAGTGTCAAATGTGTTATTAACAGTACTGGTAATTTCGCTCAATGATTCCCAACCTAGGTGAAGGTGCTTTAAATCACAGTATATGTAAGATGTATTAACTGTATACCACAGGTAGTCATGCATGCATGGATTCAAGAACATTGAAGGAATTTGATAATCACTGTCTTCATTGGTTAACACACAAATTAGAAAAAACTGTTCACGCTGTCTAACAGATTCTTACTTGGGGTGGACGAGACAGTAGGAGGAGCTGACATTGGTGAGCTCGATGGTGCAGTTGCGGTTGGTGGTGAGGATGTGGGAGTGGGCCTCTGCAGTCTGCATGATGACGGCGGGTGGAGATTGCTAACTGATGGATGTACAAAAAAAGAGTTTAGAAAAACAGAAACTGCTGCTGATTTAATGTTTGTTAACATAGATTTGTTTTCCTTCTTACATATTAGCTGATTGTTTTATTCTAGTGACACAAGCTGCTTAAAGGCATGCAAACAATTGTTGTCAACACCAGGGATGGGTAGTAACGAACGACATGTAATTGGGATTACGTAATCAGGTTACAAAAAAAACTGGAACACATTTCATAAATTGTGAATCAGTGAAAGTTACGTTGTCAATAACTATGAAACTATGAAATATGATTACTGCAACATATTTTTGATGATTTCTCTAAAATATTGCAATTTTAAATAATGCAAATATTTTCAATAAACGATGCTATTAGTGCAATATTTTAAGTTCTCAATTCTAAACATAAATATATTTGTTTGTAAGGGATAACTACTAATTTAATGTGAAAAATGTCATATGTATTCAGTAACTGACATCATTTAAAATGAATACCCAATGCTAATGCTAAGCACTGATCAACACATACTGTGACATGGGAACGAATTACAGTGCATAGAGGACATCCAACATGACACCAACCCGGCACAATGCTTCACTTGACACAAAAAATAAAGAACAAAAGCCATATCTACTGAGAAGTATTTCAAAATATGATCTAATAATATTAGCACTGGGAATTATTTTCTTCAAAGTAAATGCAGCTTTGGTGAAAACTTCATATTAATCTGAAAGTAAATGTACTTACTTTACTTTATGTGACACACGGGATGGCAGAGAGTCCTCTGAAAACAGGTCAGACTTTGGTTCAGAGACGAAGACAAAGTCACACCCTCACAGGGGGAGTCACCCTTCACACACACTGTAGGTGTGTCTGTGCTGACATGCAATACTGGGTATGTGTGACAGTTTAAGGGAAGACACTACAAGTTAGGGAGGCCAAAGAGTTACAATTTCAACCAACTGTTACCACCATTAATCGTTCAGTTGATTACTTTCATAAAGGCACATTTAAGATAAGATAAAGATAAGTTAAGATGATAAGATGTACTTTATTGATCCCAAATTGGGAAATGTTTGCGTTGCAGCAGCATAAAAAAGAAGGCATTTGTACAACAGGTTTCCTGAAAATTGTTAAATTTGTATATGTGTTAATTTACATATACGTTGACAGAACATGTAACAAAGTTAAAAGACTGAAATGTGTATTTTGGGTTTTTGTGTATTTGCATTTATCTAAAATAAGACATGTTATGGAAGCAAAATAGCCCAAAATCAAAAATGTAAATAATTGTGTGTTTTCCTTTTCAGTGTATGTATTTGAAATAGACAGTATAAAAATATGTGTGTTTAATGTAATATTTAGAAATCTTATCATGTCTTTGGCACAAGATGGAAAAGTACTCCTCTGACAGGCGTACAATGGGTGAGCCCAGTAGCTGACTGTTGATGGGGGAATAACCTGAAAGTCTGGGTAGATTGAAAAAAGTGAAGAGCCCCACCCTTCAGACACTCAATAGGGATGATGAAGATGAAGCCTACTGAAACTCCTGAACTGGTTCATGGGAATGATTTCTTACATGTTGTGTTTGTTCACTACATTTTTGTGCCAAAAGTTGATGAATGATATATCTGGAGCAACAAACTTCTTATTGTTCTAAAGAACTTTATGTTTGTGCAACCTGTTCCAGCATGCACTGAAGGATGTGATGGATAGCATATGAGGAAGTCGATAGTGCAGTCTTAACAAAGGGGTCAAGGGGTCATATATCCCTGGGCAAAATAACCAAGAGGAATCACAAAACGAATACTAAGATGATATATTAAACTCATTAAATATGTGTGATTTTAGGGTTTAAAGCAGTATTTCTCCCAAAAGGTGTGTCTTTGGGCTGTGAGAGGTTCCACCCAGAAGACATTTAATTTCCAAACTTTCATTCAAAGGTGCAATGTGTAAACTTTTGCCAGAGTTTTAGTTTAAAACATTTACAACATTATCAACGAGGAAGAAGAAGTAACAGTGTTGACGTTATGTCAAAGATCTTTCTAATATGTTGCACAGATATCTACTGAAATGACCCTTCTAACATTGTAATGCTCCGTTCCCACAGCAAAGTGACATATATGTGACACTGGTCCAGCCTGCAGAACAACATGTCATCGCCACTCCCTTAATCACAACATTTCTCTGCTGTTTGGAATTTTATCATGTCTGCAAATAAAAAAACACTATCAATCTAACTATTGTTTAAAATATATTTTAAACAATGAAAAACGTGTTCAAAAAGGAAATGCTAAAGCACTGGTGCTTTAGAGCTCAATGCTGATCAGGACCAGGGGAGGGGGGGCACCATCCCCATCCGCAGAAAAGACAAGGTTTGCTCCCAAAACCACCATGGAAGGTTCTAGGGGCCAACAGGTACGAGGGCCAGTGCCCCTGTAACTCTGAGCTATGATGTGTTGATGTGTTGCAGCGAACACTGTGCTGCAACTTTAGCCAAAGTTAACAGGAGTGTGTTTTGCTTTGTTTTGAATGATGTGATTTAATAACTTTAATAAAGTGTTTTGTGAGTACAATTATTGTTCTGGTCATGAAAGTTATAGGGAAGCAGATCAAGTCCCACATCATGTCTAGTCCTGGTGCCTCATTGACCCACTCCAGTTAGGTTACTGTGTTACAAGGATATAGGGCTGCTAGCCACCATTCAGTGACACCTGGAGAGGAGCTGTTTTTTGCAGAGCGAATACAAAATGTCAACATTAATCCATCATCAATATTTCCTCAGGATCAGATTTGATTCCGGGTCCAAAAAGCCATTCTACAACACAGTATACGATACATGCCTTGTGGAGCTTATTTATTCAGATCATTATGCTATTGTGCTATTTGCTTGGATATATCTGTCCGTGTGTGTTTGTTATCTGTTTTAACCAAAATCATGTTGCCTTTATGGACTATTAAAAATGTCTTTAATTTACTTTATTGAAAGCCATTCAACATTTCGAAGCTCAACCCTGTCACTTATACCATTATGCTTTACTTAAACTATGCTTTTGTACTTATACTACATCAATCAATATAATGGCTCAATGTTGACATGCATTTATATTTACTTCATAGCTCCTGTCTTTCAAATATATGTACATTTTAGAAGTTCTTTGTTTGTTTTATTTACTTTACCTTATTTATCATGTACTCCTATATGTGTTATTATGTATTTACTTGATGAGGTGAAGTGTCTGTATCTTCTTTGTGTTTCCATGCAAGGGAGGCAGCACATATTCACTACAGCGTGAACATGCAGTTTGTGCGGTATTACTGTCAAATGAAACACATGTCAGACTATAGAGTTTTACAAACTGTCTTTTCAGTGGAGAGTTACAGTCGTAATTGTGGTTTCTCTAGTGTCATTACATACAGCTCATTAGATGAGTTTAGAAGAAGCTCAGTCACAGTTTCACAGACTGGAAACACCCAAATCACGATGCCATCACTTACACACTTACACACACTTGGGATAATTGGTCTCTAAATTCTACACATCTTGAAGGAGGAAGAGCACACTCATACATCTTACTGAGGTACTTGTTCAACTTTTACTACATTAGCACCATCTTGTGTTCAAATCAAAACAGTGAGGAAAATAAAGACAGACATCACTGAAGTCATTTCAATCAAACATTAGGCTGTCTTCATGACAACAAATAGTGACCTCTTGTCTTTCTTTATAGACGATGGTTGGGACATAAATCAAAATACAGCTGACACTCATCCCTCTGAAATCAAAAGTGTGATGTGTCAGCACTGGCAAACACTCCTTCAATGGGCATTTAACAGTAACGTGATTTCTAGCATTTCATCTATTTTCCGAGGTATTGTAATAACCTAGTAACAGTAATGTGAAAGGACACCTGTGGAGGGATTATTAACAGTCTACGATTCCAACATGGTTCAATATATTACATTACATGTCACTTGTTAGATGCTTTTATCCAAAGCGACTTACATACTCAATACTGTGGGCAATCCCCACAGGAGCAATTTTGGGTGAAGTGTCTTGCCCAGGGACACAACGACATGCTGACTGCAGTGGGGTTTGAACCTGTGACCCCCTAATCCAAACACCAACGCACAATCCACTGCACCACACGCCTTCATATAGTGAAATATACAAACAGAACATTGTATTTCAGAAAATAATAGTTGCAATCAGAAGATTAGGGATTAAACTTCACCTGTAGTAAAATATTTTCTGGAAAACTCCCACAATTTTCTTTAGTTCAGTTAGTATGCAAATTGAATTAAAATACATATCAATAAAAAAAAGTATTTGTTAAGGATAAAAAACATCATGTTCACATTCAATATCAAACGAGGGATTTTACCTGAAATACATTTGGCTGATTTACCTCTTTACTTCTACTCAAGTACAATTTTGATTTCAGGAAGGTAAACCAATAATCTTTAGACCATGGTCATTTCTACTTTTACTCAAGTAAAGGAGTACTTCTGCTAGAGATGTTCTGTCTTTCCTCCTGATGTTTTGGAATATACCACAAGATGGTGCTGACATGGCTAAAAGGTATTGTCCACAGTACATGTATGATATTAATGTGTACTTGTAAAGCGCCTTGATGACTTCGAGGTGTGAAGATGGGCGGTGTGGCGCAGTGGGCTGTGCATTGATCATCAGATCAAGGGGGCGAAACCCGCCGCCGCTGCGTCTGTAAAGTGTCCTTGGGCAAGACACTTCACCTGAACTTGCTGCTGTGGGTATTGTCCACAGTACATGACCATCAGGGTCGTATCCAGGATTTCCTAAATACCGAGGTCCAAACATGCTAGGGGGGTTCGGGGGTATACTCCCCCGAGATTTCCGGGATTTCCATGATCTACAGTAGTTAGGTGCTTTTTAAGTCCTGTGGGGGGTCACAAATTGGATAATATATCGATTTCAAACCATGTCAGTGGGCTGCAGCATAAATTATTTTGAATCAGTTAATTGTTACTATGAATGATCTGGACATGCAGAAGAGGCTAAAATGATCCCAAAACATTGTCAACATTCATTTTGCAGCCTCTCTTCCATCTTCTTTAGTCTCTCTGTCTTCTTCCTGTTCATTACTCTCTCTGTCCTCTACTCTTTCTCTTTGTTCAATCTCTCCCTCGTTGTTCACTTGTTGCCCCTCCTCACTTGTCGCTCCTGCCAGTGAATTAAAAGCAATTCAGCAATTTAGTTCATTTCACTTGTTTGTTTGCATTTTTCTTTTTTTTAATCTGTTTTGTTTGATTCTCAAAAGAGAGAGAGAGAGCAGACCGGAGGAGAGATCCGAAATAATATTGACTATACGGAGAGACGAGAGAGAGAGACGAGCCGAGAGCTGAGAAGAAGAGAGAGAGCTTAACTAGTTAGAGCTGAGATGAGAATGATGAAGCTAGAGGGGCACGAGACTGAGCAGAGATTGAAGAGAGAGACGAGGAGCTGAGCGACGAGGAGAGGAAGAGAGAAGGAGAGGAGGGAGGAAGAGAGAGAGAGAGAGAGAGAGAGAGAGAGAGAAAAGCTGTTTCAACAATAGCCACGTTCACACCAAGTACTTTCCTGTACTTAGTTCCGGCACTAAGAGCCCCGGCGCTTTTAACCCCAGGGCACTTAGTACAGATCGCGTTCACACCAGAGTACTTTTCCCTGAGGGAAGATTACGCAAATGAGCCGCTGACGTCACTTCTTCTTCGACGTCACTTCTTCTTCTTCTTCTTCGGCTTTACTGGCAGGCCACAAACCACTTCACGGCGAGTACAGTAGGTGGCGGTATGCACCTTAAAGTTGTTTGCAATCCGCTACAAAACAAGACAAGAAGAAGAAGAAAAACTTCCCGCGTATACTGTCTGTTGTTTACCTTCCGACCTCAGACATGATGGAGATGGAGTCGACTGAAGTTGTGCTGTTTGTGCTCATGTTATACATACTCATGTTTGTAACTTCGTTAATGCGGCCTGAGCCTGAGCCTATTAGGCGTCCGACGTGTGGCGGCTCCGCAAAGTTTCTTCAGCATCAAAGGCAGTTTAAAAGCCTTAGGAAAAGGATTGGCCGACGGAAAGCACACATGATTGCCATGTTTCACCGTAGGATGGCTGATGACGATGAGCGTTTTCACGCCCTAAGAACAGCAATGGTAAGTTCAGTAAATTATTAATACTATCTAATGTAGGATTTGTGGAGTTATGTAGAGCTAATTTGCGCCTTTGTATGTGTTCCAGATATGCAAATACTACGGGACGCGTCGTGTCCCGCGCTCTCTCTGGGTGAACAATAGAACCTCGGCCTGGTGGGAGAACGTGGTGCCGACGTACACCGATGTGCAGTGGATCCAAGATTTCCGAATGTCCAAGCACTCTTTCCAATACCTCTGTAGTCGCCTGGAAGCAACGTTGGGGAGAAGCGACACCAACTTCCGGGAGTGTGTCCCTGTGCCTAAAAAAATCGCCATAGCACTGTGGAAACTTGCGACCAACTCTGAGTACAGGACCATCTCTCATTTGTTTGGAGTCGGCAGATCTACAGTGTGTTACTGTGTGCACGAGTTCTGCTCCTCTGTTGTGATGCTACTCCTTCCTGAGTTCATGCCATGGCCGAACGCTGAGAAGTTAGAGGAGATGGCGTTATTTTTTGAGCGCAGATGGGGTGTGCCACAGTGTGTAGGTGCAGTAGATGGATCACACATCCCCATTCTGAGACCAGAGGAATACCACAACGAGTATTTCAACCGCAAAGGCTGGCACTCGCTCGTCCTGCAGGGTGTTGTGGATGGTAGAGGCCTCTTTTGGAATGTTTTTGTTGGCTTACCAGGTAGCATGCATGATAGCAGAGTGTTAGGCATTGTGGATAAGGGTGGTCTACTTCCTCATGTAACAAGGAATATTGGTGGACATGATGTGGGTTACTATATCCTTGGTGACTCAGCCTACACCCTGCAAAGATGGCTGATGAAACCTTTCCAAGGAAGGCTCACACCCGAGCAACTTGTGTACAATCACAAAACAAGCAGAGCACGAGTGGTGGTGGAGAACGCTTTTGGCAGACTGAAGGGCAGGTGGCGGTGCTTGATGAAAATAAACGACTGCAAGATGGACAAGATCAAAATCCAGGTGGCAGCATGTTTCGTATTACATAACCTTTGTGAGAGTAATGATGATGAGTACAGGGACGAATGGACTGCCTTACCGGCGACCCAGCTTGATGGGCCAGCGCCAGCCATTGCCGAGGCTGGGGGGCAAGACACACGCACAGCCCTTATGAGGCATCTGAACAGCGTGTAAATTGTACATTGTAAACAATAAATGTAAACATTGACAATAAAGCTGATCATTTGTACAGTGCTTTTGTTTCTCTTTCATTTTGCAGTCAAGACAGGCAACATTACAATAGTGTAATAGTAGCCAAAACTAACATACATGTTAGTTTTGGCCCATAGTGGACTCCATGTTGTGTTGTGTGAAATGGGGGGCAATTAAAAGTTTAGGTCAAATAATATTTAAAATGATATAAATTATCATATTTGTGTATGTCAGGGTTCTTACACCTTTTCCAAAGTCAAATTCAAGCACTTTTCAAGCATTTTCAAGCTTTTCAAGCATCTTACAGCTGTTGTAAATTACATATTTATATACACATACTTATACTCAAATGAATATTTCCCTACCTCACATTAAATCAGATGTTCTTTATGCTATAAACAACCAAATGTGTGTTTCATAATAGCATTCTACATGAGGATGAAAAATTAAAAATGTTAGAAAAGAAAACTAAGTTTAATATTTCAAAATGAGTGACCCATCTGTACGTAGACTGGGCATCCCATATAACCTGGCTGAGCCAATATAAAACAATCAGCCAAATAACTTTTCAATATATTATTGATTACTATTTTTGAGGTACTTTTAGGTTGGCAGTAAACACAAGTCAGAGGTAAATGGTGTACTTTTACTCCACTACATGTATTTAATACCTTTAGTTACTTTACAGATGTGGATGAATGATGTGAAATCTAATCAAGTGTTAAATCAGACTTTAGTTCCACCTGGAGTAAATTCACAAGCTACTCTGTAGTATACAAAGTCATTCAAACTAGCTGCAACTTTACCAGCTTTGATAACACTTTCATGATCAATCATTATAAAACATATCATATACAATTATTAGGGATGCTCCGATCGCCAATTTTGGAGCCGATCGCCGGAATCAGTATCGGCCGATACCGATATCGCTCTCTTTTCCTCTCTCTCTCTCCTGACAGCCCGTCAGTATCTCCTGCAGCTCACTGATCCAGTAATGAGCGACCCGACAGTGAAGAATAAATATATTTATAACTAGTTTATCTTGTTCCAGAGGTAGATAAAATAGCTAAGTGTGTTAGGTCTAACTCTTAATGTGTGTTCTGCTCCGCTCACCGGTCCGTCACAGCGGGTGGAGCTGCAGGATTTCTGCTTCACACACACGTTGCATACCGCTATTTTATTGTCATTTTCGGACACTTAAAATACTGCCAGACTAGTGAAGCCATTTTGGCGAGCTTGTTTTGCCGCGCACAGAGAAAAGTGTCATGTATTTTACATGCAACGATAGCCTAATCTAAAATGCTCTACTATGGCGTACCTTTCGTGTGGTGTGTGGCTCGTCAGCGCAGACTCTCGCATCGTTATTGTTGCACACTTTGCAGGAGGCTACTCTTGGGCTTCGCTTGACCCTCGTCTTAGCCATGGCTTGTATTTGTCTTCTGCTAGCCAACGCTCGTTGAAACGGCAACCTCTTGGCATACTGTCATCTATCACTCTCATCAGAATGCCCAGGTCACACACGTAACAAAAACACTTGCCGGTCACACGCATTGCGCGGGAAGGCCGGAGCGGAGCTGTTTTATGTAAAAGCGAAGCAATTAAGCGCGCTCCGACTTCTTTATTTTCTTTTAATCTAAAAAGCGAAGTAAAGCATTTACAATTTCAAGCACTTTATCCCAAATTCAAGCACCATTCCCAAAATTCAAGCACTTTTCAAACCTTGAAAACACCTCGTACAATTTCAAGCATTTTCAAGGATTTCCAGCACCCGTACGCACCCTGGTATGTGCCCCTGCCATTCCTCCACAAGGTTGCAACATTGATGATAAATAAATGACAAATAAAGCTTTGCCAGTTTATAACCGATGAAACATGATGGTATCAGAATAATCACTTAAATGTGATGTATAGGATGCTACACAGGTCACTAAAGATAAAGTGTCAGAAATAAGCAAGATACAGGATCTGTTTAATCGCCATGTCGGTTTTCTTTATTGCACTCTCAAGACATAACATTAAATAGAAATTTTTTTAATGTAAATAAAGTGTCAGTTGTACATGTCAGTAAACATTATATATAAAATAAAGTGATAACAGTAATAACAATATAAAATAAACTGTCCCAGGTGTAGGGATAGTCTCAGCAGCATACACACCTTAGTGCAAAGTTGTGTGTCGTGTGTCAGTATTTACAAAAACTATACCAAATAAACTGTCCCAGGTGTAGGCATAGGCTCAGCAGCAGACATTAACAGTGGCAACTAAAGGGAGGAAGACCTGTTGGCTTTCACTAGCTGGGAAAGCACTTCCAGAAACCCATTATTAAATGCAGTTTGCCGCTCCTGGCGCAGCTCCTGGCGCCGCTCGCGCTGCGCCGACGCTTCCTCATGGCGCAGCGCCCACACTTCATCCAGGTGCTGCTGGCGCTCCATCTGCTGCTGGAACACTTCTGCCTGGCGCTCCATCGAGGTGAGCATTTTGTCCTCCGTTTCCTGGGCCTTGGTGAACTGCACCATCTGATCTCCGCGCAGCGACTCATTCACCACGGCACGCCGGTCCTCCAACGCCTGGACGGTCTCAAAGAAAAGTGCATCCTGTGTCCGCTTTCCTAAGAGGGGAAAATAAGCAAGATACAAGATCAACAACCAGACACAATACATCATGTATTTTTTAGCTGCCCGGATTATAACAGACAAAGACTCATTCTGAAAACTGCACTGGAACAACTCAACATCAAGGACATGGATTTCAAGTCAATATATGAAGTAAATCAAGAAATGAAGCAAACAAGCTGATCTTCAAATTCTTCAAAAGCACTGGTCTGAGGACAAGGATTTAATAAAAACATTTAATAAATCAACAGTAGGTGGCGATATATGCTCCAAGTGGAAGCGATTTCTTACCGGAAGTCATGTGACCTCTAGCCCGGATGTTTACAATGTTTGTGAGAGAGTAAAAAGGCGCGAAAATGTGTAAATGCCGGTCTAGGCGAATACGTTTTTAACGCTGTTTCATAATTGTACCAAGAAGGAAATAAACATGATTGTGAACATCAGTTCCATGCGTAACGTTCTTTCAAGACAAAGTTACAGTGTGTGTACCGTTTGGTTGCCGGTAAGGGAGACGAGCAAGCGCTCTGATCTTCAACGCAAAGCTCGCTTGTTTCCAATCCCGAGAGTTGATGATTTTCCTCGCCTGAAACACACGATTAGTGCCATGAGTTAGTGAAGCAAATTACAGAAACACTGCACAGTTATTCACAAGTCAAAACGTTTTCATAGCGGCCGAGAATATCTAGCTAGATGGATGTTATTAGCCAGCTCGGGGCCAGTGTTAGCTAGTTCAGCCTAGCATGGCTAGCTTGATCTACTGAGCAAATAAAAGTACATCTGAGACCATTATTGTGCAGATTAAAACCCCAGTGCATGTAGTTGCTTTTACCTTCGTCGTGGTCGCCCTCTAAATCCGCCGTTGGAGCGGCCTCCGATGCCATACTGCCCGAATCAAGGCTAGATGCTGTCCCGGAGAATGAAGGTCTGTGGCCGAGCAAAGCATCCAAGCGGTCGAACCATAGCCGCGTTCACACCGGAGTACTTTTCACCGTACTTATAAGGAGAGGGAGAGCGTCAGTTTAGGTCAGGGGTCTCCAACCTTTCTTCATCTGAGAGCTACTTTCAAAAAATGAAAGTGGCCAAGAGCTACTTGCATCACATCGCTTACATTTATTCACATAGCCCTCATCAGTTGAATTAAGCTATACTTTTGTACACGTGTGAAATTGCAATACCTAAAGCTTATCAAAAATAAGGTCCAAGAAAACAAAGATTTCTCACATATTATTATGGCCCACATCACATATATCATAAGTACATCACTGAACATTCACATAAGTGTCCTTAATCACCACCTTACAAGCATTTCACTCTTTTGTTAGTGAGATGAATGGCACTGCATGCAGTCCACCATAGAGGTGTATGCTGGACCCACTTAGGTTCACTTAATAGAGTCATTTAAATGTTCATCAGTCGGTCTTGTTCTGTATTTAGATTTCATTCATGTCAGAAAAAGCTGCTTCACAAAGGTATGTAGAACAGAACCAAATAAAGCAGACATTTTCAGTGCTGCTTGGTGAATGTTCTTATAGTTTTCTGGGTCTACAAGGCTCCAGAAATGTTGTGAGTTTTGCTGAGACTTAAGCTGAACATTATTTTGGAGATCTCCACAGGATTGACACTGAACAGTTGTTCAGCCATCTTTTTCTTCTTCTTCTTCGTCTTGACATTAAATTATAAACCATAATAAATCAATTGTATAGGTCTAGCCTCCCTATATCTGTGTGTGAAAATGGTTCCATCCTCAAAAACAAAAAACTAATACTTCTGCAGTCTAGCTGCAGCTTCTAGCTACGGTCTTCTGTTAAAAAAAAGACACTGAATGTCTTGAATGTGGCATCACACACAGGACTTGAGTCTGAAAACAGCAGGAGTATTTACAATAGCATTATAAAAACAAAAATACTGCATGTGGGTGCACACTTACATTCTCTGTCTTACTGTTACATAAATCCCATGAATGTATGAGATTAAGTTAGCTTCATCATATCTCAATCAGTGATTAAGTGAATAATAAAGTTTCTATCGGGTCACTATCAGCCTGTCACTCATTATTTTCAGGGAGGGGGCGGGGTTTGGAGGAACGGAGAGGAGACGGTGATCGCGGAAGCTTTCCTCCTGCCTTCACAAACTTTACACAAGTATTTATCAACTGAAAATAGCAAGAGGACATTCATACTCTGCAATCCAAGACTTGATTAAATCCACCAAAAACCTGACATGACGATAACGAGTGTTTTTCAAAAAACACAAATCCCTCCCTGTGTGTCTCTGAGGCGCAGCGACAGGGCCTGATTCAGAGCGGGTCATTCTGCTGTTGGTTCTGGACTGGTGCTGGTGGAGAAAGCAGACTGCTCCGTGTGTGTTGTCGCTGTGCTGCTGTCACGTCTGTTCCTTGATCTCTGCGTCACCGACCATTTGATATTCGTGTGACAGAAAAAAATTCTAAAATAAAAAAACGTTATTGTCCAGCCGCGGCCGAAAAATCAATAAGCAACCTTACTACGCTATAATCGATAATCGAGCGGCGAGCTACTGAAAAGCTGCCCGCGAGCTACCGGTAGCTCGCGATCGACGTGTTGGAGAGCCCTGGTTTAGGTGGTGTAAAGGACTCGCTGAGTGATTAGATTGTAAACTTTAGTCTAAGTTATCTCAGTGGGTCTCAAACGGTTTGGTCATCTATGTAAACAAATATTTCCATCTATTTAATATAGTTGTTCAAAATAAGTTAAGAAATCATTCCAATGTCAGTAAAAAAATAAAAAACACAGTTTGAAAGGGGAGTGATTAGTAAAATATGCATAAATAAAAAGAAAGAATGCAGAAGTTTAAGATAGGAGAGAGGAGTTTATCAATTATGTGTTATTGGTTGTGAGCATATTCTAATGGTTTTTAGAGTATTGAAATATATACAGTTCTGTTTCATATGAGTGTTGAGAGCTGTATCCATGAATCTCTTAATTTTGCTCTCAAAGTGCACCAGATTGATGCATTTAACTTCAATTTAAAGACAAAAAAATCTTCTCATTATATACACTACACATTTTTCTTGGATTTTTTAACACCGTAGTCCCTAATATATTTGTAGAAAGGCAGGAAATGGAATTAAATCGAGAAAATTGTTTCATTGCAGAGGACCCCCTGTTTTGTGTGTCCCCCACTTCTCAAACCAAAGTTACACCCTTATGTATGTGTAATAATGTGTCTCTGTAAAGCGCTTTGAGTCATTGAAAATCACTATAATAAATATAAGGAATTATTATTATTATTAACACCAGCAGGTGAATCTGCTGAGCATCAATCAGGGAGCAGAGAATGAGGCACAGCAAACAGGGGGCTACATCCTCATTTGTGTTACTTTAACAGAATATTATCTTTATTCATATTACAGCAAGTGATTAACAGTTATTTACAATCTGGTGTAAAACAACACATAAAATACACAAGATATAAAACATTTACAAAAGTAGGCAACATAAAGAATACAATAAATCAGTAGTTCCTAAAATGTATGAGCCGGTGGATATTCAAATAGCTTACAGAACAATCAGCATGAATTACAAGTTGGTAGTATAATTAATACACAATGTAACACTATTGTATAACCTTTTGGAAGTGCAATATGATGGGCTACGCTTAAAAGAAATCCCTTAAAATGTAAAAACTGAAAAAATATGAACAAGAAACAATATATTTAAACAAAGTCAATCATATTTCTGTATAAGAGTATATTATTACTCTATAAAAGATACAAATAAGTAGCTGGCCATTAAATGCAGTAAGTACCAAATCACTTTGAGATAAGCATGAAACGCCCTGCCATTAAAGAACAAGCTGCATTGTATTTACAGTATTTAAATTACATTTCAGTATAAAAAATAAAGCTTAAAAATAATGTTAAATGACCAAAACATCTTGTTGTTGTCTTTTATAAAACGTTGTAGCTCTTAACTACACATTATGTGCATTTTACATTATGGCTGTTCACTTACTTTTCTAAAGTAAGTGCTTTGTGCTGGAAGTAAACAAACTAATCAGATGCCATTATGAATGATGACGTGTGCATGTACAGTGGCTCTAAGTGTTCAATCAACTCTTTGAAGGCGTTTGGTGGATGTGAAACATATTTTTTTAACATATTCGGATAACGTAGGGGTCGGTATGGTAACGCGATTGAGACAATTTTAGGTCATATATAATTTTGAACATGAAAAAATGTGGGAGTGTTTAGTGTTGTTAATAGTTTTGGAACAACAATGGAGTGCTGCTATGATGACATATTTTTGCAGCCAACCCGGAAGTTATCATTGCATGTGATCCAATGGGATTTCCAACTCTACACAACTTTAGGCTAATGTAATGCTATAATCACTATAATAGTCACTTGAAGTTGTTAGCAACCGCCGTTTTCATGTCACATATAAGCTTCGGATATTCCCAAGTGGGGTATTTAGGGGAGACCAGGGACAGTTGTAACACTTTTTGGGTTTTCCCCAATAAGTAAAAAAACATTTACACTAGGATAGCCATTTTGCTATATTATACATTCTCAATGTGTCATCTACTGAAACAATGTATTTAAGATGTTTCTATGAAATAAGTACAGGTTGGAAAATGTATATATTTTTTTTAACTCAACTGTTACAACCGTCCCTGTGTACAGGGACAGTTGTAACACATGCCAGGGACGGTTGTAACGGTTACCTTTTTTCACACTACATGACAAATAAGAGGGAAAGCTGTCAAATTCTAAGGCAACAAGATTTTAATGGGGTTTCACACGTCCTCCAACAAACAATGAACAATGAACAGAGCTTAAAACAGAACACCAGATGGAATTAATCTGATTCACAGTTGTGGCAGGTGTAAAAGTCACTTCCATCTGTATAGATAGCCTATTCTACCTTAATTATGTAGACCTACCTCCTTTGAGCTGAGACCATAGTATAAATCAGCTGCCTCCATCAGGTAGTCTCTCAAAAGCATCTCTTGCTCTGTTGAGAACACCTTCTTGGGTGTCCAGTAGCCTACTCTTTGGGGTGATTTGGATCCCTGACTCTCCAACCTCAGCCTCTTTTTATGGAACCGGTACAGGGTGACATGGCATATATCATGGGACTTTGCCACTGCCCTGACTGATTTGCCCTCCTGAACTTCATTTGAGGCCCTCTGCAGCAGAGGAAGTGGCACTCCCCTGTCTGTCTTCCTCTTTCTGATATTTGGCATACTGTAAACACACGCACACACTTTACTGTACAGTATTTGATTATTTTTATTTTTACAGGGACAATGCACACCAATCAACAATATTGATCATTCGAGCAAATGAGCCATCATTGTAAATGTGCCATGTTACAACCGTCCCAGGTGGTCCGTGTTACAACCGTCCCAGGTGGTCCGTGTTACAACCGTCCCAGGACCACCAGTCATGTTTTCACCCCCTGTGAACCTCCCTGATTGCTAGCTTGACTCATATTTAGCTAGTTATATGTTTAGCTTACAAAACAGTGATTCTAATAATACTAGTTTGGATTCCTAGACATTTGACCTCAAGACAGTATCCAAAAAATACATCATATAATTTTTGATAATGTTTTACCTCAGAAACACACTTTTGCTGATACCTTTCGCGACAGATTTAAACGTGGCTCTAACTGAGCATGTGCAGAGTGAGTTTCATCACTCTAGCTTGTTTGTGATTGGAGATATTGAAGGCGTTACAACTGTCCCGTGTTACAACTGTCCCTGGTCTCCCTAAGTGCTTTGTGCTGGAAGTAAACAAGCTAATCAGATGCCATTATGGATGATGACGTGTGCATGTACAGTGGCTCTAAGTGTTCAATCAACTCTTTAAAGGCGTTTGGTGGATATTTAACATATTCGGATAACGTAGGGGTCGGTATGGTAACGCGATTGAGACAATTTTAGGTCATATATAATTTTGAACATGAAAAAATGTGGGAGTGTTTAGTGTTGTTAATAGTTTTGGAACAACAATGGAGTGCTGCTATGATGACATATGTTTGCAGCCAACCCGGAAGTTACCATTGCATGTGCTGCCTTGATTAAAAATCCAATGGGATTTCCAACTCTACACAACTTTAGGCTAATGTAATGCTATAAATGAACTACACCTGAGTTGCATGGCTGCGTGTCCCCCACCGCTAAGCTAAAGACGGCTACTGTTCCACATAATGACGTTTAGCAGTATAAATTAGTCACTTGAAGTTGTTAGCAACCGCCGTTTTCATGTCACATATAAGCTTCGGATATTCCCAAGTGGGGTATTTACTGACATATTAGATTTCGTACATCAAGACGTTAACCACAGACCTTATTGCTTCTTGCCACAGCTTCCCAAAAAAAGGATTTCCCAGGATTTATGATTCATTACTAAACCACTCTATTGCGCAGAGGAATAAGAAAACTAAGGCTTTAGTTCAACCATAGTAGCTAGTCAAATGAATGAATTGTTGGTTTGGTTCTATTAATGGGAAACATATGAAATACTGCAAGAATCCTTAAAGACCACCAAGAAAATTAGAAAACAGCAGCAGTAATAACAGTTAATAATAGTCTTCATTTCTGAGGAAACATGGAGCCAGCAGTGATGGAGGTCAGCCCCGTCTTCTCTTCTATCCATTGGTTGTAGTTGGTCACTGTGGTGTAAACGCCGGGTCGATTCTCCTGTGCGCAGCCGTCGCCCCAGCTGATGACTCCAAACAGGAAGAGCGTGCTGCCAACCTCGCACACCAGAGGCCCCCCCGAGTCTCCCTGTGGGCGAGAGAGCAGCAGCATTAGAGGAAATCAACAAATGGTTCTGTGGAAGCCTGATCGAGTTAGGACTTGTGGTAAATACCTCACAGGCATCCTGGCTCCAGTCGGGACGTCCCGCACAAAACATGTTATCACTGATCATGTTCCCATAATAGTTGCGACACACATCGTCGGCGATGAGGTTCACCTGAGCCTCTATGAGAAACTGAGACTTATACCACAAGCCTGAAGAAGTAAACAAACGGTTAAACCCTGAACAAGTTAATGCTTGTATAATACATACAATTGGCTATAGAATAACTCATTACATTCACTTCAGTGCTGCTTCTTTAACGCCACTACATTTATCTAATTACTGTAATTACAATAAAGCTCCAGATTTGATCATGATATGATGATTTGTGTACACTATAAGTACTGTGCTTAAGAAAAAATGTTAGGTACTTTGAGTGTTTCCATTTCCTAGTACTTAATACTTTTACTCCTCTACCTCTCAGAGGTTAATGTTGTACTTTTGACTGCACTACAATTATTCGATAACTTACGTTACTTTGAAGATTCAGATTCATAATAAAAAATGTAGTCATCAAATAATGTATCATGTATAATGTTATGATCTCTCTTCAGTGAATGGAACTGAAGAAGAACTGAAAGCTAGAAGCTCAGGAGGGCTAGTAACTGGATTTTTGATGCTATGTTTTTTTTCTCACACAAGAAATAAATTGAGTATAATATGGCTGTTTTTACTAATTGTACATTTAAATAGTCTAGACAGAGCTACAGGACCTATTTTATATGGGTTGAAGTATGTCCCCATACTTTTGGCCATATTCTTATAGACTTGCAAGAGTTAAGTTGAGTTGAGTTAAGTTGAGTTTAGTTGAGTTAAGTTAATTTGAGTTAAGTTTATTTGAGTTGAGTTGGGTTAAGTTTAGTTAATTTGAGTTGAGTTAAGTTAAGTTAATTTGAGTTGAGTTAAGTTTAGTTAATTTGAGTTGAGTTAAGTTTAGTTAATTTGAGTTGAGTTAAGTTAAGTTGAGTTCATTTGAGTTGAGTTATTTTAGCGTATGGTTTGCTGATAATATTATGGCAACAATTTGAGCAAGACCCTTTGGTTTTGGAAAACTAACACAGTGTATATCCACTTTAGACACAATAACAGTATTCAGAAGACTTTCTCACCAAATTTCTCTTTCCCATATCCAGCAATCTCACAGGAGACTCCAGGCTGGAGGTTCTGCTGAGGCGGCGGCAGACACACGCTCTTCACTGAGCTGCTCTCCTCTGCACACTGCCCACTCCTGGCCCTCAGCTTCAGCAGAGCTGCAGGACATTCATCAAAGAGTCACTGCCTGTTTAACATTACAGAATCAACAGGGAAGCCTCTGTAGACAAGCTCATACCGATGTCGTTGTTAAAACTCTCTCCATTTTGGACAAACCCGTCATGGAGGATGATTTCCTCCACCCTGAATGTTTGCTCCACTGTCGGGTCGCTCTCATTCATCATATTTTTCCCCAGGATGACAGAGAAGCGCCTCGCTTTGGTTAGGGAGCTGAAAAGTCACAGGAAAGTCAAGTCAACCTGCTGTCAGAAGTTCCCACAGCCGTCTAACAATCTGAAGGTTGCGGATTCGATCCCGGCCCATACAGTCCAGATTATGCTGTATATCTTAAACCATTAATGTTTTAAATAATGTTTTCGGATTAATATTACTGCTGCATTAATTATTATTATATAAATGTTGTGCAAAATGCCTTGTTAACATGCTGCTGTGATGAAGACATTTCTCAAATTTGGATCAATAAAATACATTCAAATCTAAATCCAAATGGAGTTTTTCTATAATAAGAAGTACAAATATTTTCTTAACACTTAAACGAACACAATTAAATATACACATCTGGAGATACATGGTTTGACTGGAAAGGAAGGCAATGTAGAAGAACCTTAAGTTGTCAGACAAATATCAGGACTAAAAAGTACAACATTGCTCTCAAATGTAGAAAATGTAGTGAAGTATAATGTAGAATAACATGGAATAAAGTACCTTGGAATTGTTCTTACATTGAAAAAACTGAAACATTGACTATAATTAAATGTATTATGTCAACAATAACTGTATTAGGTTAGTTGAAAGCAATAATATTAAGTTTAAATAAGAAATATAAGGTTCAACTTAATAGTATTGCTTTAAACTAAACTAATACAGTTATGTGAAATCTGTTGACATAATACATTAAATTAAAGTCAACCTTTCTGTATTTTCACTGTAAGTAAAGTACTCGATTACATGTACTTAGTTACTCTCAGGCACCTGCTGTGTGATGTCACTTCCTACCCGTCGGGGAAGCAGTGAGCAGCTGTGAGCACCCAGCAGGCTGAGATCAGACTCCCCCCGCAGCGGAAAACCTTCTCCTTGGACTTGCTGCGCCAAAATATGGCAGCAACCCACGGGTGGGATTCCACGGTGGCAACTGTTCCTCCCACGATCTTCGTCTGCTTTCTCCTGGAGCGCTGGCCACATGTGGACTCTGCAGCTGGAGGGGGGGGGGGGGGAGACACAGGGGTGAAACAGTGGAAGAGTATACCATGGGGATGATTCAGCGAGTGCAGTAAAGGAGGGGGTTTACCTGGCTCAGGCTCAGTGGGTGCAGTGGGTGGATCTGGGACTAGAAGATTAGAGGGTGTTTAACACGAAGGAACATGACATTTGGTTTGGATTTTATTGGAGGACTAAAGAGAGGGGGTGCACTCACATGAGTCAGAGCTACAGCGGGGGACAGCACAGTACTCCCACACCAGCTGCAGGTTCTTCCACACAAAACACCACGGACGCCGCTTGTAGTGCAGATTCCTGGAAAACAACAACATATATTCACATGGACATTTCAGTTACTAAATGCATCCCTACTGTCAATTATTGGAATTACTGAAGGGATCCTATTTTCTTTTTTTAATCGCTTCCTATGATCTTTTTAGCCCTGACCAGCAGCCATATAGCTTTCTTTGTGTTTCGGTCGGTCTACTCGTGCTCCCCCACCTTTTTGAAGTTCGAGCACTTAAACTTAAATATTACAGAGAGATAGTAAGGATATCAAACCACATTCTCAGGCAGGATTTTGTGATATAGTAGATTTGACCTCCTAGTATCTATATGCTCTTTTGCTGTTGATATAATTGTAGGTGTTTATAGCAAACATGTTGTTCAATTTTCTAACATCATGTTTGCAGTCAACAACCTTTGTCTTTCTTCCTCCTCTCAGTAACAACTATTTTTTAATAAACACATCTTAAAATACTTTGATGTTACACAAACATATTTTCTGAGTTAGTTGAAACAATATCTAGTAGAAAACTGTCATTTATAATCAAATGTTTTTTGTTGGATGCATTCTTTTTGTGTTCAGTTGAATTTTTCAATAAAATAATGCATGAAATATTTGTTGTATTTATCAAACATCACTTTTTCTGTATTTTACTTTGACTTTTCATGTTAATTTCTTTGACACACCTTATTTGGTTTTACTAGAACTAATAATGACAAAAAGTCCCAAAACTGGTGGCCAACCCACTATAGTATATATCAGTACCTACGACTATTAAACACCTGAACTTTTGAAAGAACATCCATAAACATTCATCTGTTTGCATCTTGCTAATTATTTATCTAATATATCATATTCCATTTACTTGTATATATACTCTTCTTGCACTATTTCTATTTTATTTGTATTAACTCGCACTATTTGATCTGTTTATTTGTTCTATGTCCTATATGTTGCACTGTTGGAGGAGCCTGTGACCTAAGTTATTCATTGACATATCTACACTGTAGCTAATGTACAAATGACAATAAAGCTTTGAAACTTGAATCTTATGTCCCACCAAAACGATCTTATGGTTCAGGCTGTATATATAGCTTCAGAGTGGTGTCAGCCTACCTGCAGTAGTTGTGCCTCCCTGACTTGAGATCTATTGACAGGTAGAGCTCCCTGGTGTCTGAATCCCACTCCTCACATGTGCGTCCGCTCTTTGATTTGGCCACGGTTCCTCTGTAGTACAGACCCACCCCCTCGAAGCACTGACCGGCTTTCACTACAGGAACAGCAGGGGGTTTGATTTAATAAATTATATAAAAAGTGAATTTGGTTTGTTAGTTTAGATCTGACCTTTTTCACATTGTCTCCCCTCAAAACCTTCGGCACACAAACAGAACATGTGTTCACCAGAAGTCAGGGACGGGACAGAGCTGCCTCCATTAAGACAGATCCTACCTGTAAGACAAATCGTAATCACATTTAGAACTTATTAGGTTTCATGCTTCAGTGTATTGTTGCACACCATAAACTAAGAAAAACTCAATGTCATTTGTTTTAAATAGTGCAAAAAAAGAGAAAAGGCAAAATAGAAGAAAATTATATATTAAAAACACATCAAATCATTTTTAGAAAGACCTACTCAAATATTTACAAATTATTTGAATTAAACTGAAATAGCTGTGTAGTTTGAATGATACACTTCAATACAGCCTGGTTTTAATGTACTGTACATAACCAGAGTGTGAATTCTCACCTGCACTTTCAAAGGAGGAGGAGTATGAAGACGAAGACGAAGAGGACGATGTTGAGTGGGAGGAAGAAAAGAGAGGAAAAGTATGCCCTCTTTTTTCTCTCAATAATCCCTAAAAAGTACCAACATTTGATTAATTATCACAAATATAAATGCAATTTTCAAAAGAATCACAGTAGAAATGTCCTTACTGCCTCAGCTGCTGACAGGGCTGCCAGGGTGCAAATTAAAACAAAGTTTCTCATCGTTGCCATGTTTGGAATCCCAGCAGCATGAGCGTGCCTGCAGAGAGTGTGTGCACCTCCTCGGGGGTAACGTGTTTTGTCTACTGTGTGCAGGGAGGAGGGGAGGCTCCTGATTGGCTGAGGAACTTTCCCACAGACTGGCACACTTGATATGATGTGAAGTAATATTTGTTTGCAGGGTGAGTGGGTGAGTTAAGGCTGTTTAGCTACATGAGTATTTCCCAGGAAGCATATCAATAACTTTGGTATGCTGGGACGTCATTTCGGATATGCAGCTGTTTGAGTGGAGAATTTCACAAATTCTGGATGCATATGAGTCATAAAATAATACTGTGAAACATGTTGTGAGGTTCTGGACATCATACACCTGCAGGATGTTGGTGCCCACGCCCTGTTAGACCTCACCAGTGACACCACAACCCCACCAGTTGGGAAACTGATACTGATATTAAGTAATAAGACCACAGGAAGGAGAAATGGTTTCTGTTCTGAAAAGGCGTGTATTCCCTGTCATAATGTCTCTGTAATACAGTGTTAAATCAAGACCACGGTCACGTTTACCGTCATTTATTTTAAAATGCAATAAAATGCATCTGTCTCTCTCATCACTATGTAAGAATAAATAAGAGGCAACAGAATTATTAAGGAATACCACAATATTATAGAAATAAGTAGTCAAACTATATTTTTCTACCATGATCCTTAACATGCAGACAGTAACACATTGGACTTGGATGGCAAATTTGGAAACTATTTATTATTTCTAAATAAAAAAATCTAATATAAGTCATTAAGCTCAATGGATCCACTTGAAAAAAAAATGGATAGATAAACATTTATATTGTGGTTTGTTTCTGTTTTATTTAAATGTGTTGCATATAGTGTTCTTATTGCTGGTGAAGATTATGTTTCTAGTACCTAGAGTTTCAAAATGACAAATATGTTTTTAGATTTTTTTAGATGTTTTATTTTTATTTTAGTTTACAAATCTGTGATCAGCATTGGGCCAAAATACATTTCTGATTATGCTTTAAGTTATAAACCTGGTAGGTCCTTTAAAGATCTTTAGGAATGAGAGTAGTGACTGAAATTGTAAAAAAAAAAAACTGCACGGATCAGAAAATGGAAGGAAACCCAATAATTGAAAACTTAAGGTTATTTAACTCAGGTTTACTTTTCTAAATAAGAAACTATTGTCAAATGTTGGTAATTTTAGTAGGACAACAAGACACTAACAGTATCAAATAGTTTGTAAACTTGCAAGACTTTAATTTTTGCATACATATTTTTAATCACACCATCAGTTGTTTTACATCATGATCAGGTTAATTGCACATGTTGTTATAAGAAGCAGCTTTTGATGGCAGCATGGTGGCCTTAATATGATTTTAGCAGTTAGCTTGTATGTTGTTGGCTAATGCTATGAGCTTTATAAACAGCTAAGGGCAGGTAGCTGTAGAATATGTTGGTGTGTTTGTTGGCCCAGGAAGTGGATACTAACCAAACATAAAACACTTTAACTCATATTAAAATCTATCAGAATAAAAACGATGACATAAGAACACTGATTGCTGTTGTAGCTGCTAAATTGCTCCGTTTTGTAATAAAGTGTCACTGGATGTCACTGTTGCTCTGTAAACACAAGAGTTCATTTATCCTGATTGTACCTGAAGTATCATGATGGGTTCTTCCCATACAGTTCTTCCATTGGCCGATGACTCCTTATGTAATTGGAGAAAATAAAACTACTAATAACTTTTCGTGAAAAGAAAAACGAATTTCGATGAAATAATTTGATGATGATGATGCTGATGATGATGATGATGATGATGATGATGATGTAGATGTGATTGTTTCATTCTTATTACTTGCATCTGAATCACTGACCCACGCAAATTAAGCCACTTTTAAATGAACAGTGTAAATGAAAGCAAATATGTACCTATGATATGTACATTAGGATCCCGGAAGTCGTCCAGTTTGGATCCTGCTTGGCTGAATGTTGCCTTTACGGGCCGCAGGAATAATTAGATTATCTTCAATAGATAGAGAATCTAGAACAAATTATATTCAACGTAAATATTTTATGTCAATATATCTGAAACAGTTAATTCATTTAAATTACCGTGTTAAAATATATTTCTTTAATTTATTCCAGCAATACGTTTTTTATTTTGTTTTCATTTAACAACATTATCTATTTTTTGTTAGTTTATTTAGGAGTATTTTTATAAATTTTACCATCTAACTGATGTTTATTTGTTTGTTTTTTTCCATATGTAAAGCCCTTTTTTGTATGCGTATCATTATAAATATTATTTTATTATTATAATTATTATTGTGTTATACAATTATTATCAGTTTTCTTTTTACTTGTGTTACCTTGTTGTTGAGATCATTGTGAAGTTGGTGTCTTTTGTTTTTTCTATTGCCTATAAATGATGCAGGTCAATGTAAATGTATTTACAATACAAATCATTCATTTACAAATCATAAAATGTACAGCAATGTGTTCCTCAGTTGCACCACATGTCATTTTTAATAAAAACAACATCATGAATAAGCATTACCCATGTTAAAAACATTAAAAAACATCAACAGCAGCTATTTTTTACATGACATTCCCTTTGTAGGTGGATATTCCGAGCAGGCCCTGAACGCAGCAGGAACAGAGCGGTGGATGAGGGAGATTATCCTCCTTTACTGCGACTGTTAACCTGCTGTTAACACGGATCCTAACAGGAGGTGTTGGTTTGTGACACAACATGGGAAACGCCGACACCAAACTGCACTTCAGGAAAGCGGTGATACAGCTCACAACCAAAACACAGGTCAGTTATTTAAAAAGAAAAAACTAACGTCGCTTGTGTTTTAAATTCAGCTTGTGGAGATAAAGTTAGAGTGCCAGATGGTAGCCTTAACTGAAGCCTCAATGACACAAAGTGGAAGGGAAGTCAAGTAAACACTTCAGTCAGTTTACAAATGAAGATGTCCTGACATAATATACATACATTTCGTGAAATATGGATATTTTCCTCTATTTGTTGCGTTTTAAGAGACTGTCAACAGGCAGGTTGGCCCTATTGGTGTTCTGAGTCCTTCACCTGTCTTGTTTGTTTTGTGAAATTATCCTTAAATAACTTGAACATGTGACATGTGATTGTTAAATGTTGAATTTAATTAGTTTTCCTGCAGGCAGCAAGTGTTTCCCTCGCAGGTGCATTTAAGGTGGAACTAACTAGATGAAGTTGATAAGGATCTACTACAGACTCTGCACTCAGGCCTGTTTTTAGTGTTCGACAATCGATTCATCGAGTTACCTTCAAGTAAAAGAAAAATACATCTGTGATAGTAGGCTTACATGTATTCTGTTTTTTTGGACAAACCAAAGAATGTTCACATTTTCTGAATGTTTAGGACTAATCGATGAATCACTTACTCAATAAATAACCGACTGATTATTTGGTATTGAAAAGTATCCTTAGTTGGTTGCTTGTGTTTTTTGTGTCCTACATATTCTCTTTCTATGTTAAATACAGAACCAATCATATGTAGAATGTAATGTCTGACTGTCATGTTGGAAAAGCAAACATTATCTACTACAGCTCTCATATAAATGTAGTGGAGCACAAGTACAATATTTATCTGAGAAGTATTTAGATAAAATGAATATAAAAGTATCAGTAGAAGTAGCTTGAAATTGTACTTAAAAACAGTACTCCCATAGACTTTATAGGGTTTAACACAACATAAAGTCAGAGACAAATGGGACAAAAGAACAGTAAACAAAAGGGATAAATACGCTAAGGTTAATAAATGATAAAGGTTTTAAAATAAAAAGACACATATTCTGTTTTCTTCTGACTATAGCTGATTCGAGAAAACTGTATTCAATAATAGGTGCACAGTAATGAGCAGTACAAAATGATGATTCTCCAGACGGAGATCATGATAAACACACACAAATAATGACTTTTTGTCCTCTCCTGCAGCCTGTAGAAGCCACAGACGATGCCTTCTGGGATCAGTTCTGGGCCGACACCTCCACCACGGTCCAGGATGTGTTCGCTCTGGTGCCGGCCGCAGAGATCAGAGCTGTGAGAGAGGAGTCTCCATCCAACCTGGCAACCCTCTGCTACAAGGTAACCTGCATTCATCAGGATGGGGAGGAGATGTAAATGATGGTTTTCAGTATGTATCCAGTCAGAGATGTCCTGGACTCAAATATACAAGCCATTCTCTGGAATTTTGAGACAATATGTTTTTACCTAACAAAAGTGTGTTGTCTTAGTGCAGCTATTCTTCTGTCAGAGTCACAGGAATGCTGCTGTTTGTTCACACACTTTACACGTTACACACATCAGTGTTTGTAAAGGTCAAAGGTTATTTGAGTAAAGCAGATGGGGTGTTCCTTGTAGACCTGGCTGACAAATAAAATGTTCAACAAAAGGAACAAAGAGACAGTAAGACAGGATAACCTGCATTTCTTACAGCAAGGAACAGTTGGACATTGAACACTTTAATCCCTTAATGTCAAGTTTTCCTTTTAGAAGCTTTGTTATTGTTATTCCACTCTGTCTAACAGTATCATGTACTGTACTCTATATTCTCTTTCAGTTTGATTGAGCTCACTATGAACTATTAATGATGTTTGAACTGAGTGAAATATTGAATCCCAAAACTCTGTGTTTCTCATGGCCGCACCATCTTGTAAAACAGGGGTATTCCTGATGTCTTGTCTGCCATTTTAGACACACTTCCCAAAACATGTTGCTGTTATATGTTGTATCTTTTCAAACATCTACTAGAATTTGACATAAATATCTGTGGGATTGAACAATGTTTGTCTGCATGGTGTTTTTAATGACCTCTCACCACCAATCGCTGCTGTCTTTGTTAATCAGAACCAACAAATTCAATAAAATCTTCCTTTAGGGAAGATAGGTCTAGAAATGTCAGCTGCCTGCAAGGCTCACCAGTATCACTTGATTCCTCAAAAACAAATTTAAAATTAAGTCAAATTAACTTTGGAGATATGTGTATGACACCTGCTTAAGGTTGGGGGCACAGGATGGTGAGAATATTGATGTTGAACACAGAATCTTACAAAATAAATATATCGTAATTGAAATCATAAATGTATAGACACCTGACTTTATAGTATTGTTCTGGTTTTAAGTTTTCGACATGTGTTTTTCTCTGCAGGCAGTGGAGAGGTTGGTGCAGGGGGCTGACTCCGGCTGCCCCTCAGAGAAAGAGCGTCAGATCGTCCTGAACTGCACCCGCCTGCTCACACGCATCCTGCCCTACATCTTTGAGGACGCTGACTGGAGAGGCTTCTTCTGGTCCACCGTGCCCGGGGCCGGTCGAGCGGGGGTACGACTCACACTGACACTCAATCTGTTCCAGGAAGTAGTGCTGAGCAGAAACACTCTTGTATCATTCTTGCACTTTCTGGTGTGTTTCCTGTTTGACGCTTAGTCTGCCTCCTGTCTGATCAGAGGACATGAGGAGGGGGAAGCTCCAGAACTGAAAGGTCTTCAGGCTGTTAACTGCATCATTAATGATTTCACATTGAAGCTTGTGAGAGATTCAGTCCTGGGAGGGGACTGTAATAGGAAAGTTATGCATTGAGGAAGCAATATTCAAACAAAAATCACAAACCTGTGTGCGGGTTAAAAGGGTAAATGGACTACATTTATATGGCCCTTTTCCAGTGTTTGCAGCTCCTCAAAATGCTTTACATATTTTTGACTTTTTTTTATCAAGTCAGCAGTCACCCACATTCATACAGAGGCAGAGGCTGCCATACAAGGTTCCACCTGCTCAGGGAGACAAACACTCACTCACTTTCACACACCTATGGCCAGGCCAATTTGGGGTTTAGAATATTGCCCAAGGACACAGCAAGATGTTGACTGCAGGTGTTAGGGATCTAACTTCCGACCTTACGACTGGTATATGACCTCTCTACCTCTACCAGTGCACTTGTGTATTATCAGTTTTCATACTGGTCAGGTTTTGGTCCAGAGTGTGTGGATGAAGCAAAGTTAAATATTACTAATTTAACAGCTGGCTAGTTAGCTATCTATCTAATTGCCATGTGCTTTCATACTCCACTGGTTACTGAATGGTGTTCATGTTGAATTTTAAAGTTCCCTTAATAGTGCTCAGAGAATACCCATATAACGTGCTTTGCTCACAATAATTGCAGTCCCACGCTCGTGATGTGTTTCTGGATCGTAGTGTTGTGCTACACTACTGATCAGTTGGTGGCAAACACTCACATTGTATGGGGGGAAGAAGAAGAAGAAGTAGAAGATGACGGCTCCCAAATAAACAGTGCATGTCTCAAAATGCACATAATTTGCAAAAGGGAATGCTAAATCCAAGCAGTAGAAATCTCCAGATCTTTGGGAAAATAACAAGCCTTGATGTTTTTATTGGTTGATTTAAATAACAAAAGAACAACGAATCAAAATTGTACCGTTAAACTTATTCTCAGAGGGAAATATATAAATCTTCTGCTGCCTTGCCAAACCTGCAGTTGAACCTGAAGGAGAACAGCAGTCAGAGAAATCCTATCCCACTGCAGACAGTTTGCAGAGTTCAATCTGTCCGCAGCCCCTCAGCTTTACACACATCAGAGGATTTGATATTAGCACGTATAATAATCCACAGTGGTTAGAAGTGATGGACAGAGCAGGATCTGTAAAATGAGACAGTTGCTGCTGTCAACGTCAGTGTCTGAAACCCACCCCTCCCTCCCTCCCCCTGATCTCTCCCTCATCTCTGCCTCCTGACGGCTGCTGGTTCTCTGGTTACCTGGTCGACCAGGGACCCACCATCCAAACACTGCCCATATTGTCTGTCCCCCCCCTATCCCTCCTCCTGGCCAGTGGTTGAATTAAAAGGGATTGAATGTCCCTTAATTACAGTGTGGGACTGGAGTAAAGTGCAGAGCTGCAGCAGTTGGAACAGGTTGTTGGTAGTTGTATGAAATCAGTTTGTGGTTCTGTGGGGAGAAATTGCTATTGATTTGATATGTTGGGAACAAAAGTGAAACATTTCGATTTTATAGTAGGGGCGGTCACGATATCAGATTTTCCCCACATACATATTGTGGTCAAAGGAATTCACGATGACTATAATACCATAATATCAATAGAACATTTAGAAAACAAATTGTTTAATTGCTATCAGTCATATTCACTTTTAACTTGAGGGTTAGATGAGAATATTGATACCACTCTGAAGTCTGTATGATACATTTGAAGCTGTAGCAAGCAATCCATTAGCTTAGCTTAGCAGAAAGACTGTAAACACAGGGAGACTGCTAGCTTGGCTCTGTCAGAAGCTAACTAAAGCTAACTACAAACACCTCTCAAGCTCAAGTATTAACCAGGTAAAACTCATTTGTCAAATCTTTACACCGACATATATGTTTTTTTTTGCAACAATTTATTGGGGAGACGAAGTGACAAGGTATCTGTTTGCCTCCTTTTTAAGTCTTTGTGCTAGGCTAAGCTAACAGTTTTCTGGACGTGGCTAAGCTTTCAGATACGAGACTCAAATCAATCTTTTCATCGAAACTCTCGAGATTACATATCTCTATGCATATATCTTATTAGTGCGAATGCTGTGCCACAGCATTCCACTATAGCAGGGGTTCCCAACCCCCGGTCCGCGGACCGGTACCGGGCCGCGGAGGTGTTACTGCCGGGCCGCGAAATAGCTGTGAGTTTATCGTAATATTTGCAGAATTATAAATATATAAAAATATTTTATCATAATATTTTTTTCAAAAAGTGTTTAATTTTCGCACCTATGCCACCAGTCATATTATTTCATCCAGTAGCTAGTTAATCTTTCACCAGAAAACCGTTGAAAATGGCTTTTATGATGTTCCGAGGGATTCGGCGGCTCAGCCTAAGGTCTCAGCCTCTTGTGCGCACGAGCATGTTACCGGTGCGCCAAGTAGGAAGAGGAGCGCACAGGAGACAACCGTTTGATTGCAGACTGTTATGTTTATGTGGGGAAATGGTGGTGCATACATTATTTGAGATATATTTCAAACTCGGACTTCATTTTAAGGACATGTCGGCCAGGAGTGTAGAGCTATTTGTTTAAGCACCGGATTGGCAAAACAGGAGAGTAAACCAGTCTGCCTTGATCTATGAATTAATGTCCGGGACTCTCACGGTATCTGCTGCCCGCAGCTGTTTTATAGAAGGAAACCCTCCTTCACTTCATGAAATGGCTGAAGCATCAGGAGGCAGCGGGACGTATACTCGGTAAAGAGCTGTGCCTTTTTACGCACCGCCTTCGCTGTGTTTAACTTAATCAGAACAGTTTAAGAGTGACTGCAGGCTGCTACGTGTTAACCACACACACATCTACACACATCGAACTGCCCGATTACTCCCCCTTTTATTAGTTTTATGAAGGATATGTCCAGTCAGTCACCAAGGCGCATGATGTGTGTGTGTATGTGCTCTGCTCAGCTCAGCTCTGTGTGTTCGGTGTGTTTGTGTCTGTCCGACACCGGCATATGCGGCTGTTCCCAAAATAAATTAGTTTAATCTTAATCTCGATGTAGTGCTATGCTGTCGGGAGTGCACCGGAACGAACGACACTATCATAATATCTTCTGAAAACAAATGCCAGTGACACACACACACACACACACACACACACACACACACACACACACACACACACACACACACACACTGGCGACCGGACATCTCCTTCATAATGCGCCTTCTCCTCGTTTTCCCAGCATTCACTGGATTATCCGTAAATCATACAAACAAAACCAAAACGTTGATTTATCTGTTTTCCCGTTTTGGTTTAAAAACTGAATAACGTCGGTTTTTTGGTTTTCCGAAAAACCAAAAAACAACACCGGTTCTTTTTTAAACTTTGTTAATATGTTTTGGATGCATATTGTTCTAGTATTTGTTCAGGCTGTTACATACAATTAGCCTCTGTTGCTACCTGCTGGTGGTGAGTAAATATTAAAATCAGTTAAAATTGACAACCGGTCCGCGATTTTTTTTTAATGTATCTGCCGGTCCTTGGCACAATAAAGGTTGGGAACCCCTGCACTATAGTACTTCAAATCTTTATTCTTCCCCTTATTATTTCAGCCAATACTTTGGCACTCCATAACTTCAGCTTATTTTCAGCTACAGAAACCATTCAAATATTAAACTATTCAGCCTGTTCAGGAATCGATGGGAAACCTTCAACTTTTTAAAAATATTTTATACTTTTTGAAATATTCAGCTTTTTAAACTCTTTTTTTAACATGGAAGTCAATGGGAGATGCCTTCAAATCCTCTTTTCCTACACCTTGCGCCAAATGCTACTCCTTCCACATACTTTCAGCTAGACACTTCATTCCAACTTTCAAATGATCACAACACCTTCAGCTATTCAAACTTGACTTTTATCTTTGATATCTTTTACACTTCTTGAGATAATTAACTTTGTTTGGAGCTTGGTAAAGAGGCTTTCTTCAGATTTTAACATTAGTGTGGATGGAGCAGCTCGTTAAGTCTAGAGTGCTTTGATCTCAAAACAGAGTGCAGCAGTGCTCCCCAAAAAATGTTTTAAACTTGCCATAATTCCCAAACCCTACACTCCTCAGACATATTTTTTCATGAAAAACGTAGGAAAACCTCTCCTAGGTTGGAAAATTAAAAAAAATTAAAAAGAAATATTAAACAAAATGCCTCTTGAGGGCATGAAGAGACAAAAAGTCCACCTAGCTCCCAATTGATTCCCATGTTAAATCTTTCCGGAACTTTCTTCAGAACAGAGAGAAGTACACTTTAGACAAACTGCTCCCATCTCCACATTTTACACACAAAACCAAAAAAAACAACATATATCAGTTCATTGGGGTTCCCTGATGCTCACGGTCTGGTCATTTTTTGATAGGAGCCATGGTTTTTGAACAGGTGGCAAAATTGTCAGATACAAACCTCAATGCATTCTTAATGGGACTCAGTGCTGCAGTGGGTAAATTGTCATAAGTCGTCACCATGGTAACCTTTCATCTCTGGGTTTACACACACAGGTGTTTGTAAACATTCACCACTACCTCTCTCTCTCTCTCTCTCTCTCTCTCTCTCTCTCTCTCTCTCTCTCTCTCTCTCTCTCTCTCTCTCTCTCTCTCTCTCTCTCTCTCTCAGACACACTCACACTCTCTCTCTCTCACAGACAGACACACACTCTCTCTCTCTCACACACACACACACACACACACACACTCCCTCTCTCTCACAGACACATCAAGAGAAGTGAGAGAGGGTGATAGAAGAGTGATAGGGTGATCAAGAGAAGAGAGAGGGCGATCAAGAGGAGAGAGAGAGGGCAATCAAGAGAAGAGAGAGAGAGGGCGATCAAGAGGAGAGAGAGTGGGCGATCAAGAGAAGAGAGAGAGGGCGATCAAGAGGAGAGAGTGGGCGATCAAGAGGAGAGAGAGAGGGCGATCAAGAGAAGAGACAGAGGGCGATCAAGAGGAGAGAGAGAGGGCGATCAAGAGGAGCGAGAGAGGGCGATCAAGAGAAGAGAGAGGGCGATCAAGAGAAGAGAGAGAGGGCGAGCAAGAGAAGAGAGAGAGAAGAGAGAGAGGGCGATCAAGAGAAGAAAGAGAGGGCGATAGAAGATTGAGAGGGTGATCAAGAGAAGAGAGAGGGCGATCAAGAGAAGAGAGAGAGTAATGTAACCTCCTAATGTAATGTATTACTCCTATGAATGTTCAAAAAGTGCTCAAACTTCACATGTGTGCTAACAGTCCAGCCGTGAAGACATATACGGGACAGTTTTGAGATTTCTTCAAATGCCGTTGCCATGGCAACACAATGCTCACCATGAAACACGGTTTTCTCATAACTTCAGTGAAAATGATCGAAATGGCCCAAAACTTCACAGGTTTGGTAACGATGCAGCCATCAACACATCTAAGCGTATTATGGGGTGTCATCAAATGCCGTTGCCATCGCGACAGATAATTCACCATCAAGTTAGTTCAAAAGTTTGCAGTTCAAATATTCTGCTGCTTTCCCAAGCCTTTTTACTTTCTTTTCTCATCTTAATACAAATTCATTCACTACTACTTACATCTGATATTTAACTCCTTCAGCCTATTTTCAGCTGCAGAAACCATTCAACTATTACATTATTCAGCTATTTCAGGACATCAAGGCTATACATGTTTTTTTAAATCTTTTCTTTTAAATATTAAGCTTTTTCTGCATTTTTGTAGCTAAAAGCAGCTACCATTCAGCTAATAACATATTCAGCTTTTTCTGCATTTTCAGCTAAATTCATTCACAGTTTACAGCATTCGCACGCATTTTCTGCAGGAAATGCATTTTCTAGTTACATTTTACTGTTAATACTGTTTACTTTGACTGAAATAACAATATGAATGCAGGTTGATTACTTGTTATTAGTAATTTAAGTAGTGTTGCTACTTTACTGTTGAGGAATGATCTTAAGTAATACTTTCTTGTTTAACCACAAATCACCACATTCTTAATTCACATATGGTGTCTATAATAGCAAAACTACAAATGAGACATCTTCTATCTCCTCTCTTTGTCCTCCAGCATTTGGATGAAGATGGTATTGATGTTGAATCACGGCCGCTGGCTGAATCCCTGCTGCTGGCCATCTCTGACCTGCTCTTCTGTCCAGATTTCACCGCTCAGAGCCACAAGAAGAACAGCCCGGTGAGTGCACAGTACCCTTCTACATTACACAGCCACTCATGTGTGGCAGACGTTCAGCTGTGGCCTGATTATCCCTCAGTGCAGCTGGACCCAAACACCTGCCAATATTCAGAATCTAATCAAGGAGAACCAAAGCTTTGCATCGGGCTTGTTCATTATCCGTGAATGACATTTCTGCAGAACATGTGTTGGTCTCAAAAGAACAATAGTCAACATTATGTGTCATTTTTATGTTCCAATCAGATCAATATCAATCTCATTTTTGACGTTTAACACAGAATTATTATGGGAAAATTCTGATTATTTCGAAAACACTTAATTTTACTTTATTAATCCCGGGGGGAAATTCAATTCTCACTACATCACACCTAATATAAACGCATGCATTAGCTGATGGGTTTCAGAGCAAAAATGCTGCCATGGTCTGGAGCTGAACTTGTTCTAATAGGGGACTGTAACTGGCGACCCTTCAGTTCTAAAGCAAAGAACCTGCAGATTGAGCTACTGACGCCCTTTATGATAATGAGATTCTAATTATTTAAGAACGATTACCAAAAAAAATTAAACAAATTTGTCTAGTGCACAATAAAAAACGTTTTTTTGTTTGTTTTTCCTGCATTCAAGCTTGTGATTTAGCATGCATGCATACATTGGTTGCATAGAAGTTAATGGTGATGATGACTCAGTTAAAAAGTCAGTGTCAGTATACTGAAAGCAGAAAAAGGCACAACTGTACTCTGAACCTGTTCATTTGCTAAGGTTGACCGATTTACAGAAAATTACTAAATGCAATTATTTCAATGATAATGCAAATGTAATATTATTTACAATATTAGAAAGTTTGGTCATTTTGCATCATTATTCTCATTATCATTGAAAAATATGTTGAAATGATCACGTTTCGGTTTTCTTGAGTTCTGTATCAAACAACTATGTTTTGTCAAGTCCGTATATGATTTGTCCACATCTCCACAATACTTCATAGTATATTCACACATTTCACAAATATAGCACTATTTCCGAATTGAGTATTGCACTAATCTTTAATGCAATTTCAATACAATAAAGATTCTGCATCGCATACTGTAGAGATGAAGCCCTAGCAAATACATTTAAATTGATATCAATGCTCCCATTTAACTTGCAAACAAGTATTCTCCAAGATTTGTAATGGTCCTTCAAGAGTCTTTCCACAGAAGGAGGAATACACCTTTCTTTATGTGTTAGCCCTTAAGCTACAACAATGTCAATACCTTTATGTAAAAGGCTAGTCCCTGTTATTGAGCCCTGAGGCGGTACAGTCACTGTTCTTATCTCCACACAAACTTCAGTAGCTGGAGTTAATGAGTGACTCTCCCTGAGACAGAGGGGGGAGGAGTGGCCATGTTTGTCAACTGGGCTGAGGAGAGGAGGGTGGACACGTCTTAATCGTGCTGAGCAAACATGTGTGGTGCTGGAGAGCATAGGAGGTGACTGCAGGTCTTAAAGGTACCCTATTATACGGTTTACCATCAATATATTATAGTTCTCAGCTATATACAAAACATGTCTCTGAAGTGTTTGGTTCGAAATACCAAACAGATCATGCATTGTAGCATCCCATAAACCCCTCTGTTTCAGCCCTGTTTCAAAAGTGCTGATTCTCTGTCTGTTACTTTAGATGAAAATAAGGAGCCCCTCCCCACGCCTCTCTGAGAGATATTTGATTTAAAAAAAACAGAATTGTGGTCTAGGAGGAGATTCAGGTGATAAGGTGGGGCGGGGGTTACCTTGGTTGGTGATTGGCTAATGGTTACACAAGCCAAAAAATCGTTATGACATCATAAAGTGGCCAAAATCTGATCAGCTCATTTTCAGACAGGATTTTATATAAATAGATCAGGACAAAAAGTGAAAGAATCTTTTTTTCTGAAACTTTCAGAATCTCTTTACACAGAGGGGACACATGTTGATGTATAAAAGACATGAAAAAGTGGATTTTGCATAATAGGTGACCTTTAACCTCTCCATGGTCGGAGCACTCCTCACACCTCTGTCAGCCGCCCCGAGGAAGAATTCAAAATGCCCAGCGGCTGTCGTCTGTTCCCACCTGCTTCTGTGACCTGTGGAGCGTGCACACACAGAAACCTGGCTTAGGGTTAGTTTTCTCTTTCCAGTAAAGGTGTGGTGATTTCAAGGTGAAAAGGCATATGTGTTAAAGAGTCGGTACACCCAAAATACCAAGAAATGGACGCATTTTCAAAAGATAAAGCCTTGGCGCGAGAGCCACGGATTCAAATATATTTTTGGTAGTGTTACATCTCATTCATAGTCATTTTGTGTCTCTTTTTGCATTTGTTTGAAGATATTTTTCTGTTTTACTCATATTCTGTCACTTTTTGGGAATTGTGCATCTCTTGGTAGTCATTTTGTTTCTCTTCATGATCTTTTTGAGTCTCTGTTTGGTTGTTCTGCATGTCATTGTAGTCATTTTCTCTCTTTTGTTAGTAGTTTGCATCACTTTTCTCTGTTTTTGTGTTTCTTTGTAGTCGTATTTCATCTCTTGTTGGTTGTTTCATGTCTTTTCTTAGTATTTTTCTTTCTCTTTTAGGATGTTTTGCATGTCTTTGTTATCCCTTTTAGCATCTCTTTGTGGTTGTATTCTTTTACATTTTGCATCTTTGCAGTTGTTTTCTCTTTTTATAATAATCTTGACTCTCTTTTTGGTAGTTTTTGTTCAATTCTGTTCATTTTTTTGTTAGTATGTCTGTTTTTTGTTTTATGTTAGCTTCTCCCCAGTTAAATACTGGATTCTTTTAATTCCGTCAATGATCTTAAATCATCGAGATTATACAATTAGATTTCCCCTAAAAAGTCATATGAATGTGACAAAGATGTAGTTTTCGAATCACAATCCAAAATCACAAAATTGATGCTTCCTGGGTTTGCATCATCACCAGTGAATTTCTGTGTGGTATGGCAGGGTGCCCTTTGTTGTCAGTTTACTTATAGAGAACAATGGCAGCACCTTGTCACATCTATAAATGACACTGTAGTTATCGGTGCTGAGGTGTCACATGCTGATATTGTCAGCTTAGTCCTCTTGTATATTCCCATGATGTAAAGTAGGTGTGAACACAGTCCCACTGTCTGTAGCTGTGAAATGTGGCCCTTTGCAAATATTGATGTAACCTGATATTGCTCTATGGCTCTGAATAAGAAGTGAGTCCACAGTTAAACAATGCAGTTCAGTTCTTTTGGCTGAAAACCTATTGTTTCCTGTTCTCCTTGTTGTAATTGAATGCAATGGAGCAGGTGCTTCCTTTTGTGTAGACCTCTCTTTAGGATATTGTGTGTGTTTGAGAGTCCAGACATCTCCTCAATTTCAAATATCTATTAATTCTAACAGAATTAGGTAATTTCATTTCCCAATGTTTATTATAACAGAGAGCCTACAGATATTTCCATCATTGAATATTCTCTTAATTCTGTTTCCCCAGAGTTTAAGGCAGTGTTTCTCCAAGTGGGGGGTTAACTTTAGTCTAAGTTATCTCAGTGGGTCTCAAACGGTTTGGTCACGATTAATGTAAACAATTATTTCCGAGGCACACGTTTATATGATCATTATAGGTATAAAAAACAAGAGAATAAATGAAAAACAGGTATGAAATACTATATGACAGAAAACAAGAATAAAGTTTAAAAGGGGAGTGATTTGTAAAATATCCATAAAGAAAAATAAAATCTGTTTACAGTTCTGTTTCATATGGGTGTTGAGAGATGTATCCATAGATCTCTTCATTTTGCTTTCAAAATGCACCAGATTGATGCTTTTAACTTCAATATTTAAAAAAAAATGTTCCCGGGGGAGCATGCCCCCGGACCCCCCTAGAGGAGGAAAGGACCCCCCTAGAGGATATTAGGTCCACACACCACTAAAATAGCACTTTACCCCTGCTTACACCTATATGCCGTGAGCTGATTATCGAGCCTTCATTGTAACAGTCGCGGGTACACTGAGTGTGCGTGTGGGGATTGTTGCAGTCGAACATTCCACTGTAGCGACCGGTACATTAATGGGAAACCCTACATGTTTGAGCACCCTCTATGAAACGTCAAACTACCCCACAGCACCCCAAAAGAAAATCTCTGGCGGCGCTGCCACTGAGCCTGCAACCCCGTTTTGAAGAAGTCTGCAGTGCAAAACAGGCTCATTGCAAATGCTGCGATAAGACACACTTTTTTGCCAAATATCAGCATTTTCTTTCTTTTAATTTGTTTGCAAAGTATTATAACTTATTGTTCTAGCAAAGGGATTGCACAATTGTATTATGTATTAATTTGTTGGAGCACACAGACTTATGGAGCATTGTTTTATTATCAATGTTCTAGCAAAGGCATTTTTTTTTTTTTTTAAAGGAATGCTCACGTTCATATTGGTGTATTTTAATAAATGTTAAGTTAGCCCATTACGTGACTATTTGTGTTGGGGGGGCCCAACTTTTTTTTTTCTACAAAGGGGGGGGCCTGACAAAACAAGTTTGAGAACCACTGGTTTAAGGTGATGCCTTCAAGTTCCTCCAAAAGTACATTTACAATAATAGAGAAGTTTGAACCGTAAAGAATGTTTTAAGTTCTGCTTATTGTTTTTATTTACTAGCCGATACATTCCGGGTATATTGTATGCCAATACTGAATACACATTTTTCTATAATAAATACAATGACATAAATAGTGCGAGTGCTTCAAGGCTTGGTTATAATGACTTAAATTATAAATCAATTATCAAAATTGGAAATGGTATGGCAGCCTAAATGAGAACATCAACAAAATGTGTATGCCTTAGTCATTGTCAGGTTGTCCTTGACATGATGTTCATTATTTTTTGCTCTGCTCTCTGCTGCAGGACACAGCCGAGGACATTCGCTCCATAGACAGCTGCGAGTACATCTGGGAGGCCGGGGTGGGCTTCGCTCAGTCCCCTCCTCTGAACTACATCCACGACATCAACAGGTGAGGGTGCAGCCCAGCAGGGACTGTGGAGAACTTAGTTTTAGTTGTCTTGTTCATGTCAATTAAAAAGAATTGTGGTAGAAAGGTTTGCAATCAAAACCATCCATAACAATTGGGTAACTTGTTTTTGTTATTTCACAACCAAGTCTGATGGCATTTTGTCTGGGACAACAGCCCTGGATTCATTGTCCTCCAAATACATCGCTACCATCAGCCAATCTGAAAAATCAAGCTAAAACTTGTTACAAGAAATAACAGTCAAATAATACCAAAGATATGTTTGTGGTAGTTTATAATAAACCTGGTTGAAGGGGTTGTCTACCAGAGAGCACTGACAGGTCTTTTTTTCAAATCGGTCAGGCTATAAAAGCTTTCTGGTAAATGTTTCAATAACATTGATTACTTTAGTTTTCTTGTCTGTTCAGGACAGAGCTGCTGAAGCTGCTCCTCACCTGTCTCTCTGAGGCCATGTACCTCCCCCCCTCCTCTGAGAGTAAGAACCCAAACCCCTGGGTGACCTTCTTCTGCTCCTCAGAAAACAGGTGACACACACACACACACACACACATCCTCAACATGTGCATAAAGTGATGCACCCTCAAATCATCTTTAGTGCAGCTTCTTCTAGAGATACTATTGGAAAGATAACATTGTTTTTGCAAATGTACTACTAGTCTATGACAGTTGTTCATAGATGTACCTTTTTGGAACAATAATAACTGTAAATATATACTTTATACAGGAAATATTTTGTAAAATGTTGATACAAAAATCTGTCAAATAAATTGGCTGCAAACTGGTTTTCTTTTAATTTAATTGCCATTTTTAAATATATATCCATATATTTATGAATAGGAGTCATATCTACAAGTAAGTATTTTGTATCTATGAACTCATAACAAATTAATACAAAAGAAATGCACATATATGCAGTGTTAAAAAAGTGAATGGAAGAGATTTAATACACTTTTTTCCAAATTGTTTAAAAATCCTGGCTTTGACTATTGATAAAAGTGGGGTTTTTTTCTAAAAAGAATTGAACGCTTTTAAACTTGACTAAGATATGTCCACACAGGAGACATTTTAAGAGAAAAATAAGCATAAAATGTCAAAACAGAGGAAGATAAAAATAGAACTATGAAATTCCCCAGTGGGAAAAGCGTCCTTGAACATGTCTCACCCTCTGCTATGCATTACCCCACACTATGGGACATGCAGCCCCCTCTGAAGAGCCCCTTGCTCTGAACACACTGATAGCCCTCCATGCCCCTGACCTCCACCTGTCCTTCACTGCCCCCCCACCCCCCCCACCCCCAGACATGCCCTGCCTCTGTTCACCTCCCTGCTCAACGTGGTGTGTGCCTACGACCCCGTGGGCTACGGCATCCCCTACAACCACCTGCTGTTCTCCGACCACCGGGAGCAGCTGGTGGAGCAGGCGGTGCAGATCCTGATCGTCACCCTGGAGCACGAGGCCGGGTCGGCCACAGGCTCCGCCCTCCAGGCCCTGGACACCTCCGCAGCCCCCTCAGAGGTGGAGGAGCAGGAGGTGAGAGGGGGATCATTTTTATTATTAGAATAAAATGTAATGGTTTACTGATTCAGAGTTTAAAATCATGTATTTGTTCTTTTTTCAGCCAGCTGGACCTGATAACCTCTTTGTGAATTATCTCTCCAGGATACACAGAGAAGAGGTAAATTATGGATGTGCCAATCAGATTTCAGAATCAATAATGACCAATACACTATCGTAGGAAAAATCATAATCTGACATGACCCATTAGTCTAGTATGTCCAGTATTTTAAACTCAAATGACTTACATTTTTATTATTTTTTTACATTTACATGTCTTTTACCTGATGCTTTTATCCAATGCGACTTAAATACTTTTTAATACCCTAGACATGCCTATAGGAGGAGCAATTTGGTGTTAAGTATCTTGCCCAAGGACATCATTTTGATTGTTTCCTTGGTGCTCAAACCTGCTGCTAAAAAGTTCAATGTGTGGAAAAGTTTTAAATAAAAGAAGCAGCAGTATTCCATAACTAAGTCATGTTGTGTGCTGTGGCAAGGCAAGTTCATTTATATAGCGCATTTCAACACAAGGTCATTCAAAGTATGTTACAAAAAACAATAAAAGCATTCAAATATAGTCCAACAAAAACACATCATATAGACTTTCAATCTTCCTGACCTTCCATGTCAGAGAACATTGGCTAGTCTTAACTCTTATCAGCTGTGGGTCGACAGTTCAGCACGTCTATGTTATGTGACTATATTTTGGAGACAATAATCTGACCCGAGGAGAGAGATGTCACCTACTTTTATGCTCCCTACAATAGAAATACAATGTTAGATCAGAGTATACAACATCTGAGCTTTGAATATATTTGAATAAACGTTATACCAATAGACAGGAATCTGATCAAATAATTCAAATGAAAGAGTAATATTCCACCGTCCAAAACTATTTAACAGCCTACAATATCATCTAATTCTCTGTTCATCAGGACTTAAGTTTTATCCTGAAGGGTCTGGGACGGCTGATGAACAACCCTCTGGTGCAGACCTACCTGCCCCGCTCCACCAAGAAGATCCAGTTCCATCAGGAGCTGCTCATCCTCTTCTGGAAGTTCTGTGACTTCAACAAGGTGTGGAGCACGGTTTATCTGAATGATGCTAAAGCTACAAGATGGAGCAACTTTAGCAATGAACACCGAAAATATAGTGGTGTCATTGAGGGCTGCACGATTTGGAAAAAAATAAGTAGTTGCTATAATTTTGACTGATATTGCAATATGCAATATGCAGGATTTATTTTAAGTTTGTAGAACACTGTTTTTAGGCCACGACTTCTCTGCAGCACCACAATACCTCATTCAGATATTTTCACATATTTTGCCTTTACCAAATATTGCGATTACTGTGATTTGCGATTTTGCACTAATCCATATTGCGATTTCAATTTATTTGATTTATTATTTTGTCAACATAAGTTTTGAATCTTCTGCCTTACTATACTAGCAGCATCGCTTAAAAACGCCACATAATATCAAAGGGATTTCCGACAAAGCCCTGTTTTAAAATAAAGCTCTGAAATTCATCATCACATGTAGTTCTTGATGTGAGGGAGTAAGATGGATGAATATGTAAACTCAGGTGTGTTTGTGTGTTTTAGAAATTCCTGTTCTTCGTGCTGAAGAGCAGCGACGTGTTGGACGTGCTGGTTCCCATCCTCTTCAGCCTGAATGATGCCAGAGCAGATCCGTGTGAGTTTCAGGGATTACTTATATTTGCACATGCATATTGAGATGAGTGCTAACTAGCATAGATGGTTGTTTTATCACCCTGAATAATCTGTCTTTTTATACGCGTGTTTGCAGCTCGTGTGGGCCTCATGCACATCGGCGTGTTCATCCTGCTGCTTCTGAGCGGGGAGAGGAACTTCGGTGTGCGTCTGAACAAGCCGTTCACTCTGCACGTCCCCATGGACATCCCTATCTTCACAGGGACCCACGCAGACCTGCTCATTGTTGTAAGACATTTAATGTTAGAGAATAGTTTGTATTATTTATTTAAAAACACTTCGCCCCAAACAGATGAGTTGTATACCAATTACATTCAAGTTACCTTGAATTTATTTTTTTGATGATGAAATGATTTTCCAAATTAATTTATGAAAAATTTTATACACAACATTTGTTTACAAAGTCTCACACAAATCATGCTATATATTCCATGTGTCATTTCGACTCTTGTTTTTTATGTCATGTTTTTTTTCTAAAGGAGCTCTATAAATAAAGTTATTGGATTAATAATAGTAATAATATAACATTTATATATATTACTGCTGTTGTTTATAATAATAATAATAAATACTAAAAGTATGAGTAGAGTTCTGCTGTCTGTTCAACATTTTCCCTCTGTTTTATTTTTGTATTATTATTATGTAATCACATTTTATTTGATTATTTTTAGATCTTCCACAAGATCACCACCAGTGGACACCAGCGTCTGCAGCCTCTGTTTGACTGCCTTCTTACAATCATAGTGAACAGTGAGTACCACAAAGGAAATGTCGCACCCTAGTGGCTTGATGTCAGAACTGCAGAGAAATCTTCTGTGTCATTTTGACTTTTATTTTGCCCTCTACAGTTTCACCTTATCTGAAGAGCCTGTCCATGGTGGCGGCCAACAAGCTGCTCCACCTCCTGGAGGCTTTCACCACCCCCTGGTTCCTCTTCTCCTCGCAAGAGAACCACCACCTCGTCTTCTTCCTGCTCGAGGTCTTCAACAACATCATCCAGTATCAGTTTGATGGTGAGAAAATAGACAATATAGTGGCGGTTTGTTAAATATACCACGTTCCTAGGCCGCGGATATCAGAAAAGTCCTGACTTGTGTCGTTAAAATTCCCAACATTTGTGAAAAACCCACTCACGGGTGACGGGTGAAACTTGAAAGTAAATATAGTATAGTAAAGTAAAACGGAAGCATATATAAGGTGAACAAAGTAGGTCTAAGTACAAAGCCTTGCGGAACTCCGTGTCTAACTTTAGTTTGCATGGAGGATTAAATGACCCGTACAAACTGAGACCGTTAAAAATAGTTATAAGTAGGACTTAAACCAGCTCCTTTTTGTTTCTATATGTTTTCTGTCATGTTAACATCAACAAATATAAAAATCCTCAAATATGAAAATCAGATATGTGGCTCTTTCAAACTCCTGACTAAATCTCGCTCACAGGTAACTCCAACCTCGTGTATGCCATCATCCGGAAGCGTAATGTTTTCCACCAGCTGGCCAACCTGCCGTCCGACACGGCATCTATTCAGAGGGTTCTACAGAAGAAGAAGAAGTCTGGGATCTCCAGGGCAAACTCCACAGAGGCAGAGTCCATAGAGAGGAGCAGACCTGCTGATTCTGTTGAGCCGGGAACACTCAAAGCCAGCTTAGTGGCTACTCCAGGTGAGAAAGGAGACAGTACAGTCATTTACAGAGGAAACATTCCCAGTTGATTAAATTACATTAGAATATTACCTTTGTATTACAGTATCTGCAACATACATTTTTTTTTACATATTAGAGTCATTTGTGGGGAATTTGGATATCTCATTTTCGCCACATTGAAAAGAAAAAAAATGTCTCCATGTTTTTACAAATAATCATATCGGTCTTTAAATGATATATAGACAACCACTCTTTTTTCTTATTTTTTGTTTCTTTGTATTCTTTTAGGGTTTCCTTGTTTTTCCCTTTTTCATATTCATTGTGAGTCTCTCTGTGTCTCTTTTGGTCATTATTATTATCATTATTCTGGATCTCCATTGAAATCAGTTGTAACAGCTGTGAATTCAAGTTGTCAAATGTGCCCCATGAAGTTTTCAGAAAAAAAGCCACCTTTCAAGCCTGTAAAGAGCTGAAGATTGTAATACTCAACTACCAATATTTATTTGAGTAATTCTCTTTTTCTCTGCAATTCAAAAAAAGAATGTTTTTATCCGTTAGGAATTGATAAGATAACGGCAAAGTCCCAGGTGAGTGTGGACGGCACCATGATCACCGTGCCTACCTCTGACTCTCCTGCTGACACCAGTGCTGTGGGCGGAGCCAGCGACACAGAGTCCAACTCAGAGAGAGACCACGAGGTACATCACACTTCACATCACTCTATCTTACTGTTTTTCTTACTGCAGGTAAAGTTAAAGTCCTGTGCTTTTATTTTATAATCAGGCATACCATTCAGAGTCGGAAGCAGCGAGGAGTCGGTTATCAAGTGCATCATCATCATCAGCAGCCTGGAGCGCTAACACAGACTGGGTTAGTGGAAGTGTTTTCTACTTTTTACTATTCCTTCTATTTGTATTTATTATACTCATCATGCTGCTTGTGTGTTCTCAGGTGTTGTCATGGAAAGCCAAACTTCCTCTACAGACCATCATGAGGCTGTTACAAGTACTGGTGCCTCAGGTGGAGAAGATTTGCATTGACAAGTAAGAATTGATACACGTATTAATCTCAGAAGCATTTACTGACCTATTTTAAAAGAGGTAAATGGCCAGTTTAGTGCCATCTTTTTCAGTCATGGTCGCTCTTGCTACTCATTCTAACAAACCAGTTATCATTCTGGTAACATAACTGTATTTTAGCAGCAAACTCCTGCTGCTAAAATAAATCATGCTCTCTGTGCTAGATTTCCCCAGGGAACTAGGAGTTTTGGGTAAAACCTTTGCATGAACATTTTAATTTAATGATTAATCAATCATCAAAATGTCTGTCAATTCACTAATGGATTATCCCCTTATTGTTGCATCTCTTATGATGAATGTTTAAGCAACCAGTTACCTATTTGCAGATCAAGCAGATACACAGCGACATAACCATCTTTGTGTCCAACTGATTATTATAGGTCCAATATTTACAGTCTTTTAGCTTTGTTTTAGTTTCAACAAACTCCTAAGAGAAATACCTGCCTCTTCACTAGCTAGTGCTATATTTGTTGTGTTTGGTGTTGGTCAGGTAGTCTAAATAATGGGTTTATAAGATCTTAAACCAAAACTTTTATGTTGTTAAATGGTAAACCAAAGAAATGGGCTGAAAGACACCAACATGTACAGCTCTGAAAAACTGCAATACTGGTCAAAATCCTTTGATCACTGCAACACCTTTCATATCACACAATAATTAGTGCAGTTTTAATGATTCAGATGAGTTAATATATATTGTTGTCATCATCAGGGGTTTGACAGACGAGTCAGAAATCCTGAAGTTCCTTCAGCACGGCACGCTGGTCGGCCTCCTGCCCGTCCCTCATCCCATCCTCATCAGGAAGTACCAGGCCAACGCCGGCACGGCCATGTGGTTCCGCACCTACATGTGGGGGGTCATCTACTTACGGTAAACAAACATGAATATAAGCCTGTATGAAACCTCTTTATTTTACGTGTTATATTTTGGGGCGATTCTACGGAGCCCCTGAGAGGCAAGTGAGAAAAACAAAATGTGGGTCATTTATTTCTATGATCTAAAAATGTTTCTCTCCTGTGTTCATTATGTAAAAACTGGGAGAGGGGAAACGGATGCCAGGATCATTTATCAAAGTTATTTATTTTGATTTATGATAACATGTTGGAAAAAACCCATTTTTTCTTTTGTCAGGATTAAATGTTGGTTTTTGTGATACTGTTTGGCCACAAGAGGCTGATGTTCAATCATACTTTATTTTCGAAATAGGAATAAAAGTATATATGTTTATTTCTACGTGAGCTTAAATATCTCTGCAAACTTTTATCACAAGCTACATCATTTGTATCAAATTCACAGATATTTTTAAAGCAACCTGTAAGCTTATTCTGAAAAAAACGTTATTTTCCACCTGTTCTTCAGTCATAAACACATAGAGAGAACAATAGATTTGACTTGTTTCTCTATCCTGATTTTTGTTACTACAGCAATGTGGATCCTCCAATCTGGTATGACACGGACATCCGGCTCTTTGAGATCCAGAGGATTTAGAGCAGCTGTTGAAGGTGTCCACTTTGTTCTCTTCACACACTCACCAACAACAGGATCTGCTGGTTTTTACTTTCCTCACACCTGAACTTTGCTCAGAGGAACCATTCACACTCTCTGGTGCTATTTGAAACAAGCAGAGATCATCTTGTACTTCATTCCTGCCAACTTTCAGGTTTCAGATAAAAAGACAGAATGTTTTAATGTGTCAAAACATACTGTGCATCATATACAATCACTGTCATTAACATTGCCAAATCGTCATTAAATCTGACAATCAGGAAATGGGTTTAATTTTTTTTATTCACTGTTCCAGACTAGCAGAACTGTCTTCATAGAACTGGGGGCACTTTCACGTTGAAACAGGAAAAGGACAGAAAGTTGTCTGTTGTTGACAGAAAGTGGGAAAATCCTAGTTGTTCTCCAACCAGATACAAATGTTTGCTGAACCTTTAAATGTCCTTTATTGGTGATTGAAGGTGGTTCCTTCACCAAAGATGCAATGAGATTTTACCATTCAACACTACTTAAAGGTGGGGTATGTCATTTATTTCAGAAACACTTTTTGTTATATTCCATGGAATGCTCTTAACATCCCGATAGCAATGAATATATTAAATGCTTTGACAATAAATACATACAAAAATGTCATCTGTGGAAGCCGTAGTACTGTGAAAAGCACGACCAATCATTTTAGACGGCCCGGCTAAAATAACTGGATGGCCTACCTGCCTGTCAGCCTTCCATCTGTGCACAAACTTATCTCGTGCCCTCATTGGTCATGTGCGCGTTTGTGTGTGTTGGAGGAGGGGGAAGTCTGAAGGAAGAGGCAGATTTTTTCCGGTTGTGTACTTTCAAATTCTAGCGCACTCGAGCTGGTTTCTCCAAAATTACATGCCCCACCTTTAAGTAGCAGTAGGTGTACAAAGGGAATCCTAAAAGTAAAAAACTAAGGATTCAACTTAGGCAATGTACAATCGGCACAATGTCGTATAACTTCAACGGTACTACCTCTAAGCTTCAAACTTGCGATTGCATTTCGCGACAATCAAACAAAACTTCACATTGATAAATCTACAAGTTAGAACATTTTGGTTAGGATAGTCTATGTAAATATCCCCTCTGTGGGACGAATAAAGGTATTCTGATTCACATTGTTTATTCCAAGAGGCGCCAGCATATACACAACAGAGCTGTTAAATTGGACTAGCAATGATGTTTAATGTCCCTAAAGGAACCTCTGTAGTCGGATTAAGCCAATTGTTAGCAACCACCCATCTTAAGCTTCCAAATTCAAGGGTTTACTGAAGCATGTTCATGTCAATTTGAAAATGTCTTAAAGGTAGTGCGCTAGAATTTGAAACTACGCAGCCGAAAAAAATCTGCCCCTTCCTTCAGACTTCCTTACAGAGCCCCTCCTCCGACACACATGAACACACACATGACCAATGAGGGCAAGAGATAAGTTTGTGTACAGATGGAAGGCTGACAGGCAGGTAGGCCATCCAGTTATCTGACCCGGGGCACATGATTGGTCGTGCTTTTTACAGTACTACGGCTTCCACAGATGACATTTTTTTATGTATTTATTGTCAAAGCATTTCATATATTCATTGCTATCGGGATGTTAAGAGCATTCCATGGAATATAACAAAAAGTTTTTCTGAAGTGAATTACCTACCCCACCTTTAAGCCTTTAAGGACTATTGGAACTAAAGGGAAAAAACATGAAAAACAGCCTAAAAAAAGAAAAAGAAAATCCTCAAACTCTTTTTCAAACTCCCATTTCATATATAAACCAACTCATTTATAAGTGAGTATCATGTTGTTTTTCCACTAAGCCTTTATATATTTCCTGCTATAACAGTCATTTGGTCAGAGTTATGCCTCTGCTGCAGGTCAGGCAGAGATGAGCAGCTCCATCAGAGCCCCCACTGAGTGCATCCTGTAGAAAACACTGAGCGGCTGACCCAGGTTCACCAGAACAAACCACACGGAGAAGCCGAAAAACTGTTTCCCCAGGCCGTTCTCAAACTGGGGGTGGACTCCAAACGCAGGGATCACCCACAGCTGCAACAATAGGGAACGTATATCAACTTTATACAGCAGAAATAACAAAGAAACTTATATTTATTTTTAACACGTGTGCCTCGCTTTAGGAGAGATGTTTAGGTGTCCATAGAGGACAAAAAAGTTATAAAAAACCGCCCCAAAAAGTTTATAAATATTATTTTCCATTTTCACTTCTTAAAACAAAATACAGATTTTTTTAAATGTATTTTAAAACACTGAAATTGAATGTAAATAGCCAGGGAGAATTGTTGTTCTGTTTCAAAGTCTAGGAAATGTCAATGATGAGCAACATGAGTTAAGATGCATTTAGTATTAATTAAAAAAAGTATCCCTTCCTTCAACTGCTAGAAAAATATTATACATTAATATTATATTCACTTTTACTGACTTAAGTATTTTACCAACATCAGACCTATTACTACCTAACATTATTTTTCAGAGTGTAATCATTTTCAATAAAAACAACTAAAATAGCATTTGTATGTGAAGTGTTATGGGATTATTGTTGGTCTTACAGCCTGTACTTCCGCTACACCCCTACCCCATAAGACTTATTAAAGGGTACTGACTGACAGCAACAAATACAAAAAAAAATCACAACCCCACAAGATGTATGCTCAATCATTAAAAAAGTCAAATAAATAATCAGAAATAAATAAAAATTCTATTAAATCAGACAACAGACACTCACCATAACATTAGAAAGGATGAGGAAGGCACAGATTTCTTGTATGGCTCTTTTGGTCCAGGGTTTTTTCCCATCATGCTCTTCAGCAGCAGCTGACGTGTTCCCCTCCAGCAGCGAAACATCTGTCTTCCTCTCTTCTGGTGTTTGAGCAGCAACCTTTTTCTTAGGCTGTGGCAGAGTTTAAAAATGGTGTTATCATTTCTTGTAAATAAGCTATTTAGCAAAAGCTTGATGAAAGAAATATGAAATGTTTATATAAATAAGACTTAACATGTGTATTTAACTAAAAGCAGCTCTAGCAGGTACCTTGAAGATGCTGCTCCGCTGCTTCTCCTTCCTCTTGGCGAAGAGGTTGGGGTGCCTGTGCAGGCCTTCGATGATGAAGATGTTCTGGAGGATGAGCTCCAGCAGGCTGAGGAGTGAGTAGGACAGGTCCAGGTCCCCCAGGGGCCCCTGGGTCCCCACAGCCAGCGCCGCCACCAGGGAGAAGTAGGACAGGGCGAGCTGACCCAGAGAAGCTGCCACCAGGAGCAGAACATCCAGGCTGCGGGTGGGGTTGTGCCCCCCCTCGTTGGCCCTCCTCTCCAGCCTGTAGACCAGCATCCCGCCCAGGGAACACAGAGACATGGCAGGCATCACGACCAGGTGGTACCCGTAAAATATGTGGAAGGCGGTGAGGCGGAGCTGCTGCTGCCCCACCCAGACCTGGTAGAGAATGAAGACGGCCACCCCAGCTGCGAGCACCAGGGCCCCCAACACCAGCCCGTATATGACCCCCCCTTGGTAGACAACTTGGAAGGTGAACTTCTGAGACTCGTGGTGGGGGCCCGGACTCATCCTGCGGCCCACGTTCTTCCACATGACGTAGATCAAGCAGCCTGCCATCAGGTAGAACTCCATGTTGAAGGGGTAGAGGATCTCGAGGCCTTTCCTGAAGATCAGGCAGCCTGCACTCGCACTGCACTGGCACCAGGTGGAATTGGCAAGTCCTGAAGCAGGCATGGAGGAATGTTTTAAAAAAAATATAGACATATAGTACAAGCAGTGGTAGAGGACACATTCAAGTAATTTACTTGAGTAAAATGACTGATTATACAGAAAACGACCCTGTTAGTAAGTTAAAATTCTGTATTGAAAGTGTAACGCAAGTAAGTATATTCAGTAAAATGAAAATGTAAGTATTCATAATTTCCTCTGTGACTGTTATATATTATACCATGCCAGTTTTGGTACCTGAAAATGAATGAAAAACCAGGACTTAAACATAATTTCCTTTATTAAGAATATAGATCCGCTGATTTTTCTTCAATTAATCGATTGAGTGGTTGCTTTGTGAAAAAAGTAAGAAATCCCAAATCTAAAAATGATTACTAGTATATTACACTTATTATCAATATTAAAAGAAAATCAGTGCATGTTCTTGTGGAGCTGGAACCATGAAATATTTTTTACATTAAAAAGATCTTAAATTATAAATAGTTGGCAATTCATTTTCAGCTTATCTTATAATCATTTCAGCTGGAATAGCACATTTTCATGTATTTTGTGCAAACAAATGTAATTTTATAAAGCTTTCAGATAAACACAGTTTGGTAAAAAGTACAATATTTCCATTTGAGATGCAGTAGGGTAGAAGTAAAATGTAGTATGAGGAAAAAAACTAATACTAATATGAATCAACAGTGCAAGTGCCTCAAAATTGCAAAACTTGAGTAAATGTACTTACTTTTCAAAGTAAGTAATTGTGTTTGATTACAAGGGGAGGGGCATGATTCCACCTGAGACGTTTAAGTACCCTACCTGCTAAATCAGAGCTGTCTGCTTCAGATGAGTTTATGTTGCTGAAGTCCAGCCGGTCTTCTTTCTCTAACTCGATCTCCTCGTGGATGGTGTCCTCCGTCACGGCGTTGAGCCACAGCACCAGGTCAGCGGAGAGGATGACCATCAGCCCCGACCTGCAGCACATACAGGCAAATAAGAAGGTTAAAAACACAAATGCAACAATAACATTCCCGTGAATATTAAACGTGTGGAAAATATACATAGTGATGCACCTGGTGATGATCTTATGTCTGTGAATGCAGTCTTTGGAGTGAGCCCACAGTAAATATGTCTGCAAAATAAAACCAGTATAACCAGTTATACAATAAAGCACTATACATTTACGAAGTACTTTTTTTAAATAACATTGTCATGCTACAGAAAAAAAGTTATAGAGGACACATAAATGAGCCAAGACATGTTGGAATTAAACTTTGGTTCCGTTTTGGATTTTTGGTGTGCAGTAGTAGAGAACTAGATTCTATCTACCTTAAACGTTTCAACTTTTATAGACATTTCTTATCGTTTTTGAGCTGTCACATTATAAACCAATATTTTTTTAAATGGAATGTTTATTCAAGCTATCTATCCCTTGATCTTTCACATTTTTAAAGAACTTCAAAAAAATAAATATTTGATGACCAAACCAATTTCACTGGCTGATGGACACTCTAAGCGGGCCACATTCGCATAAAGGTTGCACTCAAAGGGCCGGTTGTAACTATATATATATATATATATATATATAAAATAATGTATTATATTACATTATTTCCTCTGAATTGGATTATTATCGGATAGGATAATAACTTAGTAATTAACTACGTCTGAAAGCAGAAGTCCAGGGCAAATAATTGCAAGTCTCTTCAGTGCGCATGTCACAAAACGAGATGCATTGTGGGACATGTAGTTTATGGGCAACCTGCTTCTGTAAAGTGGCATGTAACCGTATAATAAACGTATTATATTCTTTGCAAGCTCTTGCGGGGCCACATAAAATGAAGTTGCGGGCCGGATTTGGCCCCCGGGGCTTGAGTTTGAGACCCCTGCTCTAAGCTGTAGTTGAAATCTCTCGACAAAGTTGGTAAGTAGACCTATGAGTTTATATTATTTTGTGACACAGTTCCTGACTTTACTTACTTGTGGGGTGATTTTAAAGACTATGCAGTTTTTAAAGCAATTCAAAGATTATTATAAGGGATGTTTGAAGCTCTATTCGTACGCATGCTTATTAAAATTCAACATTTGCACTTTTTGTCTTTTTCTTGTTTCAATCAAGATAAATCTATAATAATAAATGTACATTTAGCATTTTTTCCCTTTTATACTCAGAATAAAGGGCTGTTTAAATAATAACACATTCCTCCACTTGGCCTAGTGATAAAACAATAAAAGGTCACCTTCTATACTTATGGCATGCTTTGTCCATTTATTTCTTTTTATAATAGATTAGAATATTCATATGAATAGCTGTTACATCACAATGATCATGTTCCTTTCTTCCACAATCATCTTTTTTCCTTTTAGTTTTGCTCATTGTAGCCCCTGTTCAGTGTGAACCAGCAGCCTGATGTTCTCTTTCCCACAGTATAAAAATCCGTACCTGCAGCGCGAGGAAGGGAGCCTCGATGAATGGAGAGAGCACTTTAGCAGCGGGCTTACACTCCCTCATGCTGATCAAATAACCAACCCTGAAGATATACAGCAGCAGACTGAATGCAGCAAACAGCATGAGCACCACTGGAGCACAGAGAGAGAAAGACATATTTATTACAGGATTCAAACTAATATAATCTAGTATTCTGTCAAAAATGATACAGGAGCCTACCGGTGACAGTGATTCCCCCGGCGTGGTGGTCCTTGTGTGGGCAGATGCCAGGCTGCTTACTGGCCCACAGCAGGTACCACAGCATCCACAGCACGCTGGCCCCCATCAGCAGCAGCATGAACACCTGGGGCTCCTGGTGCTTCAGGCCCTCAGGGTTGAAGGCCTGCCCGGATACCAGGGCGGCCCCCAGCAGCATCACATTCAGACCCAGAAGACCTGAGATCAGACGCCTCCCGCTGGGGACCCACACCAGAACCGGGTCCTGCTCCGGCTCCTGGATCTGAAGTTCTGAGTTCTTAACTGGTTCATCATTTTGGAGATTTCCAGCTTTCCCCCAGGAGGAATCCAGCTCTGTTAAGCCGTTATCATTCATGATTTTACTTCAAGATACAATCCTTAGTTCCTTTCACCTTCCTTCTTCTTTTCCTCGCTTCCATTCAGTTCTAAGGACTTTCTCTTTTTACTTTCCCGCAGTTCGACATGTGAAGGCTTGCAACTGAAGGGTGCTGCAATCCGCCTCCCACACCAGTATAGGTGTGTTCACAACGTTTATAACACACCTTTCACAGGTGTAGTGTTTACTTTTCATGTTGACCTTAGTTTTACTTGAAGTCGCTTCCTGGTCCCAAAGAAGCTGAGCAGAATCTTAGTCTATATACAGCTTTTGTTAGTTTAAAAGACTTAAACACAAACGCTTAAAAGGATCATTTGTATATGAATTACTCACACTGTGTACTTTAAATTCCTGAGGAACAATTTTTTTGGGCAGTGTTTTTTTTGGTCAGTGAGGTTATCTTACTTTGAAAGGGTTTATCAGCCGGGCTCTCTGCCAGCGTGCCACTGTTTGTGTTCACTCTACACCAGAAACTGACTAATAAATGAAACCTTACTCTTATCACTTCAAGTAGCAGCTAATAGTTCAGTCACAGCTGATAACCTGCTGAAACTGCTGGATTTAGTTTCAGCGTCACGTTCAAATGTTCATGCAGGTGGTTTTGCATGTTTTAGCCAATTTAAAACCAATTGAGTGTAGGCCTGCTTTACATCACGCCTTGTCTTTTGTAAACATGTTGCGTTTGATATGGCAATGTCATTGTATTTGTTTCCGCTATTTAGGAAAGGTGCTGGTTTCCATGCATTTCCCTATTGTAGGGGAACACACGTCAGTAGAACTTTGAACTAGCTTGAGTTTTGAAAGTCATCAGACCACATTCTGGTCACATTCAGTCTGCATTATTTTTGGTAAAGATTACAGGGGCTGCATTTTTTATCAATATGCATTCAAACACACAGAAAGTAATGGGAAGCATGCCTGGAACAGTATAGGAAAAATATATCCAAAAGTCTGAAATTGGGTTGCAAAATACAGCTACTTCTATATTTAAAGTATACGTTATTTGACTTTAGGGATTTCAAAATTGCAAACATTTTAAGGATATACTTGGGTTATTGTTCTAAATAAAAAAATATCAATTTTGCATCATTCCTTAATAACTACACCATCATTAGTTAATAAGAAAATGCATATGTACGTTTTACTAACCCCATTTTATATTTAATATTGCTATTTTCAGTGCAATTGTTACTGCCACAACGTGCTTTCTTCGTTCTCTGTGTGAGAGAACGAGGGAATTACAAAGAAACTCAAATAAAATGAATAGATGTTATAATTAAATCAAACCAAAGAAACATATGCCATTCATTTTTTAAAAGGGGCGGGTATTTTCTTTATAGCTCCGCCCCTGCTTGACAACCAGCACGCCTCGTGTTCGTCTCCTAGCAACTAGGCTGTCAGCCAGCTCCGTGCCTCTCCGGGCCGTCGGACCGCTGCTCACACCTCGCTACCGGACTTTAAAAGTTGCCTTACTAACAAGGCAAACCTTCCGGAACCTCCATGGAACCGAACCCAGAGTGAGCCAGGCGGGCTGCCGAAGCAGAGGCGCCGCCATGAACGACCGGTACCACCGGGCGGCCCGGGACGGCTACCTGGATGTGCTGAAGGAGGCCACACGGAAGGAGCTGAACGCCCCGGATGAGGATGGGATGACACCGACCCTGTGGGCCGCGTACCACGGCAACCTGGAGGCCCTGCGGCTCATCGTGGGGAGAGGGTGAGTCCGAGCATCCCCCCTCACCAGAGAGATAGTTCATCCACTAACACCTGTTTGCTCATTTCAGCAGAAATGTCCGAGAGGGAAACTATTGTAATGTGTCTGTTTACATGACCAACAGTTATTGTTTACCTTTTATTATATTATTTTGACGCTATTTTCTGTATGTAAATAAGTGAAATTTGTTCTATTTACTTCACGTGCTATAGGAAAAAACCTTTACATATTGAACTATATTTTACATGTCTAGGGTAGAACTGTTCTCTACTCTTGCATAAGGACAAATCTGATGACATTAAAAACAATTGTGAGTTATTCTTATCATAATATATTGTGCCTTTGGGCACATAGGACTATTCTTTCTATTTAGTTTACATGTATTTATATGTTGAATACGAAAGATATGCACACATATGTAATAATGTAACTCTTTGGGCTTGAATGGGACCAACTATAATCAAGTATTGTGGAATTTTCTATAAACAAAAAGGATGTAAAAATGTAACATTTAGAAAGAAGAGACTAATGTCCCCACTTTGCTGTTTGTTATTATAAAATGTCTTAACGCCAATCTCCCTGATCCTCAAGCTTCACACAAATAAATATTAACAAATGGAATATTGTTGACCTCAGCGCTGTGTGCCTGCTTATATTAGCATGAATATAAAAATCTTATAACCCACCCCCATTGCTAATGTAATCAGGGTTGCTGGAGATGCAGTGCTATACATTTTAACTGCCTGATTACAAAGGAAAGGTCACTTGCAGCTGATGCTCAAACATACAGTAAAACACAGCAGTAGAAAGACTGAAGCATGATTACTTTATTTGAATGTCACATGTGTGGCTAATCCATGACATAGGCCCAGTTCAGGTGCAGGTATAACACACTAAATCTGACACATCACATGCGGTGGATATGATCTGCGTTCTTACAGCCTCATGCATTGCTGCATATTTGTGAAAGAAAACTGAGATAATGATAAAGGCTTTTGTTCAAGGTTTAGGAGAGGAAGCAGTGTGATATTTCACAGCAGGGCACAGTGCAGTATGTCATGCTGCTGGTGGCAGGTTTATAAGGCGAGCAGTAAAGTGGAGGGCAGCTTGGGAGGGACACAGACAGAGGGAAAGGTCACAGTGATGGATAGAGACTGTTTCAATGGGTCATGGAGCATGTGGTGTAAAGAGTACATGAAGCAAAGACAGAATAGTAAACTGAGCTGCAGTTCAATTCACAGCAGAAGATGAGGAAAACAGTAGCGGTTGTAAGCAAGAAAATGTGTAATTTCTCATCAACTTTTCAGATTGTACTTTTTTTATTTTCTTCGTTATACACATTAGAACTGAAACCATTTTTTCAACAGAATAAGGTAGCCAAAATGTTGGTCATGTAAGAAACATTGACTAACAAAAATACAGGGGGAAAAATAACAATTCTGATTCAACAAGTAAAATATCTGGTTCAAGAACAAATATACATAACAACTTTCTGTAGGCATCAGAACTGATGCCCCACACCCCAATTGACTGAATGTGTACCACTAAGGCACAATATCAGCTGAAACAGATCCCTTAGTATTACTGAATATCAATGAACCGTTTAATTGAGCAGCCATATGAAAAATGTATTAATAAAGAAACTTAAACTAGTATTTTTATCCTAAATATTCATGACTTAATAAGCCAAAATCAAAGTCTAAAAAAACATCTAATGGTAATTGAAAGTTAATGCATAAAGCATTACCTTTAAACCAGTGAAGAAATAGAAACAAAATGGCAGAAAAGAGTTTGTTCATGTGGGAGCCATCACTCGTTGTGAGGAGCTGATTGAGAAAAAATGTTCAGGCACTTTTAGAAATTAATTATTGCAGATAATATTTTGCTAACGTGGTACATAAGTTGTATTTACAGGGTGTCCGTGGGGTCTTAAAAAGTATTAAAAGTTGATGAATCAATTTAGCGAAAATGAAGGCTATTAAAAAGTATTAAAAAGTATTAAAGGGCATTTTCCAAGGTATTACATTTTGTAGCTTGTTTTCAATAAGTATATAAATTGTCCAAAGAGGTTGTATTCTACAGTTTGCCTGAATGTAATCATTGCGTAGGTGTGTAGTGTGATTCTGTGTAGTTTATTTATGGCATCCCGTTGGATTGGACGTCATCTGAACAGGACATCGCACGCTCACTGCTTGATAGCGCGCGAAGGTCCGTTTACGCCGGTTGTTAAACAACATCGTTATGGGGAAATGCAAGTTTGCGTCCAAATGGTTGGAAGATAAGGAGGAAGGACAATCAATACTGTATATAGTAAATGTGAGGTAAAGTGTGTCGCCAATGTAACCGGTTAAAACTGAAAGTGGCGATGAGGTCTTAAAATGTATGGAAAGGGTCTTAAAAAAGGTCTTAAAAGGTATTACATTTGACTTCAGGCTTCCTGCATATACCCTGGTTTAATCAAATGACCTAAATAAACTATGAGTATGAAATTGCATAATTACCTACTATTCATTGTAGGCCATAGGAAGACAGAAATTGAGTGCTGCGTTACAATAGTGTTCGAACTATTGTGTATGTGAGAAATGCTTAGAGGTATACTACATTAGCAAAGTTTTGCTGAGTACACTGCGTGAGCTTGGTGGACATCATCAACTGCCCCATATAGTCAAAGGTGGAACGTAAGTACATTTACTCAAGTACTGTAGCCTACTTAAGTACAATTTTACTCCATTACATTTATTTAATACCTTTAGTTACTTTACAGATGTGGATGAATGATGTGAAATATAATCAAGTGTTAAATCAGACTTTAGTTCCACCTGGAGTAAATCCACAAGCTACCCTGCAGTATACAAAGTCATTCAAACTAGCTGCACCTTTACCAGCTTTGAGAACACTTTCATGATCAATCATTATAAAACATATCATATATATTATTCTGAAATGGACCAATCTGCACAATGACTACTTTTACTTTCGGTACTTTAAGTATATTCTGGTGCTAATACTTGTGTACTTTTACCTGAGTAACAATTTGAATGCAGGACTTTTACTTGTAACAGAGTATTCCTACACTCTGGTACTTCTACTTTTACTTAAGTACAAGTTCTGAGTACTTCTCCCACCTCTGCATATAGTGATAGAAACAGTCATGTGATCAATGCAGTTAAGTACAGTACATTAGTATATGATTTGGAACACAGTTACGATACGATACGATATACTTTATTGTCCCCGTAAGGAAATTTTTTCTGGACTCCGTCCTGCAGTTCCGCATACATGTACATATACAAACATAGTGGACATTAAGAGACATACACATATCATCAGTCATACACAGTTTAAGAGTATGCAGTCCTGCTAGCAGCTCTATGAGGCTGTTCCTATAGGTACATCAAAAACAACATGCTCACAGTGAACATGCTGATGTTTTGCATGTCTACCATGGTCCCCTGAGCATGTTATCAACATTTGTTTCCTAGCGTTGGACACATTCAAATTGTGACCTGATTATCACAAACAAAATACACCTTATCCTCTGGGGAACATGTATGTCCATACAACTTCTTATCCAGTGTGCTCTTCTTTGCCGTGGTGTGCTGGGGGGGAAACACCAAAAAAAGGGATGCTGAACAAGCTCATAAAACTGGACAACCTGGAGGAGGTGGCTGAGGGGAGGACTCAAATATCAACGTTTTACCTTGTTGTGATATCTCGTTTTAACAGTTACTTATATAATGTTATACTGTCCTGTTTTTCACTCTCACTCTGTTGCTGATTTAAACTCCTGCATTTCCCCATTGGGATAAATGAGGGTCCATCTTATCTTATGGTAATGGATCCAGCAGAAAATGTTCAGTCTGAATCAAAGTTGGGGCCAGTCTGACTGGCATTGCTATATACTATATACAAATAAATGGTTGTTTTCTGGGTCTGGTTGAAAATGATGAATCTTCCTGTTCAGTCTGATGTGTGATCTGTAGTCAGTGGGAACTTCCGGGCAACATTTCACAGAGAACGAGGATACGTTTCGGTTGGTGCCAAACAGTATTAAAGTTTCAGAGTAAACAGGTGGTTGTTTGAGGTTGGTGTATCATCTCTGAGTCAGAGCTGCAGATGGTTCCAGTTACCGTGTGAGATAGTTTGGTGTGATTTCTTGCTTGTACCATTGGAATTGGATCCGCTTAATCGCCCTTTCAGCTGTCAGGGAAATATAAAACAGGAACATTTGATGCTCTGAACATAAAAATAAACCACATCATATTTGATGTAATATTCAATGGGGCATTTGTACAATTTGCCAGGTCTGCAGTTACCAAGGATCTGAAATCAAGGATCAAGCTGATCAAAGTAGTGACTCTGCAGCGTGTGGTAACTGTGCCTTTAGGTGTCTGCAGAAAAAGGCTCTTGGTGTGTGGGATAAATAATGCATCGTCACCTCTGTCATGTTTAACCTGCAGCGCTTCAATTATTGATCAGGCCCCCGCCCGCCACGGCCCGGTCATAAGGGCGGAGAGTAAACAGGAAGAGGAGGGACTCAAAACAAACAAACTGTACCGTGCACTGTGGAACAAAGTCCAGCATGTGTTGTGGTTTTGTGTCCTGTTTTTACTTGCTTGCACTGCATTGTGGGTAGTGCTTTACTGATATCTTGGTTATATTGCCATTTTATTGCATCCTTGTCATTAAACAAGGGTTCAAAAAAAGACTACAAACATACTGATGATGCACTGTAAATGTCAAGGTTATAAATTAAGTTTTTTTAATAACTGAATCTATATTTTATTTAGATACATTTTAAATCATTATCATATTTCTTTTAACTCTAGAAGTGATTAAAAAAAGATGTATTATTTTCAGATTGCTTATTTGTCTGACCAACAAGCAAAAACCTCAAGATATTCAGTTCACAATGAAATAAAATGAAGAAAATAATCAAAAAAAGTCAAATTGATCAGGATGTATCTGATGTTACTATTACACTGCCTTTCAAGTAATGACTGTAAAACTTAGAGTCATTTTCACTGTATGACCTGACAGAGTTGCAGGTCATGCGAGTCATCTTACTTCCTAAAGTTCAAGCTGTATTGTAAGGCGATCAGCAAGTGAGGTTGAGTTTCTCAGTGTCTGCAGCATGCCAGAACGCTGCTAAAAACATCTGTTTGGTGTATAAGATAGAATAACTACGATCTACGGAAAATGTCCACAATATAGATTGGTTCTTGGACTTTGCTCGACATCACCCCTAACTCTTGTATTGTGTAATATTACAAATAACCCCAAACCAAAAGTCCGCCTGGTATTAAATTGTTCCCAATTTGCTGCATTGACAATTTAAGGGAAAAGGTATTTTCTCACCCAAACAAAATGAAGTGCTTATGGAGGAGGTCGAGATGGGTGGGTCAAACAAAAAGAGATCTTTTCCCAGGAGACTTATTTTAATGTATGTCGGTGAATTAAAGAAATACAACAAACATAACTTTCCCAAGTATTGTTTTGCAATTTTATTGTGTTTTTGTTTAAATGTACAAGAATATCACTTGGTCCCTACTCTGAAGTCCCATTTAGTTGTATGGGAACTTCATTTAATAGGAGAAAGGGTTGCAAAGTAGCCACGTGGATAGGGGTGTCCATTTACTGTCACCATATAGCTTGTTTTAAAATTCAAATCGCTTAAACCTGTGAAAAATGTGCTTGGTTCTTGAGACAGAAATCATACTGTATACGTGAATCCAGTGATGTTGAGATCCTACGTTGCGTCTTGTCTTTCAGAGGCGATCCGGACAAGTGTGACATCTGGGGCAACACCCCGCTCCACCTGGCAGCTGCCAACGGCCACCACAACTGCCTGTCCTTCCTGGTGGCTTTCGGTGCCAACGTGTGGTGTCTGGACAATGACTATCACACACCGCTGGACATGGCCGCCACCAAGGGACACATGGACTGCGTTCGCTACCTGGACTCCATCACTGCCAAGCAGATAACCCTCAACCCAAAGCTGGTCACCAAACTCAAAGACCGGGCGTTTCGCGCAGCAGAGCGCCGAATCAAAGACTGTGCAAAGCTCCAGAGGAAGCACCGTGAACACATGGAGAGGAAATTCATGAAGGAGTCAGCAGCTTTAGACAACCTGGATGCTATCAGCTTTTCTAGCTACAACAGCGGCAGCACACTGAGCCGCAAGTTCAACACTGTGACCTCCAACATGCCATACTCGCAGGTAGTGGTGTTAAAATGGAATATATAAACATACAAAGTCCATCCCTTTGTGGGTGGAACCTTGTTTCAGAAAAAAGCATGTTGGTATAGCCTAAGGCAGGGATGGGCAACTTGGATGGTGGTGGGGGCCACATAATATATGTACTGGCCACCAGGGGGCCGCAGATTCACTTGGAACACACACACACACAAATTGCATGTATTGTATGTAATTGTAGTTGTCTAACTTGAACCTAGCTAAGACACTCTGCTGTTCCTCAGCGCCGCTCCCCCTCCCTCCTGCTGAAATTATGAATGTAAGGCGTATAGTAATCATAGATAACACGGCAGGGTCCGTGACAGTTTGTTTTCATCTGATTTCAAATAAACAAAGTCTTGGTTTTTAGAATATTAAACTTGTTTTGCCAAATTCAGATGATAAATACAACTTTGAAGCTTGTAACGGCATAATTACAAGCGGCAACTTAACGTCACAGCAGGCATAACAACAGCCGGTGTTTCTTGGGAGTGTTTCCCCGGGAAACAAACACAATACACACAAACACGTCACAGATTATTTCGCGGTATTTGGCTGCCGAACGAAATCATGTACGCAGCTCGTGACGTAACTAGAAATTAATTTTTATTTTATTTGATTAATCACGTTGTTTATAAATTAATCTGAGAGCCGCAAAAAGAGGAGGTGGGGGCCGCATGCGGCCCCCGGGCCGCCATTTGCCCATCCCTGGCTTAAGGCATGAAACAAATGATTAGTCACATTTTAAATGTGCCATGCATATCTCAAGTCACAAAAGATGCAGTACCGTTGCATTTTGGCAAGACGGCTCATTGAATGGCATCTAACTCGCACAATAGAGATAACCTAGAAACTAGCTAGTACATTTAGGTATAAACCATTGCAAATGTAACGTTATCTTACCTACCGTGTTTTATCCAGCCACTCCTGGTCATTTTATCAGCCGGGAAGCCAAATAATTAGCAATACCCCGTACAATACATGAGGCACACATTTATATTTTTTGGCTGTGTAATCTTTACAATGACATATTTTCAAAGTCTTTAAACTCGGTCAGTTTTACAAGAACTTTCTTTATTTGCAAAATGATCCTTTTATTTGAACATCATATACAGTGTGTATTCATGGCACAATTCTTGCCCTTGACTTCCGTACACATTCTTTCCAAAATAAAGTCCAATGGTGGTAAAGTCTTTGCTTAACATCAGCCTAGCTGTAGGAGTTTCATGTTAATGAATGTATTGCTTTATCTTAGTTAAAACAATAAGATGCTTACATTCTACTGTCTAGTACAGCAATATCTTATTTATCTTGGTTATGAATCATAGAAGTCCAGGATCATGTTTCAAGTTTTTAGAAAGACAAAGAAAGTTATCCTCTATTGTGCTAGTGGTACCAGCTTTAAGGACTTGGTCGTTGTTTGAGTTGCAACACCAGTGATTGTTTGTGGGTATATCCATTCTTGATCTAAATGAGTGTTTCTTAATTCTTCATTTCTATACTTGCTTCTCAGGCCACGCTGCAATCCACAGCCAAGGGCAAGGCCAAGATACAGAGGAAACTAGAGAAGAAGAAGCAGGGTGATGGAACCTTCAAGATCTACGAGGACGGGAGGAAAAGTGTGCGCTCGCTGTCTGGTCTGCAGCTCGGCAATGATGTCATGTTCCTTAAACAGGGCACATACGCCAACCCCAAGGAGCGATCTCGCCTCAACATCCGCGACATGTTCGCCCGTGACCATGACGACGACGTCGACACAGTCTCTCGTGCCATGAGCGACCCAGGCCTCCACGAGACCGCGTATTCGGAGATCAGCGCAGACTCCGGACGTGACTCCCTCTTCACCCGACCTGGGCTTGGCACCATGGTGTTCAGGAGGAACTATTTGACTGGAGCCATGTTTGGTACACGGGATGAAGGGAGTGTAGTGGGAAGTGAACCATTGGGCCGGGCACCTAATGTTCGACTACGAGGACCTCTGCCTCAACGCTCGCCCAGCTTGGATGAGGACAGTATTGGCAGTGCCTTGAGCCTGCAAGAAAGGAACCTTCAGGAGTTGCCATGGGAGGAGACGGACGTTGGGATGGATGAGGACTTGGAGCTAGAGAGCAGTCCTCTGGACACTTTCCTGGCCTCTCAAAGCCTCAGTGAGTTCATGCTGATCTTCAGGAGAGAGAAGATCGACCTGGAGGCTCTGCTGCTTTGTTCAGATCATGATCTTACCAGCATTCACATCCCTCTGGGCCCAAGGAAGAAACTTCTGGAAGCCTGCAAGAGACGCCTGGACACCATAGACGAACCAGAGGCCATTGAAGACACTGAGCTCTGAAGGTCAGTGTTATAATACATGATGTTTGGAAAAGAATAAAGGACTCTCCTTACTTACCACATCAGCCTTTGTTTGACATGCATAGGCATACTGTGTACAAAACATTCAATGGGGATGACAGACACCAGAGAATTGTAAAATTTGAATTGATGTGGATGGCTTAATGTTGTCCCTAAATCTAAAAGGCATCACATACACATACAACAATAGGAAGAAATATGTAAACTGGAAGACATTTAGCCATTCTTACCAAGCTAGATCTAATGAGCAGACGTTATGTATCCAGTGTCCCATAGAGATCTTTTACCAAACATTCATACAGTCCCATGTGGTTATTTGATCTGTAATGGATAACATTTACAAACTTTAGTGGTTTCCACCTGATAATATTGAGATATAGATCTAGACCAGGGGTGTCCAAACTACGGCCCGGGGGCCAACTGCAGCTCGTTGTCCATTTTTGATTGGCCCTCAGCTAATTCAAAAGGTATGCTTTTCTTATATTGCACTTCTTAAATATAACTAAACATATATTACACAGTAGTCATCTGTTAATAAGGCCACTTTTCAAATTCATTCAGTTAATTAAAGTTGAAACAATATTGTAACAGATCTTAGTTGATAATAAAAAGCCCAATAACTTATTTGCATAACAGGCTTGAAATATACCCTTCCTATTTAAATTAGAGGCTCCTGTTTCAAGGAATGAACTGCAAATACTTATTGTAAAAAATAAATTAAAACCTTTGAAAATCTGGGATGTACAGTAGGCTGTTTGTTTTCTCAAAGCTTATTCAAGTATCAAGAATAATTTACATACATTTGATTGATTTTGCTAACTTATGACTTAACTTATGAGGCAATATACCTCACCTCTAGATAGTGGCCCAGACCTTCATATGTTTTTCTGTACAGTATGTGGCCCTTTTGGAACAACCCTGACCTAGAAGCACATGTGGTTATAGATTCTGTTCCATTAGCTTTCAGTCTTTAGCATATTTTACCAGTGAGAAACACTAATGCTCTTGTGCAGATGGCGATTGTTAGAAAAATATCACATATATACATGTATTTATTATCCTTGCAAAAATGGAAGTTCACACACCGAGCTGCGTGGGACAAATAGTTCCCAGAGTAGAGTCCTTGATATGCTTATATACAAGAGAGGGTGTTACAGTCAACAAGATGGAGGAATACCGGTTCAGAGCAGTATTCTGACATTAGTAAAGATTAGCTAAGGCCTGCGTAAGCAATAAACATGACAGTCATATGCCTATCTCTCTAGGGGCTGTGTCATCATGCCAATCTTAGGAACATAGCTATCATAACTTCAACACAGTGTCTCATGAGCGTCATCCATGTGGCCATACATCTGGCTACGTACACAGCTACGTAGGGCCTCTGTTAGCATGTGCTACTCTGATATAGAAGGAACATTCGATTTTTCCCAACAGTGATATAACGCAGAAGAAAAACCCGGAAGCCAGAAAACGTTTTGACCTATGTGCTTTGCAAGCAGATTTGATTGTTGCGAAAGGGCGCCATTTTGAGTCCTTCCTCCAATTTCACCAAACTTTTATATATTATCGATGTAAAAGTTGAAAACCATTAAAGCTTGGGCAGGTATCATTAGAGAAACCGCAAAAGTAAGATGGGTTTTTGAAATGATCCAACCATAAGACCCTGGCAAGTGTTGCCAATTTTTTTGCCAATGCTATTACAGTAGATCACCAGAGTCGCTAGTTAGCAACACATTTCAGGCATTCCTCTAAAGCAGCGGTTTTCAAAGTGTGAGGCGCGCCTCCCCGGGGGGGGGGCGCCAGAGAGCTTCAGGGGAGGCACAGCGTGAGAAACAAATAACGAGAAACAGTTAAATCTAGCTAGTTAACTTCAGCTAACTTTATGCGAGCGGCAACATGGATCGATTTTTAGTGAAGTTACCTAAAGTGAGAGAGGAGACAGCGTCTGGCAGAAAACGTCACTTGCACACTTTTGGCTGTCTGTGGAGACCGAGTTCCCCCACCTCGCCAAAAAGGCTGTAAACGTGCTCATTCCCTTCACCTCCACCTACCTGTGTGAGTGCGGGTTTGCTTTTTTTTCTTTGACAGGGACAGTGATCATTGATTAACATTTCTGTAAATGCGCCAGAGTTAGCCAACAGGCTATTTTTCATCTGCAGTCCCTGGACAGATGTTGAAAGTCATCCTAAAGAAAAATGTCACTTCAAATGACAGGTAAACACAATCAGTAAAGCAACATTCAACATAGATGCTTATATTATGATAAAAGCATATATAAAAACATAAAAACGAAAATACATATTCACAAAGCAGACAGATAGCAACAGGTCAAGGCACATGTACAAACAGAGCGTTGTAAAGTGCAGATTGTGTCAGTGTTGACAGAGCTGATTTTCCACTAACCATGTTTTTAAGTTAGATTTGAATAAACTGCAGGTGTTTTGTTCTCTAATCGTTACTGGGATTGAGTTCCACTGTTGTGCAGCTTTAAAAGAAAATGAAGATTGGCTGAATGAACTCTTCCTTAATGGAACAACGCAGTCTCCTCTTGTTGCAGCTCTTGTTGACCTAGTTACAGGTGTGCGTATGGGGATAAAATGTCTGAGCGGAGGTGAGGTAAGGCCGTGTATTATTTTGTACATGAGGCAAGCATTTGCATATCTAATTACATTTTCCCAGCTCAACAAGTTGTATTTTGCGAGTATTGGGCAATGATGAGAATGAACTGATTTCTTATCTACTATTTTAAGTGTTTGTTTGTATAATGATTCCAGGGGTTTAAGGCCCCGCTCACACGGGACCGTTTGCGTTTATGCACAGTATGCGTATTCAAAAAAGTCTTCCGTTCACATGCATTCGTTTCATTTAACGTGTCTGTTCAAACGAGGCCGCTGGAAACGCTGTAGTACATATGCCGGGACTGTAAGTGGCGCTGTAACTTCCGCCAAAATACACCAAAAGCCGCGAAGAAGAGCAGCCCGAGCAGCCCCGCTGCAATGTTGCCATGGCTACCCTTCTGTTTAAGCCCCGCGGTGTATTTAGCAACATGTAGTTCATGTAATTCTCCATGTCCACTTGTTGCTGATGGTTGTGGTAGAGGAGCTGTAGATTTTGCACTAATATCTGTAGCATGGTCAGTAGCAGTAGCACTAGCAGTAGCTACTGACAGGAGGAAGTGTGTGTGGCGATTGCTGGTATTCAGCGGGATATAGTCATTTCCTCAGCATATGGATAAATGCAACGGGGAAGTTAACTGAAAGAAACCGAATCTGTGGATATTGCATCGACCGACCAAGAAGCACGTCTCTGTGGAGAGGACCCGCTCAGAAAAGTGCAGAAAGAGAGATATTCTCTACAAACACCGGGTGAGATCGCACCTTTGTCAATATAATGGATCAATGCATGAAATCTGACTCTGTTTATTTTGTTTAAGGAGTATATTGGGCGTTAACAATTCTGGTTTGCCTTTTATAATATTATTTCATTCAAGAACCCCTTGTGCGTTTAATTAACACAGCTATTTTTGATAGTTGCTACAGCAGTGAGCAGGAGAGGCGGGGAGAGGCGGGGCTATCGTTATTTTTTCAGGAAATATTCGTATAGAGGTGATTACACGGACTCGGTTGACCCCCCAGAGCGTTTCGTTTGCAAATCTATCCACCTTGGGACCCGTTATCGTTTGTGGGGTCAGTTTCTATCGGCCTCGTGTAAATAATAGGGCTATACGCACGCGAAACTATGCAGATACAAGCAGTTTTCTCCTCGTGTAAACGGCGCCTGAGAGTGGTTGTACAGGCATGTGACCAGGTTGTTAAGCAGTAGGTGATGTGAGATAGAACCATAGAGTGCATGTACATCAGAGCCGCCTCTGTTGACATGCAGTCTCTGGTAACCTCAAATTTGACAGACTGAATTTGACCCTGTTGCAGACCTTTTTCACCTGAGCCTTAAAATTGAGTCTTGAATCAATTAAGACCCCCAGGTATTTGTACTGTGAGACCACCTGTAGCCTCTCCCCGGACACAAACACATCTGGCTCAACGCAGGAGGACTTGGTTTTGGTGAAGAACATACATACAGTTTTACTGACATTTAGTTGCAGACAGCATTGCTCCAACCAAGCTGTTACATGAACCATCTTGTTCATCAGTTCATTAGCCACTTGTGTCAGACTGCCTCCGTGAACATAAATGACAGTATCATCAGCATACATTTGGATGTTTGTGTCAGGACATATCAATGGTAAGTCGTTTATATACAATGAAAATAACAATGGACCCAGAATTGACCCTTGTGGGACACCTGCGGACAGCTGGAGGTTAGATGATTGATTATTCTGTACTCTGACATTCTGAGAACGGTTGAACAAATATGATTCTATCCATTTAAGTGTTTGTGTGGAGAAGTTAATGCTGGATAGCTTAGATATTAGTTTTTTGTGATTAACAGTGTCAAAGGCCTTCTTTAAGTCGAGAAACACTGCTCCTACAACACCACCTTTATCCATTTTGGATTTGATTTGTTCTGTGAAAAAACAGTAGGCTGTTTCTGTAGAGTAGTTGGCCCTAAAGCCAAATTGCATTGGATGCAGAGAAAATGCACTGTTATTCAGATGGTTAATAATTTGTTCAGCTACAAGTTTTTCAACAACTTTTGATACTGTAGGAAGGATACTAATTGGCCTGTAGTTATTGGTAGACATTGGCTCTCCACCTTTAAAGATTGGGATAACTACAGCCGGCTTCCAAACATTTGGAAACATTCCTTGACAGAAAGAGCATTGACTTTGATCAAAAGCAAGTACCGGTCAAGGCTGCAGCCAGAGGATGATCTGCGTTTATTCCTGTCTACATGAATGCATCCCCGCATCATCCGCCTGTGCGCATCAAAGACGCAGACTCATTGTTCCCACTAAAGTAGGGGTGAGTGTAATCTGGAGGCAAAGTTGACATTCAGTGTGTTGCCGGGAGCATATAAGGATTTATCCACGATGTTGAAAATGTTAAAAAATGTAAAAAGAAATGTTTAAAACATAAAGATAAAAAGGTTTTAAAAAGTTATTGTTTAATGTTTTAAGGAGGTGACTCTACTCAGCCAATCAAATCGGTGCAATCAGTGAGTCAGCACGATAGATTCAAACACACACACAGAGACGAGACAAGGAGAGAGAAACAGTCGGAGTCATTTCAAATGCAATTGAATACTCCTGCATTATAGCAACAACAACAATAATAATAATAATAATAATAATTGCAATAATAATTGGGAGGGGGGGCGCGGCTGTTCTTATGTTCTCTGAGGGGAGGCTCACCTTCCCACACTTTGAAAACCCCTGCTCTAAAGCCACTCCCCCAAAATCATCTTCATGAACATAAATATAGCAAACACGTCATAAAGAACATAGAAAACATTGGTTATTGTAAATACTCACAGCTGTCAAGCTAGCAGTAAAATCCAGTGTGTACATAACTCCGTCAAGTTATACAGTCCTGCAACAGGCACATTATACAATATTTATTTTCATCTATTTTCATCCCGTTTGCTAGGAAGAAAAGACCAATTCAATGAATGAAACAGCTAAGATGCAGACATCTAATCACAGTATAACTGAAAGCACCTGTGTGGGTCTGCAGTGGAGCCTTTTTGAATGGCACCATCTAGTGGTGACTTTTGATATAACGACAGGCCTGTAAACCATTAGCATGACACATGTGTTTGTTTCATATGAAAACATCCTTTTCTCCTTTTAATTGACAGGATAAACACACATTGAAGGTATTATGCATTCAAGATGCTGGCTCCATGTACAATTATCATTTCCTAATCCTGTCAGTGGAGTCAACATGGAATCTAGACCGAAACATGGAAAAGAAGACATTTCATAGGAAAGCTTTGCCACATATACAAACACACAGATACCAAGTGTTTCTGTATGTATTCCCTTCCAATGACATTCATGTGTAATCCTTGCATATTATTACATGTGAATGATTCATGTATTACTGAATGCACATAACCCTTGAAAATGTTGTTTATATGTTTTTATTGTGCAGTTTTCTTACTTCAAACATGTTATTTTACTCCATGGCACATACACAATGGTGACTTACTATATATGGACTATTTCAAAGACTGCCATGTCTGCAAGCTCTGTTGCAACAGTTAAGAAAATGTTATGTGAGTGTGCGTTAGATAACACTGTTATCTCATGGTTGCTCTGTGGCGTATTTAGTTTCACTGAAGGTCTGTGTCTGTGCACTTGAGAGTATGGATGTGCATGAATGTCCATTTTATGTTTGTAAAAGACTGTTTTTGTATCAAAAGATGTACCCACAATTATAATGATCTTTTATTAAAATAAAGTGAAAAGTACTATTGTTTTGTGAGTGAATACATGTCGATAATACCAACCTGTGAAAATAAACTTGACCTTTGCACCATTTATTTATCATTCTTTGTTAAAATGAGTGACACTGATGAATGATTAGTCCTTTTAATAAATAAAAACAACAGGCCTAAGGCCTATGGGAGGATGTGAGTGCAGCTGGCATACCGCCTGGTGATCTTGTTTGTCCTTTACTGCAGCATCTGCTGTCCTTTAGAGTAAAAATACACTATGATTGTACACTAAGGCAAGACACCAAAGGCAAAAACATTGATTTTTGATGCACTTCACATACATTTTGTTTGGGCTGTTGTTCTTCCATAACATGCCTTCTTTTAGACTACAAAAAAAACCATCCACTTCCGTTACCTCCGTAACATAATGACATCACTAAGTACGTAACAGTCGTTTTTCTATTGGCTAGCGTTCCAACACATTGTAATTGATAGGCTAAGGGGTGGGACATCTTTAAGTGGTTGACCAATCACAACAAAGCCTGCCAGCTTACCAATCAGAGCAGACTGGGCTCTGGTTTCAGACAGAGGGTGAAAAGAGGTGCTGAAGCACAGGCAGTATGAGAAAAATAAAGAGCTTTTTGAACATTAAAGCATGGAAACATGTCACAGTAGAGACACAATATGAATATACCTTAGAATGAGCAAAATACGGCCCCTTTAACCTCTTCCATTCCGTGTAACACAAAAAAACAATTGTCTTAATGAACTATGGAAAGTGTATTGTTAGTTGAACTTCCCTCTGTAAAAATCTAAAATGTCAACAAAAATTAAACTGTTGTTTGTTTTACCTGTCCAATAACAGATTTCTGTTCCATGTAATACAAAAAGAAAAATAGTTTTAACCTGTTAAGCCCGAGAGCCCCCGGTAGAGGGGCCTGCGGGGTTTTTTTTTCACGAAACTGTGTCTCAGGGCTTCTTAATATTTAAAAACCTATTAATGTGTCATACCAGATTAATGGGAAGAAACTCAGCTAACTGACAGTACAAACCATTTTTACCAAAACAAAACACAAGTCTCATAAGAAGCGTCTAAATGACCCCTGAGTGAAAAAATGCTAACACACTTAGCACAGAACTCAAGGTAAAAATACCCTTATTACTTATCGTAACTGCACATACAAGATATCCGATTAAAGCTGAGATTCCACAGATTATATAGGTATTAGTATCATCACTGAGCGATCAGAACTCGCGACAGGGGAAGCAAACACAGACATCACAACACGTTGCATTATGGAGCAAACACGGGAGATCGTCTCACCTTAGCTGTTATTCTGATCAAAAGTCGTGTTCAATGGCATTCAAATGATAAAAACGCTGCTGAAGGTTAATCCAATGATTAATCCAATGTGTCTGTCACTTTGAAATGCTTACTGATAATCCATCATTCAATTTTTATGTAAAAATTGGAGATTTAATATTAGCTGCTAATGGTAGCCACCAGAGTGTATCGCAGCTTCCGGTTCCGGGGCATTCTGGCTGCGCAGCACTCATTCACCAATGGGTAATGTTTAGATGGATTTTAGGAACTTCCCCTCGATTCTATTGGCTCTAATGGTTCAAAAGAGATGTCAATCATCAAAATCAAACAAGGGGGGCCAGAGATAAGGAAAATGCACCCAAATGACCCCAGAAGTGTTTTTTTTTCTAAATCTCTCTAAAAGGGTCACATTTCACTTGTTTTGCATCAATATTGATACAGGGTACTTATGATATGTTATAGTTTGGATTCCTAAAGCTTTTAGTCTACTATCCCATCATTCAAGGGCGGTTTTCACTATAAGTAATTTTTTCTTTTTGGACGGACACTATAATTTACATTTTTTTACTATGTTCAATCTGAATTTACTTTAAAATAAAAACATCTATATTGATTCTGACACTTCTACATCTAACTCACAGATGTAACCTTGCTTTGAGAAAAAAGATGATTAATTTACCCCTTTTAGAAGTGAAGATATGGTAATTTGTTCTGGGAATGTCATTTTCGAGCCTGAGACCTGAAAAACAGGCTCAGGGCTCAACAGGTTGAACCGCAGAAAGTTTCTTGGTGGTATCTAATTGTTGAAATGTTGTTTCACCTATTCACCTGGGGCATCTCCACAGCAACAAGCAAACAACAAGCTGAGGCTGAGGGAGAGTGAAAGCTGAGCTGGCAGACCTCTCCTCTGCAGCATCTGCTGTCCTTCAGAGTAAAAAATACACACTGTGTATACTTTAAAGAGCACATTGCAGTCCGCCTGGCCTCAAGCCCAGAACACTGGTCTGTCTCCAGAAACAAAAAGGCAGCACTGACACCAGATACATATGCTCTGGTCATAAACACACACCCCGACTGTCAGAACACATTCTTGCACATCAGCATCTATTCCTTTCAGTTCTGAACCTTCTCCTTGTGAAGAAACTACTGAACAGCCACTGTTAATCAGCTCCTTTCTCCCTCTCCGTTCCCAGGACATTTGCCAAGGTTACAGGGATGGGAGGGGAGGGGAGGGGAGGGGAGCTGACACAAAGAAGCACAGGGGGGGTGAGCCGCATGCAGAATGTAGACAGCTCAGAGGAGGGAGAGGTTCACTCTGAGCGGAGCAGCTGCAGTTTTGTGAGACAGCCTGTGACAGGATTTTCCAAAGATATCCATTACATTACATCTTTGGGTAGTGGGACAACACATTCGGATGCTTCTGGATTGCGTCAGGAGTCAGCTGACTGGGGGGAAAAGGAGAGGAAAGAGTAAGAGATGAGGTGGTATAGAGGAGGAGGGTGCAGGAGCTAATGAAGCAGAAGGAAGGGGGCTGGGCCTCTCTGACAATGCTCGTGTAGCCAATAAAGACCTTCGCAATGCATACTTTGACTTGTGGACTTTATTCTCAGGGCGCAGCGTGCAGGCAGTTTATCTCCGGCTGTTTGTAAGAGGACACTAACCGCATGGTGAGCTTGTTGTGAACCGGTCACCAGCACGGGAGCCGACATGCAGAATGTACCGGAGGAGTGGAGGGAAGGAGAGGAGAGGATAGGGGAGATGGTAGTGAAGAGGAAGGTGGACTCAGAGCGGAAGAAGAATGAAGGGCAAGGAGGTGGAGAGGGGGAGAAGGAGTCGCTGATGATGGAGCTGACCAAGCTGGTGCAGAAGGTTGTGAAAGAGAGCAGCTGGTGGGAGAGGAGAGGGATCGATTGCAGCATACTGGCAGCAGCATTCCTCTGTCTGGCCCCGGGTAAGACTTCAGGCATGCTTTGGTGAAAAATCAAACGAACATCATTATGACATTTCCCAGGTAGATTACTTTCATTGGAACAAGCATTTTTTGTATTAAAGGTTTTCTGAAAACGTATGTTTGAATATGCATGTATGGTATTATTGTATTAAATATGCTATTGTTCCCTCTTTTCTCAAACATAAATCTAAACATTTGATAAAGCCAGGTTCAGATGTGGATGTTTTTTTTCCATTAGTCTGAAAGCAAAAGTGCTCAAACCCTTAAAACTGACCAGTGTCTGAAGAAAGTTTTTTTCCATCAGTATCTCATCTTAAATGTTGGGGTGATAATAAGTACTGTATACGTTATACAGGATGTCTTGTACTTGTTATTATACATGTTATTGTTTATCTTAATTTGTTATTTTCTATCAACCTTTTTATTTTCATGGATTGGACTGTGTAACAAAAGATAGACACATCAACTTGGACTGCAGATATCATATTGATGTTAACTAATGTTGATTTTAATTACAAGATATTTATATCAACGGCTTTAACTAAGGACTATTTCAATATAAGTCTGTCCATTCTTTTATTAATTAATAGACTATTATGAACAAAAACACTTGGGGAAAAATGTATACTAACAATCACCTAAAGTCCAAAATAGGCTAGCAACTCACCTTTAAGACAACTAAAAAAAAAAATTGGCATCTTAAACATAGTTATTTTTTTATCAATCATGTTTTAAATCGCTATTTTGAAAATATAAATGCAACTTTCTCTAGTCTCAGTCCAACAGTGTTGTTATCCATCAGTGCATTACATATTCACAGCATCCTATGGATCCCTGTATCTGGGTCACTGGTGGTCAGTTACTGACCTCATTAGGACTGATGCCTATTGTGACTCATGTCACTCGATCATTGGAAGTGACAGCTCCCAGCAGCAGGACACCTGGTTCAAGCTGCAGCTGTAATCTAGACTGGTAGACTGGCTGCCAGTTAACACATTACTACAGCATGCAGCTGGGACTAGCCACTCCAACCAGGAAAATACAATGTTTTATATATGTATCCCACTATGGATCTTCTATCCCACTAAGCCCTACACAATAGACTGCCCTTGAACCCTCACTAATACACACCCCCCACCATTAGGTCTTAAACTTATTATCTTTTTTTTATCTTTTTGTTTTGCCCATAAATGTTGATCCTATTATGTCACTCTATGTCATATCTTGCTTCACTAAATACAAATAAAAAATACGTCTAAAACGATAAATTGAAGGTTCAATATCTAAAATATTTTCTTAATGTCTTTCATTTTTTGTAAAGCACTTTGAATTGCTTTGTGTTGAAAGGGGCTATATAAATAAACTTGCCTTGCCTTGCCTTGCCTTGCCTTGCCTTGCCTAAAATGTCCTCATTAAAAGATCTTAAAGATGACTAGATATCCAACCATTTTATAAGCAATACAAATCTGTATTTCTAATACAAATGCAATGGTTTTATTTGATCTACTAATGACGTTGTATCCCCTTTGACCTACATCAGCGTTATGTTTGTCAGAGGCGTTCAAAATGTAACATTTTATCCAGTTTTAGGCCATATTATTATAGTACATTTTAAATCTTTGTTGTTTTTAACTATATATTTCTGACTGAATGAAGGATTTTAGCCTGAATCTTAAATGATCAGAGGAACAAGCTAAGCTAACGGTAGCGGCTAGCTACAGTAGCAGTCCACTGAAACACTGATGTTTAAAGTGAAGCTGCTTTATTCAGAGTGTTTGTTTTGGAGAGGATCACTGTGGATATTTGGTTTCTGGTCAAATCATCCTGAATGATGAACAATGAAGTGCCATTATGACAATTAACGCTAACCAAACACTGTCTTTTGTTTTTGTTTTTATTGAGAGACTATGGCAGAAATGTACATTTACATGTGAATGTATTTTTACTACGGCATTCTTCTTCAGCTTTTATAATTAGTGAGTTACATACAGCATATCCCTATCTTTAATATCCCGAGAGAGGGGTTTTAATCTCACTGTGAGCCTAAGGAGGCATCTGTCATTGTGTATCACAGACCGTGACTTATCACCTCAAAATAGTCTGCTTTGAAATAGGAGGTGCAGTATATTAGCACCATTTTATTGAGTAAGGAAGGGAAACACATCACCTAAAACCTGGCGGTAAAATTCAGACAGAGGATCCTCACCGGCTGCTTGTGTACAATTAAAGAGTAAATCTGTGAGGCTACATCGAGGCTGCTTTTCATACACGGCAATGTCGCCATGCAAAGGTGTGAAAGATGCAGAATGAAGTTACTTTCTTTCATCTGATCTTCCTGCATGTCATGGTTGAAAGTCACACCGCTGCTGCATTTAATGCTCACTGATAACAGAAACACTGATCCTGGCAGTGTGGGTCCTTAGTCTGTTGTGACTTACTACAGTGCCAGGTGTAAGGTGGTCAAAAGGAGGAACATTTATGTTAAACATTTGAAGTTTTGTGAAGTGGAACTGTCAAGAACAAGTCTGAATCTTGCAAATAAAGTCTAAACTTTCAGTATAAGAGCTAACGGCAGATTTATTCCCAAACTTTCATATTGTTCATTCAAAACGTTTTGTCTACTGACTTCAAAGCCTGGCACTAATACTGAAGTTTCGACTTTAGTCTTCACATATAGACACTATGCAAACTTTTTTTTTTTAAAGTATCTTTGTCAAATGTTTTTTCCTCATGCCCTCTTACTCTTCCATAAGTGTCCCGTACCTCTTATAAAGGAAGTGTAGATGAAGGTCCCTGTGCTCTGTGTTGCAGCCTTCCTGCTGCTGGGCTCCTCTCAGGTTCTGTACTTTTCGGCGGGCATGCTGCTGATGGGCATGGCTCATGCTGTCATCACCTTCAAAGGGACACATCTGGCCAGCCACGGGTCCCTGAGCGAGTCACAGGCCTGGGCGAAGGTCTGGGCTGTCTTCTTTATCGAGGTGAGATGTTCAGAAATAATTTTAAACCACAGATTATGATGAGACACTTGAAGCTTATTTGCACTGTAGCTTTGTTGCTACAGTACTGCTAAAGTGGCAATGCGATAGGAACTTAGAAATACTTTAATATTTGGCCAAAAAAATCAAATTTGCTTTCTTGCAAAGAGTTAAACAAGAAGATATGTAACTGAAGAAAATGTGCTTTTAACTCAAGATACTGCATTACAAGCTGTGCTAAGACAAGGCTTTTAGACTTTTTTTGCTCACAGCTAACAGCAGCATTTATTTTCTGAAAATAGGTTGGCAAGGGTGTTAGCGAACATTACCTTGCTTGGACAGAGAAAGGTCTCGAACAGAGTTAATTTTCTCTCAATTTGTTCGTCCTAAAAATGTCATTTTAGTGTCAGAATATTGAGAAGTGTGAAAATGGGCCCAATTTTTACCTTAGTCACTCACAATTGGTCGCAAGAATCAGCTAAAATCGGTGTTTTTGCACCACAATTCTTTCTCAATGTTCTTCCAATGAAACTGTCACCCTGTCAGGATGAGTGACTTCCACAGAACTGACAAAAACACTCACACACATAATGCGTGGACTCATTTGGCTTTGGTGATTGTTTTAGCATGAAGTATCATTTTCCTTGGAATACGACTCCTCTCAGGTAATGATTGCACAATGAGCCACAGCATCTCTGTTCTCTTCTAATGGAACAGGAAAGTGGAGAAAGCTACACAGATACAGGAAATTGTCTCTCATAGTGCTATCTCATTTCTGAACCATCTGCCAAAGCAAGCATGCTTAGCTTAGCCTAAAAGCCTGCAAACAGGGGGACCAGATAACCCGTGTCCAAATGTAGTGTAACAGATTAGCTTTAAAGGTCAGTAATTCAACAATCATGTCTTGTTTGTTTAAGCCGTTCATACACAAAAGACAAGGTGTACAGGGAAGTTATGTACAGGGATTGTTATGTCCCGGACATTCTTGGCTCTGCTGGTTTCTTGGAAACCACCAGCTGACTCCGGGAAGTCACTGCCAAATCCAAGAAATGTTAGCCTTCATAAAACCTAATCTGTTTATTACTTAGTTCTAAAAATAAAACCAACAAGATGTACAGTGTTTATCATTTAGAGATGCCGGTGGGAGCGTTTTATTCCCTTTGGACAGAGCCAGGTCAGCCGTTTCCCCCTAAATCCAGTCTTTATGCTACGCTAACTAACTGTTTACATGTTAGCGCACAGACATGAGAGTGCTATCAATCTTCCTATCCAACTCTCATGCGGGAAAGTAAATAAACTTATTGTATTTATGTCAGACTAATTAACCAAACTCCCAGCTGTTACAGTGAAACTTCCCCAGTTGATTACATGCTCGGGACAAAACATTATTCTATTACAAGTTATCCTATATTGTATTTATATATCCAAATGAGACATTATTTTTAATAAATATTTGCTCATTTGCATACACACATGCAGGTTCAACAGTTTGTTTTGTTAACATATTAGAGACAAGGAACTATAAAAAAGGGAGCTCTGGACATGTCTTTGTATTCCCACTTTACATCAAAATATACTGCCAGCAGCCATAAAAAAACTACATTTTCTGCATGTTTTTAGGGATAAATCAGAAATAAACCAAGCTATACAATAAATATGAAGAAACCCCTCTGTTGTAAAGCTGGGAGGTGTAATGTGATTTCCTGTGATTGAATGCACCTACAGAGGATGCCGAGGGATTGTTAACAGGCTTAAGGAGTCATGGATTACATGTATCAGATTGTATTTCTTCTTTGTAAACTGTAAAAACAAAATCAATTAAAGACAATGTTCTAAAAACAACAATAATCTTTGCAAGACACTAAAGGTTAATAGGGTTTAAAGAAATGTTAACTAGGCCTTATCCATATCCCCATGAAAAAACAACAACAAATGAGGCATTGACCCAGTGCTAGAATAATCAATTCAGTAAACCCTTGAACCTGTGAATTCTGTTCTTTGCCCCTATTGGCTGCTTATGAAAGCAAAAAACAGCAAAACAGCCTTACAAAACTAGGGTAAAGTCCATCAATACCATGCAAAGCCTATTTATTTCCCTGCTTGTTTTATAAGTTGCATCAGTGATGGTTTTGTTGTTTGATGTTCATAATCATACCCATCTGTGCTTGTGTTCATCCACTCAGATCTGTGGCTCATTCTCAGCGCAAGCCGGCATTCAAGGCCACATTAAGATGCATCATGCTCATACTAATGTCATTGGACTGGGGGACTCCAGCGTGTGGAAGGCCCCCTTCCTGCCTCGCACTGTCTACCTGTTCATAGCACCCCTGGCCGTGCCTATCATCACTCCACTTGTTGCACTCGGTAAGAGGCGCCAAAGCACCAAAGGAAGTCCAGACAGTTTATGAGTTTGCTCAAATACTTCAACATTAAATGTGACTATCAGCATAAAGTTGAGATTTCCTACCCTCTGATCCTGTTCAAGTTCCCCTGCTACCTCGCCTCTCTCACTTAGCTGTAACTTTATTCTTATACATGTGATTCTCTGGCTTTGCAGCTCACCTCAGAGGAAACTCTGTGGCTGTCATGGTCCGGACCGTCCTGATGGTAACACTGGGCCTGTATTCCCAGTACTGGCTGCTGATACACGTCTCCGGATTCCTGTCGCCTCTCAGCGCTTTGCTTTGTATGCTTGTGTGCAGAGCAATGTTCTCTGTGACCTATATCCATGTCAACATTTTCCAGGTGAGAAATACCTTCAGGAGGCACCTGTACTTTACATGTTCAGTGCACATCCTCAAACAAGGATGAGTCTGCAGTCATGCTAGCTACATTGTAAGGGTATTTTTGGACACAGATTTGAGCTATATGCTAACAGCAGCATGCTAACATGCTTACTATAACAATGGCAATATTGCCACCCATTTGCTAACAGTCCAACGATGATAAACCTCTATGAGCAAGGGGCCATATCTTTGGGGTTTCTGTAGCCTATTTTTCGTTAACAAATACTATTTTTCAAGTAAACAACTTGAAGCGAGAGGATGGAGTTCAAACCCAATGTCCAAGATCAGAAATGTTCACACTTGTTACGTTAGCAAGCTAATTTGGAGCTAATAAAAAGCTAATTCATCATCAGACTTTGGCCAATGGGTTCTGAGATTGCATTTCAGGCAACGCTTAAAGCGAGCTCCGCGCTGCAGTGGAAACGCGCCTTTTCCTTTTCCACTGCAGCGCGGAGCTCGCTTTAAGCGCGCCGAGCCATGCGGGGCCCGTTTTTGGTTGCGTTTCCACTTGGCCTAGTACCGGCTAGCGGGTCCTAATTCACAGTTTTTCTGGCCCCATAAAATCGTGGTTCTAGGGCCAGGAACAACCATGCTGAGTCGGGCTGAGTATGCTAAACTAGAGAGAGAATCGCTGGCAAGGGGGCTACAACTACAACAAGATGAACATATTTGACCGTGATTTAATTGTAATACACGTTTCAAAATGATGCCGAAGTAACAACATACTGATACCGGTTAGTAAAAACCATGAATTAATGCTTTGACAAGTCTGCAGACAGACGGCAGGCGAAAAACCTTTTAAAATGCGTGTTTTCTAAATGGAGATTGGCTAAGCTAACGTTGTATATGCTCCGACCGTCCACACTCACAACAACGGCCTACAGACATAAATAAACCAGCGACTGTATTCGCCATGACACAGACAGTCTGTGGTTTGTACTTGTTTAACTTTTGTCTAGTTTCTGAACAGATATGAGGAGCTGTGAGCTCTGAGGGCTAACAGCTAACGGCTGATGTTGGTTTTGTGTTTCACATTGAAGATGACGTCACGGCTCCGCCTACACTGCGTTACTATAGTTATTACCAGAGATGGGGTCGTTACTAAAAAAAATATAATATATTTACATATTACATATTACACTACTTCGTTACTCTCTACATAAAGTAACTCGTTACTTTACTCGTTACTTTACTCGCAGGGCCGCCCCGCCCCTCCCTACAGGCAGATCACGCAGACTGCTAAAGTTTCAAATGTTCTCTTTAGTTCAGTTTCCATTGTCGCATAAGACTGATCCAGATAGCTCTGACTATGGCTGTCCTCTGTCTCCTGCTATCTGTATTTTGCGCAGTATATCTCTGAACGATGGTGATTCCACTGTGCAAATGGGCAACATTACCTCTACTATGAAGGATGCTACAAGCCTGTCCATCTCTGCTTTGGTTACCGGTCCTCCAAATTCTAATTTTTGCAGCTTCTGAGTCGGCGGCGGCGCACTCACAACATCCTCACTCTGGGTTCGGGGTCCTTAGCTATTAGCTTCACCTTAGCATGTGTTCTTTGCAGGTGTTTGTTGAGGTTTGACGTGGTGTTTGCAGCAGTGGATAACAGCTTCTGGCCTGGACACAGTTTGCACCTCACCGTCACATTCCTGTCTATCCTTCGGACGAACTCAAAATAATGGGCATACCTCCACCCCTCGAAAGTTATCGCTGACTCAGCCATGTTTATGCAGCACTGCACGTGGAGATGTGGACGCGCAAGTCGCGCAGATTACGTACATATAAACCTGCGGCGGAAACCCCTCTTGTCTGTCAGTGTGATTATGACTGATTTTATAAAAGTAACGAAGTAACGCGTGTCGGGGCAATGTTAGTAACTGTAGTGTGATTACTGAATTATAAAAGTACACCCAACTCTGGTTACTACCCCAGTTCCTAAACTGTAATGGAAATGCGCCATAAAGTGAGCCAGTCCTAACAAGGCCTAACGAGGCCTAGCCATACCGAGCGAGGCCGTGTAGTGGAAATGCGCCAAAAGCTTTTTTGCTCTCGACACCGATCAGCCAAATTGCTTCCAACAATCTTGCTCAGTTGTCTACAGATTCACATCTGTTTACAGAGATTATGATAATGATACTTTTCTGATGTTTAGCAGGCATAAAGTGCAGCATTATTATAATTTCAAAATGCTATTATCATGCTAACATTTGTTAATTTTGACACGGTGATGGCGCTAGAGGAAAATTGATCTCAAGGATTTAAATTTGCACTCACGAACCAAACTAATTTACTTTCTCACAATATGATTAGATCACACAAAAATCCAACTTATCAGGCTTAAGGTATCATAATTTGTCAGCGTTTCAATTAGCATCCTGTGAAGAGCTACATAAATAGCTACATGCGTCATTTAGGTGAGCGAAGACATCTGATTATTTAAAAATAAAATGGTAACTCCAAAGATGGTTAGCCTAGATGTTGCAATAGTATCAGGTATATCAGAACGAGAGTATTTTCTATCAGATATAGGAGCAAAGAATAGCACTTTTCTCCATGTAAAATATGTTTTCGCCCTTCTCAAGACTTTTAAATATTGAATGAGTTTATTTGATTGGTTGCTTGAAGTTAGCCTGCGATAGACTTTGCTAGACAGTATGTTCATCCAATCACCTGCCAATATTTTCCAAAAATACGCCAACCTGCTAGTCAATGAAAAGTCGCGATCATCTGTTGAAAATGTCATAATGACTAATCGAATTGTTTGACAAATATAGATATAGGCTACTGATTTTATAATATTTCGATTTTTATGATTTATAAATGAACTCTCCAGAACAGCTTCTACATCAACTTCTACTCTGCTAGCAATACATTCCTCTCTCACAGATTTGGTGAAGAATGCTGGTTGGGTCATTTCATGCCAAACAGTCATGAGTGCACCTCTTTCAGCGCAGCCTTGTGTTCCCATAGATCAGACCAGCCAGTGAACTAAAGGGATAAAAAGGAACAATTCATGCATGATTTCCCACATGGAGTCTGAGTGCTGCAAGTCATTGTGCATTGTTCTGATCAAAGTGTGAGAAGGTGGATTAGAAAAGGCAGGTTCTGTTTGTTCTCTTTGGGGGGTCACGAAAACCTGCCCTCCCCTGGATCCTGGTGCTGTTGTTGGCCATTGTCCTATCTTTTTCCCCTGAACACAAGGTTACTGTCCTTTAGCCGACGATAACCTTGTCTCTCATTTGTAAACATTGTGTACTAAAACTCTTTCTTTATGTTGGAGAAAACACGTTTTACACATTTGTACACTTTGTAAACCTGGACATCGTGGTCAACAAATTATCTAACCTACAGTTTGTCATTTCTTATATACTATTACTCAACTTGTCTAAAATATTGTGTTCTTGACAGCACATTGGCCTCCACATGTTCTCTGCGACCAGCCGACCCAAGAGGATCTACCAGATGACCCACGGGGTCTTGAACCTGCCGCGTAACCCCCTGCTGGACTGGATGTTTGGACACTCGCTTATCAACTGCCACGTGGAGCACCATCTCTTCCCCTTCCTCTCTGATAACATGTGTCTAAAGGTGACGTTTAATCCCCATATCATTATATATTATCAGTTTGCACATGCTAGATGGACTTTCACTGCAGATCTAGAGGATTGTTTTGCAACACAAAGGGAGATTTATGCTTTATGTCACAAAAAAAGATAATTATTTACTTGAGAGTTAAAAGGTGAGAATTAACACAAAGCAACTTTATTGTCAACTAGAATAATTGCTTAGCATTTACTGACAAATCAATAGGTATTTAGCTAAAACAGAAGCCTAATTACCAAGTACTTGTGTAGATTGTCACTCATTACATATGAATTTAAACGTGTTTCAACCTACTACAATGAGTTTTCCCTTATAACATGTTTGAAATAGTCTATATGAAAGCTTTCCATGCCTATAATATGAGTATTACTATTATTTTAATATTGTAATTTTGTATTGGGTAATTAGTTGTGTTTTTACAAGGCATGCGAAGCAAATACTTTGTACACATTTTTAAAATGTATAATGGCATTTTCTGCAGCAATAATTAGTGGAATATTATATGTAAATAGCTTTCGTTAATTTCCCTGTAAAAGAAAAAAAAAGAAATCCAGTTTATATTGTGAGAATTACAGTTATGTATCAATAATTACTTTATGAATGCCTATAATAAGTAATGTATTATAATTAGGGAATATCTTTATCAAAGAACATCTGGCAGGAAATCACATTTTTTATTTGTTACGATAATTACACTCATATATTACAGTAGATATGACAGGCACCTTTAAAGCAAATATTATGGATCAACACTGATATTGATTTTGAATCTCCCTGGGCTCACAGAGCTTTATTATTCTGTGGGCCATCATTTGTAGAGGAGGCTGTAAAAACACACCCACAGATATTACACATGCATGTCAGTTCACTCCTCATGGTGAGTTCTCTTGAGGACATTTGAGCGTGTGCGAACAACACCACCCTGATTTTAGGTGCAACCCATCGGCATGTGCCTGAACGCTGTATAATATGGTCAGTTAGCTAACCACAAAACTATTTTGTGAATGATTTAAATGTTTAAAACAGAATAAAAAAAAAATATATACCCTGCACACTGTTAGTGTTCATATAGCCCATATCCAAAAAAGAATTGGTTAATTTGACCATATACCTTTTTTTTTTTGCAATTGTGCTATCCGTCTAATGAAGCGTTTTGCCTGCCAGTTCTTTCTTATGAACTGTCAAGTGTTCAAACCTGATTCATTTAAATAAAGAACACCCATTTAATTAAAGCACTAAGTCTTACTTAAGAGCAAAAATGACACAGAAAATCTAAATCAACTTCAGAATCCAATCAATTTATTCCAATAATAGTTTGTAAAATAGTCTTGATACTAGACTTTGGTCCTTCTTTCACAACTTAAGCCCTCTGACTCTGCGTATGTAAGCTCCATAAACACCAAAGCAAATCCCTTGTACGTTTAAACCTTCTCAGCAATAAATCGGATTGTGATTCCAAAAGAATTACCCCTAATCCCAGAGGAACAATTACTTCCTGAGGATTTCTAACTTTAGCAATGTCTAGCTAAACACTAATTTTGCAACCAAAACATCAAAAAATACAACACTGAATAGGAGAGCAATACTCTCTGAAGTATTATATTTGTTTTTAAACTAAATATCCACTTATAACCACTTATATCTGAAAGTAGAGAGTAACTCAATTCCAGTTACAAAGTAATTTAAGATTTTGATGTGGTCCTTTTTGTAGTGGGTCTCATTGATTATCACCTTTCTTTTGGACTTGCACCTTATTGTGATTGAACCCTAGACTTTTAATGTTTGCCCTCTTCTCACTCTGTCTGCTGCCCAGAAATACAAATACAGTTGTTTCTCATATCATCTGTAGTATTGCATGCCCATTTACTGTAGATACTGTTTCTTAGTTAGTAAGAAATGACATGTGACTTGTATATATATATTCCTCCTCTTTCCAGGTGAAGCCGGTTGTTTCCAAGTATCTGACGGAAAAGAAGCTCCCGTACCAGGAGGACAGCTACTTCTCCCGCCTCCGTCTTTTCTTCAACAAATACCAGGAACTGATGGTGTTTGCCCCGCCGATCACAGAGCTGGTGGGGGTGCAGTGAAGGAGACAAACTGCCCAGACTAAAGACTGCTGCTGCTGCTCCAAAGCACAAGCCCTAGTGTTCAAGTGTTACCTACTGTCCAGGTTTTAAGTCTCTAACATGCAGAATATAGGCTTTAATCAATAGCACACATGTAGTTTGATATTAGGAGCTACATCCATTATGTAAAAAGAAAATATCATTATGTGAACTGAATGAATGTTCTGCACTTTTAGCGGTAATTTAATGAATAGCACAAAGATAAGCACTCAACCAAAAGTTGACCTGATTATGTATAAGTCAATGTAGATATTGTTTCAAAACACCTCCTTTAACTCTAAATGTAATCACATTCTAGCATCATCAGGAGATTTAGAGGATCATATTTTAGGATCTAAGGGAGATAGAGTTATTATAGCACAAATAACATAACAATTAATAAAGCACAATTGTAGTATAATAGAAACAGCAGTACAATAAATATGTTTTTACTGTTTCATTTGCTGTTTCCTCAGCTCCAGTTACAATACACATGCACACAGAGGTGCTTCAGTGTGTTTCTAATAATAATACATTTAAAAAAAAATCTTTTTTATTAATTAAGTCTTGACCTACAAGTATCAAGCAAGTCCCAAGTCACTGTGGTGAGAGTCAAGCAAGTCAAGTCAAGTCATTGCTCAGGTCAAGCAAGTCAAGTCAAGTCATTGCTCAGGTCAAGTCAAGTCATACGAAATTCTGATGAATAAGCCCAGTTTCCGCATTTAAATCAGTTAAAAGACAGTGGTTATGAAAATGGATTCAACCCACACTATGATCTTCATTACATACACAGTTAATCATTTGAAATCTAATTTAGACCGATGACAATCATATTAGATTCATATTAACCCTAGAACTGCAGACAATATAGCTAGGACTCAATCAAAAAGTCTGTTCAAAAAGGCAGAATTCCAGGTAAGAAAATGATATATGGCATTTGCCATTACACATTTAATTTAAATGTCTGTTAACACTAGAACCGCTAACAGCATCAGCACCTACATAGATATCATTTTCAAATCATTTAATTTGTTCCTCTTCATAATTTCCTTATAAACTAAGTAGGACGATTTAAAACTCACTTAATTGGGTTAATTTAGAAATGGCTTCAGTTTATCATCATAACAGATCAAAAAGTTCAGATTCATTTTACAATAAATCAAGGAATGATGCACTTCTACAAACAAAAACAACATAATTAAAACATTTAAACAAACTACTAAAAGTAGATGAACTACATTATTCAAAAGTTTACAGTAACTTCTGATAATAACACAGGGGAAATAAACGAGGCATCTCTTTTCCTCTCTCTCTCTCCCTCTCCTGACAGCCCGTCAGTATCAGGGTGGTTAGTACAAATGAATCCCTTGGAGGTTCTAGTGTTCATTTACCGTTTTGTCTTCTCTTTGCAATACTTAATCGATTTGAAACCAAGTCTAACGTAGCTTAAACTTAAAGGGGACCTATCATGCAAAATGCACTTTTGTACGTCTTTTATACATGAATATGTGTCCCCGGTGTTCCAGGGAACTCACCAATGGCGCGTTTCCACTACACGGCCTCGCTTGGCCGCGCTTGGCCTCGTTAGGACCAGCTCACTTTATGGCGCGTTTCCATTACAGTTTAGGAACTGGGGTAGTATCTATAGTAACGCAGTGTAGGCGGAGCGACGCTGCTTAAAACTGCCGTGACGTCATCTTCAATGCGACACAACACACAACAATGGAGGATGTGGAGATGTGGAAGCGATCGTTTGCTTGTTTCTTGCTGTGTGGTTTATTATCACAAGAAATAGGCAAGAGTTGTTTCGAAAGAGGCGACTTATAGCAAGACGAGGTATAGAAGAAGCTGACGCGAGAGTTCGGGCAGTCCTACGCCGCAGAGACTACAGGACGACTCGAATCACTACTACTAACTACAATGCTACTTGGTAAGCTAGCGTTCGCTAACTAGCAATGTGTTTAGGCTCACGCTCCCTATACGACCAAAGTATTTCAAGTATTTAATTAATTGTAGCTACCACTTTTACGTATTAAAATATGTATGCTTTTGTTTGTGTATTTCAGAAGTTGCGTGTATTTCAGAAGTTACGTCGCCGCCTTAGACCATGTGTTTCAACCCAGTCTCACGGCATTTCGTGTTATTAGTCACAAAATTAATTTAATTTATTGATTCGTGTTCACCAACACGATTTTCACCTTTTTTTTCGTGTCACACAGAACGATTTTAAATGCAATGTATTTCTATTGGTAGTATGTTTCGTGCCTGCAACACGTCTTTTTGTCCGGTCGGGTCTTGGAAGACCAGAAGCTGTGTGGTTCATAAAAACATGTTCTTACTCAATATCTTACCCTAAGCCTAACCCTATCCCTTTTATTTTAAATTGTATAATGTCTGAGTTTTTTTGCCGTCAGTGAGGAAAAGAAATGGGGCTCAGAGCCTCAGAATACTGACATCTGTATTTTATGTCATCTTTTTTTCCTTCTAATTTGTTATTATTTGGTGAAGGCACGAAACATACTACCAATATAAATACATTGCTTCTAAAATCGTTCTGTGTCAGAATACTTAAATCTGTATTTTTTTAAATGTCTTTTTCCTTCTAATTTGTTATTCTTTACATTGCTTTTAAAATCGTTCTGTGTGACACGAAAAGAATGGCGAAATCGTGTTGGTGAACACGAATCAATAGATTAATTTCGTGACTATAACACGAAATGCCGTGAGACTGTGTTGTGTGTTTGGATGCTCGACCGAGCTACCGAGTGGTGGAATGTGATTGTTCCATCTTTCACACACATTCAGTGGGTGGAGAACTTCAGGATGTCTGAGGAAACCTACGTCTACCAGGGGTAGCAGTGGCACAAGGTGCAGAGGAGGGCAGGGACATACGAGAGGGTCTGATGCGCTACCTGAATACCTAGAATGTATAATGCAATACCTAAATATTCATTGTATTGTATTGAACATAAATAAATCTTTTCTTTTTCACATACATGTGTTTGTCAAATTATTTAAACCAAAAAAATGTTATCAGAACTGACTATTTAGTAAATATTTGAATTTCAAGCACCAGTACTTACTGCCCCATAATAATAATAATCTAATAAATTAAGCAAATATCAAAGCAAACTATAAACATAAATACAAAAGTGTAAAACACAGCAGAACTATATTCATAAATGCAAGTGTAAAAAATTGTTAACATGGATGGAGGCTAAAGTATCCACAGCATAAAATAATATGATTATGATGGTTTGTCTGAAAGACACAGCCTCAAGGTTCAAGGTTTTTTATTTTGTCATACGAACATAGCTACAGTGTAGTTATGACAATGAAAATCTTAGGTCACAGGCTCCTCCAACAGTGCAACACAATAACCCAGATAAACAGAAATATAGTGCAAGTAAATATTAAGCGCTGTGCACCGCTCTCTTTGTATAGGTGTTTTCTTTTGTTCTCTTCTCTTTTAAATATATAAGCAATGTGTTTGAGTCTAGCACAACGAGGGTATTACAATTGAGTAATTTTTACGACATGTATTTATTTATCATGTATTCTTAATACCATTACAAAATATGTAATGTTATGTTTTAGAGGACCTCAAGCTAGCAAACTCAATTTCAAACAGTATGCAGAGTTGTCCTGCTAAAGACTTAAAATGTATTATTTAACCAAGTATTTATTCTCTTATTTGCTTTAATTGCAACAGATGATAAAGGTTTCACTGTGATAAGTATTCTCTTAAATCCATAAACCCCTGTACAGTGCTTTGTGGACGATGATGGTGTTTATGATATTTCTGACTGCAGAGGGACGCCTAGATGATGCCATCTTTCTGTGTGATCGCTGTTGGGTGCAATTATTTATCAACAAGCAATAAGATAAGTCAAAGAAGTACTTTATTTAACACAATTTGGGAAGTGTTTTCTTGCAGCAGCATAAAAAAGGCATGGCATTGCACCAGTTTGTGCTGTTGATGTGGAGGATGTCGATGCAGAAGACGTTGTTCGGAACTGTTCCTCCTCGCTAGTCCCAATGTAATCATCTAGAACAGAAACATGACTTGTAAATTCCACAAACTACTGCAGCACAATACTATAAATAGCAACAACAACTATAGAAAAGACAAACTGAACGTAAACAATGGCATATATGGTGTTAGCAAACAATAGCTCTAGCTAATGCTATCTGCCTTAGCTAGCTAGCTAGCCTTCGGGGCTCCATAAAAGCATGGGTTGTCAAACATAAATGTAAGGATAAAATAGACTTATTTGTTAGAAGTGAGCTTTAGAACAGATAGGGACACAAAGCTTTCAAGCAAATAACAGAGCGTTAGCAAAAACGTACTCCAGTAACGCCGTTGCAGAGTCCAGTGTCTGTGTAGAGACCTCCTGAAAGACTTTGATATTGCGAGTTGTCCCGTCGAGCTCCCGCTGGACCTTATCATCTGCAATATAATGGAGGAACGTCGTCACTTCCTCGACCGACCATGGCGTGCTTTTCTTTGCCATTGTTGTAGCTCCTCTGTTAACAAAAATGCTGCAAGCTTCGCTATATATATATGCGACGCTAGGGATTATGTCGCGCGCCGATTGTGACGATTCTCTCCGACCAATCAGCAGTCGAGAGTGTTGACGTCACACACTCGGCCTGGTTGTCCCTGGCCCTAGAACCACGATTTTATGAGGCCAGAAAAACTGTGAATTAGGACCCGCTAGCCGGTACTAGGCCAAGTGGAAACGCAACCAAAAACGGGCCGCTGACGTCACAGCCCTCTTAAACCGTGCTCCGCGCTGTAGTGGAAACGCGCCACAAGTGTCAGAAAACACAACCCTCTCTATTTTCCTCCATACCCAAATCTCTAAAAAAGGGGCTGCAACGGATCTGATAAAAACTGATCGAGATTTGAACACTTTCCTGACGTCAGGACAGTGGCGCTACAGCTATTGGGCCAACTCCACCAATCAGGAGGAGACAGCCACGGCCATTGGCGTTCGAAAGCGCTGGAGACGCTGTAGTACATATGCCAGGCCTGTAGGTGGTGCTATTCTCACAGAATCAGCCCTTGCGAAAACAGGGGTAAAAAAGTGCTAATTGAGCGAAATGAGGCATGGCTAAAATGCATGATCTGTTTGGTATTTTGAAAAAAAACAAGTATAAATATGCCTTATATAGGTATGGTCCTACACTATATTATTATAATATAGCATGATAGGTCCACTTTAACGTTAGCTTTCTAGCTAACACAACACATTCACGCACCTTTCTCTGTGGGTTTTTTTGTAGTGACGAATGAAGTTGGATGTTGTGGTGGTCGTGTCACTGATCTTTATGCTGCAGACCCTGCATACCGCTGTTCTCTTCTTATTAGCGCCATCGACAACATAATCCTTGAATCCAAACTTGACTATTTTTGGAGTAACGCTAGCCGCTGCCATGTTAACTGACACTCCTGCCGTCTAGTGGGTTGCCAGGTTTGCGCGCACGGCGCTATAATCACCCAATCACGTTTCGAAAAAACTAAATGTAATATCTCAATACAAAAACAAACGCAAATATTTAATTTTAAAAAGTCAAGTCCTTTCAAGTCATCTGTCTCAAGCTTAAGTCAAGTCTCAAGTCATGAATACCAAGTCAAAGTCAAGTCAAGTCTTTTATCAATGTTAGTCAAGCAAGTCTCAAGTCCAAAAATATGCGACTCGAGTCCGACTCGAGTCAAGTCATGTGACTCGAGTCCCCACCTCTCTGATTGATTAGGAGATGCAAAATGTAAGTATAATATTCACTCTCTTGTCAATTTTATGGACTTTAAAACAAATCTGTCATTGATTGATAATCATGGGGTGTTTCTCAATGTCGAGGAAGGCTCCTCCAGAGCCACTATTTCAAGGATGCTACGTCATAGAATCCCGCCGAAGGACTGTTCCAATGTCCAGGATCCTTGGAATTCTACCGAGGCCGGCGTCCTTGGTTGTGGGAAATTTCGAGGCTGCACATGTGTATCCTCCGCGGTCTTAAATTCCCCACAATGCTTTGCGCACGGAGCGATTTTTTTGTAGAAGACATGTCCTACCAAGGAAGCGTCCTCGACATTGAGAAACACCCATGTTCTTTTAAACAATAAGTATATTTTAAGAACATAACTTTTCTTTACGTACTTTTTCTAAGATACATTCAGGATGTTCCCGCAGCCTTTTTTCCTTTTTTGTTGTCTTCCTCAGGTTCCAAAAACAGGGTTTCTTCTTTTTGGGTATTCCAAGTAAAAAAATGCAGTTGAACAAAAGGGAAAAGTATTTAAGACATTAAAAGATATTTAAAAATGTTTACTTAAAATGAACCGATTATTTTTAAAGGGTCAATTATCATACACGTATGAGGGAAAAAAATAAGTTCATATTAGTTTCCGATCTGTAATTATTTCTATGTTCACTTTAAATAAAGACAACAGGAAAATGTATATAAAAAAAAGGTGCATTAGATAATAATTATAAAAGAAATGTGAAAAAAAGTTGGATAAAAAAAGGAAAAGTGGATGTTGAATAAATGATGGTACATTTAGACAAGGGTATTTCCCACACATGTTTGTTTTACACTTCAACATGTTTCTAAATGTCCCTTCTTATATATTTTTCTTGAATGTGTATCCTTAGAAGCAGACTGTCTTTCTTGCTCCAGTTACATTCTTTTTGAGTTACCACTATTGGGAACTTTTGTTAGTTTCATGTGTGAATTTCCTTAAAGTGGACCTATCATGCTATATATTTGAATAATATAGTGTAGGACCATACCTATATAAGGCATATTTATACTTTTTTTTTTTCAAAATACCAAACAGATCATGCATTTTAGCCATGCCTCATTTTGCTCAATTTTTTAGCTCTGTTTTTGCAAGGGCATATTCTATGAGAACAGCACCATCTACAGGCCTGGCATATGTACTACAGCGTCTCCAGCGTTTTCGAACGGCAATGGCCGTGGCGGTCTCCTCCTGATTGGTGGAGTTGGCCCAATAGCCGTAGCGCCACCGTCCTGACGTCAGGACAGTGTTCAAATCTGGATCAGTTTTTATCAGATCCGTTGCAGCCCCTTTTTTAGAGATTTGGGTATGGAGGAAAATAGAGAGGGTTGTGTTTTCTGACACTTGGTGAGTTCCCTGGAACACCGGGGACACATATTCATGTATAAAAGACGTACAAAAGTGCATTTTGCATGATAGGTCCCCTTTAATATATAAATATTTTGTAGACCTTTGCAAAAAGAGAAAATGAAAAAAAGACTTGTCTCTGGTTGGCTGAGCACACATGTGATTAATCACATGTTTCCACATTTCCAAATCCCCACTTCAGCAAATAACTCACTTGTGACGGGCTGGTCACTGGATGGCAGCAGCTGCCCTGATGTTTGCTCTCTGATCCGCTGATTCACTCACTATTTGCATTCTCACTTCCACTTGAACTTTGGAGCACAGAAATGCTCCCATGGTGTTAGAGAGGAAGCAGGCTGGCAGACAAAAGGCTGCAGCAGTGATCTGCTCAGTCTAATCACGATGATACATCATGAACAAACAAACAACAGTAAGGGTAAGATAAGAGATTTGTGTGTTTCGCTTCATGTTCAACCACAATGCATGTGGGGGAATGCAACTCTACACCTCTGTTCCTCATTTACAGTGTGGGCTCCACCCTGTGGCTTCTTTTTCCTCGGGGAAGGGGAGGGCGTGTGTGTGTGTGTGTGTGTGTGTGTGTGTGTGTGTGTGTGTGTGTGTGTGTGTGTGTGTGTGTGTGTGTGTGTGTGTGTGTGTGTGTGTGTGTGTGTGTGTGTGTGTGTGTGTGTGTGTGTGTGTGTGTGTCTCTGGCTGTATCACTGGTTGCATGTGTAGGGGCGGAGAGCTTTTAGACTGAAACTATGGGTTTTGACTCCCGCTCACATCCTCTAGGTGTGGCCTTTCAGGCTCTTCAGACTGATCCAGGAACTGCCGGCTGACAGAGTGGCCGAGCCAGTTCTCTCCAGAGAGCAGAAGAGAGAAGGCTGACAGACAGAGACTCTGAAGACATGGCAGACACAGCAGCTGTAGCAGCTCCAGTCTCCCAGCAGCAGTGTGCTGTCTGCTCAGGTGCACTGACAGCAGCCTGCCCTCACTCTGTTTGTGGCTCCTGTTTGGGGGACAAAAACAAAGGATGTCCCAAGTGTCTGCAGAGCTCAGACAAGCCTAAACCTGAACCCAAACAGAACGGAACAGAGGCTGAAACTCCGGAGATCAAGAGCAAAGAGGAGCAAGACCCTAAAACAACGGGGGAGATCAAAATCCAAGAAGACCTGAAGGAGTCTGAAGACCCTAAAAAGCCTGAGGAGGAGAAGAAAGAGGGGCCACCACAGACAAATGGAGAGAAAGAAGAGGTGAAAGAAGAGGAGGTGAAGGAGGAACCTCTGGGCCCCGACGATGTGGTGTGTGACTCCTGTATCGAGAGCCCCTGCAGGGCCCTCAAGTCCTGCCTCACCTGCCTGGTGTCCTACTGCGAGGCCCACCTCCGGCCCCACCTGGAGAACCCCAAGTTTCAGAACCACCGGCTGGTGGAGCCGCTCAGGGACATCGAGAGGCGGACCTGCGAGAGCCACAAGTGGCCCCTGGAGCTGTTCTGCTGCGCCGACTCCTGCTGCGTGTGTCAGGACTGTGTGACGGAGGAGCACAAGGGCCACAACACCATCCCTGTGGTGGAGGCTCGCAGTCGGATAGAGGCGAGTGATACTTTTATCAAAAATAATCTTTTTTTGTATTTAATTAGAACTCCTCAATACTATATATCAAGAAATAAGTCCCTTGTATGATACAACTATATTTTTGAGTAATTAGTTGATAAACTAACTTTAAAAAAACTCATCACAGGTCATAAATTCATTTATATTCAGAAATTCTCCTTATGAAATATTTGTGTTACCTCAAATGATCAAGGAGTCCAGTTTTTGACTTGACAAAAGAAAAAGAGAAATCAGGGAAAATTCTAATTTTGTACATAATGTTCATAAATCACCAGGGCCATATGTGCACTTAACGCTGCTAATATTTAAGTTATCATGTCTTCCGTGCAATAATCATGTCTTCCGTGCAATATGAGGGGAATTGTGCAATTTAATGTATTATTTATTTATGTACATATTCCCTATCATGTCTATTTAAGTTCCATTTCTTGTTTTTATATTGTCTTGTTGTTTTCATATTGTCTTGTTGTTGCGTGTTGGCACCTTGAGTTCATATTGTAATTTTGTTGTACTTGTACAATGACAAATTAAAGATCTTATCTTATCTTATCAAGCAATTTCTCAAATATTCACTGGCTGCAGGTTGCTTTTCTCTGTCTGTCATCATATATTCAATATATATTGCTTGTTTTAACCCAACAATCCAGACTATATTCAGCATTGTTCGTATTAAACAGGGAATTTGAAGACTTCCCTTACAAAATGTTGACATTGTATATATGGGTGATTATAATCCTTGTTGGGTGCAGCAGATTTGAACAAAACAACGTATTCTCATATTACAGCATGTCTAGAGTGCGGTTTTGTTATCTTAAACCTCGATGAATGCTTTTATTTGTTATCGATTTTTCACTGTGTGGCAAAGGCTGAGTCCATTACAGTTTGAGCAGACACATGAGGGCTAAAATATGTTTTATTGAGCCATAAAATCAACCAAAAGTGTAATTACTTTTCAATGATATCCCAAGTCCTGCTTTCATGTAATAGAAAAGAGGTATGTGTCTAATTGAGAGGATTTGATGAGCACCAGTGTAGATGGGAATGTATCCTCAAAATACACCACAGTTGTTCTCACATGTCCAATAATGATATCTATAATCTCTTTAAACCTAATTAGGACAGTAATTCTCACTTAATATCCACTGTAAAGGTCATCATATTCTAGGCTCGCTTTGTGTGATTAACAACATCATTTGGTTCTCTGGAAATTCTATTTAGCCCCTCTGACGCAGAAACAAAGTTCCAGAGTCATCAGTCTCTTTTTCTGACAGCTCATGACCCTCAGGTTAAACAACTGTAGTCCAGATTCCTGCAGGGAGCTGTAGCTTCTAGCTTACACCTGTTATTTGCAGTGTGTGTTGTTGCTCAACCTCAAAGTGCTTCATCAGAGCTGTACATCAAACAGTGATGGGTGGCTCACTGGAGCTGTTTGAGAATGACGGTTCAAATACCATGGATGCTTCTCACACACTTTAACCTGTTAAGCCCCAAAGACCCCGTCGGCGAGTCTTTTTTTTTTTCACAAATGAAAAAAAATGATGGAATGAATACCTATGGTGATAATTCAATGTAATACACCATTTTTATAGTCTGGTACCTGAAAAAGGTAAAATGGCACTGATGGAACCAGATGTACCCAAATGTGCCGAAAGCTTATTCCGCCTGGAACTTATTTTTGCTAAACCTCTCTAAAAAGGTCAAATTTAACTTGTTTGCTTCAATCTCGATACAGGGTACTTATTATATGTTATAGTTTGGATTCCTAAAGCTTTTAGTCTACTATCCCATCATTCAAAGGTGGTTTTCACTATAAGTAATGTTTTTTCTTTAGGCGGAGGTAAGAATTTACCTTTTTTTGCTATGTTCCATCTGAATTTACTCTGACTGAGAAAAATCTATATTGATTCTGACACTTCTACATCCAACTCACAGATGTAACCTTGCTTTGATAAAAGAAATTATTCATATAACCCTTTTAGAAGTTAAGTTGTAGTCATTTGTTTTGGGCATGTCATTTTCGAGCCTGAAACCTGAAAAACAGGCTTGGGGCTTAACAGGTTAAGTTTGTGAGCTGCATAAAGAATCCTCCGCTGTCTATACATAGAAAAGAAGAAGTCAAATAGATTCTAATAGAGGACATCAAGTTGCATGTTTTAAGCACTCAATCATTTCCCTTTCAAAAAATATGTATTTCCACATGACAACCTGAAGACAATAGTGTGAGTGACATGACTTCCTGTTCGGGTCATGTTCCACATTTTCACACTCTTCCTTTAATAGAACTCATGACATGTCTCACTCTTCCGTTTCGCTTGTCTACTCCCGCAATGTTTTCAGGGGGAGAAACCAGACACCAGTGGATGCATCTTGTGTGTTAGCATGTGTGTTAGCGTCACATTGGAGTCAACGGTTAGCATCTGTTTTTAGTCAAGATTAATATGCAATATTTGAAGAATTTAGAGTTTTTTGTTATCATAATTGACCTCTAGAATCTGTCATCTGAGTCTAGATTAAAACAAGTTTCCTTTCGCTGTAGGTCAAATAACGGTTTGTTGCTCAAATTGTGACAGTATTTCCTATCCAGTTAACCAACAATTAAGCATTCCTTGGTGTTTTTTGGGAAAGGAAGTAAGACAGTAACAGTAATAGCTTCATTGTGGTTCAGAAACTTTGCTTATGCTTTGGCCTGAGTTTGGTGAATCAATTAATCTAACATGGATGAATAGAATGTCAAAGCCATGTTTTTAATCTCATAGACATACATATATAGATACAAAGTTCTTCACAAAATACAAGCAAGATCCAAAAAACATTACAGCAAAAATGTTGATATACTGTCAGTTATGGTATTTATTTTTCCAAATTGGTTAAATATCAGAATATCAACTGCAAATAAATTGATAAAAGTTGTATTAAAGGTGGGGTAGGTAATTCACTTCAGAAACACTTTTTGTTATATTCCATGGAATGCTCTTAACATCCCGATAGCAATGAATACATTAAATACTTTGACAATAAATATATACAAATATTTCATCTGTGGAAGCCGTGGCGCTGTAAAAAGCAAGTCCAGTTATCTGCCCCGGCCCGCGGCAGATAATTGGATGGCCTACCTGCCTGTCAGCCTTCCATCTGTGCACAAACTTATCTCGTGTCCTCATTGGTCATGTGCGCGTTTGTGTGTGTTGGAGGAGGGGCTCTGTAAGGAAGGGGCAGATTTTTTCCGGTTGTGGACTTTCAAATTCTAGCGCACTCGAGCTGGTTTCTCCATTCTTACCTACCTTTAACTGTATTAACATGTTTCTGTTTTTCACCACTGCACTTGCATTTCCTGTTGTCTTTTTAGTCCTTGTTGGCCCTACATATGTCACACTTAACAACAAATCTAGCAGAACTGAGAGAGGAAGTAGTCCCTGTCTGGAACCTCTCTCCAAATGAAATTCCTCAGACAATACGTTTTAGCTGTAGGGGAGCAGATGTCTATAATCATTTAAAAAATGTAAGTTAGAAAAGACATAGACTTGATGCTCTATTACTACGTCTCAAGTAAGGGATTTGTAGATTCCCCCTCAGGGTCTAACCTTTAGACAGAAAGGTTGGAAATAATTCTTTCACCAGCTTCAGCTCCAGAGATGTCTGGACCTGCCGAGGAATTCAGACTTGAATCATAAAACAAGGCCACGCTTTGAAAGCTACGAATGTCACAGTGCAGAATACGATGTTTACATCATTACATCAATACATTCAGTTTGCGTCTGCCAGGATCTGACATATTTTCAGCATGACAGCATGGTTTGTGGTTACTGTGAAGACTCTAAATGCTGAATTCTTTCTTCTCCTCGTGTTCACAGAAGGAACTGAGGGACAAGCAGACGGAGATGGGGAAGACCGTGTCCGCAGCAGAGAACGCCATCAACAAACTCCAACTCAACACAGTGACTATCGAGGTAAACAAACACACCGTCTGAGTAATGTGAAACGGACTCACTGTGTGTGTGACACATGGATGTCACAATACTTCATTACTCAGCAGTTATATTTGGCTTGAGAAGCCACCCGTGTAAGCCCTGAGGTGTTAGAGCCGCCCCAAGAGGAGAAGTTGCCCTGAGGTGTGGGAGGGAACGTCAATGTCATTTCCTCACTGAGCATGTTATGTAAGATTATCATGTGACTTCATGCACTCCCTACCTGTTACCTGTTGAGCGGTAGATATGCATCACTCCCTCTCTGGGAATGTAAATGATCCTCAGTCCACACAATGTGACCTCTATAGTTACTGTTTAGATCTTTGGATGTAAGAGGCATACTGTACACAGTATTTGCTACTGTGTTGAAGTGTGAGGAAATGTGAGTAATATAAATAAAAACAATTATATTACAGAATAGTAATATTTGGGCTCAAGACAAACAGAATGTTAAAGGTCCCATGTCATGCTTTTCCGGTTATTACCCGTCCCGTGTTATGAAGGTTTCTATGCATGTAAACGGTTTGCAGAGTCACAAACCCTCAAAGTACACCCTGTAGTGAGTAAAACTCTAACACAGAAAAGACCTGTCAATGCTGCCCCAGAACGCCTCGTTGGAGATTTCTCTTTTTCTTCCTGGGTACAGTGACGTGACCATACCCAAATGGACCCATTGGTCCAAATGGACCAATCCGTGGAGCTCCTCACACACACACACTCTCGCAGCAGCAAAACTGTGGCGCGCTTACACTGTAGGTGCACCGCGTTTGGGGTTATACATACTGTACTATACAGAGATGCTGTATGAGAAACCAATGTGAGTTTGGAAAATTGCACAATATAAATCTATTCTAGTATACCTCAACAATGGAATTATGATCAGTAGAAATGGCCATGACATGGGACCTTTAATTAAAGAGGCCCTATTATGCTTTTTGGGGGTTTTCCCTTTCCTGTAGTGCTATATAGGTTTTTGTGCATGTACATGGTCTGCAAAGGCCTGATACGCCTCCATCGGACTCCTTTGTTTACTTCCATAATAAAGTGACCTCACAACTACATTGTACATGATAGGCTAAGGGGCGGGACATCTCTAAGCGGTTTTGACCAATCACAACAGAGCCGGCCAGCCACACAATCAGAGCAGACTGGGCTCTGGTTTCAGACAGAGGGTGAAAAGAGGTGCTGTAGCACAGGCAGTATGGGAAAAATAAAGAGCTTTTTGAACATTAAAGCATGGAGACATGTCCCACTAGAGGCACACAATAAAAATATGGACCTGAAAATAAGCACATTGTCCTCTTTAAGTCAGAACTGATAAATAGAAAAGATCTAGTTGAGTTACAGACATTATAAGTTATATACAGGACAAAAAGAGTATAACAGAAAAATGTACAAAAGTAGTTTGCTCTCATTTCAGAGTTTCAGTATAAAATCAATTAACTTGACTTGACTGTCCCACAGAGTTCAGTGACAGAGGTGAAGGCGGTGATCGAGACCCAGTTCGAGGAGCTGCAGGCCGTGATGGAGAGGGCGAAGCGGGAGGTGACGGAGATCCTGGAGGCCGACGAGAAGCAGGCGCTGAGGCAGGCCGACGGCATCCGGGTCCACCTGGAGCAGAGGTGCACGGAGCTGAAGAAGACGCAGGTGCAGGTGGAGAAGCTCTCCAAGAACAAAAATGATGTGGACTTCTTACAGGTAAGGAACAAAGCCAAGACAAGGACAAAGTGAAACCAAAGGCTAAAATCTTCTTATACCTGAATGTTGCTGTGTTTGTCTTACAGGAGTATTCGGAGTGGAAGAAAGAGGCCACTGATAACTCTCTGCCTGGGGTCTCCATCGGCCTGATGGACCGTCTGACCTCCTTCAGCAGCGTCATCGTTGAGTCCACGCACGAGCTGTGTGCCATGCTGGTGTCTTCATACATAGAGAAAGTGAAAGAGACCTGCAAGAACGGTAGGAGAAACTTGAAGAAAAGATACCAGTAGGGAAACTCAAAAACCTTGACTTAATTATAAATGTACTGATAGTTGTTTCGCTGTCAGGACGTGTTCACACATGTAAAGAATTTTCAGCCTGTGTGTCATAGCGTTATCGCACAAATATGCTTTCCAACCACCTGTGGGCTTCGAGGCACACCTATTTATGTGTGTCACTTACAGAGCCGACAGACAGCTCATACTAGTTTCCCTGTGATGCGTTCTTGTGCCAGCTGATGACAAAGCTAATAAATCTAACTTGAGTTATGTTCTAACTGAAATGAACTTTCTCTAATTGCAGACAAAATGGGAATCAAGACAACAGTTCATGAAATTGTTGCAGCGAAACAGAACATGACTATACCGGATCCAGTGACACACACCGACTTCCTCAAGTGTAAGTCTTTTCGGTAATTGAATATGAGCCATCTGGCTGAGAAACTGCAGTCATTGTTGGAGTGAGGAATTTAGAAAATATGAGATAATGAGTCCCCATTCCCTAACATCCTGCTACCCTTAAATCCATTTAAGAAAAGCAACACGTTGAATTTGATCGGAATTACATTTTCGAGAACATTGGAATGACTCGCGTTTAAAGGGGACACATTATATTTGTTGGGGGTTAGCCCTTTCCTGTAGTTTGTTATAGGTTTTTGTGCATGTAAATGGTCTGCAAAGGCTAAAATCCCAAAGTTCCTTCCAGAGGGAGTTTCTCTCCCACACACTCCCTTAAACATTAAAGCATGTAAACATGTCACAGTAGAGGCACAAAATAGCGAGACAACAATGTTTAAAAGCACACCAATGTATAAATACTATATCACAAGTAACACGTTGTTTAAATACAGTAGTATATATATATAGTGTTATCAGCCAAGCCTATCAAAAGTATAGGTTCTTGCTCTGCAGCAAAATAGGACATTATTAAGAGAAGGAGTAACAACTACTTTGTATACAGTTAGTCCAGTGGTTCCCAACCTTAGGGTCAGGCCCCTCTGGAGGGTCACGAGATAAATGTGAAAGGGTCGTGAGATGATTAATAGCAGAGAAATGTAGGAAAAACTAAGTTATGATTCACACAGTTATGTTTATATTTTGGAATATGAAATCCCTTCCCTGTTTGGGCCTCAAAGACATGTTTCTTTGTACAAAGTCACAAGCCAAAGTTGTGACTGAAAATAAAAATGGAAACAAACAAAAGCAACACTTTATAGGGTATGACCTCTGGGACCTCAGTGGTATTTACACTCCTGACTAGTCTTACATAACTCTTACAACATATAACATTTATACAATCCTCTCCCAGATTCCACCAACGTGAGCTTTGACGCGGAGACCGCCCACAAGTTCCTGCGGCTGACGGAAGAAAACAGGAAGGTGACGAACACCACACCCTGGCAGCACCCTTACCCTGACGTACCTGATAGGTTCGAGAACTGGCGCCAAGTTCTGGCGACGGAGAGCTTCTATCTGGGCCGGCACTACTTTGAGGTGGACATCAGCGGCGAGGGCACGCACTTGGGTTTGACCTACAAGAGCATCGACCGCAAGGGCAACGAGAGCAACAGCTGCATCACGGGAAACAACTTCTCCTGGTGTCTACAGTGGAACGGACGCACCTTCTCCGCCTGGCACAGCGACGTGGAAACCCCTCTCAATGTGGAGAAGTTTACTCGTATCGGGGTTTACGTGGACTACTCAAGAGGCCTCCTGGCTTTCTACGGTGTCGATGACGCCATGACGCTCATACATAAGTACAAGGCAGAGTTCCTTGAGCCTATTTACCCGGCTTTCTGGTTGTCCAAGAAGGAGAACATCGTCGCCTTGGTGGCACCAGGGGAGCTATTACGACTCAAAAGCCCCTCTCCTCCAACCTCACCTGCAAACGGAGCAATTGTTCCAAAAACAGCGGCATAGCATTGATAAGAAGTCGGTTCTTTCCGGATCATTTATGTCACCATTCAACCTGGTGAGACTTAATAATGTTTTATCCCACAATAGACTTATTTTAACTCTAAAATATGGACAGTCTTCCCATGGTAAACCTGTTTACAGCAACCTATTGTTTGGATAAATTGTGAATGTTTATCATGTTTTTTTGGCCCAAGTCGTATTTATACTACTCTTCGTAGGGGACTTCTGTTACTTTGGTCTTACTGTGAATTCAGAGGTGTTCTATGTTTTTCTCCTTGAAAATAAAAAAGTGCTACTTACATTTTCTTTTGTGTCTGTTTTTGTTCACAGCTTGAGCTTTCACACATCATTAAAATAACATCCTAAATTAAATAATTTTTGGGATCATTTTAACCATAATCGATTACTTTGTAAATTCTCCAAACGATGAATGGAAAATCTGTGACACAAACCAACGTAGAGGGAAGTATTTGGGCTCTTGAATCAAAAAAGAGTCTGAGAGATGTCGTTGTCATAATCACATATGGTAAGTTTTAATGTTTGCCTGTTTAAGTGCAAGTGGTGTATGATAATAGAGTGCAGTCTTACACATTATGATGTGCTGTATGAAAAAATAATGAAAAAATAATGTAGAAACATGATGTTCACTCTAAATTTCTAAAACGTCTAATTGAGCATAATAAAAGTTTCCAATAACCATTTTAACATTTTCCTATGTTTTAGAATGAACTTTAGGGATATTTTAAAAGTTTTTTAAAGCACCTAATAGTTTGGGATTGACATATTTTAAAGATTCGTCGTTTTGTAATATTTCACAAGCTCTCATTATTTCTGTTCCGTTTTTAAATACACTGACATTCACTTCATATTTATTCTAATGTCTTTTTATTGTCTAATTTTATTGTTAATTTGCATTTGCCGATTGTTTTGTAGAGAACATTTGAGTTATATCTCTAGTTTTAAAAGTGGTCTATAAATAAAGCGTATTATTATTATGTGTATTCTTATTTATATAAGCATTTTATTATTATCCAATAACATTCTGTGAGTAGAAATAGGCTACATGTAAAGGTAGTAACCATAACCTACATAATTACAAATTAATTACAAACAGTAGGCCTACTATGAATATATCAGTAATAAGATGCATCAAATATTATAGTCATACAATGTCAACACTCAATTTCAATGTATTTCATTACTGTCTTTACGTAGCGATGTACGTGGCACGCTTGGGTCACCTGACCACCTTGTACAGTGACGTGATATCCAACTGAGCATGTAACCAGGAAGAGAGACTGCTACTGCAAATTTCATCATGCTAAGAGAAGTAAGTGACACATTTGTAATGTTCATCGTTTATCTATTAAATAAAATATGTCATTCAGCTAATTTAGCCTCATCTTGTAGGACCAATGACAGTTAATGAAATCGTAAACACGTAATATTCTCCAGCTGAGGGGAATATCTGTAGTGCTAAGTAGTTAGCTTGCACGCTAGCTATTGTAGCTATTTACATTTCTACAGCTAACGTTATCTTGGCTTTACCTTTCCCAAACCACTAAACGATTACGTTAACTTGTAATAAAATGTCTTGCTTGTTTACATATGTTCAAGCATAGTAGCTAATAGCCAGCTAACTTTAGCAAGTAGCTTTACATTTTCCAGTTTAGCTTACGTTAGCTAAAGTTAGCTACATGGTCCCGTCCTTATAATCATGAAGCATTAAAACCTACGACAACACTGGGAAACCGGACGTTGACTTGTTGTTTGTTTATTAGCCATTTTTATTTTAGCAAGCGAATATCTTCGGTGTATGGATAAGCTTTGAGCAGTTGACTGTTCTTAATCAAAATTACACTTATAAACTCGTACAATTATTTGCCAAGTATTTTATTTTACACATTTGTATTGTTATTTTTCTGGTTCTATTATATTCTCGACTTCAGCTTTGCCTGTGTTAATTTCACCCTGATGCGTTTATTGTATTCATCCCATTGTAAACACCTGTTCCTGATTATGAAGTCTTGTAGTAACTTAAATGTAATGTTCTGGATTTAAATAAACATGCAGTTACCTCCGAAGTTCATATGAGCCATGAATAGTGTGTATGGAAACAAAGATGAAGCCTTAGTTGAAATATGTCTGTGTACTGAGTCTCTGTGGGTTTATCCTCTTCCTTATTGATCCCTCAGGATAATGATGAAGACGTGTCTCTGTTTGACGCAGAGGAAGATGCAGGGAAAAGGTCAAAGAAGTCAAATATGAAGTAAGTTTACAGAGGACCGATTGCTATTACTGTATCTCAGTGCTTGCTTATCACTTAAACCAAATATGTGATAGTTGCAACTTCTCAAATGAAAGGATTAGATTGTTTTCATATATGATAGCAGTAGTGGAAAACATGTTCGAGTAAAAATACTAATGCCATATTGTAAAAACACTTTCTGTACTTTGTTCAATTTATTTTGTTGCACCAAACATCAAGAATTTTCATTTTATTCACGTAAATAAATAGAATAATATTAACTTGCATCCCTGCCGTACTGTAACATTGCATTAAATGTGTTGAAAATCGTTTTTTTAGGCATCCACTGGCCTGCTTCTTCCACCTCTTCTTCAGAGTCAGCGCCGTCATCGTGTACCTGCTCTGTGAGATTTTCAGCAGCACATTCATCGCATGCATGGTCACAATAATCCTCCTGCTCTCATGTGACTTCTGGACAGTAAAGGTGTGTCTTGTCACTTTACACAATACGTTTTAGTCAATTTAGTACTCTTTAGTCGAGAACAGGAAATATTTTCATAATGCTGATGTTAATTTAAGACCACAAATATAATGTGTATTAACAGAACATCAGTGGGAGGTTGCTGGTGGGTCTGAGGTGGTGGAACCAGGTGGACGATGATGGACGCAGCCACTGGGTGTTTGAGTCTAGGAAGGTAAGATGTGTTGCTTTGTGATGTGTCTCAATATGACCAATTACATGTGCCATTTTGAGGGCATACGTGCTTCCCAATACGAAATATGGCACTTATAATGGTCAGTAAGTTGTCACACTCAACAACCACCGTTTTCACTACAGTACATAATGGAAGTTGCGGGATCAGCCGCAATTGTGTAGAAGTGTTTATTATTTCATATTTGAATACATATATTAATGTACTACTGATGAAAAGGAGCCATTGTTAATTTGATTGGGTTAATTGAACATTCTGTAAGGATGTGCTTCCATGAACAATATTAGTTGCTAGGTATCTAGCTAACAGCAGCATTGGTCACTTAAGTTGAGGTCACAGCAGTGGCTTGCGATTTGAAACAAACAACATGGCCGAAATTCAGACACTGCACAAGTGTTCACAGTGTACGACATGACAGCATACTAAGAAGAGTATCTACATTGAGACACAGTGTTGGTGTTTAAGCAGTGGTTCTGTCCCACACTTGGGACTTTAACCCCTCATGATACTGACCTCTTGTACTCTATGGAGTTGATATATGTACTTGTTTTCTTCTCAACAATCTTTAGAGTATTTGCAGATGTCCTAACTGTGAGAATATCCTGTTTTTCTTCAGGGGACCGTGAAGCAACAAGCGTCAGATTCTGAGTCCCGAATCTTCTGGATTGGTCTGATCGTTTGTCCCATCCTCTGGGTCATCTTTGCTTTCAGCACCCTCTTTTCCTTCAAGCTTAAATGGGTGGTAAGTTCTCAACTTTAAAAGATAAATATATGTTTTGTATTATTCTTATCTCAACAAATTCCATAAAAAGCCCAATGTGCTCACAAAATTACACCACACCAAATTCCAATCTATAATATGTATCAGATGTTTTTCCCAAAACACTCCAGGACTAAAAGGACGTCACTTCCAGCAAGCTGAACTGAAACAATAAGGGCAAAACAGCATCCCATATCTGTTTTTTAACCAACCTCTGATGTTGCACAGCAAACAAAAGTTGGCATTTTAGCACTACAGAGCAAGTTTGTCACTGGTAGACTACCAACACGGCTATCTTGACTTCATTTCATAACTGACATCAGTAATTTAGATAACAGACACTTAAATGTCCTACTGTTAATACAGAGTAACCACAGACACTTGGCCATTTCATAAAAACACTGGAATGGATATTTGGAGATATTTTTGGCACTAAACAAATTGTTTTTGTTGCCTTGCGTGGGTTCCCTAGAGCCTGCCAGTCTGCAAGTCTTTAAAATAAATGTAAAAAACAGCTTTTGTTGGGGACTATTTTCAGTGACGAACCAATCCACATTTGGGTCTCTGCAAACTATTTGTGGCAGCAGGGTGGTGTATGTGTGATTAAGTCACAATAAACTACAGTGTATTTCTATGATAATGAAGTCAACAGCATGGCACATTGATGTGACAGTTTTTCTGACAACAATGGCACAAAGGAAGCAGATATATCAGGCTTTGGTACACACAAAACGTGTTAGCAGATTCATGATGGTTGGTTTTGGTCTTAATGTGGGATTTATTCATCATGAGAGAAATATCATTTTGGCTAGTGCTGTCAAATCAAACTGTGACTGTCCTCTTCCACACAGCCGGTGGTGATCATGGGAGTGGTGCTACAAGGAGCCAACCTCTATGGCTATGTGAAGTGTAAAGTGGGAGGCAAGACCAGCCTAAAGAATATGGCTACAAATTATTTTGGACGACAGTTTCTCAAACAGGTGACTTACATTTTGAGTAATATACTGTGAAGTCACATTATTTGTTGTTTTAAAAATTCTCACTTGTGTCATGTTTATCATCCACAGGCGATGTCTAAAGAAGAGGAATCGTAGGGTGCCGCTCTGCGATTTTAACATGTTTGCATTATTCTTAATGCTAGGAAATCAATTATTTTACCAAGTGGATCCGTGGGAAGACATCTTTTTTGCTATATGAACTGATAAAAATCGTGTTTCTTTTCTTACTAATGTACTGTGTGACTCAACCAGTCCCCATATGGAGTTTTCTTTGTTTTCCACAGAGGTGTGGCAGTTGCACACCAGCAATAAACCCTCGCTGACTTTAACTGATACTTAAGCGTAAGTGCATGAGTAAAAAAAAAAAAAAGGGCGTAATGGCTTGAAATGTTAAGCTGACTAGTTTGATGTGTCATGTAGTCTCTCAGCTCACTGATGTATCTTATTTAGTTTGTTTTAATTATTTGTTTTCTTTATTTTATCTTTATAAAACTAATAATGTGGTTTCTGGGAGGTATTGTACAAACATTTTTGTTTGTATAACAGGCGAGTTTGTAAAGTAACAGTGTTAAGTATTCCAGGAGTTTGTAAATATGTATTTAAAGAAACTATGTGGAACACCTTCTTATGTGCAAATACATTTGTAACATTTTTCCGAACAGCGTGGTTGTTTTTATTTCTGATAAAAGTTGTTATTCACTGCTCAACTTGTGAAAAGGAATTATTTTAAAAGTCAGGGAATTTAACTATGTAAACTCAAAGTGAAATAAGACCATATGAAGAAAAAATGACATGAATTAATACAAACAAGGACTGAGATTTTGTTGCATTTAATTTTTGATTAATTCCACCATTTTCTTTGATTTCAAACATAATTTTCTAAAAGACTGGTTTCGATACCCAATTCCACTTTAAAATCACTAAATCCTTGTCTTCAATCAAGATAACCATGTGTGATTATCTATCACTTTAATCAGATTGAGGAAAAAGCTTAGGGGAACAATTTGAAAATAAAAATAAAGTAAACTGAGATAATCAGTATTTGCCATTGGAAAACAGTGGATCATTGAGTGTACTACAGCGACTACCAGAGGTTTGTTTAGGTCATTGAATGAAAGTGCTTTATGTTGTTGCTAACCGATAGAGTGTGTATAAAAGACCTGACAGTATTTCACAAATACTATGCAGATTAATGTATCAATTATTAACTACATTATTGTATCAACCAAAACTTAAATGGCGTCATTTTGGTTCCAAACACTCCCAGGATGAGACGGACACGGAAGAGAAGCCTTGAGTGTACATGTAGACCGGAACTAAGATGTTATTTTCAAAATAAAGACCATTCACATTTCATCTAGTAAACAGTCCAATATGCATTTTATTGAGCGGTACATTTGTAAACATGATTAACACGCAAAAGCAAAATTGACTTAAATTAAGTAACTTAGTAACTACATATCTTTGTTTGGACGAATAATTGCATATTTTAGTGTCACGTTTGTTGAAAATTCTTTAATAGTGGGTTATAAATATAACTTACATTTAGGGTTATTATCAATTTCTTAGTTTAGTATGGTAAGTAATTTCCATTTGAAACAACGTCTTGACACATTTCAATAACAGTGTCTTTTACTTTGAAACTCAAACCGGAAAACTCTCTCTTGTAATCGTAAAACTGTCTAGCTTGACGTCGTTGCTGTTAGCTAGCCACAACAGTACGTTTTGCTCGTCATTGTTGTCATTTTAAAGACTTTAATCGAGCTTTTAATCTTTATAAATACACTGGTGGCCGTCCTGTGATGGGCATTACCTCCAGGATGATTCCTACCGAGGATGCGTCCGCCAGGAAGCGGGAAATAGAGGAGAAACTGAAGCAGGTCAGTTATGGCTGGAGAGGAAGGAAGCATCACAGACGAGCCTTTTAGTGGAATATTTATTTAACCTGCTGTATGCATTGTAATTATTAGTACATATAACATGCTAACTCCCACTGACAGCGTGAGAATGTGAAGTTAATGTTTTTCTGTATGATGTTACAGGAGCAAGAGACGCTGTCATTCATCCGAGAAAACCTGGAGAAGAGTGATCAGCTGACCAAGGGCATGGTATGAACAAACACACACACACACACACACACACACACACACACACACACACACACACACACACACACACACACACACACACACACACACACTAAGATTGACCTTATTCCAGTAAACACCTTACTTAGTTTGATTTCTGCACAAGGAAAAAAAAGATATTATAGTTTCCATGTCCAGTCGTAAAAGGACTACATATAGTGTTTTAAAAATTAAAACATTCAAGAGATCCAAGGCTTTATATTCATATGCACAATAGACACAACAAAAATAATACAATGGTACGGGTGAACATTTAGAAATAAGAAAACAATGCCAACCAATAATAAGATATAACAGAATAAAAAAATGAAAGTTAAAAGCAAGGCTCATGATCTTGTTTTAACAAGTCTTTATAGTCTGTTTTCCAGGTTTGACAAGTCTAAGCACAACCATTTTAATCTAGCTAGTGCTTCGATTTAAAAAACCCTCCTGCTCTTCAGATCTCAGCTTCAAACACCAAAAACAAAAAAGAAGAGATGGGATGTTATGGTCTTTGTTCTTGTTTCTTGTCGGCGGATAAATACTTATTATGATTTTGTTTCTCCAGGTCTCCATCCTGTCGTCGTTCGAGAGCCGCCTGATGCAGCTGGAGAACTCCATCATCCCGGTGCACAAGCAGACAGAGAACCTGCAGCGCCTGCAGGAGAACGTGGACAAGACTCTGTCCTGCATGGACCACGTCATCAGCTACTACCACGTGGCCAAAGACACAGACAGGATCATCAGAGAGGGGTGAGACTGAGGGGATCGTGGGTTGTTCTGCCTGATCGGTACAACAACAACAACAACAACTTCCATTTCTTGGCAGAGTTGATGGATTTTGAGCAGATGTAGAAAACTGACGTATCCTTAATCCTTTTGTTTCAGGCCGACAGGCAGACTGGATGAGTACCTTGCTTGTATTGCAAAGATTCAGAAAGCTGTGGAATATTTCCAGGATAACAACCCTGACAGCCCCGAACTCAACACAGTGGTACAGTATTCAGCTTTATTTGAATATGTATGTACATTTTGGTAAACGATTACATGCCTCATTGCTGAGATTTAGATATAATTTAACTTTTTTATACGTATAAAGTAAAACAAACCAGATAGTGACACTATTTTTCTCCTTACATCTAGCCTTTAAGCTAAGCTAAGTGGCTCGAGCTTCACATTTAACATACAAATATGACATAAGGATGGTATCAATCTTCATTTCTATCTCTTTGCAAGAAAGATAATAAGCGTAATTCTAAAATGGCAAAGTATTTCTTCATATTTGACACACGTTCTTTTTTCTTTCTTGGTGGCTTTAAAACGAATGAATTGCATCCCATTCCTCACATTTTATTCCGTTGTAGCAGTGATCTTTGATTATTGTCACTACAATTATTAATGCCATGATTTGCCTTGTAAATATATTTCTACAATATCTTACTTCCAAAAGTCTATGAGGTGCTGGATGCAGAAAAATCTGTGTAAATGAGAAAGAAATCATGCCATTTGTTGTTTAAATGTAAAACTGACCTTAATTACATTGAAATAACCAGCCAGATATACATATCACAAGCAGTGCAGGTTTATACGTTTTTTATGTGTAAGAGAACAAAAGTCAAATTCCCAGGAAATTGACAAATGTTTCCTTTGTGCAGAAAGCGCGCTTTGAGAAGGGCAAAGAGCTGCTGGAGGCGGAGTTCCGCAGCCTCCTGACCCGCTACAGTAAACCCGTTCCCCCCATCCTCATCCTGGACGCCATCAGTGTGGACGAGGAGCTGGAGGTCCAGGAGGATGTGGTGCTGGAACATCTGCCAGAAGCTGTGCTCCAAGATATCATCTGCATCGCCGGCTGGCTGGTGGAGTACGGACGCAACCAGGGTGGGTTTCCTGCTGGGCTCTCCATACTGCTCCTACTCTAGCTTTCCTTCCTTTTGTCTTTTAGTTTTCCTGTATTCCATGTCTCACACAGAGAGAGATGTTGTGTTCAGGTGGGAAAACCAGAAAACATCTATTCTGAAATTACGCTGTGTACTAGCCTTAAGGCGCTTTCACACCGGAGTACTTTTCCCAGCAACAGTTCCGATAGTTCCTGGGATTTTGCGTTCACACCAAAAAGATCAGGAACTAGAACTTTTTTTCGGGAACCTTTTCACCCCTTGTCAGTCCCTGCTAGAGAGCAGGTACTTTCCTGGGGAGGAAAAGGTTCCAATTTCTGATTGGCTGGGCGAATTGCAAACCAAGCCCCGTAAAACTCCGAAAATGTTTGTGAAGCCGCCATTTTATTTGCTCGCATTAGCATTATTAGCATTAGCATTAGCCCAGCGCACCAACGGAGAGAGAATAACTTATGGCAACACAAAATAAAACGTGGGAGCGGTGGAGTGATGAGGAGGTGTCGGCACTTCTGGCGATTTACCCGGGACTTCGGGTCGTGATTTACTGCCACTCGAAGTCTCGAGTCCCCCAGTATACGCCCGTGAAGTTGTTTGCGGCCTGCCAGTAAACCCAAAGCAGCCGAAGAAGAACAAGTGACGTCAACGGCTTCATTTACGTAATCCTCCCTCAGGTGTGAACACGATCTACTAGATAGTTCCGGAACTAAAGACTTCCGGGAACTATTCCTGGGAAAAGTACTTGGTGTGAAAGCGACACACAAAACCAATGTCAAAAGAACTTGTTGCCTCCCAATGCCTGTGCTTAGCCAAAAAGTCCTACTTGAACACGCCGCAAAGACTACAGCCAACGTAAGTTATGTGCGTGTATTAAGGGAAATACCGTTTTGGCAACCACTTTAACTCACTTCTTAGCCTTTTTTCAGATGGCCCTGGCTTTGTAAAAATATCTGTGTTTTAGAATGATCAGATGAGATGAAGACGAACAATTTAAATAGACTCCATGTGTGCCCTATTGAATTTCAATTTTTACATTACATAGCATTTAGTTGACGCTTTTATCCAAAGCAACTTACAATAAGGGCAATAAAGATCAAACTAAGGACAACAATCCCCACGGGTATTAATAAAGGTCCATCTTATCTTATCTTATCTTATCTTAACAAGCTGAACAGATAATCAGTTGTTTGTTGTGAAAAGTGTTGTGGAGCACATTGCAAAAAACACGGTCAACAGACACTCATCGACGTCTCCAACTTTATGGCCGTTTAAAGATAAAGCTCCATATTTGAAAGAAAAACCTCATTTTTGTATCCATGTATTTTGTCCAAGTAACTAATCGACAACTATTTTTGAAATTGAACCAGAGAGCGCGGCAGCTGTGGGCGCTATTTGCAAAGCAATTCAGTTTTATTATTTTGTAGGTTCAATTCCCTAATGTTGTCAGACATTAATAATAGTAACAACAGACAAAAACAAGCACTTTTAGTGGACCGACATTGCGCAGTTAGCTTTTTAGGGTTATATTTCAGCCCATTAATGGCTGCAGAGCTCTCTTGACCAATGTCAAAAAATGTTGTCTCCATGACTCACTTAGACACAAAAATGAGACATCATCATTGGTCCTGTATTGAGCAAGACTTCCACGGACTGTACAGAAGCTGCAGCGCTATTGCTCAATACTGGACCAATATCAAAAATCTTCTTTTTCTGATCAGTCATTCGGAAATGATGTCCAGTTTTTTGTCAAAAATTACTGAAGTTACCCCATGAACCTCGACCTTACTCTTAAACTCTTCTTCTCTTTCTTGCAGATTTCATGAACGTCTACTTCCAGATCAGGTCCAACCAGCTGGATCGCTCCATCAAAGGCCTGAAGGATCACTTCCGCAAGAACAGCGCCAACTCTGGGATCCTCTACTCGCCCGCCGTCCAAACCAAACGCAAGGACACGCCCACCAAAAAGGCCCCCAAGAGACCAGGTCAGCAGCAGACGACACCCATGATCACTGCACTCCTCTCAACACTCTGATTTACAAGCCTCTCCTTACAAGATTAGTCTAACAAACAAGCATGATTCTGCATAATGTTGATTATTTCATTATAGCCGCACCGTCACTCCATTGTTTGATCAGATCACCATCCAGCCACATTATTCCGTTTCAAGCATCCTCCACCATCTTTTGTAATGATCCTATTCACTAGCACTCCACGCTGTGTTTCCTTTTGATTTTACAGTCATCTCCAACTAATCCTTCATCCTTTTCCTCTTTTATAATCCCTATGTTATGATGACAGTCTACATCCCAGGTAAACAGAAAGCTTTAGTGTGCCTCCTGCTTGCTTCTGTCCGTCCAATGTGAAACCTCACGGCAAATAAAAGGCAGCATGAGTTTGTTTAGCAGTGAGAAGCAGGATGTTAGAAGTGTATTAGTTCTCTGGAGACATGTAGTATGTTGTAGTTTTAGTTGGTTGTCCTCTAGTTTTACTGTTGTTAATGAACTGCTGGAAACCTCCGCAGCGTTATGGGATTGACAAAGTGGAATTTATTAAAAATAATGACTTTCAACCAGCTTTGAAATAGATTTTACTGGCAGCTCTGTGACAGAAACGTGCTCCCTCGTGCTAAAAATAAGTAAATGTATCTCCCATGCTGTCGTGACTGTATGTCTATATTATATCACACATATGTGGGGTGTGTTTTTGTATGTGGAAGGGAGAAGAAAAGAGCCAAATATTCAAGAGTTAAGCCTCTACTTTGAAAAAGACAGTCAAACCTATACTAATTACAAAATTAAATTAATAAATTAATAATAAGGAACAACATTTACAAAGACAAATTACAATTTAAATAGCAGACTACCTCAGTGTCACTGATAATATTATGAGTATACAATTGAAGTCCTTTAAGAATCCAAATCAGACAGTTGCTCTACTTTAGAATAAAACAAAAAAATCAATAAAGATATTTTTAAATAATATTTTTTTTAAACATGAGCAGTTAAAATATAATATAAAACAAAATAGCATACATTTATGAATATAAACATAAGAAGTTAAATAAAAAATGTGAAATAAAAAGATCAAATAAAATAGAATAAAAATATTTATGTAAACATAAGAAGTTAGGGTTAGGGTAAGTAACAATTCAAAAAGCATAAAGATGTAAAAATATGTATATTACAATATATATTTTTGGTGGTTTATTACTATTATTAATAAATATATTATTGCTAAATTTAAAAGAATTTGAGTTGCCGATGTGTTAGTCTTTTGACTCGTAGTGCCTGAAATAAAGTGTCATATACAAGCGTGTTCCCAATAAATGATATATATTTAAAAGAATGAAAACACTGGTATGCTCATAGGCATACACAAAACATCCCATCCGCCTCTGCATCTCCAGCAGTTAGCCACCATGAAATTAGAGCTTGTAGAGTTTTCAGTGTGTGTGCTGTGACAGAACTGTGTGTAGTGTTGATCAGAAATAGCAATTACACAGCTGAACCTCAGGCCCAATTCCGTCTGCACTGAAATAATGAAACAGCCTTTTTTATTTATTAAATTCAATTTATTCTTTTGTTGAAAGTTCAGATTTGAATGAGCTCCACCAACAGCTTGGACATGCGGTGCGGTGACATAACAGCGCCATTACAAGAAAAATGATATAGTCAAGAGAAATGTCCTGGCAGTGAAGAGTTTGGACATATTTTTCTTACCTAATCTAACCCTCTTGAAAGCTTCACTTATCACTAGTATTATTATAAATGGATCAGATGACTGTGATGTAAAATATGTCGTTTACAGTGATGATACTCTATTAGCTCCTTTTGGTTCTACAGAACCTTTACTGCATGTTCCTGTCTCACAGCCAACTGTTTTTTATTTAAAAAAAGCTCTGATATAGCTAGTACGCTACCTGCTGCTACCATCAAACTGCAGACAGACACAGTTCACTTTTAACTTGCTGAGTAAAGTAAAGCATTTAGCTGATATGGAGACAGATTTGTTCTTAGGAGTAGATGGAGATTTGATTTCAATGGCATCTCAGCCAATAATTCTTTATCTAGTCACATAGTCAAATGTTAAAGCTATCATCCAGCTGCAGGTTATATGTTTATGAGAATGGGAATGGTGTCCTAGATGTCTTCTATTCAACTGGATCGATACAAAAAAGTATCCCTCGAACATAACCAACAATATATATATATATATATATATATATATATATATATATATATATATATATATATATATATATATATATATATAGATATAGAACAAATTGTCACACTGTGTTCGGTCTTCACTTGGACAATAACAACATATTTTAACGTTTGTTAAACCCTGGGCAATTATTATTTTTTCATGTCGGCATCTGTCAGATCACATAAATACCTTTTTAAAGATCCAAACCACTGGATCCATCTTTTTAAAATAACATCTAGAAGGTTTGCAAAGGAAAAACATGGCTAGATAACAGTATAGTGTGCTGAAATGACGCGTGGTGGAGACCAAACCGGAGCTAAAATTGGTTAGGGATGGGAATTTGAAAGCAAATGTATATTTGAATATTCGACCCCCAAAAAAAACGGTTAACCGATTAACCGAAATGTACATATCCTATAAAAAAAAATAAAAATGTGGGAACAAATTTACAAAAAAAAAAGTATATTTTTAATTTTGAAAAATAAATAAATACATGTTCAAATAAGTATAGAAACCAAGTCGAATTTGTCAAATGTATTGAACTGGTGATCACAGTTTGAACAGTTCACAGCTATAGGCCTACAGCTTTCATGCTTAAAACATAACTTGGTTTTTAAATGAAAGAGGGATCATACATGAACAACATAACGGGTTAGGTAACGTAACCCTATTACAACAGAGATCAACAACCTATAACAGGGCCTATGCACAGAATGCAGCTATTCAATACTCATTCTCAAAAAAAATAAAAAATAAATAATAATAATTACAATACTTGAGTAATTTCGAATATTCGATTAATCGTTCCCATCCCTAGTTAGTATTGGACTTTAATTAATTTGTTGGACACTCCAATTAGATGATAACATTGCTGTGTGTTTGCTGCATGTGTATGTAGACAACTGTTTGCTTAAACGCTAGCCATTACACCAGCGGAAATAAGCCAGTTTTCAGCTTTTTGCGAATTTCTTCTTCCCACAAAGCCAATCTTTTCAAATCAATGAATGCAGCTTTCAGTGTGCAACATGCTAACAATCTCACTAACCAAACTAATATATTGTTGTTTAATCCTGAGAATATTAATGTTCTGTAGATTGTGCCTGTCTAAACTAGAATGTGATGGTAATATTAATCCTGTATATGACTGTTAATTGTATTAATTGTGATGGCTGTGTACTCCTGACCTAACCTGTGTATTCTGCTCTTACATGACCCTGGGCACTGTGTGTGCAGCACATGTGTCCAGCTGTGTTTTCATGACCTAGCTGTAGTTGTCTCACCTGGTCATCCTGTTGTGTAGCTGTGGTGCTAGGCTGTGCCCCCCCCCCTCCACATACAAACCTCTGCTGCCTGTCTCGGTGGTGGTTTCTGTGTTTCATCACTCACTTCCTAGCTCTCCGTTTTTCTTCTTCTTCTTCCTTCTTCTGTTTCCTCTTGGCTGTCTGGACCTCGCTGCCCCCCCCTCCTCCTCTGGACTCTATCTCTGTGTTTATGGGACCAGGGACCATTCGCAAGGCTCAGAACCTTCTGAAACAGTACTCACAGCATGGGCTGGATGGGAAAAAGGGGGGCTCTAACCTCACTCCTTTGGAAGGTAACGCACCTCTGTCTTCTCTTCGGTGTCTTCTCTCCCTCCTCGCTCACAGTGTACTGGTTATGTTGTGCCTCCATGTTTCTCATTCAGAGCAACAGGCACACATACATCTCCTCAGAACCGTCACAACAGCTTTAAGATCAGGCAGATGTTACATAAAAGCATACAAATATCTGATAAATCCTCAAAAAAGGAAGCTAAATATGGTTGTATTTGTCTCCTATCAATGTATGAAGCCAAACATATAATGTTTTAAAGCATTGAAATCCACCCTAAAACCCTTTTCACTGTTAAAAATGATATGAGCAATAATATATAACTAGCAAAGCTATCATTTCTGAATCTCTGTTTTGTATTTGACTAATTGCTATGGATTATTAGCTAAATGTAGACATCACAGCAACATACAGCACAACTACAACATGTCTGTTATCTTAACAGTAGGTGTGAATTGTTTTTGAACAAATTAAGAATTACCGTCAAATATTGAAATTGCATTAAATGTGCATTAGAAAACATTGAGTTCCTTAATACTTAAAGGTAGGGTAGGTAAGTTTGAGAAACCGGCTCGAGATAAACTTTTTGTTATATTCCATGGAATGCTCTTAACATCCCGATAGCAATGAATATCTTAAGTGCTTTGACAAAAAATCCATAAAAAAATGTCATCTGTGGAAGCCGTAATACTGTAAAAAGCACGACCAATCATTTTAGCCGGCCCGGCTAAAATAACTGGATGGCCTACCTGCCTGTCAGCCTTCCATCTGTGCACAAACTTATCTCGTGCCCTCATTGGTCATGTGCGGGTTCGTGTGTGTTGGAGGAGGGGCTCTGTGAGGAAGTGGCAGATTTTCTCCGGTTGTGTATTTTCAAATTCTAGCGATCTCGAGCCGGTTTCTCAAACTTACCTACCCTACCTTTAAAACAAAAAAATCACATAAGTGGCAGATCTTCCAATTTTTTATTTAGAAATGACAAGGTATTGCATTATTGTCAAAACTGGCAGTTATATTTTGCTGATTTTTTACACATGACCACAGCAATACAACATGACAATATAACCTCACAAAAAGGGGGAAACAATTGGAAAAAAAAAGAACTAGTGTACTATATCGACAAAATTAAATATATAATAATTTACTTGAAACCAAGTTTTTTTTTTCATAGGAGACAATATAACATTTTTCAATTGAACTATTCAAGTCATATTAAAGGCAACCTGTGGAGTTTTGAGCCACTAGAGGTGCTGTACAGAGCTCTTGGGCCTTTTGTTTGTTTTGTGTCCTCTGCTACATATAAATATCCAACTGGGGTTGGGGAATGGCATTCTGGGAAAACTAGAAGTGACAAGTCAGGTTTATAGGAAATTGGCCAAATTGTATTATTTTGGTACCCCAAAATAAAAAAAAGCTTTATTTCTTATCTGATATTTAACAGTTTCAAAGTGTGAAAGGATGAAAAAGAACTCATAGAGCTGCAGGGATCAAAAGCTGTTGTGACATTTCTCTTGAAGCTCGTTGCTCTCATGTAGCTGAAACACACACTGACTTAATGAGTCACACACACACATCCCAACACTTGACTTCAAAGGGTGTCCCCTGCTTCCCTCCCCCCCTGCTGGGTGCTTGGTGGTGGTCGGTACAGATGATCCAGGTTCAGGTTTGCCCCCCCCCCCCCTTCACTATGGGCCTAGTCACGACCTCTGAGGTTTGACTCGGCCTGTGTCCCTGCTGCCCCCCCACCCCACCCACCAGGTTACGATCATGACTCTCGGGTCAAACACCTCTCTGACGCCGTGACCGAGAAGCACGGGGCCGCCGCAGGTGAGTGAGGGGAACAGTGGGAAAGAGAAGGAACACATCCAACAAAACAACTGATGTATGGAAGCCCATTTCCGCCAATGTGATGAAAAAGAGAGGATCCTGTATGTCATCATAATGAGAAGACTTTTTCTAATAAGGTTTAGCATCTAAAATGTATTATAATATCAATTATTATTAAATAATAATATTTTGCAATACTATACTATAATTATTTTGTTAAACCAAGTCATTTTAAAATAAGTCATTATTTTAAGATACTATGTCATTAATTTGAGATACTTAGTCATCATGACTACTACATGTTAAGTCATTATTTTAAATACTAAGTCATTATCTACAGTTATTACATGGCTTAGTTGAATACCCGATTCTGATTGGTCAATTCAGAACACGTGACACGTTGTTAATCCAGAACAGACAGACCGCTGTCTAGGACTTATTGACCGTTGTTAAGGACGCTCACATCTGCACAACACTTTGATTTAACTGTATACAGTTGGCAGTTTCGAACTGACAAGACAAGAGCGACAAGAAAACAGCGGAGAAGTAAGGGGCAGAAACCCTCCTTTTTACGCAGCGGTCCAGACATAGACATCAAACGGCAAAACATATTCAGTTGCCAGTTACTTTGGCATTAGGGCAGGGATATTTAGATACTTTCCAAGGTTTGACATAATGAATTGTGCTACTTTTAAAGCAAGCAACGATGTTTTCAAATCTGTAATCAAAAAGCTCCGCCTTCCTGCCGTTGCTACGTTTTTCAAACGGTAACAACGGACTATTTTTCTTAGCGGATGCATGTCAATTTAAATCAATACATACAACTATTTTTTAAATCAATAAAAACATTTTCTAAATCCATAAAAGCATTTCAATTAATATTGGGAGTCATGTCGTTACTTTGTTGAGAACTTTGTTCATGCTGATCAAGATCCCTCCGCTACGCGTCGGGATCCTGATCTGCCCGTCGGGTGTTCTTTTCCCCATAATGACCGCCTCGCTGCACATTATCCCTTACATACTAAGTCATTAATTTGAGATACTTAGTCATTACTACAAAATGTTAATTATTTTTTTGAGATACTTTGTCATTATTTCAAAAATACTAAGTCGTAATTTAAATGTTTATGTCATTGGCATTTAATATTAGGCCAATTATTGTAAGAACATTTGTCATCATTTTGAGAAACTCAGAAAGTCATATTTTCAAGTAACTTAGTAATCAATTTGACAAAGTTCATCATCATAAAATACAGGATCTGTTTTTTTTTCCACAAGACTTTTTTTTGTCTTTTAATGGCATAAATAGGCTTCCATAGTTGATATATAAATGTATCACCGACTGCAGCTTTAATAAAACATCTTATTTTCTTTTACCAAACAAGTAGAGTCACAGCCTGCAGGTCAAACACAAACTCAGTAACTGTCTTTTCATGACCATCCAGAACACCACAGACCATGTATTGTAGAAAAATCTTTTGTTTACTGGATCTTTGGTCGTGTACCTCTCAGGAAAAGACGATGTTCTGGACATAGAGATCGACTCCTACATCCACTGCATCAGTGCCTTCGTCAAGCTGGCCCAGAGCGAGTACGCCCTGCTGGCAGAAATCATCCCCGAGCACCACCAGAAGAAGACCTTCGACTCTCTCATTCAGGTCAGTGACACTCATTCATTCATTCAAATGTAAGGTATAGGTCATATACTAAAACGTTTGAGGCTTATACTCAGGATTTCTAACTGTTAAATAGTCCTTCTGATTATTCCCCCTAAGTGTGACTTATTTAAAGTAGTATTTCAATTATTTTAAATGACTTTCAGGCGTTTTACTCAATTCCTAGATTTCTATGGGATCCTGACCATATCATTTGATCTCATAGACTCTTAACAAGTAAACAAAGATAGGTTAATATTGCTGCTTGACGTAAAAAATGTTTGAAGCATCATAAGATATCAATAAAACAGCAGGTTTTTAGTGAGCTCTAAAGGGGTCACAACCAAGTGTGAGAGCTTGTTTTGCTTCCAAAAGCCAGAGCCATTGACATCGTCATCGAAAGCAATGTTTGTGAGTTAACATTTTTAAATAATGGCCAAAAGCCCTGTTTTGTTGGGGGTTAGTATATTGAAAAATACATAAAGAAATGTAAGTATGAAAGGACTGCTTGTCTCTATGTGGAACCCTCTGATTGACTGCTTTAGGAGATGCTTAGGAAGATGTTAATGAGTATTAACATGTTGAGATGTTAAGTGAATAACCTGGGCTCAGCCACATTAAATTGCCTGATGTTTGATTTGAAACAGAAGCTTTTTATAGTAATTAAACTGTGATCTGTACCTGTTTTCACGTTAATATAATTTACGTCTGAAGCTGCCTCCGCACCTCATCAGTTTTTACTATAAACAACCTGCTTCCTTTTTCCTTCTGCTGTCCTCAGGAGGCGCTGGACAACCTGATGCTGGAGGGAGACAACATCGTGTCTGCAGCTCGCAGAGCCATCATGCGCCACGACTACTCAGCCGTGCTCACCATCTTCCCCATCCTCAGACACCTGAAGATGAACAAGGCTGAGTTTGACTCCACGCTGCAGGTCTTCATCACTTGAGTCTCATTATTTGCACAGCATGATAAGTAAACATGCTGGATATGTGGATTTAATTCAATTGAATGTAACTGTGTGTGCAGGGAACAGCAGCAAGTACCAAGAACAAGCTGCCCACTCTCATCACCTCCATGGAAACCATCGGAGCCAAAGCTCTGGAGGAGTTCGCAGACAGCATCAAGGCAAGACGCTCATATTTTAACATCGGTCTCCCAGTACCCAGATCCAGTACTTAAAGTGGACCTATCATGCTATATTTGAATAATATATTGTAGGGCCATACCTATATAAAACATGTCTGTGAAGTTTTTTTTTCAAAATACCAAACAGATCATGCATTTTAGCCATGCCTCATTTCGCTCTATTTGCTCTTTTCCAGCCCTGTTTTTGCAAGGGCTGATTCTGTGAGAAGTCTTCTTCGCTGCTTTTGTGGCAGACTAGAGCGCCACTTACAGGCCTGGCATATGTACTACAGCGTCTCCAGGGCTTTCGAGCGGCAATGGCCGTGGCCGTGGCCCAACCCCCCATTCCCCTGATAGGTGGAGAGTTGCCCATATAGGCGGAGCACCCCTTTTCTGACGTCATAAAAATTCAAATCTGTATCAGCTCCGTTGCAGCCCCGTTTTTAGAGATTTGGGTATGGAGGAAAAGAGAGGGTTGTGTTTTCTGACACACCCGGGACACATATTCATGTATAAAAGACGTACAAAAGTGCATTTTGCATGATAGGTCCCCTTTAAGTAAAAGGAATACTACCACATTGTAGAAATATTCTATTACGTCAAGTACAAATCTCGCATTCAAAATGTTACTTAGGTACAAATTAATTTCCATCACAATATACTCAAAGTACCAAAACTCAAAGTCACTCATTATATAGAATGGCCACTTTAGGAATAGTATATATTATATCACTGGTTTCTAATTAAATATCCATTCATGGTAAACCATTTCAATTCTGCATCAGGTAAAGATGGACATACGTTACTTTTTATTAAACGTATCTCCACCTTGTATCTTAATCTATAATAGTGCGTCATAATTACATTTGTGTATGTTACAGAGTGATGTCACTATTTGAAGGAAGTAAACAAACAAGTCCAATGGAGGCATTTCAGGCAGGTTGGGGGATTTCCCCCTTTGCAGACCATTTACATGCACAAAAAAATAATAACAAAAGGGAACACTCCAAAAAGCCTAATATGGCCTCTTTACATTACTTGAGTTGATGTACTACTTCGTCACTTTTCACCATTCTCTGTCACCAATGACTCATTCAGTAAATGTCTGCTCTCTTTTTACCCTCAGAATGATCCGGATAAAGAGTACAACATGCCCAAGGATGGAACCGTGCACGAGCTGACCAGCAATGTAAGCTCACTCTCACTCACTCCTGTTGCGTAACACGGCAGGATTTATTTGCTCTCTCTGCACTTCAAACTCAACACCTTTCCGTGAGGCTTGTTTTGTCCGTCTCCGTGGATCCGGGTGGTCTCCATGGAAACGGTGAACAGCCCTCAGTGTAATGAATAAGCGGGGGCCCCTCTCACCCTGCCCTCTGTCCTGCAGGCCATCCTCTTCCTGCAGCAGCTGCTGGACTTCCACGAGACAGCCGGAGCCATGCTGGCCTCACAAGGTACAGACCCCCCCACAGCAGCGTTAGCCTTCGTTACCTTGCACCCCCCACCCCCCTGCTATCCTGCTGAGAGGCTGTTTGCTTCAGTGCTAACACCAGTGGTGCATGTCTGTGATTTAAACTAAGCTATTTATTGTGAGCTGGAAATAACCTCAGCGTAGCTTTGCAAATAACACTTAGTATCCTGTCAGAGTATCTGGACAGTACAGCAACACATTCAGTTGGAATGTATACAATATGTTCAAAATCCTGTTTCCTTCGATTTATTTAAGTATGTTCCTAAACAAATAAGTGCTAAAAATCAGCATGACTTTATCGACACTTTATTTCTCTGGTCTCATCATTTTTCCATCATTTCCTAGTAAAGATGTTAGGATGCAACTATCATTGATTATTTCTTCATCAATTAACTATTCATTGAAAAAATAGTTGTCTAATTAGTCAATAAAATGTAAAAAATAGTTTGTCAGAGTCCACATTGTTTTGTCGAACCAAAATAATATCAATATTCTTTATCAATTAAGCCATTCATTGAAAAAAAGAATTGTCGGATAAATCTATAATACGTCGACATGTTGGATAAATATTCATCCCAGTTTGTCAGCTCTGCATTACGCTTCAAATGTCTGGTTTGGTCAGACTATAGGTCACACCGTTTAAAAATAATCAGGAGGGCTGAGAAGAAAATTACTTTAAGTCATGGGTCAGTCACCATGACAACTATAACAGTCTCTCAAGTTCTTCCAGCTCCGAGTCCTTCACGCTGAGGGTTAGATTATAAGAGTGGTTTATTGGAAGGATGAAGGTGAAAGGTTATCAGAGCGGGCGTTAATACGATTTTAGATAATAAAGCTCAAGTTAATTATTGTCATTTTCATAACAATTATAAGTGAAAGACATAGTCCAGCAGCAAAAGTATAAAAAACAAATTCACTATAAAATCAAATACTTTGAAAGGCAGCAGTATAATAATAGACAATTGTAAAAATCATATTGTAAACAGATTGTCAAGTAATATAGAACATTGAAAACAAAATAGTTGTTAGAGGAAAATGTCCATCCTAGTTCTTCAAAGTCCAAGGTATTGTCTTTATAATTGTATTTTGTCAGTTCAAAATGTAAAGATATTCACTTAACTATGATTTTAATATAGAGAAAAGCAGGAAATACTCTATTTGGGAGGCTGAAATGAGTTTTTTCAAAATAATAGACAATGTTTTTTGTATTAATCACCTAATTGTTGCAGCTCTATTAAACTCATATCAGTAATTCATATATTCTGAGATTTATGTCAATGTTGTGTTTACAGCACATGTTGCTTCTCCCAAGCAGCCAAAGACAAATCTGCTTTAACCTCATTCTTTAATCCAAATGTTAGTACAGAGTGGAAACAGGAACACTTGTTACCGTCACTGAGACTGCAGTGTATCTGAAACCCTAGTCCTGATGTATGAGGGCGAAAGACCCTTATTATCTCCTCTGTGTTCACACCATGGCTGTCTGTGTCTGTTACGGCCCTCACCGTCACCTCCTTTAAACTCTCCTTCTGCAGCTCCAAAACGTTGCTCTTCTTCCAGAGGGAGCTCGTGATTACACTCACTGCACGAGTCCCAGTGATAATCTCTTCAAAGATGTATTCATTTGTTACAGTTAATCATCTCTAATGTAAAGATAAGATGTACTTTATTGATTTGTTGTTGTAGGGTTATAATAAGTGTTAGGGCTGCATGATTTCGAAACAAATCAATAATTGTGATTGGTTTGACTAGAAATGCATTGCGATACAATTTAAGAGTACATTTTTTAAACATTAATCACATAACAGTTGAACAATGTAAATGATCCTAGTGTGACCCTATTATGCTTTTTGGGTTTCTGCCTGAAACGCCTCCATTGTTTACTTCCATAACATGGTGACATCACTATGTAACACTCATTACTTCTAGTGGCTAGCGCTCCAACACATTGTATATTATAGGCTAAGGGCTGGAACATTTCAGTCACATCTCTAAGCAGTTGACCAATCACAACAGAGCCGGCCAGCTAACCAATCAGAGCAGACTGGGCTCTGGTTCCAGACAGAGGGTGAAAAGAGGTGCTGCAGCACAGACAGTACGAGAGAAATAAAGAGCTTTTTGAACATTAAAGCATGGAGACAGGAGCATGTCCCAGGAGAGACACAGAGTACATATGAACCTGAAAATGAGCATAAGAGGACCCCTTTAAGTCTGTACCGTTTGTAGGCCGGGGTTAACTCAGAATGATCTTTATCACTTATTTTGCCTTTACCAAATACTGCGCTTACTTTGATTTTTGATATTTAGTTCTGTTAAATTGTGCAGCCCTAACCCCTCTGTGATGCTCTGTGGCTCCCTCCTGTTGTTTTCAGCTTTGCTTTGCCTTCTTTTCGGACCCTCCACCCTCAATGCATGGCTGATGACTTACTCTGCACTAACAAATCTCTTCTAACCCTTTTGCACTTGTGCCTCTTTCTCTTCTCTCTTCTGCCTTGCCTCGGCCCTAATAGTACTGGGGGACACTTACAATATACCTTTAGACCCCCGAGGTAAGCAAAAGGCCACGTGTAGGCCCCCGGTGAGGAGTTACAGTGTTTTATTTTGATGCTATTTTACCATAATTGCAGATAATTCTTCCATATTAGCCCCTCATCTGATGTGCATGTGCTGAAAGACGTGTAGATGCTACCATGGGAACATGAGTGCTTTGACTGTTGTGAATACTTTTCGTTTGAGTGGAGATTTTCTATCTAAATAGAACATGAAATACGTACTGATAGATCCAATTAAGTAGTACATTGTGGGTCATTGAGTTTATCTGAAGCAGATGCTAACAGCGTCTGTATTTATCTCCAGAGACGAGCTCTTCAGCCGTCAGCTACACCTCGGAGTTCAACAAGAGGCTCCTCAGCACTTATATCTGTGAGTACAAAACACCCCCCCTCCTCTCTGCTGTGAAATCTCCAGCTTTAGTTTTGGAAAGTGATGCGAGTCTTCCTCCTCAGGTAAGGTACTGGGGAACCTGCAGCTGAACCTGCTCAGTAAATCCAAAGTGTACGAGGACTCGGCTCTGAGCGCCATCTTCCTGCACAACAACTACAACTACACCCTCAAGTCTCTGGAGAAGTATGCTTCCTTCTTTTTATTTTATATATATATCTGTGTAGATCAGGGGTGCCCACGCTTTTCAGCTTGGGAGCTACTTTTAAAATGACCAAGTCAAAATGATCTACCTACATTAAAAATGCTAAACATATATTTATTTATCTATATACTGAGTATACCTGATGTTGGTGTACCTTGCATAAATGCATGAACCCGTATGGCACAATACAAGTCAGTACATCTTTGGTCATTACGTCAATTTTATACCCTTTCTTTAGTAGAATTGTATAAATTGGAAGGCTAACTAGGTAATCAGCTCGCCGGTGATTTGCAGCTGGCGCGGTTGACCGTGCATGCGTGGTGAACTGCGCATGCGAAAAGATGAGATCACAGACTGGCTTACCTGTACGTCAATCAAGTGGCAAATGCCATAGTAAGGATAGATGAAAGGCTAACTTTCTTTTTTTTTCAATGCCATGCGATCTACCCACACTACCTTTGCGATCGACGTATTGTGCACCCCTGGTGTAGATGAACTGCAATCGCCATTCTGATGAACTGGTTCCATTATAAAGACATGAAATACAAAATGGAGACGGAGATATTAATAATTCAGTGTACAGTAACGTATATTCTTCAGGACTATCTTGAATGGGCTACATCACTGTTTAGCGACTAAACCTTAAAGGTGGGGTAGGTCATTTATTTCAGAAACACTTTTTGTTATATTCCATGGAATGCTCTTAACATCCCGATAGCAATGAATATATTAAATGCTTTGACAATAAATACATAAAAAAATGTCATCTGTGGAAGCCGTAGCACTGTGAAGAGCACGACCAATCATCTGGGGCCTCATTTATAACGCCTTGCGTAGGATTGACGTAGGAAGGTTGCTTACGTAGTACAAAGCACAAAAATAGGTACATACATTTTCCGCCATTTTCCGATTCACAAAACATTGCGTACCGGCGAGGGAAGTGCGTACGGCACTCCCTACGCCTGTTTCCCTTTATAAATCACAATCGACTCGTAATGCCCATATTTGCCTATACATAGTCAAAGAAACGCCCATTCATTCATTCATGTTGACTGACTGCATGAAGAAGATCTTAGGAAATGACGACAGAACAGCTAAAAAAGACATCTCACACCGTGTCAGATTTTGGTTATTTTGGGGAGGTCGAGATAAATCATATTGTTTGGTGGATGCAGTTTGAACCAGAGTAGCAGCATGGAGGTCGGATCGTCACCAAAATAAATAAATAAGTGGTCCGAAAAAAGTTAATGACAAAACAAATACACATAACCTTCCTCAGGCAGTGTGTTTGTCCCGGGGACAGGAGACACCCCCTTGATGAGAAACTGTAAGAAATGATCGGGGAATCCCTCCGGAGTGGAGTCATGACGACTGGATCTGAATTATTTTGTTGTATTTGGTGGTTTGTGTTCCAGCTGTCGATCAGCAACTATATATCCATAATCCACCAGTTAAAGGAAATACAATGTGTTGTGTTATATTAGCTGTACAATTTACCACATATGGTGTTCTTAGTTTCAATACCTCCTGTGTTTTACGAGCGACTTATCAAGTCTTGGCAAACGGCATAAAACACGATTAAACGTGATAGGATATAAAACCATGCTCGTATCTACAACCTATAGAAATGCAAAACGGCGTCAGTTTAGACGTTATTCTGTCCTCCTGCTTACCGCATCATTTATGAGAAAACATTTCATAACATTAACACAACATATTCGAGGTGGTTTTAAATAACATATCCGTATTTATTTATTTCTCCAAGTTATGTTTTTGTGTGCACTGAGGAGTCTCAAACAGGCGTTTGTTTAATCATTTTAAGATTGGCTTTAATCAATGTTTGAAAATGAATTCTTCATATGATAAATGAGAGGTAACATTTGATTTATTTCCACATATTTCTCTCCATTCTTCCTTCTGCCAACGGTGTCGCAGTTTCTCGTCTCTCCCGTTGTTATGCTTAGTGCGTACGCATGGGTTAGAGTTTGCGTGGAGGACAGCACATTTTCCCGTCAAGTTAGTATTTTATAAATCGCAAACATTGCGTAGAAACTGGCGTACGCCATTTTTTGAGCGTATATCCCTTTATAAATGAGGCCCCTGAGCCGGCCCGGCTAAAATAACTGGATGGCCTACCTGCCTGTCAGCCTTCCATCTGTGCACAAACTTATCTCGTGCCCTCATTGGTCATGTGCGCGTTCGTGTGTGTTGGAGGGGCTCTGTAAGGAAGTGGCAGATTTTTTCCGGCTGTGTATTTTCAAATTCTAGCGATCTCGAGCTGGTTTCTCCAAAATTACCTACCCTACCTTTAAACATTTATTCAAATTTAAATATTTCTGCCAATCATTTTCAAATGCATGACGGTAGAGGAGAAAGAAAAAACAACCACATTAACAAACTGAAATTTAAATTAGCGACCATCTTAATATATGTTAATAATGGACTACATTTTAAGCAAAAACACCAGCTTTGACAACATTATTGTCCTGTTGTCAAAGACATGATGACCAGTTTAATCTGTTTTTGAACTTTTGATAAATAAAACGGTTACTACAAAAAAAAGGTTTGCTAGTTGCAGACCTAGAGGAAAATATTAAACTTGCTGATTGTAATCATATCATATCAGATGTTACTCATTTACCTTGTGCGCTAATTCAATATGCACATCTTGAATACTTATGTTAATTTTGGCATTCATGAGAATGTAGCGAAATAAATCATGAGCGCATTTAGAAACCATCTGCACAACAACTATTCCTCATTAAGATGTTCGAACACTGAGGGTAAAGGATAAAGGAGGGGGGTTACACATACAGTGAGTGTTGATGAAGTGTAATGACAGACGAGTAGAAGATACCATCTTTAGAAATATCATTAATACAAATGAATTGGTACTATAAAAGAGTGATAAATGGCATTGTTTTCCATTCATCTCTGTATGTAATGAGGATCTATGAGCAGACTTCTTAAACAGGCGTGTGTAATCACAGTGAACATCTGCATTCATGTTGTCAGAGTTGAACAAGAGTTATTTAACTGCAGACCCTTCGGCTCACACTGATGAATTAAGAACAAGTTTCATTATTGATTTCCATACGCTGCAGAAATAAATGAAAAGCAACGGCTGCATGAAGCTCAAAGAAATGACAACTATTCTTTAAAAAGGCAGCAGCATGGTTTGCTAACCTTCTAAGCCGTGCAGTAAGTGGTGATGGATTCGATGTGGTCTAAAACATCCTGTTCAAACCACAGGAATGATAGTCAGAGTAAGAGATCTGTTATCTGTATTTAAACGTTTAATGTGTCGTGTGTGTGATCGGTTCAGGTCAGAGTTGATCCAGCTGGTGACGGTGACTCAGAAGAAAGCTGAGGGTTCCTACAGAGAGCTGATCGAGCAGCAGATCCAGATGTACCAGCGCAGGTAAACATCTGGAATACAGAGGGGCAGCACCACATTGTATTCTTTTAACTGCAAACATTTTTTTAAAGTTTTCAAATTAAGCTTCAATGGTCAGTCGTTATATTTTATAATGCCACCACCCTAAACAATATATAAAATAAAACTCATTTTTGTTGTATGTAATGTATTGTGAATGTTAGAAACGACCGCATTTATGATTTGCATTACAGTTTTAATGTACAGTATTATGATATATTGGAAATGTTTGCATCACACAAACAAGTTAAAACAAATCCTACGCATTTGCCTCTATTTCTACGAATGGCTTATAATAATAGAATCATAGTCTAGTAGTGCCAAATCTTTATCTGAAACTTTGCAAATGCACAGTTTAAATAGAATGAATAAATGTGCAAAAAAAAAAGACACATTTGTAGTATTTGAAAGTCAATATTAAGGTTAAAAACATTAGGTACAGCTCTAAACAGAGTTATCATTTCTTATGTCTTTAACCCACTCATTCTGACTGCTGTATGTGACCCTGTCTCAGCTGGCTGAAGGTCACGGAGCACCTGACGGACAGGAACATGCCCGTCTTCCAGCCCGGCACCAAGGTCAGAACTTTATCATCTCTGAGAAAAGCACCAGCTTTGGAACAGGAGTGTCGACTTTAACACGCCTGTATAATTTTGACCACTGAAGATCAGGTGGTAGTGGGCCAGCTGAACAGAGTGTGTCTCCTACAGGTCCATCACCACAGCACTCAGTACCAACATGTGCTCACTGTAGAAACACATATAAATACATTAGGATAGCACAACATGTTTTAAATGGGGATGTGTGAGGTACTTACCTAGAGAAGACGGCATGTACTGCTGTGTACAGTCTTAGCTGCAACAATTATTATATCTACTTCTATCTATATTTTGAATATTTTCACCACTTTACCTTGTGGTAAAACATTTACACAGTCTATGTTTCTAGTGAGGAGCTAAAACTGTTATCTGTGTGATCAGTACAGCTACCAGACTGCATTGAAAAAGACAACAATGTTACCTTGCAGAACACGCTGGGGTTTCGCTGCCTCTTTCCTTTTTTCAGATTTACCAGCTCAAACAATTACACAAACAGACCAGCAAGTCCCATCTTCTGTTGGGTAAGATTACAGTTTTTTCAATAGAGTCTAGTTTTTTTTTTAAAGAGTGCAAATACACTTACACTGATTTTTTTTGTTGGGTTGATATAAATATGTTTTGCTGCTGCTCCAGTCCAAAGCAGTACATCGCTTGGTTTCCATGGTATCTCCAAACTTGGGACCTGCTGACTGCAATCTCCAGTCTATAAATGATCTAATTCTAGCCCAATATCATAAATGACAAAAAGGCCTAAAGGGGCTTTACAAATTGTACTGTATGTGACCTTAGACTTTTGCAGCAAATAAAGAAAGACTCCTCCCAAAGTAGCCCATTAAACAAGGTGAACAAATCCAAGGAACCTCAGGGAAAGCAACTGATACGACTCCCTTTCCAAAGACTTGGAGAGATGTGCAAGTACTCCATAAAACCCCACTTCAAACCATCCCTTTAATGTCCTAAACATATCTACACTCTGTCTATACAAAGTGTTCACTATGAGTCATTTGCAGTGTCTTGGCAGAATGTTGTAACTGATGTTGTCTTCCTCCAGCTGAAGGACAAGGAGCGGCAGGTGATAAAAGACAAATTCAAGGTGAGGTCAGAACGACGCTGGCACCACGTTGTCAAATATCTTCATCCCACAGTGTCTTTGGTAGCATGGATGTGAAGAACAAACAGACTTGACCTCTCTCTCTCTCCCCCCTCCCCCCCCTCAGGGCTTTAATGACGGGCTGGAGGAGCTGTGTAAGATCCAGAAGGGCTGGGCCATCCCAGACAAAGAGCAGAGAGACTTCATCCGCCAGGCCCAGAGGAGGGTGGTGTCGGACACCTACAGGGCCTTCCTGCACAGGTGGGGGGGGGGGGGACCAGTCCTAATGTCAGCTGTTTAGTTTCAACTAATTCATATTCCTGAGAGATGATATTACCTTCGAGATGTTTATGTACAGTACGTTGAGTGTGAAGTCTCCACAACGATTTAAAAAGAGGCTTCCAAGAGTCAGACTAACCACCGGCTCCAATAGGATTAAAGGAGTAATTGTTTCAAAAACTACTAGTCAGGAAACCATTTATTTTTGTTATCCTTACTAACTATTTAAATATTTGAACAAATCAATTGTTGTGGCTGTAGCCAGTCCCAAAAATGCTGTGATTGTAACACTGTAACAATGTGCATGTGCTGAAAGACTTGTAGATGCTACCATGGGATACCAGTAATCCCCCCATTTTTTTTTAAGGTAACAGTAATCTGATAAGGTATTTTTTTTATGAAACTAAACATAGCACAAAAAGTAAGGAAATGTGGGTTTGGTAGATTATTTATTTGACAGAGCTTCTTGGCAATAAATGTTGGAAAGCCTGTTTATTTCAATGGTGCCACATTAGTGAGGAACATGCATTTGTGGGATGGGCAGCAGAGCGGAGTATGTGGGTTGCGCCCATGTGAGCTTCAGCAGCTTTGTTTTGCTGCTGACTCTTGTTTGGTGTTGTTTGGTGGATTGGATGATTGAAGTCTGATGAAACAAGACATTTTGGCAATTTGAAAATGCATGTTCCTCACAAATGTGGCACCATTTGAAAGGGAAATAAACAGGCTTTCCAACGACATAAGATGTATGCCAAGAAATCAAATCAAATCAAAATCAGGTTTTATTTATAAAGCACATTTAAAAGCGATTTTTGGTCGAGCCAAAGTGCTGTACATGTAATAAAAACACATTACTACAAAACACAATAAACGACAATAAATTACAACAGATATATCTTACAAAACAAAATAAGAATAAAACACACGGAGTCAGGAGTCATGCTCCGCTCTAACTAGAAAGCCAGAGAGAAGAAGTGTGTTTTTAGTTTAGATTTAAAAACCCCAAGGGTCTGGGCCGACCTCACATGGAGGGGCAAAGTGTTCCAGAGCTTAGGGCCAGCTGCTGCGAAGGCTCGGTGCCCTCTGGTTTTAAGCCTGGTCTTGGGCACTACCAGCAGCAGCTGGTCAGCAGACCTTAAAGCTCTGGCTGGGGTGTAGCGCTGGAGCAGTTCAGCTATATAGGCCGGAGCCAGCCCATTTAGTGCTTTAAAAACAAATAAAAGGATTTTAAAATCAATTCTGAACCGAACTGGAAGCCAGTGTAGTGAGGCCAGAATAGGGGTGATGTGGTCGCGCTTTTTGTGACCAGTCAACAAACGTGCAGCCGCGTTTTGGACTAGCTGTAAGCGTTTGATTGAGGCCTGGTCCATACCCACATACAGAGCGTTGCAATAGTCCAGTCTCGAGGTTACAAAGGCGTTGATAACCCTTTCTAAGTCTTTAAAAGATAAATACGACTTGGTTTTGGCCAATAGTCTTATTTGAAAAAAGCAGGATTTTACTACGGTGCTGATCTGCTTGTCGAATTTAAAAGTGCTAGTGAAGGTCACTCCAAGGTTCATGACCGAGGGGAGGATGTTTTTTTTGATAGAGCCCAGAATATCAACCGGAGAGGCTGGAGGTTGGGGTCCAAAAAAGATGACCTCGGTCTTGCTCTCGTTGAGGTTGAGGAAGTTTTTGCTCAGCCAGGATTTTATCTCTGCTAAGCAGTCCATCAGCTGCTGTAGTGAGTGTGTGACATTTGCTTTGAGAGGCAGATATATCTGTACATCGTCGGCGTAGCAGTGGAAGGGAATGTTATGTTTTGTGAGTATTGAACCTAGGGGCAGTATGTACAGTAGAAAAAGGATGGGGCCCAGAATCGAGCCTTGGGGAACCCCACAGGTAAGAGGGGCTTTTGCAGAGGAGAAGGCACCTAGCTGCACTGAGAAGCTACGGTCTGTCAGGTAGGACCTGAACCATGCAAGGGCAGAGCCTGTGATGCCAGCATGTTACAACAAAGAAATAATCTACCAAACACAAACTTCCTTATTTGTTGTGTTATGTTTATAAGGGAATACAGGCACCTTTTTTTCCATCCTGATTATGTAATCCTGTTACATGTTTTCCATTATTTCCCAAGCGTGTCTCTATCCTGTTAATTACATGTGATCAATTTCATTCACACATTACTGAAGAATGACTTAACAAAATCAGACTTGATGGATGTAGAAATCACTCTTATGTGGCACTACATCTACCAGCCAATCAGAACCCTTCACTCTGAACCCTTTCTCCTCTCTAGGTGCGCCAACGTCTCCTTCACTAAGAACCCCGAGAAGTATCACAAGTACCGTCCGGAGGAAGTGGAGGAGATGATCGGGAGGCTGTTCGACACGTCCGCCTGAGCTGCACTTTAAACCCCCCCCGACTCATGTTCCCCCCACCCCCCCTCCAGACACTTCATAACCCTCACCTGGCACTCACCCTGCCTGTGTCTGATGGATGTTTTGTACAAAGATATGAACCTGATGTATGTATGTAATTTAGCCGTTCCAGATCAGCATTTCAAAATAAATAAAGGGACTCTGAAGCAGCGGGGTCGTTGTTGGTTTTGTTGTTGACAGTTACACAAGGCATGTAATTAGACTGCATCCCTGACATGAATGAGTGCCAGACGCAGCTTGTTATGCAACTTCTATACAACTTCCCTTTTTATTTCAGTTTGAACTCAACGTTGACATAGATGTTCTGTACCTCTGTTCAGAATCACATCATTAGAGCCTCCCGATGAACATCCTGTAGGAGGAACACTTGGGATGTCTTCACCGGATTGGGACCTTTGTGTTGGTGACAAAAACACTTAATGAGCCCAAATAATCCAAATGCATGTGTGGGGAGTTTACAGCCTGCTGTTAGAGTGGTAGATCCTGCTTGTGTGTTTCCATGGGAACGACTGCTGCAGTGTTATAGCTGCTGAGATATTTACAGACGTTGATCGCACAAAAAGGAAGAGGTTAAGTTATAGTATAGTTTATACCAAAAAAAAGTCATGGTTTAGTATGTTAAATAAATCTGAAAAAGTCATAGAATAGCATTTAGTAATATATATTTAAAAAATCCCTTAGTTAGAATGTAAGAAGTTAAAAGTATAGTACATTGAATAATAAATCATAGTATGTTATATCAATAATATCAGATAAAAACGACATAGTTCAATATGTTTAGAAAATAAAGCACTCGGTATTGTATGTGAATAATATTGAAGAAAACAATAGTATAGTGTGTCAAAAAAATCCTAAAAAACGGAAAAATAATTGTGAAAAGACCAAGAAAAGTATCAATAGATCTCACTTTTTGTTGATGGTACATTTCACTTTTCCTGTCAACAACATCTCTGAGTAAAAGATGTAAAACTGGAGTGCTGTCTGAAGGACGGCAGGCTGCGTCTCTATACCTCTGACAGGTGAAGTGTGCTGCTGGAGAGTCAAAGACAGCACTTGGGATCACCAAGACAACCAGACCTTCATGAGGTTCAGGTTTCCATGGTGATAACAAAAGTGTCCAATATCCATTCTTCCCTTCTCCATGTTACAAGGTTTGAGGTTGTTGGGGTGAAAATGAGCGTGTTGCTGACTGAAGGTAATCTTAGATGGGGAATGAAGAAAACAGTTGGTTATGCCTTCAAGTATCATTATGACTCCTATTGAAATTGTTTTTTTGTTTTATTCATTTTAAAGATTTAAGTTACAAAATATTAGTTCATGTTCATGACCATGCGTGTTGTTGAATGTTGTCATAAAAAGTCATTAAAGATTTCATTATATAGTCAGTCATTAGCATTATATAAACTACAGCACGTCATAAAAATGGCATCAAAAAGTTATAGTCAATGATTTCAGCATTCTAGTTTATATGTTATTTAAAAAAGTCATAAAACATTTGTAGTATAGTTTGCTTTATAATAATATTAAACCACATGTATAGAATGCCATAATAATGTCATGTCACTAAAAGGTATTAGTTTGATATGTCATACACAATGTAATGGGAAACGTCTGAAACAATGGAGTCGAAACACAACGAAACACGGGAGAGCTGGAACTGACGGCAAACAGCTGAAGGATTATTCTAAGTTACGGCCGGAGAACTGACAAAGACATTTGCTGCAGCCACAGGGTGACACAGCGGTTCCCCAAACCAATTCTGAAGAATCTTTCCCTTAGTCAGAGATTTTAACTAGTTCAGAAAGAATAAATTAACATTCTTAATATTAAGACTTTTGTCCATAATTTAAGGTTGTCTGCCAGAGGAACTACATCTGATATACTGGACTTCCAGGTGTCCCTGGACAATCCACCATCTTGTGTAAGCTTGTGCTGGCCAACATTTGAAATAGAAAGAGACAGCTATGTGAAAGAGATAAAAGCAACTCCAAAGGCTACATGCGTGAGCCATGAGAGAAAATGGAAACAGAGAGAAAAGAATGATGGAATATTCCACTAAAAACACATAGAAGTCATAGTTTGTATGTCATTAAATAGTATTTCATTTTTACAAGTATAGAAAAATTCATAGTAAAGTATAGAATATACTATACTCTGTTAAAGTATAGTATAACAAGGAATCCATAGCATAATTAATCCAAAAAACGTCATAGTATATCACAAAGAGGTCAGAGCATGCCTTAAAGGGGCCTGATATAGTCTGTCTGTCTGTATAGCATGTCTTAAAAACGTCACGGTAGAGAATGCCATCAAGGAGTTTTTGTAGAGTATGTCAGGCAAAAAAGTCATAGAGATGAATTTCACAAGTATATAACAATAATAGTATGTCATTAAAAAGTAATGATAAAAGGTCATCATATAACACATAGTCACACAAAAGTCATAGCATAGGGTGCCATAACACTGCTGGGTTTAGTATGTCAGTAAAAAGTTGTTGCATGAGCGATACCACAGTGTTATCCCAACATCCTCCCAAAAAGGGGGGAATTATTGAGGAAGCCAATGATTTAAGAGTCTTGAACACACCTGTTCTCGACAGCGACGCTCACTCACATGTTGTGGAAACGATTTTTGCAAACCGAATCCCTGCAGGGGGGTCTGGGGGGGATGTAAACTACGCATTCTGGTACTCTCTGACAAAGCAAAAAGACAACATTTACTTCAGGCAAATGGGCCAAACAACATTGCCGCATGTTTTTGGGTCATTTTAGAGTCAGTAGAGTCAGGAGGAATTATTTTTACTTTACTTTTTTACTGTGGATGAATTCCCATTTTAGCTCAAAGTTTTTAAAACATTTATAAATATTAAACAACTAAAAACGATCGCCTAAGCTCAGGAATCTTTGTTGTACCTCATGAAACAGAAACTGTCATCTTCCTTCATAAACTCGTGAGTTGTACATCTGAGAAACGATCAATACCCGTATAAGTGTACATATTCAGCAGCACAGCTCATTATGCGATGACAAGTAACAGGAACCACTCGTCATGTGTGACATCTCAGAAGGATATCTCAAAAGGATCAGCTCTTGGAGCTAAAACACATGTCAGAATTGAAGTTAATGAGCTATGGAAATGGAGACACAAATGTATGGTTTTATTATTTCAACGACTGTCACAATAAAACTGCCAGAAAACACACAAAGAAACTTGTTAACTGTATATAACACCAAGGCATATTCTTTATGTTATCATATATTCACAGCCATATATAATCAACATACAACACTGAGGTTTCCAATGACGACAAATTATCATGCAGCAAGTAAAAATCACGCAGAACATTTGGGCTCGTAGAAGTTTCTGTACAAAATGCTGAATTACACAACAGATAAATGTTCAGATCTGGAGTTGAAAATCTATCTGACTTCAGCTTGTTTCAGAGCAACTCTCACACACAGCTTCTCAGTCAACTTCCAGACACATTTTGTACCACTGACCCTCACGATGCAGGACTCCTTTGAGCGTTTCAACCCTTAACTGTAGTGACTCACTCCTTTTGAAAGTTCTTATTATTTTGGGTGACCCTGATCAGGCAAGGTAGCTCTTTATATTTACATTCTAGCTTTGTATTTAGTTGAGTATTAAATCCTTCATTTAAGTCATTCATATTTTATCTGGCATTGTCTTTAAAAAACATCTTTACAACTTGATTTGTTTTCTGTTAAGTACTTCAAGTCACAGAATATGATAGTGGTAATATCCCTTACTCAGCTCATTTCATTTCAAGTAAATTACTAACATGGCTCTGTCTGGCGGGTCTTACCTTTTAAGTTATGTGATTTCCAGGAAAGGTACTTCATCATTTGGCCAAGCATAAGTCAGGTTCATAGTATTAGATGAATCATTTACACCTTGCTTCGTTGTGTTTAGACATGTTGTTGCAGTTAAGGCCTACAGTATGCTAGTTTCTGACACAAAGAATATTGATTAGACATGAATGAAGGTCATACTCTCTTATTGTCCTATTGAATAATACCTTTAAAATGGATCTAAATAAGTAATCACTTGGGTTTTGCTACAATTTGTTCTTGATGTGCTTCAGAAAGTCTACAGCAATGCTAGCAGCTCTTTCAGACATGATTATGTTAGCTAAATGCTAATGTGAGCAAGCCAAGATGCTCACAAGGTCTAAAATATTGAACTTTGAAAGGTTTAACATGTGCACTGTCTTAGTTTAGTGTGTTAGCAACTTAGCTGATCAGCACTAAACAGAAATACAGCTGAGGCGGATGGGAATGCCATAAGTCCTTCAGGCATTTGGAATAAATAGGGAGGCTGTGGCGCAGTAGACTAGAGCGTTGGTGTTCGGATCCTGCATGTTCAAACCCCACTGCAGTCAGCATGTCGTTATGTCCCTGGGCAAGACACTTCACCCCAAATTGCTCCTGTGGTGATTGCCCACAGTATTGAGTATGTAAGTCGCTTTGGATAAAAGCGTCTAACAAGTAACATGTAATGTAATGTAATGTAGTGGCAAACTCAGAAGAACCATAGCAAGTTATCCTCTGGGAACCATGATTATCTGTGCCAATGTCAATGTCACTTTAGGCGATAACTACTCTTACATTGAACCAAAATGAAAAATGTCAACCCCCCCTCCTACTAGAGGATAATTAAGGGGAAGACAACAACATACATGCTCTTTCCTCTTTGGATAATGCATATACTACTAGAACTGCTACCGCTGCGACCCGACTCGAATAAGCGGTAGAAGCCGGATGGATAATGAATGTATCTACCAATTTCTATCGCAACCCAGTTGTTGTGATATTTCAGTCTGGATCAAAGTGGCAAACCCACTCTAGATCCATGCTCCTGAAATGTCTCTGGGTCACAGAAAAAAAAGTGAAGGCCTAGCAATTTCTTGATCAATCAATTTGTGTCATGGTCTGAGCTGATTCTGAAAAACGTATTTTGCCATCCATTTATATACCAAAACATGGTTAAAACATTAGCCTCACCCTCCTTTCTTTGTTTCAAATACAGTATTATTTATTTTCCTCAAAGGTAAAGGTTTTCATACATTCTAGGGAGGTCAATATAGAGGAATGTTGCTTGTGTTAGCCCAACATCCATTGACTGGTAGCCACCCAGTACATTTTAAAGAAATAAAACACAAAATGTAGTGAAGTACAAAAAGTGTTTAGGTATGGCACTTTGTTGACTTGATGAGCTTTGGCAGTGCCAAAAAGGCTGTGCCAAAATGTTCATTTGTTGGTAATGATCTTGGTCATTGTGAAGCATGCGATGATCGATCACATATTGACTGTTTTCGGGCGCTAGGATTTTCTTGTCTCTTTAAAGTCCAATCAAATGAGACATAGATTCTGAATGGAAATGTTTTCAACAATCATTTGCTTGCTTTCTCGCCTGCTATATAATTAGCTTTGAGAGCGAACACAGCTGGACGCACACTCACTGGGTTCATTGGAGAAGCTCATCCTCTCTGAACAGCCCAATTAGACTGTAAATGAACCTCTAGACCTACATGCGTCACTGGTCAAAAACACTTGTGTTAATCGTCACGTAGTGTTTAATCATTGACATCCCTTCTCCATTCATCAGTTTCTCTGTAATTACCGGTCAATAATTCAGTGCAGGAAGCCTCTTCAGCTTTTCTGAGGTCTAAGGTATTCTCATTTGTAACAGTTGTGTCATTAGGGTCTTTCCTTAAAGACAAGTCTGCTCCACAGGCTTGATGCTTTTAGTTCAGTGAATGTAATACTTTTGGGACATAGTTTCATCTAAAGCACGTTTTTGAGTATGTTCATAATTTTCAGTTGGCTCATCCTGTCCTCCATCTTGTCAGGTTCAATGTGTTTGTGTTCAGTTGGACGTCTCCATGCTGCTGACCGTGTTCACCGCCTGAACCACGTGCACCTTGTTGACCTCCTTCCTCCTCAGGGAGCAGCTGAACACCTTCCTGAAACCTTTGCGAAAGTGCTTGGAGATGAGCGCATAGACGATGGGGTTGAGGCAGGAGTTGGTGTAGGCCACCAGGTGGGACAGGATGCGCAGGACGTAGGTGGTGTGGTTGAGCGGGAAGCTTCCGAACCACATGCAGAGGATGACCACGTGATGGGGCAGCCAGCAGAGGCAGAAGAGAGCCGCCACCACGATGATCATCTTGGTGACTTTACGTTTGGCCCGCCTCGACTCGGACATGTCCTTCACGGGGTCCACGCTGGTCCACAGGTACCGGATGGTGCGGGCGTAAGTGAGGCCGAGCACCAGGACGGGGATGAGGTAGCCGAAGACGAAGGTGCACACGTCCATGATGATGCGTGGCTTGGACTCCCAGTCAGGAATACACACCACAGTGCCAGCCAGGTCCATCTGTGAGTAGTAGCTGAGATATGGGCCAGAGAAAACCAGCGCCAAGGCCCAGACCAGGCAGATGGAGATGACCGCGTTCTTGGGGGTTCTCATCCCTCTAGAGCGGAGCGGGTAGCAAATAGCTAAATACCTGCAAGAGATCCAGATGTTCGTTACTGTGAATCATTAGTAGTTTGTGGTTTGATTAAGGTGATACTCTGCATGGACAATTTGTTTTCAGTTACTAAAGGTGATTCTCAAGTTGATTTCTATACAACTAAACAAATCAATAATCTTCACCTAGCCTATGTATTGTACATGTCGAGGATGGTACTTGTTAAAATACCATGAAGCCCAATAAAAGAAAACAAACCCATACATATTGACTGAGTCTAATTTTGCGTATACAACATATGATTTAAAAGTGCGTTGATGTCATAAACATTTTACATTTAATAAACCTGATATTAAAGTAATTATCTATGTCCATATCTTGTCCTTTCAAATTGATTTGATTTTGCTTTCAATAATTTGGATTGTGTTTGCAATATTATTTTTTTATAATTTGCAAATAAACAGTATGTATTTTTTGTATTGTTAAGGCTTTGTTGTCAAAAAGCAAAGCCTTAATGGTTGTGGCACTTTTTTTTCGGAGTTTTCGTTTAATTCCATCTCAATCTTTCATTGTTCATTATTTTGCTTATTATTTGTACCTTACTTACATACTTTAGTATTTATGTCTTAAGTGAACAAACTGCTGTAACACGTAAGGAATTATCCATCCATCTATAATCCAGAAACGCCCCTGTTGGTATTACATGTACTGACAATTTAATAAAGTGTTACCTAACATTTAAAGTAACGTGCCAACTGCACCTCCAACATATAATATGTTTTCCTTTGAATGTGCAGGTTGTGTAATTAGGAACCATTTTATTATCTAGGAATACTTTTATAAAATGTAGCAGACGTACCTGTCCAGGGAAACAGCTGTCAGGGTGAAGATGCTCGCGTACATGGTGAGGAAAATGATGAAGTGCACCACCTTACATACCACAGGACCGAACACCCACTCATCCAGGGTGTAGATGGTGGCCTGAAAGGGCACGCAGAAAACAATAAAGCACAGATCTGCTATCCCGAGGTTGAAGATGAACATGTTGGTGGTTTTGGTGTTCATCTGCCCGTTACGGAACAGAACCGCGAGGACCAGAGAGTTTCCCACGGTGCCGAGCAGGAAAATTACCGAAAAGCCCAAAGAAATGACCAGCGACTCCGCTTTCCAAGAGGAGGAGTTCACCAAGGAGAGATTCATCTTTAGGTTATATTCATTCATAGTTCACGCGGTCCGAAATCCGTCCAACAACATTAAGGAAAGGCTCATGGAGACGCGCCGTGCGTTTGCGCGCGACATTTCCATATCCAGACTCAGCGCAACAGGAGACGGACCCGGATTATTCAACTGACTGTGAAACAAGCCTCCACAGTACGGGACTAAAGGAGGCTTTCACACTCCTCACAACACGATTAGAAAAATATTGCAAAAAAAATGCTTTGCCTTGCAAAATATATAAATAAAAAAGCCACCATTAATTTAGTTACAATTCAGTGTGGACCAGGAAAATACCTTTTATTTAAAGAATAAAAGACTATATTCTAATAATAAAAATACTCATCTGTTTAGGGTTGCATTGACTGAGCAAAACGAGCCAAATGACCCAACTGCTTGTTCTCAGTCACCTGTTGACCCTCTTTATTTCAATCTGTGAGAATAAGAGCAGTCCGCCCCCCTTTGGCCAAAATGGCCCCCTGCACTGTTGGTGCTGGATATCATTTACTGCATGTCTGCTGTGTATTTACACCGTGATATCAGTAAAGCGACTGCAGCAGTGCTATTTGAATGGAGGTTGTGTCTGCTGCACACATTTGTACTGTGATAATATTAATAAGTTAATCGTTTTAAAACTGAGCACAGATCTGCACACTTGCATGATATTGCCTTGACAAAAGTGGTCACAAAAGTGAAATGTATCTTAGCAAGTGGTGGCCCTGTGTCCCTTGCAGCTTTGCTTGCAGACAGGACTGCTTCATCCCCAGACAAAAGGTCACATCCATATCATTGCTTCAGCGTATTGGACACAACCATGTCTGGTGACATCATATACATATTTAACAGTGACGTGCGGTGAGGTTCATGGCTGGTGAGGCACTGACGGACCGTCTACACAGCAGCGTTAAAAAAATCTTGAAACGCTTCTGCCCATAGAGTGGCGAAGTCCCTCCCCTTCCGGTGGACCTCCATGGGACCTTATTTCGGAAAAATTATGTATTGAAGTCAATGGAGAGAGAAAGATTATCTTTCGATCCCGTTTGAATTGTGCCATGAATTACACATATGTTGTTTGTCAATTTAAAAGATAATTTTGCAAGTAAAAAAAAAAAAATGTGTCGTAAAACTGTGAAGTAACACATTTGTTTGTGTGAAACGCTCAAAGAACTACATCTGATCTGTGGTCAACAACACACGTCACCAAGATGGCCGTCACTACTGTCTTGTCAACACAAGAGACTACCCTCACTATCACTACAATGAAACACGTCCTGAAGAATGTCATGCAAAGCTGCCTGCCTTCCTTCCTTTGATTCTCTCTGAACTGCCTGGTCGTTTTAATGTTTAATGTCAACCATTTGTGCAGATAGCATGAAGTAGAGAAGATCGCTAGCGTTAGCGTTAGCATTTCTCCCCCGGGCTTAAATTGTGTATTATAGAATGATCACACCGGTGACAGTACTATTCAAAGGGTTCACGAAATATGACTACTACTCTTACTGTTTAACATTTTGGGTTACTTAATGTTACTTCATGTTAAGGCTAATAAAAATGACAAGGCTGTAATGCTAACTAACGTGCTAGCTACTAGCTAGGTAGCTAACTTGATCCACACACTCCTCTTTCATCAGACGGGAAGCGAAAGAACGAGCAAGACCCATTGCTGGTATAATAACAACCTGGTACTAAGCACACAGGCACAAAGTTATCTTATCTTAGCCAGCGCCATATAGATAGATTCTATCTATATGGCGCTGATCGTATATATACGGTATTATACGTGTATCGTAGTGTCTCAATTGTGACATCACTTACGCGACTCTGGGATTTGTAGTCTTTCTAGTTTCGTATTTTTCAAAGTCTTATATTTCAACAGTTTTAAGACAAACTGTGACTTTTTTGACATGGAAATGATTTTTTAAGATTGACAAACATCATATGTGTAATTCATGGCACAATTCAAACGGGATCGAAAGATAAGTTTTCTCTCCCCATTGACTTCAATGCATAATTTTTCCGAAATAAGGTCCCATACCCCAGAAGTAAGTGGGAGGGACTTCGCCACTCTATTCACTTTGAATGGGGTGACGTCACTTTCCCTCACTTTTCGCCGAACTGCATTGTGGGCAGGCGAGCGGAGATTTTCAGGATTTTCAGGATTCAAAGTTGAACAATGTTCAACTTTTGAGGCTGAGGTGGAAGCGTCAGCCAATCAAATCCCGTGTACGCAAATCTGACAGTTCAAGCTCTAGCCAATCAAACAGCGTGTATGCTGGGAGAGACATACCGCAGGTCATTTCCTCATATTCCAAAAAATGGAGGAGAAATGAGCGGTAGGGAATCACCCGGTGCTTTATGACCAGTCCCTATTTACCTACCGGGATATAAACCGGAGGAGCCAGGCATGGAGGGAGGTGGCAGAGACAGTGGTATGTTTTCGCCTGTTTGGGGAGTTTATATCCAGTTTACTTCAAACTTTTTTGCTTCGTATGTCGCGGGCGGGAGATTCATGTGATTGGTTGTTCGCAAAAAATCCCCAAGCTTCAGATACGCCCACCTCCGCTACTTACAGGCCTGGCATATGTACTACAGCGTCTCCAGCGCTTTCGAGCGGCAATGGCCGGCCGTGGCCCAACCCCACATTCCCCTGATAGGTGGAGAGTTGGCCCAATAGCCGTAGCGCCACTTCTGTGACGTCATAGAAGTGTTCAAATCTGGATCAGTCTGTATCAGATCCGTTGCAGCCCCTTTTTTTAGAGATTTGGGTATGGAGGAAAATAGAGAGGGTTGTGTTTTCTGACACTTGGTGAGTTCCCTGGAACACCGGGGACACATATTCATGTATAAAAGACGTACAAAAGTGCATTTTGCATGATAGGTCCCCTTTAACTGTTAACTGTAATGGAGGAAAACAAACAGTAGTAACGCACAGACGCCAAAGGGTGGCGACATTTCACACAAATAAGTGCCTTCACTTCCTGAAAAGAAACCATGCCATTTATCATGTTATATACACTTCCATACAAAGTCTGGACTATGTCAAATTGTCAAGGACTAAAAATACCTGCAGAGAATATATATTATGAAGATTATTCCTTCGAACAGACTGCACTTGATACAAAGAAGTGTTTAACGCTGTTTTCTTCAAGTAAAAAACATATTTTAACCTTGTAGATCTAATTTTATAGTTTACTTATGCATGAAAAAAGACAAAATGCAGACCTTACGAAATAAAATAATTGTGTTATTTTGTGTCTGAAAATCGTCCATGTGTTTCTCAAATTGCATCATTGGAGGAAACTGTATTACAGGAGGAGGCCCATATGCTGTGATGGAAACTAAAGTATTAAGGTTAGTGATATTCATTCATGCATTTATATATATTATTTCCCATGGTCAAGGACAGTGTTTTGCAATAAGTGGATCATTTATTAATGGCAAGGTTGCATTTTTCTCAAATGTTGTCAAACTTTGTGTTTGCACATCTAGATCGTCTTTAGGTTCGTTTATATCAGGAGTCCATGATTCAAAATCTAGTTTTAAGCATTATTTTTGTTTTATTTTCGTTTTGCCAAGCTAGGTATTTCCATTATATTAAATTAAACGTGAAAACAATACAGTTTGAGCTGGCCTCACGAGAGCTCTGCGCGAGACTTGGGGGTTCCATCCATGGTTGCTATGCAGCCTGCACCTTTATGCGCTTAGTTTGAAAAAACACAAACTTGCTGACGGTCAGAAACTCAACATTTCTGCTCTCACTCGACAATTTCTCTGAAAAAACCCCACAAACCTGAGACTTTTTGCTTCCGGACCTCTCCCTAAACCCTACTGTCAAAACTTACAGGACGTTTTTCGGGTTAGATGTGATACAATTATTCACTTTTTTCACCCATTGTTATCAAATTAATTTTGCCATGGACGCTCTCCGAAATCCCTAAAAAAATCACCGAAATAACTGACAATATTGCCTATGTATTCTATCTTCAGTGTTAGTTCATCAAATTTGAGTTAAATAATCCTGTTGTGATCAAATACTGACCACCCGTTTCACCTGTTGAAAAAGTTAGCATGCTAACATATGTGCATAGCCTTCTTTTTACTTTGTAGTGCTACGTATTCGGTATACCATAGTGTTTCAAGCATTGTAAACATTATTATATTATATTATATAGATTATATATATATTTGAATATACTTGAAATTCACAAATATTAGGGTAATTTACGAGTATTTTACACAACACAAACATGTTTAATTGGCTGCGTGTTTGATCAATACGGCAGTTAGTGAAATAACTGCAAAAAAAGAGATAAAACATTATATAAATTATACATATGTTGTTGATGACATTGTGGCATAATTTTCCCTCTGTAAAAGTTATATAGGCCTGCTTTATGTAAACCTCACTGTAAAAAAGCTACTGCAGACTGAGCAGTACAAACTATTAGGCCTATTAGAAATACCATTTTGTGAACAAAAAGTTAACTTTAGTTATTTTATACTGCAAACACTCTTTACTCTTGCTCTTGTTTAGTTTTCGTGCATGTTTTTTCACGTTTTGGCATTGCAATATTGATCTTTTAAATGCAAAATGTGGTAGTCAATCTGATATAACACTCCATGGTATATTAACCTGATGTGATGTGATTATTACATTCAGTTGGTCCGAGCAAACAAGTGGACATCTGTCCTCCTCCCAAACCCCAGATTTATTGTCCTTGACAAAAGTAAAGGCAAGACATGTTTTTTAAAGTTTGCACATTACAGCCATGGCTGTTTCTTGCAAGCTTCCTTTTTCTTTTGCTCATATTGCAGTAAAATGCTCTCGTGTGTGTTTCACTTTATGCAGCGTTTGTTGAACAATGTATTATTGCATTGTCCTCCTTTTCATTCAGTATGTGATGAGAGAGTGATGATTGTGTAACCCTCCCTGGTGTGTCGTCATGACGTGGAGCAGTGGTCTGATTGTTGTTTTTATTTCTACCTTCAGATGGACCGGCGCTACATGTGGACAGCTGTCCTCCTGCCAGACCCCAGTGGACCCCGCCTCATCCTGCGCAGGACCCCAGCCCTGCCCTCCCAGAGCAGCTCCTCACCTGGCTCCCCAGGTACAGCTGCCTCTGGATCTACTTCTTCTTGCTCCCCCTTCAGGGCCGTCTGCAGCTCCTCCCCCAGCTCCTCCTCCGGCTCCCCAGCTGGCCCCGCCCCTGAGCCGAAGTGGAAGAAGAACCTGAGGCTTCTGATGAAGAGGAGGGACCAGGCTGGCAGTGGGGGGGGCAGGAGAGGCGCTGAAGATGAAGGTAAGTCTGACCCTGGCTCCTCCTCCTCCTCCTCCTCTAGCTCTTCCTCCTCCTCTTCCTCCTCCTCTTCCTCCTCCTCTCGCTCTTCCTCCTCCTCTTCCTCCTCCTCTCGCTCTTCCTCTTGCTCTTCCTCTTGCCCCTCCTCCCCTGACCTCTCCTGCAGACCCCCCCCACCTGCTCCCGAGGAGGGCTGGTCTCTGGTGCCGTGTGCTCATCCCACCAGGATCGTCCTCCGGGGGCCGCAGCGGTCTGGCTCCTCCCCCCGACCCAGCCCCTCCGTCAGCCTCGGCCGGTGAGGAGGGTCCCGGAGCAGCAGTGGATGAAGAGCGTCCGGCTCCTGGTGAAGAAGAGGAGCCAGGTGGGCAGCAGGTGGCGCAAGGGAGGAGCCGAGGCTGCAGATAACGAAGCTAAGCGCTTCTGACCTTCCACTTCATTATTATTATTATTCATTTTTACATTTGTTTGAATTGAATTTCTATAAATTCATATTTTTAAATTGCACTGCTTCGTTTTTAATGTGAACGGTAAGTATTGGACTGAATGAAATGAAAGCGTATCAGTGAAGCCCCGCTGTGTGGAGAAGGAGAAGGATGGCGACACCATATCATGGGGGTCCATATGTCTGTCGACGCCCACCCCAGCCAAGAAGAGTCTGCAGAGACAGGGGCCACAGAGCAGGGGCCACAGAGCAGGGGCCACAGAGACAGGGGCCACAGAGCAGGGGTCACACAGCAGGGGCCACAGAGCAGGGACCACAGAGCAGGGGCCACAGAGACAGGGGCCACAGAGACAGGGGCCACAGAGCAGGGGTCACACAGCAGGGGCCACAGAGCAGGGGCCACAGAGCAGGGGCCACAGAGACAGGGGCCACAGAGACAGGGGCCACAGAGCAGGGGCCTCAGTTGTGATGGATCACTGTAGTGGTACAAGACGATATTTGCCATCAATAGGGTCTAAAATGGGAGGAAAGGGTTATTACATTAGAAATGGATGGAGTTCCATGAAAAAGGGGAAGGAAATAAGATGAGAAGAGACAGAAGAGACAGAAGAGACGGAAGAGACGGAAGAGACGGAAGAGATAGAAGAGACGGAAGAGACGGAAGAGACAGAAGAGACAGAAGAGACGGAAGAGACGGAAGAGACAGAAGAGACAGAAGAGACGGAAGAGACGGAAGAGACAGAAGAGACGGAAGAGACGGAAGAGACAGAAGAGACGGAAGAGACGGAAGAGACGGAAGAGACAGAAGAGACGGAAGAGACGGAAGAGACAGAAAAAGGAAGCGTAAGTATGAGAAGAGGACCAGTAGAAACAGAAAGGGAAGACGAGAAACAAGAGTAAAGAGAAGAGATGAGAGAGGAGCAGGGCCCGTGTGAGCCCTCTCATTATTAAAAAGGTAAATATCATTTTAACATTTTCGATAAGCTGCACTTCTTTTGAACCAGTGTTTGCATTTGTTGTTGTTTCCAGAGAGGAGCAAAGAGGGGGGGAAATGAGGAGGAGGAGGAGGAGGAGGAGGAGGAGGGAGGCCAAATGAAGTGACCCGTCACAGAAAGAAGGTCAAAGTCTAAATACCTAATGTCATTACCAGGTGGCTTTAGTTCAGCTCACCTGTTCACACCAGAGACTGTATAAAGGGTCCACAGACTGTATATATAAAGGGTCTACAGACTGTATATATAAAGGGTTCATACCACAGACTGTATATATAAAGGGTCCACAGACTGTGTATATATAGAGGGTTCACAGACTGTATATATAAAGGGTTCACAGACTGTATATATAAAGGGTTCACAGACTGTATATATAAAGGGTTCACAGACTGTATATATAAAGGGTTCACAGACTGTATATATAAAGGGTCCACAGACTGTATATATAAAGGGTTCACAGACTGTATATATAAAGGGTTCACAGACTGTATATATAAAGGGTTCACAGACTGTATATATAAAGGGTTCACAGACTGTATATATAGAGGGTTCACAGACTGTATATATAAAGGGTTCACAGACTGTATATATAAAGGGTTCACAGACTGTATATATAAAGGGTCCACAGACTGTATATATAAAGGGTCCACAGACTGTATATATAAAGGGTCCACAGACTGTATATATAAAGGGTTCACAGACTGTATATATAAAGGGTTCACAGACTGTATATATAAAGGGTTCACACCACAGACTGTATATATAAAGGGGTCCACAGACTGTATATATAAAGGGTCCACAGACTGTATATATAAAGGGTTCACAGACTGTATATATAAAGGGTTCACAGATTGTATATAAAGGGTTCACAGACTGTATATATAAAGGGTTCACAGACTGTATATATAAAGGGTTCACAGACTGTATATATAAAGGGTCCACAGACTGTATATATAAAGGGTTCACAGACTGTATATATAAAGGGTTCACAGACTGTATATATAAAGGGTCCACAGACTGTATATATAAAGGGTCCACAGACTGTATATATAAAGGGTCCACAGACTGTATATATAAAGGGTTCACAGACTGTATATATAAAGGGTTCACAGACTGTATATATAAAGGGTTCACACCACAGACTGTATATATAAAGGGTCCACAGACTGTATATATAAAGGGTCCACAGACTGTATATATAAAGGGTTCACAGACTGTATATATAAAGGGTTCACAGATTGTATATAAAGGGTTCACAGACTGTATATATAAAGGGTTCACAGACTGTATATATAAAGGGTTCACAGACTGTATATATAAAGGGTCCACAGACTGTATATATAAAGGGTTCACAGACTGTATATATAAAGGGTTCACAGACTGTATATATAAAGGGTTCACAGACTGTATATATAAAGGGTTCACAGACTGTATATATAAAGGGTTCACAGAATGTATATATAAAGGGTTCACAGACTGTATATAAAGGGTTCACAGACTGTATATATAAAGGGTCCACAGACTGTATATATAAAGGGTTCACACCACAGACTGTATATATAAAGGGTTCACACCACAGACTGTATATATAAAGGGTCCACACCACAGACTGTATATAAAGGCAAGGCAAGGCAAGGCAAGGCAAGGCAGGCAAGGCAAGGCAAGGCAAGGCAAGGCAAGTTTATTTATATAGCACCTTTCAACACAAGGTAATTCAAAGTGCTTTACAAAAATGGAAGACATTTTAAAAATGGCATTTAAAATCAGTCATTAAAAAGGAAAGATAATAAAATAAACATTAAAAGAAAAAATACATGGATAAAAGTTAAAAGTTACAGTGCAGTTTAAGATGTGAATAGTTCAATTAAAAGCAGCGGCAAAAAGAAAAGTCTTCAGCCTGGATTTAAAAGTAGTAAGAGTTGCAGCGGACCTGCAGGTTTCTGGGAGTTTGTTCCAGATATTTGGAGCATAATAACTGAATGCTGCTTTACCATGTTTAGTTCTGACTCTGGGGACAGAAAGCTGACCAGTCCCTGAAGACCTGAGGGTTCTGGATGGTTCATAATTTAGCAGTAGGTCAGACATGTATTTTGGGCCTAAACCATTCAAAGCTTTATAAACCAGCAGCAGTATTTTGAAATCTATTCTTTGACACACAGGAAGCCAGTGTAAGGACTTCAGAACAGGAGTGATGTGATCCACTTTCTTAATGTTAGTGAGGACTCGAGCAGCGGCGTTCTGAATCAGCTGAAGCTTTCTAATAGATTTTTTAGTGAGGCCTGTAAAGACACCATTGCAGTAGTCGAGTCTACTGAAGATAAAAGCATGGACAAGTTTTTCCAAATCCTGCTGTGACATTAGTCCTTTAATCCTAGATATGTTCTTTAGGTGATAGTAGGCTGATTTAGTAACTGTTTTAATGTGACTGTTGAAACTCAGGTCAGAGTCCATGACTACACCTAGATTTCTGGCTTATCTGTTGTTTTGAACATTGCAGACTGAAGCTCAGCGCTAACTTTTATACGTTCTGCCTTGGCTCCAAAAACCATTACCTCAGTTCCACAGGGTCCACAGACTGTATATATAAAGGGTTCACACCACAGACTGTATATATAAAGGGTCCACAGACTGTATATATAAAGGGTCCACAGACTGTATATATAAAGGGTTCACAGACTGTATATAAAGGGTCCACAGACTGTATATATAAAGGGTTCACAGACTGTATATATAAAGGGTTCACAGACTGTATATATAAAGGGTTCACACCACAGACTGTATATATAAAGGGTTCACAGACTGTATATATAAAGGGTTCACAGACTGTATATATAAAGGGTTCACAGACTGTATATATAAAGGGTTCACAGACTGTATATAAAGGGTTCACAGACTGTATATATAAAGGGTTCACACCACAGACTGTATATATAAAGGGTTCACAGACTGTATATATAAAGGGTTCACAGACTGTATATATAGAGGGTTCACAGACTGTATATAAAGGGTCCACAGACTGTATATATAAAGGGTTCACACCACAGACTGTATATATAAAGGGTCCACAGACTGTATATATAAAGGGTCCACAGACTGTATATATAAAGGGTTCACAGACTGTATATATAGAGGGTTCACAGACTGTATATAAAGGGTCCACAGACTGTATATATAAAGGGTTCACACCACAGACTGTATATATAAAGGGTCCACAGACTGTATATATAAAGGGTTCACAGACTGTATATATAAAGGGTTCACAGACTGTATATAAAGGGTTCACAGACTGTATATATAAAGGGTTCACAGACTGTATATATAAAGGGTTCACACCAGACTGTATATATAAAGGGTTCACAGACTGTATATATAAAGGGTTCACACCACAGACTGTATATATAAAGGGTCCACAGACTGTATATATAAAGGGTTCACACCAGACTGTATATATAAAGGGTTCACAGACTGTATATATAAAGGGTTCACACCACAGACTGTATATATAAAGGGTCCACAGACTGTATATATAAAGGGTCCACAGACTGTATATATAAAGGGTTCACACCACAGACTGTATATATAAAGGGTCCACAGACTGTATATATAAAGGGTTCACACCACAGACTGTATATATAAAGGGTTCACACCACAGACTGTATATATAAAGGGTTCACACCACAGACTGTATATAAAGGGTCCACAGACTGTATATATAAAGGGTTCACACCACAGACTGTATATATAAAGGGTCCACAGACTGTATATATAAAGGGTCCACAGACTGTATATATAAAGGGTTCACAGACTGTATATATAAAGGGTTCACAGACTGTATATAAAGGGTCCACAGACTGTATATATAAAGGGTTCACACACTGTATATAAAGGGTTCACAGACTGTATATAAAGGGTTCACAGACTGTATATATAAAGGGTCCACACGTTACGGAGATCTGAACATTTATTCCTTTTGTTTTAAGGTAGAGGAGAGGAAAAGAGGAGAGGAGGTTGGAGGGGGAAATTAAGCATGACCTTTCATGCAAAAAAGGTATAAATCTAATTATTTAATGTTATTACCACAATTCAGCTATCTGTACGTTTTTAACTGTTATTTATTATTGTTTGTCATTTGCTTTAAGAGAGAGGAGGAGAAGAGAGGATGTGGGACACAATGAGAGGAGGAGAAGAGAGGATGTGGGACACAATGAGAGGAGGAGAAGAGAGGATGTGGGACACAATGAGAGGAGGACAACATTAAGCGTGGCCTCTCACACAAAAAGGTAAATACCAAATGGGCTAATATTATTACTAGATTTTACAAAGTTCTGTTTATCTGTTGACAAGTTATTTGAAGATTTTAACTACTATTCCATTTTATTTTTAGAGAGAGGAGGAATGGAAAGGAAAGGAGAGGAGGTGGGAGGACAACATCAAGCGTGACCTCTCATGCAGAAAAGGTAAACACCAAGTTATTCAATATCATTTCTAGATTTCAGCAAGTTCAGTTCATCTGTTCACATGTTATTTGAAGATTCTAACATCATTTCCTTATATTTGTAGAGAGAGGAGAGCAGGTGGACGGGAGAGGAGGTGGAGTGGAGAGGAGGTGGATTGGAGAGGAGGTGGATGGGGAGAGGAGGTGGATGGGAGAGCAGGTGGACGGGAGAGGAGGTGGATGGGAGAGGAGGTGGTGGGAGAGGAGGTGGATGGGAGAGAGGAGGTGGATGAGAGACGAGGTGGAAGTGGAGAGGAGGTGGATGGGAGTAGAGAGGGGTGGATGAGAGAGGAGGTGGATGGGAGGAGGAGGAGGTGGATGGGAGAGGAGGTGGATGGGAGAGGAGGTGGATGGGAGGAGAGGAGGTGGAGTGGAGAGGAGGTGGATGGGAGAGGAGGTGGATGGGAGAGGAGGTGGATGGGAGAGGAGGTGGACGGGAGAGGGAGGTGGAGGGAGGAGAGGAGGTGGATGAGAGAGAGGAGGTGGAGTGGAGAGGAGGTGGATGGGAGAGGAGGTGGATGAGAGAGGAGGTGGATGGGAGAGAGGAGGTGGATGAGAGAGGAGGGGGATGAGAGAGGAGGTGGAGTGGAGAGGAGGTGGATGAGAGAGGAGGTGGACGGGAGAGGAGGTGGATGGGAGAGAGGAGGTGGATGAGAGAGAAGGTGGATGAGAGAGGAGGTGGAGTGGAGGGGGATGGGAGAGAGGAGGTGGATGAGAGAGGAGGTGGATGGGAGAGAGGAGGTGGATGAGAGAGGAGGTGGATGAGAGAGGAGGTGGAGTGGAGAGGAGGTGGATGGGAGAGGAGGTGGACGGGAGAGGAGGTGGAGAGGAGAGGAGGGGATGGGAGAGAGGAGGTGGATGAGAGAGGTGGAGTGGGAGGAGGTGGAGGAGAGGAGGTGGATGAGAGAGGAGGTGGATGGGAGAGAGGAGGTGGATGAGAGAGGAGGTGGATGAGAGAGGAGGTGGAGTGGAGAGGAGGTGGATGAGAGAGGAGGTGGATGGGAGAGGAGGTGGATGGGAGAGAGGAGGTGGATGGGAGAGAGGTGGATGGGAGAGAGGAGGTGGATGAGAGAGGAGTGGGGAGGAGGGATGGAGAGAGGAGGTGGATGGAAGAGGGGGGGAGTGGAGAGGATGGAGGAGGTGGAGGAGAGGAGGTGGGGGAGAGGAGGTGGATGAGAGAGGAGGTGGATGGGAGAGGGGTGGATGGGGAGAGAGGAGGTGGAGGAGAGAGGAGGTGGATGGGAGAGGAGGGGTGGATGGGAGAGGAGGTGGAGTGGAGAGGAGGTGGATGGGAGAGGAGGTGGATGGGAGAGAGGTGGTGTGGATGGGAGAGGAGGTGGATGGGAGAGGAGGTGGATGAGAGAGGAGGTGGAGGGGAGGGTGGAGAGGAGGTGGAGGAGAGGAGGTGGATGGGAGAGGAGGTGGATGGAGAGGAGGTGGATGGGAGAGGAGGTGGAGTGGAGAGGAGGTGGAGGGAGAGGAGGTGGATGGGAGAGGAGGTGGATGAGAGAGGAGGTGGAGTGGAGGTGGATGGGAGAGAGGAGGTGGATGAGAGAGGAGGTGGATGGGAGAGAGGAGGTGGATGAGAGAGGAGGTGGATGAGAGAGGAGGTGGAGTGGAGAGGAGGTGGATGGGAGAGGAGGTGGACGGGAGAGGAGGTGGATAGGAGAGGAGGTGGATGGGAGAGAGGAGGTGGATGAGAGAGGTGGAGTGGAGAGGAGGTGGATGGGAGAGGAGGTGGATGAGAGAGGAGGTGGATGGGAGAGAGGAGGTGGATGAGAGAGGAGGTGGATGAGAGAGGAGGTGGAGTGGAGAGAGGAGGTGGATGAGAGAGGAGGTGGATGGGGGAGAGAGGAGGTGGATGGGAGAGAGGAGGGTGGATGGGAGAGGAGGTGGATGGGAGAGAGGAGGTGGATGAGAGAGGAGGTGGATGGGAGAGAGGAGGTGGATGGAAGAGGAGGTGGAGTGGAGAGGAGGTGGATGGGAGAGGAGGGTGGTCTGAGGAGGAGGTGGGATGGGAGGAGAGGTAGGTGGATGGGAGAGAGGAGGTGATGAGAAGGAGGTGGGATGGGAGAGGAGGTGGATGGGAGAGGAGGGGAGTGGAGAGGAGGTGGATGGGAGAGGAGGTGGATGGGAGAGAGGAGGTGGATGGGAGAGAGGAGGTGATGGTGGAGGAGAGAGGAGGTGGATGAGAGAGGAGGTGGATGGGAGAGGAGGGTGGAGTGGAGAGGAGTTGGATGGGAGAAGAGGAGGTGGATGGGAGGAGGAGGTGGCATGGGAGAGGAGGTGGAGTGGAGAGGAGGTGGATGGGAGAGGAGGTGGATGGGAGAGGAGGGGATGGGAGAGGAGGTGGAGTGGAGAGAGGTGGATGGGAGAGGAGGTGGATGGGAGAGGAGGTGGAGAGGAGGGGATGGGAGGAGGAGGTGGAGTGGCACAACTAGGCATGACTTCTGACGCAAAACAGGTACAAATCAAAGGATCTAATATTGATACTAGATTTTCACACAGTTCTGTTCACATGTTATCTGAAGATTTTAACATGTAGTCCCTTTATTTTTTCCAGAGACCTGAGAGGGGAGGAGGAGGGAGGGAAAATGAAGTTTGACCTCTCACAAAAATAGGTATAAATCGAATAATTTGATGTTAGTACCACATTTCATGGAATTTAGTTTATCTGTATGACTTTTACGTTTTGAACTATTATTCCCTTTTGTTGTTACGGCCCGTCCACACGGCGGTGTGCGTTGAAGCTTCAACGCTTCTGCCCATTCACTTTGAATAGGGTGATGTCACGTTTCGCCGAACTACATTGTGGGAGCGAAGCGTAGATTTGCTCGTGTTGCTCGCGACGAAAGTTGAGCAATGTTCAACTTTTGAAGCTTCGGCGGAAGCGTCAGCCAATCTAATCATATGCCAGTACAAGCTCTAGCCAATCAAACCTCGTGCTTGTGTGTCCGGGGCGGGAGATTCATGTGATTGGTTGTTGGTCGAGTTTCAGCCCCCCCCCCGCCAGCAAGCGACAACGCACGCCGCCGTGTGGACAGGCCGTTAGAGGGAGAGGAGGAGAGGAGGTGGGAGGGCAATATGCTGTGCGATCTTTCCCATGTTAAAAGTAATTAATGTATTCAATATTTTATTAGAATTAATGTTGTTATAACTGAACTGTTCACTTTTATTTTCTGGAGATTTGATTCATATTTGTATGTGAGATGGACTGAAAACAAAACTCAATCCAGCACTGAAGTTCTGGTTCACACATTCATCCCATCCTGTGTTGACTGCAATGCTGTCCTCTCTGGCCTTCCCATCAAACTCCTCAATAAACTCCAAATCATTCAGAACTCTGCTGGCTGGGTCACCCCCGTCCTCATGCAACTGCACTGGCTCCCTGTACAACACCGGATAGATTACAGAAACCTCCTGCTCACATTCAAAGCCCTCCACAACCTGGCCCCCCTATCTAGCTGACCTCCTTCAGGAGTTCACCCCCTCTCGCTCCCTCTGCTCATCCTCTGCTGGCCTGCAAACCGCCAACATTGAATCAGTGATATCAATTAATTTAGTTAGAGATGGTTCCTGTGCAGTAACCCATTTTTTAAAATTATTATAATCTATTGTAAACAGAGCTGTAAGTAATGATTATTTCCATTATCGATTATGCTACAGATTACATGTTCTGTATATATATTTTTTTATTGTGATACCAAATATAAATATTTATATTGTTAATATGTATATATATACTGTTTGTTTATTTTAATTTTGATTCTAATCTCATCTAGTCTAAAAATAATTTACGATAGGGGGAAAAAAAACCTCATGTTAAAGAGTTTTGAGAGATATAAAGTTAATATCAATAAGAAAACGTTACCTTTTGACTTTCAGTGGTTGATTATCGTTAACCAGGATTGCATAGGAGTTATTTATGGGATTAGTTTTGTTTCATAAAGATAAAGCAACACTTTCTCAGAATCAAGCAAAACTAGGTCGCATTCACACCAGCCTTGTATAGTCCGGTTGAATCGAACCCTGGTGCGTTTAGCCGCTTGGTGCGGTTCGTTTGGGTTGGTGTGTGAACGCAGTCCGAGACCTCTGAAGTGAACTAAACAACCGGACTCTGGTCCGCCTAAAAGAGGCGGTCTCGGAGCGCTTGCTAGTGAACTCCGGAGCGGTTAATCGCTGGTGTGAACGCAGTCCGCACCAAAACATAGGAAGCGTAATATTTACGCGTCACAAGAACGCGGATGTCTTCAAAATCTTTAGCGAAAGACTCTTTCGCTAAAGATTTTGAAGACCTCCGCGGTTGTTTAGTTAAAGAGTGAAGCAGAATGAAGTGTTGAACAGTGTCGTAACAGTAAATGCTCCGTCAACTATACATAAAAGTCAGAGCCACCTGTCGTCTGTGAAACCTCCTTCTTACTGCAGAACGTCTCTCATTATGTGTTATAATTTTTTTAACGGACGTTGTCTGATTATATAATCATATGCGCGGGCCGATAGAGTCTGTTGATCTCCAGATTAACAGCAGCATGAAAATAACCTGCCGAAAGTGCCGATGCTCCATGGCGGAGGCTCCGGTAGAAATTGTCGGGATTTGCCTTTTTACCCCCTTAATGTCTGACCAATGGTTGAACAGCATTTCCGTGCACATGACTTGTGTTTAAAGTTTATGGTCCGTTTGAGTTTTGCCCGTGTGAACGCAAACCGAACCTTCTGAAAAATGTAACAATGTAACAAACTGTCGTCTGGTGCGCACCTGAAAACGGACTATTAGGTGTGAATACATTTAATTTAAAAAATAAAACTAGAAGTTGCAAACAAATCATTTGTGTAATCATGTAAACTATAAGTATTTTTTCTTTGTTTTAAAGCTCCCATGTCATGCTTTTCCGGTTATTACCCGTCCCCTTGTGTGTTATGAAGGTTTTTATGCATGTAAACGGTGTGCAGAGTCAAAACCCTCAAAGTACACCCTGTAGGGAGTAAAACTCTAACACAGAAAATACCTCCCCAAAACGCCTCGTTGGAGATACGTCACTGCCCATTTGAGTCTTCCATTTAGTTCCGGGTACGGCATGATGTCATGCGGTACCCGGAACAAAATGGACCAATCCGGAAGAGCTATGGTCACACCCAGCGGCGCTGGCCGCACCCTCTGCCAGCCTAACATTTACTGTTGGAAGCTCTGGTTCAGTTCACAATCGATCCAGTCATGCCAATGCCAAGGACCTGTTTCCTGAAATGTGAGGAGAAATCTGAGCTGTTTGTCCTACCGACGGAAGAACCACGACGAAGTCAGTGGTTGAAATTTCTTTTTAACACTGTTCCTTCAGAGCTTCGAAGAACGTTACTGTGTGCGCGGCATTTCACAGACGAAAGCTTCCAAAACATTGCCCAGTTTGAGGCCGGATATGCACAGCATTTGAAACTGAAGGACGATGCTATTCCTAGTTTGTTTGGACCGTTTGGAACAGGGGAAGATTCGGGTACACAACCTGTAAGTTTGCATTGTTATTTGTGTATTTATCAAACAAGACTGTTTAAATGTATAAACTGTGTCGGACTGCTAAGCCATTGACACAGTGCTAACTGTGCTAACTAAGTTGCTAGCGTTTCCATATATCAACTCTAATATCAGCAGATGGCCTTGCATACAGTACATGTATCTCATAGCAGGAGAATGTCTGCATTCACACACAAAATACTCATAGACAGTATACTCCGGGTGATTTGCCGTACGGTCAGTCGCAAAACGTAATTACATTATAGCTGGCGTATATGCTACCGAGCTAACCAACGGAGCTAGACATGGGTTTGCTCTGGAATTTTTTTGTGTTATGCCAGCTACAATGAATGTAGCAGACTACCCGTATAAGATTGCATTTGTAAACACCTAATATGAATCACTAGCTTTTGTTCATAGTGGTTTTATTACACTAAACAAGCCCAGCTTACTGGGCTAACGACGTTGCTAGCGTTTAAATATATCAACTACAATGTCAGCAGATGGCCTTACATGTTTGTCATGGCAGGAGAATGTCTGCAGTCACACACGGAATACTCATACAGTATACTCCGGGTGATTTACCGTACATTGTGACGGTACATGTACATACTGCATGTATAGCTAACGAGGCTAGCTATACATGCTAGCGCAAAAACAATGTATTCATGCCAGTTACAATGAATGACCGAACGTAGCAGACTACCCGTATAAGATTGCAATTATAAACACGTTATTACTAGCCTAATATGAACCACTAGCTTTTGTCCATAGTAGTTTTATTACTCTACATTATAGTTGCCGTTCCTCCGAGCTAGCGTTCATATCGTGTTAGCTACCAAAGTAAACAAAGCTAGGTTAGCATATTAGCTGGCAAGCTTACTGTGTTCATTAGATAGACTCCTACCACAACTACTACTAACGAATCTAAAACAACTAAGTTTCTCTAATATTTTGTGATTTGCATTTGATTTCGTCCAGCGAGATCCTGCCGGACAATACATGACGGGACTACCACACTGATGCATCGTCCTAAAAAGCCCCGGCTGCTATAGGCAAGATGCCGACAACGGGGAGGAATTGATGATATACCGTGTATATATGTATATTTATGTTCATTTGTACATTTCTAAAAATAAAGTTTAATGGAAATACTTAGTAGGCCTATCCTTTCTTCCCTGAATTATTTGCTCCTATAACATATCATTCATATATAGCAAACCATGATTTGATTTCTCATCAAACAGTAGTAGTTTATTACAGGTAAAAATAACTTACTCTTTGTTATGACCGGCTCGTAGGCCACAACGGAAAGACAAGGAGACATACACGAGTTTACAAAACCACGGCACATTTATTGTGGTAAATGCAGAGATAGGTGGTCGAGGGGAGAGGATCGCCGAGTTCGTCCTTCTGTAGCCGCTTTGGAGAGAGACAGGGGCCGCCGTGTGACTCCGGGCAGCTGGGCTTAATAGCACCTCGGCTCCGGCCAGGTGTCCGTGATCGCGCTGATTAGCCTCTTCAGCTCCACCCCATCGTAAGACCTGCAACCATGGGCGTAGGAAGCATCCTGAATGTGGGGGGGACATTTTTAACGAAACAATATAGATTTCCTGTATTCTGGTGCATTTTAACAGGTGGTTTGATACTTTTATGTGGCTATACTAGCATGAGGAAAATGATGGGTACATTTTGTAATTTCATCCAGTAGTAAAGAAAGGAAACATATTTGATTATTAATTCAGAGCTGTCTATGAATTAATAAAAAGCAGTTTAAATGCCCATTTTTTGTACATTTATATACAACAATAAATATTTGTGAGTGCATTGAGAGATATTGTTGTGGAGAGTCATTTATATATAAATCGCAAAATACATTTGTGAATCCTTCTGTGAGCATTTATTAATATTGAGACTGATCTGACTCCATACTGATGTTAAGTTCACCTAGGAATGGTATCATTGACTTAAATGTTCAAATAAATGTTGCTCTTCTGTCTATATTGGTCATATGATGCCCCTTGACTGAAATGTTTCCTGTTCAATATCCCCACTGATTTCCTTAAAATCCTGGGATGAGAGTCCACATCACAATTTACTCTCAACTGTCATTTCCCTTTCATCACTCACCTCAGCAATGGACCTCTCTCCACTGTCCCTGTATTCTGCCTCTGACTCACTCTCAAGTGCCTAGATGTCAAGAGAGGTGGTGAAGTGATAATTATTTATTGAGCAGTATACTCTTTCACATTGAATCATAACAAGTCATACTGAATGTAAATACAACTGACTCTAAAGTAAGTCCCAGTCTGTGACATTGGACATTTTGAAGACTCAAAGTCCCAAGCAGTAGGTAGAATATGAGCTAGTCTATGTAATGTGCACAGAAAATAAATAGTTAACTGAATACTGGGATGGAAATAGCCTATAAGCACTCAGTAAAACATAAACACACACAAAAAGCTTCTGAATGATAAGTATAATTAAAACATAATGCACATTACCATTTTGAGAGTACCTAAGTTAAAGAACTCAGAAAAGAATCTCTTATCGAACTGAGGCTCCAGTAAAACACACTGACTGCCTCTCTACATGGACATCAGTAAGCCGTTTATGAGTATTATCCCGGTTATGATCATATTGGGGATATGGTGTTTACATGAGCACAGAGAGATCGGGTTATTCATGTTCCCTGTTTACATGATAAATACTAGTAACCTGGCATTTCGATGCCTTTTCTCATCTAAAACTATTCAGTATTTGTATCTCTCTATCATGACATAAAGACGAAACTCCTCTCCAGAAGTGAGACGCCGCCATCACTGTTAACTGATTAACTGCTACCAGCTGATGACTTACTTTCCTCTTCTTTGAAAAAAATGTTCTTATGTCCATGTTGTCTGGGGGAGAAAACATATCAAACCAAGAGATCGTCAGCTTTGATTTTCGCTGTATTAACCATTTCCTGAACATTTGGTGTGTGTGCCTTACCTCCGCTACCGGCATCGCTTCATACAACAGATCTGAGCTGTCCAACTATGACAACACTCCTTGAACATGCGCGCGCTATGTGAGAATCTGCCTTGGTACAAAGTAGCAGTGAAAACATGGTACAGAGTTTCATTGATTTGGGCATTCTCTCAATAAGCAAGTGGAATGGATTTCATTTGATAGTGAAGCACTGACACAGCGCTCTACAAAGTGCGGCGAGTGGATAGACCGATTCACGGACTTTCCACATAGTAAAAGTGGGGGGGTCTAAACTAATCATTTGAAAAAGTGGGGGGGACTTGTCCCACCCTCATATAATGGCTGCGACGCCCATGCCTGCAACACACCTGCACAAAGGCCCTGGGGCCGTCACACTCTTCTATAACAACAGTTGTAGGTAAAGTTCGGTTAGTTAGCGTATAAAATATACGGCTGTACCGACGCCATTATAAGACTGATGTTCCGCTGAGAGCGAGCCGAAAAAAGCACTGTTAGACATGGGCGGAGCCTCTCTGGTGGTTGACTAATCAGAACAGAGTGGCCGAGCTGACCAATCGGAGCACACTAGGCTCACAGGGAGGGGGGGGCAAGTGCTCCAACGAGTCGTTTAGTGGAGAGTGAATACTGCTGAATACACATACTTTACAGAGATGCTGTATGCGAAACCAATGTGAGTTTGGAAAATTGCACAGTATAAATCTATTTTAGTATACCTCAACAATGTAATTATGATCAGTGGAAATGGCCATGACATGGGCCCTTTAACATATCTTTTAGTTTGCAGTTCTCTTTGCTTCTTTCTCAATTATCAGACTTTTTCTCTCGCTGCAGCTCTCTCGTTTGCGCTCCCTCATTTTTTGTTTTCAATTCTGACACAAACGTCCCAGGTAGGCGGGACTTTCAGGGGTGCGTCCCCATTGGCTACTCAGTTTTTGAGTGACAGCCCAGTCCTCCAGCGATTGTACAGTGCAGCTGCGGTGCGGTAGCTGAGCGTGGATAGAACACCCCCAGAAGAACCAGCATTTCAATTATTATAATACTACAAGTGAAAATATATGTAAGTATTGATCATTTGTGTTGTTTGTGCTGTACTATACCAACACATTCTCACTCCCAACTCGGCCTATGTTGACGTTATGTCAGGGTCCCTGTCGTCACTTTCCAACGCAAGGGGGGGGGGCCTTTAGCGTCGAGTTTCAACTATCAGGGAGTCCCATTGACTTGCATAGAGCTCCCTGAACGTTGGTAATAGACGAGTTGGGATCGCGGCGAAATGCTCTCCGCAGACCCATTCTCACAGCGTTTATCACCCTTTTTCTAACTCAATATCAAGCCACACTTATTGTTTTTACTTCTTTATTTTAATTGAATAATGTAGGACTTTTGTTGCCGTCAGTTAGGGGGAGAGTAGGGGCTCAGAAAACTGAAATCTGTATTGTTTCATAGTTTTTTCCTTCTAATTTTGTATTCCTTTCTAAACCACACACTGTTATTTACTCAACAATAAGACACAATTATCCTTGTGTTTATGTATTTGTTTGATTGTATAATGTCGGACTTTGAGTCCGTCAGGACTGAGGGTCGGAGCAGCTCATTCGAACACAGGAAGCTGTATTTTCAAAATAAGAGTTCATTTTAATATTATGTTTGATAATATATTTTTTATTAACTAGACCACTGGGTCATGTTAAGACCATCTTTTCTGTCGGTTTGGTGTTACAAATATAAAAACAATATATGTGTAGATAACAAAATACATCCATCATAAACTAAACTGGAAACAGCAGTATATTTTATTGTGTTAACACTGTAAACCTGAGTGCTGTAACCGCCTAGTGGTTAAAGCACGTTATTTAATTTTTTTGTTGATAAGTTATATTTGATGAAAACATAAAAATATTAAGAGTACATACTTTCATATGGGGAAAGTAGAAGGTCAATTATAGAAATATAGAATAGAACATATCAATAAGATACTGTAAGTGATCTCTACAATAAAACAGTTTAGTGCAGGACGTCCAAAGATATTAATTGATAAAGTGCGTGGAAAAGGTAGGACCCAAATGCAGTATTAACAAAAAGTGAGCTTTATTTTACAAAAAGCCGATGACAAAAGAAAACAAGAAACAAACTTAACATTACCAAAACAGGGGAGCACGAGTAAAGAATCCAGGATCAAAAACTTCAAGGACAAACATGGAGCGTGACGTGAAGGGAAGACAAACAATGAACCGACAGGGGAACACAGGGAAAGACAAGACTAAATACAGAGAGGGGTAATCACGGGACAAGAAACAGCTGGGTAAAGGAGGGAGAAACACAAGGGCAACAGGTGAACACAATGAGACAATCAGACACACCAGGGAAACTAACGACAGGAAGGCACACACAGGAAGTAGGACCAGACAAGACACAAGGAGGAAAACATGAGACAGGGAACACAGAACAGCAAAATAAACCCAAAACTTAACACATAAAACTCAAATCATTACATAACCCCCCCCTCAAGGGACGGATTCAAGACATCCCTTAAAAGTCCAACATTTCCAAAAGGGTGGGTTATTGTGTTAAGTGAGAAGTAAAGAAAAGCTGTGCTATGAAAGTTAGCTTTTGCTACCTTTAGATCCATAACAATGCAAGCTAAGTAGCCTAACAGCAGGGACAGTTAGCTACATAGCTACCGTAGCAGTGAGTGAGCGTTCAGACACCAGCGCACACACTCAAACGAACTTGTGTGCCTGACTCTACCAACAGGCTTTCATGATACTGTTTAGATATGCAAGTATAAGCCATGATAGCTTATTTTATTAACACGCTAATTTGATGTGAAAATCAATGGAGGCTGAGTTAACTACTTCTCTTTGTAGGAAAACCTACGGTCCATGACTGCCCCTGAGCTGAGTTTTATTTGTTAACTTCATATTTTTCATTTCCTAAAACATTTATTTTCCTCTCATATTAACAGTGTGGATCATTGAGACAGCGTGGTGTCCAGAGGTCTTATCCCGTTTTCCCACTTCCTCTGAGGGGACAGTACGGAGGGGGGGCATGAAGAAAGACCTGCACCAGCTTCATCCACGCTGGGCGTTGCTGTTATCACTTGCTCAGTGTCATTTCATTTGACCAAATGTCTTTACATATACATTTAATAGATTTGATTATTATCCACCTTTTTGTTTTATGTCCTTTTATTTAAAACATTATTTGAGACTTCATCTTCTGATTAAAATTTCAATAAATGTAATTTGTATAATCACTCTTTTGTCTTTATTCTACATGAAAATGTTAGATTCCATTCAAATCTGTTGATAATTCAGATCTTCCTCAGGCTAGGAATAGTATGTCGAATCTTTAATGCTAAATGTATATCATTTTCTCACAGGATATAGAAGGAGACAACACAGTTTGTATCCATTGTGTATGAATGCTTCAGCTCTTCAGACCAACATAGTAAGATGTGAGCATGTTCCTAATTGTGTTGGTATGCAACCTAGGTCTGGTCTGTTTAATAAAGCAAATCTGCCACTTTTATATTGTAGAATTTGTTAAATGAAAGCAGTCTTTAATTGTCTGTCCTAAACATAGCAATATATGCTTTTGAAATGTAACATGTTTTGAAAAAATAACAGTATACAGTTTATATTGTGTATCACCTTTAGCCATAGGTGGCGCGTGAGTCTCAGGTTTGGGAAGGCTAAATAACTATTTTTAACCTGACGCTGCCCGCCTCCGGCGTCTATAGAACAGAGATCAACTCAATGAAAGCACCGCCTGCTGACCAATCAGAGCTCAGTGTGCAGAGTTTAAATCTATCAAGTCATATTACAGGATAAAGGAAATACAGTTTAAACTGCCGTATGCAGAGAAGACGCCGATGTGTCGCACTCATCATTCATCACATCATCAATCAGATCATCGATCATATAATATCATAATGTAGGCCTATCATATATTTCCTTATCTGAGTCAGCTTCTCGAGCCGTATCTGGCCGTGCATCACTTACAGCAACACATTAAGTTGACGAAACACTCGAGTCAAATGTAATTAAAGTCAGATCCACTCGTGTCTTAGACGGGGCAGTGATATCATAAAACTGTTGTACACTTTCAAACACTCGGTATCGTTTATTTATTTTTTAACCAGTTGTTCTATATTCACCTTGCAGGTGCAACTATGTGGTTTGTATCCTGGATTATATGTTTAAATCATGGATGTTTAAAGTTCATATTTGTCTAATATTAGTTTACTTTTCATAAATGAAGTATGACGCTGCGCTGTCAGTAGGCTACACTTGTCCCTGTTTGTGATTGGTCAAATGTAGCTAACCCTGCCCCTTTCACGTGAACGCGCTCTCAGCTGGAGAGAGAAACCGTGGGTGTTTCTCAAGCGCGAGTAAAGCTGCTGCAGAGCCACTGTTTCAAGCATACTACGTCATCGAGTGCCGCCGAAGTGCTGTTCCAATCTCCAGCATACTTGGAAATCTACCGAGCCCGGCGTACTTCGTTAGGAGAAATTTCGAGGCTGCACATGTGTAGACTCCGCGGTCTTAAAATCCCCACAATGCTTTGCGCACGGACCAATTTCCCCAAATCTGTGGCGGAAGATGTAAGGCGTGGCCTCTCATATGACGCACACCTGCACACTTGCTAGCCTGTTCCACTCTTTGTTTTCCGAATGCCAGGAAGTATTCTTGCCTCGCTTCTGAAGCAAGATGCTCGGCAGACATGTGCTACCAAGCAAGCGTACTCGCGATTGAGAAACACCCCCTGGCTTGATTTACCGAGTTGATAACCAGCGTCGTAGGACCGCTTAGTGAGATCTCGTTTGTTAGGGTTAGTTAAGATAACTCAAACATATCCAGGGTATGTTGAACTGGCTTCGTAGTGCACAGGGCACAGGTGGCTGCATAGCAGCGCTAATGTCAAAGACACAAACATTATACATTATATATTTATTTTACCAGGATGCAGTGACACAAATATTTGGGAAGCCTTCCCTAGCCTACAGTACATTACATGTTACTTGTTAGACGCTTTTATCCAAAGCGACTTACATACTCAATACTGTGGGCAATCCCCACAGGAGCAATTTGGGGTGAAGTGTCTCAGGGACACAACGACATGCTGACTGCAGTGGGGTTTGAACTTGTGACCCCCTGATCCGAATACCTACGGACAACCCACTATGCCACACGCCTCTCTACCCGCCGCCCCTGCCTTTAGCTTGAAAATACATAGATGTGTTTTTTTTATCTATAAAATAAATAAATAGACAGACAGACACTTTATCAATCCCAAATTGGGAAATTATTTTACAGCAGCAGTGTGTTCAGGTATTAAAATATTTAAAGTTGGAATAAAGTATAAACTAAACTACACAACACAAGTATAATGCACAGCAATCCATAAGATAAATCCGATATTTTCATGAAAACTCCCCTGAGGCCTGTACTACGAAGCCGGATTTTCGCTTAGCAGCTTCAGGGAAAACTCGGGGTTTCCGGTCCTACGACGCTGGTTCTCTTTTTAGCGGGCTAGATCTCCATGGTAACTTATGCTGAGCGGCTAACCTGCTCCGGAGCAGGTTAGGTTGCAGGCTAAGAGATCAACTCAGTGAAAGCACCGCCTGCTGACCAATCAGAGCTCAGTGTGCGGAGTTTAAAGCGATCAATTAATATTACAGGAGAAAGGAAATACAGAAAGACGGCCGGCAAAAATCAACTGACTGTGTGAACGTGAAAATGAATAGAATATCACCTCCCATCTTCAGAGCAATCTGACTATTATAACATTAGCGTTAAGAAAGCTTACTTAAATATCTGCCACAACATAAGTAACCGGATCAGAGTAACATTAAGTACAGTCCGCAGCACTGTGAGTGCAGACGTCGATGTGTCCCATTATCATTCATATCATATCACATCATAATGTATCATATTTCCTTATCTGAGTCAGCTTCTTGAGCCGTATCTGGCCGTGCAACACTCACAGTGTCACATACTGTATGCAGAAGTATTATTTTAAGCAACACATTAAGTTGACGAAACACTCGAGTCAAATGTAATTAAAGTCAGATCCACTCGTGTCTTGGACGGGGCAGTGATATCATAAACCTGTTAATGTACGCATTCAAACGCTTTTTCTTTTACCAGCTGTATTCACCTTGCAGGTGCAGCTATGTGGCTTTTATCCTGGATAAAGTGTTTAAGTCATGGATGTTTAAAGTTTAACTTCTTCATATTTGACTAATATTAAAGTTCACTTTTCATTCAGGAAGTATGACGCTGCGCTGTCAGTACGCTTGGCCAAGTTTGTGATTGGTCGAATGCTCCAAATACCACCCCTTTCATATGAACGCGCACCTAACTAGATAGGGCACGGCTGGCTTGAGCGATCCACTTGATAACCAGCGTCGTAGGACCGTTTAGCGAGAGCGCGTAACTCTAACATATCCAGGTTAGGTTGAACCGGCTTCGTAGTACAGGCCTCAGGAGACGCCAACACAAACGTGGCCGAGTGGACTCCGGAGTTTGCTGCATGAGTTGGACTGTATGATCTGTGGTGTAGTGGGCTGTCACTCAAAAACTGAGTAGCCAATGGGGACGCACCCCTGAAAGTCCCGCCCAGCTGGGACGTTTGTGTCAGAATCTAAAACAAAAAATGAGGGAGTGCAAACGAGAAGAGCTGCAGCGAGACCAAAAGTCTGATCATTGAGAAAGAAGCAAAGAGAACTGCAAACAAAAAGATATGTTAAAACAAAGAAAAAAGACTTATAGTTTACATGATTACACAAATGATTTGTTTGCAACTTCTAGTTTTATTTTTGAAATTACATTTATTTTGCTTGACTCAGTTTTTTTTTCTCTTAAACTCTTAGTTTTGCTTGATTCTGAGAAAGTGATGCTTTATCTTTATGAAACAAAACTAATCCCATAGTTATTGAACTGTTGAACAGAAAGCTGTAGTCATCAGTCCGCTCCAGTGTTCCTGTCTGACCCCACTTCCCCCTCAGTCCCTCCATCCTCGTTGTGTGAATCACGTCGTTCATACCAACACACATACATTTAGAGCAGCACGTGCACAAACACACACAAATATCAACCCCTTGCAGCAGCTGTACAAATACAAACACCCTCCCTCCACTAAATTTAACAGGTTTCTTTATTTTTATCCAGGAGGAAGCGGTCCGTTTGTCTCCTCTGGGAGACTGGATTACTCCACGATCAAACATCCTGGAAGTCAGAGGAAGTTCGACAAGTCTAAAGAGTGCACATGATCTTTCTATTATATAAACTCTTTTTTTAACAATTCCCACATTACAACTTTTTCTAATGATAAATTAAGTGTTGGTATACTGTGTGATGTTGTAATACTTTTGAACGTTTATCCAGTATCAACTTTGGTTACTTTTATACAGACTGTTATTGTAATAATATCAATTAATTTTTAGTTACATTTGTGTTTGAGAGTTCATACATTTAGTCTGGCATATGTAATATTATTCCATGTATTTAGAGAACCATTTGCACATGTCATCTGTTTTCTATGTAGACTTTATATTGTAAGACACTGTTTTACCATTTTAAACATCCATTAACCTTCATTAATAACCCTAAAATCTGATAATCTATCATCCTTACATGCACTCTTTCTTCACATTGAGTCTAAAACGCCCGCTGGGTCCGAACACTGGTGGTAATGTAGCTGGGATTGTATTTGATGAGGAGATGGGATGAAGAAGATGCTGAAGATCTGGATTTGATAAAGATTGGTCTTTGGATGAGACCTGGGCACTGGATATGATGACTGGAGGTGGAGGAGGGCCACAGCATTAAGCCTGAAATGACTGCTGACTGCAGGAGAGAGGAGACAATAAATTACATTTTGACTGCAGCACTGTGATTGGCGGCTGGAGATCGGAATGAAATGTAATTGGACGCCCATAATCAGCTGATTAGATGCAGCTGAGGGATGAATTAATGTAAATCCAGTCTTCCTGACTGAAAATGTTTTGTATTTTGGTATGGTGACCTAATAAATGATTAATTTAATTGATTAACACAATTTAATGGAGGAAAGATATCCCAAAAAGTGCAGTGAAACATGTTTTAATTTTGACTTCAAAAAGGAAATGCTAATTTTAAATATAGGGTGAATGGCTGTTAGAAAGGGAATATTCCTCATTTTCACCAGCAGATAGCAGCACAAGCACAACAAAAATAACTAGACTGTACTGAGTTCCTGCTCTGGCTCATTACCCACAGTGAGTTCATTACTCCCGTCTCAGCATCCACCAATCACGTCCGCAGCCACCAGGGCCCTCTCAGCCTCTGTGATGCATTAAGTCATTGTGTTCTCCATGTGTCAGTGCTGCCGGGTCGAGATAACAGCCATGTGAAATGACGACTTCATCTTTGCATGACACTCCTCTGGGAGTGTTTGGCTAAAAAATGACACGCATTAAAGTTTGGGGCAGGTTAGCAGCTGTTGGAGATTGCGTGCTGTTTGGTGCAACAACCATAATTGATCAGCGAGTATTTTCAAGTCACTTTGAGGGAAGACTTGTTTTCAGGAGGTAACGCTCAGAGGTATCAGATCAAGACTAACCTGAGTCACGTTTGAGATACTGTCTGCTGCACGGAAAAAACTTCCCGTTAACCATGAAGGTAAGAGCGGGAGCCCCTGGAGCAGGAAATGACATCACATGTGTTTGCTGGTTGACCGGGCAGTGCAGGAATGTTGAAAGCAGCCTTCTGGGTGAGAGTGGTAACCAGACGCCACAGACTGGAGGTGACCACACATGGGAATATTTGAACTACAGAAGAAATCATTAGAGTCTGAGTGGAGAGGGCAGCTGGAGGCCATGGGCTCAAACAGGGATGAACAACATGGAAATAAAAACGCTGCAGTGGCTGAACAATTATAGAACCTCCTTCTGTGTGGCTTAAAATATCTCAGGTTGCGGAAATGTCACTGCACATTGATCAGACGATGGGAATTGTAGTTGTAGCTAATCATCGGAGTTTGAGTATATGACCAGCCGCTCATTCTGTGCTTCCTATGGGCCACAACCCATACATCATGAATCCCTCATTAAGTATGAATCCTACCCACAAGTGTCAACACTTGCAGGGAAGCGGATCGAGAAGCAGTGACCTCAAAACATCTGCTCTTTACAACAACACAGCACTCCGCTCATCCGCTCAAACTACAGTGAAACTGAGGCAGATAAACCTCAGGGTAGCGGTCATTTTGAAGCACTTTCTCTCACACACTAACTCACACAATGCCTTCCACATCCTCTCAACTCCCCGCCAGCCTGCCTCGCTGATAGTCCCACACTTTATAAATAGCGTGCGCTTTTAATATGCGCGTGTGTCCAGTGGATAACGTCAGCGCTTTGGGAGAAAGGCTCAAGGAGTGTTTCATTATAAACCTGTACCATTAAAAACTCGCTGGCTGGGTCTGGATTTTGGCTCTCACGTCCCCTCTCAAAGTTTTATGAGGCCAGTTATGATTCTAAATCGATGCAGGAAACCGAGATGGAGGAGTTGGGTAAGGTAAGCGGTGCCATGACCTCACAAATTAAAAAGGTAGTACTGGTGATTGTGTGGCTATTTGCACCATCGTCACAGCCTATAAGAGTCTATAAAGTGGCAACAAATTCAAATACTCAAGTCCATACTTAACAAAGTAAATGTACTTTATATTCCATGAACTAAAAAGGAAGTGTGAAGTTTAAGTGCTAATAATAATAATAATAGCTTGGATTTATATAGCGCCTTTCAAGGAACCCACGGTCGCTTTACAAATAATAGGGCAAAAACAAACATAACAAAACAAAAGTCAGACAGACAAAACAACAGATCGATTAGGGGCCGAAAGCCTTGGCAAACAGATGGGACTTGAGGGCCCTTTTGAAGGCGTCAAGTGTGGGGATGTTGCGAATCTCCGCAGGGAGAGCGTTCCAGAAGGTGGGGGCTGCCACACTGAAGGCTCTGTCCCCGAAGGTTCGCAGTTTGGTGCGGGGGGTTGTAAGCAGGTGTAGCAGGCCCCGCTATGCAGGGCGCGATGACAGATTATATTCCTGTAGAACAGGAGAAATTATGAGCAGAGAATGCCTTTTGCTGCTCGTTTGGCGGGTCTTGCCAGAATTTATTCACAATTGGCACAAAACAAAACACAATTGTTCTTGCCCTTTTCCTACTCTCAATATAAACACATGTTTATATGTTCATGTCTTCAAAATATACTTTTAACATGCTTGAAGTATTCAAAATAAACACATTTGTCTATAACCAAATGTCATTAACTTCATGACTAAAAATAAGAATGTACTGTTAAGTACCTTTTCAGGATAACTATTAGCATTAGTCTAAAATGTGCTAGCATTAGCATCTAACAAGCATTTACAATAATTAAAGAACGACTGACCATAGTACACATAGGCTATAGATAATACAGAACACACATTGTCATTTGGAATATAAACACTGAAAATAGGTAGCTAATAAAGTGCACAGGAGCTATAAACAATTAACTTGCATTCACTTTCATCAGGGAGCGTGAGTCTACTACATCTAAATAGCGACCGCCATTATACATACACACAGCCACCACGAGGTGGTCTTACATCTAAATAGCGACCGCCATTACACATACACACACAGCCACCACGAGGTGGTCTTCTACGCGGCATTAAACATAATAAACAACATCTAAACATCACTTCAAACTTAAGACATTGCGATTTATAACATTTGTGACAATCTGTACACATTACTGACCTGTAGAACAGGAGAAATTATGAGCAGAGAATGCCTTTTGCTGCTCGTTTGGCGGGTCTTGCCAGAATGGCAAGCTAACAACAGACATTTTACGGCAGACGCGTAAATAATAACCAACCCCTTTGCGGCAGTGATACCCTGCCATCTACTGCCCCCTGCTGTCCATTGTTAAACAGGTCATATAAAATCATATTAAATATAAACATACAATTGTGATTACACTTTGTGTGGGTCACACAGGCCAGAGTCTGAGGACCGCAGGTTCCGGGGTGGGGCATGTGGGTGAAGGATGTCCGATAGGTACTGGGGGGCAAGGGCATGGAGGGACTTGTAGGTAAGGAGGAGGATTTTGTATGCTATGCAGGACTTGACCGGCAACCAGTGGAGGTGGATGAGTGTGGGAGTGATGTGCTGCCACGGCTTTGTGTGTGTGAGTACCCTAGCAGCACAGTTTTGGTTTTTAGCTTAAGGTAGTTGGAAGACATCCATGCTTTGATGTCATGCAGGCAGTTGATGAGAGACTGAGGGGGGAGCTGGGAGGATGGAGTGGTGCTGAGATACAGTTGGGTATCATCAGCGTAACAGTGGAAATTGAGTCCATGATGTCGGATGATCTGGCCGAGGGGGAGCATGTAAATGGTGAACAGGAGGGGGCCAAGCACAGAGCCCTGGGGTACACCGTGGTGGACTGGGGCCGGGGGTGAGTTTGAGCCACTGATGGAGACAAACTGTTTCAAATCAAATCAAATCAAATCAAATCAAGTTTTATTTATATGTGCTGTACAAATAATAAAAATACCCTACAGTAAAGACATTTTACAGCTAATACAACAGCACAGTTTGTTCAGAATATCAGTATGAGAAAACGACACCCTCTGTCCTTAGACCCTCACATCGTACAAGGAAAAACTTCCAGAGAAAAAACCCACAGTTTAAAGGGAAAAAATGGGAGAAACCTCGGGGAGAGCAACAGAGGAGGGATCCTTGTTTCCTGTTATGGAGGTAGGATGTGAACCAGGACAGCGCTGTGCCAGTGACACCTAGGAGGTCTGAGAGGCGGGTGAGGAGGATGTTGTGAGAGATGGTGTCAAACGCTGCAGAGAGGTCCAGGAGGATGAGGATGCTGAGGCGGCCAGAGTCAGCAGCAATGAGGAGATCGTTGGTGATCTTGATGAGGGCGGTCTCAGTGCTGTGTTGCTGTCTGAAGCCGGATTGGAAGGGCTGATAGAGCTCATGGTTGGACATGTACAGATGGAGTTGGCCGGTGACCACTCTTTCTAGAGTTTTGCTTAGGAAGGGAAGGTTGGAGATCGGCCGGTGGTTCTGGAGGTCAATGACAATGGAGTTTCATTTGATGTAGTGCAAGTACGTTTTAGATTTTGATCCATTGCTAGATGTTAGCTTGTTGTTGCCGTTTTGTTAGCTTAGCAACTAGCCTAGCTTATAGTTACTTACACCAAGAAGATTTTGCTTTCCATTTGTTTTTTTTGTCTAGGAAATATTTATAAAATGTTGGAGCGGTTTCAGAAACACGGTGCAGATTCATGCATAATCATTCACGGTTTGTAACATTGCAAGATAGGACACTTGGCCTTAGCGAGATCTGTGCTGTTCGAGTGCCTTCCTGGTTGTCAAGTGATCCTAATTTAGTACAGTGTGTTTTGTCAACCAACACTCGTAAAATTCTGCATACCAATTGATTATTTAATTGAACCAAAAGATCATTAAACTAAGTTTCTCCACAAAGACTCATGAAAAAAACATCACTTTTAATCTTGTGTTTAACAGTGATGCTCTCATAGATATCTTGTAAATACTGTTACTATTGAGAACCTTTAATTTGGACAAGTAAAAGGTACTCTACGTAGCTATAGCCCTAAACTTGGTAGCATTTGTTGATTCGTAATTTTGAGCTCCATACAAACAAAAATCCAATTGAAAAGTCCTGTCTGCTTGAAGGTTTGAAAAAGTGTTATGAATGTGCTCTTTTGCACACAAAAGAAGAAAAAAAAGAAAACCTCCAATTCGCGAGATAAATGAGATAGCAAATAACCTGCATTGTCCATGTTTTCGGGCCGCGACCCGACCACGGATAAGCGGGAGAAGATGGATGGATGGATGGATGGATGGATGTCTATGTTTTCTGAATATCACAGTGAAACAGCCATCAGATTAAATGTTTTTTTAACTTTATGCACGAGAAGTGGACGCTTCTTTTTGAGAAACTCCAGTGAGCTAGACGATATACTGTAAGAAAGTCTATGAATCTTACAATGTTTACTGAAAGACGTCACTTCAATGATCAAAGTAATTCGTCTCAAATCTAATATGCTTAAGTATGGCCAAAAACATAGAAAATGTATATGTTGCTGTCTAAATACTCACAGACCACGATATTCTGGCAAATAGAAGTTACATGAGAACTGTCTCTCTGGCCAAGTTCAAAGGTCAAAGAGGTCAAGCAGCAAGCCCTGCAGGTGCTTTAGAGAGCTGCAGGAGGAAGTGAAGAGGGAAAAGCAGAGAAGTCTGTGAGAGAACCACAATCACGCAAGCTGCGTGTGGTTTCCAGGTCCCTGCCAAGACCTCTCACTCTCTGCGTCCCAGACTTTCTCCCTGAGTTATCCAATCCCCTTGTCATCTCCACTGGCGGCCCTCTCCACTCCCACTTTCGACCGCACACAAATGGTTTGAATAAGAAGGCTGCATGACTGGGCTGTGGCTGCAGATGAAATCCCGAAGAGTGATAGTTTACTTAGCCTAAATACCCCCGATTAGACAAATTGAAACATTGTTGTTATGCGGTGGAAACTCAAGGACCTATTGGCCGGGTCTGTGAACCCTATTCCGGAAAAGGCTGTGCTTGCGGACTTTCGTCATGGATAACCACAAGATCTGGCACAAGTGGAAAAAACAAAAAAAAACTGCATCGAAATCAACAAAAATCTGCCACCAAAACAAATACTGTAAAACAGAAAATGAATACTGTCAGATAGAGATTATTCACAAAGGAGGCATGCGCACGCGACTCAGGCTTCTGTAACTACTGAAAAACATGTCCAACCACAAACGTTCTGTCTTGACTTATGGTATGCTTCATGATGTCACATTTTCCTCTCATTTTGATCGTCTCCAGGTTCACAAACAGGGGCTGCAGGGATGTGCTGCTCTGAATTGATCCCAATAGTCTTCTAGAAAACCACACAATCGCTCATAGTTTGACAATTAAGGAAGAACTCATTTAAATACGACTAAAATGTCCTGACTTCCGATTCCTACAGTGTCTAACGTCAGCCAACGGTCAAATGTCCCTTATCCTATTAAAAGTTGTCATTTCTAAGGCTTTGGAGACCTTTTTGTTTAACTACTTGAATATTACAGCACACACATGTAGTGCACATGCACACTTAGTAATAATACACCAGAATGATTCTACCAGACTGGAGCTAAACAGCCGTGGAGACTCATAAAAAGGAGCAGTAGCTGCTTCATTCTGCCAGCGGACTGCGTCTGGCCGGGCAGTCTGGTGTCAGTGCTCAGCGGCTGGACTCGGCACCCGGAAAATGGAGCCACTCTGGCATCTGGCTAGTGCCGAAATAGTAATACATCAATTGTCCAATACTTGGGTTTATGACTGTATACCTGCAAAACTGTTCCCCTCAGCATCAGTTCTAATAAGCTAATGTTAGCATGCTTATATGTTAAACTTAGGGGGAACATACTGTAGTGTTCCACATAGGAGTTTGAGACAGGACTGAAGTCCTTTGTTTTATCAATCCTTTGTAATAGTCAAAGAATGTCTAATACAGGTTAAAGGTCACAGGTCATAGGACCAACTTCATTCCAGTGCTATATTCTGAACTCACCAACACAACACAGCTTGGTAGTAGTAGTAATCAGCAGCGAATATTCGGCGCGCGCAAGTTTTTATCATGTGCAACGTTACTGTTTAAACTGCGGATAAAGCAGCTTCATCATGGCAACTGGACAACATCTAAGCAAAGCTAGTACTTACAGCATTCAGGTGACTTTTCATAGTTGTTGTGCCCAGAGTTTCCATTATAATTTTTCTCTGCCGGTCAACATGTCCGTTAAAGTTGAAATATTCCGGACTAAATGAGAAAAATGCCAGTCAAAGGTCTTCTTTGTTATTTATTGAGCTTTAAAACAAATTGATATGATTCAATATTAGAGAGATTAACTACATTATTCAAAAGTGTACAGTAACTTACAATAACACGGGAATAATAAACGGAGCGCTCTCTCCCTCTGCTGACAGCCCGTCAGTATCTCATGCAGCTCGCTGATCCAGTAATGAGTGACCCGACAGTAAAAATAAACATATCTATAACTAGTTTAGGTACTGTTTGAGAGGTAATTAAAATAGCTAAGTGTGATTTTCAAACCTGAAGTGTGTGTTTTGCTCCGCTCACCGCTGCAGGTGATAATGCAGAACTAAAAGTGGCCTGTAATGCAAGTGAGTATTTACACATATTGAAGACATGCGCTCAGGTATGAAATTAGATGGTGTGTGGCCTCATCATGTAATGGGTGTTCAGGGAGGAAAATGGAGGCCTAATGGTCTCGACTGGGGGTAAAAGGGCCTCAAAATTATGGGTTACGTATTGTAACCCTAGTTACATAAGCACAGACTCTATGGGTACTACCCCTTGACCTTACTCTGCGGGCGTTCACCTACCTTATCTTTAAACGTAGCCGGTCCTTCGGGGCGGGCCTACCTGAGTGCGCACGCAAGCCCACCCTATATAAGGCGGCCTTGCCTCCTGACTGTCATCCTACACCCTCTTCAGCGAGCAGCATAGGACAGACAGGGCCCCTAGTAGAGGGCTCCGCCTGTGCTTATATAACTAGGGTTACAATACGTAACCCATCGTTATATCTCACAGGCTCCGCCCTCTACTGGACTCTATGGGTACAGTGGGTGGAGCCCTGATGGATACACGCCCTGTCGTCCAACAACCCATCACACTGCCCCTGACCGGCTTTTTGGTTAGCAGCCACTGCACCGCAACCTCTCCTCCCTCGGCTATGACCGTGGAGGAGTCGGGCCGCAGTTTACTTGGCTGATAGAGCACACTCAGACACGCTTGCCTCGTGAAGAGTGTGCATGGAAAATAGTGAGGAAGGCTCCCCCCCGCCTGCCCATAGGTAGGCAGGGAGAATCCTCCAGCCCTGTATGGGTCTCACTGCGCACCATGTTCCCCGGGTCCCTAAGGAGCATGGGAAACCTTAAGTGCCTTATGTCCAGGGAGTGGGGGAGGTCCGACATCTACTGACCCACAGCCAGCCTCCCCCCCTCACCAGTCCTGTGTTGCCCCAGCAAACACATACGATGAGAAGGAGCCAGACATGTCCAAGAGATAAAACCTTATGAAGGGGCCTGGCGTGAACCAAGACGCCGCCGTGCATATGTCCTCCACACTCACTCCGCTAAATAAGGCTGTTGACACAGCCATAGCCCGTGTAGAGTGCGCACGGACCCCCGTGGGGAAGGCGCTCCCCGCCTGACCGTAGGCATGTACAATGCATTCGCAGAGCCATCCTGCCAGGCGTTTATTGGACAGAGCTTTACCGGCCACACCCACCCCCGAAGCACACAAACAGCTGTTCAGTGCGCCTAATGGCAGCCGTGCGCTCCACATAACATGCCTGGCAGAGGAGGTGCAGTTTAGCCTCCCTGTCCCCAATATGGGGTGGAAGACTAAAGCCACCCAGCTGTATAGCCCTTGACCTGAATTAACTCCTTAGGCTCTTGGGAACAAAGGAGGGGTTCGGTCTGAGTGTCGCCCCGCTACGGTCACCCCGGATCCACAGGCAACTCGGGTGTACCGACAGAGCGGTCAGTTCAGACACTCTCTTGGCCGAAGTCAGGGCCAGCAGCAACGCTGTTTTTAATGACAGCGCCTTCAGGGAGGAGAGCTCCAGGGCTGGCCCACCATCATCTGTGTCACCTCCACGAACCACAGCGCCATGCGGCGGTCTGGGGCCACTTGGATGACTGACAGATGTTCTCGTCTCACCCTCTCCAGGAGAGGGGGAATGAGGCGCAGCGGTGGAAAGGCGTAGAACAGCTTTCTTGGCCATGGCACGTGTGCAAACGCGCCCACCCCCAAGGGCGGATTGTCCCGCTGAGCCATGGAAAACCACAGGGTACAGTAGCTGTTTCGCCTGTTGGCGAACAGATCCACCTCCGCTCTCCCGAACTGGGCCCAGATCTGCTACACCACCTCCGGGTGAAGCACCCACTCGTGTGGCAGGGGCCCGCCTCTTGACATGAGGTCGGCCCCCCCATTCTCCAGTCCCGGGATGTGGAGGGCTCTCAGAGACAACACAATCTCTGAGGCCCATAACCACAGGTTCTCTGCTGTGGTCAACAAGCCTGCCTGTTGATGTACGCCACTGTGGTGCGGTTGTCGCTCCTCACCAGCACATGTTTGCCCTGTATTACGGGTTTGAAGTGCTGGAGGACCAATCCTACTGCCCGCAGCTCTAGAAGGTTGCTGTGTTGAGTCTCCGTTGAGACCAGCGACCACCTATAGCTCTCTCTAGGCAGGTCCCCCCCCATCCTGTCACGGATGCGTCTGTGAACACCGTGACATAGGAGGTCACTCGCCCCAGTGGAGTTCCCCTCCGGAGATGCACTGGGGACCCCCAGTACCGGAGGTTGCCCACCACTGAGGGGCGGACGGTCACCAGACGTTGTTTGTGCCTCTTGGGATCTAAACGAAGGCCGGCAAACCACCTCTGTAGACGGCGCATATGCAGCAACCCCAGCGGCACCATGGAGTGAGCAGCCGCCATGAGACCCAGAGTCTGCATGATGGTCAAAGCTGTCACTGTTGCCCCCTGTCGCAGTCTGCGAACTGCCCGCAGCAGGGACGCCTGTCTGCTTTCTGACAGGGTGGCGCGTAGCCTGCCTGCATCGAGCACCATCCCTAGATACTGCACCTGTTGGTGAGGTATGGGATTGCTCTTCTTCCAATTGACCGCAAAACCCAACTTGGTTAGGTGTAGGATCAATTGGGCTGTGTGAAACATTGCCCATTCCCTGGACCTGGCCATGACTATGAGGTCGTCCAGATAAAAGAAAACCCTCATGCCATGGTCGCGAAGCGGCTGAAGCGCCGTGGCCACACATTTGCCGAACGTGCGTGGGGATAGGGAATAGCCAAACGGCAGTCTGTTGTACTCGTAGGCTATCCCCTGGAAGGCAAAACGCAAATACTTTCTGTGTCTTGGAACAATTTCGACATGAAAGTAAGCGTCCTTTAGGTCGATGGTTGTAAACCAATCGCCCGGCTGCACCAGCCCCAGTAACTGTTTCACAGTTAACATCTGGAATTTTTTGCAGGCGATGTGCCGATTTAGGCTGCGGACATCTAGGATGGGTCTGAATTCTCCTGTCTTCTTGGGAACCAGGAAGTACATAGAATAACGCCCCTTCTCCCTGTGCTGGGGGTGCACAACAGACACCACTTGTTTTTGTAACAGGGTCTGAATCTCAGCTGAAAGAAAACCTATCACCTCCTGGGATGGTAGATTTGTCTCTCTTACGCCTGTTTCAGCGTCCTGTCCATCCACTCTGTTAGTACACAGCTGTGCTTCCATTCCGCATAACTAAATCAAATCAAATCAAATCAGGTTTTATTTATATAGCACATTTAAAAGCGATTTTTGGTCGAGCCAAAGTGCTGTACATGTAATAAAAACACATTACTACAATCACAATAAAACAGATATATATAAAAAATAAAATAAAATAAACACAAGAAAAAGTCAGGAGTTGTGCTCCGCTCTAACTAGAAAGCCAGAGAGAAGAAGTGTGTTTTTAGTGTAGATTTAAAAACCCCTAGGGTCTGGGCCGACCTCACATGGAGGGGCAGAGTGTTCCAGAGCCTAGGGTCAGCTGCTGCGAAGGCTCGGTGCCCTCGGGTTTTAAGCCTGGTCTTGGGCACTACCAGCAGCAGCTGGTCAGCAGACCTTAAAGCTCTGGCTGGGGTGTAGCGCTGGAGGAGTTCAGCTATATAGGCTGGAGCCAGCCCATTTAGTGCTTTAAAAACAAATAAAAGGATTTTAAAATCAATTCTGAACCGAACTGGAAGCCAGTGTAGTGTTAGGGGATGAGCCATCAGCTGTGGAGCTAGGAAGCTGTGGTACTCCCTGGTGGCCCACTCCGCCGCCAAACTCCCCATGAAAGGAAGTTCGGCCGATGGGGGGCTGACAGAAAGGGCCGATTTTCTACTGAGGTCCCTGAACGCACCGCTGCGCGTTCTCGTGGGAGCGCGCGCTCTGCCATAATGCAATTCTCACCCAAACGAAAAGAAGCATTAATCGGAGTTTTTACGCTAAGTGCTGTGTGCCTCCTGACAAAAACACGCCGGCCATAATGCCCCTGTACCCGCAGAGCGCTCTGATAGCATTTCCTGCGGTTTATTACCCTCACCTGCGCATGCCCACTAGCTGCTTCCTTTACGTGGAAGTGTGGAATTGTGGAAAGAAATGACATTTAGACTGGGATAAATGCAATCATCTTTTTTATTAAATGTGCATTTAACAATTTCTGGATTAAAGAGGGAGGAGGAGGGATTCGCCCTCGCGTCCTGGGTGGAGGAGGTCCCTCTCTCCGCCCGGGCGCTTCCTTCCCCCGCCAGTCAGCTCCAGGAGGACGGTGCACCCCAGCCCGCAGCCCTCTGCTGAGGTGGGGCCGGAGCCGAAACCTGCCGGGGTCGGCCAGTCCGTACCCGCAATTGCAGGTTCTGAGCCGGGTCCGTGGGACCGGCCGCGGAGGTGGAGGGGGCAACGGGAGCCGAAGGGGCTCTATACCGTCGCCTCTCTCTCCTCTTCATCGTCGCGCCACGCTCTCTCCCCTGCGGAGGAGCTCGAGGTAGAGCCAGTGGAAGCATGCGGCTGAGCTGCAGCCTCTCTTCCTCCAGGCGGCGGAAGCGCTGGGTGACCGACGTGATCGACCCAAAGAGCCCCTCCGTGTTTACGGGGGCCCCAAGGAGATCCTTGCAGTCCTTCCTGGATAGTGCAGTGAGTCCCAGCCACACGTGACGTGACGCCACTGTGGCCAGGGACATCACACGGCGGCTACACCATGGGTCAGATTGTTCATCTGACCAATACAGCGGTCCGAATAATCCTGTTGAGGGGAAATCAGAGAGATGCCCAACACACCGAGATTATTGGCCGCTGCTGCCATCTGCGTACCGAGCCGGAATATTCTGTCCAAATAGTCCAGCATTTCCCGGTCACGAGGCAGCGGGGGCAGAGGCTTTTTCCCCTCCGCCCATCCAGCTGCCAGCAGATGGGCCGCCAGGCTCTCATCAAGGGGGGGCACGCCAGGACACACCATGTCCGAGCGGCCCTGCGCCCTCAAGATACCTGTCATACTTACCCGCCGGGATGCCGGGATGGCGAAAACGAATGGCACCCCCCAGCCGCATCCTCCATCTCCACCACCTCGAGGTCCACGTGGTCGTCCGTTTCCTCCGGCGACACATAGTAGGCCTGAAAATGCTCCATGCGGTGCCAGTGGCTAAGTTGTGGTAGCATCCGGCAGGCATTACAGGAGGGAGACTGGGTCAGGCCGTCCCCGGCGTGTTCAGGCCCCAGGCACTCGAAACAAAGGCGGTGGGGATCGGCACCTGCAATTAGGCCGGTGCACGTAGGACAGTGTCGGTGTTCGAGGATTGTTGAGTCCATTCTTTTACTCTTTCTTCTTCCTTCTCTTCCGCTTCTCTCAGTTGTTTATCCTGCTGGCTGAAGAGAAAAGGATGAAAGTCAGGAGGCGAGGCCGCCTTATATAGGGTGGGCTTGCGCGCGCACTCAGGTAGGCCCGCCTACATTTAAAGATATCTCAGTAGGTGAACGCTCGCATAGTAAGGTCAATGGGTAGTACCCATAGAGTCCAGTAGAGGGCGGAGCCTGTGAGATATAACAACAACTAGGAATCTCAGGAAACTATCCGAGTTGTGCCATCCTTGTTCTCTAGGTTTTTTACAATTAATAAAATATCAGATACAACTAGAAGATCTACTTCGCACTTGGTGTGTGTGTTGGGACCCAAGGAAGTGCTGCAGGTGAAGTGATATGGATCAGCGGTTCTGTAGAAAACCTGGTCTACCTGCGAGCACTAAGCCGTAAAGTGCAAATAGACAGACATAAAAAAAGACACTGCATCCATGTCCTCTAATGACCACTAGGTGACACCACTGTTTGTTGTCCTTTGCAAAAGATTGCGCCTGTCCGTATCATTACGTTTCCAATGATAGTCATAACATTTTCAAAGAATCTTTTGCACATGATTCGTTGGCTGTTGTGCATTTACCATAAATGTGTGAATTGACTCACATTGAAACCTAATAATTTGTGGCAAAATCGCACCCTGAAATAGCAGTACTAGCACTATCTAGTAGAACTATTTACATTTAAAGTACGGTCCTTGTTGTCGTTACACCTATTGTCTCTGACTTTATTATTTTATTAATGTTTTATTTGTCTGTATTGCATCCATCCATCCATGCAGTAGTGCTCCACTTTGGGATTTTTCTTCCATCCGCTCAGCAGAATACTTTAAATTAGAAAGAATTTTACTGGTCAATGAAACAAAGCTCTTCCCATGAAGGCATCGGGTTTTAGAAAGTTCATTGCAGCTACAGAGAGGACAGCCAGAACTGAAGGAGTAGGAGCAGAGTTTCTCAGAGTCGTTTTCGTGTGGACTCTGCACCGTCCCTTTCATGTAGCGAAACCACAGGACCCGTCGAGAAGCAGCTCTGTTTCCTATTGACGTCAGAGCTGCATGCACTGAACCTCATATCACCAGGGCGGATCGATCATTCTCTCCTCATCTCATTATTACCATCTCATGTCCAAGCATTTATGATTCACTTGAGCATGATGATGTGATATCAAGTGTTTGCTTATATGCATTTATTATTATTATGTCCACAGGGCTCCAGGTTTGTGCTTTGGGGAAAAGGCTGAGCTGAGTCAAACATTTCCGTTGTTCGGACCATAAAAAACGTTTCCATTTTATGAATACCTTTGGTTTCAAAGTGACAGAGAACATTAGGTTTTTAACAGGCCTCACACACCTTTCACCTCCTCCCTTGTGCACGTTGGATTTTACTGCAGGTTACATTAATAAAAGGGAACAACAACAAATATATTTTGTTGCCAGTAGGATTCATTTTATTGTTCATTCAAAATATCCCAACATTGTTGCTAGCTGCACATGAGTCGAGGAGGTTTTTATTTTCATGTAGGGCTTTGTCTGTAGAGTTTTAAAAGTATATTTATTATCATGTGTACATGTGTACGTAGCCACATGCTGAATTTGCATTTTGTGCACCTTTGACAAAGTATTGCTGTATTGAAATGGGGGGAAACACAGAAGACATGCTAAAAACTAAACTGCCACGATGGTATGAGAATTGAATTACAATTTCACTAGACAATGTTTCATGCTAGTCTCAAGAGGGCACTGACGTTTCCCGTGATGTACCTAATTGGGACATCTGTTTCATTTCTGCCATGAACAGCCATATGCAATTCAAAAAGTGATCTATTTTTCTGTTGTGGCCTCATGGGGTATTGCAACTTCCAGGATCAACACAAGTCACATCCTGGCAAATTGGAAGTAAATGTCGTATAAAGCATGTGTCAAATGTGTCATAAGGTTTTTCTGATCCGATGGATCTATCTGCAAGGTGACATTGTTTGTTCTTTCTGTTTTACGATGCAACAATGCTACGTTTAAAGTTTGGTCAGGGTTAAGGAAATCTACCTAAATAATAATAAAATGGGGTAAATGACCAGGTTTGTGGTCAAGGTTGAATATAAGTGACTCTTGGACGAAAACTGGAAACAGACAGCGGCGTCACATGTCTGATGCTTTTATGAAGTCAACTTTTTTGACTCACCTTTCCACTCCCTATGTGGCTGATACTGCTCTATAAGAAAGTCAAGAAAATGTGTCCTTTCCTCCTGCATAATTACTATGCCTGCTTTGTCACTTGAACATAAACATATGTTGTTTTTCTTGGGATGGTCTCTTAGGGGCATTTAGAGGACATTAACTTCACAGCTCTGTAAGTTCACACGAACTCAGGGAACTCATAATTCAAAGCCTGAGCATACAATGACATTTTTTGAAGAGGGAAAGTTTGCAATCCTCACACGTAGCAGGTGATTTAACTTAACTTAATGCTTGCTCCAATACCTCTAATTCTGCCAATAAGGGCTCTTTTAACCCACCCTCCCCCATGCCTGCCTGCCTGCCCCCCACCCCCCTCCCCTCCAGCACTGCCACCCAGTATGTCCCCTCTCAGAGGCCGGGAAAAATAAAAGGGGCTCTCTCTAGCAGCCAAGGCAGGCAGATTTTCCACTGGTTTAATGAGAATCACAGACAGAAGAGAGGAAATGTGCAGGGTATTTATAGAAAAACGAGAGGAATGCAAGCCCCCTAATTGTGCTTAGTCTATCTCTCTCCTGCAGGGCCTGCTCAACACTGCTTTTCTACATGGGCCCAAGCGTGTGGAAGTAGGAAACATGGGAAACAAATACTGGTATCGACACCAGGTGTGGCAGAAGCTCTGTTTTTTGTAGAAAATCTGCTAATTTCGGTCGAATTTGGTGGGTTGATTAACGCGTATTCTTGCATGTCAGGCAGTGTGGATAGGCTCTCATAACTGATTGGGTTATGAGTATTTAAAAAACCCTGAACTGCTGCTTAGTGTCAGCATATTAGCGATGTGAATGTGAGCATGTTAGCATTTAGCTCAAAGGGGCCTCATGCAAGAAGCAACTCAAGGGCTAATTTCCAAATCATTTTTTGGTATTCACCACTTCACCACTTTTGTTCTCTTCTATGATTGGAGAAACATTTACAAGTGGTCAAGATAACAATTTAACAATTCACAATCCACTACAGTAAGTGTTTGTCTAAGGTAAGGAACATAAAACAAATGGCAAGATATACATGTTGAATTAAGTATCATAATGATGAAATTATAACATTAGTTGTAAAATTGTTACAACTTGTGAATGGCTCCAATTTAACTATTGATCTATTGATGGATGATATTGTATGCATTCAGTTTCTGAACTGCATTAAATTCCTATTCTTAAATATTTTTATTTGGAGGCTTCTCTCCAATTGTTGGACATGTGCCAGAAACACCTGTCCTTATTTAGTGTTACCTATGCAAAAAAAACTACGACGATTACTGATCAGGTATGATTCATTACTCAGCTATCATGGGTAAGAGCAGATTTGGATGCTTTGTAAAAAACAAAAAGTGAAATTCTAAGTATCAAAGAAAGTTGCTGGGTGCGGCCCATTGTACAGCTCATTGATTGGAAACCACTTCCTCCATTGCACATTTAATATCCCTTATATTAAATAAAGCCAATAGTTTACTCTATACTATACATTAAACAGTGTTTTCAGAAACAGAATAAATATAAATCATTATTTAGTCAAGTCAAGTCTCGCACTTTGACAACGACTTGTTGTAGTTACGTTCGGAGGAAACAGAAGGACTGATGCACTTCCTGTCTTCACTATCCGCCCCTGGGACTCATTTGTGAAGCTGACCTCTGAATCAGATTATCTTTTCTGCAAGTTGGTAAGTGATGACATTTTCTTACTAATGTACGGTAATCAAACTCTTGCCTGGGGATTTCTTTGCAGAATTCATATAAATGTCAACGCATAAGGCCTTGTTAGAGAAGCTTAATAAATTAGAAACAAGCTTTGAATGAAGACGACAAAGTTCCAGTTTCATCCGCAGTGAATGGTAACTCAATCAAAAATGTCCTTTAAGTTAAATCCAAACATGTTAATTGACATGAGAGCATATATTTTTGTTTCCATTGCAAAGGTTTTCCATGTTTCCTTCTTTTCCTCTCAGGAGGTAATCATTTTGAAGTGGAAGTCAGGTAAAACAGGCATTTAAAAAGATCCAAACAGCCCATCTGGGTGGGAAAAATCTCTGTGCCGCTATTTTACACATGTATCGTGTGTTACATATCTACACAGAGCTCATTCTCTGGAGGTTGTAAGGGTTAACCTCCAAGTAAACTCTTAATGGAGATTAATTCAGCATCCTTACCCGAATCCGCACGACCAGTTTCTTGTTTTTGATTTTAGGAAAATCTAAGCGATGAGCGAATAGCCTTAATGAAACGCACACTCTTTCCAAGGTGCAGCAAATAGCTTGCAGCGTGACTGTGTGTTTATGTCATGTTTGTCCTTTGTTGTCACTAAAACATTGTCCCCTCCACCAGCGCTGTTCTGCAAGGTGCACTCAGGGAAAAAGGCTTTCCACTTCAAAGTGGATTCCTAGCAAAAAGCTACCCAACGAGACGCAAAGTGGAATCAGACTCATCTTAAGTCAGTGATTAAATACATTAAACAAGACTTCATAATCAGTTGAATTAGGTGGATAATACATCACAGGGGATGAGCAGCATGGAAAATAAGTGTAATCTACTTCGGTGAATAACACTCCCAAACACAGGAACGTAATGCAAGAGCATGTGCTGTCAACGTTATGTCATTTTGCATGCAACCAGGCGCTCAAAGCATACACATCTGTGAGTCCAATACTGGTGGTGTAAAAACACCCAAACATCGGGAATGTTTGGATTTCTCTATAATGAGGTATGATGATAGATTGAGCTAGTGAGGACTACAGGATATTTCATATCGACCAATGGGAGCTTCTAATTTAGGATTGTTATTCCAGTAGTCCTGCTCCCTAGGCAAAAGTGCTTTGTCATTTCTTTATTTATTCTGCAGGGCCACATGGTGGTATTTACCCTCAAACAGACAGCGGAACGGGAAGGCTGAGAGATTGGATCTCAGTATTTACTAAACAGGGCAGTAATACACCTGTTTTTGCCCTTAATCTTTGCCTGACCCCTTGCTGTCCTTTTGTCTTCCTGTTGTGTTGAATTCTACGGAGCCCTAAAGGGACATGAAAAAAAAAAAAAAAAAAGAGAGAGAGAGAAAAAAAGTCGGGATAACGGTTAGTATCTCGTGCGCACGAGAAAAACTAACCCTTTATCCCGACTTTATTTTTATTTTTTGTTGAGAAAGTTACCGGTGCGCCAAGGAGGAAGTGGAGCGCACAACCATTTTATTGCAGACTGTTATGTTAACGTGGGGAAATGACAGTGCATACATTATTTGAGATATATTTCGAACTCAGACTTAATTTTAAGGACATTTCGGCCAGGGGTGTAGAGCTAGTTGTTTAAGCACCGGATTGGCAAAACAGGAGAATCTGTAAACCAGTCTGCTTTGATCTATGAATTAATGTCCGTGACTCTCAGAGTAGGCTACCTGCTGCCCGCAGCTGTTTTAAAGGGAAACAAACACTCAGAACACACACACACAGAGCCAGTGGCGGACTGGCCATCGAGACGAATCCCGATGGGCCGGTACCGAAGTGGGCCACCGTTTCCCCGCAGCGAGGCTCCCCCCCGTTGACAGTTCACTAGCCCCCCCTCCGTTGACAGTTTACGTGGGCTGGGCTGGGTGAGATTCCCGGGCTGATTTTTAGTCCCAGTCCGCCCATCATGCGCCTTGGTGACCGGACATCTCTTTCATAAAACTAATAATAATAAAATCTCTGTTTTTTTTTGTTTTTTTCATGTCCCTTTAGGGGCTCCGTAGAATGCCATTCCTAATTCCCCCTTTTTTTCAAAGTAAGGTGGCCAGTTCCCACTTCTTAAAGAGGTAATCGTTGCAGTAAAAAGATAAGTGAGCAGAGATATTTGACAGAACATAGGAGTAGAGCTCACACAGCTGTAGACTGTCGATGAATGATGCCTCATTGTTTCTCTAGCCTGACGTAAAAGCATTATGTCTGGTGCTGTTGTGTCTAGTGTTGGCTCCATATAAAAAGCCAAAGACATTAGATGAACTGACATAACATGCACACACCTTTAATTTCTCTTGAAAGATTGGTTTGATCACAACTCTGCGTCACTGGTTTTCCTGTTATTGTCATCAGGATCATCAGACACAGAACGTTATATTGTAGATTCGTCATCTTTTTTTAAGTGTCTTCTTTATTTCTTCGTGTACTTGGGCCACTCAGTAGTTTCCCTAATCGTAACTTTGTACAGGAAGCCAAGAGGTGAAGCAACAACAAGTAAAAAAATGACATCTGAGCGATTAGGTCAGTCTGCGTCCTCGCCCTGATGTTCTGTTCAATAGGTATGAACTATTAATTCCAAATTGTGATCCCAGACCAACAAGTTGTTATGAAATGTTTTCCATTACTAAAAGTGATTCACTGAAAATCTCTTTGTGAAGCACTGCAGGTGAATATTCAACATTGATAGATCAACTGGATGCATTTCAATCAAAAGAAGAAATAAAAAGAAGAAAAAAAAAGCTTTTTGTGGCAACAGTGCAGAGATAATGATATTACTGTAGTGCGGATGGATACGTTTTTCTCCCTTTGATTCTTTGAGATCTGTGTTTTATTCCCCATATGATCCACTGTACCGGATCAGTTCAGGTCAACCATGATCAATTGTAATAAGAGTTTCCTTTCCCAAAGGTTACCTCAGAACTTATGCAGTACTTCGAGACAAGAATAATCAAAAGTCCAGCTAAATGTTTAAGTCTTAAACCTTAAGTTTTAATTTGAGTATCAACCTTATTTTAAAGGGGCCCTATTATGCAAATGTTCAGGTTCATATTTGTATTTTTATACAGTGACATGTCTCCATGCTTTAAGGTTAAAAAAGCTATTTATTTTTCTCATACTGCCGCACCTCTTTTCACCCTCTGTCTGAAACCAGAGCCCAGTCTGCTCTGATTGGTTAGCTGATCATCTGTTGTTATTGGTCAACTGCTGATAGACATACTGGCAAATTGGAAAAATGCGTTGGAGCGCAAGCCAATAAAAGTGCAGGTGTTACATTGTGATGTCATTATGTGACGGAAGTAAACTAAGGAATCCAAAGGAGGCGTTTCAGGCAGGGGGGGGGGGGGGAAAGAACTTTAAGATTTTAGCTTTTGCAGACCATTTACATGCACAAAAACCTATAAGACACTACAGGAAAGGGAAACCCTAAAAAATCATACTAAAATAGGACCAACATACTGGTGCTGCCTCCATAGGGCATTAAATGTTCCAGCACTCCAAACCGCATTTTATGTCATTCTGCTGCCGTGGTATACCACCTTGTGTCTATTTTTGCACTGTGGTTTGACCCGTTAAATAAGAGTACTGTTGACTCACAGCACTTTTGACAGTTTCGTTTCCTGTCCTGAAACCGCTTATAACGTGCACCACGTAGTAAAAAGGTCCCACAAGTATTGCAGTTTGCTGTTTGTGGCCTAATAAAAACTTCAATGATTTATTTTTTGATTAAGAGTGTTTGTATTTCATTCCATTCATTGATGTAAATTCTGTTTCCATTAGTTTCTCATTCAGGGTGTTGTCTTAATCAAGTTAATAATGGAAATATTGCAGTCCATGTAAATGTTATGTCTGTGTACAGCTGCCAAGAAAAAGGCCTGATATTTGGCCAGATTATTGTCATGTCCAAGACTGGCTATCATAAAATAAGCACAAAATGTGATCTATTACATTTAGAAACGCTTTTAAAGACCCTGACAATGAGACAATAACAAATATTTTGAATCTAAGTCAGAGAAAGAAAGTCTGGCCTGCCTTGTTACGTTATTCAACACATTTCCTCCTGATCTCACAGCTGTAAAGGTCATTAGCAAACAGTTGCACGGGAACCGCAGGCACTGCCAAAAGCTCTGCTGCAGCTCCTGCTGTACATCCTGGGGTCACGGCAGGCCTCTGGGCCCGGATCCATCGGAGGTCTGAGACTTAAACGAGACACTCTCAAACACAAGAGGTTCTGGTAAGGACAGATCCAAAAGACTGGACAGGATCATTGCTGCTGATTCATGACATGAGATCTGAACAGTAGGAATTCAATAGCTTGCGTTGGCACTTTTATATCAATCTTGGCCAAGAGCAGCCTGAAGAGCTGAAGGGTGTGAGGTAGAGCTGCAAAATTTAGACTAAACCTGGAACATCAAATCGCAATGTGCTTTAGACTTAACTGTCTAAATAATTGACAAGACTAGAAACCAACAACGTAAATCATGAACTATATCAAAAAATCCTATATATTCATGCAAGCCTTCCATAGCCATACACCTTGCGTTTAAACGCCAATACAATCAAAGCTTCAATTCTTGCTGCCCTGTTAGGCTGTAGTTAAATGCTAATGTTAAGAATGTAACATGCTTACAGTGAAAAAGGTATGCTGGCGTTTAGCAGGTATAACATAGCAGGTATAGTTTAGTGGGCATGTTAACAGTCAGATTCCATAGACTCTGGAGACCTGTTGCCATCCTGTCTGCTGAACTCAACCTGAAGTCTTTACGCTTGACTCACTACTTCAATTGAACTTGCCATAAAATATTTTCACACAAACTGCAGAAATTGAGGACACCTATAGGTATTTTAAAGAGCCATTGTGGAGCTTAAATTTAGCAGCTAAGGCCGTATCCTGGCCAATCCAACAATGGGCATCGTAGGTGAAATTGAGACAGGTTGACACAACAGACCACACAGCAAGCGGTAAGCAATCTGAGATGTGGCACCCACCTGTCACTTAAAAACGTTTTAAGTGACAGGCTCTAAAGATGGGTATTTCAATATGGGTTTTTGGGAAATTGTCTCACCGTTGGAGCAAACCTCAAGTGGCCATTTGAAGAACTGCACTATTTACCCTTCCGCATGGGCTGTACTGATCAGCCCTGAAGGTTTTTTACTAGCTTTTCCACTGTAGTTCTAGCCCCAAAGGGACTAGACGTGCAATGCTAGAGTAGAGGACCTCATGATTCTAGTGTTCAAACATCAACGGTGTAAACATCTGTTTCTTTTGTGATCAGCTTCCTTGTCTGTGCCACTTAAAAGGCTCCTCCCAAGCACAACCATATTTTTTTTTACTTACTGTAAAAGACTTTACTGAGCACAAAGCTAATGTTTAAGATATCTTTCTCTTAGTAATGACGAAACATGAGAGGAGCAGAAAATACTTTGATACTAGTCAATCCTCAATCAATCATATAAATGCAGGTATTGACAGTAACCCTCTCAATTTATCTACTGAAAATTCCACTGTGATGTTAACATGTACTACACTTAACGCACAACTAAATCATCAGATGAGGGTTTCCAAATACATTTGCAGTAGAAGATGACCAATGCTGCACGCTGATCAGTGTGTTGCCACAACACACCAGGTGCCTGTCATGTCATTGTGACTGTGTTTACCAGCAAAGGCCAACATGCCATTTCTATTGCCACCATAGTGCCCGTGATGACATACATTCTTTTGAACATATGGAGCTACAACAGTAATGCTTACAATAAAAACACCACTTCCCAATTATGTTGGGTCAACTACAGACATCAACTCTACGAATGGCATTACAACAAAAGGGCCATGGTGATGAACGTTGACTTTAAAGTCTTTGAAAATCATCCTTTAACTTTAACTGAAATTAGGACCTAATAATTCCAATTACATTCTTAGTAATTTCTGGTTTCTTTGTGTATTGCTAATGAATGTCTTGCTTCTCTCCCTATCAATAATATTATTAACGTTGACTGTATTTGCACCATTGCCAAGATACACCAAGTCTGCATGTGTACACTTCTCTGCTGTCTGCATTTGAAGCATTCATTCCAGCAAATTCTGACCTCCACTCGCAACCCCGACAAGCTGCCCCCCCGAGGGCTTTAGTTATTCAGCGTCTGCTGTTTGTCCCCGTGTTTGCTCGATGTGCACAGTCGGCTCTGGTGACTCTTCAGAGACCACACGGAGCCCCAGATAGTGTTGATACAGTTGCCTAACCTGAGGCTTGACAACAGCCCCTGAAGAGAGGGGCCAGAAGAATGGATTTGGCCCCTGGCACTGACCTTTTTCCCTGCTCACCTACCCCCCAGACCGAAGAGGCCGAGGCCCTCACAGCTGAGCTTCGCATTCAGTTCCAGTCCTGCTGGCCATATCCTACTGGCCTGTATTCTCCAAATGGACAATGATTATTTACCTGCGGCACGGGCGCTGTTTGATCTGATGTTGCCTCGGAACCTCTTCCTGGAACCGTCCCAGACATGTGACAAAATCACATCAGTCATGAGGAACATGACCTGAGATCTGAAGCCGGTGACATTCTTGCTTTGTTCCAGCTGAGCAGACTTTACATCATAATAATTATGTTTAAACAGAGGAATACATCCAGCTATATCTGGGTGGAAGCCATGGAACCTTCTAAGCAATCAAATGGATTTGCACAACACACAAGACCACCCTTTAGCGAAGGAAGTAGTGTAGATCTCTCGCACATGAAGGAAAATCTGAGTCATTGCTCAATTCCAATAAATCAGTTTAAATCAGATCAGAGTCCAAGCACATGCCCGCTGTTAGACTGAAGAATTTACCACAATTACATAAGTGAGGATACATTGTAAATGTTCCCTGCTCGGCTGTCGGATTTGAAACAATTGAAAGAATGAGTGACACAATGATTGTTCCTGCCACTTCTTATTTATTTATTGTGTCACAGTTATTACAGGACAAAAAAAGACAAGTACACAAAAACTAAAAGAGATTATACAAAGTTAGACAGATGACAAAGAGAACAATGGCACAAAAGACAATGCAAGAATACAACAGACTGTTTGGTATGTATTTAGTATCTGATCATAATTGTGATCCCGATCAACGGCTACTTTGAAATAAAGTCTCAAATGAAAACCAACTTCAGTCCAACACCGACACCTCGTAAAATTCCTGATAAAAGACCTTAAAAACTGAAAAAGAAAAAATTAAATTGTAACTTTGGATACACACTGTCTCGAGCTCAGACATCAGCTGACTGCATGTCAAAACTAGAAGAGCATAGACCTCCGCCAAAGCCTTTCCCATAAGTGCAAAATAAAGCGTGTATCCGCCCTGTGATTCAGATCCGCTCCAATATTTAATGGGTTCTTCCTTGGCCCGTGCTACACAAATTTCATAGAAATCTGGCAAGTCGTTTTTCCAGAGTCCTACTGACGAACAGACAAAAAACCATTCCAACATATTGAACGGAATACATAACATCCTCAATTCTCCTTATAGTCTGATCCCAAGTTTTAAAGAATATTCGGACATTAAAGTGAAGAGGTTGACATTCAATGCCGATTTAATTGTAATTAAATAGTCTTGATTTGATTGGCAGGTATTAAAACTGTACAAAAAAGATATTCTATACTTACCTGAAAAGGAATATCACTGCACCCTCTGGGAAATTGGGTGAGATCATGAACTATGCTGTAAATGATTGTGTGCCCACCACTGTCTTTGTAGAGAATCAGTAAAGTAAACCAATACCTAAGTCCATTCCATGGCTGTGTGGTTACTCATAGAAAATTAGTTACATCTGGGAGGTTTTAGCTACGTTTGCAGCTCGGCTCTACAGATGCCAATGTCGAAATGTTGGTCACTGAACCAACCCTGTCCGGACTAAAATATATAACAAATATTGAATTGTTCGCCATTGAATTTTGTGCAAAAATATTTGGGGTTCACAGAGGTAAGAACCTTCTGACAAACTGTTAACTTATTTTCCATGCCACCAGCATCTTGTAATTTTTTGGTTGAGAATAACATGTCTCAATTAGTGTTTCATGGATTGATGTGAATTTTTGATATAATGTATGCCCTTGTCAGGATTCATTGAAATAACGTCAACTTTTTATCTAGCACCATCAGGACAAATCTTCTGGTTAAGAATTTTGGATCCTGACCAAATACCTAAAAAACTGATCCTATGCAAATGTTGGCATGCTAACCAGCAATAAACCAATAGTGTGACCACATTATTGTGAGCATATTGCCTTTATTATTGCAGCTGGTGTTTTACTTCAAAAACACTTTCCCGATAGTATTGCACTGCTTCAAATGTCCTTACAGTATAATCTTCATGACTTGATATATGAATCAAAAATGAAGACAAAGACACACACAATGGCTTGTGCTATAATTTTGTCTTGATCAGTGGGCTCTAATAAAAAGACCTGTGATGTTTCAATCAATAACTCATCATTCATCAACAGTGTTGCCAGATACAAGTATTAAAACTGCGATGAAGACCCCACCAACTGTGATGATGTTGTCCTCCATGTCACTGTGACTACAGTTGTTGCTTTGTTTATTTGTGTTGTTCCTCTCCTCCTCATCTTTATTTTCTTTCCCTCAGCTGTTTCAGGTCGTAAGTTGATTTCTCATTTCTATCTGGAAAAAAGGGGCTGCTTTTTCCGCTTGGCCACTGCTGTGTGTCGTTAACTGTGTGTACGGACATCATGAATCATGTTTTAGATACCGGGGAGCTGCTTTAGTCAACTTTTTCCCCCTTCAACTTATTAAAAACAGCACCTCGGGTAAGGTGAGGAGGACTGCTTCATTTATCAGTGTTATGCACACTTAAGCCCATTCATGGGTAACTGGGAAGAAATATCTGCTGATTGAGTCAGCAAATTCATCTCCAATCACTACTGTTTTTATTCATATTGTTGGTTTTTCACGTATAACTGATTTATTTAAAGAGGCCCTATTATGCTTTTTAAGTGTTTCCCTCACATTGTGATATAGGTTTTGGTGCATGTGAATGCTCTGCAAAGGCTTGAATCCCTGTGTTTTCAAGTCTTTGCTTCCCCCCTGCCTGAAGCGCCTACATTGGACTCCTTTGTTTACTTCAGTAAAATAGTGACATTTCTATGTTACGCACTTCTTTTGGCTAGCGCTCCAACACATTACGTGATATGAGAGACGTCTCTAAGCGGTGGACCAATCAAAACAGAGCGGGTCAGCTCACCAATCAGAGCAGACTGGGCTCTGGTTTCAGACATGTTTGTTTCTCAATGTCGAGAAAAGCTGCTCCAGAGCCACTATTTCAAGGATACTATGTCATCGAGTCCCGCTGAAGGACTGTTCCAATGTCCAGGATACTTGGAATTCTACCGAGGCCGGCGTACTTCGTTGCGGGAAATTTTGAGGCTGCACATGTGTAGACTCCGCGGTATTAAAATCCCCACAATGCTTTGCGCACGGACCAATTTCCAAATCTTTGGCGGAAATCGCGCTCCATTTAAGGCGGGGCCTCGCATATGACGCACACCTGCACACCTGTTAGCCTGTTCCACAATTCTTCGTTTTCCGAGGCTAGGAAGGATTCTTGCCTCGCTTCTGAAGCAACTGACTCGGAGGTACATGTGCTACCAAGCAAGCCTCCTCGACATTGAGAAACACCCAGAGGGTGAAAAGAGGTGCTGCAGCACAGGCAGTATGAGAAAAATAAAGAGCTTTTTGAACATTAAAGCATGGAGACATGTCACAGTAGAAGCACAGAAAACAAAAATATGAACCTGAAAATAAGTATAATACAGCCCCTAACAAGGAATACACACTGTATATTATAAAGATCTTTACAAAGCCAAAGCTTCACAGTGGTCAAGTGGCCTTCTAGATTTTAATGGGTGTAATAAGTTGTTTTATTTTTTTATATATACATTTGGCCTATATCACAGAAATACATTCGTTTCTGAGAAGACAACTTAATTAAATTAATTATGTTTAAAGTTTAGATTATTGATGGATATATTTTAACATAAACAACCAGAGCCAAGAAATGGAAAACACTGAATTGACATTCACAGGACATAATCTGCTCAAAATTCATGCAAACCACAGCAGTTATTCTATTCACTTGCTAACTGTACAGTTTATTAACGTTATGTGTTGAATATAATATAGAATATTGATGCACTATGTCACATGTGATGATAGCTCAATGATAGAGATGTGTGAAAAGTGCTTATGTTGGCAACACGTGCCCCCAGCTGCACATGCTGCTCGTCCTCCTGGGATGTCACAGAGCTCCTGAACAGGTTTACCCTGGGGAGAAGCCACAGCAGGTCAATGACCCAGTCCCTGGGGCCATCAGTGATAATGCTCTGCACTGAACGAGCACTGAACCACTAAGAGCAGCCTCTGTGAAACTGCATCCGGGCCTGATGGACTCTTCATCGGCCGCAATCCTTAACTGACAACCAACCACATTGGCACAATCGATGGGCTTTAAAAGCCAGATGCAAAATCATCTCTGTCCTCCTAATAAATTCCTCATTTGAACCCTTTGAAGAATGTGTGAAGCCATGTTAGTTATGATGACTTTTATACATTAAGCTCAATAAGTTGTGGGTTCTACCCCCTTAGGTTCTGCTCTAGGCCCCTCCCCAGGGCGGGAATGAGGTCATGTTGTTCAGGAACCAACTCATCTATCAGGACAATGGACCACTCGTCACTTCCCAGGGCGCAGTGCAGAGTCGCACTGGGAATCAATGCCCATATTTTCTTTTTATTTCTGATACCATGAAACTGCTTCCTTCCTTGGTGAGTGATGAAGGAAAAAAATGGTAACACCCAAAAGTAACCAGTGCCACCCTACTGTAACAATAAAGTGAGAGGCTACTTAGGTATTTATAATGTTTGATACCAATGATGAAAAAAACGATCCCCAACAATAAAGTAAGATATTTCCTCTAAGTTTCTCACTGGTTGCTTTTTTAAGAAGTTGGAGTAGCACATGAAAACCTTGTTGTACGCTGGGTGCGGCTGACTCATCTCACACATTCAGAACACTTAACGGTTAAGGCCCAAGGATGTGGACCATGAATTATTTTATTTTTTTATCAAGGGCAAATGTACATAATTGGTCTCAATAACCTCGACATTTGTCAAAGGAACATTTGCTCCCTCTTAACGTTCGCTGGTGTGACTGAGAAGATTGACAACACCTGAGGTGGATTTGAAAGGATAACACATTACTCAGATCTTCACAAAGCAATTTAAAATAGATGCCAGGGTCACTGGTTGTTGACCGCAAATCTGTGTTCAATTCGGCAGGAGGAGAGCTAGTTGCGTTAGCTGTTAGCAGTCTGTAGGCAGCAAAATCAAGCTTGGCTAAATTAGGGAGCTAACAGCTAATGCTAACAGAAGTTGCATTGAGTAACATTATTATCCATTCAAGCTTGATTTAGTCAAATAGAGTTGGGTGAAGGTAAATTGTGACATATCCAATTTGATTTGTTCAAAAGTAATATTGAAAAATGTGTTTTTGGCAAGAAATCATATACAGTAGGGTTAGGGTTGGAAACATATTTCAAATCAAATAGACATCAGAGAGGCCAGTTTAAATAATGTACAGAAAACCGTATGCAGAGAGTGATAAAGGAGTTTACATTTAATAATATGGGATTTATGGTATTTCTTTTCTTTTTATTGTGTTATTGAATCTGGTATCAAGAATTGTGGAATCACAGGTATTGGTATACGACTAGTACATTTCTACTACTGTGACCATTGTCGGGTTAACAATAACATTAGTCATGAATGAAAAACATGAAGTACTGATGTTCATCTGTTTTCTGCAGGCATACAAACTTGATCTGAGCTGATCATTTCTCATGTCTTTGACTAGTTTTCTTTTTGCACTAGTTGTCCATGCTGTGGACAAAGTGATGAATTAGTTTGATTTAAGATGCATCATAGGGGACCAGAAATGTTATGTATTATTGATACTGCAGATCAGAGCACCAGGGCTGGGTTGCACACCACACATATTTGTTTCTACCCCCACCTCTCTGACCACACTGCATTTACAGCAGCAGCCCACTGTGGACCACACCACTGACATTCCAGCTGGGTCTCATTTGGCAGCTCCCCCCCCCCCCCCCCCCCTCTTCTGTAAATTGTATTATTATTTTCAATCATAACTGTTTCCTCTTGCGGTTATGTTAATATCTGGAAATATAATGCCGCAGCCTCAGATCAGTCAGAAGTGTTTGCGTGGTATGTGATTAAGGGCGCCTGGCGAGTCTGAAGTCCGGCCCTCGCGTGGGTAGGCAGAGACAGCAGCAGTGGCAAGACTTTCCAGGAATATCTCAAATAAATCAGGTGTGATAGCTGAGTGGAAAATACTGCCCATTTTCCATGTCCACTTTCCAAATATTCCCTCTACAAGGAAAGCCAAGGTTTAACACCTTTTCATCATAGAACACTTCGGCTGGTATTTCGAACAAGAAAAGAAAGATTTTGTCTGCGACGGTAAACATCTTTTTCCACTGGTCTGTTTGTTGTACTTTCCCAGGCAACAACCGAATCATCAGTTTACGCACCTCCGTCATACTATCAGCCATTCCCCCTTCTCCTGCTCTCATCCTCCGCAAGCTTTTCCAATACATTCGCAACAACACTCTTTGAGTAATTGTAGTGGTTAACACAGCAGGCCAGATACCCAAACAGGAAACTAAATGAAATGATTCCGATCAAGAAGGATTGGCTGATGGAAACAAGGCAAGAGGACACATGAAAAGAGGGTCAAAAACTGCTGAAGTCCGCTTCACGCCGCTGATGGTTTTGATTGCAGTGATTAAAAATGGACATGCCCAAAGTCACACACTCATCTTGATTTCATAACAGCCACGATTTAATCCTGTGGAATTATTTTTAGCTCCGTCGACCGGTGTTATCAGAGGTCTCCCGGTGACTGGATTCAGCTGTGTGGGATTATGTGGAGGTGAGAGACGGAGGTCTTTGCATGCAGACGGACCCAGAGTGCGGTCATGCAGAGGTCTCCGTATCCAAACTGGGGTGGCTGCCATTAGAAGCTCGTCGTACCGTTGGCCTGTCAGACAGTGTTGATGTTTGGATGGAGCAAATGTAAATGGAGTGTAATTTTTGGATAACAAATCTCAACTCTCTTTCTCTCTCTTTTTCTTGTCATCTTCTGCCAGTGGTATCGATTTTGCAAATTAGTAAATATTGTCTTGTGAGGCTTTACAGAGGGAAGTGGATTAGATCATTTTCCTTCAGAGCTTTCCGTGTCACGTTGACCTGTCATTGCTTTGGTGAGAGACAGATTAATTGTCTAATTCTTTGAGGTTTTGTTGTCGAGTTGCCATGGGAAACAATATTAGGAAAGTGATGGGAGGTGAAACGGAGTACCTCAAACAGCTTGTCCCAGTTTGGCTGAACGCAGTTTGAAGCAAAGGCCATTCGCTAAAGCCATTTGCTGACGGTTCAAGTTTTGCTTTAGGGAAGGTGGTTTCGTTAGTTTTGTCATGGATTTACTGTACCAATCAGTAGTAATTGACATGTGTGGTACTGATGTCATTTTCAGCTAATAATGAGGTTGCAGTAGCTGTTGCCAAATGCAGTAAACACACATTTGATTATCAATCACAGAATGTTGCTGATTCGGCATTCTGATGGTCTTATATCATTATTGCAGTTTAGATAGCTATTATGCTTATAGGATTAAGCAAATCAAAACAGTTCAGCCCCTCTCTATCTTTCTCTCCTATTTGTCTTCAGCTGTACTTATAATGTATAAGTAAGCCGCCCCCCAAAAAATGTATAAGGATAAATTCTCAATACCCTTCTATATAATAATAGTCTAAGCCTACTAACAATGTAACACATTATCTCGCTTTTTTTCAGGTTTCAGGCTCGAAAATTACATGCCCAGAACAAATGACTATATCTTCACTTCTAAAAGGGGTAAATTAATAATCTTTTTTCTCAAAGCAATGTCTGTGAGTTGGATGTAGAAAAGTCAGAATCAATATAGATGTTTTTATTTTAAAGTAAATTCAGATTGAACATAGTAAAACAATGTCAATTATTGTTTCCGACCAAACCTTGAATGATGGGATAGTAGACAAAAAGCTTTAGGAATCCAAACTATAACATATAATAAGTACCCTTTATCAAGATTGATGCAAAACAAGTGACATTTGACATCTAGACTAGATGGCGGCGCAAGCGGTCGCAGCGGCCCCTCGCGGTCTAGAAAAAACAGTGTTTTCGTCTTGTTCGTCAGATCTGTCGAGTTTGTCACTATGTTCGTCGTCTCCGTTGGACTTATACCATAAAGGACAACAATACAGCTGTGAGTTTCTTCTTGGAAGAAGATCAACTTTCTTCAATTTGGAAGCTAAACTCGTAGAGGAACTCAGCCGCATGGAGCTCCTCTGCTACCCGTCTCGCGTCGAGCCCCACCCGGAAAGGAGACGCCGCCGACGATGTGTGAGGAAGCAAAAGAGGGGGAAACGTGGAGGTATCCAGGCTAGGCTAGAGGCTAGCCCACACAAGCCGGCAATTCCATCACTACTTCTGGCAAATGTCCGCTCACTGGATAACAAGATAGACAACATACGATCAACCCAGCGAAAGGTGAGAGACTGCTGTGTTTACATGTTCACGGAAACATGGCTCCACAACAACATCCCTGACTCCGCTATTCAGCTAGACAAGCTAACAAGCTACCGAGCAGACAGGAACAAAGATAACGGGGGAAAGAAGACTCGCGGCGGCGGTGTGTGTGTGTACATCAGTGACGCTTGGTGCCGAGACACTGTTGTTGTTAGCAAACACTGCTCGCCACTGGTGGAATTTATGGTTCTAAAATGCCGTCCTTTTTACCTGCCGAGGGAGTTTACAGCGATTCTTGTGGTGGCTGTTTACCTCCCGCCTAACCCCAGTAGCGAGGGTAAAGAGGAGGCACTCGGTGAACTGTACAGAGCCATCAGTGAGCAACAGACAGCACACCCAGACGGCCTACTCATCGTAGCTGGAGACTTCAACCACGCTAACTTAAAAACTGTGCTGCCTAAAATATATCAGCATGTTGTTTTTCCAACCAGGGGGAAAAACACATTAGACCTGGTCTACACCAACATCAAGGGAGCATACAAGGCATCCCCCCTCCCCCACATCGGCCTCTCTGACCACCTCACTGTTCTGCTGGAACCGGCCTACAGACCCAGGGTAAAAGCCACAAAACCTTTTTCACAGCTGCACTCAGAGACTGCTTTGACACTACAGACTGGGACATGTTCAAGCAGGCAGCCACATACAACCATCACACCGACATCCAAGAATACACAGAGACAGTCACGGGCTACATCACCAAGTGCATTGACGATGTGACACAAAACAGAGCCATCACCATCCGGGCTAACCAGAAGCCATGGCTGACAGTCTGATTTCAGTCTAGCAAGGGTAACAACAGCAGAGGTACTCATTAAACTGAGCGCCCTCAAACCTAACAAGGCCACTGGCCACGACAATATCCCCTCCAAATTCCTCAGAGACACAGCAACCGCCATCTCACCAGTCATAGCTCACATAATTAACCTCTCCATAAAACAGGGAAAAGTACCCAAAGACTTCAAAATTGCAAGAGTAACCCCCCTGCACAAAAAGGGCAGCAAATTGGACCCAGGCAACTACCGCCCTGTTTCTATACTTACCTCCATCTCGAAAGTCATGGAAAAAATAGTATATGAACAGGTCGAAAAGTACCTCGCGGAAAAGAAACTAATCTATGAATTTCAATCTGGCTTTAGAACATCCCACTCCACTGACACATGCCTTCTTTATTTGAACGACCACATCAAACAAGAGGTGGACGAGGGTAAATACTGCGGCATGGTGATGCTGGACCTACAAAAGGCTTTCGACACTGTCAATCACCCCATTCTGATTGACAAGCTAAAAGCAATTGGTTTTGATAAACTATCGGTGAGCTGGATGCAATCCTACCTGGAGGGGAGAGAACAGATGGTGGAGGTAAACGGTACTCTGTCCCCCCCCCTCCCAGTGAGCTGTGGTGTTCCACAAGGAAGCATATTAGCTCCTGTGACAAAATGGCATCCAATGTAATAAAAAAAGTCAATCAAAGAACTAGATTCCTATACCGGATCTCCTCTCTGGTAAACAAAAACACCCTGAAAACTCTGGCAGGAGCACTCATTCAAGGGTACTATGACTATGCTTGCACATCATGGTACCATAGCACCTCCAAGGCGCTAAAAATAAAACTTCAAACATCGCAAAATAAACTGGTCAGACTACTGCTTGACCTTTCATCTAGAACCCACCTCACCTCTCCCCACTTTGACAACCTAGGATGGCTTAGAGTAGACGACAGAGTACAGCTACTTGCAATGGGCCTGGTCTACAAGATCCACTACACCTCTATGGTACCCATGTACATGTCAAAATTCTTCCCAAAGGTCAAGGAATACCATGATCATAACACCAGAGGGAGCTCCACAAATCATGTAAAACCCAGATTTGGCACAAAAAAGGGGGAATACACGTTTCGCAATTATGCCACATCAAGGTGGAACGCTCTTCCCACAACTGTAAAGGAAAGTAAAACTATACTTACCTTCAAAACCTCTCTTAAAGAGCACCTTCGGGGGAGAGCATTGCAAAACTGGCCCCGATAATGGTACTAATCTCAACCTGTCGTACAATGGACAGCTTCTCCCCCCCCATCTATGTATATACTCGCATTTTAGACTCTGTTACTAACTGTATATCTGTAAATGTCCGGTTAGGATGTATTAGAACGAAATCTAAAATGAAAATTGTAAATAAGCCATCTGTATGTAAAAAACCACCTGTATGTAAATTGTAAATAAGCCATCTGTATGTCTAATATGTCTTATATGTCTTAAATGATATGATGAATTGGAAATGGGGGACCCTGATGTAAACAAGACGAAAGTCTTTCTCTGGTCTGCATCCCCTTAACAATTGTATGTTTTGAGCTGTACTGTACTGTACCCAATATACAAGCTGTTAATAAACTTTTCAATCAATCAATCAAACAGCGGAGGTCCACACGCTGCTGAAGGCCCGCAACATCGCCTTCAGAGCTGGAGATCCAGCTGGGCTGAAAGCAGCCAGGGCTGACCTGTCCCGTGGCATCAGGAAAGCAAAACAAGAATACACCCGAGAAATTACAGGACATTTCAAGGATAGCGGGGACTCACGGAGCCTGTGGCAGGGCATAAGGACCCTAACGGACTACAAACTACCGCCACAGACCTGTGACAGTAATACCTCCCTGCTCAACAACCTCAACTGCTTCTTTGCACGTTTTGAAGCACAGAACAACACAACTGCGCAGAAAACAACCCCCCCCCCACCGACGACCAGGCTTTGCGTCTTTCACCAGCCAGTGTGAGGAGCACACTGCTGAGGATTAACCCCCGCAAGGCTGCAGGACCTGACAACATTCCTGGTCGTGTGCTGAAGGACTGCGCGGAAGAGCTCACAGATGTCCTCACAGACATTTTTAACATCTCCCTGAGCCAGGCTGTTGTTCCCTCGTGCTTCAAGGAAACCACCATCATTCCAGTGCCAAAGAAGTCATCTCCATCCGGCTTCAACGACTACCGCCCCGTCGCACTAACTTCCACCATCATGAAGTGCTTCGAAAGGCTGGTCATGAAGCACATCAAATCCACCCTCCCCCCATCACTGGACCCGTTTCAGTTTGCCTACCGAGCTAAACGGTCCACAGAGGATGCAATCTCCTCCGCTCTCCACCCAGCCCTCACACACTTGGACACTAACACTAAGGCTAAGGACCCTTATGTCAGAATGCTATTCATAGACTTCAGCTCAGCATTCATCCCCCAGCAGCTTGTACAAAAACTTACAGACCTGGGCCCCAGCCCCTCTCTCTGCAACTGGTTGCTGGACTTCCTCACAGAGAGACCACAAGCTGTACGGGTCAACAATAACACCTCAGACACCCTCATACTGAGCACGGGGGCCCCCCAAGGATGTGTGCTCAGCCCCCTTCTCTTCACTCTGCTGACCCACGACTGCAAACCCACCTTCAGCACCAACCACATCATGAAGTTTGCAGACGACACTACTGTGGTGGGTCTCATCATTAACAACGATGAGACTAGCTACAGGAAGGAAGTGAACCAGCTGGCCCTGTTGTGCCAAAACAACAACCTCTTCCTCAACCTGGAGAAAACAAAGGAGATAGTTGTTGACTTCAGGAGAACCCACCATCGACCCCCACTCCCCCTGACCATCAACGGCGCTGCTGTGACGCAGGTGACCAGCACCAAATTCCTTGGTGTGACCATCACTGAGGACCTCACCTGGAAAAACAACACCACCGCTCTAGCGAGGAAAGCCCAGCAGCGCCTGTACTTCATCCGGAAGCTCAAGCAAGCCGGAGCATCACCCCCCATCATGCTGTCCTTCTACCGAGGCGCCACCGAGAGCATCCTCAGCAGCTGCATCACGCTGTGGTTCGGAAGCTGCACCGCCGCCGACCGCAAGAGCCTGCAGCGCATAGTGAACTCTGCCCAGAGGATCATCGGTGCCTCACTCCCCTCACTACAGGACATATACAACACCCGCCTCACCCGCAAAGCACTCAGCATTGTGGGTGACTCCACCCACCCCTCCAACAGCCTCTTCAGCCTCCTGCCTTCAGGAAGAAGGTTCCTCAGCCTCAGCTCACGCACCTCCAGGCTGGGCAACAGCTTCCTCCACCAGGCGGTCAGGCTGCTGAACTCTCTCCCCTCCCTCCATCTCTTCCACCCTCTGACATCTCTCCCCTGAACTCTCCACCCTGCCTCCGACCTTTCTCCCCTGCCCCAAATGGTCCTGGACTCTAACCCCCTAACTCACTTTTCTGCCCATCTCCCATGCTACTGCACTGAAACTGTACTTTAAACACTTAAATTATATTATTGACATTTTAAACTGTATACCCCGGTTATCTAGGCCCTTTGTTTTGTTTAATGTATACCATGTTTATATAGGCCCTTTTTGTTTTTTGTTTTATGTATATATGTCACACTGTAGGACTGCGGGAAACAATATTTCGATATTTCTGGATGTACAACATGTAGAATTATTGACAATAAAGCTGACTTTGACTTTGACTTGACCTTTTTAGAGAGGTTTAGAAAAAGAAACCCACCTCTGGGGTCATTTGGGTGTATTTGCCGTTTCTCTGGAACCCATTAGTCGATTTTGGTGATTGACACCTCTTTTTAACCGTTAGAGCCAATAGAATCGAGGGGAAGTTCCTAAATCCACCTACACGTTACCATTGAGGGGTGAGAGTGATGCGCATGCAGTTTGCCCAAACCGAAAGCTATGTTACGCTCTGAAAACTGAAAACTAGGCTTATTGCCATAAATATGATGATGTAAATATTGTCTTGTGAGGCTTTACAGAGGGACGTGGATTAGATCATTTTCCTTATCAGTAATCAGGATTATCAGTAATCATTTCAAAGTGACACAGAGACATTGGATTAACCTTCAGCAGTGTTTATATGCGTTTTAATGCCATTGAACACAACTTTGATCAGAAAACAGCAAAGGTAAGACGTATTTGTCGTTTTGGCCACGTAAAGTGAAGTTGTGTGTTGTCTTATCTTGCCTTCGGTGCCGCGAGTTTTGGTCGCACAGTGATGATACTTATACCATTGGAATCTGTGGAATCTGAGCTATTTTGTTTGTGCAGATCCGATGAAGTATAACATATTTCTACCGTGAGTTATGTGCCAAGTGCGTTAGCACTCTTTCGCTTAGTGCTAATTCAGACGCTCTGCGTTAGAGTTGTGTTTTGTTTCGGTAGAAATGGTTCATATCGTCAGTTAGCTGAGTTTCTTCCCATTAAGTGGGTATGACACATTAATAGGTTGTTAAATGTTAAGAGGCCCTGAGACACAGTTTCGTGAATATTGTTGTTTTTAGCCCCCGGGGGCGGGGGCGGGGGCTCTGGGCTTAACAGGTTAATTGAAAATTATTGAATTTACTTTAAAATTATCGTATTGCTTCCGCCAAGAAAATGTACTACTACATAGCGTATAATTATGTTTTCAGTTATATTTAAATTTGTTCCTTAGTTGTTTCCCACTTGCATTATTTGATGCCCTTGCACATCCGACGCCCCATAAATGCACAACAAAATAATCAGGTACAGTAGCTGTGATGAGCCAATCTGGGAAACATTTGTTACAAAACTGGTGTTTTTCTGCAGCGTCAACACTGGGAAATATGACAATGGCTTTGTTGACACAATAACGCACGTCAACCTTTGATGGTGTACGGATTTTGTTGCATGTTATGTTGGTAACTAACTTCTGTTTAAAAATCCTAAACAAAAAAAATCCCAATGTTGGTTTTAGTGACAAGAGTATTTGTTGGCAGTCAACACATTCACAGTTTCAAGGGTTGTGGTTGACCAGTCAGCTTTCAAAACTGCAAACTCCTCTCAGATGTTTCCTGGTAGGAAAGTACCTCTGGAACATTTTCGGGGCCAAGAAACCAACATGGGTGTAGATCACTGCACCTGAATTACAGGTAAAAGATTCGTCTGTCATTTTGCTGATTTACTGCCAAATATAAAACTAAATACAAAGGAAATAGGGTCAAAACATAGTTATCAAAAGCTAAACGCTCATGACTCATGCAGTATTGACCTAAATCAAACGGACCTAATTGAAGCCACACTCCAACAAGTGAGGTTTGAATTCCAGAGCTATTCCTGCTTACTGTACAACCGAACACCACACAAACGATCACACAACAACCAACCTATGAGCGAAGGTGGTGGCATCAGTTAAGGTGGAAGCAGAGGCTGTAATTGTCAACATTTGGAATTCCTTATCTTTCCTAGAGTGATTTCAAAGAGGGCATTTCCAAATACTCTTTAAGATGTGCTTGAGAGCTTCCACAGTTCAATGTGTGGTTGTGATTCACTCTGTTTACATAGAGACTTTCCCCACAGAGTGGCTTTGGCCACCCAGCCATAACAGTTCATGAAAATGCCTGGTCAAGACATGAAAGACTTTTTCGAGATCATTCCAGTCAGGAGCATGAAATAACACTGTGACAAACACAACTCGCATGGCAGGATACAATGTCCCTCATCCGTTCGCATTCTGTTCTCAATCAGATTGCTTATAAAGGTCCAAAATTAAACCAGGCCGTTCCGTGGAATGTGGCTTCATGGTTGTACTGGAGCTAAACACAAACAGGTCAACACTTAGCACCATGAGTAAGCTTTCCTGTCTTCAGTATGTCAGGTGCTTTCAACATCAAGAAGGCTGATCTGACGGCTAGCAGCTAACTGTGCTAACAGTGCAAACATTGCCAACAACGGTTACAGAGCTAAAAAACAATGCCAGAGAAAATACAGCTTCCCTTCACATGATAGGTATCAAACTAAACACTCCATTAGTAATAATACCATATTAAGGGTACTACCCTACCCAAAAATCATGCAGTGACTGTCCAGGTGTCGGAACGTATGGATGTAGACAGGATTGGTCTACAACCAAGTTCATCCCTTATCCCCATTTGTTCTCCTTCCAGATGCCTTAAATATGTTTCTGCCATGCCTTCAAGTGTGGTAAATAGTAAATGGACTGTACTGTATATATAGCGCTTTATTCAGTCTTAACGACCCCTCAAAGCACTTTACATACAAATCATCATTTACCCATTCACACTGAGCACCATTCATACAGAGCAATGTGCCATTTGCTCAACTAACCCTTACACACATTCACACACAGCTGGCTGTGCCATCAGGAGCAATTTGGGGTTAAGTAACATGCCCAAGGATACATCCACATGTTGACTTCAGGGGCTGGGATCAGACCCACAACCTTCCAATTGAAGGACAACCGGACCTCATTTGGGCATTTAGAACAGATATGAACACGTCTGTCTTAGGAAGTGTTCGAGCAAACAATGGTGTGATGAATGATTACAACAACCATTTAAATGGTGCAGCGTTAGATGGGACTTGGCAATTCATGGCCGTTGGGGGTACTACAGTAGCTGGTAGGGGTTTCACCAACTAATCGACTAGTCGACTAACTTTACCACTAGTCGGCGCTGTAGGCCCTAGTCAACTGGTCGTGATGGAGGCAAACGTGGGAGATGAGGAGGCCGACCTTGGCGCTGAGGTGCTGCAAAATGCTCCAGCAAAACACGTCCGACATTCATATGTATGGCAGAAGATGTAACCAACTCCACAGTGAAGTGTTGGTTGTGTACAGCTGTACTGAAGTACAACACAAATACATCTGCTATGCACAACCATCTGAAGTTGAAACACCCACTGCCGACAGCTAGCACTAGCAGTAATGCTAGCACCAGTGAGCAACGCACTGGACAGAGGCAGACGAGCATTAATGATTTTTACAAGCGCCCAGTTACGGACAGAAGAAGACAGCAGATAACAGACTTGCTTGTCAACTTTGTCGTCTAGGATGTTCGACCACTTTCTGCCCTTTTCCGGAGAAGGCTTCAGGGACATCAAGTTTTTCGAGCTGGGCTATAAGATCCCATCACATGCTACACTTTGGAACAACATCATGGTTCAGTACAACACTGTGAGAGCGAGGATTGCCAATGAGATGAAAGATAAAAGTGTCTCACTAACTACTGATCTGTGGACATCTTGCACCATGGATCCATATATTACCATAACTGCCACCTGTGCCACCTACATTACAGACACCTGGGAGTTAAAATCAAGAGTGCTGCGAACTATCATGCCAGAGAGACACACCGCTGTGAATATAGCCCAGAGGCTCAAAGAAACAATTGAGGAGTGGGACTTAGATCTTTTTTGCACTATTCATGAAGCAAGCAGCATGAACCTGGCAATCGAGCTCTGCGAGCAATTTCCCCACCACCTCGGATGTGCCGGACACACTATTCAACTAGCAATAAAAGCAGGGCTGCACTTACCAGAAATCGCCAAGACCACAGATGCTGCCAGGCGTGTTGTCAGTCATTTCCGTCAATCCTAGTACTTTGTGCTTTGAAGAAACGTCAAGAACCGATGGGAGTAAAAGTACACAAACTCAACGTTCACTATGCTCCAGGGCTGTCCCGAATACCATTTTTCGGGCACTAGATATTCGGTAGTAACCAGCAGCGAATATTCGGATATTCGGCGCGTGTGTGCACGTTTTTATCATGTGTAACATTACTGTTTAAACGGCGGATAAAGCAGCTTCATCATGGCAACTGGACAACAACTAAGCAAAGCTACTACTTACAGCATTCAGGTGACTTTTCATAGTTGTTGTGCCCAGAGTTTCTGTTAGAATTTTTTTTTGCCGGTCAACATGTCTGTTAAAGTTGAAATCTTCCGGACAAAATGAGAAAAGTGCCGGTCAAAGGCCTTCTTTGTTTTTGATTGAGCTTTAAAACAAATTCATATGATTCTATATTCGGAAACAGTACCGAAGGAGTGGCAGACCGGGGTGGTGGTTCCCCTTTTCAAAAAGGGGGATCAGAGGGTGTGTGCCAATTACAGAGGCATCACACTACTCAGCCTTCTCGGGAAAGTTTACTCTAAGGTACTCGAAAGGAGGGTCAGGCCGATTGTCGAACCTCAGATTGAGGAGGAACAATGCAGATTCCGTCCTGGTCGTGGAACGACAGATCAGCTTTTTACTCTCGCAAGGATCCTGGAGGGGGCCTGGGAGTACGCTTATCCGGTCTACATGTGTTTTGTAGACTTGGAGAAGGCGTATGGCCGGGTTCCCAGGGAGTTACTGTGGGAGGTGCTGCAGGAGTATGGGGTGAGGGGGTCTCTACTCAGGCCATCCAATCTCTGTACTCCCAAAGCGAGAGCTGTGTCCGGGTCCTCGGCAGTAAGTCGGACCCATTTCCGGTGAGGGTTGGCCTCCGCCAGGGCTGCGCTTTGTCACCAATCCTGTTATATTCATGGGTAGGATTTTGAGGCGTAGTCGTGGGGGAGGGGGTCTGCAGTTCGGTGGGCTAAGGATTGCACCCAAGTGAACTAATATTTTTTTCAACACTGTCACCCGACAACCTGGAAAGGTGGACATCGTTATCGAGGAGGACAGTGACAGTAAAGTGTTGCGCAATGCGCACTGGATTTACGTTGCATTTATGTTCTTAACAGTGTTTTTACATTACTTTATTTTTACCTATATATTTATTTATTTATCTACTTTACTATGTAGGACCGGGAGGGTGGGGGGGGGAAGAGGGAAAAACATATACCGTATAATGTAACTCATTGTGCCTGACTCAAAAAAAAAGAACATGTCATTGTCAGCATCATGAGAAAAAAAGTTTAAAAAAAAGAAAAAAGTATAGCCTTAAAAGACCTAAACAAACCTGCCTAACAAGTGATTTCCTAGTTAGATATTCAGTTGGAATTTGATTGTGCATGACTTCTGTAACACTTCAGCACACCACAACGTAATCACTTAAATAATTTGCATTACAGTAACATGTAACCTTGTGATGGTTTTACTCTTTAACTCATTATAAAATAAAATAACTTTCCACTCCTGTGTCTGCAGGTGGAGAATTGTAATCTACTTTCCTTCATTCCTGTAGTTCCGCTCTCTGCTTTGTACACTGGGAAACTCTGGCAGGAAGCTCAGACTGTATGTGAGAAAGAGTGTGTGTGTGCGTGTATTGGCTGTGTGTGGGGCTGCAAGTGCACGCAGCCCCGGACAGCTGTGAAAACACTGTCTCCTCACAGAGCTACGCCTGAGATGCTGCACATGTGGTCCAACCTGGAGATGATGAGCACAGGTGAGACATCTGGGACCGAGAGCTGCACAGAGATGTCCATCACTAGTGTCAGATCTCCTTTTACTCTCTGTTTTAGTATTTGTTAGGTAATCACTGACACTGCAAAAGGATATTTCTGAGCCAGGGAAGTAAATTGTGAATGTATTGCCTCCCGAACATCCCATGGTTCCACTTGTGCTTTTGAATTAATTTCACAAATTCGATACATTTATAGAAGCCCGAGCAAGTTAGCGGCTAATTTGCTTTCATGAGAAACTCTGCACTAAAATAAGCCTGCTCACGATAAAAGGGAAAATATTGCTCATGCCAATCAAAATGGAGCTCCAGCTGCTGAAAAAGATCACAATCAACAATCTAACGTCCTTTACATGTAAAGAATGCTCTCGTAATCGGATGGATGTTGAACAAGACATAAACCGATATAGAGCTTGGCTCCACTAGAGTGCAGTCTCTTTATTTCACAGCGTTCAACTGTGTGTGTGTGTATGTGTTTTTACAAAAGTTCTAAAGGCTTTAACATGCTGTCTGCCATATAATTAGTGTCTATGGCTAACAAGCCCCCAGCAGGCAATTTCCGTTGCTGCACACCTCGAAAGCCAAGAAGCACTTGCAAGAAAAAAGAAAATGGTTAAGCAAAAAAAAAAAATCATAACTATCAAATTTTGAATGCACATCACAGGTGGACAAAATTAGACGTGGATGAAGTACTTAAATCCTTTACTTAAAGGTGGGGTATGTAATTTTGGAGAAACCAGCTCGAGTGCGCTAGAATTTGAAAGTACACAACCGGAAAAAATCTGCCTCTTCCTTCAGAGCCCCTCCTCCAACACACACGAACGTGCACATGACCAATGAGGGCACGAGATAAGTTTGTGCACAGATGGAAGGCTGACAGGCAGGTAGGCCATCCAGTTATTTTAGCCGGGCCGGCTAAAATGATTGGTCGTACTTTTTACAGCGCTACGGCTTCCACAGATGATATTTTTGTATGTATTTATTGTCAAAGCATTTCATATATTCATTGCTATCGGGATGTTAAGAGCATTCCATGGGATATAACAAAAAGTGTTTCTGAAATAAATTACATACCCCACCTTTAAGTAAAAGTACAATTATTATTTTCCTAAAAACTGCATTATAGGTAAAAGTCCTGATTTCAAAATTATACTTAAAGGGGCCCTTTCACGCAAATGTTTTAGGTTTCAATATTATTATATTATTATAATTATTATTACTCTTTATTTTTCTCATACTGCCTGTGCTGCAGCACACCCTCTGTCTGAAACCAGAGCCCAGTCTGCTCTGATTGGTTAGCTGGCCGGCTCTGTTATGATTGGTCAACCATTAGAGATGTCCCGCCCCTTAGCCTATCACGTACAATGTAGTGGAGAGCTAGCCAATAGAAACACGAGTGTTACATAGTGATGTCATTATTATAGTCATTTTTTTATCTTGTTTTTATACATGTAAGAGCCTTTCAGAATTGTAGTTTGTGGTATGTGGACCACATTTAGATACTGTGTTGATTAGCAGACCAGTAGTGCATTTAACCACTTCAGCTTATCATGTGTTTGTTAAATAACTGTTGTAGAGCAGAACTATAAAGTAGCATTAACCGGAAATACTCAAGTAAAGTACAGATAACTAAAACAAGTACAATACTTAAAGGACACCTATCATGCTATATTTAAATGATATATTGTAGGGCCATACCTATATAAGGTATATTTATACGTTTCTGTTTTCAAAATACCAAACAGATCATGCATTTTAGCCATGCCTCATTTCGCTCTATGTGCTGTTTGCTGTTTACGGGGCTGATTCTGTGAGCTGCAGCTGACCACGCCCCCCTGCAGGAGAGGGGAGCCGTGCTCTGATCAAGTCAAGAGGGGGAGAAAAAAATATCTCCGTCCTCCGTGTTTTATTATATTATTATAGGCCTATAGAGTCGTTATTCATTTGTTTTAAAGCTCAATAAATAACAAAGAAGACCTTTGACCGGCACTTTTCAAATTTTGTCCGGAAGATTTAAACTTTAACGGACATCTTGACCGGCGAAAGAAACTGAAACTGAAACTCTGCCGCACGGTCCCCTCGTTCCTTGGAAGGGGCGGAGAGGTGGGTGTTTGTCATCTGCTGGTGGACTAACCGGAGAGAATTACAGTGCTTGCCTCAACGGGGAGGGATTGCATTGAATTAAAGCAGCGGGAGCAAACGCTTGCTTCGGGGAGGGAGAAAAAAAGCCACAGCGGAGAATAAACAGAAGGGTAACCATGGTAACTATGGGCGGGAAGTCTTCTTCGCTGCTTTTGTGGCAGACTACAGCGCCACTTACAGGCCTGGCATATGTACTACAGCGTCTCCAGCGCTTTCGAGCGGCAATGGCCGGCCGTGGCCCAACCCCACATTCCCCTGATAGGTGGAGAGTTGGCCCAATAGCCGTAGCGCCACTTTACTGACGTCAGTAAAGTGTTCAAATCTGGATCAGTTTTTATCAGATCCGTTGCAGCCCCGTTTTTAGAGATTTGGGTATGGAGGAAAATAGAGAGGGTTGTGTTTTCTGACACTTGGTGAGTTCCCTGGAACACCGGGGACACATATTCATGTATAAAAGACGTACAAAAGTGCATTTTGCATGATAGGTCCCCTTTAAGGAAATCTCCTCCATCACTGGAAACAACTGATATTGTAATGGACTCAAGCCAGTGGAAAAACAAACCACACTGCACCTTTATAAAAACTGTGACTATTTTATCTTATTTGCCAGTGCCAAAGACACATTTCCATTATATGTTAAATTCTCTGAATCTGAATTATTATTATTATCCATGGAATGCTCTTAACATCCCGATAGCAATGAATACATTAAATGCTTTGACAATAAATACATTAAAAACTTTCATCTGTGGAAGCCGTAGCACTGTAAAAAGCACGACCAGTTATTTTAGCCGGCCCGGCTAAAATAACTGGATGGCCTACCTGCCTGTCAGCCTTCCATCTGTGCACAAACTTATCTCGTGCCCTCATTGGTCATGTGCGCGTTCATGTGTGTTGGAGGAGGGGCTCTGTAAGGAAGTCTGAAGGAAGGGGCAGATTTTTTTCGGCTGCGTAGTTTCAAATTCTAGCGCACTTGAGCTGGTTTCTCCATTCTTACCTACCCTACCTTTAATATCCTGCTCAGAAAATATCATGCTACTCAACTGAAATGTCAAAAAACATTTTAAAACATTTAATTAATTTAAAGTATTACAGGATCAAAGCTAACCCTGATACTTCAAAAGCTTGATAGAAAAAAACCTGGAATGTTTAATAATTAAAGACGTGTAAATATTGAGGAAATGGAAATATATAACCCTTCACATTATTACAGATGTGTGAAAGAGCATGCATGCATAAGTGTAAGTGAGAGAGACTGAGACGGCATCTGGATTTGATCAGCATTTCGCACTGAACCGCTGGTTGTGTGGTCATACAGTGTGTGGTGGTGCACAGCAGAGGAGCCTAATGTGTTTTCGTATGGTTCATGGAAGTGCTGTGACATAAGGACATCTGTCTGTTGTGCATCTGCACGGCTCTCAGGGGAGTTACATAAGGATCCTAAAGGGAGCACATAGATCAAAGCGTCTCTCATATACAGACACGCATTGCTGGAAAAATCACTAGGTGAACACAGAACGTGTGCGGAAGCGATGACTGATGTTTGCTCAGAGACGTGCGAGAAGGGAAAACAAATTAAAATTGAAAACTGTCCGACAAAAAAAGACAGTCACGGGAGACAGGGAAAATATTTGCGAGTAGAGTAGCCATCTTTCCCCATGTGTTGAACTGGAGAATAAAATAAAATTACCGAGTTCACTGCTGTCAGAAGGAGCACATGTAAACAGATGCAGGAATGCTAGCCAGCTACACAAAAAAAACTGAAAAGTGACTTTAATTAAATGTATTATGTCAACAGATTTCACATAACTGTAGTAGGTTAGTTGAAAGCAATAATATTACAATAACAATATAAGGTTCAACTAAGATTATTGCTTTCAACTAACCTAATACATTCTTAAGTCCGGCAGTGGCTCAGTCAGTAGGGGCTTGGACTGGGAGCTGTAGGTCGCCGGTTCAAGTCCCCGACCAGACCTAAAATATGGAGTGTGGACTGCTACTTGGAGAGGTCCCAGTTCACCTCCTGCCCTTCCGTGGTGCCCTTGAGCAAGGCACCGGACACCCCCCTTCCCCCCTCACTCCCATTGCTCCCCGGGCGCTGTATACAATAGCTGCCCACTGCTCCTAGTACTAGACTCCTGGTACTAGGATGGGTTAAATGCAGAGGCCAAATGTCACTGTGTGTGATGTGCATGTGTGACCATTAAAAGAGGGTTTCATCCCTCCCAAAAAGAAAAAAAAAAAAAATGTATGTGAAATTTGTTGACATATTTTATTTAATTAAAGTCAACAATTCCGTTTTTTCAGTTTAGGTTAAACACATTTCTGTGACTGAAACGCAGTTGTGTGGCCTCCCAGCCGCTGATATCTTCCCTCATTAATGTGTGGCATGGAGGGAGAACACATGGCAGCAACGCGCCTTGGCTCGCTCTCACAAGTTTATGAAAGCAGAAGAAACCAGACACGCAAACGGATGCCGACCGGCTCGCTGGCCTCTCCGCGATGGACGTCTGCATGCCTGGAGGTGCGTGTGTGTTTCTGTAAGTGGCTGCTGTATTTCATTTCTCAACATTTATCTGCCTGTGCTGTGGCCTCTGAGGTCCGGCTCTTGTCCGCCAGAGCTACAGATGTATGCTAACTAGTAGCAGAGCTCTCTTTCTCTCCCCTCTTTAAAGGGTTTGGCCGAGGCCGCCCACCCAACACAACCGCCCATACCAGACGAGTGCATCACCCCTGTTCGGAAAGAATGAACACATAGCTTCCTAATGCGTTCCCAATGGGTGCAGGTATTTGTGAGGGAGTCAGTGATCTGAAGTATAATTGCTTCTTAAACTAAGCCATGATGCACTGCAGACAAATCCTCTCTCTCCGCTGTGACATCTGCACGTTATACAGCAGAGACATAACAGCAGTTTGTAAACAGTTGGCCCTGTGATCACAAATCCAAAAGTAATAAAATAATTCTGAATGAAAACAAAGAAAATGACTTTCCCATCATCTTGAAACAGTATCTGACAGTTTTTTTTTTTTTCTGCTCGGCAAAATGTCGGAATTGAATGCCTTCTCCGTCAATAGGGTTCGATCAAAACTAGTGGCCTCTTTGCAACAGGGTCGGCACTGTTTGTTCCTTTAACAGTTAGTGACCTGACTCGGTGGTCCCTCTGATGAGAGCCCAGCTGAGATCAGACAGCGTCTCCGGCCAGAAGACATCAGGACCACTCCGGAGACCCCTTAAAAACATGCCCTTTAGTTATTTGTGTAAGTGAACAAGTGAGTGGAAACTATGCGGAGTCCAGCCGCCTGGAGTTAGCTTGTGGCATGCCGATGGGGTACGATGCATTTACACGTCAGCGATTTGGGTCGACATTTTAATTAAGCATTTTCTTGCACTGTCTCAGCTCCCCAAAACCCTGTTATATAAGTCACCAATGTATTCATGACGTGTCAAAGTATCATGACGAACACCCCAAAAGTCAAAAGAGACCCATGCAATATTCCCATACAAAAAAAGAATATTGCCTCTTCATTTGTTTATGTTTTTTGAGAACAAGTAGGGGTGGTCAGAGGAGATTCAGGGCGTCTTGAAATGTCAGCGGGAAGAGAGACTTTTTTCCAAAACAGAAGATGAGCCAAAAAGGTTCTGGAAGGTAGAGTTCTCAGCAGCTGACAGAGTAACTGTTGCGTGTGTCCAGGGCTGCGACTAACAATAATTTTCATTATTAATTATTCTGTTTATTATTGTTCTGGTTAAATATTTACGGTAAGAGTTAGAACTGTGTGTCATAAAATAATGAGAAATGCTCCTAACAGTTTCCAAGAGCCAGAGTGAGGTATTCAGATGTCTTGTTTTTTTTCCGAGCAACAACAACCAAAAATATGTTGATTACCTAAAATGGAGAAAAGTAGTAGGTCCTCATATTTAAGAGTAAGAACAATTACTTATATAGATTACAATTATTTATACTGACCAGTTTGTACATGTCATTCAAACACATCCAAAAGGCAGAAGGGCAGAAGTGCTGCATTTATAAGTCAGATTTTCAGAAATTGGCAAAAGTAAGTTACATTTGAGGTATGTTTTTAGAGTTATAGATACAGTGATTATCCTGTCATTTTGCAATGAACGCTTGCATAAGTTAAAGGACACAAAAAATGACAAAATGTGCGCTGTGAGTGCCAGTCAAAGCTCAAACAATTGAAAACCATGTGGAAAAAATAAAGTAAATATATAGTTCTGTGTATACATTTGAGGAAAGATAGAGTCACCATGGATCTATGCGTATTTTTAGTGGCCTCTTACCAGTTTGTTTTTTATTAATATACCAACCTTTTCACCTCACTTTAAAACAGACTCACTTTTTCCACTGAATGAGCCTTTTGAAAATTAACGGTGCAAATTAAGGCATCTGTGGTGTTAAAGTCGGTTGTACTCATAAAAAGTGGAACGCTTTCTGAGGAGAATGAATAAAAACAAGATGATAAAGAAACACTCTGTGCTAACCCCCTACCAATATTACTGAGAAATAGTGTGTTTATTAGGCTGTTGTAAAGCAAGAAAAACGATCAGTGCCTTTAATTTCAGGAAGGGAATGGATGCTGAATACTCAGGGTTTCCCACACATAGACTTTACTTGGGCGGGCCCCCGCCCAGGTATATTAACGTCCGCCAAAGTATATTTCGCGACCCATTTAGGTTTAATTTTTTTTTATCCGTCCGCGAGCACGACGCCATCTGCGATCGATTAACTAGTGGACAATGATCCCTCGCTCTACCCCCCCCCTGTACCTGTTCGGTCTGCTATCGCGTGAAGGGTCTGCTGCTTTATGCGCTCCGCAGTAACCCCGCTGCGAGGCTCCGGCGAACAGTTCATGAGTGTGCTCCACTAGCAGCAGCATCATGAGTGTGCTCCACTAGCAGCAGCCCACCCCCCCCATTCTCGGCTACCACCACAAGTATATTTCAGATCTGTGGGAAACACTGAAAGTGGTTGATTTGTATTATTTTATACGACTACTCGACTAGTATTATTGTTCCACGAACCCCTGTGGACCCATTTTATTCTGCCATAGAATAAAATGACACCTTCTGCTCCTTTCCACATCTTCACTCCTTGCATCATGGTGAGTGTGTGGCCCGTCTATAACCCCGTGAAGTTTTTCTTTTTGCCACTCCCTTTCACACGCACCCCGTCTCCTTTCCTGCTTCCCTCGCTTCTCCCTTCCTCACCTCAGCATCTTCACCGCACACTCTGTCCCGGTCAGCCTCTCATTACTTTTACCCACCAGAATGTGGACCAGCTCCACTTCATGCGAATAGAAAACCACACGTTTTGTTCTGCCCGGACAGAAACCAGGCTCAAGAGCTGTTTCAGGCTGTTTACTCTTATTGTTGGACAAATTAAGCCAATACCAGAGAGAGAAAGCAAGAGATAATAACTATTTTCAATCATTTGAAAATATCTATCATTAATATTCACAACGTCTCACATTGACTAAGTGTGACTGAATGACACTGAGGGGTTGAGTTAGAAAACATCTAATGTATTAATGCTCTAATTTTCTCCATATCAGCTCTCAAAGGATAGCTGGCAAATTTCAATCACGTTTTGAGAACACTAGCCAACAACGATAAAGACGGTAGTGACCAGAGCTTTGCATTAACTAGCCGTCTAAATCTGATATAGAAGAGTATTAATCGAAACACTGAAATCACTGCCTCGTGTTACAAACACCGGCTAGGTTTGGTCTAAAAGACTGATAGTATTCTGCGCTAGGTCAGGTTTGACAGGAAACTAACTGGGTTTTGGGCAATAGGATACTAGCAGTGTTTCTTTATTTCTTTATTGCAAATCTCTGTTGCAGAATGGCATTGAAAAACATTCCTTGAATCCCTGAAAGTCATCAGTAATAAATTAGCGTGTATTATTTATACGAGCGATCAACATCTTGACTTGTCTGGTGGTGCAAGTCTCCCTCAATCCATCCCAAAAGGTGTGACTGAAGAATTAACTCTGCTATTCCTATGTTAGCTTGGTGTTTTGCTCCAGTCTACTTATGGCGCATTCCCACTGCAGGGCCTCGCACGGCTTAGTACGGTATAGTTAGGCCTTGGTAGGCCAGGCTCACTTTATGCTGCGTTTCCATTACAGTTTAGTAGCTGGGGCAGTAACTATAGTAACGCAGTGTAGGCGGAGCCGTGACGTCATCTTCAATGCGAACCACAAAACCAACATCAGCCGTTAGCTGTTAGCCCTCAGAGCTCCTCATATCTGTTCAGAAACTAGACAAAAGTTAAACAAGTACAAACCACAGACTGCCTGTGTCATGGCGAATACAGTCGCTGGTTTATTTATGTCTGTATAGGCCGTTGTTGTGAGTGTGGACGGTCGGAGCATATACTGCGTTAGCTTAGCCAATCTCCATTCAGAAAACACGCATTTTAAAAGGTTTTTCGCCTGCCGTCTGTCTGCAGACTTGTCAAAGCATTAATTCATGGTTTTTACTAACCGGTATCAGTATGTTGTTACTTCGGCATCATTTTGAAACGTGTATTACAATTAATTCACGGTCAAATATGTTCATTTTGTTGTAGTTGTAGCCCCCTTGCCAGCGATTCTCTCTGACCATTCAGCAGTCGAGAGTGTTTACGTCACTAGTTTAGCATATTCAGCCCGGTTGTTGGCCCGGTAAGAACCTCGATTTTGGAGGGCCAGGAAAAAGGTGAAAAAGTAGCCCTGAGCCGGAACTACCCCTAGTGGAAAAGCAAAGAAAAACGGGCCGGGTTTGGCACGGCACGCTTAAACCATGCGCTGCAGTGGAAATGCGCCATTAGATTGATGATTGCCTTGAAATGGTTCGACTATAACAATTAACTTGACTAAAATACATTAACGTTCAAACAGTGCTTGTAGCAGCTTTAAAGGACAGAAGAGGATGTTAATTGAAAGTAGTCCCAGTATCTGACTGGTGTTAGGATACGCTGCTGACACTTTCAATACCAATATCCATCCAACAAGACCTGGTACTCTTCTCTGAACTCTAACAATATATAATGCATACAGACTTATGCCATATTAAATGGTACAATGTGCGCACAGACAGCTGCAAATTATGTTAAATGTGTTACATGGCAAGTGACCCAGTATCCCAAAAGATCAATGAAAGTAGCCTGTACAGACTATAACCATCAGCAGAAATCATTTCATTATTCTGTTAGAGTGCTTTTATTTGCCTGGTGACTGTATCAACGAGGTATTTGCTGTTCAACTCCTCTCGTGCCAAGAAATATATAACAATAACTAAACTGGGACAGCTCAAATTACTTTTAAAGGATAATAAAGGTTGTATTGATTTACCGAAGATTACATCAAGTCAATGGGCTGGCAGTGCTCACACTTAAAGTAGTTTCAGGGTTCGTTACAACAAAATAACTGTTTTTCCATGTCATGTCTCATTTGCTTGTCCAACAATCTAAATCAACCCAACTGGGCCACATAATTGGTTCAAGCCCAGATATAAAGCTGAAATAATTGATATACTGAACCATCTAAAATCATTCAATCTCAATGACTAAACTCGTAAAGAAGGCAGAGATTCAATTAAAGTGCACCCTTAAAAAATATTACTTAACACAACAATGTGAATGTGGCCAAACAAGAAACATAACCTCATAAGCTCTTTATTTATACAAGAACACTTCCTTTATGCCTGCTGCGTTTCTCTGCTTTGTGGTTGTGGAAAATATGTATTATTTGGTTGTTAGCTCAAATTCATAGCGGTAAATGTGTCATGTAGACAGGATAACAAAATGTTCCACTAATATAATTAGATTTGCCTATGATATTTCCTTTATAGCCGCATATTAATAAGAGAACTGGAACACCCTCAAATGCAGGTCCTGAATGTTCTGCACCTCCCATCCCATAAAGCTAAAAAAGATTTCAGATGATAAACGGTGCATCATGGGTTGAATAGGCGTCTACCAATCAGAGGTTCAATGGTTCGATACCTCTGTAGTAAACATGAAGAAGTGTCCTTTTAGCAAGCTAAATAACATGCTATGTCATACATTGGGTTTGTCAGAGCTAAGGCTGTGTGGGCATGATGGACACTAGCATCCAATGATAAGCAATCTCATTGAAGCACATTGAAGAAAAAAAAAACTAAGATAAATAAAATATATAAAATAAAATATATATAAAGATGTGCCTTTATTTGGAAATTCCCATGGCATGTCTGTTGAACTACAGTTGTGGTCAAATGTCTACATACACTTGTAAAGAACATGTATTTCATGACAGTCTTGACTTTTCAAATATTTCTACAACTCTTATTTTGCTGTGATAGAGTGATTGGAGCACATACTACTTTGTCACAAAACAAAAATCCTGAAGTTTGTTCTTTTATGAATTTATAATGGGTCTTCTGGAAATGTGATCAAATCTGCTGGGTCAAAAATATACATACAGCAATGATAAAAATTGGTAACATGTCCCTTGGCCATTTTCACCTCAATTAGGCGCTTTTGGTAGCCATTCCTCCAAGCTTCTTGTGGTCAGGTCACGGCATCCATCTAAAAACATCAGTGAAGAGTTGCCAGCTGATAAATCCGTCAGAACGGGACCTTGGCAGCCTGTGGCGTTAGGTGCACTCAGTACACTCTCCCAGCCTGCACTGGGGTGAGGTCCCACCATGCGCTCATGCCCATAACTCAACTGCAGCCAAACCAACTCATTAGTGATACAATCCTCACCATGCGCGTGTGCGTGTGTCTTTGTGTGTGAATGAGCAAATGAGAGAGTAAGGGGTGAGATTTCATGTTGTTCTGGAGGATTTGTCATCACAAGCTCAGAATGCATTATATTGTTACAATATCTCTCGTATTCCAACTACCTGTAACATTTTCCGATTTGCTAATATTTTCCATGATATTTTCCCAGATTCGCTCGATCACTCCCAACACATTATCCACACTTTGTCATTATCCAGTCTTTGCTTGCACAATATCTATTCATGTTACTCAGTAATCCGACCAAATGCCCCAATTTAATGTGCTTATTAACCATTATGAAAACAGACATGTTATGATGATGTGTGTGTGTATAAGCAACACCTCAAAGCTGACTGTGAAGACTTTAATGAGGAATGTTAGCCGCTCACTGAGCTCTTTGGCAAACTCAGTTCAATCAATTTTTACACACTTTGCCTTTCTATCAGACCTGGTCATTAAATCACGTGTGGATGTTACATCTCTAACACTGTGTGACAAAGTGCTCATTAGCATCTGCACGTTTTAGTCCTAAAAGCCCACTGATTATTGGACTGATGAATCACACGATATGAATGTTATTTTAATGGGAGCTGCAGCTTTACATTAACCTGCCAGTTCACATAGTGGCCAACCCTTTAGGAACACACTTTACGTTTAATAATCGATGTATTAATGAAGATCAAAAAGCCTCACACTAGGTAGGAAAATGTTTACTAAAAAAACTGCAGTTTGAATTTTTAAAATAGATACTTCAAATGTAACTGCAGTTATTGTGCATATTATTTATTTCATGTTAACACATGTTTTGGGGTCACTCCAGTCTCTTGAGTTTCTGGGGTGATAACAGAGAAGCATTGTTTCAACAACAAGTTCTGTAAACTTGAATGATGCACGGCTAACTGGATAAGGATATAGGTAGAATGTTGTTTTGTACCTATATCCTTAAAGGGGCCCTAATATGTTCATCATATTTGTATTTTGTGCCTTTACTCATGTGTGAGGGAACTTTGGGATTTTAGCCTTTGCAGATCACTTACAGTACATGCATAAAACATAACACACTGCAGCAAAGAGAAAACCCCAAAAAGCATAATAGGGCCTATTTCAAATGTGCATCCAAATAACGTTAGCTAAAAACATTAGTAATCTAACCTCTCTGTCCCTTTTGCATTCAACTAAATGTTCCACTCACAAAATGAAAGGAAGTGAGCCTAATTTGCTAACGTCAGCACTAATTTCCACTCGACACTACTTTCATTCTTGTTATTTTAACACTTGCCGAGGCATTTGGTAATGGCATTTTTACTGCCCCTTCACAAATATTGCACCTTTCATTTTACAGTACCTACATCGTCAAGGGAACCAAATTCACACCCTATAGAGAAAATCAAGTTGTTTCTCAGTTTTGGCACTTCTGTTCATGACGCACAATGTGAACCTACTTGCGTAGTACATGAACTGCTAGATTATCTCAAATCGAACACAGCTGTTGTGGACTTACCGGATATGACGATCACAGCTAGCTAGCATTTGTGCTATTGTTCGCATTAATGGATCATTAGAGACTGCTCAATAAACTCAATGAACCCACACCATTTTTGAGAAAATAAGAGTAGTACAAAGGGTATAATACTGGTATAACTTACATTTTTAGAGTGCAGTGTTCACAGGCTCCTTCGCAACCGTTGTTGGTCCCACCCCCGTCAAATACGTGGTTAAGGTGTTGACTGTTGAGGGTAAGAAGTGTATCACGCTATGAGTAAGCTATCTGAGAAGTCATTGCATTCTCCTATGCTTGTGAACCCATGTATGAACTTAAAATACCAAGTATAAGTAAAAAACACAAATCATAGCATATTGCCAAGGGATTACATGTCATCTATGACCCGGTACTGAATATATAAAGAAATTAATAATGAGACACAACAAATAATAATAAAAAAATATATATATTTACGGTCATTCAAAAACGTTTTAATGTCCAATTTTGGGAAATGTTCTGCTCTTAGATCAGCCTAAGGATGTCAATCTACAGGTTAGAAACAATGATAATTTTGGAGAACCACAATTCTTACCCAAAAGCAATTGTATAAATCGTTTTTTACACATTAAGTACTGGAAAATCAAAGTAATGCTTAACTAAAGTACTCGAATAAAGCTACATAGTACTCATAGTCTGACCAAGAGTCAAGGTTTGCTTACTGAAGGGTGCAACTGTAAAAATGTTAACTTAAGAGTTGGATTTCTACTCTCTGCTTCAGTGTCTCCATATCGTTATGCCAATAGATTAATGTACCCCGCTTTATCATCTTATTTGAATTAATAAAAGGCTAGTATAGAATCAGTAATAGACGAAGAGCTACAGAGAGTGAACAAGTGGAGGTAAAGTTAGGCAGCTGAGGAAGTAATTACCTGCAGCTGTTGCACTTAGTTGGGGAGGTATAAATCTGTAACCACATCAGAAATTGTCCATAAAATGTATAGCTTAGGAAAACCATGTGTGTGGCTCTTTAACACTCCTTAACCTACAGAGCCGTCTTTTACGCTTCCCCGGAAAAAGAGCCGTTGGGCTATAAGGAGAAGTAACTCTGGATACAGTACAGGGTGACATACGTCGTATAAATTCTTAAGCAGGGAAAAAAAAGAGATCATGTTACCAACATCTAGTGTAAAACTCGAATGGGCTCCAAAACAGGTAAATAAAGTAGTGGAAAAAGAAAAGACCTGAGCAGCCAATCAATCACTTTAATGAGTCTGTGTGACTTAAAGGAGTTATGAGGACTGGGCAGAATATTGCCCCACAAAAAACATATTTATATAAATGCCCAAGTATGCCAGAGGCTGTAAAAACGAGAGAGCAAAAACTAACTTTCTCACCAGGACTGGAACCATTCACACATCTGAGATCAATTAATCTGTCTGACCATTCATTCACTTCTCGATGAACTAAAAAGCCCTAGTGAACTTTGCATGATAGGCTGTCTCTTTGTATAGAGGACTCATAGACTTGTAAAAGTAGCCACTATGACGACACAGATTGGTTTTTGGACTATCATTTAGTTTGGCATTTTGGCCGTTGCCATCTTGGTGTCTTGGAATCAGATGTGACACAAGAGGCTAACTAAAACCAGTGGAGTTGACCACTGCTGGCGATTGGCCAACATTTTTAGAGTTTGCATCTTGGGAGGACCTGATGTATGGTGAAAACCCACACGGAATCTTATGTAATCAGAATCATTGGTTAACGCATTATAAGTTATAAAATAAATGTAAAAATGGAAGTTTGAATCATACAAAAAATACTGACAAACATACCATTACATACAAAGTGGTAAAAGTGTTACTGTAGCTGCCTGCTGTAAGTCTTTTTCTCCATATATTGATTGGAATCAGTATTGGCAGGTCCTAAATGTTGCCATATCCCGCCCCGAAAAAAGGTGGTATCAAGCCATCTCAACCTGCTGCTGTTGCCATCTTCAAAATCGAGACTTGAATCGGCAGTAGTAATTTTAATTGGGTTACTGGTCTCAGAATTCAATAAAGTGGCAAATTAGGAAAGATTAATTAATGAAACGTATGAATCAATAATAAAAAGCTAACATTGCTTAAATTCCATAAATGAAAATGATTGACACTCTCTCACTCTCTTTCTGTCGGGTGAGCTTTAAGGGGTTGTAGTTGGATCTGTCCCCATGATGATCCCAGTGAAAGCATTAAATGGCGTCAGTGGACGGGAGGAGGTAATAAAGCTGTTTATTGTCACAGGTGGGGCAGAGTGTGTGATTCTGTTGAGGTTGTAGGCCCAGCTGGAGGAACCAGCAGTGTTCAGAATGAAGCCCCATCCGGGCCATGCCTGAGGCTCCTTTCCATGATCAAGTGGACATGTTTACATGGTACTACAGTACAGTGACTCTCAGTGATCACTGAGGAAAAGTAAGGTCTTGACTGCGAGCCATTTTAAAAGGAATTTATTGCCTGACTTTTTTGACTGCTACGTAAAAATATATCAACTGTATTAATTTATAAACGACAGAACAATTGGGAATTATTGAGATTATAACACAATTACTGACTTTCGGAATATCGAGATTGGGTCCATTTATTCAGCCATTTAAATTGCAGTGTCACCGAGGAAATGACCCAGCGAGGGCAGGCAAGCTGGGGGAGTTCCAATGAAAGGATACTCCCACATCGCACAGCCGTCCTTTGACAAATCATTTTATGGGAAACACTGGGATTAAAAGCAAACCAAACTGGAGTGCACTGGATGTATGACACAATACAAAAACAGAGCTTTGTTGTTTTCTAATGATCATTGGAAGCCACAATCTGAATTGAATACAAATTATATAAGCATACTAACATTTGCTAATTGACAGAAAGTACAGCTAGGGCTGATGGATATAATAATAAAACATTACATTTATAAAGCGCTTTTCCTGGTGCTCAAAGCGCTTATATATGTCATTATATATATGATATATAGATATGTCATTATTCTGATAATGGAGCAAGACTCAGAGGATCATACTTTTTACAATTCATCCCTTTGGGACCATGAATGCCTGCACTAAAATGTACAACCATAAATTCCATAGTTTTCACAGCCAACAACGTGAAGCTGCTGGTGCCAGTAGAGCAAAAGTCAGGGCATCACAAACATCCGTAGGGTTCATCCCTAGGGGACTCTGAATGTAAGCAGTTTCTGAACATTTATTTGAACTGAAACTGTCAACCTCATGGTAGCGCTTAAGAAAAAGTCATGTGATCACCAATATTAGTATGATTGCTCCTCTGGGGACCATGAATCTCTCAAAAAGTTGTAGTGGGAAACCTTCCAATATCCAATCCCTAAATCCATGCCACTATGGCTAAAAAACAAATCCATTGATTCACTGATTCTGAATAAATAAAAATAGTGGCAGTAAAGTCAACTATAAAGGTCAGAAAAAGCTTAACAGTGCTGGTTTACCTCTTGATTCCCTCAAGAAACCATGTAGGTCACAGTTCAAAGTGCTGTAGTTTAAAAAAAAGTATAGTCAAGAATTTCAAGGTTGTAGGAAGCATTGCCATGTAACACTAATCTGCTCCTTGCATCAGAGTGCAGCTTTAAAACAGAAAGGGAAAGGAGATCATGACAAAGGGACTTGCCAGGAACCAGAGTGACTTAAAGAGAAAGTGACTGTAATGGCGCGTTTCCACTACAGCGCGGAGCACGGTTTAAGAGGGCTGTGACGTCAGCGGCCCGTTTTTGGTTGCGTTTCCACTTGGCCTAGTACCGGCCGGCGGGTCCTAATTCACAGTTTTTCTGGACTCATAAAATCGTGGGTCTAGGGCCAGAGACAACGAGGCTGAGTCGGGCTGAGTATGCTAAACTAGAGAGAGAATCGCTGGCAAGGGGGCTACAACTACAACAAGATGGACATATTTGACCGTGATTTAATTGTAATACACGTTTCAAAATGATGCCGAAGTAACAACATACTGATACCGGTTCGTAAAAACCATGAATTAATGCTTTGACAAGTCTGCAGACAGACTGCAGGCGAAAAACCTTTTAAAATGCGTGTTTTCTAAATGGAGATTGGCTAAGCTAACGCAGTATATGCTCCGACCGTCCACACTCACAACAACGGCCTATACAGACATAAATAAAGCAGCGACTGTATTCGCCATGACACAGGCAGTCTGTGGTTTGTACTTGTTTAACTTTTGTCTAGTTTCTGAACATATATGAGGAGCTGTGAGCTCTGGGTGCTAACAGCTAACGGCTGTGTTGTTTTTTCTGGGGTTCTCTGAAGATCACGTCACGGCTCCGCCTACACTGCGTTACTATAGATACTACCCCAGTTCCTAAACTGTAATGGAAATGTGCCATAAAGTGAGCCAGTCCTAACGAGGCCTAGCCATACCGAGCGAGGCCGAGCGAGGCCGTGTAGTGGAAACGCGCCATAAAACAGCTTGTCTTTAGCGTACCGTACTGAACTTCTCAAGCCCCGCTGCCAAGGACCTAGTGACAATATTGCATTGGCTTCATCCACTGGGACACCGGCTGCAACAAGCTAGTCTTATGGGCTTAAATTTGTCTCACAATTATTTGTGTGAACATAAAAATGATTTGTGTGTAAATATGTGATTTGTAAATGTAAAACACCATCCACAAATGCATTTAAAAGATTTGCAAACTCACTAATAAATGTGCAAATGTAAAACGGATCTGCAAATACGCAAAATATGTTCACAAATAAAAAAAAGATGGCCTGCTGATGACGACATTTCCGCATTTCAAGGTTTCAAAGTAAGAGCATGATGGCTTCCCTCTGGAGTCGATGCTCGCAGCGCCATGTCGAAGTGCGCATATTCTACGTATTTAATCAGATCTTTTCGATTATAAGGAGTACAAATATCATGCAGATAACCACCGAATCGCTGGAACTGTAGCTTTCCAGCGGTACCTATTGTGAGGCTTTACCCGACTCACAGCAGCCAATAAGGCCGCTCAAAGCAGCTTGACTTTGCGTTACGATACAACCAAAGCCCACACAGTGTATGTCGGTCAAGTAAATCTCGGCCGGGGCAGCTGCAGCTATGTTGGTCTGAAATGACAAATGGACACTCAAGAAATCACTAAGGACCTACCGACACAGAAAAAACCATAAACCACGTGTCTCCCATCAGTTAACATATGTGAGGAAACAAGAGAGAGACTGAGAAAATGGCTAAAAAAAACATAACAGTACGGACGCGCTAGAGATTATTTTCGCTAGCACTCGTGAAAATAGAGTATCAGAACCAGAAGGCTTCGACTCTTCTGAAGAAGAAGAATACAGGGACAACAAGGATCCATTTGGATATGGGTAAGAGTAAATATTACAGTAATAGTGTACTTTCACTTTGTGTGGAATACCACAAAAATGAATAATAGGTTTATTGAACTTTTTCTTGGGACAAAATAGACTCTCAAATAGTAAACTTTTACTCTGTGTAAACGTTTTTTATGTGTAAAAGTTATTTTGATAAAACAAAACAATAATCCTTTATTCGTCCCACAACGGAGACATTTACAGTGGCTATAGACATGTATTTTATCATACTGTTTTGTACAGAGGGGACTTTGTTACAGATTTATTTATATGTGTGTCTGTGATTTTATACTGAATGTAAAGTAACTGGAAATACCAGTGTGTGTGTGTGTGTGTGTGTGTGTGTGTGTGTGTGTGTGTGTGTGTGTGTGTGTGTGTGTGTGTGAGAGAGAGACTGCTTTCTTTTTTTCTTTTTAGTTGTGCATTGTTATTTGTGCCTAAGCAACATGCCAACGAACTTAGTAGTCATTATTGTCCTACATTTTAATTTGTTTTATAGAGAGGTTTCACATCTGCCTAGGCCTTTCGGCCCACAGGCGACGTATATCCAGGAGCCAGAACCTCCAGCTGTGCCTGCCACCAGGTCAAGATACACTGTGGCTCAAGGGCCTTCACCACTGCCATCATCACCAAGGACCAGCAGACCAGCATCACTACAGCTGCCTCCACCTCCATCAGTGCCTGCCACCAGGTCAAGATACACCTCGGCACAAAGGCCTCCACCACAGCCAACAGCATCAACTCAGCCAGCAAGGAGGTCTCTTATGGCGCAGTTCCACTACAGCGCGGAGCTCGCTTTAAGCGTGCCGTGTCGTGCCGTGCCCGTTTTTGGTTGCGCTTCCACTAGGCCTAGTTCCGGCCCGGCCCGTCTTTTCTGGCCCGAGAAAATTGTGGTTCTATCGAGGCCAACAAACAGGGCTGAGTCGGGCTGAGTATGCTAAACTAGAGAGAGGAGCGCTGGCAAGGGGGCTACAACTACAACAAGATGGACATATTTGACCGTGATTTAATTGTAATACACGTTTCAAAATGATGCCGAAGTAACAACATACTGATACCGGTTAGTAAAAACCATGAATTAATGCTTTGTCAAGTCTGCAGACAGACGGCAGGCGAAAAACCTTTTAAAATGCGTGTTTTTCTAGATGGAGATTGGCTAAGCTAACGCAGTATATGCTCCGACCGTCCACACTCACAACAACGGCCTATACAGACATAAATAAAGCAGTGACTGTATTCACCATGACACAGGCAGTCTGTGGTGTGTACTTGTTTAACTTTTGTCGAGTTTCTGAACATATATAAGGAGCTGTGAGCTCTGAGTGCTAACAGCTAACGGCTGTGTTGTGTTTCTGGAGTTCTCATTGAAGATGACGTCACGGCTCCGCCTACACTGCGTTACTATAGTAACTACCCCAGTTCCTAAACTGTAATGGAAGCGCAGCATGAAGTGAGTCGGCCCTGTTAAGGCCAAGCCGTACCGAGCCGTACCGAGCGTGGCCGAGGCCGACCGTGTAGTGGAAATGTGCCATTAGAACACACGTACCCCCCACACAGCCACCAGCATCAAACCGGCCAGCAAGGAGGTCTCTTTTCCAGTTTCTTATATTTTTATGAATAGTTGGTTGAAAAGAACATATTTATAATAAATTATTGGTTGAAAAAGAGTTCTATGCTGAATTTGTATTTGTACACATCACATGAACCTTGGTATGTCATATGAAGTCATTCAGTCCTGATGTATCTCAGTCCCTGCTGTGGGGAAAGTAGATTGATAAACAACTATTTTACAAAAAATTCGAATTTACACATTTTCATTTTAGACATGAATTAATTTTTCCTCTGCATTTGACCCATCCTAGTGTTAGGAGCAGTGTGTGCAACGGTGCCTTGCTCAGGGACACCTCGGTAGTACTTGGTCTTGCCGAGACTCGAACTGGTGACCACTGGACTTGCCAAGCCAAGTCCCTATCAACTTCGCCACCACCATTTACAAATGTAAATACAGTGTTAGTCATATATTACACTACTTTTGCGAACCTAAGACTTTGGTAAACCAAATCTAAAACACCAGAAAAATGGATGACATGAGTAAGTCTGTGTTTTCACAAGAGTTTTGAAGATTTCAAAAAAAGTCGGATGTCAAATGTTCAGCTTTAGAGCTAATTATCTCATCACACAGTGCTCTGGTGACTGACTTTATACCAAGAACAGAGACTGTCCTGAACATTTTGATATGTAACACACGGGGTGCCATGTATAACAAGTACATTTAAAAGGTTATTCAAGGAGACATCTAAAAAAGACTCAAGAGGGTTATTGCGCCGTTTATGTATTACTACTGTATAATGAACATCAATACGTTAGGTGCATTCTTTATCACCATCATGTTATAGTGATACAGTTAGTTTGTGTTAGTTTATTTGTTCAATACAGCCTATATCGAGCACATACATTCATATGCATTGATGTTGAAGTACTTTGGCTACGCCACTTTCGGGTCCCGGGGGCTATAGCTGGCAGCGAAGTAGCCCCAGAGATAACTCTTTCTTCATATTTTTTGTGTATTCATTCAAGCGGGTCAAAGTTACAAAGCACTTCACATCTTATTAATCGGCCTAGTTTTACCTTACCAGTGCAGTGGTAAGGTAATCTGTAGAAAAGCACCGTATTTAGGTTAGCCTTCACAGTAAGGCTACATTAAATGTTGTAATATTCATTGTGTATACTGTACATGTATACTTCCTGTGTATTGCTTTTATTTGTATTTAATGTTATTATGTTTATCCTCCAGAGACCCACCCATTCATTTTTGTCCTCTGTGGAGCACATTGGGTTTTGGTCCATTACTTTGAGGTTATACATGCCACAGCATTAAGTCCAAGTGTACTCCACAGAGGACATCCTGGGCTTTTCAGACATATGACATATGTGGGGGTGTGGCTTTGAAAAAGATAATTTCATTGTATTTCAAAATGGCATCCATCAACACAAGCACAATTTATAGAAAGAGAAATGGTAAGTTTGTAATTTTGTAAATACCAGTGTTGTGAGTTCAATATTTTAATTAATTATAGTAAGGGAACATCTTAGGAGTTAGTGTGGTGAGTTTTTAGAGCAGTGTAATACTTATTTGACCTAAAACTAAATGTGTTTATGAGGAGGACATGGGGATTTGCTAACTTTTTATTTCCCCCATTTTACACAACACAAATGGAGTCCACTATGGGCCAAAACTAACACTTAGGTTTCTGTAGGGGTCATGGCAGACGGATGCAGTGGGAAAACATACATCAAGTGCCTCAAGTGTCAGATGTATCTCTGCATTTCAAAAAAGGATGGAGTACTACAAATGAGGGCTCAATATGTGTTGCATTGAGTTGTTGTGCTCTAATGTTGTCTAAATGTACTTGAATGTTAATGTTGTTTGTATACTATGCTTCGCATAACTAACACCCGATGTCCTCTACAAAGGACACACAATAAAACAAAAATAAAAATTAATGCTGTGGCATGTATAACCTCAAAGTAATGGACCAAAACCCAATGTGCTCCACAGAGGACAAAAATGAATGGGTGGGTCTCTGGAGGATAAACATAATAACATTAAATACAAATAAAAGCAATACACAGGAAGTATACATGTACAGTATACACAATGAATATTACAACATTTAATGTAGCCTTACTGTGAAGGCTAACCTAAATACGGTGCTTTTCTACAGATTACCTTACCACTGCACTGGTAAGGTAAAACTAGGCCGATTAATAAGATGTGAAGTGCTTTGTAACATTGACCCGCTTGAATGAATACACAAAAAATATGAAGAAAGAGTTATCTCTGGGGCTACTTCGCTGCCAGCTGTAGCCCCCCGGGACCCGGAAGTGGCGTAGCCTAAACACTTCAACATCAATGCATACGAATGTGCTCGCAATATGCTGCATTTAACAAATAAACTAACACAAAATAACTGTATCACTATAACATGATGGTGATAAAGAATGCACCTAACGTACCGCTGTTCATTAAAGTAATACAAAAACGGCACATTAAACAAACCATCATGCTCTTACCTTGAAACCTTGAAATGCGAAAATGTCGTCATCAGATGGTGGTTTCCAAAAATAACCGAGTGACACGAGCAGATTTCGGTCGAGACCGGCGGCAAGTTTGTCTCAAAACTCTGTGTGTGTAAAAAGACGATCCACAAGCAGAGATTTGAGATCCACAAGCGCATTTTTGGTTGACAAATACAAAATGGATTCACAAATGCCTGATCGAAAGTTGTCAATGTTAAAGAGGTATTCACAAATTCCTTTTGTTTATTTGTAAATTAATTATAGTATTCACAGATCTTTTTTTTATTTGTGAAAATATTTTGCGTATTTGCAGATCCGTTTTACATTTGCACATTTATTAGTGAGTTTTCAAATCTTTTAAATGCATTTGTGGATGGTGTTTTACATTTACAAATCACATATTTACACACAAATTATTTTTATGTTCACACAAATTATTTGGAGACAAATTTAAGCCCATATACTCTCCACTTCTCCGTCTCCTCTTTCCTAGAGCTGAGCATCTCGGAGCAGATCAGTTGTCAATGGCTCATAAATCCAGAGGCCTTTCAGCAAAGTCTTTATTAGTTACACTTTTATTAATTACACAGGCACAGTTTCTCGACATTTCCTCATACTCTTTTCAGTCGAATGACTCAACACCCACTTCAGATGTTCCAGAATGGGAAGATGTATCCCTTTAATTCTGTTTTGAACTTGACAGGTGCTGTGAAGGTTCACAGAGTTTCTCTTGCTTGTTATGTAGCTGAATAATGCTTTTAAGTCGTACAATAACTCATTTTACTGCGATTCTTGTCAGATCATCCCTAATTCTTAATCCTACTTTTGATGTTGTGATGCTTATTGTCCAGGAAAACATTATCATTTTCAGTTTTTCATGCTCAGAGACAACAATTACCTTTTAGTGAATGTAATTAGAAATGTTACAATCTGATAATGAAAGTCCTATACATGAAACGAACAGTAGTTGACAGCCAAAGAAGGTATATGTCCTGCACTGACTATAGACTTAAAAGTGAGTGGAAACCGTGGAAAACCCCAAATGGCTGGAAACACTTACAATACAGGCCATTCTCCTCAACTGTTTCAATCTACAAATAAACTCCAGAGAATTTTCCAAAGCCGTGTAGAAGTGAAAAGAAAAAGAGATGGGGGGGGGGGGGGGGGGGACAACAACTGACCTTTAATTTGTCTTTCTCATGCTATGTGCATTTACATTCATATGATGTAAACTTCTATAAACTTCTTCTGATTTCACTAAAGACTAGTGTGGTCACTACAGAGGTACAATTATATAATTCATAAAATAATATAATTCATAATGTCATCTGTATTATAAAAGAAATGTGCTTCTAGCATGATCAAACTGTAGGATCATATTAACTAAAGTCTTCAAAAAAGCGCTAGGTAAAGTTTATCTAATGCCAAGTTTTTTCTTCTGAAAGAATTCAGTTAAAACTCAGCATATAACAGAACAGAACATTTTTGCAGAACCTAATGGTAATATTATCTTATTTGGGACATATTATCTTCATTTCAGGTTCATATCAGTATGTAGTGTCTCTACTGTGACATGTCTCCATGCTTTAATGTTCAAAAAGCTCTTTATTTTTCTCTTACTGCCTGTGCTGCAGCACCTTTTTTCACCCTCTGTCTGAAACCAGAGCCCTGACCTAACCAATCAGTCCAGACTAGTGCGTTGGTGTTTGGATCAGGGGAGCACAGGTTCAAACCCCACTGCAGTCAGCATGTCGTTGTGTCCCTGGGCAAGACACTTCACCCCAAATTGCTCCTGTGGGGATTGTCCACAGTATTGAGTATAAGTCGCTTTGGATAAAAGCATCTAACAAGTAACATGTAATTGGTGTGGGAGAGAAACTCCCTCTGGATGGAACTTTGGGATTTTAGCCTTTGCAGACCATTTACATGCACTAAAAGCTATATAACACACTACAGCAATGTGAAAACCCCAAAAAGCATAAATGGGCCTCTTTAAATGGTCAACCACACAGCTTTTATCAATAAATATAACACACATTTTTAATATGGTAATAATAATTGAATATAATACTAAATGTCAAATATACCCTTAATGTAGTATCTTAAAAAAGACTGCATTGTGACCTCAGTATCAGATGGAATTAAACATGTTTCTCAAATCATTTGGTATAAGCACCTGGTACAAAATTAAACTGGCTGACAGATTAAAACTTCGATGTGGTATCTCTAACAGATATTTGTGCGTCATTCAGAGTCATTTATGGATGGAACTTTTCCCCCCACATGGGTCAATCATTTTTAAGTGGTGTTTAATGTACAATGTATCTTTTTAGAAGCAATACAAAACACTCACAGCCACAATGGACTAGGAGTAGGATTTTTGCCTCAGTTCCTGTTTTCACAGTTTCTGGAGTTTAATACTTCGCAAAGGTAAGTGATTGTTTCACACATTATTGTACAACTATGCGTCTCAAAATATCAAGAAACACACTTGTGGTCAACTTTTATTCCTGTCTTGGCATCAGATTGCGAATAGGTTTCAGGTCTCATTAAGCTAAACAATGCAGTTGTTGTGACAGTAAACTCTGGCTGTGCTGAAGACTATTTTTATCTCAGAACACTGAAGTAAAATGAAGCCAATACTTTTTGGATGGAGATTGTGGATGAATCCGAGGCTAACTAAGCAAAGTGTAGTCAAATAATTGAGTTTTGACCTCATGCTAGGATCTGAACACTTGCCATGCAGACTGCTGTCAACCTGAATGGAAACTTTGTAGTTGATGTTCAAACCAACGAGTGTAGAACGCTTCAAGTTGATTATATTTTTAGTGCAGCTGAAATGAGACAGTTTAAACAAAATATATTTCCAAGATATTCTAAGAAGTTTAATTATGTTGTCCAGCACAGTCAGAGACATGAAGTTTGGCAAAACAAAGACTGGACGTTAGATAACTATTTGTGTTTCTTGAATTTAAAAGGTAATGACATAATTATGCTAGCAGTGAAGACATCATAGTGGTAGCTCCTTCTTCCAAACGTAGCCCTCTTTGACGATATACTACAAGCTGGGTAATCACAGGCCTGTTTTATTGAGGTACCTAAGAGGCCATTTACGCTGCTGTATAATAGCCAGTAAACAGCATAAACAGTCAAAGGAAATTGTTATTGTGTCGGTAATTTTCAGACACCTTGATTTTATAGATCCCAACTCAAGCACTAAACCATAAACGGGGTTTATGAACCATTTTATCTGTGATTAAAACCAAATAGGTTAATTGAGATTTTAATCTTTTACGAGCATGTTTTATCAAGTTATTGTCTTGGCGGTAACATGGAGTTTAAATTGCATACATTTCATGATTATAATACATTTCATTGCATTTAGCTTACGTTTTACCAAAAGCAACTTAAAATATGTGATATAAACCATAAAGATACAAACTCAGAAATACAAGAAAAGTGTAGATATATTCAATTGAAATAAGCCAAACCATGTTAAGTGCTGATGCATTAGTTTGAAATGGGCTAAACTTCTTAAGTGCTCTATTATTTTATTCGTTTTTTTATTCAAAATGGGCCCTTTTAATCTTTTATGGGCTTTCCCTTTCATGTAGTGTGTTATATAGGTTTTGTTTACATGTACATGGTCTGCAAAGGCTCCTCCAGAAGGAGTTTCTCTCCCACATCTTCTTCAGTTTAAGGAAGTAGTATAGAAAATAAGACAATAAAAGACACACGAAAGTGCTGAAAACCAACGATTGAAGATGGAAAATTAAAAATGGCCCGCTGTGTTCGAGAGACAGTCTTATGTAGCTGTTACCCTTGGTGGTGCTTGGCTAGATTAGCATCACAGAATCATGAGCTGTGACATAAGAATGCGTACAAAACCTGTGCATAGCAGTTGCTTCTGAATGAAACAAGAGACACAGTGAAATGACTGGAACAGATCCCCGTCCAGTACATTCAGCACGAAATCCCCTACTGACCGATCTATCGCTTCTTTAGTCGTTGCATGAGTGTGTGTGTTAGTGTGTGTGGCCTCTCTTACATAAGAGTACAGTATTGGGATTTAAACAACAGCATTTGAAATGTAAACCGTTTCCCATACATTGGAGAACCAAGGGCTAACCTAAATCTTTTGAAAATTGAAGAAAGACCGGACACACATGAGAATAAGTGGTGAAGGGAATAAAGAGACCAAAGACAAGCAGGGGGGCAATAAGAGCTCCAAGAAGGGCTGAAACCCTGCCTAGAAAAACCTAGATTACCAACAAAATCATTGATGCAAATACATCTATTTAGTTTAATGGTTTTATTTTGGCCCATACTATTATTAAGTGCAATTTAATTGAAATTGAAAAATGGTAGAATATAGGACTGCACAAATTAGAAAAATCAACAAATTGCAATTCTTTTTGACTAACATTGCCATTACGATATGGTAGGGATTCATAATTTGTACATCATTATTCTTGTATCATTGAAAAATATATCTTTACAAGATAATACATTTTGTTTAGTTCTATTGGCTAGCGCTCCAACACATTGTACTTTATAGTCTCAGGGGAGGTACATCTCTAAGCGATTGACCAATCACAACAGAGCGGGCCAGCTAACCAATCAGAGCAGACTGGGCTCTGGTTTCAGACAGAGGGTGAAAAGAGGTGCTGCAGCACAGGCAGTATGAGAAAAATAAAGCGCTTTTTGTCCATTAAAGCATGGAGACATGTCCCAGGAGAGACACAGAGTATACATATGAACCTGAAAAAACTTAATAGAGCCCCTTTAACATATATGCTTCATGCAATTTTAATATTGCACTAGTCCGTATTGCGTTTTCAATAACATTTTGATATTTGGGCAGCTCTATGAGAATAGTAAATTAAGTAATATATATGAATAGTTGCAGCCATCGCTCCAAGCAATACAACAAATGCAGAATATGAATATCTTCTCTTATCCTTTGAAATATTTTGTGCTCCATTTTTTTAGATAAATCTGTGTCTGTCTCTGCTTTCTATTATCCAATAAAGGCATAAAACATCTCCTCCCTTAAGCTTCTTTCCCAGCTCCTTCACAATTGTTGCAGTTGCTTCTCACCTTTGTGCACAGAGAGGGGAGTGTGTGTCCTGTTTAATGAACATGAAAGGCAGGGCGGAGTATACCAGGTGAAACCAGAGGCAGCCTGTACAGTACAGTGTTCTTTGCTCTGTTCAGAGTCATTATCAGGCAGCTGAACTGCAGTGAACCGCAGACCAGCAGCTGTTACACAGCCGACGAGCTTCCTACTGCAGCGCTGTTTGTTTGCTTGTTCTGCATTTTAGGAGAAGATACACTCTGAATCATTTCATGTCGACCACACGAACCTCCCATTGCAGGAATACACACTACATGCATGCAATCTCTAACACACGTACACACACACGCTGCGCAGATGGCCAAGACCTAGACACACGCAATCACAGGCATGCTCTCACACACACAGGAAATAAAGGAGGGATGGTGACCCAACCGGATTTACCACCAGGGCTTCCTGAGTGGACACCCAGGGGTCGAGCATGGCAGTGGGCCCTGGCAAATTGGTCTTCAAGCAACAATGAAAAAAGTGTTCTAACTAACTAATGTTTGTTAAGAATACCAAATATAAAAGAGCTTTGATGATTTATAAATGTGGATACTTTACTAAGAGTGACTGTTTAATAGGCACATTTCAAATAGGTCTGTTTTTCTATGGTAGATAGTGTGAGTTCACAAAAAAAGTACTGTTCATACATTTGGGTATTTATAATGTAGTTTTTAAGTAAGTTTGTATTGATCTACCAATTTGGATACATATTTGTGAAGTCTGGATTACAGATTATTTTGATGCCAACATTCTGAAACCGTGAACGTACTTGTTTTTTCTAGTACCAGATGTACCAGGAGATCCTCCCTTTGTTCCATTGACACATTCATAGTTTACTGTTAACTCACTATTAATGCACCCAGATGACGTAACCAATTGGTTGCCTGCACGCAGTATTTTGAAATTCAAATCCGACTTGAAATTGGAAGGAGGAGAGCTAGTTAGCATTAGCTTTTAGCATCCAGTGGAGAGTTCTGCTAGGCTAAAACAAAGCTAATAGTTCAAGTTAAAAGAGGGAGGCTCCATTAAGTTGCACTAAGATGCATTAAAGCTGTATTTAATAAGAAATTGCTTTGGAAAAGGTGAATTACAACGTTATTATGATGTGTTTAAATGTAATCTTGTAAAATGTAGTTGTTGTAGTTAAAAAACGTAGTTGTTCGTAGGAGACATTTTCACAGCAATATAAAATTGATATTTTGAAGGGAATCATGACCCATTTAACATCCTAACAAAGGCCAGAATACAAGCAGAAGAACATGTGCATTAAAGTGCATTGGAGATTGTTTTAACCGCTGTAGCTTATTGGGTATCAAAATGTGAACATAAAATGAGCATATCACATTGTCTCGTATCGATCTTAAGTCCATGAATTGAAGCAAAATTGTATTGTCGAAAACTTGATGTTATATCAAGAAATTGAATGAATTATTATACAAAGACTTAAAAATAATATTGTACTGTAATCAAACTTGTGATTTGGACACTGAGCATGGCTGAAAAATAATATGTAATAACTCTAGGGCTGAATCTAATCATGGTTGTTATATCAAATATAATTTGAGTAGTCGAAGTATTAACTACTGACTATTTCTATGGATGCATGGATACATTTTCTTTGAGCCACTTTCTGGTGAAAGAGTTCTATGTTCAGATTGTTCTTGTGCAAAATGTAATCACATGTTGATAATATATTTTTCCGTCAAGACAGCATTACTTCACTATAGTTACTTAAAATACATTTAAACTGGTCGCTACCCCAGTTCACCTTTTTTCGGTGATGCAATTGATCCTGACTAATCTTTTTTTGTGTCTGCATTTCACACCCCGCAATATTTCTGGCCTCTTTAATGTTGTGCCTTGGCATTCAGTTGAAAGAGCTCTGACTGTGCAAAATACTGTTCTCATGTATTTTTTGTGGATCATTTTTATTGGTAACAAATTATTTATTTTTCCTGGGAATGAGGTGATTTGTTACAGGTCCACTTTTTGCTGAGACCCCCGTTAACCCTCCAACTGTGCACAAACCGAACACTTTGTGTTCACACAAACACAAACAGACACACACACTCACATTTGTTCACTTTCAAAAAATGTGGTCAAGTTCATAAACATAAAAACTGGCTTTCTTTCACAGACATGCTCTTAGACACCCAGAGGAATTTACTGCAAGGACCCCACACTGCGCTCCATCTTGATAAATAAAAGTATTGAGTCATTTCATTTGCCATGCCCTCTTAGTCTGCAGATTTTAAGAAGGTGTCAAATAGCTTGTTTTCCTACTGCAGGAGCCAGAGATCATACATTTCGTGACTGACCAACAAAATATCATCAAACTCTCAAAAATGCCTTGTGGTTAAAGCTGATTATTAGCTACACTCAAACTGTGACTAAATAAGATTAGGATTGTGGATGATGCTCAGTCCAACCTTTGGTCCAGTGAGATCTCTACAACTATTGCCTTGATGCAGGCACTACTGATACCTATAGATAGGCATCATTCCTCTGACTTTGAGAGCAGGGAACCAAAAGTGCAAAACAGGGACTCATTTCAGGTTTTTTTTACTTATTCCTCCACAATTTCATTGGCTCTTTTCTAATGACAGGGGTTTCAACTAAAAGCAGCATTTTACAGCAACACACCAAACTGCATTTTTTACCAAAGAACCTGCAGCAAAGCTTCACAATACACATTACAATACATGTACTAATGAGAGTACCCTACTCCACCTCTAAATGATCCATTCACCATTCTCTTAACTACAGTGTGTTCAAAGTAAAGCCGGCCATGATTGACAGGTGTCCTATAGTTAAAGGCACAGAACACCTTTCCACAACACTGCTCAGTAGCCACATCATTTACACACTATTATTCCAATAAACATCAACACCAGGATGGAAAAGTCATGTTGACCTGACAGCAGACTCCCATTTCCATTGCCCCAGATCTGTTTGTGGGTACATAAGAGAGGCAGCCCATATAATCACAATACGTAACACCTGCAAGCCTTTTCTCTCCACACCGAGCACAGGCTGACCGTCAATAGATTTCCTTGTTTGAAACCTGAGTTGGGCTTTTTTTCTCAGGACAATGAATAGAGTTTGGTTGCAAAGCAGTTATTAAGTGGGAGAGGTGTTTGAGTTTACCTCTCTAAGGAGTTTCAGGCTGGGAATAAGGGATTTTGGTCAAGGCCTTGTAAAAGAGGCACAAAAGAGGGAGAGTGCTCACCAATTTGTATTTGGTTGCTGTGAATAACGGTGTTATGAAACCAAGCTGGAAAGAGGAGATCATATTCATATAAGCCAACAAATATATTAACCATGCGGTAATGTTGACATTTGGTGTCATCCACAGGTGAAAAGCAGGCATTTGTTGTAGTAACAGACACTTAGCTAAAGAGGAAGTGTCACAAATAATAAATGGGTTGATCCAGGTATTTTTTAATGGATCTGCATCAGCTGAATTAAAGCCAATAATAGTGTTTAATTTATTGTGTGTTGTCTTACGTGGAGTTTAACATTTTCTCAAGTACTGAACCAAGGTGGGATTTGAGGGACTTGAGTATTTTCACATTATGCTTCTTTATAATTTTACTCCACTAAATTAATTGAGCTGCATTGCAAATGGACAACTCAACTTAAACATAATGATATATTATTATTATAGGTGACGCTGCCCATCACTATATAAAATAATTCAAATAGACCCCAGATTTACCAAATGAAAAGATAAAGTGATGAACAAATTAATGCATCAATAATTCAAATACAATCATTTTAAATGTATGATTCCGAAATTGGCCATTCTCCATAAAGATTACCTTTACTTGTGTCATTTTGAATGCAGGACTTTTACTTGTAACTTACAGTATTTCTACACTGTAGTATTGCCAATTTTACATTAATAAAATATTGGAGTAGGTCTTCCAGCTCTGGAAAATAAGCTGAATCATTTGACTATTTGGACCTATGGATGTGATGGCAAAATTATATTTGAGTCTTTCCTAGTAACAGGATTGAGCTACATACATTTCAGGAGTTGAATTATCCCAGTAGAACTCATGTTCATATCTTATCAACAATTCAATCTTAATAGTTTTGAACCAGGATCTCCAGTATTTAGATCAAGCCGATGCAAAAAGAGGGAGCCAGGTTTAGAAGTCTGAAGCTAATATATTATGTTTGCAATATTGAATTATTGGATTGGATATACTGTAGTATGACATCTTGAATAGCTTACTCCTTGCTTATTGCATAAACAAAAGCTTCCAATCACAATGTATTGAGTGCAAGCATGCACCAAAGCCCAATAAACACCTGCATGTATGCGTACTCACTAACAACACACACTCATGCATATTCACATTGGCCTGCAGACACACATTGAGAAAAACAAACACTCATCTGTCAGTATGACACCATGTGATGCTGAAGGGAGGTGTTAATCTTTAGTTTTTGCAGTGACAAGTGGGGCTGGCTCATTCCAGCAGGTGACTGTCGTGCTACTGTACAGCCCCTCGGAGAGCCTTTCCACTCAGGTAGAGACACTCCTGCGACTGGTTCACCTTTCACTTTTTACATAAAAAAGGTAGGAATCTGTGAAAACTATTGTTTCTGTGCAGTAATTGCAGAGTCAGATTTTGTAATTCAATCACAAATCTAGGGATGAAAAAAAAGGGGTGTGAAATATGATCTCATACATGTATTTAGATACTAAAAGGCTGTTTTTTTTTCAGTTTTACTAAGAATAAATTATATGGATAAAATGGGCATGTTCTGCAACCCTGGTTAATGAATAGTAAACATTCTTGGCCACTTCACGAAATGCAAATGTTGTTGTGTTTAAAGGTTTTTCGCTGAGCTGACAGAAATCTTAAGCAAAAAGTCATTAAAAGCTTTGTACAGCTGAACAATTGGTAATCTGAGCATTGGTATTAAGAGAGAAATCCAATACCTGAATGGTTAAAAAGCAAAACAAGATGTGGTCAAGGTGATAAGCAAGGTTTGTGATCATGTTTCACAGTGTAATCTGATCAAACTCAGTCATGCAAGAGACAATTGTTAATGACCTTGGATACAACACAACCATTAGCGGTATTTGCTGATAAAATAATGCATATGAATATGTTTGATATCATTTGATACAAATAGAATAGGTATGTTCAAGGGACAAGGAAAGCTGCCATTATTGTTGTCACAACAGGACTGAGTCTGTTTCATTATTATCATAGTATTGGTGTTTTAAACAGCGAAAAATGAAAGACTGCTAATACTAAAGGTCATGTTTGTGTTATTAAAGATCATACAGCAGTAGTGACAAAGTAGAATCAGAAACCGACTGCTGATTTGAAACACTGTAGACCAACAAATGATTCATTACATTTCCGTGCGCAAAAAGAGAAATAAGTGTTGACACTCACAGGAATGACCCGAAACAAACATCTAAAGTGATTCTGGTTGGAAGTTCTTCCTCTTTAGAAGCAATGTTAGGCTATTTCTGACATTCAAACTAAAACCAAACTCGCTCTTGTCCAATCGGACTTTTGAAGCTTGGATAAACCATTAACCTTTCGACACAAATCCTGACTCAATCATGTAGAAACGTCTCAGCACTCTGACCGTTAAACTGCATTGGGAACAAGCTCCTGGAAATAAGGAGAATGTCCAAACAATGTCAGATTTTACAGTTATTGCTGGAAATATTCCTGAAACAAATGGTCCCAACAACATTTCATTGGACAAGTTAGTGAGTCGTTACTGGTTAAGATGGTAATATTTAGCAGCATTGGGCTTTTGAAGGTCATTCGAGGTGGCAGAAAGCCCCAGGGCAGAGCTAAGACTAGCCACCTGTTTACACGGTTCTGTTCCAGTGAACCACAGATGGGTGGTGAGCATGTAATGGAGTTGTAAGTGCCCCGAGCAGGGAAGGAAACAAGCCAATTGCCTAAGTTGTTTCCAGAGTTAATCCCTCGATTGTCAGCAGTGGATGTCGGACCTTTGTTCTAACTTTAGAAAACAAAAGGACACTTTAGAGAAAAACCTCAAATGGTTTTAAACCTAAAAAATATTCAGTATCATAGTTGTGTTCATACAAAGTGCAGTGGAAACTTTATGCCAAAGGTCAGGATGTGTTTTGGTTGTAAGAGTTTGTTCTGTGTTATGTCTTGTTTTGTACACAGAGTTGCTTGTTTCAGGTCATAAGCTCCATAAATGGGCAGAGTGAATGTGGAGAAAACAGCTCAACCTAGTGGGTCAACACAACAGAGACGTATCAGGGCTGATGTACAGTGGGTAAAATCAAAATACAGAGCAAAAGCAATATACTTAGTTAGTTAAGCGGTTTCATTCTCATTGTTTCAAAAATAATCGAATTCCTAATCAGATGCCATATTACAGTAGTATTGAGTCGACTGAAGTGGTTAAAATGCCCCTTCTGTTGAACCATTTAAAAAGCATTCAGTGTTGATTAAAAGTCTCTTCATGGCCCGCTTCTCCAAATGCTATTATTCACTCCCACAACAGTTACATCACGTTAGAAATGCAGGATAAATAGTATATTAATTGTGTGCTTTGAGGTTGAGTTTACTATCTGACCACATGCAACAAGAAGGGAGTATACTCATTTCACTGTTATTCTTGTAATAATACTTGAAGCGCTTGTTTTTACTTTCTTTGTCAGTCTACTCTCAAGTGCAACAAGATACAATTACAGTAGATTCGCTCTGTGGGCAGTAGCTCCCTCCGTTCATTACAAAATAATAAATAAATACAAGTGCTTGAACTAATTGCTGTTTCTGCTTGTATTTTCTCAAACCAAATTACCTTTTCGTTTATGACATATAATACAATCTTGAAAAAAATGCAGCACATTATTACCTAAAGCCAAAAGGTAACAACATATAAGATATATCAAATAACTAAAACTGGGTTATTCATAAGGTCTGGCATGTTTTGAGATAAATGCTAAAACCAGAATGTCAACACTAACAACGACAATGCTAACTGTCTGATGTATCTATACATGCCTATAGCATGTCATGTTTACCATGTTCACCATCTTATGATAACATTTTAACCTGCTAAAATGAGCTAATAAGCTAAAAAGTACATCTGAAGTTGATGGAATGCCATTTCTTTAGTTTTGAAAGTATTGAACACAATCTAATTTAGATAAGAATCTAGCTCAGGGGAAAACATAAATATGTGAAAACCTAATTTCATTTTGGTCCGTCGAATAGTTATAAAGCCAATGCAAATTGATAAATAACAGATGTTTCATGCAAAGACAATATCAGTAGGAGGAAAAGTCTATAGGAATTATCCACTGATAACCATGAATATGTATTTAAAATTATATGGAAATTAATCAAGTAACTCATATTACACTCTGGACTAAAGTGCTACCTTGACCGAACTACTGCATTTCCACTTCTAAAGCCAGAAGTGACTTAAACAATTAATTGCGAACGCAAACAGTTGCCAACTTATTCTGCTCTGTTCTTAACTAAAACAACAACAATCAAAAGTTGTGAAAACGTTGGAAAGCAGTGAAAGTGGATGTAAGTAGCAGGATGAAGCAGCAACTTTTTGCCACACCTGTAAAGTACTACTGAAGATATAAAGATAACTGCATGTCTTTGCACTTCCGAATGTGCAGGTCAAATGAAGGTTTCATTTCATACGGATGACCTAAAAATGCAAGTCACTTAGCGTCTCTTGGTTTTCCAGTAAGATGCTACATTTCTCTCCTTTAGCCCATATCAGAGTAGTTAGGAAGGGATTATGGGAAGCTAATTGGACGTTATTTCTATGACCTCATGGAGTGAGTTCCTGAGTCTGGCAGTGGGGATGTTCACTGCAGCCAGGAGAAAGTGGAGTCTGTGACCGGAGCCCATTTCACTCAGTCAGATAGCGGTGATTCAAATCCCATTTGTTTTGGGCGTAGAGGATGCTCTCAGTGGTTTGGCTGTGATTGATCTTTTCTCTGCCCGTGATCGCTCCGTGACACTATTTTATTTTCCACAATAATTTTTTCCCTTGCTATCTAAGACCAGTTCAGTCTTGTGGTGCTTCCTCCATTGGCCCTCTGACAGTTTATTGACCACCACCCAGAAAAATAAGTCTTGTGCCATTGCTAGGGACACCATCAAACATTTGCATGGAAAAATGATAGTATGTTTGTAGAAAGTTTCTGGGACAAAAGACATGTAGTACAGAAAGAGACCACTTGTTGTAAAATATCTTCTTACTCCTACAATGATAAAACAGAAGCAAACGTTCCATAACACTAAAGTCTTTGCCCAAAATGAATGATGTAAAGTTCATTAGCAGAGTTGCTTTCAAGACAAAGACAAGAAAAGAAAATCAGTGGCTCGTCAGCAGCAACATGTTTCTGTACTGTCTTGATGATCTTGTTAACAAAGTGATGCTCAATATAAACTATATGACATGACAAAGGAGGTAGAGCAAGATGTAGATTGAAGATTTTTGATACATGGAATACTCCGCTGTTAATTGTTTCCTAAAACAAAAGGAGTTATGGGGATAGAAAGATGGAAAATGGGCAGGAAGGGTAGATGCAAATGCTTTTTTTATAGCCATATCAACATCTGAAGTTCCAAAAGTTCTTTGTGGATACATAAACTACTGTACGATGTGTAGGAATTACCTAAAGTTGATTTAGCATTAAGGTTGCTAACACTTTTTTGCCATCTTCCTTTCAGACTCTGGAAGATGCATAAACAATATACCTCAGTGAGCCCCACCAGTGATGTCATTGAGAAGACTGAGAATGGACCACAACCAAAGAAACACCGCTACATACGCAAAGAGGGCAGCTGTAACGTTGTGTTCCGCCATGTTCCCGAGGAGTGGCTGCTGTTTGTTACCGACATCTTCACAACCCTGGTGGAGATCAGATGGAGAGTGATGTTCCTGATCTTTGCCCTGTCTTACATCCTGTCTTGGCTTTTCTTCGGCATCATCTACTGGGTCATCGCTCTCGCTTACGGTGACACCAGAGAAATCACACCCGAACCCTGTGTTTACGGGGTGCACGGCTTCACAGCCGCTTTCCTCTTCTCGCTTGAAACTCAAACGACCATTGGCTACGGTTCCAGAGGGATGTCCGAGAACTGCATGATCGCCATTATCATCGTTACTATACAAGATGTCATCAGTTGCTTCATCGACACGTTTGTCATTGGAATTGTTGTCGCAAAAATGGCCTCGGCAAGAAAGAGGGCGCAGACGGTAGGATTCAGCAACTGCGCCGTCATAAATCTTCGTGATGGTTATTTGTGTCTGTCCTGGAGAGTCGGAGACTTCCGACGGCACCATCTTGTGGAGGGGACAGCTCGCGCCCAGATTGTCCGCTCCACGGTGCATGCCACAGGGAAAATGGACGTGACATACGAAGATCTGGTCATTCAGCAGGTAGAAATAATTCTGGTCACACCTACCACCGTCTTCCACAGGATAGAAGCCGGCAGCCCTCTGTTCAGTATGAGTTTGATAGATCTTCGCAAAGCAGACTTTGAGCTTGTGGTGTCTTTTACCTACACGGACGACTCCTCAGGTATGCTGCATCAGACCCGAACCTCATACACTCCACCTGAAATCCTCTGGGGTCAGCTCTTTCAGGAGATGATCAGGGTCAGCAGGAGGAACTACAGGGTGGACTACACCTTGTTCAATCACACTGCAAAGGTGCTGGTGCCTGAGGTCAGCGCTGAGGATTACGAACACAAAAAGCAGCTGCGGCCCTCTCCCCGACATTCCCCAAGACATTCACCCAGATCTTCCCCGCGGCTATCACCTAGATCTTCTCCTCGCCCCTCTCCAAGGTTACAGCAGCGGAATCATCATGAAAAGCTTCTGAAACCCCCAACGGTAACCGTGGAACTTGTGAACGATAGTATCCCTGAAGCAAGTGTTTCAACATCTCAAGTAGACAATAAACACCAAGATACGTTGCCTTTGCCAATTTATCTCAAAGATACAGAAATGTAAAAGCGAAACCATTAGGTTTAAGGCATGTTTGAGGCGGGCATTCCTCTACACATTGTCCTGATGGTCTATTTCTTCAAAGAAGTCACTGCTGAAGAGGAATATCTTGGAGTCAACTGGAATGGGTAACAAATAATGTTAAGAATTCTTGTTCCTGTGTGTACATTATTTAAATAGTTTTAAGTGATGCTCCAGCAAAAAATCTGTATCAAACTTGTAGGGTTGGAAGATGTTTATTTAGGACATACTGTAGGCTTCATGTAGACTATTGAACGATACCAATGGTTTTAGTACCTCCTGACAGAAGACCATCAACTTGCAGATCATTTGCCCATCAGGGGTCTCCCAAGGCTAGATTTATGGAGCCCCACCCTTGGGCATAACAACGCATGAATCCAGTTTGATAAATGAATCAAATGATCAAAGATCCAATATCATCAATGCAGAGTGGAAAAGCCAACTCAAATAAGCCTGAAGATAAACAACACTGTAAGCGAGTGGCGCTAGTGCTACTAGCGAGCTCTGCTAGCTTCAACCCTAACCCTAAACTCCTCAAGACCCGAGCCAAGCCCCTGTGTCTTCTTGCCATCTTCTAATCATTTTAAATATAATTAAAGCGAGTGCTCAATATAGCTGATACCGATCAGTTAAACAAAAGCATATAACTGTCCATGTTTGCAACTCGAGTTGTCCCTACAGAGACACTTTTATAGGCTGCAGTACTGCAGTTTACCACTGGGACAACTTGTCTGCAAAGCTGACTCACTATGCGATTACGAGCTCTGGTAATACATTCATGATTTGGCCCATGAGAGCGCCCCACCTGCTACTCTTTAATTGGTCAGGAGAACTTTAGGGATTACGCAGTGAGTGATAGCGCCAAAGACCCAAACTGTAAACAGCAACAGCAATTCAGAAGGGACAAGTTAATGTGTGAGGATATGAGTTAGAACAAGTTCATTTAGCTAAAGGGTTATGAATATACTAAGCATACAAAGGGACAAAGGGACAAGATTAATCCTGCATGAGTGGCATTAAAGTTTATCAACGATCTACTATATGGAATTTGCTGTAAGTGACTTGTATTTAAACTGGCCACATTAGCCGGGCTATTTAAGTGATGAAACTACTTACAGCCCACTTTTAAGCCTACATGTTTCAGTATATAATACCCAAAAATATAATTACTGAAGGAAGCATCAACCTATAATAAAGAAAGGCCCCCTATTTGAAACATAAATTAAAAAAAAATAATTTGTATTGGATTTTTGTAAAATGCAGTTTGAGGTTATTGTGCAATTCAGGGCAAACAACGAAAGACACGTGGTTTAAAATTATTTTAATACTTTTCATGGACCTTATGGAGAGATTTTCTTATCAAGTGCAGTCTTCAAAACAAGAATTAACTTGTAAGGTCGCATGATACATTTAAAAACTGGGCAATCTGCTGAGGAAGATAAGCCTCGGAACGGCTACTAAAAGGATATTGTGGGAAGATTGTTTTGTCTACTGTGTATATTATTATATTATAAGTGTAAAAAGAAATGACGTGAAAAGAAATGACGTGAAAAGAAAGACATAGGTTTTAGGACGTTACTTATTTCCAAAGAAGGTCTCTACATTTTATCCGTCATGTATCTTTAACTGACTGTCACTAGAGTTTAAGGTCTAGTCACTATAAATAATCGTCATAGGGGCGACTACAGCAATATCCCTTATTATGAGTGAAAACGTCAGAGTTTATATGGAAAACATGTCAAATGTTACGTTTTCTTTATGTTTGTGGTGGTGGAATCACACTTGTTTATTAAATACCAGAAAGTCTAGCAATTCAAAACTGTTTTTTCGTAAAAATATATATTTACTTATTGTCTGGACAACATTAATATTATTTAATATCTTGATATTAGCCTGATTATTGTCTTAGATGTTCGGTATTAACCAAATATATTGTAGATCCTTTACAGATTAAAGATATGTATTTGTAATTTCGTTCACACAGCATCATTAAGCAGATTTTTATAAAACATTAAAACATTGCTTACAAGATGTCAACAATTTTAATAAAGTTATGTCTAAATGTCTGGTTTTCGTCTTTGCTTCGTCTAATAATAATGTACCTGTCTGAGATGGTTCATGTTTTTTGTCAAAGAACAAAAGCTAAACCAGAAGCTTGCTTTGATGTCAACTAACCAGACTGCTTTAAGACGTGCTGCTTTGATTTTAACTACTGTGTAATCCAGTTATGAAATTATATATTTTTTAATTAAATATCCAAAATAGATCAATCCAAAGCTCAGGATGTTGTTTAGGCAGGAGATCATGACAGTGCTGTTATGATCTGAATCTGAATACAAATCAGTAACATTAGTTGTATTATATTCATTACAATATCTCGGAATGGGTAATTGGATTTTTGAAAAATTGATGTGCCTGATGTGATTGTGGGTACATAAAGTATAAAAAGGCACATTATTGCAGAGTAACACCACTAACACTGAGTTACACTTACACTTTGTCAAATACCTTGCTTTTGGCAGCTTCCCAATAGAAGACTCAACTCTGCTGGTTTACCGGTGAACAACTTTCATTTGAAGGGCAACGCAGCTCAACTCCACTGCAGCTGTAGGAAAATATGATATAAAAGACAAAAATAATAAGGTTTATTAAGATAAAGCTACAGTAATAAGAGTATTTCCTTTAATGTTAACTACTGCTTTAAGGACAGGTGTTATATACTTAGATGCTTCTTATTTTACTATACAACTGCATGACTTTTGGTTGTGGACTTTAGGAAGAACGCAGTCCCACCCGCCCCCATCACTCTGTGTGACTCCCCAGTAACTGCTGTGGAGTCATTCCGCTTCCTGGGCACCATCATCGCCCAGGACCTCAAATGGGAGCAGAACATCTGCTCCCTCATCAAAAAAGCACAGCAGAGGATGTTCTTCCTGAGGCAGCTGAAGAAATTCAACCTGCCAAAGACAATGATGGTGAACTTCTACACCTCCATCATGGAGTCCATCCTCACCTCCTCCATCACCATCTGGTACGCCACAGCCAAGGATAAGGGCAGGCTGCAGCGTGTCATCCGCTCTGCAGAGAAGGTGATCGGCTGCAATCTGCCATCCCTCCACGACCTGCACGCCTCCAGGACCCTGAGGCAGGCAGGGAAGATAGTGGCCGACCCCTGCCACCCTGGACACAAACTGTTCACCCCCCTCCCCTCTGGCAGGAGGCTGCGCTCCATCAGGACCAAAACCTCTCGCCACCTGAACAGTTTCTTTCCCTCCGCTACCGGCCTCTTAAACAAGGCCCGGACCCCCCACTGACACTTTACCTCAGCCACAACGTAGACTCTTACATTAATGCACACACTGTTCAAATACTGCTTACTGCACATATTCTTATTTCATATTTCATATTCTATAATTCACTGCATCCTATTTCGCTGTAAATCACTGCTTTATTTTAGTGTCCTTAAAGATTTTTTGTTTTATATTAGATTTTTTGTTTTATATTAGATTTTTTGTTTTATATGGAGAGTTTTTGTTTTATATGTTATGTATGCACCATGACATCAAGTCAAAATGTGTGAAGCTACCTGGCAATAAACCCATTTCTGATTCTGATTCTGATGATGGATAACAACAAAAATTGTCAAGAAACCACAGGCTAAAAACATTAAATAAATGGAATTAAACTAATACAATTCTTTTTTAAATCCCTGAGATGCTGCATTGTAGTATTATCCCTTTAATTATGTCGACTATACTGTCCATAAATGTCAATTCTTAAGTTTGTGAAACTGCAAAGAGTTCACTTTTTTTTTGACAAATAACAAAACTGATTGTTTCTGAGAAATTGTTCCACAAAGATGATGGTAATGCAGACACAGACAAAAATAGCCCAGTGGGTAATGTTTGCATCTCATCATGATGATATATTTATTGTACATAACATATTTCTTCTAAATCCTTTAGATGATATTGCTGCAGTGACATATGTTGCATGAAAAGTTCACATTCCCTGCCCTCCACCTCCTCTCTGCTGCTGCTGCCTGCTTCTTGCTCACATTACAGATCTCTCTGTGTGTGTGTGTGTGTGTGTGTGTGTGTGTGTGTGTGTGTGTGTGTGTGTGTGTGTGTGTGTGTGTGTGTGTGTGTGTGTGTGTGTGTGTGTGTGTGTGTGTGTGTGTGTGTGAGTCTCCAGCTCTCCACCTTGTGGTCCACATGCAGCACTGGCATGCATCGCTCTCTTTATGGCTGCAACTGGGCATGGAAAGCAAACACACACAATGCACACAGTTCACTGACACAGGTGGTTTGGGCTAAATATACATGCTGCTATAAATAACCACAACAAAAAATAAGACACGGAGAAACACGTAGTTCATGTTGATTATGAATTAGTTAACAGGAAAAGTGATTAAGTCAGTGGCTTTAGAACAACACAGCTACAGCCTGACCTAAAATTATAGGGCAACAGATGCACAGTCTAAACATCCGAGGCAACTTGATAGCTGAGTGGAGAAAGACAGTCATATCATAATACAGGCATGTAGCCCTTTATTGGGTGAGTCATTCTTTCCAACAGAACACATTTTCCATACCCACATTAAAAATAAGATCTATAAAAACAACGGATATTGCAAAAAACCCAGTGTAATGGTCAGTTGGCTAAGCAGCAGGTGGTAACAAGGCAAATTCATTGGAATGCTTTAATGCCAACGCAGCAAAAAAATGAAAGAAAATCTGGGCAGATATCAAACAATTGTTTGTGTAGTGTCCCATGTGTAAATGTTTGCAGCCAGCCAAATAAGTAACCTGTGCTTGTTATGAATATATTAAGCAGTACTACATTTAATAACATTTAGTTACTCAATAAAAAAAAGCCTAAATTGATGCTTTTCTGCTATTTATTTATGTCTATATTTAATTGTTCCTAACCCAATTGAGATCAAACTGGCATCGCCCAATTAGAGTCAAATTGCCCTCCATTACCCCCATGTTGTGTTCCCAGTCATACACATAAAATGACACAGAAACACAGCATAATTGCGGCTGCTTCACTGTGCGCGCTCCCCTCCTCTCCCTCATTGGCCCTGGCTCGGAGCAAAGGGGCGGGACGTGTCGGTGCGTGCCGTTTAAAACGCTTTGGTGGAACTCATCGCGAAGCACATGATCGAGACCGGTCCTCCAGAGATGTGAGGCAAGGTTTACACTTGATCAAGCAAAACAAACAACAAGTGCGCGGAAAAACGGCAGCCGAGGATAACAGAGGCCCAAACCATCTGGATTATATTTCAACAACCGGTCCACAAATGAGCAACAGGTAGAGGAAACATAACATTCATTTCATATAACCTCTCTTTGCTTTAATATGAGATGTGATGCGCCTAACAAGAGTTTTACGCATGTCAGAATTGTAATCGTTTGGCAGACATATATTAGGTTGTGATGGATTACATTATTCTCCATGACGCGCCACTTCCTGGCTTTTACGCATAACTTCTGCTGCAACAACCGTCAGATGCCGCCAAAAAGTTTTGACTTAACCGCTCATATTTCTCCTCGCCTATTTCTTTGCATTTAAATTAGATTTCTAAAGACGGGGATTGGAATTTAAGCATCCACAGGGATTGTAGTGTGAGGAGTGTGACTGTGTGTGTGTGTGTGGATGATTGCATCAGAAGTCAGTTCTCTTCTCTTCCCCGCACCTGTTAACATTTGTCGCTGGCATTTGGTGCATTCTGAGAGCAGCTTTGCCTGTCCACTCACAGCCACATACTATTTAATTATACTCTTTGAAAAAATAAAAATAAACGTAAGAAAATAATAATAATAATAATATAATAGCATTTAAACTATCACTGCGTTTTTCTTATTTAGGGAATTATGTCTACTATTTATTTTTTGCTCATTTCCAAATAAAAGTAATTGGCTAAACATACTAAATCTAAAGAAAGTCGGTTGCACTGTTTCTTGAAAATGTTTGCATCTCAGTCAGCTTTTTCTTTTTTTGTATTGTGCATTGCTTAGCAACACAGCATCCTTCGTCATTAGAATAATGTCTAAATGTACATTTTGTACATTAGATGATTATTATAAGATGTGCTTTGTAGTTGTTTGGAACTTTATACAAATACTGTATGCACTTTTGTGTGGTGCATTTGTAAAAGCCTTGCAGGCCAATTGCAACAGCCAGTTTCACTTAGCAGTTGTGCATTTAAAGAATGACTCTGCAGCTTTAGTGACACTAAAGCACGTTTTTGTTAAACCACACACTTCTTATATCTAACCCTCAAGCCTCAGAGAAAAAGCCATCATTGCAAGAATATAAAGAACACAACTGTGTGACACACAGTGAGACTGCAGCAGACTTGTTGCTAGGACAGCCAGAACTAATGAGAGGTGTTTTAGTGGTGCTAGGAGAATCCTCACAGGACAGCCATTATTGCAGCAGAGAAATCCCTGAAGGCGCTCTGAGAGTCAACAAGCTGTGCATCTGTACTGCACAGACAAGCACGAAGCACGCACTTTCCCCTAAAGATTCTTTAAACAACAGACCGCGTACACTCTACCTATAAGTCAGCCATGATGTCACTTAGAAACTGTGCCTGTTCTGCAAATCTTTGTTTTGTCTGTTGCAAATCACAAAACAAACTGCTGAATAATCGTGTAATAATAGTTGAAAACAACCGACAGAAGGAGCACAAGCACAAAACAGCTTGGTTCTATGTCTATCTTAAAAATGAATTACATGCGAAAACCACTGGGTAAAAGTCAGAGGTGTGCAAGTCATGAATAGTTTGTCCTTGGCTTTGGTTCAATTTTTATACCTCGCATACCATCAGTATCTTTCAGTATTTTAATCAAGAGATGTCATTAAGAGAAATGAGCTGCAAATAAAACATTTCTCAGTTAAGGCTTATTAACTTGATCCGTCAGTGTTTGCAAAACCATCCGTTCATGGGATCCTGTAGGGACGCTGTCACCCACCATTCAGCATGAAATGATGGAGTCAGCGCAGGGCAGCCAAGTAAAACAAGTGGAATTTGTAAATGACCAATACCGGGATCTGAGTGCAAATACAGGGTGGCCTCTCTCATAGTGAAAGTTGAAATGTTAGATGCGGGTTGAATATCATTGTTGTCGTTTGTCATAACTGGATGATATATTGTTGGCACAGAGAGACACATAAAGATTTCAAGGGTTTTTCTCAGGCTGCACGAACGTCTTACATTACAGTGAGGAAGTCAGCAGTTCTGAGATGTTACTTTCAACAATTGCTCAAAATAGCCGTTGTCAATAGATGCCCTGACGAGGATTTCATTAAGTTTTATCCGAAGTGGTTTGACTGACAGAGGTTTTCTATCTTTCTTCCAACAGATGAACTTCATGAGGTCCTGTCAGCTGATGAAAGAGGAGTGACCAATTCATCCTCCTCTTGTTGCTCTCCATCTAAAGGGCCAGTGAGGCTGAAGAGGCATCCCTTCAGCCCGCCTCACCTTGTTACCATTTCCTCTCAGGGTTGGTCCCCCAAAAGGTTTCAAAACTGTTTCTCCAACGCTTTTTCCAGAAACTCAGACTGTTTTCCAAAGCAGAAGCAGCACAGCCCTCCCAGACTGAGGTGATGGGAAGCGTGCGAGCCAGCCGCTACAGCATTGTGTCATCAGAGGAGGACGGCATGAAGCTTGCCACTATGGCAGTACCAAACGGCTACGGGAATGGCAAGGGCAAGGTGCAAACTAGGCACCAGCCGCAAAGCAGATTTGTAAAGAAAGATGGTCACTGCAATGTGCAGTTCATCAACATGAGCGAGAAAGGTCAGCGGTACTTGGCTGACATCTTCACTACGTGCGTGGACATCCGCTGGAGGTGGATGTTCATCATCTTCTGCCTCGCCTTCCTCCTGTCGTGGCTGTTCTTCGGCTGCATCTTCTGGCTGGTAGCCATCTTCCACGGGGACTTGGAAAGTAACTCTACGAAGTGCGTCTCCAACGTGAGCAGCTTCACCGCCGCCTTCCTGTTCTCCATTGAGACTCAAACTACTATCGGCTACGGTTACAGATACGTAACAGACGAGTGCCCCGTCGCTGTCTTCATGGTGGTTTTCCAAAGCATTGTGGGCTGCATTATTGACGCCTTCATCATCGGCGCTGTCATGGCAAAGATGGCAAAACCCAAGAAGAGGAATGAAACGTTGGTTTTCAGCCATAATGCCACCGTGGCCATGAGGGACAACAAACTCTGCCTGATGTGGCGTGTGGGGAACTTAAGGAAGAGCCACCTGGTTGAGGCACATGTGCGGGCGCAACTTCTAAAGTCCCGGACAACGGCAGAGGGGGAGTACATCCCCCTGGACCAGATAGACATAGATGTGGGCTTCGACAGTGGAATCGACCGCATCTTCCTGGTTACGCCCATCACCATCGTCCACGAGATCAACGAGGACAGCCCCTTCTACAACATGAGCAAACAGGACCTTGAGAACACTGAGTTTGAAATCGTGGTCATCCTGGAGGGCATGGTTGAGGCGACCGCCATGACCACACAGTGCCGCAGCTCATACGTCTCCAGCGAGATCCTCTGGGGCCATAGGTTCGAGCCAGTGCTCTTTGAGGAGAAGAACTACTACAAGGTGGACTACTCACGCTTCCATAAGACATACGAGGTGCCCAGCACCCCTCTGTGCAGTGCGAGAGACTTTGCAGAGAAAAAATACATTCTCACAAACTCTAATTCCTTCTGCTACGAAAACGAGATGGCGCTAGAGAACAAAGAGGACACTGATGAGGGGAACGGGGGCAGCGTTGGGCCCGACGGCACCCAGACAGACAATATCTCAGAGACTGAACACAGCCAGGCCACGGTGCCGCTGGAGCCCCGGCCTCTGAGACGAGAATCAGAAATATGAGTGTTCAGACCTTATGTGAGGGATTTTCTAAAATCAACTCTCTGCTCTGAAAGGCCGAGCTGGGCCTTGGGTAGAGGACAAGTCGAACGGTACTGCTGTGGGAAGCGGCGAAGGGTTAGGACTTTGTGTGTAAGAGTCTGCTTGAACTTTGATTACATACAGTATGACAAAACACCGCACTATGAAACATGTGCATATCACAAGGAAGAATTCTCAATGAAGTCCCCATGAATGTGTGCTCAGTGTCTGCTGACTGCAAGGTGACAGACAGGAAGGAAGTTGTTGAAATGACTTGAAGATTGCAGGCATGTCTCAGTTTCTCTGTCCGGCATGAACAAGATGTTTCAGAAAGGTGGTTTTTTATAGTTAGAATATTTTTAAGTGCTGCTAGAAGTGCCTTCTCTTAGAATCAAAGAGTACATGACCGATAGATGTATGCAACAAAGAAAGTACAAGTAGAGTATTTGTTCACGAGCTGGTCTCATAGCAGACATCAGAGAAGTCGAAAATGTTCTGTATGTAACAAAGTAGAAGACTTTAGTGATTTCCTCTGACTTGACCGCAACGGTTTTCTGCTTTATCCTTTGCAGTTTTTACAAATTTGAGATACTGTTCATTGCTGGCCGGACTGATAGAAACATGCCTGCTCATGTCAAGAGACTGAGCAGGGTAGTATTAACAAACTGACAACACATACATTACTTTCATTTGAGTGATATGAGAATCTGAATGTCCTTAAAAGTGCTGCTATAATGTTGCTTATTTTATTCTTTTGTTTTACAGCTGATAAAAAAATGCCAAAGAGTGTTATTATCATAGTTATGAGTTTCTTAAAAACAACACCTGCTTAGATTTGGTACAGTGGTAGAACGTTTAGGAAGTTTTACTAAGGGTTTGTTTTTTGAGAATGTGTGTACAGTTTCTTTTTTTTTTACGACGATTATCTTTATTTTGAGCCATTTCATCAAGCCTTAACCTACAAAGTGAAGATGTATAAATAACCCAAAGTTGCAAAGGACATTAAACAGGATTTAAAGGTTCTGTGGTGTTTGATGAACTAAAATAAAAACTGACTGATATTTGAAGGATTTTATAGTCAAATTGCACCAAAAAATATATTTTTAAGGCCAAACTCGCTTTATAAGTTACATAAAATGAAGTGGAATGTGGTGAAAGCACTTCTTTCAAAACGGTCTCCTTTCTAATATCTGATTCTGATACAGTGTTATGATTGGAGATTGTAAAAACTGTCTTGCTAAAAGTTGTTTTTGCCAAAATATCTAATCTCCAAGTAAGATATTTTTACATTTTCAATGCCACATTCCCTTTTTGACTTCAGATCAGCGTACTCTATCAACACTGCTTTCATTCTCTGTTGTGATGCTTATGTTTCATATCAGAATGTGAGATTTTTTAAAAAAGCGTAGTTCACAGCCAAATGTACTGTACCCCTGGCCTATGAAGGTGTACTGCACAAGAGTTTGCATCAATACTAAATGTATCTTTTGTATCTTTTTTTTTTAAATGAAAACCTTGACTGAAGGCCACTGGGCTCCATACATCCTACATGTGTAAATACCTCCCTCCCTGTTGCAGTTATTTTGTATAAGTTTTCCAAATGTACTGCAAAACCACGGAATGTACAGATTTTTGTATTATTTTATTATAATTATTATAATTATTATTGTTCATTATATTTTGTTCTTTTTTCAATAAAAGGTCAATGAAGAATCAGATTCATGCAGTGTGGCTTGTGTTCAGAGACGGATACAACATGTTATCCTTTTTTAAAGGATGCGTTACACATTTTTATTGATCAATTTGAAATATAACTTTTAACAAGAAGAAATAGCATTGTATGTGCAACTTGCTTTTGAATCGACAGAACCAGATAATATAATACTTTAACACTGTAAATTGAAAAAAATAATACACAGTAATTCACATTTCCTATAAAAAAAAAACAGAACATCGAGGTACTTTCAATTAATGTATCTTTCTGCATGTTTATTTATACTTATACTCAAATAATTTTGAGTTTTTACTTAAAGTTACATTATGAATGAAGCACCTGAACTTTAATTAAAGTATTTTAATAGTGTGATATGAAGAAAAGGTCCCAATTTTGGATCAATAAAGTATATATTACAATTTATTAAGCAGTAAAATGTCTAAATATTTTCTACAATCTTTTCTAGTACTGTATATAAAAGGATTTTACCAAGCTTTTGAGCAAAACACTGTACAAAATAATGTTCCAAGTGTGTCCTGCTATATGCATTAAGTTAAGAATAAGTACAAACAGAAAGATTAAATCTTGCCCTGTTCATTTTTCAAATATTTTGTTTGTACAGTCTTTTACATGATATTACATCTTTCAGGACTACTTTCTTCAAATAAGCACTATTTGGATAGAAATAACTTATTGCAATTATTTAGATTGATTTTGCAATTGCGAAATGTCTCACCATTTTAGAGGGAATGGTCCGTTTTAAACATTATTCGCATTATGAGTGAAAAATATGTTAAATTATAATGGGTTCATATTTTTAGGATGATCTGTACCAAAGAGTTTCAAATTTGTATTCTTCCAAATATTGTGCTTACTGACATTGCACTATTCCGTATTGGTGCATCAATAAAATGTGGATGAATTGTGCTGCCCTACTTCACATAGAAGATTCCCAGCAGGCGTGTGGACACATGGAGGCCTGACATCCCCAGCAGCAGCACGCTGACAGTAACCAGCTGCCCGTTCTGCGTCCTTCACTGACGCAGGACGGATTAACACCTTCTCTTTTCTCTCCAGCAGTCATTGTTCTCATCCATCTTTCATCCTGTCTTCCATCATCCGGCTCTCTCTCTCTCATACTGTCTCTCTGGTCTTTATAATGTCCAATGAATTCGCCCGCTTTGAATCCATTCACAGCAGTAACATTGAGTCACAAATGGGATTTAAATTAGTTTTGGCAATCATCACAAACAAAGAAATCCTATTGCTACTAACTATTGCCATCTTTTTATAGTGTAAATGATGTTTTATGCCGGATGTACTCGGGGAAGAAAACAGTTTCTGTTAAACATCTGATTCTTTTTGACGCTGAAATGGTCAAAAGATGCACTTATCCTTTAGAAAAATGTGTTAAATATAGTTATGAGAAAATGAGGATCAACTCTGCAGTTTTACAAAGCTTGTCTTTCGCCAATTTGAGTTTAAATGTCTCAATTATTATAGTAAATAAATATCACAACTACTGTACTGAATGGATTGCTAATTCATTTGGTAAAGATATCTGTGGTCCCAAGAGGATATATCAAAATGACTTGATGATTTCCTGACTTTTTCCACTAGTACTTGTACTTGGGTTTATTGCACATTTGCAAATGTTTATACGCTAAACTAAGAAGATTTCACTATTACTACTACTTCAATTCTAACTCTCACCCCTCCCACCCTATTCATTCCATAATCTTAGAACTTATTATTTAGATATTTTCTGTATTATTTCAATGCAAAATTCAAAGAAAATATGATTCAGCCTCAGTGCTTCTATTAGCCATTTGTTATTTTGAGCAAAACTAAGCCAACAACAGTCTGTCGCTTTCAAGGATTTAATGACTGTTATCAGATATCATGCTGATACATTACTGACTGAAATAGCTTGATTCCAAATTAATTATGCATGTACTTATCGCCTGAACATCCTTTTGGCAAATAGGATTAGGAAAGCAATGTAAAAAAAGATTACAGTCATTTCCACACAGTCAGAGTGAGTCATACAGCTCAATTAAAAACTGGTATCAGATTGGTAGTTTTTATGAGTCGTTTTTCAAAGACCAGGTAACTGGATCAGGACTTAAAAAGGTCAAATTGGTGCACCCTTACTATTTTTGCCTTCATCGTGGATTTATTTAGCTCTTAGTTCTAAAATTATCTAAATGAAAGAGGCCTTATAATGCTTTTTGGGCTGTTTGAGTGTTTGAGGCTAAGGGAATAACTGTAATCATACATCCGATATTTGTGATATTTGCAATATTAGTTTTTAGAAAGATAGTAAAGTAAAATGTATATTTTATTAAGAGCTCTCTTACAACTCACCAATTAGAGCAGACTGGGCTCTGGTTTCAGACAGAGGGTGAAAAGAGGTGCTGCAGCACAGGCAGTATGAGAGAAATAAAGAGCTTTTTGAACATTAAAGCATGGAGACATGTCACAGTAGAGACACTACATACAAATATAAAGCTGAAAGTAAGCAGAATATGTCCCTCTTTGTATAAACTGCTCAGAACGTACAGACAAATGCAAAATGTGGTGAGGGGTCACATGCTTAGAACGTTTGAAACCAGCACTGAAATATAGCTCTTAAAATTCAGTTTATTATCTGTTAATATACAAAAAAATATATCAACACAGATGCATTTTGAGATACATGAATTCCAAAGGAATTAATAACATAAGGATTGTATTGCAAATGATCTCAATAATAAGTTCTTAGACAGCTGAGAAAGAGGGGGAAAAAAAAGTCTGGGGATTTTCTTTCTAAAGCATAATCTCGTCTCTTCATCTGCACAGACAAAAAGCACTGCACGTCAACTCTATGGAAAATTCCTTGGTTTACCATTAAGGAAGACTGACACTAATGTCAACTACTCGAGTCGGGACTCAAGCTTTGAAGTGTGTGTGTGTGTGTGTGTGTGTGTGTGTGTGTGTGTGTGTGTGTGTGTGTGTGTGTGTGTGTGTGTGTGTGTGTGTGTGTGTGTGTGTGTGTGTGTGTGTGTGTGTTCATCTGACATAAAGCAGTTACAGTATCTGATACATCTTGATCATTTTGAAATGGGAAGAGGGAGAGAAATGAGTCAGGATTGTTTCAGTTGCTTATTATAATCAGGATCTGTGTTTCATATTTCCTCTATGAGACATCATTTGAAATTTTATTTCAAACCTAGAACCACAACAGACAATTGACTACAGGATAAAATAGGTGTAGAAGATATTCACCTCATTTATTTACTTTGTTGTAAACAAAAGCATTTTAGTTTTTTTTCCGAACACACAAGTAGTTTGTCCCTGAAGGGCGACACTGGTGGGAAAGTAATGAGTTACTTTCCGGTCACACCATTTAATATTGCATTTATTTATTGAATTATTAATCTAAAGTTGTGACCAGGAAAGCCACATTGAAGTGACTTCCTGTCGGATAGGAAGAATAGTGGTACATTGTTAGGCGCTGTGTGTAGTGTTACAGCTTTGTAGGTGTGTGCTTCTATTGTGCAGACTTTCTCACTCCTTGTTTATGAAGACAATAACGCTGTATACCAGTGGAGTAAACATCCAAAGGTAAATGTTAGGCCAACTTCCATTATCCTGAGTAAACCACTGAGATATCAATAATCCAAACTTTATATAACACTATTTATTTGTGTTTCACAGCTGATCGAGCCTTGTTCAGACTTTCAGAGCTATAAACAATAATGTAGGAGTAAAGAGCTTGGACCTGCAACATAAACACAATCCGGGCTCCTGAACTATAACCGGAACCCCTGGCTTTTATCGCAGCTTCTGGGAACCTGACGTTCAAACGGGCTCAGCTCTCGTACAGACCTGTGATCCTCACTGTGTTTTGTCCGTAGCTGAAGCTAAGTCTTCCTGCTTCACACGGACCCCTGCACAGCCAGACAAAACCATCGTCACAGAAGGTGGACTGCTCAAAGCTGCACAGAAGACGGGCTAGCTAGTACTAGCTTAAGCCTATGGCAGTTTAGACTGTATACATTAGCCTCGCAGCTAGCAGACTTCCCCTTACTCATTGCTCTTCTACTCGTGCTTGGTTTCAGTCCTTGAGTCTCCAGACGGAAGACTAGAGTTGAATGTTAGCCTGCAAGTACGTTTTTTCAGCCCGGCGTTATGGAAATTGAGTCTTTGAATCTTGAATGTATAAGGAGAACTGGATACAGCGTTGGAGGCGGGACCCCGTTCAATCCTATGAAAGTTGCTCAGTGGCACATGAAGACAAATTGGCATGACTATCGAGAGCAAAAAATACCTGTAAGTAGGGATGCTCCGATCGATATCGGCCTATATTCACTCTCTGCCGATCGATTGGTGCTCTCTATAAAGGCTGATCAGGAGAGCCGATCACATGACGTAAAATACATGACACTTTTCTCTGTGCGCGGCAAAACAAGCTCGCCAAAATGGCTTCACCGGTCTGGCAGTATTTTAAGGTGAATGACAATAAAATAGCGGTATGCAACGTGTGTGAAGCAGAAATCCTGCATCTCCACCCGCTGTGATGGACCGGTGAGCGGAGCAGAACACACATTAAGAGTTAGACCTTACACACTTAGCTATTTGATCTACCTCTGGAACAAGCTAAACTAGTTATACATATATTTATTCTTCACTGTCGGGTCACTCATTACTGGATCAGTGAGCTGCAGGAGACGGATAGGGACAGGCTGTCAGGGGAGGGAGAGAGGGAGAGAGGAAAAGAGAGAGGCTCCCGTTATTTCTCCCGTGTTATTATCCAAAGTTAATGTAAACTTGAATAATGTACTTCATTTGAATGTAATAATTATGTTGGTTGTTGTTTGTGGAAGCGCCAGTGAATGAGCCCCATTAACTGAGTTTTAAACATCACTTTAAATGGAAGATCCCCATAGCCCCCACCCACTCGATCGGATCCGCGATCGGTATCGGCCGATACTGATTCCGGCGATCGGCGATCGGCCGATACTGATTCCGGCGATCGGCCCCAAAATTGGCGATCGGAGCATCCCTACCTGTAAGTGTTTGTTCTGGTTAGCTGATTTAGTTAAAAAAAAATCCAATGATTTACAGATGTTTCTTTCCCAATGTTAGTCAATAGGAAAAAGTATTTTTGGGTGGTTTGACCTCTACGAACATTTTGCTAACGTCTGGCACACTTTTGTTTGCCTTTTGGCCTTTGTTTGAATGCCGTCCCCCTGCTTTTTGGTCGAATATGCTGATTTGCTGATAACTTCAGATTAGTTCAGTTGGAGAAGCTGCTGTAAAAAGATTATAATGGTTTAAAATAATACAAAAGTATATACATTTATCTTTATGATAACTAATATTGCAAATTCCACAAGTATCAGATAACATTGATAGGATTTCCCTGAGCCTTAAACACTTGTACTCCTAACAATAATATAATAAAGCCATTTACTGTGTTGAATCAGCCACGCAAGCATGCAGAGAGACAGTGGAATTTTCCTATGGGCTGACCATCCAGTGGACCCCAAAACGCCTCGCTGCCTCTCACTGGAGCTGCACTTTGAAGCTCTTCCAACTCCGTTGACCCGTCTCTGATGTGACGCCAAACAATGTCACCGACAAAGAAAAAACCCATCACCGAACCGCCCATAAATGTATTTTGACCTCTCAGGCATTCACTGGAAATGTCCTTCTCAGTATTGAAATTGAGCAATTAGCAAAAGACAGTTTTTGTTCAGATTCTCCTGCATGAGTCTTGAGCTGGCATTCTGTAAAGTGGCATTGGTGGCATTATTTGGCAACATCCAGAGCAGAGTGGTGGACAAATGGAAGCTTTGTTACATCTCTAGTTTGTGTTGTCAACAAACAGGTCACAGCCAATGTCAAAGGAAGCTCGTAGCATGAATTGGGAGCTCCTGGCACTAAATATATTTTACAAATCATGTATAAAATATTTCTGAGTATCAGTTGACAACCAACAAACACTACAGGGACTTTGGACATCCTGACCTCTCCCCTGATAACAAAAATAAAAGCCTTGCCCATTGAGAAAGACTGCCACAGTAGGATGTAACAGGTAAACAGAAGGTTAGTACAATACTGTACGTCGCCATCTTATCACATCGGGAACAATTCATCATCTGCATGACATTTGGACAATGCTTTGTGTTCTGATCATTGCACAGAGCAAAGCTGGAACAGCGCAAACCATATGGCTAATGCAACAATTTTGCAAACAGGAAGTGGGCACAAAATCGTAACTTGTACCCAGAGGTTTACTTCTGTCGTTTGAGCATAGTTGGGCTACAAAGTAAAACACAGCCAAAAAACAACTTTATGCAAAGTTGTTCATATGACTACTCCCATAGAGGCCTTTGAAGTGCAGGCTATCTCATGTCATCAACCCAAAAGAGACGCATATTTTATTCACTTTGAACAGACTATATACCAACAGTTTCTTGGTTACTACTAGGTGATCAAACCATTCAACACTTTTCATACCTGTTTTAACTCCTTTACTTTCTGATGCATCAGGGAATATCCCCACACTACCGCTGTTTACCAAATGATTTGGATAAATACATGTTGTATGTAAAAACCTAGTTAGGTTTGAAAGCCTCTCTGTGCATCCAAAATGTATTTCAGGAAGTCTATAACAAAATTGAGGAGAAAACTAAATGTAAAATGTCTTAAACTGTAAAGAAGGAAAATCCAGAATCAACTCCAAAAATGTATTCCACTGTCCATGACTTAACTTCTAAATTAATTGAATTGCGAATGTAACTAACAGTATGTAAAAAGTAACATATTTAAAAGACCACACACAGTGCAGTGTTCCTACAATTAGTAATGAAAAATTATAATTTAAACCACTTTTAATTTGGACCTTTTTTATTGGGTAAAAGGGAAATTCAGGACCATAAGTGTTATGTGATAATCTTTTAAAGAACCCCCAGCTAAAGCACCATATACATCCTCATATCCATTATAAGTGGAATGCATGCCCTGCATATTTCAGTGATCATTCTAGTCAGAGTTTGTGCCCTGGAGGGTGGGTCAGTTCTACACGCTGTTGGCCCGGCACATGCAGTCTAACCTTGACCTTCGCAGTGTTAGTGGTAGCCGAAGTTAACGGGACACTGGAGAATGGGTGGGTGGGCATGAGTTCATATTAGATGCAACCACTCGTAGAAACCTGAGCCTGGCAGGGGGGCTTTGCTGTTTGACGGACAGGGTTGTCCTCATATTTAGCTCCGAGCATTGTGCGGCGGAGATTAGCCTCTTCATGCACGCTGACAGACGAATAGACTGTAAGAAACATGTTGGGATACAGAGCTGTAGGTCAACTGTGATCTGGTATGAGCCCCATGAGATAACAAGCAGGGAGACATGACGCACCAGACTAAACCTGAATCTGTCCGTGAATAGCAGACATCTGACAGCCACAATAATAATCTGAGGTTAATCATGATTAATTATTATATATATATGTATTTACTTGTATTTTAGGGTGAGATTGAACAAATTGAATGCAGGACAAACTTGCTAGAGAAATTAAAGTTTTTTTTTTACCTTTTAACAAGAAGCTGCAGTCTTTTATACATGCACACAATATTTTTGATATGTTTCAGTCCGGTTTTAAAGCGCTTCACAGTACTAAGTCTGCCCTTCTAAGAGTGTTCAATGACCTCCTGGTCACTACAGACTCTGGTGACTCTGCCATTCTTATGCTCTTAGACCTCACAGCTGCCTTCGATACGATTGACCACTCCATCCTTATCTCTCGTCTAGAGCACTGTGTGGGTATCAGGGGCACTGCCTTAGAGTGGTTCAGGTCCTATTTGTCCCAGAGATCCTTCTCTGTTAGGCTTGGTGACTTTGCATCAAAATCGACAGTGCTTTTAAATTAGATAAACAGATAAACTCTGTGGTTGAGTCCAGTTGTTATCGCTTGAGGCTCCTGTCCAAAATTAAACCGGTTTTATCCTTTTTAGACTTTGAGCGTGTAATTGTTTCGACTCGTTTAGATTATTGTAATGCACTTTATGCCGGCCTAAACCAGACTTCGCTGGCACGTCTGCAGCTTGTACAAAATGCTGCGGCTCGTTTGCTTACAGGAACCCGCAAGCATGAGCACACCTATTCTGGCTTCCCTCCACTTCCTGTCCATTTTAGAGTTCATTTTAAAGGGCCCATGTCATGGCCATTTCCACTGATCATAATTACATTGTTGAGGTATACTAAAATAGATTTATACTGTGCAATTTTCCAAACTCACATTGGTTTCGCATACAGCATCTCTGTCAAGCATGTGTATTCAGCAGTATTCACTTTCTCCACTAAACGACTCGTTGGAGCTCTTGCCCCCCCCTCCCTGTGAGCCTAGTGTGCTCCGATTGGTCAGCTCGGCCACTCGTTCTGATTAGTCAACCACCAGAGAGGCTGCGCCCATGTCAGTGCTTTTCCCGGCTGCTCTCAGCGTAACATCAGTCTTATCATGGCGTCGGTACAGCGGTATATTTTATATACATATATATTTTTAACTGTTGTTATAGAAGAGTGTGACGGCCCCAGGGCCTTTGTCTTACGATGGGGTGGAGCTGAAGAGGGTAATCAGCGCGATCACGGACACCTCCGGACACTACGGCCCCAGTCTCTCTCCAAAGCGGCTGCAGGAAGACTAACTCTGCGATCCTCTCAACCACCTATCTTTGCATTTACCACAATAAATGTGCCGTGGTTTTGTAAACTCGTGTATGTCTCCTTGTCTTTGTGGCCTACGAGCCGCTCATAACAAAGAGTAAGTTATTTTTACCCGTTATAAACTACTACTGTTTGATGAGAAATCAAATCATGGTTTGCTATATATGAATTCAGGGAAGAAAGGATAGGCCTACTAAGTATTTCCATTAAACTTTATTTTTAGAAATGTACAAAATGAACATAAATATACATATATACACGGTATATCATCCATTCCTCCTCCTCTTGCCTGCGCACAGCCGGTGCGGTGCGGTGCCTTTTAGCACGACGCCTCAGTAGTAGTAGAATCCCTTCCCCGTCATGGATTGTCCGCCAGGATCTGGCTGGACGAAATCAAATGCAAATCACAAAATATTAGAGAAACTTAGTTGTTTTAGATTCGTTAGTAGTAGTTGTGTAATGAACAGCTTGCCTGCTAATATGCTAACCTAGCTTTGTTTACCTTGGTAGCTAACACGATATGAACGTTAGCTTGGAGGAAAGGCAACTATAATGCAGTGTAATAAAACTACTATGAACAAAAGCTAGTGGTTCATATTAGGCTAGCAATAACGTGTTTATAATTGCAATCGTATACGGGTATTCTGCTACCATACAATGTAACTTGCATGAATACATTGTTTTGCGCTAGCATACAGCTAGCCTCGTTAGCTACATGCAGTATATGTACGGTCACAATGTACGGTAAACCGGAGTATACTGTATGAGTATTCCGTGTGTGTGACTGCAGACATTCTCCTGCCATGACAAACATGTAAGGCCATCTGCTGACATTGTAGTTGATATATTTAAACGCTAGCAACGTAGCATCACAAAAATGTTTTTCTGACCAAAACTAGCTCAAGCTCCGTGTGTTAGATCGCTACGCCAGCTATAATGTAATTACGTTTCGCGACTGACCGGCAAATCACCCGCAGTATACTGTCAATAGGTATTTTGTGTGTGAATGCAGACATTCTCCTGCTATGAGATACATGTATGCAAGGCCATCTGCTGATATTAGAGTTGATATATGGAAACTCTAGCAACTTAGTTAGCACAGTTAGCACTGTGTCAATGGCTTAGCAGTCCAACACAGTTTACACATTTAAACAGTCTTGTTTGATAAATACACAAATAACAATGCAAACTTACAGGTTGTATACCCAGATCTTCCCCTGCTCCAAACGGTCCAAACAAGCTGTGCATATCCGGCCTCAAACTGGGCAATGTTTTGGAAGCTTTCGTCTGTGAAATGCTGGTTCTTCGAACCTCTGGAGGAGGAACACGCCGCTGCTGGTGTGGCCATAGCTCTTCGGGATTGGTCCATTTCGTTCCGGGTACCGCATGACATCAGGCGGTACCCGGAACTAAATGGAAGACTCAAATGGGCAGTGACGTATCTCCAACGAGGCGTTTTGGGGAGGTATTTTCTGTGTTAGAGTTTTACTCGCTACAGGGTGTACTTTGAGGGTTTTGACTCTGCACACCGTTTACATGCATAAAAACCTTCATAACACACAAGGGGACGGGTAATAACCGGAAAAGCATGACATGGGAGCTTTAAGATTCTATTGTTTGTTTTTAAATCGCTCAATGGGCTGGCCCCTCAGTACATCTCCGACCTCCTACAGGTGTACACCCCCTCAAGGGGCTTCGAGGTCGGCTGATCACCTGCGGCTGGTAGTCCCTAAAACCAAGAAAAAGACCAGGGGAGATCGAGCCTTCTCAGCGGTAGCCCCCAGGCTCTGGAACGACCTGCCCCCCCATGTCAAATTGTCGCCCACTCTTCAAACTTTTAAGTCCCGCCTAAAGACCCACCTCTTTTCCCTCGCTTTCGAGTCAGTCTGAGCTCTACCTATTTTATGCTCTTATTGTCTGTCCATAGCCTTTATGTGCCTTGTATTTATTCTTATGTGTGCCTTTTATCTATTCTTGTAATATTATATTTTGTTATAATGATATGTTCGTTGTGAAGCACTTTGGCAAACCCTCTGTTTTTAAAATGTGCAATAGAAATAAAGTGGATTGGATTGGATGATTTCTAAAATATTGGCATGAGGTCTGACAATTTTGCGACAAAAGCCACTTTCACAGAGAATCTTGAAGCACAATCTGTTCATAACGTCGTGACCCTGTCCACTATCTCACACTCCTGCAACAAACACAATTTTTTATTAAACATTATTCTTATCATTAATATATGTATTTAAAATGAGCATGTTGTGAATAACAAATGTTTTGGCGGGGATATCTTTGCAGTATCACAATACTTCATGAAAAACAACATTAACAAATATTCTGCCTGATTTTACCCAATAAAATGTTTATTAATTGTGCAGCCCTAGAATGTATATACAAATATAGCCATCTTATAACACTGAAATAATATTAGGGAATATAAATACAATTAAAACAAAGCTAGGGTGTTCCAATAGAGATCATATTTGAAATAGTGTGAGGATTGTTTTGTTTTCTCAGAAGATATTGTATTTTTTATCCAATGATATTGCACCACATCAAATGTAGTAATAAAGTGTTAAAATACCGTTGGCCATTTGCTTTAACTGAGAGAAAAATACCACATTGTGGACTCTGTGGACCCCACAATAATGTTTTCCGAGTGAAAGCACCACAGTTTGTTCAACAAATTCCAGTTCTGATCCTCCTATTATTCAGCCATAAAACGCCAACGAGAATGTCAGGTTGGCAAAAAAGCCAAAGAATGTGAGGGATGCGAGGGGAGGTGTGTTGTAGCTGCGTGACGGAAAGGTCATGTGGTCCTTTGTGGCGGACCACAACACGGTGCCAATGCTTCACAGAGTGACAAGCACACATTACGGGTTAATACGCCCTGTTATAAGAATATCTGCTGCCTCATCCTGCTGATAACCACACGCACACGCACTGCAACGACCCATTAGGAACGTTTCCATCACCATCATCATTACATGGCTAAATCATTTCGTTAATTTAATCCGGCCTCACTTGGTCTTTTTATAGAGCATAACACGTTGGACAAATCAAATCAAAGGGCCCACTTTTCTCTCACATGTCTGCTGTGGGGAAGGAGAGCAGACCACATCAACAATCTGCAGGTAACAACAGAGATGCATTCAGTATACAGCGACATCTGGATGTCATGCAGGGTTTACTGAATGAGCCAAGTTTGCCGTATATTTTGGGCTATTTAGAAAACACTGTGGCTAATATGGTCTTGGCTAATTTAGAGTAATACACAGTGTTTCCCCTACCATTGTCTTGGAGGGGCGCTGCGACATATAACACCATATTTTTGACCAAATAGCTTGATGTTGAGAGGATATTTTAGGGTTGACCAATAAATAATTATCAGTAATATCGATTTAATGACTAAGAAGGTAAAGGGTAATACTACAACTGCTAGAAAAGTATGGTAACATTTTTAAAAAAGCAATCACTTTACTGTACTGAAACCTTTAAAACCAGGAAAGGACATCATATGTTAATTGTAGAGGTGTAACGGTATACGTATTCGTACCGAAAATATTCGGTATGGGCCCTTCGGTTCGGTACACGTGTGTACCGAAGTGTACCGAACGAATATAAAGTTAAACGTAAAAAATTGAGAATGTGAAAAACTTTTTGGAAGTAATCTCAGGTGCTGCGTCGCAGCATTCAGTGTAATCTGCTCACATTGGGTTCAACGCCTCATAGAGCGACCAAGTCATTTCATTGGACGAGAGGCATACTATGAGAGCTGGTCACAGGGATGCGTTCATATTTAGTCAGTAATTTGAGTAACTGTCGAAATGGCAAACGCAGATAAAGTTGAGCTCAAAAATCCTCCAGCATCATTGAAGTCTCCGGTTTGGGAACATTTTGGTTTCGCAGTTACGTACAAGGACGACGGACAAAGACAGGTGGACCGAACCAAAGCTGTTTGTCGGCATTGTTCAACTAAAATTGGTTATGCGGCTGGCAATACATCAAACTTGCACACTCATTTGAAAAGGCATCACCCGAACGTGAATATCACCGGTACCAAAAGAAAGATGACTGAAGTGCAAACCCAACTCCCACTAGCATTTAAGCCTCCACCACTCGCAAAAACTTCAGACCGAGCCAAAGCTTTTACAAACGCCAAATATCTTTTTGTTGCCATGTTAGCAAAGCGCTACCTGGCTGTATCTGCTACCTCTGTCCCTAGCGAGAGGGTGTTCTCCACAGCAGGAGACATTGTTAGTGCCAGTAGATCTGCCCTTTCGGCAAGCAATGTGGATAAGTTAATTTTTCTTTAAAAAAACATGAAAATACAATGACAAGCAAGCAAGTCCTAATGTCAAACTAGTACAGTACAGTTCAAGTACAGATTATTTCAGTTCATCGAAATGCTGCACCTTAATGTTTATTTTATTATATTTTGTATTTATTTGAGTGAATATTCAAAGTTTAATAATAATTAAAAACCCCCAACAAATATTTTATGTTTTTCTGCTGTACCGAAAACGTACCGAACCGTTACACCCCTTAATTGTGATACTCAGAACAAATGTGACCCGCTCTATCGAAATCAGTCGGAAGTCACAACGGCTCATTTCAAAATAAACGTGAATTTGTGTAAATAAATAGTTTTTCGGGGTTTGGGTGTTTTGTTTGATTTTAAATAAACAAAGTCTTGGCTTTCAGAATATGAAACTTTTATTTCCAAAATCACACGATAAATACATTTTTGAAGCTTGTAAAGGGAAGATGACAGGCACCTCTCACTCGCCACTCTGCTGTTCCGCAGCGCCGCCCCCCTCCCTCCGGCTGAAATTATGAATGTAAGCGTATAGTAATCATAGATAACACGGCAGGGTCCGTTACAGTTAGTTTTCATCTGATTTCAAATAAACAAAGTCTTGGCTTTCAGAATATGAAACTTGTTTCGGCAAATTCAGATGATAAATACAACTTTGAAGCTTGTAACGGCATAATTACAAGCGGAGAACGGAGTAACTTAACGTCACAGCAGGCATAACAACAGCCGGTGTTTCTCGTGAGTGTTTTCCCAGGGAAAATACATACACACACACACACACACACACACACACACACACACACACATACACACACACACTCGCGAGCTTCCCCCAGACCAGTAATCCAAACGAAAATATTTTCCCTCCGTACTACTTTGATCATTTGCTCCGCTAATAATCAATCAGATCGATGGATTCCAGAGAAGAGGAAACTTTGAAGGCCTTTTTCTCAAAATGATGACTCGGTGACAGTCATTATATAATGTGACATATTTCGCTTAATATTTGGAGTACAACAACAATCCTGATATCATTAGAAAGCTAGGAATCTCCTCTTTCTAACAGTGTATACAACTCAAAATGTGTCTTCGGGTCAATGTGACTGATTTCGATAGAGCAGGTCACAAATGATATTTCCAAGATTACATTACATTACATGTTACTTGTTAGACGCTTTTATCCAAAGCGACTTACATACTCAATACTGTGGACAATCCCCACAGGAGCAATTTGGGTGAAGTGTCTTGCCCAGGGACACAACGACATGCTGACTGCAGTGGGGTTTGAACCTCCTGATCCGAACACCTACGCACAACCCACTGCGCCACAAGCCTCCAAGATCTGAGACTTATATCACAATGTTGACCTAATAACATATTCCCCAGCACTATTTTCAATACTACGGTAAAGCCAGCCACAGCCATACTGGTATAGAAAGAATGGCATATTAACTGAAGGCCAATTGCAAATCATGCCATTTTTGCAAATGCTTTGGTCATGACTTATTATATTTGATTGAAGAAGTGAATCAGAAGAGTTTTAAGAAGTAAGTGAAAATGAAACCAATGTCATACTGAAAGATGAAGTGAAACAAGATGGCACAGTACAGGATTTATCAATGACTGTCTCCTACTCAAACTATATTAAGGTCATGGGTGGTTGGAGTGGTTATTGTCTTTGCTCCTCCTAAATTTGGACTCAGTCTAAATTCTGCGTGGCAACTGCTGGGAGGCTAAATCATAGTGTAATGTTTAATAGCTGGAGATCTACTGAGGTGCTTGTCATAACTTCAAGTCTGACTCGGACCGAGCTGTTGGTCATATTGTGACTGTTGACGTCAAAAACAGTTGTTGCACAAACAGCCCTGGTTCTTCATGAAGTCTAAATTATATTTCCTCCTGTCAGCGGAGAAACTTAAATGGAAAAAAAGAGGATGGTGAACTCAAACTATGTGTAAAAAACCATTGGAGTGTAAAAAACAAATTTCTGAGAAAAGTAGGCACGTTTGAAAAAAACGTATGCTTTTAAGAGTTAAACTTGAGTGTTTAGCATTGAGCCAAAGCAAAACTGAGCAGATCAAACGGATTAAAGTTAATCCAAGACTGACAATGAAGAGCTTACTAGGTGTTCTAAAAAAAAGGCCACTGTGCTAACAGCGTGGCTTTGGCATTGTCTGTCTGTTGGTAAGTCGGTCTACCACTCAAAATATCTCACCAACCATTGGCTGGATTGCCATGACATTTTGTAAAGGCACTCATGTTCCCATCCATGGACCTCTCTGTTGTTGTCCAACATATCGTACCCGGAGTGAGATTCTTCGGCATAACCCTAACGGACCGTCTACACAGCAGCGTTAAAAAAAATCTTGAAACGCTTCTGCCCATTCACTTTGAATGGGGTGACGTCACTTTCCCTCACTTTTCGCCGAACTGCATTGTGGGCAGGCGGGCGGAGATTTTCAGGATTTTCAGGATTCAAAGTTGAACAATGTTCAACTTTTGAGGCTGAGGTGGAAGCGTCAGCCAATCAAATCCCGTGTACGCAAATCTGACAGTTCAAGCTCTAGCCAATCAAACGGCGTGTATGCTGGGAGAGACATACCGCAGGTCATTTCCTCATATTCCAAAAAAATGGAGGAGAAATTAGCGGTAGGGAATCACCCGGTGCTTTATGACCGGTCCCTATTTACCTACCGGGATATAAACCGGAGGAGCCAGGCATGGAGGGAGGTGGCAGAGACAGTGGTATGTTTTCGCCTGTTTGGGGAGTTTATATCCAGTTTATAAACTTTTTTGCTTCGTATGTCGCGGGCGGGAGATTCATGTGATTGGTTGTTCGCAAAAAATCCCCAAGCTTCAGATACGCCCACCTCCAAGATTTTTTTAACGCTGCTGTGTAGGCGGCCCGTAACTCTAACCCTAACCGAGCTTCCACAGGGCTCACCAGTAGGCATTGGACCATATGAAAATGTCATGTCATTATTCCCCTGACCAAAAATAACTGATGCAAGTCTATCCTGATAATCACCACAATATGCTTAAAACGGCACTTATACATAGTGCAATCACTTTGCCTTACATTTAATCTTAAAAACAACATTTTTTATGGTATTACAGGTAAGATTCACCTTTTTAGGTAAGATTCATTTTTACAAACGATTAAATAAGCTTAAATAAAGTCATTATAGATCATAAGGATCCCCCCCATCAAAATGTTTTATTCCTGTATCTTTTAAATCAGGCTCTATTTTTTTACTTCTTACCATGATCGCAAGTTTGACAGCTTTTTCAAGGTGGAATGTCACGATTAACACTATAATGGGAATTCAACATACACTTTTTTTAGCTTTTTTTACACAAAATAAATCTCTAGTCACGAGTCCGTCACTTGCCAACCATCTGACTTGTGCACCGGTTGCCATTTTTTCTGAACACTATCAATGTGTTTCACACTTGTGTCAGCGATACCCGTTTCAGTAATAAACTGGATTACTGTTATATCCTCACAGTATCTGCTGCCTGTTTGTTTTAGGTTTACCAGCTGATATGTGACTCTTCTTCTGTGGTGTGATCGGTGGCCGGGCGGGGTGTTTCACTTTGATGAGAGGGATCTATCTGTAAAAGGGCTTCTGACATAAGCGTGTGTCACTTTGTATCTGTCATGTCACAGTGGCCTATTTACTTCAATCTTAAGGGCAGCTCAAAACATGTTTCCACGATTTGGGTCACAATATTGCAGGGTCAGCGCAATTAGTTTTGATGGGTTTACACCTAGGAGAAAAGATTGTTTTGCACATGTCACTTGTTGTCTATGATTTGAAAAGCTAAACCAGGAACACAATTGCAATGCGCACCTGGTTTCTTTATCCCAGGGCGCCTGTTTGTAGGTATACCTGTTGCCACATTTTGTACTGACTTTTATTTAAGTCTGCAGTACAAATTGGTCGATCTTTTACAGACATCACTACAGTATGACTGGTTTTGTTTTGATCATGACAAACTTAGATATTAGTGGAGTTTTTATTCAGTTAATTCAGGATATAAAGACCTTTTTTTCTTGAAGGATCAAAAAACCTCACCAAGTTACCGTCAAAAACAGGAAGATGGGCCTAAAAAGATCGCATTTGCTTCATTTTTCTTTTCGATATTACTGTATATTTAATCCCTGTGGGTTTCCCGCTGTTGGTCAAGCAAAACAAAACATGGGAAGATATCCTTCTTTGCCGTTGTGTCTGTAAAGTGATTATTTTCTGACATGTTATGGTCCAACTAGCAGTGGAAAATCATTGACCGTTTCCCTTGACCAGAACATATCATGATGTAGTCTATGGAGCAACCCCTGCAAGATTAATTAAAAACAAGCATTACTGTATCTAACACTTCATGAATGACGTGTTTAGAGTGCATTTCCCATAACAGCGAACACAGAAAAGTCAACAATTAGCATTGACAACAGTAACTCCAGAGCTCCATGTACATTGCCATTCATTTTCATGTTGTCAGGAGGGCTCGTGGCTTTGTTAACATGGTGATTTTATCGCACAGGATGCAAGATATACAAAGACATTGTCAATGATTAAATGGACACCACAGAAGCTCGGGATAAGGCTGCATTGCTGTGTGTGCCAGATATCTACAGACAAACAGAGAGAGGGATTAACTATTCAGAGTGAGGGAGGAGTGAATGGGAAGGGGGGGGGGGTTATTCACTGGTCAGTGTGGTTAATCAGGGACTGGGACACAGAGGAGAGAAAACAACAGCTGTGGACAGGATGGGATTGTTTTACAGAGAGAGCCTAACACTGGCAGAGGTCTGGCAAGCACTTCACTTCTCTCACCTTTTCTGAGAGCAGCCGCATCCTGGATGCATTACTCAAACTGACCTCACAACACGACAGCTAGGACAAACTATTCAATCAATGACCTGAAAAAGTGCTTTGAAGAGTCAGTGGATCCCAACTACAAAAAAATTACGTTTGCTTCATCCAGGCACCGTGAAATGCACATTTTGGGAAATCATTCACAGAAAATGTTGCTAACAACTAATAAATTGGCCCATTAATTGGGAAAGTATTCCACATAAATGTATCTTATTCAACATATAATATAGTATACCTAGGAAAGCCAGAGTATAAGCATCTTTTAAGTAAGTAAGTAATACGTTTTTTTAACGCAACGCTAATCAAGTCTCAAAAGTGCTCGCCTTTGAAGCAACACAAAGTGGAGGAAGCTATCATATTACCTGTTTTGACCCTGGATGTCAAAGTGCTTGTACTCCAGGGGCATGGTTTGAAATGAGTGGGTGATACAAAATGTTCCCTTTACTTAATTAGTCCAGTTATTGACAATGCTAGCTAGACTGCTAACAGGTAGCAAGCCCTATAGCCAAGCAAGCTATTTTGGCCAGCTAGCACAAGCATGTTAACACAAACTCGTCCCTAACATGTAGAACCAAATATTTTTGTGACTAAATGTGTTCATGCTAATGCTAATGGTGTTGCTATTGCCACATGTCCTTTTTGTGTTTTCAGGGATTTGAGGATTAGAAATCCTATTCACCTCCAGTTTGACAGAGGTAGACATCTGAAGATATTGGAACATCAAACGGAATCTCTCTGTCCATATACCTCTGGGTTAAAGAGAGATATGGGTATTTTCATAATTTAGATGAACTGACTCTCAGTCATGATTTGTCCTCTAATCTCAAAGAACATTGTATAAACAGGCAAACAGGAAAATAAAATCACAACATGTTTCCTCTTTTGCCAAGGTATCCTAAATGGGTTACCTGCGCAGGAGTATGTGAACATTATCGTCATCTCGGTGAACAGCAGAGATGTTTCGGACAAAATAGGACATTGGAAGACACCACCGGGCTCTGGGAAATTGCAGGGTTTATCATTTAATTTAGAAAATAAGTGTTCGATTTATCAACAAAAATATTTCAGAAATAAATGTTCGTTATAGCTCTTGTTAATAAGGACCCGATTAAAGACACTTTCAGCTAAACTTAAAACACACTGGAATTTCAGTCAGTTGCAATGTAAATCTTCGATTATAAGTCCCCCTGTCCTCACATGACACATCTTTCAGACTGCCTGCTCATGTCTCCTGAGAGGTTTGGAGGGCAGTACCCTCAATAGTCTTATTAATAGTGTACAGGACTGGAGTGGAGTACTGGACTTGACCTTAAGAATCAGATGCTCTCTTTAGTTAGAGGCTTCATTTAATCCTTGCATCACCAGGGCAACCAACAAAGAAACCTAATTTCCAAGTGTCCACTTTAAAAAAAAAATCTCCTCTGTGCTACACAACAATTACTGCAGTCATTTGGAGCACAGACTAAATTAATTAATTAGTTAAGATGGTTTTAAGAAAAATAAAGAAAATAGGGTGACATCCATGTGTTTAATGTCCAGGGTGCATACGGGTGCTGGAAATCCTTGAAAATGCTTGAAATTGTACGAGGTGTTTTCAAGGTTTGAAAAGTGCTTGAATTTTGGGAATGGTGCTTGAATTTGGGATAAAGTGCTTGAAATTGTAAATGCTTTACTTCGCTTTTGAGATTCGCTTAAATATATTTATTCTTCACTGTCGGGTTGCTCATTACTGGATCAGTGAGCTGCAGGAGATACTGACGGGCTGTCAGGAGAGAGAGAGAGGGGGAGAGAGGAAAAGAGAGCGATATCGGTATCGGCCGATACTGATTCCGGCGATCGGCTCCAAATGGCGATCGGAGCATCCCTAATAATTGTATATGATATGTTTTATAATGATTGATCATGAAAGTGTTATCAAAGCTGGTAAAGTTGCAGCTAGTTTGAATGACTTTGTATACTACAGAGTAGCTTGTGAATTTACTCCAGGTGGAACTAAAGTCTGATTTAACACTTGATTATATTTCACATCATTCATCCACATCTGTAAAGTAACTAAAGGTATTAAATACATGTAGTGGAGTCAAAGTACACCATTTACCTCTGACTTGTGTTTACTGCCAACCTAAAAGTACCTCAAAAATAGTAATCAATAATATATTGAAAAGTTATTTGGCTGATTGTTTTATATTGGCTCAGCCAGGTTATATGGGATGCCCAGTCTACGTACAGATGGGTCACTCATTTTGAAATATTAAACTTAGTTTTCTTTTCTAACATTTTTAATTGTTCATCCTCATGTAGAATGCTATTATGAAACACACATTTGGTTGTTTATAGCATAAAGAACATCTGATTTAATGTGAGGTAGGGAAATAATCATTTGAGTATAAGTATGTGTATATAAATATGTAATTTACAACAGCTGTAAGATGCTTGAAAAGCTTGAAAATGCACCTTGAAAATGCTTGAAAAGTGCTTGAATTTGACTTTGGAAAAGGTGTAAGAACCCTGAATGTCTTAATCTTAATTGAAACTACCCAGTGAAACGCCTTCAAGAAACAATTATAATATCTCACCTCTCTCTATGACAGCTTCCCCCCCCCACCCTCTCTGGAACATGGCTGCACCTCCCGGCTATAAACACTTTCACTTCAGGTTCAAGTTCAATGGCAAGTTATGTATTGTGTTATGCACAACATTACAGAGCAGCAGTCATTTGCAGTGCAATGTTATATTTCAGGTTCCGTCCAACAAATGTGTATAAAAAGAAAATAATACATCTAAAAATACATAATACATAATAAGACATAAAATAAAATACATACATAAAATAAATATATATTTCTGATAGACAGCTGCACAGTAGCAATGCTCAGAGATCGCTGAAAAAAAATCTAGTGTCTCTTATCTTTTCTCAGGTAAGGGTATGACCAATGCAAAACTTTGTGTATTCTTTTCTTTTTTGAAAGGAAGCTGATAATAACTTGCATCTTAAATAACAAAAATAATCAATTTAATTTGAAAACTAATCCTAAATAAATCAAGATCCAGTGTTTCCCACAGATCTGAAACATACTTGGGGGGGTGGTGGTAGCGGGGGTTGAGGTGACGTGCGTTTTTGACGTGCAACAACATTAACATTAACCTTTCTGTTGGTCGCTTGTTAGCAGACCCTTCACGCGATGGCAGAGCGAACAGGTACAGGCAGGGCCCATAGTGATAGCCCTATAGTTATAATATACTACCCACAAATAAACATGGGTTATTTATTTATTTATTTATTTATTTTTATTTTTATTTTTATTTTTATTTTTTTATTTTTTTAAATGGTAAATGTATTTAGGAACCTATCCATGTGATTTGAAGTGGGGGTGGACCTCAAATCCTCTAGGGGGGTCCGGGGGGAAGATTTTTGTTTACATGTTGGAGTTCAATGCATCAATCTGGTGCATTTTGAGGGGATAATAAAGAGACTAGATCTATGGGAACACCTATATGAAACAGAACTGTATACATTTCAATAATCATAAATGGCCATATCATGGCCATAACCAATGACATACCATTTCCAATATGAAAAAACACTGAAACTTGTTTATTTATTTATTTTTGGTTCATTTATAGTTGTGAGTGTGTCTGGGCTCCTGAATCAGCCTCTCCTGTCTCCCTCCTCTCCCCCCTGCTCCTCTTTGAGGCAGCAGCAAAGACTAGCCCTCCCAAGTAAAGTCTACTGTATGTGTGGGAAACCCTGATATCTTACCCATTTAATTTGTTTTACTTTGGGAAGTGCTATTTAAAACAGGAGGGTGCCTCAGTGTTTTTTCAATTCTTCACCTGCGACTGCAATGTCTTTGCGTTTGGATGTAGCAAGGTACCCAGGAAGTTGGACAAGCAAAGTCATATACTGTAAGTGAAAGCGTTAGCATCAGAAAAGTCCAAGCTCAAACTGAACTTATCACAGGATAAAAATGATGACAGTTGATCAACAAGAACATAGCAAAGGATGGATATGAAGAGAAATGTAAACAGATATAAAACAGAAAGTAAGAGTATATTAAAGGTTGGGTGGACAACATGTCGCTGTAAAGTGTTTGGGGCAATTCGAGGGGGTCACGAATGTCTGGATTGATCATATGGGAACTATGACTGTTTAAACAAAACGTGTGCAGCAGCACCTCTTTTCACGTCTGAAACCAGAGCCCTGTCTGCTCTGATTGGTCAGCTGGCCGGCTCTGTTGTGATTGGTCAACTGCTTAGAGATGCCGAGCCCCTAGCCTATCATGAATGTATGCGGAGCGCTAGCCAATAGAAGTGCGAGTGTTACGCTGTGATGTCACTATGTTACTGAAGTAAACAAAGGAGTCCAATGGAGGCGTTTCAGGCAGGAAGGGAATGTATGGGAGAGAAACTCCCTCTGGTGGGAACTTTGGAATGTTAGCCTATGAAGACCATTTACATGCACTAAAAAAGGGAAACTTAAAAAAAGCAGAATAGGGTCACTTCAACATTTAACCATGATCACTGTCAAGTGTTTGGGGCAATGTAAATTATTTTCACACCCTGTGATAATTTCCTGTTGGAGGACAGGATGAATATCAGAAGCCCTGCTGCCTGTTAGATAACGTGAGCTGTGCACAAGTGATGAGGAAAAACCTGCTGCTGGACGTCCATGTACACCTGGGCAAAATAGTTCACAATAACAGGCCATGGCTGATTAATGCTGACAAGCCCTGGCTTTTTATGGATGCTAATGGTGCAGTGAGTGTGTGTAAGTGTGTGTAAGTGTGGTCTGATGCACCTGCTGTTGCTGCTACCCGTGTCCTTAGTCACAAACTCGTCGTTCCCAGCTCTCGTCTCTCCATAGCAACCAGGAGAGTCTGCAGTCAGGTAAACACATCTTAGAAATTATTTAGTGTAATGTTCAGATCATTTACTGATGGTTACATTTTAACCATAATGATCTCTGCTTTGCTACGTGGATAATTAAAACATATCAGAATGTACTGTGCCATTAACAGGTATGTGTAGAAATAAAAGTAATAACTGTTAATGGCTCATTAGGAGGTTTTCAACCGTATGATTGTATTGAACGTGATCTTGGTTTGAATGTAAACACTCCCGCAACGCACAGTGTGGTCCCTGGAGCGTTATTTGGAGCATAAGAAACTAGGGAATCCTAAGAAGGCCTCGGGACATTTAGAGTAAGAGGCCCATCCATGTCTCAGAGGTATAAAATATAGTAAACGCCCTGGTTTAACATGTAAGTCTTACAAGTAAGAAGGCTCATCAGGTTAAAACATATACACCGTATTTATGGACGATGACTTTTGTATTCCCTCTCTCCCTGTAAGCCCACAAATTGTGTTCAGTGAACTGAATAACAACATGAATTTGGTAGCCCAATTAAAATGTAATGCTCATCACAAATTTGAAAAACATGTTTGAATACAAAAGGTAACACATGTTCTGTGCTTAGATCTTTACCACTGGTGAGGCAAGGTTTGGCCTGATGGTGGCACAAGATTTGAAGCTGCAGTTTTACAGAAATTAATGCTAAGTTCTTGCTTAGTGTTTAGTACTGACAAATATGTTACCATATTAGGGTATTAACTAAGGTACTAATATGCCTGGTGACATTGGAATGTTGTCCCAACTGTCGTTTCTGTCAATAAAGTGTTATTTATTTATTTAACCTTTATTTAACCAGGCAAGTCTCATTAAGATTAAAAATCTCTTGGCAGCAGCATAGTTAGAGAACACAAACAACAGACAACATATATAGTCACAATCAGAACATCATCATTGAAAGCATAAGAGGACAGAGTTTTCTGCTTCTTCGTCATTTAGAAGTACTTTTGTTGTTTAGGGAGACCAGCTCCCTGAGTTTCACTTCGTATTGCAGTTGGTTCCAAGCAAATGGAGCACCGTAACTGAATGCACTTTTCCTTAGCTCAGTGTGGACTTCAGGGACAGTTAGCAGAAACAAGTCCTCAGAACGAAGCCGATGGGTCCCTGTTAGGGATGCTCCGATCAGGGTTTTTGGGGCCGATCGCCGGAATCAGAATCGGCCGATACCGATCGCCGATCCGATCATAAGGTGGGTGGGGGCTATGGGGATCCACCATTTATAGTGATGTTTAAAACTCAGTTAATGGGGCTCATTTTAATATTGCTTCAGTTTATAATCGTAACGGATCAAAAAGTTCAGACTCATTTTTCAATAAATGATGCGCTTCAACAAACAACCAACAATATAATTATTACATTCAAATGAAGTACATTATTCAAGTTTACATTAAAGTGGACCTATCATGCTATATATAAAACATGTCTGTGAAGTTTTTTTTTCAAAATACCAAACAGATCATGCATTTTAGCCATGCCTCATTTCGCTCTATTTGCTCTTTTCCAGCCCTGTTTTTGCAAGGGCTGATTCTGTGAGAAGTCTTCTTCGCTGCTTTTGTGGCAGACTACAGCGCCACTTACAGGCCTGGCATATGTACTACAGCGTCTCCAGCGCTTTCGAGCGGCAATGGCCGTGGCCCAACCCCACATTCCCCTGATAGGTGGAGAGTTGCCCATATAGGCGGAGCTCCCTGTTTCTGACGTCAGAACAATTTCAAATCTGTATCAGCTCCGTTGCAGCCTCGTTTTTAGAGATTTGGGTATGGAGGAAAAGAGAGAGGGTTGTGTTTTTCTGACACTTGGTGAGTTCCCTGACACAGACGTACAAAAGTGCATTTTGCATGATAGGTCCCCTTTAACTTTGGATAATAACACGGGAGAAATTAGCGGAAGCGCTCTCCCGTCAGTATCTCATGCAGCTCGCTGATCCAGTAATGAGTGACGAATAAACATATTTATAAAACTAGTTTAGTTAGGTCCGTCACAGCGGGCGGAGCTGCAGGAGGGAGGGGGAGCGGCGCTGCGGGAGAGCCGAGTGCGAGTTGAGAGGTGCCTGCCTTCTTCCCTTTACAAGCTTCAAACATTTATTTATCGTGTGATTTTGGAAATAAAAGTTTCATATTCTGAAAGCCAAGACTTTGTTTATTTAAAATCAAACAAAACACCCGAACCCTGAAAAACTAGTTTTTTACACAAATCCAGGTTTATTTTGAAATGAGCCGTTGCGACTTCAGACTGATTTCGATAGAGCGGGTCACATATACACATGAAGATTGACTTTTTATATTCATATGAAGAACAACGGTCAGAAAATATGTTATCACTTTGTGTTTGGAAACAGATACAGTGTGTCCTGTGTTGTTAGTTGTTGCTAGGCTGTGAGGTAAACAGATATCTATCTGAACAGTTTTGGAAATTCAGACTGTTGAAGTTTGAACATTAACCTATCTAACCGTATCTAATCCAATCTCAGAATGATCAATCCAGGTGATGCAATTAGAGAAGGAAGGATGGCACAGAGCTCTTTTTCCACATCTATTCAGGATGGCAGGTATTAGGAGAGGCCTGAGATGCATCCTGAGATAAGGAGAGGAAACAGAAGCTCCTCCTATCCATCATCAATAGAGCTGTTTGTTTCTTCAGGTCAGAGTCTGCTCCAAAGTGCCTTTCACACAAAGAGGAAGAAAGACTATCAGGGGGAGTCAGTGCTACACATTTGTTTTAATTAATGGCGATTCATTTATTCAACAGAAATAATTCTACAGGTTTATGTTGAGAAATATAAATGAAGTTTCCTGAGGTTTCCCATCAGCAAAAACACGTGGGTTTGCTATCCTGGCTCCAAAATGGTGGAATGAGCTCCCCATTAAAATCAACATCTTTCGGCGCAGACTGAAAACTCTTCTCTTTCGACTCCACTTCGAGCGATAGAATTACTAACAAAGAATTACTAACAAAGCACTTATATACTAACAAAGGACTGGCTTTTCTAAAGCTAGTTGAGTAGCACTTGAAATGTTTTGGCTCTATGAAACCTGATGTACTTATATGATTCTGTTTTCTTCAAGTTTGTATCTTCTTGGTCGAATGCACTTATTGTAAGTCACTTTGGATAAAAGCGTCAGCTAAATGCAATGTAATGTAATGTAATGTAATGTATCTAGCAACATCCTAACCATAGAATTATAATTCCCATGCGATATGTTACTTTAATTTCTGAACTAAGGATTTTTTACCTCATCCATGTAACATTGTAAAACCTATGCCAACCATTTAAACAGAAGAGAGCAGATGACTGAAGGTAGTTTTTCTTTTATTTCATATGCGTTTGTCACTGCTAGATATATGACAAACGTTTATGGTGAGATGATTAATTGTTTCTTTGGTGTCAGGCAGCTATTTTTTAAATTAAGCAGAAGGCCACCATTGGACAGTCAGAAATGGACCACTTTTCCATTAAGAGTGATGGGTTAGCTGGGATATGTACTAGTGCTGCGCTATATTGTTTATCTTCTAAGAGAAGAATGGACCTCCTGTCCTTACACAAGTCTGTTAAGAACTGAATGAGGAAATACTTTGTGAGGACTTATCTCTGTCAGTCCTGGTGCGTGGGACCACGGCCAAAAACAACAGCAGTTTTGTAGCTGTGGGTCATTTTAAATGTTTCTGAATCTCAATTAAAATCAGAGGGATTGCTTGGCTGGCAGGTTGCTAAGAGACAGTGTGGTGACATATTCTGATGTTTTATTGAGATAACATACAGTGACAAAGAAATAATCAGAGATATTGAAATGCCTGTTAGAGTGTCAGGCAGTACTTAGTTTTATCCACCATTTATTAATTTATTTCAAAATAAAACAGCTCCAGCAACAGCAGAACAACTCTGGTTGGACAATATAACCTGCGTTAAGGTTTATTTGATCATTTCTATAATATTTTCTAGAGTTTCTTAAAGTATTTGATACACTATAACGTCAGAACAGAGTTTGAAGGACAAAGAATATGTAATAAGGCTGCTTCATTCACCTTTTCATACATAATACCGCTCGCAGTTTGACATGTTGCTCATCTTGCTAAGCTCTTCCAAAAAACTCCTGAAGCGTGTCTACATGTGAAGCAGGATAAAGCTTTTTGTATAAAAAGGTCCATCTTTCCTCTCCTTTTTCTTTTTAAGAAATACTATCTGACAACTTCTTCTGTGGCTTCTAATTATCTGAAACTGGATCGTTAGGAGATCCTAATGAAAGCCGAATAATCAACAACACGGATCTCTAACCTTAATTATATATTCACTAATTTACTTTGTAGACGTCCCTTGTTACCTATCTGCAAAACGCACATGCTTCTTTTGGTTGCTATTCTGTTACACTGAAGTGGATAATATATGAAGCGCCTCATTCTGTCAGACGCTTCAGTGGTTTTCCTACGATATGTTGAAAGAAGAGTTGGGCACCAGTCTGCTGAGTAAGCAGATACAGGGCGATGATTCAGCAGAAGATGCAGTCAAACAAAGACTTAGCGACAGTTTTGAACTTGCGCAGGATAGCTGACCTTTGACCTTGTGATTCCTCACCTGTTTCGACCTCCATTATAGAAATTGTGAGATCGTGTTTTCTGTGATCGTTGGAGTCATGAGCAAAGTCAAAGACAAGCTTTGTCCGCACCCCCCACCCCGGATGTTTCTCAGTTTGATCTCAAGGACAAATACAAACTGTGCCTTCCTACACAAAGCTGCTAGTCAGACAGCCAATGGGAAACCAGATCAATGGTGAGAAACTTTTACAATCAGGTACTGAAATGTGGAGCATTCATTCAACTTCATGTTGAGTTGCAGCGATTAGTCGGCTTATTGATTAGAGAAAAAATTATTCCAGAAAATTCAAGTAGATCTTCACCTTGGACTGTGAGAAACTGGCATTTTTCCCAATTCTTGGGAAATTTTACGGACCACGCGATCTAACATTCATCAATAAAATGATCTGCAGATTTATCGGTAATGAAAAGTAAGCAAGTATAAAAATGTATGTACTGGTATTTGATATCATCCTTGGTATCTATAATAGCAGATTTTGAAAAGTTATGAGTTTCCTTAAAGGCAAAATACCTCTGGGTTCAAGAGGATATCTGATAATCATTCGTTCAGGTAGCTACCGTTTCGATGTGGATCAGTTTTTTTCTTACCAACAGCTTCAAACAATGACAATGTCCTTCTATTAACCGCCATTTTGGTCTGTCCCTCTCCCTGATGATACTTTATCTGCCTTTACCAACATATTTCCTCAAAGTGAGAATTTGAAAATGTTTGTTCCTATGGGACTTTTCGGGGGAACACTTTCTCGGGTTTTGCACAAATGTCAAATGTTGAGATCTTTCATTCTCAGGGATGCAAACTCATCAGGTATGAAAAAGGTGACAAGGATCCGAGCCCCCCGAGCCCACGGAATATCGGCTTTAAAATGAGGAATAACAGAGGATTTTAGCAGTCAGAACAACTAAAGCAGCAGTGTTAATAATAACAGAAACGCCAAAGAGTCACATCTAATAGAAATATATAAAAGCATTTATTTTAATTGTGTAGCAGTCAGTTTATAATTTTGGCAGCACTGTTGAGCATTTTGAAAATGTATTTTCATGCCTCTGTGCAAGGCTTAGTCTTTCTATCTTTATAGCCAGTGGTGTAAAGTAACTAAGTTCATAAACTCAAGTACTATACTTGGGTACAATTTTGAGATACTTGTACTTTATTTAAGTATTTCAATGTTTTGCTACTTTGTTCTTCTTCTCCTCTACAGTTCAGAGGTAAATGGTGTACTTTTACTCCACTACATGTATTTAATACCTTTAGTTACTTTACAGATCTGGATGAATGAATATGAAAATATAATCAAGTGTTAAATCAGACTTTAGTTCCACCTGGAGTAAATCCACAAGCTACCCTGCAGTATACAAAGTCACACTAGCTGCACCTTTACCAGCTTTGAGAACACTTTCATGATCAATCATTATAAAACATATCATATATATTATTCTGAAATGGACCAATCTGCACAATGACTACTTTTACTGTCGCTACTTTCACTATATTTTGATGATAATACTTTTCTACTTTTACTTGAGGAACATTTTGAATGCAGTACTTTTACTGTAACAGAGTATTCCTACACTCTGGTACTTCTACTTTTACTCAAGTACAAGACCTGAGTACTTCTACTTTTACTCAAGTACAAGACCTGAGTACTTCTACTTTTACTCAAGTACAAGATCTGAGTACTTCTACTTTTACTGTCGCTACTTTAACTATATTTTGATCATAATACTTTTGTACTTTTATTTGAGGAACATTTTGATTGCAGGATTGTTCCTAAACTCTGGTACTTCTACTTTTACTCAAGTACAAGACCTGAGTACTTCTACTTTTACTCAAGTACAAGACCTGAGTACTTCTACTTTTACTCAAGTACAAGATCTGAGTACTTCTACTTTTACTCTAGTACAAGATCTGAGTACTTCTACTTTTAATCAAGTACAAGATCTGAGTACTTCTACTTTTACTCAAGTACAAGATCTATACTTAGAAAACTATTAGAAAACGAAGGCTAAAGCTAACGTTAGCAGATAGTGACAATGTATGCTAGTTAGCTAGCTCGACAACGATAATATTGCGACAGAAAAACTTTTCAGTGCACATCACGCTCTGCCGCTCCGACAGGGTGCTCTGCTCTGAACACCTGAACGGCCCGTTCTAACAGCTGTTCACCAGCGGTCCAGTCTGTGCCACAGTGACTCCGGACCAGACAGTTAATATTAACGAACGCACCCGTAGGTAATGTAGCTGCTGAAGCTAGACCCTCATCCCGGAGCAGCAGAGCCTTATTATACATCCATGAGCAGAGCCGACAGGCAGGAAGACTCAAGCACACAGCTCGCGCTTCATTATAATATATAAAAAAAGAACACCATGCGTGTCATGATGGCACATAACAGCTCGCGGCCGCAGATTACTGGGTCCCAGACCCCCCCCATACCCCAAAAATATTTTTATTGCTGATCTACATGAATCACACAAACAACCTATGTTGGATTCAAAACGGCGAATTTCGCCGAAAGGTGACAAGTTTACATCCCTGCATTCTGTTGATATCCATTTCTTGTTGCTTTCTCAACGGTTAATGGAATGCCTTTCATAAAGCGCTTTTCTTTCTTTTTTCCCAACCCTCAAAGACCTTTACACATGTATGTCATCATTCACCAATTCAGAGGCAGGGGCTGCCATGCAAGGTGCCACATGCTTGAGGAAACTTACATTCACACATGTTGGCCATGCTATGGGAGCAATTGGGGATTAAGTATCTTGCCAAAGGATACATCAGCATGTTGACTGCAGGGGCTGGGATCGCACCCTCAACCTTCCGATTAAACGACCACTCATGGCAACCAACCAATATTGGACCATGATCAGACATTTTTCTTAATTTTTTTGAATAACTATATCAAAAGTTTCTTGGCCCCAGGCTTTTTAGACTCGCTGGAATTTTAACTGTAACCAGCACACCTAAATCAGTGTATAGCCCAGCGTTGTTCCTGCACGGTGACTACAAAAATAACCACATTTTGCTTTTAGAGATTTGTACTGTTGTGACTTGTAATATCTACAGGATGTTCAGGAAGCTTTGCATCTCTATAATGTAAGGCATTCAATCTATTTGTGTTCCACGGCTGTAAATCACACTCCCAGTTCTGCAGAATTTCTGCTCAGTCATAGTAACAGGAGCATAACTGGGACAATCACAGGAAGACGGGGGCATCCAGCCTCACTAACCTTTACATAAAAACACCTCTATAACGAGAGGATGAATTTTCACAGGCTCTTTGATTGAGTGTCAGGTTGCAGTGCAGTTGTCCGGCTCTTCCTGCAGCAGCAACCCAAACACTCCCAGCTCCTCTGGAATCTCCGACCCGCACTGGAAACAGGTCAGAGGATTCTAAAAAGAGGACCTCGGCCCTGCAACAGTTATTGTCTCCTGTCCGTCACACCCTTTTTCCACTCACACAGCTGTTTCACACGAAGAACATGACAGCTGGTTGCGGGGAACGCGCACACTACCGAGGTCACGGAACTCTGGGAAATCCCAGGGCAGGCGGCTCTGGAAGTGATAAGGAGAAGTCGATGCTTAAAAGTGTCTGTCAGCTTTTAAAACAGAGTATTAATAATTGTTCTCTTTCTGTTTCTATTTTGTATTTCTAAGCATATACCGGGAATTTGCCTAATAGGGCCCCTAAACTATAGGAGAAACATTCTTTCACTTTTGTTATCACACTTCTTTTGGAAAGCATTACGACGCTGGTTCTCTTTTTAGCGGGCTAGATCTCCATGGTAACTTATGCTGAGCGGTTTCAGGCTAAGAGATCAACTCAGTGAAAGCACCGCCTGCTGACCAATCAGAGCTCCGTGTGCGGAGTTTAAAGCCATCAAGTCATATTACAGGATAGAGGAAATACAGAAAAACTGCCGTTGCAGGAAAGACGGCCGGCAAAAATCAACTGACTGTGTGAACGTGAAAATTAATAGAATATCCCCTCCCATCTTCAGAGCAATCTGACTATTATAACATTAGCGTTAAGAAAGCTTACTTAAATATCTGCCACAACATAAGTAACCGGATCAGAGTAACATTAAGTACAGTCCGCGGCACTGTGAGTGCAGACGTCGATGTGTCCCATTATCATTCATATCATATCACATCATAATGTATCTTATATTTCCTTATTTGAGTCAGCTTCTTGAGCCGTATCTGGCCGTGCAACACTCACAGTGTCACATACTGTATGCAGAAGTATTATTTTAAGCAACACATTAAGTTGACGAAACACTCGAGTCAAATGTAATTAAAGTCAGATCGTGTCTTAGACAGGGCAGTGATATCATAAACCTGTTAATGTACGCATTCAAACGCTTTTTCTTTTACCAGCTGTATTCACCTTGCAGGTGCAGCTATGTGGCTTTGATCCTGGATAAAGTGTTTAAGTCATGGATGTTTAAAGTTTAACTTCTTCATATTTGACTAATATTAAAGTTCACTTTTCATTCAGGAAGTATGACGCTGCGCTGTCAGTACGCTTGTCCATGTTTGTTATTGGTCGAATGCTCCAAATACCACCCCTTTCATGTGAACGCGCACCTAACTAGATAGGACACGGCTGGCTTGAGCGATCCACTTGATAACCAGCGTCGTAGTACAGCTTAGCGAGAGCGCGTATGTTTTGGATTGGGCCAACCGGCTAACTCAAACATATCCAGGTTAGGTTGAACCAGCTTCGTAGTACAGGCCTCTGTTGAGCCCTGAGCCTGTTTTTCAGGACTCAGGCTCGAAAATTACATTCCCAGAACAAATGACTATATCTTCACTTCTAAAAGGGGTAAATTAATAATCTTTTTACTCAAAGCAAGGTTACATCTGTGAGTTGGATGTAGAAGTGTCAGAATCAATATAGATGTTTTTATTTTAAACTCAGATTGAACATAGTAAAAACATTTTTTTAAAACATTACTTGTAGTGAAAACCACCCTTGAATGATGGGATAGTAGACTAAAAGCTTTAGGAATCCAAACTATAACATATAATAAGTACCCTGTATCAAGAAACCTGATGTACTTATATGATTCTGTTTTCTTCAAGTTTGTATCTTCTTGGTCGAATGCACTTATTGTAAGTCGCTTTGGATAAAAGCGTCAGCTAAATGCAATGTAATGTAATAATGTAAAAAACATTGATGCAAAACAAGTGAAATCTGACCTTTTTAGAGAGGTTTAGAAAAAGAAAACACTTCTGGGGTCATTTTGGTGCATTTGCCATATCTCTGGAACCCATCAGTCGATTTTGATGATTGACACCTCTTTTGAACCGATAGAGCCAATAGAATCGAGGGGAAGTTCCTAAATCCATCTAAACATTACCATTGGTGAATGAGAGTGATGCGCAGCCAGCATGCCCAAAACCGGAAGCTCTCATACACTCTCGTAGCTCTCATAGCAGCTATACTGTATATGAAAACTCCGGTTATTGACATAAATGTTATGATGAATTATCAGTAATCATTTCAAAGTGACACAGAGACATTGGATTAACCTTCAGCAGCGTTTATATGCGTTTTAACGCCCTTGAACACAACTTTTGATCAGAAAACAGCAAAGGTAAGAAGCATTAGCCGTTTTGGCCACGTAAAGCTAAGTTGTGGGTTGTCTGGTTTTGCCTTTGCTGTCGCGAGTTTTGGTCGCACAGTGACGATACTTTATACCATGGAATCCGTGGAATCTCAGCTTTCATATGATATCTTGTTTGTGCAGATCCGATGAAGTATACAATATGTCATATCGTCAGGTAGCTGAGTTTCTTCCCGTTAAGTGGGTATGACACATTAATAGGTTGTTAAATGTTAAGAAGCCCTCAGACGCTGTTTCTTGCAAGATGTTGCGGGAGCCCCCCGTCCCCGGGCTTAACAGGTTAAATAGCAAAAACACTCCAAATTTGTTTTTGTTAGAATGCAAATCCAATCCAAACAATCACTGAAAATGAATCAGTTATTCTTGTTTTTTTTGCAGCAAAATTATTTCTAACAATGTTTTCGTATTTTTTTTCCTTTCAATTATTCTTGACCTTGGAAAAAGCAACTGGGAAAAAAGATTCACCACAAGGTTTATTTTGTATCGTTTCTGGAATTTTTGATCATATCAAATTATCAGACGTTAAGCAGATGTTTGTTTTTTTCCACAAAGAAAAGTTAAAAGACAAAAATGTGAACATCTAATGCTGAAGAAGTCTGTCTGAGCTAAACCACTCCAGAACAGCTACTAAATAAACTTTGTTTAAGAGACTGTTTCCCCCTAAAGCATGAGCAGTTCTGTTTATTTGTCTGATTTATTAAATATGAAAATAAATGCAAGTTTAGCCCTGTTTTATAGTTTAATTTATATTTATTTATAGATGAATAGTTTTGTCTGTCATTAGTAAGAAAAAATCCCTAATTTCCAGGGCTCAAAGGGAAATCTAAATGTATTTGACCAACAGTCCAAAACCTAAACATAATATCTTACATAATTATAAAAAATAAATCATTATTTTAAAACAAAGATATCAATTATATAAACAAAGACATCATTACATAAATTCTTGCTTTTAGAAGTTGGACCCTAAGAAAATGTGGCACTTTTAATATATATGAGTGATTAAAAGTAGTAATAATAACGTCAGTAATAATCTGTCATAGCACTAATAGATTATCAACAAATAGTTTCAGACCTAGAATAGATAGAATGAGTTTGTTATTAGTAAGGGCTGTAACTAATGTGTACCTAATTATTAGTAAGATGGAAAAGAAAAAGAAAGCATCAAACCCTGCCCTGTTTGGCTCTGCATGTTTCAGTTTGGTCGCTCTCACCTTCCCTGAGCCATTCCAGGCCTTGAATATTTCCACAGTGGACAGCTGTGATCTAAATATACACAGGGACTTCCTAACTTCAGGAAAAAGATAGAAGGAAGGGCCGGATTCAGATCCTACTGCAAATTTCCTGTCATACCATTCCTCAGCGACTAAAGAAAAACATAGAGTAAAAACAGTGGCAACATGCGGAGGTCACCCAGAGCACTGACACTTCGGGCTTTATTTGTTACACTCCTTTCTTGCAGTAGACGTGTGTAGTGTGCAGAGCCAAGGCACTGTACACCTGTCTGACTCACATTCCTGCACTCACAGTTGACAACGACAGCTTCTCCAAACAGGCTCACACATTCTCAATCTGTGTAGTACATTTCACCACCACCGGGGCCCATTTAACACACTGTTGCTGCAGGATGAATATATGCTTCTGTATGTGTCCGTAAACTGGACTACAGAGTGCCTGTTTCAAGGGCATGTATAAGTACTGCTGGTTGTTGCTACAAACACAAAAAAAGAGTTGAAACACTTGAAAATTAAAGGGTGAAGGCCTTTGGAACCTATAGAGAAATATAGTCGTATCGGTATAAAAATAATTGTGATGCAATAAAACCATGATTAATTAAACGTTGAATTAATTATTAAATTATATTTTTAGCCTCTCAAATGTAGATATTTCTTTGTAATCTTTTATATTCAAATTAATATCTGTGGGTTTTGAACTGTTAAAAAAAGAACATTTAAGACATTTCCTTTGATGTTGAGAAACTTGTAGTATAATAAATAATCCATTTATCCAAAATAAAGTTAGCAGATTAATCGATAATGAAAATAAGGTTGGGTTGCAGCCCTGTTTAAACGTATGGCCGACGTGTGCAGCCAGCTAAGCATTGAAGTGAACTTTCCCTCCGTCTTCCAGGTCAAACAGTCCTGCAGGGGTCTCTCAGCTTAGTGAAACCTGCAGTAGAATTCTCCACTCCGCGCTCAGGGTCCATTTTCCTGACAGATTGAGATGAAGTGTGTGAAAGAGATGCCCTCGGTCACTCTGGGGACATCTTGCGAGGTGTCGCTGTGCGGCCTGTGACGCTCTCTCCGGCAGCGGGGAACAATAGGTGGAACCAGCTGCAGTGGGAGTCGGTGTGACTGAGTGGAGAGGCTGTTTACAGGCAGCCGGCCAGCGGGCCCGGGCCGGACACTGGCCTACGTCAGCCCCTCCGGCGGTTTATCGCAGCGCGGCCCTGCGGAGCTGCAGACCTGTGTGTGTTCACCTTCATCACAAGGTCTCCACTGTGCAAGGTCTCCATATGACCCTCTGAACACAATGAGGTTTATCTGCAGTGTATGTTTGATGGATAGGACTAATGCATGTTGTACATTTTGCATCTGCAACATTGTATGTGAGACTCAAGGCTCAAAAGTTGAAACTGAGTTGGTGAACTGTGCATGTCACTATTTTATTTCTAAATATGTAACTGGTCAAAATGAGCTTTCAAATGTGATCATTGTAATTCGACACCCCTGCCTACTTGCACGCATTGCATGACTGACACCTTTAAGACAAAACCGTGTAGCATACAGTAACCGATACCTGCTCCTTCATTTTTCGAGACACCATGCGAGGCCACCGTCTGAGCTGGAGATGCTGGAGTAAGAACAGAACTGGTAAACCCTCCTGCTTCCCTAAAATGTGGCAACATCCAGCCTTTCCTGTGAGTTATTTAGAAACAACCCAGGATGTGGTGAATTTTTAAACCTATGTTAAAGCCATCCACACACATGGAGGGCAAGGGTTGCATCAACTCAAATCAAGCAGTTTTAACTTTTAACTGTATTAAACTTATTCAATTAGTTTTCAGATGCTGTTAGTTATTGTTATTAGGGATGCTCCGATCTAAAAATGCCGATCGCGAGAGGCGATCGCATGACGTAAAATACATGACACTTTTCTCTGTGCACGGCAAAACAAGCTCGCCAAAATGGCTTCACCGGTCTGGCAGTATTTTAAGGTGTCCGAAAATGACAATAAAATAGCGGTATGCAACGTGTGTGAATCAGAAATCCTGCAGCTCCACCCGCTGTGACGGACCGGTGAGCGGAGCAAAACACACAAGAGTTAGACCTAACACACTTAGCTATTTGATCTACCTCTGGAACAAGCTAAACTAGTTATAAATATATTTATTCTTCACTGTCGGGTCACTCATTACTGGATCAGTGAGCTGCATGAGATACTGACGGGCTGTCAGGAGAGAGAGAGAGAGGGGGGGAGAGAGGAAAAGAGAGCGCTTCCGCTAATGTAAACTTGAATAATGTAGGCTACTTCATTTGAATGTAATAATTATGTTGGTTGTTGTTTGTGGAAGCGCCAGTGAATGAGCCCCATTAACTGAGTTTTAAACATCACTTTAAATGGAAGATCCCCATAGGCCCCGCCCACTCGATCGGATCGGCGATCGGTATCGGCCGATACTGATTCCGGCGATCGGCGATCGGAGCATCCCTAATTGTTATTGCAGAAATTGTGTCATTATTTTGAATGCAGCAAGTCCCCAGGACTGAGTTCGTTGAATCGGGGTACGTTATCTACCGATAATTTGCCTGAAACGCCTCCATTGGACTCAGAGTGACATCACTATGTAACACTTGCGATTCTATTGGCTAGCGCTCCTACACATTGCACATGATAGGCTAAGGGCTGAGACATCTCTGACACATCTCTAAACGGGGGACCAATCACAACCGAGCCGGTCAGCTAACCAATCAGAGCAGACTGGGCTCTGGTTTCAGACAGAGGGTGAAAAGAGGTGCTGCAGCACAGGCAGTATGAGAAGAATAAAGAGCTTCTTGAACATTAAAGCATGTAAACATGTCACAGTAGAGACACTACATACAAATATAAAGCTGAAAATGAACAGAATAGGGACTCGTAAAATGTTGATGATTAAAGCAAGCCTATGTCGGGCAGTAGTGCACTCTTTCGGGCATATATTCTTCCTCTTTGATACTTCTCCCGCACATAAGTTACAACAAAATGTTCTCTTAGTCAATGTTGGTTAAGACTAATTGACCCATACATTGCAACAGCAGAAGTGCCAATTCTCCTTATTTCTCTGCAGGTTCCAGGAAACCTGACGCATCTGTGTTAAAACCATCCAGAAGCCTGCTTAACTCCCATGATTCATATTTGCCCTGCCGACCTCAGCAGCTTTGTGTACAGTTTGTGTACGGGCAGCTGTCCCTGTTTCATGACAGGTAAATATTGTGTTTCACCTTCCACTCAAAGGGTAGTTTCAAAAATAGTTTCTTTAAAAAAAGGCCCGTCTTGAGCTGGGAGTAAACAACGCGTGCCGCAGATACTCCGGCTTGGGTTACCCTGCTTTGTGTCTCCCACCTCGGCCATTAAAAGAACTGTGGCCCATTAAACATCTCAGATGGGAATAACTAAATATTTTCCACGTCTGTTATAATAGACACACTTGTGGTGAATCAGCAGGGATCATATTTTTTCCACCTCTCACTCATTGGTGATGAAAGGTCAGATTCGTCCTGTCAATCACACAGAAGTGAGAAGTGTTTACGACCAGGAGCTTAAACTGTGGGCTGTGTTCAGGACGAAAACAAAGAATGCTGAGTCAGTAAAACCAGGAGGATCACACAGGAGACTCCACTGGGGAGAGGAGGAGTACAAATAGCAAGATGACCCGAGATGATCTTCCGTTTTGAGGCAGTTTTTAAATGGATCAGTATCTAAGGCTGTGACACAAATTCAGAAACTTTATTTATAACATTGACGTTAACATTCTAAATCAACATTTGAATGCCGGGTAGTTTTTTCGTTTTTTGCATGTTTGTTCTTTTTGTTTAAAGCTGCTTTTCTGCTGATTAATATAAGCCTAAATGATACGTATTATAAAAAAAATTGCATGTATATATATATATATGCGATTCCAATGATGACTTGCAGGATTGTTTTAAACTCAAATAACTCAATATGGATTAGGGCTGCACGATTTGGGGAAATTATCGAATTGCGATTTTTCTGACAGATATTGCGATTCGATTTGCGATATTTGTTTTTAAGCGACCCAGCGGAAGTTTATTGTAAAATGAGGCCATATCTCCGGCTAGGAAGGTCGTATCAACGTGCTCCCGTCTCTAGCACCCCCACAGCCTGAGCTACGAGTGAAAGAACTAAACTTACATGAAACTTCCGTTGGGTTGCTTTAAAGTCAAGCTTCAGTTTAAGATTCACCCTGTAATAGAAACATGTGATGGAGCCTTACTAACCTGACTCGGAAAGCTCCATTGGAAGCCAATTGGAAAAGTATTTCAAAAATACTTGGCAGGTGATTGGATTAATCTGTCTATCACCTACTATCAACAAAAAAAAAAACTTTCAAAATTTTTTTTTTATAAATCGCAGGCTTTGAGATTTGATAATTGCATCATTTAAAATCGCGATTTCGTTTTAAAATCGATTAATCGTAGATGTATAACATTTATTTAAATAAAATGTATAAATAATTATTTCCAAAATTAACTGCATGTTTCTATCAAAAGGAATATTGCAGTTCAATAAATATTTCTTGCCGTATAGCCTTTTTATAAACAACTTTTCACTGCCATCAAACACTGTTTTCTTTCCACAACACAAAGGGAGTCACTCTCGGTTGGTGACAGAAAGTTTTGAATGTTAAATAATATATGTATTCATACTAAAATGAAATGTAATTAAAAGAAGTTGAAAATATACTAACCTTGTCCCATAAAAATAATAGATATTGTATCTCTAATGGTTTCATAATGCTTAATACTGGCCTAATGCAGTACAACGTATCAGGAGTTAAGGTTAAGATTTCTTGCAATTTTTGGGTTGTATTCCACAGTGGCCGACAGGGGCATGTACATCGTCACCAACTTGACGACACATGCGCAGCTTTAAGAAAACATTTGCCAACTTGACGAAACATGCACAGCACTTACTAAAAGTGCTGCATAAACAAAACACTGCAAATACAAAATGCTGCAAATAAAAAACGCCGCAAGAAGCTCAAACACAACGGAAACAAGGACACTAAATACTACTACTTAAATCCTTAAGATATATTTATTTGGAAGTGTTTATTTTCACACAATTCAATGATATCTAGTCTTCGATCAAGGTCAACCCATCCATCCCTCCTCGCTGCTTTTTGCACGGACACAAATAAAGCCAGACAGATGCACTGACCCCCACAGCTGTAGAAGGGTTTCCAAGCAGAGAATCTCTAAATCTAAATGTAACCCCTACTTTCCTATTTTCTCTTTAACAAGGGGAAACAAATCGCAATCAGGAAACATGATCACCCGGGGTTTCCAGACGGAAAAAACGTGCCGAGTAAAAGTAGCAGGAGGGGAAAAAATAGTCCAGTCTCTTTGTATTCATTCAGCTGCCCCCAAACCCCCACCCCCAAACCCCCTTTGATGTTTCAATTTTACCCCGAGACACAGCCAGTTGTGTTGTGTGGTCTTGAGTTACACAGAGGAAGCAAGTGGAAAGAAGAGGAGCAGGAGACATTGGATACAATGGAACCACAAGGGGAGAAACTGAGAGAGGCAGCCAACATCTCTGCTCCCCCCCCCCCCCCCCCCCCCCCCCCCCCTTCATTCACCCCAAACATTCCCACTCTTAAACACTCGTCTGGGTCTGTCTGTGGAGTAACACTGATCCCATCAATTCACAAAAAACTTTAGGATGTAATCCTTCTCAGCAGCACCAGGACCAGGCAGTTTTATCCAGCAGCCTGTCAATAATACAACTGTATATATTTGTATTCCACAGTTTGCAGTATTTATTCTACTGTACAGTATTTAAATGTACATTATGTTTTATTTTATTCTGTCCAACATGTTCACAGCTTACCTACTTCTGCATTTGACTTGCTGTTTTGCATCACTTGCACGATGATTGCACTGTTTTATGTCCTTATTTATTTATGTCTTACCTATATTGTATGCTGCACTGTTGGTGGAGCCAAGATGAATGTTGTTTGTTCACATGATCTTTTCACGAGTGAAAATAAGATTCCAATTTATGATGAATTTTAGCAGTTCTGCTTCTTATAATGTATATTTTTCATGCAACGAATCATGACAGACAGTAACTCAAATTTCCCAAAATCAGTTGTGTTAAATGTTACGGGGACTGTGATAAAGGTGACACTGTTCTGATTGCACTAAAACACGTTTTTGTACCCAGATTTAAAGCATAGGGCGGTTTGTCTTTAATTCTATGACCTATTTCCTAAGATACATTCAGAAAATTGCTATACCGCAATATCAGAATATATTGATTCGCAACCCTGATGTATGTTATTAATAGTTTTGAGAGCTTTTTTTCTGAAAACTCCTTCCTGTTGCTGTTTGAAACGCTGCTATACATTGAGAGCCATGCAGTAAAGTAGTGCAGATCAACAATGAGCTGAAATTCAATAAGAAGCTCTGTAAAGCTGGGGGAGCTGCAGATTCAGCTGTACGTAAATCTAATGATTTACCATTGTTTTCACATTACAAATCAATACATCTTTTGATTATAGGGGCTTTAAGGGCTCCTTATTAAATATATTTGATGATTTTATGTTTCTACAAGAAGAAGATTCTACAGTATCATCCTAAATATTATTTGCATATGTTTTTCAAAATGTCAAATATCAACTTTGTTATCATCATTAAAAATCCATCATCTGTAAGTCCACGAAGCATAGGCCACTTTTAATAATAACCAATTTTTCAATATTGTTTTTTACACCATTCTTTACCCTTATTCTGATGTTTGATTTCAAATTGTGCAAAACAACACAACATCAACACAGGCTGGTAGTTCCCTGTGTGGTTCTTCCATGCCGTCATGCTTCTATAATAAGAAGCCTCCTATAGAACACCCGTGTGTAGGGGATGTGGGCACGCGACAACTCCTCACGCGTGTCACTCCAATCATGTTTACATTTTAAACCCTGAGCAGTTTTACTGAGGCCTCTCACCCTCTTCCTGCACTGACTCTGCGGACCCTCCCCCGGGTCCCTCAGTGACCTCCACATTGTCGCTGTAAGCACGAAGAAGCCTTGTTGTTCTCGGGTAGGGTTTAAAACAAGGCGCAGCAGCATTGTGTGACGAATACTTCTAGGGGTCCTAATCCTCAGTTCCTACAGCAGCCACCGTGAGCCTCTCACACAGTATCAGCTTGGTCACACTCACTGGTCTGTAAATCATCTGTGTGAAGGTCAACACTGATGGAGACTCGAGCAGCATTAAAGGAGCTTTAACTTATCTGTTATATTCTTATACAGTACGTGTGGAACGAGAGAGTGCAGAGTTGATATTTAGCAGCCTATGCTTACACTTTGGCCCTCCTACATGAGCTGGTATAAATGTAGTGACATAGAAGTATCATGGTGACGGGTATTATCCATAGACTGTAAAGGTATTATCACACTATCAGTGGCGGTTCTAGACCAATTTGACTGGGGGGGGCCAGGCTGGGGCCAGTTATTTTCTGAGGGGGCACAATAAATGCAGGACGAAAAAGACAAAGACAGTACGAAGTCATTGAGCATAAGAAAACAATGCAATACAGTTATTGGTATTTGTTTCAGTACACATATTTATGTCAGATACTTATAGTTACAGTTTTTACGCTCTAAGGGGGTCTCCAACCTTTTTTAGGATGAGAGCTACTTTCAAAAAATAAAACAAGTCGTGAGTTACTTTTACTCCTCTTTTATTTTGCAGTGTATATATTTAGCACATTTTAACATTATTATATGCTCACCTTTAACCTTTGTGTGCTGTTTGGGTCTGTGGGACCCGTTTTCAGTGTTTACTAAAAGAAAATGTATGCAATTAAATTATTTTAACTTGCTTTATTTGGGGGTGGACCTCTCCTCCTCTAGGGGGCTCCTGGGGCATGTATCTTTTTTTTAAATGCATCAATCTGGTGCACTTTAAGCACAAAATGAATTGATGGATACAGCTCTCAACACTCATGAAAGGGAGCTGTATACTTTTCAATAATCCAAAAATCTTTAGAATATGATCACAACCAATAACAAATCATTTATACTTGTTTATTCTTATCTTATGTTACCTATAGTTTAGTTAGCATTCTTTCTTTGTATTTATGCATATTTTATTTATGCATATTTTACTCACAGAGTATTCATAAATGCACATACTGAACATTGAAGAGGCAAGACATAAACATAGACATATTAGCATCTTACCTTGAAGTCTGGAAAGAGTTATGCATCCACAGCACCAGCAGGTAAACCTCCACATCAGAGGCCGACAGGTGCTGCGAGCAGCGGCCGAGGAAGAGGTGCTGTTGACGGGCAGAGGAGCGGGCTTGCAGCGGGTGTAAACGGGATTTCTCCGTAAAATTGTCACACTAATAACGACTTTTTTATAAAATGACGCACGTGAACCAGAACGTATGCGGACCAGACAGGCCTGCGGGTCACGAGCAGTTTAAATATCCCGCTTTATAAGTAAGGGTGCGTTTGATTTACTCCGCAGGGACAGCTAGATGTCAGCGTGGGAGTTTAACGTCAACAGCCAATTTAAGAAGAATGCATGAATGGAGTGGTTGCTTTCAAGAGGGATATTCCTCAATCATGGTTATTGGAGTCTTACTGTCGCTTTCATAAGATGCAAAATATATACTATTAATATAATAGCCTTTTTTTTTGTTGAAACTTCCATGTACATTTGTGTTCTTTTCTCTTATATAGTTATCCTTCCAATCAAAGTATTGCTTGAATTTCTTAAGTTTATATATCTTATTATATCTTGGCTGATTTTAAGAAAATGAATTCAATTAAACCCATATTTTACTTTTTTAAAACCTCATTAAGATTAAAAAACCCTTTTTTCACATGAGTGTTTTTTGTAATTCTAACGTTTTCAGGGACAGATTACACAGACCGATTTAAGAGCAATTACAAAGTTTTATTTCCCAATCTTTAGTTTAGCAAATCCAGAGTTCATGTTGCCACCCCTGTGATTTCAGACAGCTGCAGCATCCAGATACACACTGGGTACTATTTGTGGGGCGGCTTGTGCCAGAGGTGAGACTGCCAGGAGAAGTTCATAACAGCTGAATCTGTCACTGCCAATTGCACAAAACAAAGAGGTGTGGGGTTCCAAGGATGGGCACAGTAACACATCACGTAGGCAGATACGGGGGCACCTATGGCCACTTTGGACCCCACAGGCTGCATATGTCTGAGCAGACCCTCAGGAATAGACAAGCTTAGAGGATGGCTTAATAATATAATAATAATACATTTCATTTATATAGCACACTTTAAAGACAACGTCATCTCAAGGTGCTTCACAAAGCTATAAGGAACAATAAGTAAAGGCTTAAGGAATCAAATAGCTGAGGTGTCACAGACCTTCTACCAGTGAGATGTGTTTTTGTTTGTTTTTAATCCTCAAAATGTTTAAAGTTGTTAATATGCATAATACGTACTGTATATGTACTTGTACACAAAGTACTACGAACGCAATTTAAAAATAGTTTCTACAAGTGACATTTGTACTACAGTAAAACTGAATAAATAATGTATAAAAGGGACATGATGATTTTAGTCCTTATAAAGAATACTTCTCTAACAACATTTCGTAATGTCTTCGGAGATATAGGACATTTGTCAACCCTGAAACATTTAGGAGGATTTCATAGTGAAATCATAGTATTTCATGTTTGTCCAGGAGATATTTTAAATACATATTATGCTTTATGCACATTGAGGTTTAAAAAGTAGGGCACCAGCGTTTATGAAGCAGGCTATGCATAATTTAAAAACATTTTGGGGGGAATTTACTCTTTCTATTCTACTTTTGAGTGGTCGACTGCGCCAAAGACACATGCTTATTTGCGCTAGACCATGATTGTATGACATTTGTTTTATTTTAAATTAACTTCAATATTACAATTTATAATAGCAATCTTCATGTTAGATTATACTGCTGTACTTTAGCATAGTCCTGCTATTCTTGTCCTTGTTATTCTTCTAAGTCACAGTTTTTTTTTTTATTCTAAACTATTGCCATTCCTATGTGTTTGCTGATTTCTTATGAATGTGAGAACATGTTCTTTTACTGGTCAGTAAATTGTTTGTTAATAATAACATAGACATAGAGATACAGAGACAGAGACAGAGATGAGTGATATTAATTAATGTTAATCATTTAATCTTGAAGTACTGTCTGTCTGTTCTTCCTCACTGAGTTGCTCTACCCAAGAAACAAAATTATTCAGATTACCTGTCAGGTAATCTCTTTGTTACACGAAAACTGGTTTGGTTTGGTTTTGTTTCTCTTTCAGTCAATTGTGTATGATTGAGTTAAGTGGCTACTTGGAAATGTTCTCATCTTCCTCTCATTTTGTTCATTTTTAATTGATATCATTTTGATGTGAAAAGGTGCTATTGAAGAAATGTTGCCTTGGCTTTATATTGGTCTGTATGATGTCATGTGATCAACTGAACAGCACGGAACATCTTGCATTGTATTCTCAGCCCTCCAAACATTTATCAAATACATTTCATTTTTATGATTGAATCACAAGAAGAGAGTTCAACCATCAAGATACACATCTCAAAACAGCAACAATCCTGCAAGTTTTCAACAATTGTAAGTGCTACTGCATTGGCTTCAAATAAGCCAGACCTTTCTATGTGCAATGTACAGAATTCGGATTTCTGTTTTGTTTTTTTAGTGTAGTAGACACAGGTGGGTTTTCAGTCTTCAACAGAAGATGTGTAGACTTTGTGCAGTCCTGAAATCAATGGGGAGCTTGTTCCACAATTTTTGAGCCAGGATAGCAAACAGGCGTGTTTTTGTTGAGGGGTACCAGGGTCCCACTCTCAGTGAGGGAGCATCAAGCCTAATTGGGCGAAGCAGAGCGAAGTGCACATACTTGAGTTTATGGTTTAACCATGTCCTGATGTAAGTCATATCTCAGGTGAATAATGATGAACTTCACAAATGTAAAGATGGTGGAAACAGTAGATACTTTTGTATGACTCAGGTCTATTTTGAATAAGCAGTGCACCTCAGACTTGGTATTGAGGAAAAGATTGGCCATCAGTACCGGTCAGCTTGGGAAACTAAATAACATATGAAGTAGCAGGAACATTTCCCTTCGCACAAAAATAACACTGATGCACTCACTGATTACATCCAAAGCACTCTACGGATGTGAAACCAGGACATGCCTATGGAATGATGCAACAGGAGGATCCTTGCAATATGCACCATACAAAGGGTTCAAACAGGAGATACAGACACAAACAAGGTTGCTTGATCCAATTATGGAAACTGCTAGACGACAAAAGTTGCAATCGTCTGGCCAAATAACACATTCCTGTAGTGGCCAAACGGCGGGACTACAACTTCTGTGTCACTCAGGTCACGAAATTGGTCGCAGTGGATGTGGAAGACCACCAGTAGATCCAAGGACGGGTATTTTTGATTTTGAGAGTCAGGCCATTTTTGCTTCTTGCTCTATTTAGCAACTGTTTATATTATATTGTGATGGGACCCCTACTCCATGTGTAATGGTAGGTCCCGATGTGAAGTCATCATGTTATGCACGTGAAACGCTCTCTGTCTGTATATTCTGTCTGTCTTGTTCAGCCACGTGTGTTGATCGGTTGAGAGAAGGATGAATATATAATGTTCCTGTCCTTTAAATAAATATGCCAGATAAAGGCTAAAGACACATGAATGAGTGACGCTTTGCTTAATCTCCATAGCGCATAGAAGGAAGACTGGGCGTCCATGCTTAACGCCTTTATCCAGTTCCCTTTATACATCCATGCAGTGACCTGAACTGGATGTAGGAAAGGCCTGATCCATTCTCAGCAAGGTAGGCCAGAACCAGAGTCTTGAAGCAGGTATGGGTTGCCAGTGAAGGGAAGGAGAATTGTGTATTGTGGGAGAACCTAGGGAGGTTGTAGACCAGGGGTGTTTCTCAATCGCGAGTAAAGCTGCTTCAGAGCCACTATTTCAAGCATACTACGTCATCGAGTGCCGCCGAAGTACTGTTCCAATCTCCAGTATACTTGGAAATCTACCGAGCCCGGCGTACTCCGTTTGGAGAAATATCGAGTGTGCACATGAGTAGACTTCGCGGCCTTAAAATCCCCACAATGCTTTGCGCACGGACCAATTTCCCCAAATCTGTGGCGGAAGATGTAAGGCGGGGCCTCTCATATGACGCACACCTGCACACTTGCTAGCGTGTTCCACACTTCGTTTTTCCGAATGCCAGGAAGTATTCTTGACTCGCTTCTGAAGCAAGATGCTGGGCAGACATGTGCTACCAAGCAAGCGTACTCGACATTGAGAAACACCCCAGGGATCACCAACTACATTTGTCCAAGGGCCAACATTTATCCAAGAGACACTTTTGGGGGCCAGCGATTTTTATGTATAGCCAAGAATTTTGAAGTTGTTGACCGGGGGGGGTCTAGTGGAGCACGCTCATGTACTGCGGAGCGCATAAAGCTTAGCAGACTCTTCACGCTAACGAAGGATCACTTCTTCTTCAGGGCAGGGAAGGCTACGCAGTACGCAGGCTACTGTCCCGCACTAACCACTCCGCCAACGCCACAGTCACCCCCGCCGTTCAGGCCGGATGAGAATGTCTGGCGGGCCGGATGTGGCGCGCGTGCCGCCAGTTGATGGTCACTGTTGTAGACCAATCAGGTTACTGCTGCTCTTTGGCACAATACAGGTCCATCAATTAAAACCCTTTCAATTCACAGCCACAGAAAGGATAACAGAGGTATATTTGTCCAGATTACAGGAGGGATGAAACATGCAATTGTTTATTATTCCGCTTTTTATGATCCTCATCAGATCCCCGTCGAGCTTTGTATGTCCGGCCAGGATGTTGTAGGCTCGGGCCAGGAAGAGGCTTTATCAATCCCGCTGCCACATATTTCAGTCAATAATTTCATAATGTGCAGTAATCTGATGTTCTTTTGAGTTTTGCGAGCCATCCATGCTGCACGTCAGGAGGGGCCCCATCGTGTGTGTGTGCAGGAATGTGCCTGCTAAAATGAAAAACATGAATTTTCCATTGAGGAGTTGGAGGACGTTCTATAGGAGCTCGCTGCATGTATAGATAGAGAGGCAGCTTTCTGGGGAGCATTTTCCTGAGGGCACCGTATAGTTTCCACCTGGTGGTGGGCAGGTTCACATGTTGGAAGGTTCCTGAGTTTCCCTCCACTCTCCACGCCCCCCCCCTCTGTGGTTGTTTTGTGATGTTGGAGGCATGAGCAGGAAACATTTGTTGTGCACAGGATGCCCCCTAAACGCACCGCTCCCACTCGGCTAATAACTTTAACACTTCTTCTTCCCCTTTGCACACAAACGTGTTCACTTCCTCTTTGGTCGGTCACTTCCTGTGTGGTGAGGAGGTACAACGTTCTCAGTGTGTGTGTGGTCAGACTCGTAGTGTAAAGCAATACTTACTTATGCAAACTGTATCTCCCCAGGGACAAGACACACCAACTGGTTCTGTTTTTATTTGACTTTTCTCATTTGATTGAACTAGTGCAAAGCATGTATAACCATTGGGAGGGTCTTGCCTTCACATATTTTCCCCCAACTCTTTCTTTCTTACTATGCTCCAAAATGTTGTTTAACCTTCTCTAATATTTAGATTCTGAACATATTTAAATGACAATAAAACATTTACACTTTTTTTTGGCTTATATTTATTGTAATTTGTATTATGTTCTTTTACTAATTGTCTTATTTAGAAATTATTTTATTGTCCTTTTTTCATTTCAATTATACATGTTGGCCTCTTCTGTTTATTGTATATTTTATGTGTTTGATTTGTATTTTTATTATGTATGCTTTATAAATAAATAATTGTTATTATTATTATTATTATTATTATTATTATTATTATTTTTATTATTATTTGTGTCTTATTATTATTGTGCCAATGATGATTATCAAGGGAGTTTTATGAAGTTTATTTAAAATGTTTTAATGTATATAAAGAAAAAAGGAAATGTAGGATTCCTACTTTACTTATGAGTAACAACATAATGCATTATTTAGTTTTATGTTGAGTTGAATACGTACTTTATGTTTTATTGGTTTATCTCATTTATGTGTAATATTTATTCATTAGTAATCTGTTCTCTTGTGTTGGATTATGGTCTTTATGTGTATAGTTTAAATAAAAAACCTGGGGTTCATGTTACACTGTGTTTGGAGAGCTGCAAAACATCATTGCATTTTTTTTTACACTCGTGCCTACTCATAACATTTACACCATATGCACAAAAATAATTCATAAAGGAAGTGGTAAGCGCGCCAGGAAGCATGTGAGCTACTGTACGTGACTCCAAAACTACAATATTCTGGGAATTCCCTCACTATCAAACTTCCCAAACGAGAAAAGCATTTCGACACAAACCTTAGTCACAGACAGTCATTGTTATATTTTCAGATTATGGAAGAGTATAAAAAAGCAGCTTTACGATTTGGATAGAGATGAATGAATGGGAAATGTGTGTGTGTGTGTGTGTGCACGGGAGGTGTGTATGCTGATGAGCAGGGGCCAGTCAGAAGGAAGCAACCCCCTCCCCTCCATCCCATCCTCACACAGGCCCCCACTTTCTACAGAGAGGAGCAGGAAAAACAGCATAAACACTACTGGGATGGGGGGGGGGGGATTGAGGAGGAGGAGGGGGGCTATACAGGATGTTGTTTGAGTTTCAGATCCTGTTTTCATCCCGTTTCCCAAGGAGCGACTCTAACGCAGGTGCACCAACAGCCCCCCCACCTTCACCTCCTCCGCCTTCATGCCCGCCCCCTTACTGCAAAGCCCCACCCGACCTCCCTCCCCCCTTTTGACCAAATAAGTACAGCTCTTCCCCCAGTTTTTTGTTGTCATTTTTTCCTGAGGACGGAGGAATCAGACATTTTTTGGAATTGTTTTTGTTTTGTGTAGCACTTTTTCCTCTCTTAAAGGGGACATGTTTTAATGTTCGAGAAGCTCTTTATTTTTCTCATACTGCCTGTGCTGCAGCACCTCTTTTCACCCTCTGTCTGAAACCAGAGCCCAGTCTGCTCTGATTGGTTAGCTGGCCGGCTCTGTTGTGATTGGTCAACCTCTTAGAAATGTCCGGCCCCTTGGCCTATCACGTCCAATGTGTTGGAAAGCTAGCCAATAGAAGCGCGAGTGTAATATAGTTATGTCTTTATGTATTATTAGGCAGGGGGGGGGGAGTGTGTATCTGGAGGGAACTTTGGGATTTTTGCATTTGCAGAACATTTTCAAGCACTACAGGAAAGGGAAAACACCAAAAGCATAATAGGGCCCCTATATCGACCTGTCAGTCCCACAGTTTGACACTGTGTGGCTTTTCTTTTCCAACGCTCTGTCCTAAAAAGGAGGGGGTTAGCTTGCTTGATATTTACTGCTAGCTCCAGAGGTAAAGCATGCATTAAGGCCCCACATGTCTGCAGGAGCTCTTTTTTTCCACCTCAAGTATAACAACATAAAAGACATTCTGCTGCTGGACATGACAGGATGTAATTACTGCTTTGGGTTACTTGGAAACATAAATGTCAAAGGTCTAATGAATAAAAAAACTCCCTGCTCGTGCCCCGAATCCATTGCCGAAACTCACCTCCCCCCCAGAAAACTCAGGGGCTGCATTTCATTATAAATCATTTTCCAGTTTTTAAGTGCGCTTCTGAGCAAAGTTTCCATGAGATCATCAGCTGTCAGTATGGGGAGCCAGTCTTAGCTTATATTCTGAAATTCAAACCAGCAGCAGCAGCAGCATGGCTGGCGTGCAGCGAGGAGTCTCCCGCTGGTAAAGACGAACAAACCCCCCAAACCGGCAACATGAATAGTTTGTGAAATATCAATATGACTTGATAAATAGGCTCCATCGAAGAAAAACTATTTCAAGTTTGAGTTGGGAACGAGTCTAGAGGCGTAGGGGGGGAAATATGTTTTAAAAGGAAGTCACAGCAGCAGGAAAGCAACACATCCCACAGTAAATGTTTATTGATTGAACAGGTGTGGCTGCTGTTAGTTAATATAGGCAACCTGTAATCCCAACCTCAAAAACAGATATACAGAGAACTGAAAGCACTAAAAGTGAGTGGGAGCAATATAATAAAAAACGTTCTTGTTAAAGGAAGTCAACAGGAATTTGTGGTGGTTCAAAGGTCAATAGTGATATTTACCGTTGCCAAAAATCTAGACACATTTGCGTGTAAAAGCAACAAAAAGAAAAGGAGTAAAATGGTTGCCCAAGGTGTGCCGGTGATGGCCTTCAATGTCCAAGTATTTGTTGGGATGGTGTACTGTATGTGGATTCAGTTCAAATAAACTACATCCAAATGATGCAGTGGTCAGTGGTGGACAATAAATAAATACATTTACTTGAACGAAATTGGACATTGGTTAGCACATGGACAGTTTGATTGAATGCACAGTCAAAGTCATCATGAAAAGGGTGGTTAGCACCGTTAACAGTATTTATACCTCAACTGATTGTGTCAGGACTTTCTCACAAACTGTATCTTGAAGGTTTTTGATCAAGGATGAGAAATATAGAGCAAATGTGAGGGTTTGTGTACAGTCAAGTTAGCCGGTGCATTGCAGACCTTAAGCCCCTATTCACTCCCATTATACCTATGACTGATGCAATACATGAAGGTCAGTAAGTGTTCATATGATAACAAAAAAAAACAATAACAACAATCCCCAATTAATGCAATCACTAATGCAGTTATTAAAGGGTTGTTTACATTCAAAATAACGTTTGTGAAGAATCTAAAGATCAATTAATAAACTCAACATTCTGATTTTCAATTAATTACGTGGATAATTAATAAATAAATACATATTTATATAAACATAATAAGTTCAATTATAAATGCAATACTGGGAAATGACGTCTTAGACACAGAAACAGCAGGACAACATTTATGGATGAAAAATATCATACGGTGAATTAAGAAAGCTGAAAGGTGAAAAAAGTAAACATCTTACAGTACATTTGCAACAGGCAGTTGGGTGCACTACACAATTAATGATACAGCCTTTAAAGTGCAACTTAAAATAAGGCAATGGTGAACACAGAGGCAGTAAAAGAAGGGGAAGCTCAAATTACGTTAAAGGGATCAAGGAGAAAATATTTTCTTTTTTAAATAAACACAACATCTCCTGATCCCTGACTTGAGAGGTGGTCTGATTTGCTTAAAGTCTACAGATTTGATTTTACCTTCTAAGAATGCAGGATAGGGATTTTCCAAACTGTACGATTACCTTTGCTCTCTGAAGTCTGAGAGATGGTCCTGAAAGGAAGGAAGACGTTGGGTGGTACAGCATAGATCTAAGAATATCCCCCTCCAGACATAAAAGTCTGAGTCTAAGAATTGACTTCAGAGGAGGAGGGATGTGCGTCAAATCTCACTGTGTGTCAGAGCAGGTGGTGTGTGAGAAACCAAGGATAACAGGTAGTTTGCTTTGTCGGGGGGTCCAATCACATTGTTTATTTTTGCTTTGGTTTATTTTTGCTTTTCCGAGCCCCCCCACCCTCTCATCTTGCATGTGTTTGTCAGAGCCCGCAGGAGATTCTGTGTTTTTATTTTCAATTTTTCTACATGCAATATCCTCACACTGTATGTGCACGGAAGTTCAACGGGTCCAGTTCCCAGCCCTGAAGAACACCGCTTCAGAGCTGCTGCGCTACGTGACATTTCTCTGGCCTCGAAGGAGAGGTTTACGACCCAAACACATCAGTCCCTGCCCAATAAAAAGACAGAAAGAAAACCCAGCAAACTATTTGGTGATATGCAGACCCGAACACATCTAAACGCAAAGAAAAAATTAGGCCAAATTTGAAAAGTATAATTTACATAAGAAAAGCATTTACATGACTACATTTCAACATGTTTATGGAACCTGTTTCATACAGTTAACAAGTCACTTAAATGCCTGATTTTCTACACTTCTTTTGAGCTGCAAATCAACGAATAATTGCCAACTTAGTACAAAGAAAAAAAAAAACTGACTGAATGGACAACAAGGATAAAACGTTGCTACTTTGGCCAATTAAATTGTCAGTTAAAAAATCAATTAAAAAAGTAACTTCAATCCATATGGTTTTTGGCATCATATTTGATCACTGGTTCAGACATTATTTTCTTCAGTTGTCGGATGAAACCTCACAAAATGTAGTAAAAATATGTAACGACTTATCCCTGATTAGTTTGGCGTTTTTTTACTTCTGTTGAAATATTATGACATGCACTTTATGGATTAGCACAAGACTTGATCCACGTAAATTAGTGTTCCAAGAATATGTCTTGACCTCACTACTGACCTTATGAGTTCTGTCATTTGGATACAGTAAGTAGTTGGACGCCATTTTGCGTCCCAGTTCTCTGAAAGCACAATGAACATTTTGCTCCACAAACAAATTCAAACTGCAACAACAGAGCAGACACGGACCTTGTTGTGTAAAAATACCTCTTTTTTTATTGAATTTCCATCATTACAATTGCACATAATCAGTTTGAGCAATCTAAAATATTTATAGAAATTAATTGAGCATCTTAATGAACAGTCACCAGTCTTTAGCAGAGGCTTTAGAGATGTGTAAATATACTGAGAACTTCACTTTCCATGGGGCAAGGAGCTGTAGCCACAGTTACCCTTCCCCGAACCCCACCCGACAGCAACAAAAGACCCTCTTCCACGTACAGTAGCATCTCTGGATAACAGATTACTGTGGCGAACTAGCCCGGATAACCCCGGTTAAAGAACACAACACCGCAACATCAGAAGTCACATACCAGCAGTTTACCACCTGCGACAGAGAGACAGAAGCTCCAAGGCTTACGAGTCGTAGTATTCGAGAACGCTCCAAGCAAGAATAGTTGGGTAAAACAAAGTGTTCAAAAACCTCAGCACGGTTCACACACAAACGACAGATTTACATTAAATATATCTTGGCAGAACCGGATCTGTAAAGGGCTGGAAGTGGGACTTTTTAGATATTTCTGAATTCATCCTGTGACACATTTAGAGGATGAGGAAGAAGCTACATTTCCTTTGATTCTCTCCAAGTCTCAAATGTGTCTGGGACTTCCACTTGTAAAATTAGGCGTCGTGTTCCAGTCAAAAGCCTCCCGCCAACTGGATGTTACCAGTGCATCATCCAGAAGTACGTGCCCGTTGTTGGGACCCTGTTTACCTCAGAGGTTAAGAGGGGGATGATGGCGGGATGTGACAATAATCGCCCGCGAAGGAAAGTTGTCACTCGGACGTCCTGCCCCTGTTAACCCCCAGCTACAGAGGTTGACTCAGCAGGTGAGCATTGGCCACAAATAGACTCGCAGGCGGGAATTCCCGCGTGCAAGCAGACATGTGAATGCTCACACAGAACATGTAAAAGAGGCTGAGACAAAAAAAAGAATTGTTCCTAATGCAGGATTTGAAGAAGTTGGGGGATATGCTTTTTTTTATCTGTGTGAATGACGTGATTCGCTTCATTATCTTCCCGGAGAGCAACAGAAGGGTAAAGATAGCGCTGCCCTCAGAAAAATACACACACACAGGAAGATGCCATGCGACAGGTGATTGGAGTTTCCTCATTACTCTACAATGAATATGAGTCAACTGTGACCAGAAGTGCTTTTTGCTGAGCAGAACAAATAAACATTGAGTGTGGAGTTAAAAGGTTCTGAGTGCAGCTTTGGGATACCGAGTGTACAAAATGGGACAAATGCCCCTTTTAAAATATATACCTTAAAAATGTAATCATTTAATACTATAATTATTAGGTGGATACTGTGCATTTTCAAATTGTAGTTGGTACTGGCCAAAGCTTTGTAAACTTAGCACAATGTAGACTTTCAACTGAAAGCTATTAACAGCTGGAATTGTTGAGAAAATAACTAACTTTTCTGTCTTGTAACGTTTAAGACCAGGAAACAACAACTCTTGTGCAAAATTAGGAAAAATATAAGACGGTATCTAGTCTCATATTGCAATATCGATATGAGGTTGATATATTGACCAGCCCTAATATCAATTTTGGAATTTTGCTTCTAATCCAAATAATTTAATTTATAAAGAGACAGTATAATTTTATTCCAAGAGTGGTATTTATATTTTCTTGTTTTTGAGAAATCAGTAAATGTTTGCATGGTGCCTTGGGAAACGATAGTGTTCTTTAAAAAAACTAAAATCACAAATAAAGCCCATTCGGCCATAATATTGATGTCTTCGTAATATTTACTTGTGGGTATTTTCAGGAGTAGATTTGAGACACAGAACTGCATGGATTATTCATTTCTGTCATGCTGATCGATCCAGCTGTGCTGCCCTTAGAGTTTCTCTCTAGTGTGTTTGTCCAATAGTAGCACTATTGGACAATGTTTTTATTTAGTATGCACTCGCACAAAGACATGACTATTCCACTGATCGACAGTTGTTGCAGCAACATGCAATAGACAACAGTAAAGAAGGAGAATGTCAGCTAGTGAATCAAAGAAGATATGGTTCGAAATAACTAGTAACATAGGTGTAGGTGTAGGTGTGAAAAAAAAACACTAATTGAGAATTTACAAAGAAGCAAAAATTCAATAAAAAAACCATCAGAAGATTTTACTTCCAATCTTTTTAAAACACCCTGCTGAAACTGAAACAATGTCCACCTACACTGCAACCTTTTATGATCCAAATGACAGTAACTAACATGCAATGTGACTTTGTGATATGGCTCCTCAGTACAGTGCAAACAATCACAGCAACATGTGGTGTGTCACAGAGAGGAAATAAAAGACCAAAACAGTGTTTAAGCATCACTCACAAAGACGGAAAAAAGTGTTTAAACCATCGTCAGGCACTTAATAGACCTAAACATACTACACACACCAAAATCAACGCTACAAGACCATGCATGTGATGATATTTGATGATGATGATATTTTACAGGTGGGATATCAAGGGAATCTGGACTAGTTTTCTTCTTGATGCTTATTTAGCAGCTTCAAACACTGTCCCACTCATCGAAAAATGTCCCATCTCCAAGTGAGCCATCGCTTTTCTATTTAGGCTCTTTGGTCATGCTTTGTAATTGTAATTGGAACAAAAAGGACACTGCTCATCATGAGATCCGTAAGGGTTCAACAGGGTCTTTTCCAGAGAAAATCAAACATGACTGATCAGGACTAACCTGTGACAGTCCTCGCTGAGGAAACTGTGACTTTAATTTGTCTAATTTAATCATGTAATAGAGGCCAATTACAGATTCTCAACAGTATATTCCTATCTTTGGCATAAAAACATACTGATGAGGAGCCTGTAATGTTCTCAACATAATAGCTATCTGACAGAATGCCACCTATCTTCTGACTCAGCTTCATTACTTTAGTAATGAAGCTTTCTTTAGAAAGGAAAGGGACAAAATGTTCAAAGCGCTCAACCACATCCACTGTGTGTCATGTGCAGGGTGTGATGAAAAGTTTGGTTACCTAGATAGGGGAACTTATGGAGGAGGGTGAGTTTCTCAAACAGCAAAGCTTTGTGAGGGACCTGAGTCAAGCAGGGAGCATATATTGGTGTGAGAGGTGAAAGGAAAGTTTGTCTGATACAAAACAGGATACTCCCACGTGAACGCATTGAAACGACAAAGCCGACGAGGACACAAATTTGAATGGCGACAGAAAACAGAATAGCATTTTTGAAGACATACAAGTGCTAAAGACGGAACTGAACCTTTGAGTACAACTTTGTTTAGTTTGCTAAAGGCCTAATGTGCAATAGTTTTGTTTATCGCATTTACTGCGTATGAAGATTATGCCAATAGTATGTACACGTAGTTGATTTTATGATAATGAAAAGGATTAATTTTTAAATAATAGGCCTATTTCCTGCTGTGGAAATAATTGTATCATAGTAAACAACCTTTTAACTTTACCTTTAAAACAAACCAAATGTTATAGGGTGATAAAATGTCAATAATGAAACTTATTTTACTGTCAAAGTGACCATAAAGACATACATTAATGCAGCTTTACATATCTTTGCACAGCTCTTGTCTCATGTTTCAGTGTCATGTTTCCACTGGAACAATTGCTTTCCATTTGGGGATGTCCTGTCTACATTTAAGAAAAAATTGTTGTTTTCATAAAACCCTGTTTATTTGAACACTGTTGGACTGCCATGTTTTCGAGGTCCCTGAATTATGATTTCTCTGAAACTTACCACAACGACTAAGAAAACAATTCTGAACTTGTTTTTGAATTCCAATTAACTTTTTCCTATTTTAAATCCCAAATCGAGCCTTTCAGAATTAACCACACAACTTTAAACTAAACTCAGCAAAAAATTGACAGGAGACATAAAAACACTAATGCACAAAACACCAAGGGATAACCCGGTAACAAAATATTTATAGGCAAGAAGATGATGTACATCCAACTGTGACAATACCCTGCCATCCTGTCGCTATACAGTATTTAAAGTGTTCCACTTTGTCATCACATTACAACAACCAAACGCTGAGCTTTGTGTATGCAGCCTGACACTTCCTGCCATCACACACCACCATGAGAAAAAAGCCAAGGCAACAACAGAGAAGAGTAAAGAGAAATACTGACGAGAAACGCAGAGTAATAAAAGCAAACAGGAAGTGGAATTATGATGCCATGTGAAGAGGGAGGATATGATGGGAGAGGCTGAGATCCCTGCACCATCCCTATTAAAACATCCTATTCTCCTAGTTGTTGTTTTCTTTAAAGAGAGGCACATAGAAGGATTGCAAGTTACATTTAAAGTTTAAAAGCATTTACGTGTTTGAGCCAAGAAGAACACGACAAAAACAAACACACAAGAGAAGTCTCCAAAGAATCGCTCAAGTTTTCAGAGGGAAAACAGCAGTTGTAATAAATAAGAGAAACTGCAGTAAATATATCTGGGGACAAAACCCTGGATCTAAATAATAAAAATAATTAATATAATATTAATAATAGTAATAATGTCCAGTTCTTTTCATGTTGAACATGGAGTGGAGAGGGTTGTGATTGGCTCAGTACAGACAACAAGGAGAAAATGGGCAATATTCTCCCACAACTGACCACAATGTCAACACACACCTCACATATAAATCACTTTTAAATGTGTGAGCAAAGTAGGGCAGCATGATTTAACGGATTTCCAGAATTTCGCCACGTACAGGATCTCATTTCACTCGTATCTTAGCATTAGCGGGGGCATTAGCTGCAACAAGCTAAGTGCTGCTAGTTTTCCCTATACTCATTTCCATTGGGGACTGTTTTACAAATGTTGTAACATGTAAAGTGTTAGAATGAATGGATTTACTGTGTTGAATCAAAGTTTCAAACCATTTCTTCTTTACATATACTTGGAAAAACCGAGTGTTTCAGATATTGGCACAATTAGCAGGTGCTAATGCCTTGCTAGCATCAAAGCGCTACGACAAAATGAATGTACCTGGTATGAAAACGACACAATAATTCTGCCCCCTGGCCCCAAAATCATAAATATCAGGAGCATAAGGTATGGACACACGGACACACGGAGACACACACACACACACACACACACACACACACACACACACACACACAACACACACACACACACACACACACACACACACACAACACAACACACACACACACACACACACACACACACACACACACACACACACAACACACACACACACACACACACACACACCACACACACACACCACACACACACACACACACACACACACACACACACACACACACACACACACACACACACACACACACACACACACACACACACACACACACACACACACACACACACACACAGTCTTTGTAATCTAGGGAAAGCAGTTGGTGTGCAGTACCTATTTCGGGCCTTGAAGCGAAGGCCGCAAATCTGCATATATCCGACTGTCGGACTCTTCCTCCTCTTTTCCCCCAGAGATATATTCTGTACATGCAGTCAATGAATAAACCGTTGCAACACTTGCTTTGAGTATACAAACATTTAGATTATACATAGATAGCATTATATCATTCATCTTTTTTTTTTATATAATCTGCACCTCTTTTCACTAGCAAAGTGACTCCAGACTGTATGAGAAGTAGGCGGTGCACAGGGGCATACAGATATCTTAAATTATTCCAGATTATGTGTGAGGAACCCGTCTCCCCCACCCTTCCCGTGTCAGATAATGAAGAGAGGACATAATGGGGGCAAACTCCTCTCTGTGCCGAGTCAGCGTCTCCTTCTGATGCTCCTTTCTGGAGGGAGGGGTGAGAGCAGGCTGCAGGTAACAGAGGCTGCGATTGGTGCTTTTTTGTTTGTTTGTATTTCTTCTTATTAACAGATCCTCCCTTCCTTCTGTGGCCACTCAGTCTCCCAAGATGATTTTCACAAAGCTAGCCACGTCGGTTTCTTTGGCCTCATGGGAGGTGAAGAAGGGATGTTGCTAAGGAGAAGAATTACATGAATTCAGTCTGAAAAAAAAATACTTTTTGCAATTATTTCCACTTATATTGTAACTGAAATGATTCGATACCAAAGTGGTATTAACACATAAGTTGTCTGAATGTTGCTATTCCTAAATCATTAAATGTTGCAATATTATACTTTTTGTTTTCATAGCCCTAATTAAGAATCAATTGTATATCAGATAAGTGTGATATGAGAACTGGTGTGTATGTACTGAGGCATCACAGCTTATTAACTCATTCACTATGTGAGGGAGGAAATATAGATCCTAGTGCACCCTCCAGTGTCTGATTAGCAGTATTACATGTTGCATGCATCTGCCTAAACAGCAGAATAAAGAAAATACAACAACAAATATATAAAAAATACAACACTCACCATGAGTTCTGTGTAAGTCGGCCGCTCTTTTGAAACTTTCTTTAAGCTGGGGAGGGAAAAAAGCAACATTAACACAATAAATGTACATTATAAACGACACCATATCCGTGCATTAAAGTCATTTTCAACATTTGGATAAGCTACTATACAAAATACTGTTAATGCGGCCCCTATTTCAAAGAAAATAAATCAGTGTTTTTGGATTCTTTGTTTTACATAAAGGCATGTGAAAAACTGACTTGTATTCAGTATTTCAAGGTAACACCGGTTAAGTAATTACTTAAAAAACTATAATTTAGGGGTGATATACTCCTGTGGAGAAAGGATGTTCAAATTTGCTCAAAACACTGTTGATGTCGGGGAAAAGAAATGTGTGTAAAGCCACAAGATGAGTACCTGCATTGGAAAGCAAGGAATTACAGTTCAATAAAAACAATCACCAGGGGAGGCAGCAACAAACAAAATCAACGTTAATGATTATGTGTAATTTGTGTTTCGCTCTGTATTCCTGTTCAACTCACTGTTCTTATCTTCAATTAAAAAAAACTAAATACAGTATGGAAATTGTGTAAAAAATGTAAGGCCAATCAGCTTCGTTCTACACACATTTATATCTGATTTAATGAGGCTTTGTTGTACGGCAGAGTGATTCTGCCGATCAGCCTTGTGTGTAAGAAAAATGATATGAAACTGAATGTTTCCTGGCTAGACAAACTGAGAGAAAAGGTTGTACCACAGGGAGGAGAAGTCCACAAAGTCGGGGGAGAACTGTTCTGCAGGAAGCTGGGGCGAGGGTTCCTCCACCACCTGCTTCAGCTGCTGGAAGGGCGTGCCCCACGAGTCGTACGGGAAGCGCAGGATGGCGAGCTCGATCTGAAACAGAAATCACTCTCACTGAGAACATGAGCCGTGCAAGAACAGCAGTATTCAGGTTTTTTGGTCTGAGCATGTCAGGTTTGAAGGGAACATGAGAGATCTTACTATTCATCATAGTTAGTCAGTAAAAATGTTTTAATTCTGACAAACCCTCCAATGACCCCACCTCTATAAATAAATGAACAAATAAATTATTAAAGTGGAGATAAATTATTAAAATGTATTTATAATAATAAATTACAGTGTGTAATGGTGAATTAATTCTTACATTTTTGTATTGAGTACAATACCAATTAATTACAATTTTGATAATCCATTAAACTTTATTAGGTCATTTATCTGGCAAAAAATAAATACTTTCTGGTTCCAGCTTCTACGTGAGGATTTCACTGTGAATTAAATATATTCCATAGTTTAGAGCAGGGTTTTTTTTGCAGTGTATATATTTAGCACATTTTAACATTATTATATGCTCACCTTTAACTTTTGTGTGCTGTTTGGGTCTGTGGGACCCGTTTTCAGTGTTTACTAAAATAAAATGTATGCAATTAAATTATTTTAACCTGCTTTATTTGGGGGTGGACCTCACATCCCCTAGGGGGGTCCGGGGGCATGCACCCCCAGGAAGATTTTTTTTTTTTAAATGTTGAAGTGAAATGCATCAATCTGGAGCACCTTGAGCACAACATGAATTCATGAATTCATGGATACAGCTCTCAACACTGTAGAAAGCTGTATACTTTTCAATAATCCAAACATCTTTAGAATATGATCACAACCAATAACAAATCATTTAAACTTGTTTATTCTTATCTTATGTTACCTAGTTAGCATTCTTTCTTTTTATTTATGCATATTTTACTAATCACTCCCCTTTTAAACAGTTTTTTTTTTTTTTTTTTACTGTCCTATACACATTGGAATGATTTCTTACTTTATTTTTTACAACTATGACGGCTTGCATTAAAAAATAATAAACATATTTGTAAAGTGGGGGGACACAAACGGGATTTCGAAAAGTGGGGGGGACATGTCCCCCCTGTCCCCAGTGGAAATTACGCCATGCGTGTGTGTGCGTCAAGTGCAATAAATGAATATGCAAGTTGCAACACACAGAGTAAAACTCTGCCCCCCATGTGTTGTATAGGCTGGCATGACTAGGCTGTTCAATGGGGCTGATGTGTTGTGTAGATTCTGCCAGAAGGAAAATCAGCAGGGAGGTGCCACATTGCTTTTCTTCCCGACTGCAACGCTGGTCCCGCAAATCAAGCAAGAACGTGATTGGTCGATATTCATTGTGGGGGTGGGGGGAGGAGGAGTGTTAGATAGATATAGAGTTGTAGTAAGTAGATAGAGTTCGCTATGATTGGGGTTTCGTTTATGCATAGGGTAGATTCTTTTAATTACATTTCCTTTTTTGTTTTGTGTATTTTTTACATTTTGGATTTGCTTGGCGAGCTATTTTTAGAACATGCCCCGCGTGCCCGCGGGCACTGTGTTGGCTACCCCTGGTTTAGAGACATTTATCATTTTTAATTAAATTCTATACTCTTAGAATAAAACATTTAAATATCTTCACGTGTAGTATTCAGAAAAACGACAAGATAATGGTGTTCTAAAAATATGAGTAAAAATATGTTTATTTGAGTTTAGATTCTGGTTGTGTATTTCAGATATAATTGGAGACATGAATGTTAGTTTGGACTTGCAACAAAGGAACACACTAATTACTATAATCAGTTTTAAGCTTCCCTCAGTTATTAATCTATCAACTAAATCCAATGTGTTGGTATTTAGTTGTGTTTGTGTCTGTGGACTCACAGCATTCCTGTATTTTCAGGATATTTCTATATGCAAGGTGAATTGATGTTTGTGTTATTTTAAATACCACTAATTTCATCATTTTTTGCCACATATGTGCTGATTTCTTGACGGCCGTATTATTCAGGTTTCTAAAATCAGTCAGCATGTGAAACCACTCAGGGACTCACAATATATCTTACTGTTTTACCAGAGACCTTAATAATAATTCCAAATTCCTATAATAGTTATTTCACTATAAACTGTCAAGCGTCTCTTCTCAAGGAGTAACAGTTGCTCGTTGAGAAACCGGCTCGAGATCGCTAGAATTTGAAAATACACAGCCGGAAAAAATCTGCCACTTCCTTATAGAGCCCCTCCTCCAAAACACACGAACGCGCACATGACCAATGAGGGCACGAGATAAGTTTGTGCACAGATGGAAGGCTGACAGGCAGGTAGGCCATCCAGTTATTTTAGCCGGGCCGGCTAAAATGATTGGTCGTGCTTTTTACAGTACTACGGCTTCCACAGATGAAATTTTTTTATGGATTTTTTGTCAAAGCACTTAAGATATTCATTGCTATCGGGATGTTAAGAGCATTCCATGGAATATAACAAAAAGTGTATCTCGAGCCGGTTTCTCAAACTTACCTACCCCACCTTTAAGTATATTTTATTCAACACACTTGTTTCTGTCTAGCCCAGTTTGGAAGATTTCTTGAAATTAAGACATACAAATCTTCAAATTACTCATAATAACACTGTTCACCCTGAAATCTGAACTCTTCTTTAACCTCTTTCATTTAAAAGCCCTTCTCCTCTGCCCACCAAACACTTAGCGCTCGTAATGCCATTCAAATGAGACTTGTGCTGGAACATTCTCTGCTAATAATCGCTCTGAGGAGCAGAGAGGAGGTTAAATGATGGGGAATAGATTGCTGAATCCAAAATATTCTCGGTTCTGCGTTTGAAATGTGCAAATGAGAAGCTATAATTTAACAACTCGTTATAAAACGTCTAGACACTCCTGGAGCCATGCCTCATAGAACGAGATTTATCTATTATTATGAATAATTCCCACCCTTCACAGACTTTTATACATTTAGAAAAACTAAGATGGAGGAAGAGATCAGAAAAGAGAAGTTACAAGTCATTAAAGCTGATTTACCATGGTGATTCCCAGACTCCAGATGTCAGATTTAACGCTGTAGCCCTTCTGGTTGGTCTCGGGGTTGATCCTCTCTGGCTGCGGGACAGAGGGGAGGAAGGATGATGTCACGTATGGCAGCGGTTGTCAGGGACGACCTGCACGCTTCCCTGCCATCCTAACCTTCTTGTACACACACAGACGGCGATGTTCCCTCAGCGCTAACCTGCCCTAAAAACCACTCAGCCAACCAGCGGCAGAGCGGGTTAAAATGTAACCCGGCTCAATAAGTGTGCGGGTAATAATGAGAGACTGAGAGAGGGACGGCCTACTCATGAGGCTGGTCTCATTATTGAAAGGTGTTTGTGAACTTATGGAGTTTGTCCTCATGGTCAAATCCCACCACTGTTATGAAATCAAATCCTACTAAATCCCGCCAAAGCTAGGACATTGTACATTTCCCTGCTGTGGGACAAATAAAGGATTTCTGATGCTGATATGCAAATTAGGTATTTTATTTCTCATTTTCTGCACTACAACTTACTCTCATTTCATATATTATCTGTAAAAAATACTTTTAAAATTAAAAAGCATTTTTTTCCTGCTGAAGCTAATAGATAATTTGGCCTGGCTTAGCACTTTTTACTTTTGTTGTTAATTTTCTTTACAACAAGTCATGGTTTTTTTAAATGAACATTGAATCAACTAATTCATTATGATGTACTTTTATAAAGACTGAATCAAAAGTCATTGATCTGTTATTGAATGAGTTATCTCATCCTTTACCAGCTTCAAAACTAGAATGATGAACACATTAATGCATGACAAACTATAAACTAGTTATATAGTATGTATTATTCCCAGAATGGCCCCTTTGGATCATGAGTACTTATGATCCAATATCCAGTATATCCAGTAGATCCAGTATATTTTGCTGCTAATACTTATGTATTTTTACTTAAGTAACATTTGCAATGCATGACTTTTACATGTATCAGAGTATTTTTACACTGAATAATTATTACTTTGACTTAATATGAAATCAGCTGAAATCCACTCCAGGAAGCGCTGCAGATTCAGCTGCTGATTTTGTGTCGGTAAAATGAAGCTTCAGATTTTCAGCTGTAAAACATGTTTCTCTCTCTCTGTACTTACTGCCATGTAGGGTTTGCAGCCGGCGTCCATGGTTTTGGCCACGGAGTCCACCAGGTAGCCGCTGATGCCAAAGTCGCACATCTTCACCTGGCCCTGCGTGTTGATCAGCACGTTGGAGGGCTTCACGTCTGCAACAACACGGCAAACAGAACACTTAGTTTGTGTGCTGCCACTTTTAAAGAAGTCTCTCTTTGTGGTTGTGTTATTTTTGTCACTTAGTTGCATCACATGAAGCGGTAATGGCGGGGCACAGAGGTGTGAAACAGGAAGCATTAACCTTTGAAGAAGCATCATTTTAACTTAAAATATAACTGTCTTCTTGAATGACTTGGCTTCAATTAATGTGTTTTTGGTCTTTGCTGAACATGTTTAAATGATGCTGTACAGTTTATCGTTCCAGGTAGCCATATATATAATGTCCACCAGGCGTAAGAGTGAACCCTCACTGTTTATTATGACCACAAACAACAACAAAAACTATTACAACATTCTGGCTACAGAGGAACCGTCCCTTCATACATTAATGGTACGTCCACGCGGTTCCGTTGCGTGCTTCAACGGAGACGCTTCCCATTCACTTTGAATGGGGTGACGTCAAGCTTTGCCGAACTGCATTGTGGTTCCGTTGCGTCGCTTTGCCTGCGTTGCTCGCTTCGAAAGTTGAGAAAAGTTCAACTTTTCAAGTGACGAAAGGAAGCGCCAGCCAATCAAATCATATACCAGTACAAGCGCTAGCCAATCAAACCGCGGGCTTGTGTGTCCGGGGCGGGAGATTAATGTGATTGGTTGTTGGTCGCACACCAGACACGCCCACCGGCAAGCTTCAACGCGACGGAACCGTGTGGACGATACGTTAGGCTCCGGAAAAATGGGATTGTTATAAATGTTTCAAGATGCCTTATTTTTGTCTGACCTCTTTTATATGCATTGTGAACTGTACCTGTGCATTTATTTACCTTTTATGAGAAACAAAATAAACTCTGCCTTCAAAGTAATGTTACCTTAGTGTTGGAGGATTATAAAGTTTAAAAGGAAAAGGTATGAGCAGAGGTGTAAAGTATTTAAGTACAATTTTAAGGGAATTGTACTTTACTTGAGTATTTCAAATGTTTGCTACTTTTACTCCACTACATTTATTTATTGCCTTTAGTTTCTTTCCAGATGTGGATGAATGATGTGAAATATAATCAAGTGTTAAATCAGACTTTAGTTCCACTTGGAGTAAATCCACAAGCTACCCTGCAGTATACAAAGTCATTCAAACTAGCTGCACCTTTACCAGCTTTGAGAACACTTTCATGATCAATCATTATAAAACATATCATATATATTATTCTGAAATGGACCAATCTGCACAATGACTACTTTTACTTTTGGTACTTTAGGTATATTCTGATTATACGCGAGTAACATTTTGAATGCAGGACTTTTACTTGTAACAGAGTATTCCTACACTCTGGTACTTCTACTTTGACTTAAGTACAAGATCTGAGTACTTCTCCCACTTCTGTCTGTGATTGACGTCAGTCATACTACATTCAATCCACTTTTTATACAAATATATTGATAAATGCAGCTTTTAATGGAAATTAATTTGAAGTCTGTAGTACTGAAAGTCAAAATGATAATGTAAATAATGCAGGCTTTGATGTCCATGGTAATGGGTGAAATGACTCATGCAAAGAGGCTGCTAATTTTAGCATCATGTGAAAAAGAATGGAAAGCAATGGCTGCCTGAAAGATCAGATCAAAGACTTTTATAATTATATAACGCAGCAGCATATGTGACTTTATGCTAATGGAATAAAACATGACTGACGAGATCCTTTAATGAGAGCTGGATGGAGTAACGAAAGGGAAGAAAGCCTCTCATGCAGCGGCGTGTTGATGCATATCAGAAGTGGATATGGACACTAAGAGCTTTAATGGCTCTCCACTCGGCTCTTACCTCTGTGTATGACTTGCAGATTGCTGTGCAGATGCTCCAAAGCTTTTACTATCTGTAATAACAAAGCTCATTAATAAGCAAATGAGAGTTAGACAACAATTATGTGTCATTAAGCTGAGCATTCACAGGAAGTCAGTCATTTTGAATTGTGCTGCTCAGAGTGATTTGAGTGGAACCCACGGAGACGGCGATCTTTCCCAGGATGTCCTCGGGGATGCTCATTCCCTTCTCGATCACCTGCTTGTAGAACTTGTCCAGGGAGGTGTCCATCAGCTCCATGCAGATCCAGACATCGCCCTGCCGACACACGAGGACAGAGATGAGGAAAACACAACACCAGGACGCGTTCCAGACAGACGGACAGGAAGACACCGAGTTTCCAGTGTTTCCAGTCACGGCGAGGAAATCCTGAACATCCTCACTGCTGCAGGAAGTAGTCTGCATCCTTCACAGGTGTTCAGAGATCTGGACTAAAGACACCTTTTTTAATTTAAATATTTGAATATTTTACAGTTTCTTCATCATTTATATATATTTATTTTTAAGGTTTTCTTTCAATATATTATTATTTATTTATTTTACTTTTAGAATCTTGTTGTATTTTTTATTCTTGTTTTCTTTCTTTTAATTATCTAACATGTTTGTCTTTTTTAAAGCTAAAACCAAAAAATAGAATTATAAAAAGAATAAAACATATACATATATATTATTTTTTTCATCAGTTTACAAAAAAATGCTGTGCACTTAAAATAACATAACATAATGTGAGGAAAAACAGAATAAAACACTTTCTGGTTGCTAGATAAATAATTATTTAAACGTTCCTTAACAAATATGATTTTTTTTTCCTACGAAACTAAATTGTCTGCTAACAAGAGAGGTCAGACTCCTTGTCTAAATGCATACTTAAATACAAATAAATAAATAAATGATTCAAATCAGAACCTAACAGAGAAAAAATATATGAACGTGTGCAGCTAAGGTTAAAGGTCAGATGTATTGAGGTTTGGAATACAGCCCTATGGTGTGTCCTCAGGGCGACTGTGGCTGCGAGGGAGTGCGGTCGTCTTTCAACCAGAAGGTTGTGGGTTCGATCCCAGCCCATGCAGTCAACATGTCGAAGTATCCTTGGGCAAGATACTGTACTTAACCCTGAGTTGCTCCCGATGGCATGTCAACGGTGTGTGAATGTGTGTCCTAGAGTAAGGTACTCTAGGACCTAAGGTACGCTCTGTATGAATGGGTGAATGACATGTAGTATGTAAAGTGCTTTGAGGGGTCTTAAAGACTAGATAAAGCGCTATATAAGTACAGTCCATTTACCATTCCTCTAATCAGACGAGTTGTCTACAGGTGAAACCTTCTAAATGTTTCCATCTCTACAGCAGGTTACCTCTCTGAAGAGCGCTCCGTAGAAGGTGACGGTGTAGTAACAGTCCACGGTCCTCATGGAGATGTCCAGATCCATGAGCAGCCTCTTCTGCTCCTGAGTGTTCACGGTGGCCCGGATCCGCTGAGGACAGGAAGTACAACGGCTCAGAACCACAAGGGCCTCATCTACTGTGTGTCAATGCTTGCTTTGTTTGTTCTTCATTTTACAACATATATCTTCCTATATATATATATATATATATATATATATATACACGTTCCTGTTTCTTTTGCATGTTTGTTAATTTACCAGAATGCAGAGGCTGTAATTCTGATGTAAGTTAATTTGAATATGCACAATGTGATTTGATGTGAAATGCGATTTTGTGCCAAACAGGGTTGGTCATTCAACGCTAACAGCTTATTTGTCTGATAACCAAAAATCCAGATGTGCCAAGACTAACATCCCTTTAACAGTTAGATATTTAGTTAAACAACCATGAATTTATAAAGTATATGTTGTAAAAAGGTCAATAAATGACCGTTTCTGGCAGACAACCATAATGCTGACAGGGGACTTTGAATAAAATAATAATTTTTGTATAAGATTATTAGAGATAATATAGGTACACAAGTTAACAAAATATATAACTAGGTCAAGTCCTTTTCAGACATTTGTATGCGGAAAGGTACACATTATAAATGTAGTTCCTCCATGTTTGTTGGTGAAAGCCCCCTGAGACAAATGTGTTTACTGATATTGGGCTAAATGAATCAAATTTGATTTAAATATTCTTTCATTGATATACCACCTTAAGTGTGAAAGCATGGGGGCTTGTTGAAATGCAGGGACCCTCACCTTCACAGCCATGATCAGGCCACTGGGCACGTGCCTCATCTTCTCCACCACGCCGTACGCACCCCGGCCCAGCTCGCAGATCTGCTCCAGGTCATCGGCCTTCACCTCGAAGTTCTGCAGACACCACAGAGGAACAAGGCCGCGTGAGAGGGGGATATAAACACTAAAGAAATATCAAATATAAAAAATGAATGAGGCTTTGATTAAAGAGAGTTAACACAGAAGGAGAGGACAGGAGTGGGTATGCCTCATCTACTGTAGTTGTTGAAAGTTAACTATAAGTTCTGAACTTTAGTACAAATGTAAGGTACCTACTTCACTTCAGTACTTTCATCTTATGCTACTTTATGGACCAGAGATAAACACTTTTTTTGTCCTGAAGCTTTAGTTACAGTTTTCATCCCCTTCGTGTCTAGTGGAAACCTCTCCAGATGTGTTCATTCTGAATGTTTTCGATTAACTGAATGATGAAGTGTTTCTGTGTTTGTTGAGGAAATGGTCCTACTTCTTTAGCCAGATATCAAAAAGCCTCTTGGAATAGATGGAAAAAACATCGGAAGTTTACTCTTTTAAATGTACATGGTTCTCACAGGACAGCAAAAAAGCTCAATCAAGTGATTACTTATAGAATATGATGCATGGCATTGGCTGTAGATTAAACTACTCAACAGTATATAAAGAAGTTAAATAATCACAACCTTACACATATAGAGTGGAAACATGCATCAAACATGCTGATGCAGCAGTAATAGGAATCCAGAAACATCATATACTTTTATTGTAAAACTATGAAATGTGGCATTTTACTGCAATTCAATTTGACTTTTAAAATATATGTTGCTCATATTTCTTTCATACTTCTTAGAGAGGACATATTATGCAAATGTTTTGGTTCATATTTGTATGTAGTGTCTCTACTGTTATGTCTCCATGCTTTAATGTTCAAAAAGCTCTTTATTTGTCTCATACTGCCTGTGCTGCAGCACCTCTTTTCACCCTCTGTCTGAAACCAGAGCCCAGTCTGCTCTGATTGGTTAGCTGGCTGGCTCTGTTGTGATTGGTCAACCGCTTGGAGATGTCCTACCACTTAGACCACATGTGTCAAACTCAAGGCCCGGGGGCCAAATCAGGCCCTTGGTGGATTTAATTTCGGCCCGCAGGATCATTTCTAATTACTATTAGATCTGGCCCGCTGGTATATTGCACGTACACCTTCACTGAATCCTGAGGGTCTCCTCAGCTCAGAGCCTGAGCCCAAACATTGATGAACTTGCACCCAAGATGAGATGCCAAGTATCTGAACTAGCATCACAGAGCAGCACACTGAGTTTCAATGGATGTTTCCTTCTGCACTTTTTATCTTGAGACAACAGAGCATGTTTGGTTTTTCTTTGAGGGAAATAGTTTTTTTGAAGCTGTTGAAGCTGAAGGCCTGTGGGAAAATGTAATCATAAGAAATGACTCTGGAAAAGCTGCAGATAGAGCCATAAGAAATGAATGCAACTGATTATTTAATGTTTCATGTTGTTTTTATAGGCAATCATTTAAGCTTTGTTGGTTCCAGGTTGAATATGTGCAATAAGTTCATTTCAATAAGTTCTGCAATAAACATTGAACCAGCCCGGCCCTCGACTAGTAACGATTTTTAAATGTTGGCCCACTGTGTATTTGAGTTTGACACCCCTGACTTAGACTATCATGTACAAAGTGTTGGAGCTCCAGCCAATAGAAGTGGGAGTGTGACATTGTGATGTCACTATGTTACAGAAGTAAACAAACTTTTGGATTTTAGCCTTTGCAGACCATTAACAACCACAACAACCTATATTAAGGAAAGGGAAATCCCAAAAAACATAACAGGGCCTCTTTAAATACGTTTTTGAATGCAGAGATGTGACTTGTGACAGTGGTGTAAGGTATTTCACTGAAGTTAAATGATTGGAATACTTTTTCAACCACCAGCTTCCTACATTATGTAAATATTCTTCGAAGTCTGAATCCTTAAATAAGTCCATGTAGCAAGACTAGTCTTTCATCTCTTTTACATTATTCAAGCAAACACCAGAAATCTTTCACTTTGACTTCTGGCCAAACTCGAGCACAGAAAAACAGGCACCTCTGCCAATGGAAAATTCCACTTATTTGATGAGTTTAAAATAAATATTTGTACTGCCCGACGGGCAATAAAAGACATTCCAGTCTCCCCACAATCAGAAGTGTTCAATTCGGCTGTAATGTTCACCCGGGCGTTCTTTACGGCTAACAGACCCTCTGCTAAGCTGACCTGTGAGGAGTACTAATACACTGGGAGAGGAAGAAAAGTAAACAGTGACGAGTTATGCAAGATATAAAGGTAGGAGAGAAAATGTCTAAACCTGGAACGGGATTAGGAAAGGTGAAAACATGAATTATGTCCTTATCTAATGAAATTACCTTCTCTCCGATAGTTACACAAGCTTTCGAATCCAAATCTCTGGGGGGTCTGAAACACACAAAGATATGACTTATATTATGACCAGGTTATATTTGACTTCTGAGGAAGATACAACAAAGTGAAGCAGGAAGTAAAAGTCAGGAAAATGTTGAACACAGATGAAAATGTAAATGTCTTTGTTCTCAACCCTACTGAGGAAGCATGAGCAGCCTGCGTGGATGAATTCAAACTATACTGTATATCGCTCATGTTGTTCATAGAGGTGTTGAAGAATATTTTATGTGGATCATAAATTAAATTGTCGTCCAGTCAAAGTTATAAACAGATTTATAAAGCCAAATAAATGCAACAAAATGCATTAATGCAATATAATTTAAAAGTTACATAAAAAGAGCAAATAATTGAAATAATAACTTTGATGATCGGATTAAAAAACAAAAACAAAAAAAGTTACAAATAAAAGAAATCAATAAATAAACAAAATAATACAAAATCACAAATAAAATACATGTTTTAAATAAAAGAAATAATATAAATTAAAAACACTAATTAATTGGGACAAATCTAATCACCACATTAAAAGGGTGTTGTATGGGTTAAAAGTATTTGCATTTAAAATATTAAATCAAATAAAATTGTAAAAAAATAAATAGAAATAATAATATTGAAAATAAAAAAAATCTCAAAAATGAACTTAATCTTTAAATACAATAAATAAAAATAACCCAATTATACAATATATTAAGAAATTCAATGAAATGTAAAAGATAAATAAAAAATGATAATAACAAATGTGAATGCAATGGGAGCACAGATTCACACAGAGTGTACTACAGCTGAAAGTCTGACTCTTCATATGAATTTCGCCTGAAACCAAAACGCCTCGGCTGCTGCAGGTTTCTCAATGAAGATGATTCACTTTCAGACATTTGGTTTTTCTGTTGCTCTGCAAACAGCTGCAGTCTGAGCCTCATGTTAACAGGAGCGAGGAGAGGAGGATGATGAAGAAGGAGCAACAGAACGTACAAATCATTATTGTGTTATAACAAATGTCAGGGGTGTGATGTGAAGATATTAATACTCTAACACTCACGTTTGTATTCCAATTACAATAAACTGATGATAATATAAGCCATCATTTAACTTCCCTCTCCTTTTGACTGCAGTTCATCAGATAACCATTTACCACATTCAGCAGTCTGTCTAGGTTTACTTTTGTGTGTGATGGATGAAAATAGGGGACATCATAAATCGTGACAGTTAACAATAAGGAAAAAGTCTTACACTGCTGTGGGAGGAGGCTGCTCAAACACCTCCTTGGGGAGCTTGAGCAGCGTCTTCCTCTTACCTGAAACACACAAGACAGAAAAACATCATTAGAAAACAATGGTTAGAGATACAACTTGATTGAAACCATGAGACTATGTACAGAGACTTTATTGTTTATTCCAAATAATATCTCTGGTTTGTAGTTCTTCTAAATTATTCATTGATTGGTCGAACATGTAATCATCCTCAACTGATTTGCTAGCAAAAAAAGCTTTGTTTTAACGTTATTTATGTCAATAAAGCACTATTAATGATTCATATTAAAGATTAATCAAGAGCTTGTTGTGTTTTATTGATCATTTATTTGGTAAAATGTGAAAAATAGTGAAAATCCTAAAAACCAATAGATATTCAGTTTGATGACAATAACAGAGAGTTACGCCTCAGAATAATCACTAAATGGACTGATTGTAAAGTATTATGGACATGACCTCAATATTTTTACTTTATAAACTAATTGTACAATTAATATGGACATGAGCTAAATATGTTCACGTTATTAACTTATCATCATATTATGGACATGCAAAATACATACAAAATATCAAAATGACCTCGATAATTTTTACATTATCAACTCATTGTACAATATTTTGACATGACCTTAAAATGTATTGTGTCATCGACTTATCGTTCGTTTTCCACAATTGTACGATTAATCTGAATAATTTTTACATGATCAAAATATCGTACCATATATGGAAATGACCAAACATTTGTAATGAACTTGATATTGCCTGTTAACATGCATGTTTTTTTAAGTATGAATGTAACATTTGATCCATCATGATGCCAGTATGCCTTGCTGATTAAATACAATTATTAGATCATTTACATTTTTGCCAATTCATCTTATGTTGACAAATCGACTACTGGTTTCCCCTTAATGCGGGTCAGGGTTAATAAAAGCGTTTGACTACATCTGAATCCTCAAAACAATAATTTTGCAAATCTGAATCCATTCAATTGCCATATTGAATCACAAAAATGTAAACATTTTAAGTAACAAAAGTGATGCATTAGTTGATATTCAAGCAACTAAAATCTAATATGAAAAGAATCAGGGCTATAACTACCAAATGTTTTGTTATATTGTATTATAGACTGATCATAATACAGTCTTCGATTGTAAAAGGTAAATGGGCTGCATTTAAACAGCGCTTTTCCAGTCGTGCTTTATATATACAAGTCAGAGATTTGGGGTTAGGTATATTGCCCGAGGATACATTGACTAGTAGAATTCAGGAGCTGGAATCTAATTTTTATTTTCCTTACCAACATTCCCAAACAACTAAATCTTAACTTATCTATCATGAAAGACCAAACAAATTCAATTTCGATAATATTTAAGAAGCTTGAACCTGGAAAAAATGTTATCCAAATTGATGCAGATACATTTCCTGTCAATCAATGTACGACCCCAGCTCTAGTTAAATCCCTTTACATGACATATCTGTGTGTAAAGCACTCACTTCGCACTAACTTCTGTGATAGTCTGAGAGGGAAGTAAAAGCAGAAAAAAGCAGACTGCCTCCGGAGAGGACAGGACGGTCTCGCTGTCAGCGGAGCATACCACAAGATGAAAGCATACTTAGCTTCTTAACATAGCTCTGGAGGAGAGATCAGTTGATCAGAGTTCATCCTGGTCAACCTATTACTCTTGTTCTCCCTCCAGCAGCAGAGAGCCGTCTGTAAACCCCTTAATGGGATTTTCTATCAATTTCCAGACAAGCTGCTACGACTGAAATGAGGACTAAATCTATTTTTAGATTCAAGAAACTTCAATGGAACCTTAGAGTGAGTCAATGCAAGTCATTCTGCTAAATAACTGATGACATGTATCTGCCAAAACACACGCTGCTTCTGTCCGGAGCCAACAGCAGCTATCCGGCACTTTAAAAAACTCCCACTGATGCAAAATGACTCAAACTTCCTGCAGCTATCACTCCGAAAGCTTCATATGTATCATATGTATCATATATGTATTGCAACTGCAACAGAAGCTTTATCTCATCGTTGACACTTACGGTTGGATGCAGTAAGTGACTCCAGATCCTAAATGAATGTAACAGGCGCTGAAAGGCGCTGAAAGCAAGAAGAAGAGGATGATGGTGACGAGGTCTGGCAGCTAGGATGTGCTTGCTCCATCTGGAGTTGCAGCACTGTTGGTTTAATTTTAATAGCCGGGCGCCTTGTTAACCGTGGCGTCACAGGTTCCTTAGGGTGTGACGTGTGTGTGTGTGTGTGTGTGTGTGTGTGTGTGTGTGTGTGTGTGTGTGTGTGTGTGTGTGTGTGTGTGTGTGTGTGTGTGTGTGTGTGTGTGTGTGTGTGTGTGTGTGTGTGTGTGTGTGGCTGCTTTGTCTCCACACAGCATCTGGCTCAAACCTCTTCAGACCGGGTTGAGCTGCTACGAGCCTGTCAGAGTTTGTTGCAGATTTGTTCTGATAAAAGGTGCCACTGATGTGTTTTTGTGAGCAGGTGTCTGACGCACAAAGCTTTAAGGTGACATTTAAAATCACCCCACTATGTGCGGCCCTATGATGTTATAAGGTGCATATTTAAAAGGTGTGTCTTTTTCAAAAGAACAACTCCTCAAATAAATACCTAGAATTACTCACATTGTTGTCTTGTAAACTGTCGGTTATAGAGGACATGTTATAGTTATTTTCAGGTTCATATTTGTATTCTGTGCCTCTCCTGGGACACGTCTCCATGCTTTAATGTTCAAAAAGCTCTTTATTTCTCTCATACTGCCTGTGCTGCAGCACCTCTTTTCACCCTCTGTCTGAAACCAGAGCCCAGTCTGCTCTGATTGGTTAGCTGGCTGATGTAGCACATCATGGACATTGTGTTCGAGTGATAGCCAGTAGAAGTGAACAAGTTAAATAGTGATGCCACTATTTTGTGGAAGTAAATGGCTTTTAGCGCTTTTTACAACTTTTATACCCTAATGATTAAAATAAGGGCTGAAGTGTATTCATACTGGGTAGTTTATTTAGCGAAATTGTATACGCTGATTTACAAATATCTCTTTCCCAATGTTAGTCAATGGGAAAACGTTTTTCTGGGCCCAAATGCATCAAGAACTACAACTTAACCTTTTCTAGCTAGGCACATTTGCTTCAACGGATGGCACTCTTCCTTGGGGCTTGAGAAACTCCTTCTGGAGGGAACTTTGGGATTTTAGCCTTTGCAGACCATTTACATGCAAACAAACCTACAGTATAGAACACACTGCAGGGAAAACCCCATAAAGCATAATAGGGCCTCTTTAACAAAGTGTCACACACGGTGCGTCCAAAGTGTCCTGGTTTGTTCAAACAGTACAGGGTGTGCCTCACCGTGCTATGCGGCCCTCCACCGGGGGCCTCTTGCTGCCTGCCTCCTGGTCTCCACTTTCCAAAGCAGCTTTGTTGCACTAAAATGTCAGTGTGAGCCCCTCCTACATGCATTTACACAGACAACAATAGTAACTGGAAACCGACTCTGTTCTAACAATGAGAAGCAAAAAAAAACCTCAGAGAGAGATACAGCACCTGCACGACCCTCTCAATGTGTTACTTTAGAGAACATTATTTTTCATCTGCATCAGTGAACTGGAATGATGCTGATTGGCGGCTGATCAAAGATTACACAGCTGACATACTTAATACACCAATAATGACACATGTGCAACAAGCTAACATCTGCCATTATCTGCCTCCATAGGCCCAGCTGTAATTTACTTCCTTTAAAATCCAAACCAAACTGCATTAAACCAAGTGGATTATTTAGATCAGTATGTCCTGTTGACTGTGGACAGGAAGTGGACGCACATGAATTCATCCTAACATCACATGTTGGTTTGTTGGCTATGGTTTTGAAGCTTTGAATTTAGGCACTATGTGTTTTTTTAGGAACCAGAATAGATCAAGACATTTTTTAGCACCTAGAATGTTATGGTTAACTTTCATGAGACGGAAAACAAAGACACTCCAATGGGATAAAGATGTAAGACGAAAAGACAGACTTCACCATGGTTGAAACCTGTCAATATTACTTTAAGGGTAACAAATTGAACATCTTGCATGTATTGAGGAAGACACTAAACTAGCAATTGAGACTACATACTTATTTGGAAAAGAAAAACTAAGATTATAAATCAAGAAAGAAGTTACTCATTTTAAATTTTCTCATAGACTTCCATACAATCAGATTATTTTTGTAATCAGCATTCAACCCCTAATAGTCTGTTAAAAAAAAGCAGGTTTAAGGCTCTTGCTATTGGATTGTACATGACCTGACAACTGTCACTTTCACATCAGTATTGCAACTATAACAATACTACTTAATTATATTTAAAAACGAGTGTTAAGAGTAGGAAGACACAATGAAGGAGATAACATGAATGAAGAAACTCAGTATGAGTGAGACCAAAACACAGCTGCTAGCCTGCTGCTAACAGCTTCTTAGCTTACAGTAGTAATTGGGAAGATTCCTGACAGTAACTCAAAGACATGGAACGCAAAATGTACAGTGTAAATTAACCTATAGGGTTCAAAGCAGGAAGAGAAGGGAGCGTGGATAAACTTCCCCTAAACGTATCGTAAAATGTCCACAATATTATTCAAATTCTGAATTTGACAGCATAATATTTCCAGTCCAAGCATTAATTAAACAAATCCACAGCCCAAATCGTATCACTTCCTCTTGGCTCATGGTTTAACTTTCCCTAGAATCTGATTTATGATTTATGACAAAACACAAACACATCCTCTTTGGCAGAAGTAACTACGGCTTCCACATGCAGAGAATGGATCAATAAATACTTTGCATTGCATTAACCAGACTGGGAACTTTATCAGATGATTGACCTCAAACAATGCCGGAACAGAAGCTCCATTGTGTGATTACAAATGAAGCGACAGCATCCTTCTTCCTTTCTCCTCCAGCACTGAATGGAGAATCTCCTGCCTGACAGCCGCTCATATCAGAGACAAGATGCAGCGTGCCCCTGACAGATTTATTCTCCAACCTAAGCATGCACATTAACATGCACAATGCTTTTCAGTCCAAATGAAAAGCCAACAAACAGGCGAGACGCAACGTGTATAATGTGGGCTGCAGTCACAGATTTGTATGTAAAGTCATGATGACATGCAGCTCATGTACGGTGACATGTCTCAGCTAAAGGAGGACACAGTGCGGGTAAACCCACTGCTCCTGACCCACGGAAAGAACAGGACAGAAGGAGAAGAGCGAACAGAGGTGTAAGAATGAGAGAGGGGTGGGGGGGGGGGGCAGTGGATTATGTAATCGATGTGGTTGCATGCATGTGCTCTGCTTTGTACAGTAGCAAATTTAGCACAATGCAACCCAATGATGGAAAGTGAATTCCTTGACCTAATGTCAAAGCAGCAATTAAGCTGAAACAATAGTCCAGTCATGTGGGTTTACAGTATTCTTCAAGTTTGATAATTAAAGGTGGGGTATGTAATTTTGGAGAAACCAGCTCGAGTGCGCTAGAATTTGAAAGTACACAACCGGAAGAAATCTGCCTCTTCCTTCAGACTTCCTTACAGAGCCCCTCCTCCAACACACACGAACGCGCACATGACCAATGAGGGCACGAGATAGGTTTGTGCACAGATGGAAGGCTGACAGGCAGGTAGGCCATCCAGTTATTTTAGCCGGGCCGGCTAAAATGATTGGTCGTGCTTTTTACAGCGCTACGGCTTCCACAGATGACATTTTTTTATGTATTTATTGTCAAAGCATTTAATATATTCATTGCTATCGGGATGTTAAAGGTGGGGTAGGTAAGTTTGAGAAACCGGCTCGAGATCGCTAGAATTTGAAAATACACAACCGGAGAAAATCTGCCACTTCCTTACAGAGCCCCTCCTCCAACACACACGAACGCGCACATGACCAATGAGGGCACGAGATAAGTTTGTGCCCCGATGGAAGGCTGACAGGCAGGTAGGCCATCCAGTTATTTTAGCCGGGCCGGCTAAAATGATTGGTCGTACTTTTTACAGTATTACGGCTTCCACAGATGACATTTTGTTATAGATTTTTTGTCAAAGCACTTAAGATATTCATTGCTATCGGGATGTTAAGAGCATTCCATGGAATATAACAAAAAGTGTATCTCGAGCCGGTTTCTCAAACTTACCTACCCCACCTTTAAGAGCATTCCATGTAATATAACAAAAAGTGTTTCTGAAATAAATTACATACCCCACCTTTAATCATTCGAGTCAATATTTGAGTAGAAAAAGCCAAACTGTAAATGGTTTCAGCTTCTCAATTGGAAGTATTAAATGGAATCTGTTTATCTAGTTATAAGTTAATTTAACAGGGGCGGTGCACATTAATAGACATTTCTGCAAACGCACCACAGTTAACCAAGAGGCTATTTTCCTTCTGTATTTTAGATTTGGTTACATTTAAAAAAAAAAAAAATCTGACATTATTATTAAAAATTATTTATTACTTAATAAAAAAAACATTGTTATTATAAAAGAAGACTCAGAGAGATTTGTAATTGTATCAATGTAATGGTCCGTTTCATATGCTCTATGTTCAAGTGTGACCACAGCTTGCCAGAACTTGATATTCATTTTTATCCAGTTTCCAGCTTTTTAGAGCTTAGTCTTATTTTACGTGGATGAAGGATTAAAGTCATTGGAGGGGTGATACTTGATTCAGGGTTTGTTGAAATTGTATTACATTTCCATCCATATTACATCTCGTTTGGTCCATCACTGACTTGATGATTCAATATTATATGCTAAAACACTGCAACATTGTCAAAAACTTGTAGCGATACAATCTTGCAGACCAAGTAGAAACCTGGTGGATTGTGTAAACGGCCATGGTCGCTTTCTTTTAGAGAGAAGAAGACCTACGTGGACCATTGGGCTCATGGTTAAAACCGCCTGAATGATGAACACTAAAGGAGTCCTAAGTGGAAGGCAGCTATCTGCGATGACAACAGTGGTGGTGAAGAGAACACCTCCCATGATCCCACGCTACATCACAACGTCACTGTCTTTTGTTATAGCTGCAGTTGAGAGATCCCTAGTGGCAGATAATCACATGTTGTGTGTTTAACTACTTGTTGGCTTAACCTGTACCACTGCACATTCATTTATTTGTGTAAAAGTACAGGGTTTCCCTTCTGACAGAGGGCAGTAACACTATTAGGTAGCTTAAAATGTAAATACTACTACTAAATACTCAAGCTGTAATAAGATACAATAAATGTTCCTATTTGCTTTCCACCAAGCTGACTAGGAAGCAAAGTGAGCCATCTAAAAATATCCCATTTCAGAAGATCTCCAGCTTATGTTGCATAACTCAGATACACAATTCCTTCCTTTATTCTTGCTGAGCTCAGCATCTAACTTGCATACTGTGGCAGGCAGGCAGGCGGTGTGGGTTAATTAAAAGCAGCAGCACATATCAGTCCCAGTGATTTGCAGCACATGAGCTCGAGTATGCGGTGAAATGCCAGAGTGAGGCCACAGGAGATGGGTGTCTGTCTCTGTTCCCAGTTTCTGCCACACCCGATACGAGCATGCATTCAGCCTCGTCATGTTTGTGATCAGTGAAAGGGAAAAAATATAATGCTGACAGGAACGGTTTGAAAGGCAGTGTGCAGAAAGAGTGTGAGGGCAGATGTAATGAGCCTTGGATCACGTCCCACTCATGCACCCTGGCTGGAATTCCAACAATGCCAAGTGTTCCTCAATGGAATTCCACCGAGCTAGAGGAAGACAGATCAATGGCAGACGGTGGGAGGGCAGTGACACAGGGAAGGACATGGACAAACAGCAACACAGGACAGGAGGAGGGGGGTGGGGTGGTAGCAGAAAAAAGAGATTTGAAAATAACACCAGCCGGAGCTGCTATAGCAGTTTGTTAGATACTCTATACTTCCAAAGATGGCATCTCCTTTAGGCTACAGCTGTCAGATGCTCCTTTGGGAATCATGTGGTCATCGGCTCATGCTACACTTCCTGCGCACTCGGCTCAACTTTAATGAGAGTCGCAGAAAGCGGAGATTGTATTAGCATACAGGTTGGCTCAGAGCAAGAAACGCTGCTTTCACTGAACAAATCCAGAGATATTACCAGAGACCACCGTGGCACAAATACTGAGAGGAATAAACGAAAAGATCCTTCTGATTTTATCTTGCCATGGTTTGTAGATCTGGCTCTTATGGCGCATTTCCACTACACGGCCTCGCTCGGCCTCGCTCGGTATGGCTAGGCCTCGTTAGGACTGGCTCACTTTATGGCGCATTTCAGTTTAGGAACTGGGGTAGTATCTATAGTAACGCAGTGTAGGCGGAGCCGTGACGTCATCTTCAATGAGAACCCCAGAAAAACAACACAGCCGTTAGCTGTTAGCCCTCAGAGCTCACAGCTCCTCATATCTGTTCAGAAACTAGACAAAAGTTAAACAAGTACAAACCACAGACTGTCTGTGTCATGGCCAGAGTTGGGTGTAACGCGTTACTGTAATAATATTACTTTTGTCGGTAACGGAGTAGTGTAACGCGTTACTTTTATAATTCAGTAATCACACTACAGTTACTAACATTGCCCCGACACGCGTTACTTCGTTACTTTTATAAAATCAGTCATAATCACACTGACAGACAAGAGGGGTTTCCGCCGCAGGTTTATATGTACGTAATCTGCGCGACTTGCGCGTCCACATTTCCACGTGCAGTGCTGCATAAACATGGCAGAGTCAGCGATAACTTTCGAGGGGTGGAGGTATGCCCATTATTTTGAGTTCGTCCGAAGAATAGACAGGAATGTGACGGTGAGGTGCAAACTGTGTCCAGGCCAGAAGCTGTTATCCACTGCTGCAAACACCACGTCAAACCTCAACAAACACCTGCAAAGAACACATGCTAAGGTGAAGCTAATAGCTAAGGACCCCCGAACCCAGAGTGAGGATGTTGTGAGTGCGCCGCCGCCGACTCTGAAGCGGCACAAATTAGAATTTGGAGGACCGGTAACCAAAGCAGAGATGGACAGGCTTGTAGCATCCTTCATAGTAGAGGTAATGTTGCCCATTTGCACAGTGGAATCACCATCGTTCAGAGATATACTGCGCAAAATACAGATAGCAGGAGACAGAGGACCGCCATAGTCAGAGCTATCTGGATCAGTCTTATGCGACAATGGAAACTGAACTAAAGAGAACATTTGAAACTTTAGCAGTCTGCGTGATCTGCCTGTAGGGAGGGGCGGGCCGGCCCTGCGAGTAAAGTAACGAGTAAAGTAACGAGTAAAGTAACGAGTTACTTTATGTAGAGAGTAACGAAGTAGTGTAATATATTACTTTTTTTTAGTAACGACCCCATCTCTGGTCATGGCGAATACAGTCGCTGGTTTATTTATGTCTGTATAGGCCGTTGTTGTGAGTGTGGACGGTCGGAGCATATATTGCGTTAGCTTAGCCAATCTCCATTTAGAAAACACGCATTTTAAAAGGTTTTTCGCCTGCCGTCTGTCTGCAGACTTGTCAAAGCATTAATTCATGGTTTTTACTAACCGGTATCAGTATGTTGTTACTGCGGCATCATTTTGAAACGTGTATTACAATTAAATCACGGTCAAATATGTTCATCTTGTTGTAGTTGTAGCCCCCTTGCCAGCGATTCTCTCTCTAGTTTAGCATACTCAGCCCGACTCAGCCTCGTTGTTCCTGGCCCTAGAACCACGATTTTATGGGGCCAGAAAAACTGTGAATTAGGACCCGCTAGCCGGTACTAGGCCAAGTGGAAACGCAACCAAAGACGGGCCGCTGACGTCACAGCTCTCTTAAACGGGGCTCCGCGCTGTAGTGGAAACGCGCCATAAGTGGCTGCCATTTTTCAGAATCAAGGGCCAGCATCCAGATCTGAAAAGTGAATTGGATTGGGTACTGCCTTAGAACTGCATTTGTTCAAAAGGCCAGCAAGGGGCAACTCCACAATTATATAGAAGTCTATGAGAAAATGACACTCACTTAATTAATTACCTGAGTAAAATAGTTTCAAATACATTTATTCGCTATTTTTAAGCTTTTCTTCAATAAAGCTGAATGGTCCTAACAATAAAAAAGGATATGCTTTAGGGCATGTACCTTGTGATTGCTGGGCCATTATTGGTTTATAAATTCTCTTTGCTATTGTCTTGGAGTTCGGACCCTTTCCCAGTTTAAAAGTAACATTTCTGTTGCCTAAGAATGTCTTGTTCTGTGTTTGGCTGTACTTAGCACCACCCTCTTGTGTCATTTGAACAAGGCCAAGGCCTATATACAAAACTCAAGGCTTCAAAACAGTATACGACCAAGGTCAGAGAGCTTTCTAGGAGCATTTGTCAGACTGACAACCAAACATGTCACAATATTTTCTTACGGTTGTCAACCCTAGCTGCACAAGACCTCAGAATCTTGCACCACCTGTACCACAACCCTGAGCAGACAGCAGCAATCTGAGCTGAATATAGATTGTTTATCCAGCTCTCGCCTGTAAATAATAGCTTGTCATGGTTTTTTTGGCTGGATGTCTACACTGTCTTCACGTCTAATGAGAGCCAATGTGAACTGGAGTCAAATTCCCTTTATATGTCAACATGCTTTGTCAATAAAGGGGATTCTGAAACCAAACGGTGTAAATGAGACCATGTTCAGCATAATGAAAACACTGAAGATATTGTACCGCTCAACTGATTTACTGCCAAGTAAAAACAACATTTAGACATTGTTGACAGCACCCAAGTCACTTTTCTGCAGAACTCTTAAGGGTTCTGTAACACTGGCAATAAAGCAGAAGCCCCATAAAAACACTGTCCCATTAATAGACAGGCTACATAATGTAAAAGGTTCATATATTAGAGTTTCTACCAGTGAGAAAGTGTTGAGTTGAGTGTCTCTTTGCACTCATGACTGTCAACAAAAAGGCCTTCAACTGCAAACAGTGAGTCACTGATGCAGCCTGAGAACACAGACATTAGCACAAATGATACATTCTGTAGCTACGCGAAGGTCTATGTAAGGTATATATCGTCATCTTCTTGTGTACGCACAGACACGAGAGGTCTGTACGACGAAGCCGGATTTTCGCTTAGCGGGCTAACTTCAGGGAAAACTCGGGGTTTCCGGTCCTACGACGCTGGTTCTCTTTTTAGCGGGCTAGATCTCCATGGTAACTTATGCTGAGCGGCTAACCTGCTCTGGAGCAGGTTAGGTTGCAGGCTAAGAGATCAACTTAGTGAAAGCACTGCCTGCTGACCAATCAGAGATCAGTGTGCGGAGTTTAAAGCGATCAAGTCATATTACAGGAGAAAGGAAATACAGTTTAAACTGCCGTTGCAGGAAAGACGGCCGGCAAAAATCACCTGACTGTGAGCAATCTGACTATTATAACATTAGCGTTAAGAAAGCTTAATTAAATATCTGCCACAACATAAGTAACCGGATCAAAGTAACATTACGTACAGTCCACTGTCACAGTCTACAGTGCACTGTGAGTGCAGACGTCATTATCATTCATATCACATCATATCACATCATAATGTATCATATATTTCCTTATCTGAGTCAGCTTCTTGAGCCGTATCTGGCCGTGCAACACTCACAGTGTCACATACTGTATGCAGAAGTATTATTTTAAGCAACACATTAAGTTGACGAAACACTCGAGTCAAATGTAATTAAAGTCAGATCCACTCGTGTCTTAGACGGGGCAGTGATATCATAAACCTGTTAATGTACGCATTCAAACACTTTTTCTTTTACCAGCTGTATTCACCTTGCAGGTGCAGCTATGTGGCTTTTATCCTGGATAAAGTGTTTAAGTCATGGATGTTTAACGTTTAACTTCTTCATATGTCTAATATTATAGTTGACTTTTCATTCAGGAAGTATGACGCGCTGCGCTGTCAGTACGCTTGTCCATGTTTGTGATTGGTCGAATGCTCCAAATACCACCCCTTTCATGTGAACGCGCACCTAACTAGATAGGACACGGCTGGCTTGAGCGATCCACTTGATAACACGCGTCGTAGTACCGCTTAGCGAGAGCGCGTATGTTTTGGATTAGGCCAACCGGCTAACTCAAACATATCCAGGTTAGGTTGAACCAGCTTCGTAGTACAGGCCTCAGGGGAGACAATGTAGCACAAACTGATATAGATGAAGATTGTGAGATTAGCTGTTTGTAGAAAAACAAATGTTAAAGGGGCCCTATGATGCTCATTTTCAGGTTCATATTTGTATTGTGCCTCTACTGTGACATGTCTCCATGCTTTAATGTTCAACAAGCTCTTTATTTTTCTCATACTGCCTGTGCTGCAGCACCTCTTTTCACCATCTGTCTGAAACCAGAGCCCAGTCTGCTCTGATTGGTTAGCTGGCCAGCTCTGTTGTGATTGGTCAACCGCTACGAGATGTCCCGGCCCCTAGCCTATCACGTACAATGTGTTGGAGCGCTAGCCAATAGAGGCGCGAGTGTTACATAGTGATGCCACTATGTTACATAAGTAAACAAGGTGTTTCAGGCAGGGGGGAGTGTGTGGGAGAGAAACTCTCTCTGGAGGGAACACAGGGATTTTGAGCTTTGCAGACCATTTACATGCACAACAACCTATATAACACACTATAGGAATGGGTAAACCCCTAAAAGCACAATAGGAGTCCTTTATTAGGTGAATGCAAAATAAATCATACTTTTTCTGACTTTTTAATAAATTGAATCAATTGTTGATCAAAAAGGTATCAACCCACACGCCGATTCAATGTTATTATTTCCTTTCCTATCACGGCTCTTAGTAAGTTGTTTTATTTAACACCAGAAAAAAACATAAAAGGACACAGGTGTAAAAACTGCTGACTGTGGGTAAAGTCAGAATGGAGGTTGCTCTCACATAATTACAGCAAACTCAACCCAAAGGAAAGAGCAGCTGGTGCAGCCACTAGTATAACTATCCACGTGTAGAGAGAAAAGTTGGGGAAGAATGCATGCAACTTCACTGTACTGTAGTACAAATATATTTTTTCCTCCAGAAAATCTTTCTCTAAGCCAGAACTGGGAGAAAGAGAACATGTTTGCAGGATGGAGTTACACTAGTGAGAAAATATGTGCATGCATCAAGTAATTAAACGCCTTAAATCAATGTCTTCATCCCCCTTTAATAAATTACATGATTTGCATGCATTATTTTGCAGTGCTAGGCGATGCTACTGTGCAACAACCCCTCCCTCCCTCCCCTATCCAGGGTCAACAGTGAAGTATAGAAACCAGCTAACATCACAATCCAAAAAGAGGTTACTCCAGGTCGAACAGAGACCTGGATTTGTGTGTCTGTTATTATCAGCTTTACTGAAAAAAAGGAAGTCACAGTAACATCTCACAACTCTGCTTGCATGCAAAGCTGAAATAAACAGGAATTGTTTAAAATATCCTAAATAATGTTGTTCAGAGAAGTTGCTGCAGTCTGAATGCATGCAGGCTTACTCAGTGGAAAAGAGAAGTACAGTTAGTGGATCATGTGAACAATGCTCTGAACAATTCGACTGTTATTGAAGCAAAAAAAAAGCCACTTCAGGCCTGGAACCGGTCCAACAACTGGCCGGTTGAAACAGCAAATTTAGTATCTGTGCAGCTGAAAACGCTGCCTCCATTAGCATGACAAACGGGACATTTGTGCACGGGCTGGAGGGCCAGTGAGGCTGCAGGGGGACACGAGCTGGGGGGGGGGGGCTGTCACCCTGCCACCGGCCAGAACAGCACACTGCACAATGGTAGGGGACAAAACGCTGCGGCCCCCACAGGGCAGAGTTCGAGATGCAAGACTTTACATACATTTCTAAGCCAAATGATATGAGAATTGAAGGAAACCAGCAGTAGGGCCATGGGATTTTTGCTCCGTCTGGCGTCAATAAAACGCAAGGACATGGTGCTTATTTTAGCTTTGCAGATTTGTACTCATTTCCTTTCCTCAGTTATACAACACTAATGTACAGTCTGTGAAGGGCTGCGAGTAACAGTTCTATTTTCAGTACAAACCAACCTGTGTTCACTTTACTGAGATGTATAATCTGTGTAAGGTTGATAATCAAGTTTAAATATTCTTTGATCAGATCATTTAAAGATTGTTCGGATAAGTTTGCCAATTGCCAACCATCTTATTGGAGTTCTTGTACCATTGCTTGAATTCTGAATTTCCCTACGGGGATCAATAAAGGTCAATCTTATGTGTCTATTTTTCTTTTTAATAAAATACATTCTTATAACTTGAACTAATATCTGCATTAACTGTTTCTTGCTAACAATCTGTAAGAACAATATTTAAACATGCTAATAAATTGATTTGAAGTTTAAATGTGAATAAAGCGGCCATGTTGTTGTTCTCTTTGCTAATGCATGGAGGAATCAAGCAAGCCATCCTGGTCAGATAAGCACAACAACAAGGCATCTAGCATCAAGTAAAATGTGGCCGCATTTTGGATATAACTCTATAGGAATCATGCATGGGGGCAGGGCTGTTTGCTACCTTACTGTCACGTTAGCATGTCACTCCCTGGGGCAAAGGTACCATGAAAGAACTAAAACCAAGGTAAATTCTACAGTGTTGGTTATCACGAGGATACATGGGTTGAGTTTGAGTTTTAACGAATTACAAACGTGTTCGTTCCGATAGTTACGTTTTTTCAACAACAAAACGGGTTACTGTGACTTTCTTTGAGCACTTCAGATATACGTTACTTGTAATTTGTTAAATCTGTTAGAGCTGCAACTAATAATTATTTAACTAGGATTAATATGCTGATTTAAACATTCACAACGAGGAAAACTTTCCATCTTCAAAAATGTTTTCTCAGAGCAACAGTCCAATTTCCAATGTGTCTTCATTCACAACCATCTAAAACTGAATAAGCAGTGAATCCTCACAATGTAGAAGCTGGAACGCCAAATGTTTGGCATATTTGTTTAATATAAATACTTTTAAGCCCAAAGCATTGCCATCAGATTGCCTGTTTTGTTAAACCAAAATAAATAAATGATTTCATTTATCATCACAGAAGCAGCAGAACTGAAGAAAACTCTCACAAATGACAAGCTGAAACTTAGGAATAAACAATTATCCATTATCAAAACAGTTGAGGAAATTGCTTTTCTATAATTAACTTATCATTGCAGCTCTAATTAGGTATTTCCTTCATTATTACTAAGGATCCATGATTTCAAACGGCCGCAACAGAACCATTAATGTGCCTGGAGTTGACAAAAGTAATTTCATTTCCAGTGCCATTTTGTTTTTCATACAACAAAAAGTCAAGATCAAACTTAATGTAGTACAAAATCGGCCATACGTTTAACCAATACTCCTTTCAGATCTTTATCTCTGTGCGTGGCATTTTCTGCACCGTACAACATCACTGAACAGAAGCCTACTTCTGCTCTCAGGAAAGTCCCAAACCAACTCATTCATGTACAAAAAATAAAACCCATGTCTGTGCAATATTCATCATCATGTGTGTGTTCCTGTGTGTAGGTGGGTGAACAATTGACTGTACCAGATAAACACTGCGAGTCTCTGACCGTCGGGGGCTCTCTCTGCTACCTGTTCACATCCTGTACAGCCCTCTGACTGTGTGACTGTGTGACTGTGTGTGTGTGTGTGTGTGTGTGTGTGTGTGTGTGTGTGTGTGTGTGTGTGTGTGTGTGTGTGTGTGTGTGTGTGTGTGTGTGTGTGTGTGTTTGTGTGTGTGTGCTACATGTTGTGCAATGAACCAGCCTCACTTTGGACTTCTTGGAAAACACGGTACAGGGAGGAGAAAAACGCCTGAGCTGTTTCACTGCAGCTGTTTTTCTCTCTGCAGTCACTGATGTTCTGTGAGAGCTCTCAGGCTGCAGGTACTCCACAGCTGTTGATAAAGTCGGGGTCAAAGTGTAGCATGCATGCTTCCATATGCATGCTAAAGGAAACATCACGCACACAGGGGTTGGACTAATATCCAGTTGCCAGGACAGAATGTTTGGAGACTTGTTTTATAATACCCTGAAGAAGCCCCCTGCTCTTGAACTCAACACCACCTCAATGCTCACAACAGACAGGCTTGGGGATTACATGTAACAGGATTACATAATCAGGATACAACACATTGTACTGTATTCCCTTACAGTTACATTAAAAAAAGAAGTAATCAGATTACTGTTACATTTTATTTTTAAACGGTATTACAAGCAGGATTACAAAAAAAATTATATTATAGGTGGATGTACTGCTTGTTTTCTTTTTGGTTTACATTTAGGCTACTTTCAAGTCTTTTTTCAAATGCAGTTAGTGAACACCTGATTAGTTAGCAAAAATACCATGTTTAATTAATATATTAAACTAAATCAGCATTGTTTACTATACTATAGGCCTATCCTATAAGAGGACACATCTTAATATATTATTTTCCAAAAGTCACATTGTTCTGTTGTCTTACATAATATACTTAAGTAAAAATCATGTTACTGTAATTTTTTTCTCTTGTATTTATTTGCATTGCATTTGATATTGAAGTAATCCAAAAGTAAGGGAAAGTAATGATTACTTACTCTAAATTAGATACTCAGATTAAATTACATTTTTTATTTTTCATATTAACTAGTAATTGTTACAGATTACATTGTTAAAGTTACCCTTCCAACCCTGACAACAGATTCTATTCTTAGATTGTAATTTTCTGTCCCATAAGCAGGAACAAATCAACACCTAATAAACAAACTTGACCACTGACAGCTGCAGGTTGTCACGTCACTGCACAGAACCACGCATATTTGCAGCCCTGCACGCGACTCTGCTTCCAGTATTTACCTTGAGCAATGGTCACAAGCCATGCATCAAGTCGTGCAGAGTTTCATTATAAAGAGTTGCACTGTCCTTGTCTATCTCGTGACTGTTAAAAGGCGCCCTGTGCACAACATCCCTGCGAACAGCGTCAATTTGAGTGAGCACACACACAGCATCGTCTTACCAGGAACTGTGCAAAGGGGAAGATCTTTAAACAGGAAATGCAACTGACCCTTTTCTAAAGCCATGTAACTTTAAAATGCACCGGCCGAGCTGCAGCGGCTGCATGTTGCAAACCGTGCAGCCGTGATTGCATGATGTCGCACAGTATTGCACAGATCGGTTTCATATTCTTACCTCCCTTTGGCTGAGACATTTCCCCTTTGCTTTGATGAGGGGGAGGGGAAGCACAAAAGACTTTGCCTTCTTTCTCACTCCCTCCCTCCATCGCCCTCGCAATGGAGCTTCAGCGGCTTGCTTTTTTGCAACAAAGATGCAAAATACAAGCCTCGATCTTCATGCACTTGGAGCCTTTTTGCGTCCGGAGCGTGCGTGTCCGTGCACAGAGCGCCGGTGTGATTGCACGGCCCCCGCAGGCGTCAGGAAAACAGGTAATTTCTGCAATTGCACTGCAAAGAATTCTCCGCAGCACTTACATGATGGGCCAAGGCTGGCAGCTGAAAGCTCCTAACTTGGATCAGTGCGAGCCCCTGCGAGAGAACGTTCTTCCTGCTTGGAGCGCAAAGGATAATGGGAAATGGAGTCCAGAGCGTTTAGAGAGCGGTTGTATTTACATTTCTGTGCTGGATTTGTGTGAAGAGTGTAACGAGTGTAAGGAGAAGTAGTGTGTTGTGCAGTGGTTGATAGTACAATTAACTAAAGTAATACACTTAATTAAAAATGTTAGTGTATTTAGTGAATTGTTTTAACTAATTCAATACATAAAGGTGACATTTATAATGTATGTCACCAGTGGTGTATAGTAACTATAGATGAACTCAAGTACTGTACTTAAGTACAATTTTGCGATACTTTACTTGAGTATTTAAATATTTTTGCTATTTTGAACTTCTACTCCACTACAATTCAGAGGTAAGTGGTGTACTTTTACTCCATTAAATGTATAATACCTTTAGTTACTTTACAGATCTGGATGAATGATGTGAAATATAATCAATTGTTAAATCAGACTTTAGTTCCACCTGGAGTAAATTCACAAGCTACCCTGCAGTATACAAAGTCATTCAAACTAGCTGCACCTTTACCAGCTTTGAGAACACTTTAATGATCAATCATTATAAAACATATCATATATATTATTCTGAAATGCACCAATCTGCACAATGACTACTTTTACTTTTGGTACTTTAAGTATATTTTGAAAATAATATTTTTGTACTTTCACTTGCGTAACTTTTTGATTGCAGGACTTTTACTTGTAGAGTATTCATACACTCTGGTATTTTTACTTTTACTCAAGTACAAGATCTGTGTACCTCTCCCACTTCTGCATGTCACCATGAAACCTTCCAAATTGATACATAAAGAACAATTTGATTAAATATGAGCAAAGTGTCATGCATTTCCCAAACAAACATTTGAACATCTAGATCTTATTGTATTTTGTTGAAATGTTAGGATTTTGAGACAGAAGATTTGGGATTTTATCAGTTTAAAGATATTCATGCAATAAAGAATGAAATGTGAAATCAGGCTATGATAAATAAACAAACCCATGTGTAAGAACATCCAGAATATGTTTTAGATGCTGAGAGTTAGTCGTCAATCTAATACTTACATCCAGTGAATTTATGGTACATCTACATAAGCAAATATAATAAGTTAGTAAAATAAACAACTAAATGTGTATTTGGGAGTTTTTTTTTCCACTAGTCTATCTGTTTGTGTACTTTTTGGTGGTTTAATCTTACAATGCATAACATATTGTATATACAATTTAAAATCTATTGCATTCCTGCAGTTTTTCCTAACCTGATCGAGAGTACAGGGTGACATATTATAAAACCCTACTAAGAGCCTAATTTCGGGTTGTAATTCAAATGGACTTGTCTTAAATGAAATGAATAATTTTTGTGTCTGGTGTTGAGGTGACGATTACATGAAATCACAGGGAAAATATTCAGTTTACTTTCAAAGTTCAGTAAAAATCTTTATTATCAGGTAACATTGATTAATGCAAAAGTGAAACTAAGTAATGACTTTAATGAATGAATGAATGACAAGTTACTCTGACAGCTACAGTACTCTGGTGTGAAGGCTTACAGTATACGAGTAGTTTTATAAATACATTAAAAGTAAAGAGTAAAAACGGGCCTGTTGGAGCACCTGAAGTTCAACAGGATCACATTTGGTGCCCAGAAAGCACGGATTTAGTGATTTTTTTTTAAATCAGCAAATTGGTGCTTTCAGGGTGATGAATGACAACTGTGACCCCTTAATTGCAAATTAGGGATATTAGCACCAATATTACAAACAAAAATACAAATAAAATGCAACAGGAACAGAACCGCAAACATTAAAGATGCAGCTGGTGATATTACATATTTTTCTTTTTGACAACAAATTCCATGAAAAGACCAAAACCGACAGTGTTTTTTAGGTTTACAGCACCAAGAACATCAGTTCTAAGTGAAAGCCTTACAGACAGCTTACAAATAAAGACTCTAATAAAAACAAATAGAAAGACATTGTAATGCTCTTAAACATTTGGGCATTGTAGATTACTTGCAAAAAACCAGCCTTTCAGTGGCGGATTGATCCATATGTGATGCTCTGGTGAGTGATTGGGGCAGCAGGACGTGGATGTGTGATTGAGTCAACAATACTAAAGGGAGTGTGGCTCTTTGATGTGTTTTTAATAGTTTTTGGACAACAATGGAGCTCTAGGGCACATCAGACTTTGATCAATGGGATTTAAAAAATATATAATAACACCAGACTTATCCTTTGAAACATGTTCCAATATTTAAAAATGCTCTCAAGCAATAATACATAAAGCTTTGGTGTGGTAATTGCCCAATGAAACAGCAATAACATGAGACAAGACAAATGATCCAAACATCACGCTCAAAGAGGTTTCAGATCCCCACGATGTGATATGAGATGTTGCTTCACATGGTTGGATTGTGTTTGGTAGAGGGTCAGTTCTTGCTGGTTATGAGGCTTTGGTACAGAGGTTTCACCACAATATGGAGGAAGAGGGAGCTGTCGATGAGGTATTCAGACGTCCGGCGGTACAGGTCGGCTTCAGCCAAGAAATCCCCATTTTCTTCCGTGCTCTGGTGGAAGTTGTAGACGTGTTTCACCACCACCTTCCCCTGCTGCTGAGCCATCACAATCACCGTCTTCTGGAAGTTAACTCCGGCGAATTCTGCGCTGGACGTGGCCGGCGTGATAATGATGCGAGGGCGACCTCCGTCCACACGTGTCGGCTGCATGGCGCCCGAATCTGTGTACATCGGCCTCATGCTGAGGGGTAACCAGCGCGGCGAGAACAGGGCGTTCCAGGTCACCCGCTTGCTGGAGTCGTGCCCGCTGGGCCCTAGCTGCGTCTGGAAGCTGGTGCTCCGATCGTCTCGTGAGGGGTTGTTGATGATCCAGGGAGACCCCCACACTGGGGACAGGTAGTTCCTAGGCATGAAGAGGCTACAGTTCACATCAAAGTACTTGGCCATTTGCATTGGTGACGCAGAGTGAAACTGGTAGGACATGTAGAGCAGGTCGCGCACCGACTCTTGATAGCGAGCCAAGATGGCCGACTGGGTCTGCAGGCGGAAGAGCTCTCGTGGCGGCATCATGGCGTAACGCACCGCTCTCAAAGCGTTCTCCGCTGTCAGACCGTCCGGCTCATTCTGAATAATCCAGGCCTCTAGCCCGGCAAAGAGCTCCATCTCGCTCTGCAGGATCAGGTCTGACCGCTGAAGCAGGGACATGAGCAGCTGGCTGCTGATGGTCACCCACTCCCCGCTCTGCAACACCGACGATAGGTTCCACGCCATAAACTGAATGCAGCTGTCCCTCAGAGTCACGTCCCCGGCCTGCACGGCGTACTCATACCATCCCGCCACGTGGCCTGAGGTGGACTCCCGGGCCAGATTCTGGGTCATGTACTGGGTGATGCCCTGCTGGAGGCCTGTCACTTGGTACTTAGTGGCCAGCTTGTGTAAAGGGGTGGCCTGGTCCAGACGCAGTGAAATCTCTCCGCAATACAGATACCTGCTCAGAAAGAGGAAGAAGGGGTTTCAAGGTGAAGCATTTGAATCAACAACATACATACATTCAGAATGAGACCATTTAGCCTAAAACAGCTAGTTGGAAAATGTTTTACCAACATCAAGACCCACTATTCTTGGACTGCAACAGTATTTTTGCCATTTGGGGGCAAAAGAACGCCACAACAAGCTAAAGAACACAACCTAGCACATTATCACATGCTAATATGCTAGCAAACAGTTGCATATCTACATATCCAGCAGGTAAAGCAACGTAATCATCCAAATGCAGTTGTTTCTACCTGATGAATGTAAAGCGCCATCCACACATGGAGTACAACCCTAAAACGATCTAGACATGGTGATAAGAGTTCAACATTTAATCTCTTTTAGCTCTGTTTTGGTTTCAACCAACTCCTGAGAATTAGGTGTGGTTATGGCTGCTACATGCTAACTTTGTCTAGCATTTGGTACTCGGTAGGTAGTGTCCAGTGGGTTTATTATAGCTTCTTTGCTGAAAACAAACTGCTTGCTGGTTCTGCAGACAGAACAAAACTGTTTTTGTGCTATTAAACCTAAAACAAAGAGCTAAATACTGCTGAAAATATACCTACAGCTGCAGAGTTTGGTCATAATTCTCTGTTTGATTCATTGTTTTTATGAAAATAGATAGAGTGCAATTTTACAGAATTGTGTTTCTGTCAGACTGAATTCCATCAAAGTAATCTCACAGCATCCTCCTCTTCAAAAAGTTACCGTTGACCCTTTATGGCATTCGGGGAAAAGGTGTAGTTTTATTTTGTTACAATGAATGAATGCAGTCTCAGTCTCAGTCTCAGTCTGGCAGATATCATGTCTACTGTAATACAGGTTTTAGTCAAACTCATTAGCATTTGAGATAAAAATAGATAGTTTTATTGATTGCTCCTGCAGCACAGGCTCCTCAATGTCTTATTGCTACACCACAGGAGCTGCTATTGAGCAACCCAGCAGTTCCCTGATTGGTCAATTTGTTTTATGTTGGACTCATTGATTGTTTGTCTCGGTTAATGTAGGGCTGCAGTTGCAGAGTTCATTCCTCTAGGCATAATGACTCAATGAAACTGGGTGAAGCAGGGGGTGGAAGTGACTCTCACACAGTCTGACATATTGAGATGAAATGTGTCCCCACCTGATGAACTTATCAAACACAGCTGCACAGTCGGAGCTCTCCTTCAGGACCAGCTTGCTGCTGTTGCGGCTCAGCAGGATCTCCTCGAACACGGGGCTCTGCAGGGACAGCACCAGAGAGTGAGCCTGGATCACCTTCACCTCGTCCGCGCTGGGGGTCTCCACCCGGAGAGACAGGTCACTGCCGTTCCCCTGAATCAGCAGCGCCTCCAGACGCTGCACCAGGGTCAGGGAGTGGCTGATGGTGTCCCCGCCCCCCCCATTGCCATCCGAGGTCATGTCAACTTTCAGCATGCCTGGTGGAGGGGGAAAGGAGGAGGAATAAATAGAGTTATCAGATTGGAAAACAAGTTAGATTAAAGCAAGGTTCCAAAACAGAATACTTAAATGTACCATTTATTTTTTCTATTATGTTTTGGGGGTTTTCCCTTTACCTTTAGTGTGTTATCTAGGTTTTTGTGCATGTAAATGGTCTGCAAAGGCTAAAATCCCAAAGTTCTCGCGGGAGTTTCTCTCCCACACACTCGCCCCCTGCCTGAAACACCTCCATTGGACTCCTTTGTTTACCTCTGTAACATAACGACATCACTATGTAACACTCACGCTTCTATTGGCTAGCGCTCCAACACATTGTACGTGATAGGCTAAAGGGTCGGACATCTCTAAGCGGATGACCAATCACAACAGAGCAGGCCAGCTAACCAGTCAGAGCAGACTGGGCTCTGGTTTCAGACAGAGGGTGAAAAGAGGTGCTGCAGCACAGGCAGTATGAGAAAAATAAAGAGCTTTTTGAACATTAAAGCATGGAGACATGTCACAGTGAAACATTTGAATCATTGGGCATCTTTAATGTTCAAGTTCGCAACTGTTTACACATTTTATATAAATATATATATATATACTTTTGCTTAAAAAATAACTACATTCATGTTTACATTTAGTTTCAATTTATTTACAATAACTGACTTATATAACTTTTTAATTAATTTACATTTTTGTTAATTGACCCTTTACTATTACTTGCTCTTTTCTTTATAGTCTTCTCATGATTAAACATATTTAATTAGCATTTTTAAAGGTAGCCTAAGCATTCAGATTCTTATTGCTAACGACTTATTTTGCATTTGTTGTGAATATGACAAATGCAGAACTTTAACTTGAACGTTTTTTTATTGGAGTGTGCAGGAGTTGCATGCCAGTTATAAATTGGAGCAAATAGTGGGGCAGCATCACCCAATACCATGCCATTGATCAGTCCAGCTGCACTGTCTGGATAATGAGGCATTGTGGGTCACGTTTAATTAAAGCTTTGTTGCAGCTGATGCGGTTGTGCGCCCGGGGGGGGGGGGGCACCTCCTCTTCCCTGCACACTGCACTGTTACTGTTACTGCTGGGATCAGATTCTTGGTTTGTTTTAGCACAGTGTGATTCCTCTGTATCTCTTCCTTTCACTTTGATAAAAACATTACATAAACTCAGTTATGGGCCATAAGTAAAAAAGTTCATAACAGTCTGTCAGCTTTTACGTGTCAATTAACAGACGTACATAAACTGAAGTTACCTTATTAGGGATTGTGCAGAATTAGGCAAAAACTTGCACTGCTCTTCCAAAAACAATCAGTCCTTTCTGACCTACTTTCCTTCCAGTTCAATTTTCATATTGCCATTTCTGTCACCATATTCTGCAGGTCTTTTGCAGAAACATAAATGTTCCCACTGTAGGATGAATAAAGTCATTCTGATATTTTAATTTTTCTTTCTTATACAACTTCATGTTTTAGCTTGTTTTCATATTCTAGTCTCTTGGATTTTTATGGCTGATTTTAATATTTAGAATTCAAATGGTCATCAGTGGTGTGTGGTATTTTTCGCTTTGTTTGTCTTGTTGCTGTTGATGATTTAATGTGAAGCACTTTGAATTGCCTGATTCATTTAGCTGACGCTTATATCCAAAGTGACTTACAATAAGTGCAATAAACCATAAAGATTCAAAAGAAACGTGCTTATATATTAGCTTCAAAAAGCCAGACCATTGTAAGTGCTGGTTCATTAATTCAACTTGAGTGCTACTTTTCGTTGTGTTGAATTGAAATAGATGTGGTGTATAAATGAACCTGCCCTACATTTGATTTCCTTTAGCAGAAAGTATTACCAAAAAACAAGTCACAGTTTACAAAACTCTTTAAATGCACCACTGAAATAAAATACATTCATTTTCATGACATGAGTACATCCACTATTACTATTATTAGTTGAAATGACTCATCAAAAACTAATTTGCAATACTGCCTGTGGCCCACACACAGTAAGTCTTTGTGTAGCAGCATATTAAATGAAGCATAACTAGATCAGACTGCAAATGATTCCTCCTGTTATTGATGTTGGAGCATTATGGCCCTAACTCACCTGCAGTAGCTGCTCCCATGTGCAGACAGAGAGCCACAAACAGCATCCCAGCCTGGGTCTGAACGCCTTGTTGCACCATTGTCTTCCTCCGTCCGTGCCCACTGTGCGTCTGGATTCCTGTCCACTCTGCTGTGGAGGGTGAGGGGGTCTGAAAGTGGGACAGGGGGTTCTCCTCGCTACATCCGGCCCGCCACACACACACACACACACACACACACACACACACACACACACACACACACACACACACACACACACACACACACATCGATCGAAACAGGCCTGGGTTGTTTCCATGGCTACCACTTTGATTCTGACTTTCCTATCCTTGGGTATTAATGCCTGCTGCATATCATTGATCTGATGAGGGGGCCGCGGCGGGGGGGCTCGGTTTGATGTTGAGAGTTTGATTGAGTAGAACATTATTTGATGTACACATCTCACTGTGAGCTGTGGCCAGGACTGACGCTTGATCAGGAACCAGTGGTGGAATGTAACTAAATAAACGTACTCAAATACAAAACAAACAACTTAAAGGTACTTATTACTCCTTGCAGCACAGCGGTAAAAAAAACGTGTCTTCAAACCAAAAACACAAAAACATCACCAGCTGATACAATCACAGCCTTGATCACTTGACTGTCAACGAGGGAGTGGTATTTAAACGCTCATGTGGAGAACAATTAATAAACATTTATTTTATATACAGTTTCTATTCAAAATATACTATATTTTTTTATAACTGACTATAAAGCATATACCAAAAATCATCACCCAAAACTGTGTAACGCCGTTTAGCAAACTTATTTCCAACTCATATTCACGTTTAACTTTTATTGTTTTTAACTTATTTACAAAAAATTCAACCAATTTTGGAGAAAGGCAAGTCATATTTTGACTATATATGGTTAAGATTAAAGGAAAATATCTTGACGGTATCAGGTACTGATATATTTGTGTGGTAATTAGATACAATGAACCCTTATTCCGACATAAAAACATTTGGAAATGGGTCACATTTCAGTTAAAGACAACAGAAAGGTTAATATAATACTTTATATAATCCTGAATTGGGCCATTATGCAGTGTGAGTACTTACTTTTGGTACTTCAAATATACTTTGATGCTAATTATTGTGTACTTTTCGAAGTCAAATTTTGAATGCTGGACTTGTAACATTTGAGTATTTCTACCCAGTCAGATTAAGTAAAGATTATGAGTAATTATTCCCCCTCTATGGACTACCACTGTTCAGAATCCAGGCTGTAGTTACAGACAGTTATGTGTGTCAGTGTGTTCACCCAGTTCAGAACATGTGCGTGACACAGCAACACAAGCAATTTATTCACAGCTTCAGGCTACAGCGTGCTTCATTAAGGGGGGGCTTAGTTATATGATCAATATTCCTCACTAATTTATTTGGGCTTAAATCCTCCTGAGTGTTAAGGGAAATATGCCTCACAAACACAGAATTAAGCCCTGTTCTAGAAGAAGTGTCATCGATAATGACCCTCAAGTTGATATCTGTGCTGTTTAAGTTCATGATCTGCTTCAGTGGGGCCATGTGAGTGTTGTTGACCCCCGCCTGTGAGTATGGATCATACAGTATATGTGTCGATGTTGATCCCACAGCATGAGTTCTCCTATCCCCGTCTGACATAAAGGATCTGTGTGTGTCTGGATGCTAGCCAACAGGTCAGCAGTGGCTGTTCACTGTGTACTTTTAACATACATGCCCCTTTTTATATTTCTGTAGGCAGTCAACACTATAAATTTAGCTTGAAAAAAAACAAACAATGTAAAAGTTAATTTATGGATTAAATAATCGGTTATTTGAACCTTTGACATCTACTTTCTTTATGTGTTCATTAAGTCATTATAGTTGTAGTCTTTTGTGTCCATGTTTCCTATGAGATTTGGTAAACTGACTTTTCTAACAGGATTGTTTGTAACAGGATTCCAAAATGACACTAAGAACCAGTGTAACTTTGTTTTTTATGACGACAGCATAATGTACAGAGAATAATACTCATCTACCGCCTGAGATACTAGTTGTATTAACACGTCATGTCCACTAAAGGGCAGACAAGCTGCATCTCAGCAGCAGTCAGGAACCAAGCACTGAACATGTGTCACATGATACTTTTGAACTTTTTCAAGTAATATCGTCATTTTATGTTTTGAATTGCAAAAGTTACAAAAGTGACATTACATGAAATGGTGACGCCACAAGACAACTAAAGGATGTGAAAATGACCGTTAAAGTTGGGTTTTTGTTGGGTTAAATCAGGTGTTATATTGATATACATCAACATGTTAAAATGGTTGGGATGTGCAAATGAAAAACATGAAAACACACATGAAGCAGTCAAAGAGTTGTTGGCTATCCTCAAGCAAGTGCTCATTACACATTTCAGAAAACTGTGCCAAGTTTGACCTATTTGATGTGATTTTTTCAAACAGTAATGAGAAATAATATGCAAGAGAATACCTCAGTGTTTGCCATGAACAAGCTCATCATTTTGCTAGAACAATGTAGTAAATATATTTAATTTCTTATATCCATGAATATCTAAAAAAAAACATTACATTGCAGAGTTTAGTATTAAAAATGACACTTTTACCCATTATGTGATTCATTTAATCCAGCACATTCTTCCCAAAGCAAGTTATCTGCAGACACACCCACATCCTGACACTTTATTATCTGTATCTGTGATGAGCTTAAGCCGCAGTCATAATGTGTGATTGTGTCGTTACGGTGGATTGAATACTGAGAGTTCATTCTTTAACTTAGCAGCGGCGGAGCTGACCCACTGAGGTGATTATGTAGACATTAGCGCTTGTTTGTTTTACTCAAATAAGTCAGGCACTGCTTTGGTAAGATTTGAACAAATTGTAGAACAATCAAGACAACAAGACAACCAGAAGATGATGGCAGGACTCAGTCAGTCACAGTATACATTCAGTGAACTCTGGGAGAAGATTGAAGAAAATACACAATTAAAAACATTTATGGTACTAAGAGAAAGAAAATGTAAATGTTAACTTTCATAAACATTCAAAATCCTTCTTTCTAGGTGCCAAGTTAACAATTAAAGAGGACATCAATTGCAAATGTTCAGGTTCATATTTGTATTTTGTGCATCTGTGACCATGCTTTAATGTTCAAAAACTCTTTATAAATCTCATACTGCCTGTGCTGCAGCACCTCTTTTCACCCTCTGTCTGAAACCAGAGCCCAGTCTGCTCTGATTGGTTAGCTAGCATGTTTCGAAAATGTCCCGTCCCTTAGAGAGAAACTTAGCCTTTGCAGACCATTTACATGCTTAAAAACCTCTATCACACAATACAGAAAGTGAAAACCCCCAAAAAGCACAATAGGGCCCCTTAAAAACAATGGAATAGACCCTTTAATTAAATAGATTTGCATGAATGATTTTTAATTAAAGGAGAGGTGTCATGGCCATTTCCACTGATCATAATTCCATTGTTGAGGTCTACTAAAATAGATTTATATTGTGCATTTTTCCAAACTCACATTGGTTTCTCATACAGCATCTCTGTAAACTACTTGTATTCACTGAATTTCACTATCTGCCTTTAACGGCTCGTTGTAGCTCCAATAGCTCCAGCCCCCACCCTCCCTGTGACCACAGTGTGCTCTGATTGGTCGGGACGTTGTGAATCGCGCTGAGCTCCGTGGAGGTGTTGTTTCCTTGTTTAGGATACATAGCGAAACACAGCCAAACTCATCCTGAGCACACACAAACTCACATCCGAAGTAAAAACAATAAGTGTGGCTTGATATTGAGTAAGAAAAAGGTTGATAAACGCTGTGAGAATGGGTCTGCAGAGAGAATTTTGCCGCGATCCCAACTGTCTGTTATCAGCCTGCAGCCAGGGAGGAGAAATCAGCTGAGCTGCCTGCTCCCTGCACACAGATGTGTGTGTGAGGAAGTCCGTGGATCGGTCAATTTGGACCAATCAGCGGGGGCTTAACGTAACGGCTCCGCGGACGTAACGTAACGGCTCTTCGGGATTGGTCCATTTCGTTCCGGGTACCGCTTGACATCATGCCGTACCCGGAACGAACAGGCCTGGCATATGTACTACAGCGTCTCCAGCGCTTTCGAGCGGCAATGGCCGGCCGTGGCCCAACCCCACATTCCCCTGATAGGTGGAGAGTTGGCCCAATAGCCGTAGCGCCACTTTCCTGACGTCAGTAAAGTGTTCAAATCTGGATCAGTTTTTATCAGCAGCCCCTTTTTTAGAAATTTGGGTATGGAGGAAAATAGAGAGGGTTGTGTTTTCTGACACTTGGTGAGTTCCCTGGAACACCGGGGACACATATTCATGTATAAAAGACGTACAAAAGTGCATTTTGCATGATAGGTCCCCTTTAAGTATTGCAGATATTATAAAAACAACTGAACTTTAGGGGATATTTTTTAATTAATGTGTTTTGTGCAACCTACCGCAGGAGATTTAAACATTTTGTCTTAACCTGCAATAAAAGGAACAGTGGTTTGTTGCACAAGTGAATATTTTGAGATGAGAGTATTTTGTGTAAGCAATAATGTTTTAAGGGAAGATGAACCCGGACTTCAGGGAAAATCCCAGGAGTTTTAGACATTTTAATTAACCTGCAAAAAAGCTTGCTTCTCTACATTAATAATCATTATATTTAAATGCTATCAGTTATTTAAATTGTATTCTATCTGTACAAGCTACCGTCTCAGTGACACGCTCGGGTTTATAAGGTGACTTCCGTCTGTCAAAGGACGTTTGATTGGTGTTGATCATGGTGATGAATATTAACTCCGGCATTAAATTCTTGATGCAGGATCAATTAAGTTTATCCCCTCATATCCAGCCTGATTCATTCCCCCTGCGTCATCCACCTCTAATCTAACAGCTCTGATTGATCGCGAGTCATGTCTTTGCATGATCGTTGCACCAAGGATTTGTATTTGCCTGACCCCTGCTGCAGTGTAAAGTCAGAGGATTTATGCTGCATGTCAAATAAACACTTAAAATGGTATGCAGCCGCAGGAAGCCAATTGGATCGTAGCGAGCGCACGCTGGCCCCATGTTCGGTTTGTCAACAGATGGATGAATTAGTTCTTCAAATCTGCTCCTTTAATGCACTGTTTGCTTTGCAACTCGGCTATCTCAACAATTTGAAATCATGTAATGTGGTCTCTCGAAGGGTTTAGCTACATTTAGGACACATTTGTCTTGTGCTACAGTGTACCTGTACAAGATCAACTGATCTCAGCATTTCTCCTGCTTGTGATAGTGTTATGTTAAACTGCTGTTTAGAAAACAGGCAGGACATTGGAAAGTTGCTGCTGCTGGGTGCCCTTATTATTAGTTCCCTGCTTGTGTTTGGTGTGTTTCTGAGTTTGTTTTGGTCACATCCTGGGGCCCACCTACGATTTGGGGACAAAAAGTGGTCAGGTAACTGTTTTTGTTAATGATCCTAATGGGATGTGTATGTGTGTGTGTGTGTGTGTGTGTGTGTGTGTGTGTGTGTGTGTGTGTGTGTGTGTGTGTGTGTGTGTGTGGTGTGTGTGTGTGTGTGTGTGTGTGTGTGTGTGTGGTGTGTGTGTGTGTGTGTGTGTGTGTGTGTGTGTGTGTGTGTGTTAGTATAATCCCAGTGAGACCTTAATGAGGCTCATGCCGACCTCAGTGCACACCAACACTGTGTCTCAATTCCATGTTATGTACGTACCATATGTTCAAAATTGATACTGTACAGTACAAGTTGTGTGAAATCAAATGTGTATCAAACAGCAACAGTGACAAGCAGATGCAAACTTCATTTCGTTTGATAGGTTCCTAGACTTTAACAGTGTTTCTTATGGAATGTATTTTCTCCATTTCTTTGTGCATTGCTTTGTGGGACAATATTATGTGACAATCACTGGGCTAATACAATCAAGCAATTTATTTTTAATTTGCATGTTGACTGTTTATGGCACTAACTTACATTATATTGACTCTTGGGACGACAGTGTGGGTCTGTCAGTCTGTCCACCACTGTTGTCTGGAATAAAATATTACCTCTTAATTTAGGGTAGTGGTGGTCTAATGGATAGTGAGGTAGGCTGAAGATTGGAAGGTTGTGAGTTCAAATCCCGCCTGGAACATCACCACTAGTGTGCCCTTGAGTAAGGCACTTAGCCCTCAGTTACTCCAGGGAGAATGTCCCTATAATTGGTAATTGTAAGTCGCTTTGGATAAAAGCGTCAGCTAAATGAAACATAATGTAATGTAGTACAGACAAATGTATGGTCCTCCTAGTGGATGCATAGTATGTTGACAATTGACTAGCGGTACCGAGTTGGGCCGGGCTTTTTAGTCCCAGTCCGCCCCTGCACAACACAAAATACATCTCTGGTCTCACACAATACACGTCACCAACACCAGAATGAGGTGAAAAGCATTGAACCAGGTGAAAATCATTACACGTCTGGGCATGTTGAGAGCTGCTATTACACAAAAGGGGAGTTAGTCGGTTCCGTAAGAGCCAGCATGCGGGAACGGCTGTACAATGTTTCGGTGAGTGTTAAACGAGTGTAATGTGTAACGTTAATGTCAGCTAGCTAACATTAGCTAACAAGTTACACTCCCGCGTTTTGTTTTAGCAACTAGTTTTCTGTGTACCTTGTCCTTGCCAATATCAATGTTATCCACAGCATACACAGCGATCACGCAGTTCTTAACGAGAAAACTAGTTGCTAAAAGAAAACACGGGAGTGTACCTTGTTAGCTAATGTTAGCTAGCTGACATTAACGTTACACATTGCACTCGTTTAACACTCACCGAAACCTTGTACAGCCGGTCCCGCATGCTGGCTCTTACGGAACCGACTAACTCCCCTTTTGTGTATTTGCAGCTCTCAACATGCCCAGACGTTTAATACTTTTCGCCTCATTCTGAAAGAAAGAGGTGAACTGTGCCAAGGTGACGTGTATTGTGCGAGACCAGAGATGTAGTTCATTGAGCGGTTTCACACAAAAATAAGTGTTACTTCACAGTTTTACGACAAACTTTTTTTTTCTTGACTTGCAAAATTATCTTTCAAATTGACAAACATCATATGTGTAATTCATGGCACAATTCAAACGGGATCGAAAGATAACTTTTCTCTCGCCATTGACTTCAATACATAATCTTTCCGAAATAAGGTCCCATGGAGTTCCACCGGAAAGGGAGGGACTTCGGCTCTCTATAGAGTTTTGGCCCACGCATATAAAAAGAGAAGTATATCACCAAAAAAGTAGAAGAAAAATGTGTATATCTGTTACTGAGGTCAACTGTTACTTACAGTGAGTTTGGGTGAAGTTATATTAATACTTCTTACAATTCAGTAAGGTGCATGGATACATTGTATTCTAAGTGGAATACAAATGCTACAATTTGACATTTAGTACTTAGTACATATAGTTAAAGTGAATACATAGTATGGAATTTGGAAACATTGATCTGCATTCTGACAGCTTTGTGTTTATGTATTTTGACTCTTTTCCAGAATATGTATTGGAACACAGCCCGACATTTTGTAACCCTTATCTGACTTTATATTGTTTTCCATCAGTATTTCCTGTCTCCTCTTGGTACTCTCCTCTTTTTCATATTCTTCCTCAAGTCATCACCTCCACAGATCAGCCCCTCCCTCTCTCCCGCTCCTCGCCCTCTCCACAGTGTCACTCCCCTCTACCTCCTTTCTCCCCTCTCCCTCCGCTCACTCGTTGCAGTGATGAACCAGCTGCTTGGACTCCACTTCTCCTCCTCCTCCTCCTCCCCTTCTCCGTCCTCCTCCACGTCTCCTCAGCGGGTGTCCAGCAGCGATGTCGGGGACTCTGTAGCAGCATTGGGGGGAAGGACAGAGCAGAGGACCGCTCGGGCTGTAAACCAGGTGGAAAGTCGCAGAGAGAACTGGATGTGAAGGTAAGACTGTGAGAGTGACCATACAAAGCCAAATAAACTATTTCCATTCATTGTTTATGCACAAATGTCTGATCTACTCTGTTGTAAAAGATGACATGTTTCTGTTTCTTGTGCAATCAGCGCTGTTACACATCATTTACTTCAAGAATGGTACAAGGTACAGTCTTGTTATAAAGTTATTCAGGGAAGCAGGGTGTCTGGACATACTCACTTCCAATTGTTTAATAATGGGCATTGCCTTGAACTCTGTCTTTTATATTGAGAACATTTATTTATCTCAAGTGTTTTCTTGTTATATGACACCCAGTGAAAGTCACATTTGTCATCATATTAGCCTGTCATTTCTGCCAAATGCACTTCTGGATTATGTCTTCCTAACGAGGATCTTGGCCTTATGGATGATCTTTTAACAGCATCATGATGAAGACATTTATTTGAAGTTGCTACATTAAGATACATCAAAAACCTGTAGTCCAGCTTCCAAAATAAAAACAAAAGTAACTCCTACTTTCTTGGTAAACAACAAGAATGCATCCCTCCTTGTTCCCATGTGAAACACTGATATGTTTGCTGTATGGCCACGCTTGCAGCACCCTTTATCTCCCCAGCGCTGTTGTTTCAGGTGCACGGTCCCTTGATGAATTATTAAGAGGACACAGTGGAGCATAGATAAAGTTCAGTCCAGCTTCCTGGGCACTGAACCCCTGCAGAGCCCCGTCCCATAGCCTCCGGCTGCGTCTAAACCCTGGGAAGAATCTTAATCAGAAACATGCCTCGGCCTCTGATCTGCAGAGCGGTGGATCAGCTGTCCTGGTTAAAGGGACAGTTCTCATGTTTTGTATGAGGACTTATCCATTGTCAGTGTATTGCCTACAGTAGATGGAGGTTGGAACAGCCTACGTTTGGAGAAACAGGCAGGAGTTACCCCATTGAAGATAAGCAAAATAATATTATTTGATATTTGAGCAACCCATTCAAACTCATTTTGACGTGTTGAAGAAGGTAGGACTGCTGCCAGGACAGCTCAGACTACAACAACAGAAGTGGCATCATATGAAAGATATTATCACTATGCTCCTCAGTACTTTTTAGCTTCTCACATAACAATGGTAAAACCTAAGTATACCAGGACAAGGACCAGTGTGTGTTTTCTTAACTGCCTCCAGTAAACATTTTAGTCAGAAGTATTTTATGTAGTTTTTAGTCTTTCATCAAAAAAGATTGTCTAAAGAAATTAGGTTAGGGTTTATTTTTGGACCAGGGTAACAGTTTTATAGTAAAATGTCCAATGATATTTTTATTATTTTAGCTGCCTTATTTTTTTATAGGAGTAAATTGTATTTTTCTTGGAATTTATAGATTGTTTTTAGTTGTTTTCATGTTGGATGTCTAGTGCTTGGTTGTGTTTTCTTGGTACTGTAACAATTGGGAACATTCTTTGTTAAGTGTTGTCACTTAACAAAGAATTTGTCGTTTTTGCTAGTTTTCCTTGGGATAATCCATAATAAAATTCAATCAGCCAAGCAATGCTGCTGAGCAAATGGGCAGTGGCAAAACATATGTGAGCAACCTCAAATAAATCAATATCAGTGTCGATTACATCGCTAAGTAGGTGTATGTTTTTATTCAAATTTGGTTAGCAGGATTACCAAAGTCACGCATAACACATAAAAACTGCAAACAGTTGAGTCAACAGTAGAACAGCAACTCCTGTATTCTGCAAGTACTGTTGGTAATAAACTGAATATGGATCATTTCCTATCCTTTTAGAGTCGACTTACTGTATGTTCTTTTAGGAGGGAGTCTCCAGAGGATTCCGCCTGTTGACACTTGACTGGAGCAGTGCGATACGATTGCCATGTCAAGACCCCTAACTTCCCTTGAGAAAGAAGACTTTAGTGGACTTAATCAAACACCTCTAATGCTCCTTTCCCACTTAAAATCTATAGCACCCAGGGGACTGAAAATGGCGATTAGACGCAGGAAACTTCCCCGAGAATAAAGTGTGATGAAGAGTAAATAGAGGAGAGAGATAACTCTCCCAGCTTCAAGATTTCATTTGCACTTTCAGGATTAAGGAGGATCTCTGCCGGTATTATAGAAGTGGCTGCAGGAATATTGATTGTTCAGTGTAATTAGTGCTCCCTTCTGCTGTGTTTTCGCTGGCAACTTCACAACCTTCTCATTTATAATGATCATCTTTCTTACCCCTGGACCAGAGATGAGGCCTGTGAAGAAGCATGTCCTGTTTCTGAAAGAGGCCGCGCTATACTCCCTTTCTGGTCTGCTAGCCATTTTCCCCATTTTTTAAAGTAAATCTAAGCGGCATTTGTGTTAGAAGGTCATTTTAGTTTATTCAGACTAGGCTTTTAGAATTATTTCCTATTTAATCCTTACACAACTGCTTATTTACTCCATGGAGTAGCGATTTAGCAGCTAATAATGCTAACATGCTAGAACATAAAAAAAGAACATTTTACTGTTGAAAATGAAACTGAATTATTTTCTTTTACTCTTTTCTGACACTTTAAACCACTGACACTTTGACTACTTTCACTTGTTTTACTACTTTTATCAAGCTGCCACATAAGTACGTCTCTAAGGTCAAACATTGTATGTACTGTATGTCTGCTCTAAACCTCCTATGGGAATAGTACTCCTATTAATACTGAATAGGATATCGTATCTCAGCACATGTGATGTTGTTACGTAACCAAGAGTGAAATAGGAGAACGTCTTACAGGTAAACAAGGCAGCAAAAAGCACAATAATAACAATTTGGAAACAGATGCTGCGAAATCTAGGCTTACATCTTTTTGCAAATTCTGAAGAAGTATACTTTTGATGGACTTATTGTAATACTTTGTGCTGAAGGAAACGCTCTGACTTTTAATGTAGATAACTGTGACTGGGGTTAAAAAAAAAAAAAAAGAGGTTAAGAATGATCTGTCAAACTGACCTTTTCATCCAACAAGTAAAAGAAGTTCCTAAATGTTTGTACACCTGCAATTCCATGACATATGTCTAAAGTCAAACATCCAGTCAAATAATTTCCATAACATTCCCATTTTTATCCAGTTTCTTTACACATGGTTTTACAATAACACGCATATCAGATAAAACAATTCAATTCCACGGTTAACATTAGCATTATTTAAAAAAATTGAACAAACAAGACTGAATTTCACACATTTCAGATAGAACAGCTAAGACCTTCATGTGCCTTTGTCTGGTGACGTCAATCAAGGAGCCAGATTTATCAGTTGTTAGATGAGATGTGATGTCTCCTGTGACAAATCTCCCACTCCTGTAGGCCAACTCTGACATGTGAAGACAACAATGCATCATTCTTCCTGATCTCACTTCCCCATCATTCAAAAATATAACTTTAACCATTTTCAGGTGGCTGTTCGCTAACTAATGGCCTGAGTATACTTTACAGACCTTTTTCATTTCAACAAAACAGCATATAGGCTACTTAATTTAGCCGTTTCTGTTGAACTGATTGCTTTCACTACATGACTTCCTGCTATTTTATTGTGAAATGAAATCAGCCAAACACTAGGATATTTTTTCAATTTTATGATCACATTCCAGCTAAAAGTCGGAAAATGCTCAGGTCATATAATCACATGCAGGGATTTTGCACAAATAGCCTTTACTATCACGGTGATTAAATATGACCAACTGTTAGAAGTAGTGATTGCCCCGCTCACATAATGAGCTCAGCTTCACCTATTGGGTGTTTCATGGCTCCACGATGATGTTGACGTTGGTTAAGCATCCACAAATGGTTTGCCAGTGAAAGCTTAAGAGATAACACAGTCCAAATACAGCTTCATGGATGAGTGAAGTAAATTAGGAGAGTAGGCAGAGGAGAGACAGACAGAGAAAAACAGGATGGATGGCTAGCGGGTGAAAAGGTTAGACAGGGAGACGGGACGATAATGACTCCTGTAAGGATGGAGGGGGACAGGGTCATCGCTGTCAGCCCATCTGCTGTTGTGCACCTGCAGTTTAATTGACTGAGTCCAAATGTACCCACTTTTTGTTTTCCACAGTTTGTGTCAGAAAAACAGCAACAGCTCCGTAAAGCAAACATGAATCACGCCACTTATAGTAAAATGCAAGATGCAGAAATAAAAAGCAGGTCATCATCTGCAAAGGTTTGACACTTGATATTGTTGGGTTTCTGTAAATAGTATTATGAAGATTAAAAACCAGCTTCTGTTATGATTAGGCCCTACATTCATTACATTGAATTACATATTTCACACAGTATATACAAGGTTGTCTATATATTGATAGTTTTCTTATACAAGTCTGACCTATTGTCAATGATGAATTGATATTGAATTGTATTTACGTAAATGAAACTTTATCTAAAGACAAGGTGTATTTTAGAGAGTATTGTAGTGTATTTTTAGCCACTTTATTTCACTTGATTTATGGGACTGCAAATTAGAGCTGCAACAATAAGTCAATTAATCCCTCAACAAATAATTCATCATCAATTATTTTGATAATCAATTAATTGTTTGGATAATTTCTCAAGCACAAATGTTAAACCATTTCTTGGTTGCAGCTTCTCAAATGAGAATGATGATTATCTTAATGTTATACACAAAACATATTATTTGGGGTTTAGAGAAAAAAACAAAAAGTGAGGACAACAAGAGGCTCTGTGAAACTGAAGTTTCTTCTTATTTTTCTGATTTGTACACAAATATTAACCGTTTAGTCATAAGATCATTAGAAATATTTCAGATGAAAATATCCTATTCTGTCTTTTGTTGAGACTTGATTTCTAAGGCATGAAAGCATTTTAAATAAAAATATATTTCCTTTGAACTCAAAATATTCTATTTTCAAGCTTCAAAATCTGTATTTGCTCTACCCAAATCCTAATTTAAATCCATTTTAGTATTACAAAGCAATTGTGTCTTTCTTTTCCTTCTGACAAACCCATTTGTGCTAACTTCAGATGAAAAAAAATGTAAAACACAAATGTCACATACAGTATATTGTTTCACTTTTGATAAAGGCTCAGTAATTTACTAAAACAGTTGTGTTTTTATCATTTATTTGCTGGGGACTATTTTCAGCAGCGGAATTTTCCACAATTAGTGCTTTAGTTAGTATTGGTGAAAGCAGCAGGTGTATATGGGATTGAAATAAAAATAAACAGTGTGTGTTCATGGTATTCATATAACAACGTCATCCAGTGTGTCTCATTGATGTGACACAAAACGTATAAACATTTCATAGGTAGTTTAGGCTATCATGGGATTTATTGAGAATAGGAAAACTACAGAAGATCACAATTATTCGTCAGCTTTCCCTTGTTTCCTGCTTTCCTAATGAAAACACTAACTCAGAGTCTCTGTCTCTACTTATTTCCCAGGGGAAGCACCAAGGTCATGATCGACTTGCACAATGTGACAGCGTCCAGCCAACAGGAGCTGGGCCTGAAACCTGAGGAGCTGCAGAAGTCCAAATGTGTCCTGGGCTTCATCCCTGTCATCTACTACAGTATCCTGCTTTGTGTGGGAGTGCCAGGTATGTCTTATAGTGAGAAATGTTTGCATTGTTGTTTGTTAAATTAAAGGTCCCCCATTATACTGTTTTTCATCAATATATATGTCTCAGATATATACAAAACATGTCTCTGAAGTGTTTGGTTCCAAACACCAAACAGATCATTGCAGCATCCCATAAGCCCCTCTGTTTCAGCCCTGTTTCAAAAGTGCTGATTCTGTGTCTGTTACTTTAGATGAAAATAAGGAGCCACTTCCCTCACCCCTCTGAGAGATATTTGGTTAAAAAAGGAGGAAATTCAGGTGATAAGGTGGGCGGGTGTTACCTTGGTTGGTTATTGGCTAAAATTACACAACCCAACACACAGTTTTTGATACAAACAGATCAGGACAAAAAGAGAGCAAATATTTGTTCCTGAAACTTTCAGAATCTCTTTACACAGGCGACACATATTTATGTATAAAAGACATGAAAAAGTGGATTTTGCATCATAGGTGACCTTTAAAGAAAATTCATTTTTTCTTATACCTAGGGGTTTAATATGCCATGGTTTTGAGTCTTCAAAGGCAAGGACCTCTGCTACCACTGCTGTACAATATTAGTGAACTGACGTCCATGAACTCCAGCTATATCTCCTACCAGAAAACATGTCTTTTACGTCAAATATCTTATTTTGTAATTTAGGTAAATGTGCATTTGAGTCAGAATATTAATTGATGTACGACACGATTGTTAATGTTGCATTTGCACTGAATCACAATTACAGTACAGTTCAAATTGCTGCATTGATATCTATTTATAACAGTGGGAACTGCAGAGGACAGAATAAATCAATACACAAGTGAGTTAGAGGTACATTACAGAGCTCTAATGGACCAGTGACACTGTTGTGGCACATGACCAAGCATGAATGGCTCTTTTCACAGGTTACAAAAATCGAATCATCTCGCAATCAGTGTGTTTGAGTCTATGAGTATTTATCCATTCGTCCGTCGCTCCGGCCAAGTGTCCTTGGAATGTATCTGTTTCAAAATGTATCACCTGATTTAAGTGGAAATAAATGTCACATTGATGGACAGTGTTCACCTCGGCATTTTTCTCATTACTGTGCTTCATGCACAAGTCGATGGTGGTGATTTGGTATTGATCCAGCAGAGATTTAGACCAAGTGGTTATCGAAACAAGTCGACGTGTCACCAGAGCATTTGGATGCGTCACTTAATTGTTCCCAAAGGAAAATAAATAGAAAGGCCAAAGGGCAAGAGTCAACAGCTGTATGCCGGAAGGGGTCTTAAAAGACGGGTGATTTTACAGATGCTACAGTGAAAATATCCCGCTGACAAGATTTGAAAAACAGATTGCAGATGCTGTGTAAAAAAGATACTGTGTGGCAACAGTACTGCTATGAATGCATGTTTTCCCTACAAATGCACCATAACCTTAAAATTAACCTGATATGCCACATAATTTCATATGTTTTGCCCCATGAAAGAAATTGAGTTATATAGATATATCATTTTTTGTGAAAGAAGTCGTGAAACTTCCAAAGACTTCTAAACAGAGCTAAACAAGCCAAACTGCAGTTATCACATCTTTAAGCTAGCATGCTCCTAGCCACAGCTAATCTTGGCTACATTTATTCTGTTTCCTGTTTCGCAAAATTTGAGATAACTTCTAAAGAGAGTTAAAAAAGCCAAACTGCAGTTTAACAACTTACGGTTGCATGCTACTAGCCAAAGCTAACCTTGGCTATACACTTATTAGTGTTTCCTCTTTTGTGAAATTTGCATTAACTTCCAAACAGAGCTAAAAACAAGCCAAACTACAGCTTTAGCTAGCATGCTACTAGCCACAACCTTGGCTACATTAAATGCGTTTCCAGGAGTTGAAAATATAAATATGAGCCATATATTCAGGGTTGCCAACTCTCACGCATCTGGCGTGTGACACACGCTTTCACTCTCAATCTCACGCTCTCACGCTGCCCAAACTATTCTCACGCCAAAAACAAGAATACCGAAGACTAGAAACGGTTTTGAAAACTTTTGTAACGTAGTGATCGTCTTCTCAATAGAACATCTTTGATAATGTCTTCTGGCCAATCAGAATCACGATAACGGCGTGGTGTTGTTGCAGGAAGTCCCGACGGAGAATACTTTTGCGGTAGTACAATACATCGATACAACATTACGTGTTGATAGAAATCAACACGTAATGAAATAAGACCCCACGGTTTGATGATTGATAGGTGTGTGGGCTGTCTTTCATTTTGACACACAGAACAATGGGGGCTATCCACCCTTATCCACAATGTAAAGTAATTCACACAGCCTCTTCCCTCTTCTCTCTGTGGAGAAGCAGGTTCAGCTTTCAGAACAAAGTAACACACAACTAAAATGCCATTCATTTTTTTAAATGTGTGGTAATAGATTTATTTATTTTTCTTCTCAAGAGAGGACCAGAATGTGTATTTTATGTTAGTATTTTAAAAAATCTCCTAGGGGAGAATCCCCCCAGACCCCCCTGCAGGGGTTGGGTTTTCAGCATGTCTACTCTTTCACCTGTGGGGAAATTGCAGGATTGGCTCCAGGTCGCCCTTTTTATTTACTACAAGACAAATGTGTCTTTTCATTTCATACAGTTCAATTTGGATTGAGACAGGGAAATAATCTAAACCTCACGCGTGGCGTTTCACTGTCAAGGGGGGCGATATAGCGTGTATGTAATTACATTGCAAATACTGATTTGAGCCCCACCACTGTATGGGTTAGCCCTACCATAGATTACCCAACAAAAATACTCTGGAGCCGCAACTGCCGACCCGTATTGCGCATGCGCAGATCTAAGATCCAGTAGAAATGATAACAAAGTAAAAGTCTGCTGCTTATTGTTCTACTAGGCCAAAATAGAGTCAAAGAGTATATGAGAGTGAGAGTGTGTTAATTAATATATTTGGCAGTTTGGAGTAAGTCTGTAGATTTGTTTGTGTGTGTGTGTTTCATGTAGAGGCCTCTCACGATAATTAATTTTGTTGGATACATTTTCCCGGAAATTATTGCGATAAACGATAATATTGTCGGCACCGTTGTATGACCATTTTAGACCACTGACATAATGATAATATATAATAATAATTCAAGTACATCCTTTCAAACTGCTAGTCACATCCTCATGTAAATGGCAATTTATCGAGGTCAGAAAAGTTATCGAGTTCATTTTTATTTATCGTACTATAAGTCAATTAATTGCTTATCGCGACAGGCACACAATAAAACAGTGGAAACAAACATGTTTGACTTTCATTAGTGAATGAAACTGTGTGCCCTTTATAATCTGTGTCCATTATTGTGTATTTGTATATATTGTATATATATCCTATATATATGCTAAGGTCCCGCTGCTGACACGATAGCAGTCATTTCGTGCGCATATGTGTAATTAAACCGAATTAAACCCATGATATCAAAATCTCACTCCAGCCAGGTACCCAAAGTTGGCAACCCTGATATATTTAAGATCTTAGCGTAGTTTAGCAGAGTAGCGGTAAATGGCATTCTATTTTCTTTTTATACAACACATTTTCTACAACTTTTCCATTATGTCTCTGTTTTTTTCAGTCAACATCCTCACAGCCGTGGCTTTGTCCAGGCTAGCATCCCGCACTAAGAAAGCTCTGTACTACTACCTTTTGGCCGTGACTGCTTCAGACATTCTCTCCCAACTCTTCATCATCTTTGTGGGCTTCCTGCTTGAGACGGCAGTTTTTCACCGAGACGTCCCCATGCTTCTGCTGCACTCCGTCAGCGCTGCAGAGTTTGCTGCAAACCACGCCTCCATCTGGTCCACCGTGCCCCTCACCGTGGACCGGTATGTGGCGCTGTGCCACCCCCTCCTCCACCGCCAGATCAGCTACCCGGCCCGGGCCAGGAAGATCATTGGGGTGGTCCTCGGGTTATCCCTCGTATCGGGTGTGCCCTTTTTCTGGTGGTCGGACATGTGGAGGAATAGCAACCCCCCCACAGCCCTGGACACCGTCCTCATATGGACGCATGTAACTATAATCTACTTCCTGCCCTGCAGCATCTTCTTGTTGCTGAACTCTTTGATAATCCACAAACTGAAGGTCAGGCAAAGGCAGCAGCCATGCCAGGAGGAGGGCGGGTCAAAGATTGCGTCTCCGCGGCTACTTGGAAAAACTACTGCCATGCTGCTGGCCATCACATCTGTGTTCTCTGTGCTGTGGGCCCCCAGGACAGTAGTGGTCATCTACCATCTGTACGTGTCCTCAGTTCACCGAGACTGGCGCGTCCACCTGGCCTACGACCTGTCCAACATGCTGGCCATGCTCAACACAGCTGTCAACTTCTTCCTCTACTGCTTCGTCAGTAAGCCTTTCCGGGGAGCAGTGCGGGATGTCTTGCTGCTCAGGGGGGGCCCACTTTATCCTCGGAGGGCTCTGCCTCACCCGCTGGCCACCACCAATGCCTCCATCTCATCTCTGTACAGTGGGAACACCAAGCGGTCACAGCGGGACTTCACCCCCTTGTCACCTCACAGAGCCAGAAAGCCCTCATGACCCCCGTGCCCCCTTCTCTTAATCCAAAACACCCATCATCCCACGGTCCCCGAGCACTCCTGACCCCAGAGACGTATACACTGCATTCCAGCTAGGACCGTGGACAGCTGCCAGTCAGTCCCAGAGCTTTCTCAAAGGGCCTAAAATGAGCTCAAAATAAGTATGTTTTTGGTATTGTACTATGTCACAGGCTGTTGTTTGTCCACGTAAATCAGATAAGATGACAGCTTATTTGTTTTGTTTTTCAGAAGAATTTGATTTGGTTTGTGCTATTATTTTCCATACAGTGTAGTAATGTGATTTTTGATATTGTTACAATAATGCTGAAAAGAATTACGACTTGTTTTCCTTGGGGTTAATTCAATAGCTGGATCCATGATAAGGACACAGCATAGAAAAATGGAAGGGGGAAAGTGATTATTTGCATGCTGCTACAGTAATTGTAATCCATTCTACCCCACATTTATCATGTCAAGTGGTTGGTTTAATCTACTTTAATTGTACAATATCCACTCTGGAAGCAGCCAACAGGGAGAAATAAGAGTTTTTAACTGGCTGCTATTTCTGCAGTTGTGTAAAGATGCTAAATGTCCAAAAGACAATCCGCCCTGCTGAGCATTGCCAATCGAGCAAAGAAATAGCACTCTGCAGCGCGCTCCCAGGCACAAAAACCCCAGCTGCTAAGGGGTTTATTTTTCATGAAATGCAACTGGATGGAGCCTTAAATTAAAGCTTGCTGTTTAGGCGGCAGGAGTGAAGACCCTGCTCTTCAAACAGCCCCTCCGCTACATCCCCAGCATTGCCTCAGCTCTGGCTAAACAAACCACAGATTAGCCTGATGGTCTGCACAAACACACACATGCGCTCACAAGAAGGTACACACACAGTCATGCATGTACTTGCTCACACACCGACGTCAGCTTGTACATTTTCCATTGGCTTCAACAGGAATCTTCATGTAACATCATCATCATTTTGATGATGTTTGATTATTGTATCAGTGTTGTAAAAATATAAGAGATCTGCACTTAAGCTTCTAACAGCTACTTTGCATATGTGATTTTTAGGTTGTGGACAAACTAACTGTATGTATATATTTTTAATGAAGCACACTTTTACTTAGATTTGTCATGGAGCGGTAACTTGTTCTGTTAACAACTGAGTTTCTAATGGTATCTCATGTTGAGCGTTTTTTCTAAAGTCAGATAAATGCCACTAAATTAACACATTTAGGGCTAGATCAAACCAGGAACTGACCATAATTAGTATATAAAATAGACAATTTACATACTGTGGAGTCCAGTTGTTGTAAATTATTATTTTTGTTGGTATCTGTCAATGTAAGGATTGCCTTAAAGGTGGGGTAGGTAAGTTTGAGAAACCGGCTCGAGATACACTTTTTGTTATATTCCATGGAATGCTCTTAACATCCCGATAGCAATGAATATCTTAAGTGTTTTGACAAACAATCCATAAAAAAATGTCATCTGTGGAAGCCGTAATACTGTAAAAAGCACGACCAATCATTTTAGCCGGCCCGGCTAAAATAACTGGATGGCCTACCTGCCTGTCAGCCTTCCATCTGTGCACAAACTTATCTCGTGCCCTCATTGGTCATGTGCGCGTTCGTGTGTGTTGGAGGAGGGGCTCTGTAAGGAAGTGGCAGATTTTTTCCGGCTGTGTATTTTCAAATTCTAGCGCACTCAAGCTGGTTTCTCCAAAATTACCTACCCCACCTTTAAACTGAACTTTATAGGCACAATCTCACATGTTCTGCCCACTTGGGGTCTCTCAATCAAAACATTAACAAAAGTGTTTGCGGTATTGTGAAGTAGTGTGGGACCATGGGTTTATTTACTTACAAATATTGCCTTCGGTGTTCAGAAGGTTTATTCCTGCCTGTGATTACACCCGGTAAACATGTTGAGTAAAGCAGTTTCATGTCAAAAATCTGTGTTTCCCCAGCTCTGCTCTGCAGAAAAGAACGTCCCAGGGGTCTGAGAGCTGAGTTGACACTAATGTTTGCTCAGCTTGTTTCTCTGAGAACTTAAGATCCAGACATCCAATGACTAAGACACTTCATCCGGTTAAAACATATTGTAGGGAACAACTAAGTGCATTGCAAAAATGTGTTACATTTATGATAGCTTCTAGCAGACAACCACAACATTTACAGATAGATATCACTATTGTCAGTCGTCCAAACAAGACATACTGTTAGCTTGAAAAAGACTACAGATTTTTCAATGTTTAAAATGGTTTGAAACTCTCAGACTTCGAAAGTTCTAAACCTCAACAGCAAATGATCACAATCTCTGCAACCTTTGGTAGCCTTTAACCTCTTTCAGCTTAATTTTGGTCTCATGGCCCACTGTACTTTACCTGCTCAGCACCAAACACAGTTAGAGACTAGCTGGTTAAAAAAAAGTGAAGTATTAAACTGCTAAACAGCCGGATACTTTTATCAGAAGTTGGTGGAGACCAAATCAGAGCCAAAAGGAAGATGATTAAGATTGACGAGGTGGACACAAACACAGTATATACTGTGAATGCTGATGTTGCTCCATTCGAAATATGTTGTTAACATGTTACAACTTTATTATGTGAAAAATAGTATGGCTGTTTATCCGCTAGCTTATTTGTAGCTTAAGTGGTTAAAAATACTTTAATGTTCAACATATTTGCAATCATTGGTTTTAAAGAACTTCAAAGATTCATTGACATCTTTCTGAATCATCTCATACATGTTTTAATACTTCACTCAACAATGCAGTCTCCAGTACAGTATATACATACATCTCCCCTGACCACCCATTCAGGTTTAAAGTTTCAGATGTAAGCCATCTGCGTGCTCCCATTCCTTTACAGTCCTCATTGTGTTTACTGTAACGGTGAGAGACACAGTGTCCGTTCCTCTGAGGGTCCCTGCGTCAGTCTCTCATGTCGCCCCTCCGTTGTCCCACACTGAGTTCTGAGAGTCCGTACGCAGATGTAGATGCAGACGGTTTCTTTGAAGATGTCTCCTGCTGCCTGACAACAGCAGAGGGGGGTGTGAGAGAGCGTGTAATGACGGCGACCTTACACTGGTTAAGACAGTGGGGGGTCAGAATAAACAGTTAGGACGGTAATATGATGCTAAGATGTGAGAGCAGGCTTTGATTAAAGTTTAATGGAGCTGCAGCATCTACTGAGCTGTCAGGGAGCAGATGAAATGATAATAGGGTAAATATTATGTTTAAATATGCGAACAAGGCATTCTCTAATATGTGTTAATTAGCATACATTTCCAGAACAAAAATCTGAAAATGTTCATTAATAAGGTATTATTCAAGGTTAATGAATAACACCTTAAAGTAGGTAATTCACTTCAGAAACACTTTTTGTTATATTCCATGGAATGCTCTTAACATCCCGATAGCAATGAATACATTAATTGCTTTGACAATAAATACATACAAATATTTCATCTGTGGAAGCCGTGGTGCTGTAAAAAGCACGACCAATTATCTCCCCCGGCCCGCGGCAGATAACTGGATGGCCTACCTGCCTGTCAGCCTTCCATCTGTGCACAAACTTATCTCGTGCTCTCATTGGTCATGTGCGCGTTCGTGTGTGTTGGAGGAGGGGCTCTGTAAGGAAGTCTGAAGGAAGGGGCAGATTTTTTTCGGTTGTGTACTTTCAAATTCTAGCGCACTCGAGCTGGTTTCTCCATTCTTACCTACCCTACCTTTAACAAACCCCCTAGCTAAAAATCTTCAAATGATAGATACAACTTGAACGTTTGATATATGTTAGTACTAGAGTGAACATGATTTGCCCCATTTGAGAAAAAAACATATTTTAGGAAAATTACATACATTTTGCACCTGAATTTATCACCATTACACTTCCCTACTTGATTACCTACATTTCTTACAACTATTTTTTAGCATGTCATGTAAAAGAAGGGAAATGAGGAATTATCTAATCCTAACTTTGGTTTATGCTAATTTTGGCTAATTCTAATTTTGGCTAATGCTAACAGCGAATACAGATCACATTTTTAGACATCAAAAGAGAAACTTGGTAAAATAAACCCCTCATTTTGATTATTTATGTTTTTCTTTCGCCTATTCTCAAAGAAAACCTGTTATGGAAGCAAAACATCCCTTGCCTGTGGCGTCTTTCCGTAAAGAGCAGGTGACCCCCTCACACGTCCCCTGTCTGCCTGCCACCTGTCCTTTGTGCCTGTTCAAACAACTGCCTCTGTCCCCTGACTGTTTCTATTCAGCCTGCCTGATGCTCAGCAGGTGTCAGGAGGCATAACATGATAAGACAGAGCACCACAGAGAGTGACAAGTGTACTATCAGATGCAACGTCTATATATAGAAAAACGCATACTTTATGTAATTGAAACTAAAACATTTATCGGATGTTGCTTTTTCCAGAAAATGGAAAACACAAGTCGTGTTTACTCTACATTAGCAGATTACACAGTTATCTTTACTAATGTACATTTACAGAATGATTGATTTGATCATATTCATCTATCAAAGGAGTTTCTGGCTTAAGCTAATTCTTTAAAATGTCATTTCTAGCTGCAACACTCAGTATTCCGAATAAGTATTTTTTGTTTAATGTTCTTGGATGTTCAATGTTAAAGTCCAAAAAGGAGTTTGTCCCAATTAAAAGTACTTTTGTCTAAATATAGCGACTAAATCTGTAAAAACAGTGCCTGAGTGATGAGATTTCTGAGCAGGTTTGATAAAATAACTACTCCATGAGATGAGGTTTGAAATGTACAATATTTTGTCAGTACGTGAATGCAACTGTTCTGAACATTTCATGTGAATAATGTCTGACCCCTCCAAAAAAATGAAAGCACTGCTTGTTTGTTTATTAAGTTTAAAGTTAAGCTTTTAAAATGGAACATCTGTTTTCCTGATGTACAGTCAGAAAAGCATCCCGTGTCTCTGCTTCAGTGATAAAGGTTAAAAGTCTTGTTCTCCCGCATGTTGTTGCTTCATGTGCATTGTTTACATTATTTCTTTTGGCACACATGTAACCGTAATGTAGAATGATCCTGTCTGTAAGCACTGAGAAGAGTTTTATATGGGGGGGGGGGGAATAAATGTTTAACATGGGATTGGTCCAGTTTATTTTATACTCGCCCAGACAGATTGTACATCAGGTGAGTCTGTTATCCTGTGTAGATTTTAAAATATGAAAACGGCAAAAATGTACACCTGCAAATTCACAGGCGAGAGTGGACGTAAATCAGTCATCCTAAAGCACATTCATGTAGAGATACAACTCTATATTTTAACCTTGAGGCGCGTGTGGCGCAGTGGATAGAGCATTGGTGTTCGGATCAAGGGAGCACAGGTTCAAACCCCACTGCAGTCAGCATGTAGTTGTGTCCCTGGGCAAGACACTTCACCCCAAATTGCTCCTGTGGGGATTGTCCACAGTATTGAGTATGTAAGTCGCTTTGGATAAAAAGCGTCTAACAAGTAATATGTCATACAACATATTTTATTTTTATTTTATTTGCACACACATTGCATAAAAATATAGATAATAAGAAGAAGAAAATAAGAAAAGATGTGTCAGAAGAGATCAATGCACCTTATTCAAAGGACCACTCATTAATGTATTAAAGGAGGAACACATGATAACAAAAATCTAGGGGAGGCTTAGAAAATGTGGAGAAAAAACTAAAATAATGAGGAAAAAAAGCACCAAATCTGTAGATTCTCCCATACATTTAAGGAAAAACTAATAATAACAAAATTGGACAGGGGGGACTACACTTAGAAAACCCCCAAATACTAATCAGTTGACAAAGAACCATTACAAATTAAGAAATGCATTAAAAAACGATTAAGGGAAATAGAACAAGAAAATGAATATAAATACAGCTTCAAATGTATTACAGATCATTAAATACGTCAAGGTGCTGGCCACCTTGAAGATGATCATCTGTATACTGACCGAATTTGGGAACTAGCCCACATTTGAAGAAGTTCCTTAATGAGGATTGGAGAAAAAGCTAAGAACCTTTATGTAAGTGAAAACAAATGAACAGATAATGAGAAGGCCTGAGATGAATGATTTAGCCCTTGCAGAGTTACAGAATGAAGGACTGCCTGCCTCTCTAATGTGTCTCTTGGGTTTTGGTTCAAGGAGACGGTGAATCGGTCAATAAGAAATCTACCTTAAAGACCCCGTAATGAAGGATGGGTTTAAGGATGAGATGTGGTGGAGGTGGTGGAGGTCAGACTTGGACACTGCAGTGACAGCAGACACTGATCTATATCTGGAAACAGACAACTCAAATCTGCCCACCACAAGGAGCCTGATGAATAAAAACGTGTTGTTGGAGGACTTAATTACAAAGAATGGAGAGCTAAAAGCCCTGTGCCATATGGAGGAGCTGAAGAGAGAGAATGTCCAAACAAGAAGCGGTCCACTCTGCAGAGGTCAGCCAGAGGCCTCGCTGGGGGAAATGAAGCAGGAATAATCAGCTCTTGAGCAACAAGTGTGAGTGAGAGCAAACTGGAGGAGTATATAAAGAGCAGGAGGAGCTTCACTGTGGGTGGACTGCTCTTTTAATCATTAACTAAAAACCCATATGATATGCACCAAAATATTCACTTCTACTGTCAGCACTCAAAGCTCAATTTCAGGAAAATAATACCTTATAATCCGGACTTTATGGTCAAAACGAGTCAGAATCCATAATTAGCTTTAAGGTTAAAAAACTTGTCTTATTTCACACCCTTTGACAGTATCACTTACGGTATGCGTATATTCAAAGTCATGTGGGATGGAAACATTCAAACCTATGTCTCCCCATGGTTTCAATAGCTTTAAAATGTCCATTAAATGGACATATTCTATTTCAGGGGTGCCCAAAATGGGGTTTGACTGTTGACCATAAGGTTTGATTTAGCCCACCAACTATTTTCTATCAAATAAAGGTCAAATATAATAGACACTATAAATCACTGTTTATGCTTTTATTTATTTTGTGAGGCAAATTCCATAAAAAAAAGGATTATCCCTAATTAATATATTTCTATTATAATCTGAGCACAGTCTATAAAATATAATTCGAACGGCTGAAAAGTGGAGAAATAAGAACCTTGAACCTATGAATCGTGGAAAATAGAGCTGCTGTTAATGGTTCGTAAAGTGCCACATGGCGGTGCTATCGGATCTAAATCAATCATTATTTGTTCCTCTATGGCCTGGCTAACTTTTGCTTAAAGGTAGGGTAGGTACATTTGAGAAACCGGCTCGAGATCGCTAGAATTTGAAAATACACAACCGGAACAAATCTGCCACTTCCTTACAGAGCCCCTCCTCCAACACACACGAACGCGCACATGACCAATGAGGGCACGAGATAAGTTTGTGCACAGATGGAAGGCTGACAGGCAGGTAGAACATCCAGTTATTTTAGCCGGGCTGGCTAAAATGATTGGTCGTGCTTTTTACAGTATTACGGCTTCCACAGATGACATTTTTTTATGGATTTTTTGTCAAAGCACTTAAGATATTCATTGCATTGGACATTGGATAACATTGGATGTTAAGAGCATTCCAGGGAATATAACAAAAAGTGTATCTCGAGCCGGTTTCTCAAACTTACCTACCCTACCTTTAACATATTGTCAAATAGCTAAAAAAAGATAATAACGATGGTAGTGACGGTATGAATCATTGTACTGTGAACCGATCAGTGCTTAAACACAATGTGAGAGGAACCATCACCTGATACATCTTAGTACTTCAGGACTTAAGACTGCCTTTCTCGTACTTTTGTGGAAATAATGAATAAAATATCGGTGAGCTAGAGGATGAATAGCAACAATTCTGTTGATTCGTCCTCCTCAAATCCACCAACACAGACTCTGAAACAGCTTGTCTTTCAAAAGTCTGAGCCATTGTCCATGAATAAAATAAGACACTGATCTAAAGGAAGAAAAAACTAAACATGATTATTTTATAGAAACAGAGAAAGTAGAAGAACATTGGATACAGAGACAGCTTGTTTCTGTGTGTCAGTTTGTTGCAATCATGTTTAATGTGAGACACTTTAATCTAATACTTTTCTTTTTGATGCACTGGTCAATTGTACTGCTATAACATGTCTTCTCTCTGACAAGTGGACATTAAAACAAGAGGAAAACTATTTTAGGCTAACCAAGAAGAACAAAATACATATATTCCACCCTCTAATGATTGCCTCCTCCATGATGCTATATATATATTAGGAACATTTGCGTCTATATTAATTTATCTGCACTTATATGTCAATGCAGAATAATAGGTTTTCATTTATTGTTGTATTTCTTAATTGGTAAACCACTTAAACTCTATAAAAACAGATACAATGGAATACAGAATACAAATGAATAATAGCAACATTGATAGTGCACCTAATGTGTGTCCTCTATTTAATTTGGTATTGTGATTTTTACAAAAAATGAAATGAAGCAATACCTGGAGCGGAGCAAAGTGTATTTATAGCATGTATGATTTAGATTCTACATTTACACTATTTGCTGCCACCTTCCTGTGGCTAAACCTCCCTAAACTGCTGCTGAGTGTATATGGGGCATTCTACCGAATTAGTACAAAGTGCGGTCCCACAACAAGAAAAACTATTAAACAAAACAATTAAGTATTCAGACATAGATATTTACTAAGAATATGTTATGGTCTATTCAAACACAAGGCATTAAATTAGATAGTGATAAGCTTAATATATACAAAAACATAATTTATAGGGTACTTTCTATTGGGAAGTAGCTGTCCCCAACCCTGACATCTAAATTTCAATTTCTGTAAATAACACTTAAAACATTTTATTTTATTTTTGTTCAATGGTGTATTTAGAAGATCGGTATGATTCAAACAGAAGTTGGAATATTTAGATTTATTTTGGGTATCATTTTTTAATAAAAAAACTATACTTAAAAAATCATGTCCCCAGTTTTCATGTCACTACCGAAACACAAGGGGTTTTAGTCCAATGGCTGAGCTGGTTTTTAGCCACACTCCTGCATTGTTGACTAGGCAGTGAGTGACACTGCATCCCTGTCCCTCATGGCTGAATGGCAAGTAGCTATATCCCATACTTTTGATATAAATCTGTTCCAAAATCAGAAAATCGGCGTGTAACCTTAAGAATTGTCACTACCGAACAAATATTATCTTCAATAGAGTGGCGAAGTCCCTCCCCTTCCGGTTGAGCCCCATGGGACCTTATTTCGGAAAAGTTATGCATTGAAGTCAATGGAGAGAGAAAGATTATCTTTCGATCCCGTTTGAATTGTGCCACGAATTACACATATGATGTTTGTCAATTTAAAAGATAATTTTGCAAGTCAAAAAAAATAAAATGTGTCGTAAAACTGTGAAGTAACACATTTTTTTGTGTGAAACGCTAAATGAACTACATCTCTGGTCAACCACACACGTCACCAAGATGGCCGTCACTACTGTCTTGTCAACAAACGATTGACTATCACCACAATGAAACACGTCCTGAAGAATGTCATGCAAAGCTGCCTGCCTGCCTTCCTTTGATTCTCTCTGAACTGCCTGGTCGTTTTAATGTTTAATGTCAACCATTTGTGCAGATAGCATGAAGTAGAAAAGATCGCCGATGCTAACGTTAGCGTTAGCATTTCTCCCCCGGAATTAAATGGTGTATTATAGAACGATCACACCGGTGACAGTACTATTCAAAGGGTTCACGAAATATGACTACTACTCTTACTGTTTAACATTTTGGGTTACTTAATGTTACTTCATGTTAAGGCTAATAAAAATGACAAGGCTGTAATGCTAACTAACGTGCTAGCTACTAGCTAGGTAGCTAACTTGATCAAGCCACTGCTGGTCGTTTCATCAGACGGGAAGCAAAAGAACGAGCAAGACCCATTGCTGGTATAATAACAACCTGGTACTAAGCACACAGGCATCTTGTTAAAGTTATCTTATCTTAGCCAGCGCCATATAGATAGATTATATCTATATTGCGCTGATCTTAGGTATCTGAATGGTGGAGGTAAACAATTGTGACATCACTTACGCGACTCTGGGATTTGTAGTCTTTCTAGTTACGTATTTTTCATAGTCTTATATTTCAACAGTTTTACGACAAACTGTGACTTTTTTGACATGGAAATGATTTTTTAAGATTGACAAACATCATATGTGTAATTCATGGCACAATTCAAACGGGATCGAAAGATAAGTTTTCTCTCCCCATTGACTTCAATGCATAATTTTTCCGAGATAAGGTCCCATACCCCGGAAGTAAGTGGGAGGGACTTCGCCACTCTATTAAAGTGGACCTATCATGCTATATTTAAATGATATATTGTAGGGCCATACCTATCTAAGGTATATTTATACGTTTCTGTTTTCAAAATACCAAACAGATTATGCATTTTAGCCATGCCTCATTTCGCTCTATGTGCTGTTTGCTGTCTACGGGGCTGATCTCTGTGAGCTGCAGCTGACCACGCCCCCCTGCAGGAGAGGGGAGCCATGCTCTGATCAGCTGCTGGGCTGTCAGAAGAGGGGGAGAAAAAGAGATCTCCGTCCTCCGTGTTTTATTATATAGAGTCGTTATTCATTTATTTTAAAGCTCAATAAATAACAAAGAAGACCTTTGACCGGCACTTTTCTAATTTTGTCCGGAAGATTTAAACTTTAACGGACATCTTGACCGGCGAAAGAAACTGAAACTGAAACTCTGCCGCACGGTCCCCTCGTTCCTTGGAAGAGGCGGAGAGGTGGGTGTTTGTCATCTGCTGGTGGACTAACCGAAGAGAATTACAGTGCTTGCCTCGACGGGGAGGGATTGCATTGAATTAAAGCAGCGGGAGCAAACGCTTGCCTCGGGGAGGGAGAAAAAAAGCCAAAGCGGAGAATAAACAGAAGGGTAACCATGGTAACTATGAGCGGGAAGTCTTCTTTGCTGCTTTTGTGGCAGACTACAGCGCCACTTACAGGCCTGGCATATGTACTACAGCGTTTCCAGCGCTTTCGAGCGGGAATGGCCGGCCGTGGCCCAACCCCACATTCCCCTGATAGGTGGAGAGTTGGCCCAATAGCCGTAGCGCCACTTCTGTGACGTCATAGAAGTGTTCAAATCTGGATCAGTCTGTATCAGATCCGTTGCAGCCCCTTTTTTAGAGATTTGGGTATGGAGGAAAATAGAGAGGGTTGTATTTTCTGACACTTGGTGAGTTCCCTGGAACACCGAGGACACATATTCATGTATAAAAGACGTACAAAAGTGCATTTTGCATGATAGGTCCCCTTTAAGTAAACTTTTTCTGAGTTTTATGCAAAGTCTTATGCTGCGTTCACACCGGACGCAATGCGATGTTTGGGGGCGGCGCGATTACATGTAAAGTCAATGCAGAGACGCGGACAGACGCGAATTCGCTCCGACGGTGCGCATGAAGCGGTGGACGCGGCGCGAATCACGTGATTGAGGCGATTGAACGGTGCCGCGTTAAACGCGAGAGTTCCATTTTTTCAACTCGAGCGTCAAATTCACGTGACGCGTTCTCGCGGAAGCCAATCAGCGGTGAGGATCTCAGCCTGCCGTCACTGACGTTCAACCACACAACATCAGCCGTTAGCTGTTAGCAGTTAGCACACAGAGCTCACAGCTCCTCATATCTGTTCAGAAACTGGACAAAAGTTAAACAAGTACAAACCACAGACTGTCTGTGTCATGGCGAATACAGTCGCTGCTTTATCTATGTCTGTAGGCCGTTGTTGTGAGTGTGGACGGAGCATATACAACGTTAGCTTAGCCTGGTCGCCCTGATCTTCATTCAGAAAACAAGCATTTAAAAAGATTTTTCGCCTGCCGTCTTGTCGGCAGACTTGTCAAGCATTCATTCATGGTTTTTACTAACCGGTATCAGTATGTTGTTACTTCGGCATCATTTAGAAACGTGTATTACAATTTAATCACGGTAAAATATGTTCATTTTGTTGTAGTTGTAGCTCCCGAGCCAGCGCGTCTTGTTTCAATGATGCGAGTAAACACAGCTGGCAGCCGCGGTGAAACTCCAGCGTTTAGAGCGATGCGATAGGAGCGATTAGAGCGAAGCGAATATTCGCGTCCGGTGTGAACGCAGCATTAGGTTTTTATGTGTGTTCAAAAACGTGTATGCTAGCCATGTAGGCTACTTGCTAGCATTCTTTAGTTACTCAAACTTAGCTAGAATCGTCACTACCGAAACAGTCACTACCGAAACAATCACTACCGAAACAGTCACTACCGAAACAGTCACTACCGAAACATATGGTTACGTTTCGGTAATTGACATAATCGTTTCGGTAGTGACAGAATGGAATGGTAAGCAGGTAAATCCCATAATTTTGAAATAAATGTGTTTTAAAGTCTGAAAATCAGTGTGTTACTTTAAAGGTCTCCTATTATACTATTTTCAGGAATATATTATAGGTCTCAGATATATAAAAAAACATGTCTATGAAGTGTTTTGCTAAAAATACCAAACTGATCATGCATTCTAGCCTCATTCCCCTCTATTTCAGCCTGTGCTGATTCTGGGTCAGTAGCTTCACACATTCACACTTCAACATAAGGCATGTTATGAGTTCAGATTAAGCAATAAGGTTGAGGGAATATGATACAACCTTGAGAACAAAATACTGTGGTCACTACCGAAACAGTGGATGTTTTGTAAAAAATTAAGTATATTGAGTTATCAACTAAAATGATATGATACTGATTGGTTTAATGTATGTTCAATTTCAACAATCATCAACTCTGGAATCAATATGATCAGTATTATGCATTTTACAAAGAAAGTTTGCATTATGATTTTTATGAATTGTATAAATTGAACTTTGATTAAAAATGCACTTTTATTCATTTACTTGTGAAAACTCTCAAGAAATATTTGTTTAAATACTATTTAGAGAAGGGAAGGTAAAACAATCTTAACAGGTTAATATAATACTTGTTTACTACAGTGTATGTACTATGTTTCTGTAGTGACCATTTTTGGTAGAGGAAGAACATTCCAATACAGTCTGAAAATACGATATAAAAATGTACGATTCTTTTACTAGATAAGCCTATGTGTAATTTAGATATGGTACAAAATATATATGGACAACGTTTTGGGGAAAAAACATACAACATTTCAAAACATTTCCAACCTGACTTTGGTCCAATTCGGTAGAATGGCCCATATACATGTCACCACTAGATGTCACTACACACCACCTAAACACCACGCATATGTTGGATGTTTAATTTTGCTGTAATAAAATCAGTTTATCTTGCATAAAGAAAACATGTAAAGTTAATTTGCTACAACAAGAAAACACTGAAAGATTTTTAAAGAAATAAAACATTAAAAAAATGTGTATTAGATATTGAGTGATGGCAGTACAGTCATGCATTGAAGTGAGATCGTGCGTGTGTGCACGTGCGTGAGAGAGGGGGAGAGAGAGTGAGTGAGTGTGAGAGAAGGAGAGAGAGACCATCACAGCAGTCAGTTCGCTGGAAAACGCTCGTGGAGGATTCTTTAACTTTTATATTAGTATGAAGTGAGCTTTGCAGGGACCAGTCTCATGAGGAGTTCCAGGAGATTTACCGAAGACTGCAAACTTTTTAGTTGACTTGTCTTTTTTTTTTTACACTCGATGATTTACGGTCAACTGAGCGGTGGCAGCCGGAGGAGCAGGTGAAGAAGAGATTCAAAAAGCGGGATCAACAACCACCAACTCAGCGGGGAAGTCTTCACAAAGGTACTTACACATGTTTACATCAGACCCATCTTGTTAAAATAAGGCGAATTGTCTCGTTTAGAGTTGTACGATTGTGATATGTTTACAAAAAACAGTTTTTCTATTCTATCTGGTTAGATATCTTTTTATATTATTTGTACACGAGGTTAATGTCAATCGTCTTGTCCCTGTGAACAACCGAAAATGTGTGAAACTGCTTTTTAATAGTTTAAATGCACAAAAACGTCATATTCATATTGATATGAGAACATATGCTGCATGTAAGCTAGTGACGAGCTATTAACAGAGGTATTAATTATAACACGACTGAAAATAAAAGGTGGTTTTCCTTTTATTTATTTGAGTGAGAACTCGATACACGTTACGAAAACTGAGCTTAATAGGTTAAAATTTAAAATATCATAGACGAGGTACACATATTGACAATGACAACAAACCCAGTGAGTCCTTCCAGGGCTTGACAAAACTTTTAGAAAACCCTGGGTAAAGATTTTGCTGTGAACTCCCCCACCCCCCTTTGTCTTCTAAGTTGTGCATTTTATATTTATCATGTTGCGTTTAAGTTCTAACATTTAAGGCAAGCAAACAATGAAAGCAAGAGTTTGACACCAGAAATGACTTATAACATTACACTTTGAATATTTTGTTTCAGTGGTTCACATTGCTAAATATCACATGGTAAACGTTAGAACCTTGGGGAGCATTTTGTTGATGTCTTTTGTTGTCATCTCACACATTTAGGCCCCGTCCACACGGAGATGAAAACGAAAACGAACCGAGGTCGATATCAAAAAAGTATTCCGTCCACACGGAATCTGCGCCAGAAACGTGTCCGTCCACACGAGACTGCTCGACCCGGAGACGCTGTAGTAGTGATGTGTCGGTCGCGAACGAGCCGGCTCAAAGAGCCGGCTCTTTTAAGTGAACGACGGGAGCCGGCTCGCGCCCGCGAACGAGCCGTTTTTTTGTTTTTGTTATTTTTTGTTAAGTAATACAAGACAGAATGATATGATGATCTCCGCGCTACAGCTGCTCCGTGCATGCATGCAGTGGCATGTACTATCCAAGGATTAGAGACTGTTGGATGCTGCTGTTTTGAGCATTGCAATACATTTATTTGTATTATGTTTTTTTATGATTAGAGACGGTTGGATGCTGCTGGACTGAGCATTGCAATATATTTATTTTCACTATGTTATTTATTTATGATTATCCTTGGGCTCAGCAAAGATTTGATGTCAGCTGTTGCTGTCTTTTTTTCTATAGTTAATACTGAAATAGAGCCCTGCTGTTTTGTCAGGGCCTTTTCTTTAAATATAATTTTAAAATGTCGATACAGTAGCCCCTTTTTTTAAATGTCTATGCTTAAGTTTTTATAGGTGTTGCTATCTGCTTTGTGTAGCGTGGTTCTACAAGCAAGTCTGTGCATTCATTGGGTGGTATCAGAGAGATACAAGGGTCTGTAAATGCAATGAAAACAATTGGCCACAGCAAATAATTGATATTAAACATGTAATTTTTACTTTTGAATACTTCAGTACAAAGGATGTATTGAATAATTTAAGTGATATGTGTACACATATAAATCATTAGTCAAAACAGGGCTACATTTGATTGAATTATAAAAGGTATAATATGTGGTAAACTGAAGAGCCGTTTGGGAGCCGAAAGAGCCGGCTCTTCTTGGTGAGCCGAGCCAAATGATCCGGCTCACCAAGAAGAGCCGGAATTCCCATCACTACGCTGTAGTACATATGCCGGGACTGTAAGTGGCGCTGTACTTCCGCCACAAAATTCACCAAAAGCAGCGGGGGTGAGCAGCAGAGGTGGGGAAGGGCGGGGCTATGGCGTCATCGTTATCAGGAAATGATCGTATAGGGCGTACACACAGAGCCGTTTGGCCCCCCAGAGCGTTTTGTCCGCAGATCTACCCACCTTGGGAGCCGTTATCATTATCCACGTTTCCGTGTCGGCCTTGTGTGGACGAACCGTCTATACGATAGAGAACTGTAGCGGATACAACCCGTTTCGTCTCTGTGTGGACGGGGCCTTAGGCTGTTGATGGGAAAACATTCTCACCTGAAGGTCCATTTAGTAAATGTTGATGAGCTTACAATCACATCACATGATCTTTATCAGCAGGGAGTTTGCCTAGTGATCATGGAATTGTAGATTCTCATTGAATGTGGCTCAGAAGCTTTGATCAGCAATTTAACAAAGCCATGATAATTGGACAAATTCTTCCTGCTGATAAAGACCATGTGATATGATTGAAAGCTCCGGAAATGCTATGGACCTTGTGGTGAGTTTGTTTTCTTTCAGAGATTATGAAAGAACTTGAGATAGTAGAGATAAATACATGATATATGATAGATAAAATAGTTGCGATTCATTGATTTTTTTAACTGTTCTGTTTGGAGCTTGATAGAGCTTTTAAGGAATCAGGGGTTTCCCTATCCTTGATTTATCTCTGTCCAAAGTTTGTATGGAAAGACAAAACAAAAAAAGTTGTACCAGCTGGGAGTCTTTGGTCTTTGTTTCTTACTGGAATGAAATTATGCCTTTTGTTCTTACCTTGAACATTCAGAAATAGCAAACATGCCATACAACGGTTGGTCCTTGAGCTTTCCATGGTAACAGAGGTACAAATACAATTGACGTGTTAATATAGTGTAATCACAGGTCTCTGTTATTCAGTTGGTAAAAAGTGGCTTCAATTCTGTGTGTGATTAGAGGTCACACCCTAAACTGAAAAAAAACATATAAGTGATTTATTACAAAAGAACTGACAGACCTCTTGAAGCCACCCAAAAATAAGGGACTAACCAAATCATTCAAACCAGAAAAGGTTAAAACGTTGTTCCAGAAAGATCCTTGTCGTGATAGAGTCACAGAAATTAGAAAGACTGAACTTCCGCCACTAGAAATCTATCGATCTGGCTCAGAGTCCTCAGTTCAGAGTAATTTAATCTGACGGGGACAAAAAGAACCAGCCAGACACAGCAAAAAGCAAAAACAGACGCTGTGGAGATGTTTATCACAAAGCAGACACTGTTCCACTCTGATTTTATGTTGTTTAAAATAAATAATCATAAAAAGTACCAATGATTTTGATTTGATTTGTGCATTTGTTAAAACTAAAAGGTCCACCCATAGCACTTAAGGTTTAATGCACTTTCACCTATTGATTCAGGTGTAATCGCAATGCACAGAAACAATATTTGTTCAGAGATCCCTCTAATGATTAACGTCAAAGTTAGGGAAAAGTCCATAGTTGGTAATTCAGCGTTCTAATTCTTTCTAGCTCTGAAAGACTGTCAAATTACTTTATATTTAAACATCATGACAAAGCTTTGAATCCCATGTGGGGAAGTGTGTAAACTGACTCATGTAAGTGTAATATTTGCTTAATTGGGTGTAGACAACAGTATCCTATTCCAGTATTTGTGACGTATTTGAGTCTTTGTTAATACTCAACAGTCCAAGAAATCTTTCAGACTCTCCCTGTTTGTCCTTCTGAACAGGTGCTGGCAGGATCGCAGAACAACTTGTCCAAACTAAATTCTGGTCTTTACAAGTAGCCATGGCTGCCAACAACACCCCTCACGGCTGTGGCCCCAATGTGGACTCCCTCTATTACAACTTGTGTGACCTTGATGCTGTGTGGGGCATCGTGCTGGAGGCCTTCGCGTCGGCTGGCATCGTCTTCTCCATTGTGCTTTTCATGGCGCTGCTGGCCAGCATACCCTTTACGCAAGACAAGAACCGCAAGAGCTCGGTGGGCCTCCACGCCTGGTTCCTGTTCTTCACGATGGGTCTCTTCTGCCTGACGTTCGCCTTCATTGTGGGAAAGGATTTCTCCACCTGTTCCTCCCGGAGGTTCCTATTCGGGGTGTTGTTTAGCGGCTGCTTCGCCTGCCTCCTAATGCAGTGCGTGAGGCTGAACATCCTTGCCAGGCTGAACAGTGGGCCCCGGGCTTGGGCCTTGGGTCTGGGGGCAGTGGCGCTGTGGCTGGTGGAGGTGGTCATCAACACAGAGTGGCTCATCATCACCATAGTGCGCCACCCACAGGGGCCACTCAACGCCACAGCCGAAACTAGCACAGCAACGGCTACTCCTTGCAACATCGCCAACGAGGACTTCGTCATGGCGCTGATCTACGTGATGACCCTGATCCTGGCTGTGGTGGTGGCAAGCCTGGCCATCATGGCGGGTAAACACAATAAGTGGAAGAAAGACGGTGCCTTTATCCTTCTAACCAGCTTGGTCTCCGTGGGAATTTGGGTGGCGTGGATCGCCATGTACATCTACGGGAATGAGAGTAGAGGGGGGCCCACATGGGATGACCCCACCTTGGCCATCGCCTTGGTAGCCAATGGATGGGCGTTCCTCATCCTCTACTCCATTCCTGACATGTGCAGTTTAAGCGGTGACGATGACAGCCAGCAAAGCTTCGGGGACGATCTGTACCCCAACAGAGGAGTCGGCTACGAGACCATTCTGAAGGAGCAGAGCTCCCAGAACATGTTCATGGAGAATAAGGCTTTCTCTATGGACGAGCCCAACCAAGGTGTGTAGCCTGCTAAAATGACAAATCTCCTCTGAGACTCAAATGTTGTTTATTTCCTCTTTATAGTTAGTTTTAACCATCTTTAGGCTTGAAATGAGGCTTTGAAAGGTTTTTTGTCCATTTCCTATTGAAACATACAAGCTAGTTAGGGTTTGAGTTAGGGTTATTGCTTTTTGTTGATATATCATTACACTACTACTATTACTCTAAAATATTAAAACTCTAATACAGAAATACGACTATATTACCTGTACTTTTAAAAAAGGAAAACCTTTCTTAATGGTTTATATCAAATCCATAATGATGAATTCTAGACACCAAGTTATAGAAACAATATGTCCTGATTTCCTTTTCTTTTTGGCTATAGCATCACTATTGCCTCATCAAAGCTCAACTTTTCAATTTACAGTAGCAGGTATTGGCTTGGTTTGTTTGAATGGTTATAACAAGAACGGTTCGAAGCACACATACATAAACTTTGCATGTGACATATTAGTCACACAGCTTCCTCCCTGAATAAATATCAATCATATCGGAAGCTCAACAAAATGTCTGCATGGATTTGTAGGTTCTGTCCTTTGACTGAATGACCTCAAAAAATGTATGGCCCTCATAAACATCAGGACGGGCTGATTACCTTCCTAACTGTCCTCAAAAAGGTTGTTTTGCATCTACGTGATGACCCCACACAATTTGATATGCTGCAGTTTAAGTCCTGAGCCGAGCAGGATGATGATGCAGTAAAAAAACGCCACAAAGATCAGAACATAAGTCTGCAGCTCTCAGGCAGAGAGAGCTGGTCATCAGGGCTGGAGTCAGTGGATAATCATAGAGGGTGAGGTAGACGCTGTAATGTGGCTGTTAATGTCACCAGTCTGTCAGCTTGTGTCACTGTGGTCTAGAGGTGGAAAGCCACCAGTAAAACTAGTTGTTGCCGTGTCATCTTGTGTGATAAACACAAAAGATGAGGGATGGATCCAGTTAGTCAGTTCAAAAATGCCCTATACATTTAAATATCTATTTTTTTTTATTGTTGATTATTGTGTTAGCTCAAAGTTCAATTTGTTCCATATAAGTATGTTGCAAATAATGGGTTAGGGTTAGGGGGGTCTAACCCTTTTAATTTAACAACCAGTTTGTTGTTTTTTAGCTGCATTTTTGAAAGTGACTATATATATATTTAACCCATTATAATGCTGCCATTGTATATTGGCATTTATGTTTGATTAAGCTTATGGACTTTTTCTCTGCAGCGTTTTAGGGAGAAACCCTCACTTTTCAACCTTTATCATTAACTTCCCAGTTTACTCCCTATAGATAACTTTGTTCAATGTATTGGGAGCCATGATGAATACAAATCAATAATAGTCATCAGGTGCGGGAATAGAAACTGACCAACCATATGTACACATGTTGTTCCCAGAGTTGCAGTCAGGTATTCAGAGTGTCTGAATCATTCCTGTTAATGAGTGTCTAGTATCTAACTGCATCCCTAACCACTGTATCCCATGCAAACACTGCCTCTGATTCCCACCAGAACCATCACTCCTTGTGTTTGCATAGTCTCCATGGCAACTGAGGTGTGGCAACAGTTTCATCCAAACGTTTGATTTTAACAAAGTCATCTCTCTTATCATTCTAAGGATGCAAGCACGAATGAGATTAAGGACAGATGCATCATGGTCTGCTGATTAAGTGCTTTGTAGCTTAAGTGGTTGTAATATAAAGATATAAGGGATGTTTGCTAGGGAAAGATAGCAATTAGGAGGCAGAGAGATATCACTCAGAGGGCTTGATATGTGACAAGATTGTAACGTTTGTTGTCTCTTTGCATTACAGGGTCCAAGCCTGTGTCTCCGTACAGCGGCTACACAGGGCAGGTGAGGGGTTCAGTGTACCAGCCCACTGAGCTGGCCATTATCAGCAAAGGAGGGGGGATTGTAAGTACAAACAAATTGGTTTGCTTTCAGAGAAACTCATTTGAATGCTGCATTTGACTCTGTAAGGTAGCTGGTTTACTTCCACTGTATGTCCTGTGCTAGGCAAATATAAACTGAAATGAACACCACAAGTAACACTTTCCCAAAACCCTGGAAATTAGTTAGCATTCGACCTGTTTGCGCCACAGATCTTATCTGACAAACAGGTTTTCACCACAGCAGTATATTACTTATTCTTTATTGACAAGGCTACATGCCATGTTTGATGACATTTAGGGATGATCATTTACAAGAAGTGTCATAAAAGATGCACTGGTCAAATTGTGGTCTTAACGATGAATATTTCCAAATTGCATATATATTATTATATATTATCTTTTTGCAAATGTATTGATCTGAGGTATGTCAGTATTGATTTAAATATATATAAAATCCCTTTTTCGTTTTTTTTTGCTTAAAGTTTGTCAGTGTCAACCTAGAGTCGAATATAAACAGTCATCCTTCAATTATGATATGTACGCCCAAAACTACAGCATTTAAGAAATAGTGAAATTGATAAAAATTGTCAAAACTCAAGAAAAAAAAACAGTCACAGTGACTTAAAAGGGCAGGGGCTACAAAACGATCTGTTCTCTAACAAATAAAAAAGTATACAAAAATAAAGGAAGGCAAACACAGAACAAGAGGGCTAGGCTATCACCAAATCCAGGATATACGGGGTAAGGTTAAAAGAAAACCACTTGCTCAGATGCAGGAAAGCTAAGACTCACAGCACAAAGACAACCTGGTGGAAGTGGACTGGTTAATATACTAGGGAGCTGGGTGTGAAAAGGGGAGCAGGTGGGTGTGGAGAGTGAGCAGGTGAAGTGAATGTACTGACTATGCCGAACATAAACAAGCAAAACAGAAAAGGAATTAAAAAAAGTAAATACAGGTCAAGTCAAAACCATGACAAAAATAGGTCATGTCTGTTGATTTTAGAAAATGATGACAGTAAACAACTTCCAAGTGCTTCATGTCACATATCTTAGAGAGTTTAATTGTGAGAATGTATAGGTATGTACATAATGCGAAAATGTGATCAAGATTTAAAATATTTTATCCACGAGTTTGGAGGGTTTTATCTTTTTTGCTTGAGGGGACAGCTTAGGGATAGGCAATGCATTATCCAGCACAACATAGACAGGAAGGGAGAGGTATTTCAAATGATTTGAAGTTGGGCTATTTGAGATACTTATCCACAGTGGGTATATTAACTACAGAACATGGTTGTCAGCATGCCCCCATTTTGGAGAAACACGCAGGAATACCAACACTGAAGCTAAGCAACAGCTTAACAGCAAGTATTGTGGGAGGGGTCAGCAGCAATATGCATTTTGGACACGTTAAACAATCAATATCATAGCAAAACACTATATTTAGATTATTTGGCTTTACCTTGTCGTCAGTTAACTGAAGGGGTTATCTATGCTCTGTTTAAAGCCAGACTCTTTGAATAAAGTAGAACAGTAATAGACAACAGTTATCTTTGCAGAACATGGACGTTGGGGTCTTACTCTGAATCAATCGCTAGTATTGTTTGTGTTTTTGTATGACTTTGGTTAGTTCGGATTCACCAAAGTAACCAAACAATCGAACGTGTTGAGGCAGTGGTAGACTGGCAGCTCCTTTGTTCTGCATGGTTAAATGATCCCTTATATTCAACGGACCCTGGTGGCAATGGCGAGAGTAAAGATGGATGAAACGGCTTCAGTTTGGCTGTCTGTCATCACGGGAAAGCAGTCAAATGTTATAAATATAGCCTGCACGTCATCATTTGTGTCACTTATGCCTACGTCAAAAGCTGTGCATCACTTTGCTTCTGTCTGATTTCTAAACTGGGGGCGTGTCAACCTCCAGCTACTGTAGTTAATACATTGAATACATTTTCTCATACAACCCCCTTGAAACATCCAAACTGGCTCAGTACACTATTTTTGTTCTTTCCAAAAAGCATGTTCTTTCCCATCCTAGTCTCTGAATGTTTGTGTCCTCCTTGTTGTGCAGCACCCTCCGGACGTGTCCTACGACATGATCATCCCCAGAGCCTCAGCCAGCTCAGTAGCCAACAGCGGGAGCAGCACCCCCTCGACCCGCACTGACAGCGGCAGCACCGCACACACAAACGGACACAGCGTACGTGGTACCCTGAACCCCCCCCACGCCTCTCTTTGTTTCTCCTTATCAACTCGCTTACCTCCAGATGCTTTCTGTTCCCCTGCCTCTGTGCATGTCCACCTCTCAGTATCCATAGCAACTTCTCCTACAGGTTCACTATGAATCACCTCTTTGTCTGGGGTTTCTTTTTTCTTACCTTGTGGAGCTCACTCTCTTAAAGCCTCTTCTCTTTTACCTTATCTGCTCAATATGCTACTTGGACTCCATGTACTTTTCTATCTGTTTTCTGACTGCAATGCAAGACAAATGTTGGTGAAAAGGATTGCATGTGTAGGTCATATTGCAGTGTTTGTATCTCTCTGTACATACCATTTCCTTTTTTAAGTCTGTTATTTGTTTTTTAACCTGAAAAGTTACATTTTGACTTTTAAACCCTCAACTTCATGCTTTAAGGTGGCTCTGAAGAGTATGGTTCTCTTATTTCCGGAGGACAGAAGCTGTAGTCAATTTTAAGCAGATTTCAATGTGACCCAGATTTATACTTTTTAGACATTTGAATAGATGACTCATAATACGTACAGTTTATGTCATGTTATAAGCTAACCACACACAGAGGACAGACATATTTAGCCAAATCTTTCCTTAAGAATTTGTCAAATGGATTTTTCTTTTTCACCAAACTCATTCTGTGTCTGAATAACCCAATCACCATTCCATGTATAAAAACACAACCAAAAAAAGTTAACTCTATATTTGTATTTACTCAATATTTCTTAAAAATATATAATTTTTAGGGGATCTTTGCAAAAATCTTTGTAAATTAGAGGTGTAGATCACAAAATGTGCCCATTTATCAAAATTAGGTTACTATCCACAAAATATACTTAAACAAAAAGCCATTTTATAACAAAAGTCTGTTGGATTGCACTGTGTTTAGGCAGAAAGAATGACACATACTGTACATTACTTTCATTATTTCAAAATAAAAGCGTTGTAGATGTTTTCACTTTGAATCAATGATATCGGATCACTGATCTTTGAATAAATACATTTATTCAGAAAAATTGATTGTTTGACAGCTAGTGTTGATACAATGGAAACTAAATGTTTTGCTAAATAAGGTGATTATTTGTGTGCAAATTCTTTAGAAACCCAAAAAAGCCACTTTGATTTCAGACACATCATTGGTCACAACTGTTAGACTCCAAGCTGCTGTACTCAAGCTTTTCAGAGCCAACCATATAACACTGTAACACTGGTTTTCAGTGGCGTTGTCATCTGCATCCAATAATGTGCTGTTTGATTAACAACCGTTCTCTCTTCTTCTTCTTCTGCAGGGAAATGGTCTGCAGAGGACGTCCCAGTGGTGAAGATCCCCAATACCCCTTCAAAATAACTTAAGTTCATGTCTTTTAATTTGCACCTGTTGGCTGTAGTTATGCTGTTCTCCATGGTTCCCTAAGCTGTTTCTAAGAGGAACCTTCAGCCCAGACATGTGGCGAACGCTGCCTCATTCCCACTGATGGAAAACAGCTTCTGTTGACCGTTCTTTCCCATGAGCCTCTGGGTGTCAGAAGTTTAGAGCTTCATTTGGAAGTCAAAGCGAGGGGATGAAGCAGAACAAAGACTTTTTGCAATGGCGGCCTTTCACTGGGAATGGACTGTGAGCTCTCTGCTGGAGCCAATCACAGCTGCAGAGTGACGGGCTGACGGTGCAAATATCATCTCCACGTGTTCACACACACAAACTCCATGAATGTCACTGCAGCGGCACCAATGAAACCATCTTCACTTATATTTAACATATTCTGCACATGTGAGTTTAATTATAAGATCTATTCTTGTGCCTCTATTTGTGAATATTGTTAACAACCACACATACAATTGAACTTCTGGTGTTGGATTAATGTAAATATGTTATTAATGTGTCAATGGTTCAACACTGCATGAAAGCATTTTATGAATATGTGTATTTAATACTATTTATAGCACCGCTGTATAAATTATCACTTTTAATAATCAAATAATCATTTGAATAGAGCCATAAACACACCTGGGATTAGCTTGTTTCACTTGCTTATAATGCTTAACGTATTTTCATAATACCATGATACTTTTAAATCCATAAATAAATATCTATCTAATCCATTACATCACCTACAGTTTGAGAACCTTGTCAATCTCACAGAGATATTAGGTTAGCCTTTAATAAACATATTGTTAGGTCTTAGTTACAGAAGTATCAAAGCTTCATGGGATTTGTAGTTCTTCAATGTTAAATATCCAAAAGCTATATCCATACTCATTTCCTGTTCACTATATGTAGTCCACAGAATGGTGAGATTTGTTATACCCATATGGGACTCAAGTGATCCTACAATGCATCATAAGGGGTAGTGTACAATATATGGTCACTAACTTAATGTTAAATAGCTTAATGCAGGGGTGTCAAACTCAATTTCATCACGGGCCACGTTAGGGCTGCTCGATTATGGCAAAAATCATAATCTCGATTATTTGGGTCAATAATTGATATCACGATTATTAAAAACGATTATCCAATTACTTTGAAAACATCCATTTATGTGAACAGTATGTTTTTAACAGTTGATTACCCTGAACTTTAAGTATAATTCAACTGAAAAACCAATAAAAAAAAATATAAAAAAAAAAAAAAATAATAGTTTTATTTCGATTATGTTTTCATAATCGTTGCAAGCCAAAATCGTAATTGCGATTAAAATACAATGAATTGAGCAGCGCTAGGCCACGTAGGAATTATGGTTGCACTCAAAGGGCCGGTTGTAACTTTAAGACTATATCAAAATACATATATACATATTTAATATATATAAAATAATGCTTTATATTACATGATTGCCTCTGCATTGGATAATTATCGGATAGGGTAATAACTTCATAATTAACTACGTCTGAAAGCAGAAGTCTAGGGCAAGTAATTGCAAGTCTCTTCAGTGAGAATGTCACAAAATGATTTAAAAAGAAAAGCCAAATTCTGGAGGGAAAAAAAAGTGACATTTTGAAAAGAAAAGTGACATTTTGAAGATAAAAAGTGACCAGAAATTCTAAGAAAAAAGGCGTATTTTGAAGAAAAAAAGTTGAGATGCATTGTGGGACATGTAGTTTATGGGCAACGTGCTTCTGTAAATCGCCATGTAACCGTATAATAAACATATTATATTCTTGCAGAGCTCTTGTGGGCCACATAAAATGAAGTCGCGGGCCGGATTTGGCCCCCGGGCCTTGAGTTTGACACCCCTGGCTTAATGTAAGAGCTGCAACGATAAGTTGTGAAAATGAGTCAATTGACAACAAAATTGCCAAATGTTTTGAAAATCAATTAATCTTTAAAGTGCAAAATCGCAGAAAATGCTGTTTTCAGCCTCTCAAATATTGAGATTTGCTGCTTTCCTCCGTTTTATATCAGATTGAAGTGACTATTTTTGGACTGACAAAACCAGACATTTAAAGACCTTACCTTGGAGTTTAGTCTTTACAATCGTTGGCTTATCTCTGCTGTGCATTTTTGATGGTTCCTCCTTCACCCTTTTTAAAAAGATACAGATGTTGTTGCTGGGAATGATATCACACTGGTGATGGACCTTCAGATTTCTAATCATTTTTTATTTGATCCTAATGTTCTGTTTTTGTACCAAAGCCACCATGTGAAATCTCTTCAATATACACCAAATAAATGGTCACTTGTCAAGTTATGAACAGTATGTTTACTCATCAAAATGTGTCTCATGAGATGGTGAGGGCAGTCAGAGTGAAAAATACATTCTTGAACACGACAATGAGAACTCAAAAAAGACTAAACACAAAACCAGGATTGAAACACGAGCAGAACTAATGAGGGGATAAGTGCAGGGTTGCGGTCGAATACTCTAAAAAAACAGCTCCTAAGTTCTAACCCTATCGTCTATTCCTTAACCTCTGAGTGAAACGTCACGGGGTTAAGGGATAGTGGATAGGAGAATTCAAAAGGACTTAGGAGAAGAGACTGCGGTACTTTAGAGAATCCGACTGCACTTTCACTATCCGACGTGTTTATGATGCGCCAGCGGAGGTCATAAATGTGCGCCTGCTGCTGTGGGGAAACTATGGAAACTACAGTTTTCTATACAGCGGACTACAACATGGATGTTTAATGAGAACGAGGGACTACTGTAAACTCATCTAGAGACTCTGCACCGTGCTCTGATGCTGTTGTTTTATGCTTTATGAACGTGGACAACAGAGAAACATATTCTTCATGACCAAAGTTGGAATTGAAATAAAAAAGGAAAGTGAAACTTATGCTCGTCACCCTCTCCCTCCGGTCCTCATTAATACAAACGATCCCAATACGTATGATTGTATGAAAAGATCTTAAAATCAATACAAATGTATTTATTATAAACGTTAGTCCTTAACATCTATCACTGTTTATAAAACGGACAGGTCAAATCAAGCAATCTGATTGGTTCTTAGCCGTGATATACTGAGCGTATACCACGGGTAGAATTGTAAGTTACTTTTCACAACAAGTCAGTATCCCTCCGCGTCTGAGAAAAACAGTATACAGTTGGGCTGAAAAGCAAACTGCTTGCACTGTGATATAATGGCCATATACCACGGCCTGTCATGAGCTATTGCTTAAGTATATCACCATTCAAACATCTTTTAAAAGTTGAACAAACCCCACACAGCTCAGTAAAGACTGTGAAATGTTGACTTTATTTGATCATTTCAGTAAAAACTAACGTTCATATTTCTCTTTTTGATTATAATACTGATGAACGTTCAAAACAAAGCACTTTGGCAACTTACCACATACGTTTTGAACCGTAACTTTCATGATATCATTTCTCGTTCATAATCGATTGTTTCCGTGAACGGCCGACTGTTGTGTGACGGCAAATGCCGCGGCCGCAAGGCATTGTGGGGCAGCATTTTCTCCTCTCCTTTCGGTTAGGGAGGTCCAGTGGTTCCTAAGCTAAAGGAGGTTATAAAGGAAGTTTGAAACCTCCTTTCCTTTTAATTTAGAGAATTCGAATGGCACTTATCATGGCTGCCACTGAGGGACTTCCGGGTCATTTCACTCCATTAGGAAGGTTCCTAAGCTAAATGGACTATTCGACCGCAACCCCGGTGTACAGGAGAGCAGGTTCATTGCAGGGCTAACGATGAACAGGTGGAACCAATAAGGAAATAAAATGGGTGGGAAAACACACAAAGACAGGAAGTAAAAACAGGCATGACATAAGGCAAGAAAACTTTTCAAAATAAAACAACAAATAAACTCAGAGGTGGGATCATGACATGGTTAGCATTTGATGTGGACCAAAAAGAAAGCTCAGGACTAACCATCCCCTAAAGAAGTTGAATAAAAGAATGAAATATGTCCTGCTGCAGACAAACAAGAGTTTTCGAGACTTTTGATACCCTCTACATGTATTTTGATTGGAATTGTACTAATTCCTTAATTCATTTTCACTATTTTTGTATGTATTTGAATAAAGATCCACCCTTTGTCACCAACCTCTGGGCCAGAGAGTTATGATCGTATTATTGAATCCACGTGCATCATGTCTTTAGTTTGGATAGCAGGGGGAGGTCTGGTGTCCTGAGAGGATTAACAGCAGGCAAACAAATTCAATAACGTTCATCAACTGGTGCAAACACATTTATCGATCCAACCTCATTGATATCAGATGGCTGAATTCATCGAGGTCATCAGAGGAGGCAGAGATAATTGATCATGGTTTCAGTGATCTGTTTTTCTACAATGCCAAACTATCTTCAGTAGAGAGAAAGACACTGCAGCGTGCTTTATTTTAATGATACAATGTTTAATAAAGCTGAAACTCTTAAAATGTAAGAGGAATATTTCATAAATGGGTGTAAAATGTAACAGAAAACCTAAATATATTGCTTTAACTAATGATAAACTAACATCTTAATTTCAATGATTTATCAGGAGTTCTAAGGTAAACACTTTGAGATAAAAAGATTGCTATACCACCAGTATACAGTATATCTGGGGGCTTAGTTAGCACAGGGCAGTATGAAGGACCTGGATAGCGTAACTTGGCATAAAGAATGAGAGCAGGGGAAAACAGCTAGCACGGGTCAGGATAAGTAAAAGAGCGGGCTGACATGCATAATGGGGTCTGCTGTATGCTGAGAAGACACATTTAACACACGTGCAATTACAATATGGAGAAACAGAGCAGCACTATTAACCCTCCTATTGTCTTTGTTTTCCACCCCTTACTTTGGTGTTCGCGGTCAAATTTGACCGGTCCTGTTTGAACTGTTATTACATTAACACAAAAACCACATTTCATGTAACACCGTTTCAAACTGTACATATTGTATCAGACTACTGGTATACATGAAAAACTGCAGTAAATATACAAAGAATAGACACTGAACATGTATTGCGTGTGCCAGGTGTGATCCATGTGGGATCCAGGTGGGGGGATGGGCACATAAGAGTGGGAAATGTGTCAAATTGATCTGTGTGCGTGTGTGTGTGTGTGTGTGTGTGTGTGTGTGTGTGTGTGTGTGTGTGTGTGTGTGTGTGTGTGTGTGTGTGTGTGTGTGTGTGTGTGTGTGTTTGTGTGTGTGTGTGTGTGTTTGTTTGTGAGTGCCAGGTGTGATTCACATGGGGGGATTGGGCACATAAGGGGGAACACATCTAGAGTATGTGTGTGTGTGTGTGTGTGTGTGTGTGTGTGTGTGTGTGTGTGTGTGTGTGTGTGTGTGTGTGTGTGTGTGTGTGTGTGTGTGTGTGTGTGTGTGTGTGTGTGTGTGTGTTTTATCTGATCTGGATGGTTACTAATTCCTTTTCTTTATGGCGGTCATCTTTGACCGGGAACACCATGGGTGTTACAAAGTTGACTAAATCATCCAAAATTCAATGAAAGTGGTGATCAGCAATTGTATATGTTCAAAAGTCTACTGTGAAGGATCTCATAAAGCCTTAATGCAATCGAATGTAAAACAAAAAAGTTATGATTGATGAAAGTAGTAAATCGGTCAGATTTGACCCGAAGACAACAGGAGGGTTAAGTAAATACAAAGTTAAGAATAATATAGCTTGTTAAAAAGTGTAAATACTACATACTAATTACCTACAGTTTTAAAACATTAATAATAATAAATAATAATGAATTGTATTTATAGAGCGCTTTTCTTGAAACTCAAATACACTTTACAGAGTAAGAATTCATAAAAACATAAAACAACACACTTAAAATATATAAAACACAACATTAATTACAGATTAAAAGCAGAGTTTTGATTTGTAATTTGATTACATTTAGTTTAGGTTCATTAGCATTCATGCTCACAGTTGACAATTGAATGCAACCTAAATTTACGTTGAGAATAAAAAAGAGAGTAGAAAGAAAACTAATTGTGAGTAATTGATTGCCCATCATAAAGAAATAGATAATCTGGACATTTACTGTATCTATAACTATGCACACATGCACCCCTGAATTTATACTCATACGTACATAAATACATTTGTACGAATGAAACCAAACACAGAAAAAAAGGGTATTTGACTCAGGAGGTCGATGGCGGTCTTCCAATTTCAAGGTCTGTGGTTTGATTCCTAGGCCCTGATGTCAAAATGTAGATGCGTCCTTGGGCAGGATAATGAACTAAAAACTGCTCCCGATGGCAAGGCCAACAGTGTGTGAAAGTGTGTGAATGTTAGCTTCCCTTGAGCAGGGCATACCTCTCTGAATGTGTGAAAATGGTTGAATGCTGACCTTCATCTGAAAAAACGCTTTGAAGGGTTACAAATACTGGAAACTATATAAAGCTATATAAATGCAGTCCATTTATCATGTATCAGTCCATTTAGCAAAAACACACTAAAAAGGGGAAATAAAATTAAGTTATGTATATTTTGTTACATTCCTGATTAGCTGCTACAAGGCCTTTTGTATCTTTTGACATGGATCCTTCTGATACAAACCCACACAAATATACACACACCCACACACACACACACACACTCAGATCTGACCTCCACTTCCCCCTGCTCATATTTCATGTGTCTTTATTGACCTGTCTCGGCTGCTTGCTGCTGTGTTCAAAGGGGTCGTTCTGTGATTTATAAGCGCTCCAACTGCTGTGGCCTGATAACCTCCAACTCTCCTGAGGAGGTGACACGAGGCCACATCCACGTCTATTTCAGGCTCAGCAGACCCTGCTATCACATGTGTTTGATCAGTGATTCTGTATTTAACATGATGGCCGAAGCAGAAGAAAACTACTGCTGAGGGCCAGATAAGACATTTGAGAAGATAAATGGAATATGCATCAATATATGCTTTGTCTTTTCACCTTTTATGTCCAGCTACTACTGTGATAATGTCATGTAACTAAAGCTCTGACCTCTATATATTACAGAAGATACCAGGAACAGGACTAGTCAAAGTCAAAGTCAACTTTATTGTCAATCTTTCAGTTTGTGTGTACAGACAGAGAGATCGAAATACCGTTTTTTACATATGCACACCTAAATAAAAGCACAACAATCAATATATACAAAATAACAGTCACTTCAATATCTTTGAGAATTGGCTAATTGACTAATAGATCATGTTAGGTGTGATGACCCTGGGTCCTTATGTCGTGAGTGTGTGTGTGTGTGTGTGTGCGTGAGTGTGTGTGAGTGAGGAGGTTCATCTTAGCAGATCGGCTGCCTCCTAATGCCTGATTGGTCCACCTGAAGGCACCAGACTATTTGAGCTGCAGCAAGGCAGTCCTTCGACCCTCTCTTCCTCTCCTGCTCCCAACAGAGTCAGCTACTGTTTGTTTTCAGACCCCTGTAAATATGTAGGCCTGTGTAGCAAAGTAGATCATTGTAGTAAGCAGTAACCTTTTGTACCGTTGTAAATATTCGGATTGGTGACATGCTTTTGAGTTTAAAGTAGGAGTGAGAAGCCCTTTTGTTTGAATCCTGTTTTCTCCTGTTTTTTTGTTAGGAGTAAGGTGAGATGCCTGTATTTTCTTTTCTTTTCTTTTGTTAGGTAAGTTTAAGGTCCTTTTGTACAGACGTTTTGTTTGTTATGTTGGCTTTGTCTAACGTCAGAAGCATTAATTAAACTACTAAAGGTGATTTTCGGTGTCACTGAGTATTTCTTGGGAGTGAGAAGGGTGGGGAGTTTGCATTTGTATGTTGTGTCCTGGTTCCCATAGACTGGGGAATAACATACGTTTGCAGGGTGAAAAGAAGACAGCTCTTTATTTTTAGGCCTCATTGTTATACTACTAGCTTCTGTACTGTTTGATGGAGCTGCAGAAAATGCATGATGACTGTCTTCTTGGTTTACAGTGCCTGAAGTGAAAATATTTAAAGAAGATGAAGGAGTCAGCTGCACATATTTCTAATTAAGAATCAGATTTGATTCAAGGTCTAATGAAATTAACTATGCTGGGGAAAAAATATTCATTATTATCGGAATGTTTTCTTGCAGCTACGACAGTTATCCTACAGTGTACACACAAAGTCAAACTTGTGTGGAGTATTATTGTATGAAATGTGTTTTGCATCTTATGTGTAATTTATGTAGGAATAAAAATGGAACATAACCTACAAATGTTATTTATTTAATGGTCCTGAGTCCTGGAGTCGTGGCTGTGCTTGTTACTGTGATCCTGAGTCGTGGATCTTGAGTCGTGGCTGAACCTGTCACTGCGGCCCTGCCTGACTCTCATCATACTACTTCTCTGATGGCTCCCACAGGATTGTTGACATCCACCTGGATTCATCTTCTTATTATAGACACATGCACACTCAAGCATTTGGACTGTTGTAAATGTATTATCTTTTCCATTTACAGACGACAGCTATTGCACGTCTGTCCGTCCTGGGAGAGGGATCCCTCCTCTGTTGCTCTCCCCGAGGTTTCATCCATGTTCCTTTAAACTGTGGGGTTTCTCTGGAAGTTTTTCCTTGTGCGATGTGAGGGTCCACGGACAGAGGGTGTCGTATTCATATTCTGTACGAACTATATAGTCCACTGAGACAAATGTAACATTTTTGATAGTGGGCTATATAAATAAACTTACTAAACGTACTTATTAAATCACCATTTTTATTATTGCCGTTGAAGAGGTTTTAAACACTCAAAAAACTTTAGAGCTAAAACATATTTGTTTAGCGTGCATAATTGTTAACTTTTTTCTGGGGTTTGCCCTTTTGTTTAAACATTATTGCAATCAGTTTAAATAACTTAAACAATTAAATGAAACTCAACTCAACTCAAAAATCATTTTAAAAACACACTTTACACTGTTTTAATGCCATCATTTGCCACTTGGCCTTTAGCACACAATCGACTAAAGAAGATCCGAACATTTGCACCCCTATGTACTGAATTCAGAATCCTTTATTAATCAATTGTGATCATATTGTAAGATATCAAAACTTAAAATCCAAACCAATCTGAAACCTGTGAAATCCTTGTCCCTGTATGAGCCTATAACTCCCAGCAGGCAGTAGAGCAGTGGGAGGGTGAGGGTGAGGCTGAGGGTCCGGGGGGGGGGGGGACGGCAGCTCCCGCAGAGTCTCACTGTGAGCTAATTGCTGCCAGAAGCCAGCGCCTGCATCCTGCTGATAGTGCATGTATCCCAGCAGCCAGTGCTTTGTCCAATTAGTCAGTGACACGCACACAAACAGTGTGCAGTCGCACTTGGGAATAACCTGCAGAGAGCTGTAGAAGAAGCTGTTATGGAGCCTTTGATATGTATTAATGGCACTCAGGTTCTCTCAACACAGAGGGCCTGATGTAGTGACAGGCTGTTTACAGTGGAAGGAAAGGAAAGGCAAGTTTATTTATAAAGCACCAGGCACAAGGCAATTCAAAGTGCTTTACAAAAATGAAAGACATTAAGAGCATTAAGAAATAGAGCAGCAGAAACATATTATAAAATGGCATTTTAAAACACTCATTTAAAAGCAAAGATAATAAAACATGAATAACACAGGTACATATAAAAGCCAGTGTCATCTGGTGAGACAAAACAGTCCCCACACAGTGCAATAAAAAAAGCAGATAACTAATGCAAACAGCCTCCCCTTCATTTCTGTGTGTGTACAGTGTAAAGTTTTCATATATTTTGCTTATCTTTATATTGCTGTTGCTGCACTGAAATTAAAATATTCCATTGCCTGTCCTGCATTCAAGATTTGCTTTAGTAAAAGAACACATGTATGAACATGCATGAAGCTCAAAACACTACGGAAACGGGGACACTAAAAGGTGATGCACACAACTGATATGCAGCTTACATGGATCTGGTCCCCTGATGCATGTAAGTCAACTATACTTATTCAGCTACCTTAGCTCTGTTTTGGTCTCCACCAATCTTTGCTTTTATTGCTTGCTGGACCGTAAACATATTCCATCACCAGACAGGTAATGGAATATTGCATTCAAAAAATGAGTTAAAGTACAAAAGTATTAGAAGTACAATTATTAAACTATGCATAGCTATTGTAAATATGAATGGTTCTTTAACGTGATCAGCATTTCAACGTTATAGCAACAATGCATCATATTTTCTGTTACTACATTTGGCTTTGCCTTGTGTTAACACTTAGTAGGGCACTGACACTGATAACCTCAGCATAAAAACAGCAAAGTTGGCGGGCAGACCGGAGCCCAGAGTTCTGGCACTTCACAGCCACATCTCTATCCAAAATAACACCCACCGACTCCCATGCAAAACACTACAGGCCTCCCTCCCACAGCTCAACACACTGCAGCCATCGATGAGTTGACATGAGTTGTTCTTTTGTAATAATAACTTCTCAGAAAAGAAAGAAGAAAAAGATCATTTTTAATCCCATGAACCCAATATACTCAAACATAGAATAATTTATTTTAATAAAAATGTTTAATTAAATTAAAAAAATTAAACATCAATCTTAACGTATTATTATTATTATTATTATTATTATTATTACATATTTAGGTTATTTGGTTACAAAAAGGGGAGCAATAAACAAAAAAATGTTTAGGTAATATCTTACAGTATATTTTGGGGGTTCTTTGTGTATCTTAGTTTTTTTTTTTATCCTTTCTAATATAACATAAAACAGTATTTACATTCCAAATCATGTAATTCATTCTCACTATTGTTGTTGCCTCTTTGCCCATCCTATGATGCACGTTTTATGATTCTCAGAGAGTAAACTGACCTGTTGTTCATTAACAGCTTTACATCCTGCTGCTACCTTACAGAGCTGCATCTCTCTCACGGTGTAGGTGTTTAGTGAGTGAGGTGTTTATATCCAGGGCCGCTGATTGGCCAGTGCACCTTTACTTCTCATGGCAGAAACACGTTCTGCATTCAAGCCCCTTCATTTAGAGTCAGTCAGCCATCGCAGACCTTCATGTGACCTCGCAAACTGAGGAATGATTTACCAGCAGCTTGATCTGGACTGTACTCAGAGTAAACACTGAATCCACCAATACGTTTGGCTAGAAGATTCAGTTTCATGCCATGCGAAAAGCGAAATACAGCAATGGCGATTTGCAAACATGTTATTGGAGAGGTGCCACGGCCCACAGGTTGAAACTGATATACTCTGTAGATTTACATGGAACCCTTCCCTGCTCATTTGTTCTTAATTGGACTCTTCCTCTGTTGCCCTGTTACTGGAACATCCTCTGAGGGAGAAGCCTTTGCTGTGTTGTGGACGTCATTAGAATGATCATTTTCTAAAACTGAGAAATGAAAAAAACAAAACACTGAAAGGGTTAAAGTTGTAAAATGGACATCGGCATATTAGAGAATAGCGACCAGTCAATAACAAATTAGCTAGGCCATAAAGCATGCTCGGGTTTATCGTCTATCTAGCTTATAAATTGAACCATAATTTACAAAATGACCATCGTACTGCATTGAACAAGACCTGAAACTAGCCATAGAGACAATGAACTCATCATGAAAATATTAATAATCTGAATTATTTTTGCAACCACTTGCTGGCCATTTTAAAGTTTGCATTGGTTTAATTTATATATTTGTATGTGGTATGAATGGAAAACCAATTGGCAAGTTATTATTAAAGGTGGGGTAGGTACGTTTGAGAAACCGGCTCGAGATACACTTTTTGTTATATTCCATGGAATACTCTTAACATCCCGATAGCAATGAATATCTTAAGTGCTTTGACAAAAAATCCATAAAAAAATGTCATCTGTGGAAGCCGTAGTACTGTAAAAAGCACGACCAATCATTTTAGCCGGCCCGGCTAAAATAACTGGATGGCCTACCTGCCTGTCAGCCTTCCATCTGTGCACAAACTTATCTCGTGTCCTCATTGGTCATGTGCACGTTCGTGTGTGTTGGAGGAGGGGCTCTATAAGGAAGTGGCAGATTTGTTCCGGCTGTGTATTTTCAAATTCTAGCGATCTCGAGCTGGTTTCTCCAAAATGGCCTACCCCACCTTTAAAGAAATTATAATTTTATATCAGCAGTGCAACATTTACAAAAGTACATTTCCATATATATGTTTACAGTACACATATACATCTGTTTACACATATACATCTGTTTTTCAATTGATTACCATATATATATATATATATATATATAAATATAGCAGTAGGACACAAAAAAAGCCCAGGTGTTCCTCATGATGTTAACGATGGCTCTTTGATTACTGCAACAGGGAACCAGCTGAAACAGAAGCAGGTAAATAGAGCCTTCATTGAATTTATCATCCACTCCTGTGCTTCTCCTAAAATGTCAAACCTGTTAAAACAAAGGTTTATTTGAATTCCTAATGTAATATTTCAATTGGAATCTGACTTTTAATTGTTTTCTTTGTAAATTATCTCCTGAGTCAGCCTCCTGGCAGATACATAAACATGTTTCTGTTATTTCTGGCATGTTCTCATTTGAGGTGTGTCATTGACATGTCATTTTTGGTCAGTGGCGCGGCTGCCGTCCACTCTGGGAAAATGAACAGTGCTGTCTTTGTGCGCTCGGGACAAAGCTGGTGCTGTGAGGCAGCCAGGAGGACCTTGAGGAAGGACACCTGAGCACCAAAACACCTCCCTTCTTCCTTTTCACCGTAGGCTGGCTGTCACAGTGTGAACTCATCCTACTACCAGATACCACAAATGGAAAAGAAGTGTGGTTATCAGAGGCGCCATTGATGATGAATTTCAGCATATAAAGGGAGCGCAGTCAAACAGAAAAAGCTTTTTGCTCCTTTTCCCTGTTTTGAGGGGCGCTGTTTGCCCACTCTATTGACACAGCTGCAACTAGAAACACTGTTTTTTGAACTGTTGGCACCACTAATGTATCAGATGTACAGTACATTAAAGGAAGCCAGATAACCCAAACTCTGCACAACCCAAACCTTCCAAAAGTCAGACAACAGACATTTTAATGCCTTTGTATCTTTAGCTGATGCTGACTACTGACGGAGGCTGTGAAGTGCAAACGTGCTTCAACGGCCCAAAACATTTCCATTCGGAGAAACACGCTGCAGTTTCAAAAACGATGCAATTTTAGAAACACAAATGTACCAAAACACATGCAAATGATGAAACATCTTCACAAACTTGACAATACATGCGCAGTATTTAAAAAACATTCACCAATCTGGCGAACCATGCACAGCGTTTACTAAAAGCTCTGCATAAACGAAACGCTGCTTATTAAAAAATGCAACAAGAAGCTTGAAACACAGCTGAAACGGGGACACTAAAAAGTGATGCACACAGCTGGGACCGGAGCACTTGTTTTCGGATGCAGATCTGCTAGCTAGCTAACCGAGCTAACCATATATCTAACCGAGCTAACCATATATTTCAAAAAACACTTACAATTATGAAAAGGACTTAAAGGTAGAGTAGGTAAGAATGGAGAAACCAGCTCGAGTGCGCTAGAATTTGAAAGTATGCAGCCGAAACAAATCTGCCCCTTCCTTCAGACTTCCTTACAGAGCCCCTCCTCCAACACACACGAACGCGTACATGACCAATGAGGGCACGAGATAAGTTTGTGCACAGATGGAAGGCTGACAGGCAGGTAGGCCCTCCAGTTATTTTAGCCGGGCCGGCTAAAATGATTGGTCGTGCTTTTTACAGCGCCACGGCTTCCACAGATGAATTTTTTTTATGTATTTATTGTCAAAGCATTTAATATATTCATTGCTATCGGGATGTTAAGAGCATTCCATGGAATATAACAAAAAGTGGTTCTGAAGTGAATTACCTACCCCACCTTTAATCTTCCAACAGTTACGCGTTTGTACTGTCGGCCACTGTTTAACTATTTTTCAAAAACTCACTTACCACTAACTCACTTTGTTAAATAAATTAAACTATCTCAGGGTCATAAAGTACAGATAATCTTTTTCCAGGTTGCTTTCCTGGGAAATATTTGCCATATACAAATTGTTGGAATTACTGCCAGGCCTTTTGTGCACACAGGGTTTTACTAGGATTATATAACTAATCCCTCTCATGAAGAATGCCTGCAGCTTGAAAAAAGTTGTGTGTTGTTTATGTCAGACTGGGTTTTTTTTACGTATCCCTCTGTGAGACAGCGACCCTTTAGCGGTTGGATTTTCAGGAAAAGAATCGACCACGAGAGGAGGTAGAATTGCAAACCATGGTGACTTTATTTATTTAGCAAACACCACAAGAGAACAGACAGAGGGTGTTTCTCAATCGCGAGTACGCTTGCTTGGTAGCACATGTCTGCCGAGCATCTTGCTTCAGAAGCGAGTCAAGAATACTTCCTGGCATTCGGAAAACGAAGGGTGTTTCTCAATCGCGAGTACGCTTGCTTGGTAGCACATGTCTGCCGAGCATCTTGCTTCAGAAGCGAGTCAAGAATACTTCCTGGCATTCGGAAAACAAAGAGTGGAACACGCTAGCAAGTGTGCAGGTGTGCGTCATATGAGAGGCCCCGCCTTACATCTTCCGCCACAGATTTGGGGAAATTGGTCCGTGCGCAAAGCATTGTGGGGATTTTAAGACCGCGAAGTCTACTCATGTGCAGCCTCGATATTTCTCCAAACGGAGTACGCCAGGCTCGGTAGATTTCCAAGTATGCTGGAGATTGGAACAGTACTTCGGCGGCACTCGATGACGTAGTATGCTTGAAATAGTGGCTCTGAAGCAGCTTTACTCGCGATTGAGAAACACCCGAAGTGTGGAACACGCTAGCAAGTGTCAGGTGTGCGTCATATGAGAGGCCCCGCCTTACATCTTCTGCCACAGATTTGGGGAAATTGGTCCGTGCGCAAAGCATTGTGGGGATTTTAAGACCGCGGAGTCTACTCATGTGCAGCCTCAATATTTCTCCAAACGGAGTACGCCGGGGTAGATTTCCAAGTATGCTGGAGATTGGAACAATACTTCGGCGGCACTCGATGACGTAGTATGCTTGAAATAGTGGCTCTGAAGCAGCTTTACTCGCGATTGAGAAACACCCACCGTAGACTGGCTCATTTATAGAGGATCTTATTGGGAGAAACCATTCACAGGTAATTTAGTAGTGAACAAAGTAAGTGTAATTTATAATAAATACACATGTCATCATAATAGTTATAACGAATATCTATAATATTATGTGCATGCATGATTAGTAGTGTATAGCCATCTGTTAATTTAACCCAAAACCTACATTATAACTGACCATAATAAATATAAATACATTCCCAACTAAAACAGAAACGCCTACGCCTATCTCGCCACTTGGTTCGTCCCGGAACCTTCTTTCGTCAGTGTTTGTTTCCCCCGAGGACCTTTTGGCCGAACACACAGGACCGGACACAGGACGAAACAGCATGGATAAGCGATGGACGTAAACTTTACACAGTGTTCACTTATACAATGAATGCAACTTAATGTCATGATATATACACGCTCATACATATTGATGATGATATGATTAATCTCAACCGCTGTCATTCTTACACAATCATAAACACTTTCGGCGCTCTCGCTAACTCCCCTCTCTTTTCAGGTGGAGCCGAGGACCCGACCAGCATCTGCCAGACGACATTCCAGTTAATACGGTTTAATCATTCAATAACTAGTATAATTTATATACAAATATGCAATGCCAAACTGTACTGTGGAAATCGCGCTAATAAAGTGCAAACTGTTCTACTAAAGTGCTGAGTGACATTATTACTGTGCAAAAGGAAGTTATTTAAAGTGCAAACCCACATGTGCAATATTACAAGGGCCCGAAGCCGTCAGTCCATAGTAACGAAGTTACCTTCGTTACACCCTCAAACATTTCTTTATTATGCTTTAGAATTCCTCAAAGATTATGAGGCGGTTTCTTGGCACAGATGAAGTGATGAAGCTTCCACGAACAACCAAATGCACTCTTTTGTACAAACAAAGGGAACCTGGTTTGTCACGTACAGAGCGGGGGTGGAGTTGAGGGTTAGCATGCTAAAAATGTGTCACTTGGCACACAAAAGTGCATTGAGGATGATGGCAATTTTTGTATAACTTTTTGCATAAACCAAGATATCTTTGTAAAACAAACTTTGACCTGGATGGTGGTGCAGAAATCATCAACTGTATACAGTGTTTTATGGCTTATCTGTTTGAGCTACATATTCAGAAACCTAAAGATAGGCTGTAATAGATCGCTAATGCTTAGAATCACGCAAATATTCCGGTAAATTATCCCCACATTTTACTAGTTTAAATGTTCAAATAAACTATTTTGCACTTTTAGAAAAGGCACTGCTGAGATTCGAACTCAGGATCTCCTGTTTACTAGACAGGCGCTTTAACCAACTAAGCCACAGCACCGCAGTGGGCACCCGTGGTAGTTGTTATTATATACATTGAAATTTAAATCCCACGCCGGTGCTTAATAAAGAGCCACATGTTTACAAATACAAAATTATCTTTTTGCCAAGTACTACTAATAAAATAAAGTCTATGTGTTGACGTATCTTTACAAGTCCTCGGGGAATTCCCTGAAAACCCATGGGAGTCCACAGGCTGCACTTTGGGAGACAACTGGGTCGTGTGAAACGTTTTTAACTATCAAAAATAGTTCCCCCCCCTTGAGCTTATTTTCTTTAAGTATGAGTCATGTGCCAGATTTAATCTGAAACGGCAGCCGGAGGTAGAGCAGGGCTCCAGGATTTCCAAGGGAAATGGCGTTGAGAGAAACCTAATCCAGCAGCGGGGTTGTGGGGTGGTCATGGTGGGGGTGGGGGTGGGCTGTTTGTGAGGAAAGCCTAGTGGTCTTGCATAAAACGGACCCCCTCAGCCTCCTCACTGCTCACATACCTGACATACTTAAACGTTTCGGTGAGCTGACCTACACAATCTGATACCAAGCTCTGCGAGAGCTTAACTGTGAACTATATCAAGTCATATATGTTACCTGAATGGAAAGCCTTTTTCATAAAATGTGATTTTTTTGGTGGCCTGTCATCGTGTTATGTTCAATCCTTGTACATAGATTAAATGCAAATCAGTATTAGACAGTGTTTTTTTTGTTTTTACGAAAGGAGTATTACTACAGTGTAAAGATACATTACAATTAATCGTGAATACATTTTATTTGGAAAAAGGCGAAAGGGAACAGGAAGGCATGGACGATCAGGATTTGATTTTATAACAAAAAACTGGTTTCAGATATGAAGCCCTCGTGTAGAGATGTAGAAGGACCACAGTAAACATTTTTACTAAAAAACAGATGACATCTTATGAGACACTAGATTCAAACTCTTAAGTTAGCGGCGCACATACTTTAAAAACAATATTTATTAAGATTTAGCTTGTATATTTATTATGAAGATGTGCTTCTCCTGAGTAGTATTTTGGTAGTATGAAAAGTAATTGTATTTTCCTATTCAGGTTACAGGCTTGCTTCTTATTTATAATAATGACCTTACTCTTCCCCAATGGTATATGCATTCAAATGTGAAAATAGGACTTTAAATTAATGTATTTTGTCAACAGGTTTCCATGTCATTATACTAGTTGAAAGCAATAATATGAAGTTGCGCTTCATATTTTTTTATTTCAACTTCATATCAGAATCAGAAAACCTTTATTAGTCCCACAGAGGGGACATTTACAATTATGTTACAGCAGAAAAGAGCCAAAGACAGCTTAATGTTACCTAAGAAGCATGCATACAAAAGTATTAAAGATAAAAACAATTATAATAGAAAAAAGTTACACAATTTATAAAATACACATCTTGTAACAGTATATTATTATATTATTGCTTTCAAGAGGTGGAAACCTCTTGAAAGCAATATACATTAAATTAAAGTAAGCTTTCATGCTTTGTGTTTTAAATAAAATATAATATTGTTGTTACTTAAAGCTGCACTAAATATTATTTTGTGTTTATATTAAAGGGATCAAATGACTGTAATGTTAAAGGTGTCTCTTAAAGTGACAAACCTAAAGAATTAAGTTTTTTGTGTCTAAGCATTTTTCAGCCTATTGTTTTTTTATACCCTTCATCTCACAGATGAATTGCGATCCCTTAAAGCAGGCACTTCTCAGAAAAGAAAGGAATAGAAAATAGCTTCTGTTAACCCAAATCAGAATTGTTCATTGTTTGCTAGTTGATTCACTTTTTCACAATCTGTTCATTTATGTTAATTGATGTCACTGTAATACATCATCAGCTGGGTATCTTTCAATGGACTGATACACCTGTACAGTTGTATTATATCCACAGTATGATGTCACCCTATGAGTAGACTAACATCTATTCTGTCCTTCTTGCATACAGAGTAAAGTATGAACCAACAGGCACGCCTCATGATAACAAAAACCTCTGTGGAATGGAATCTATTATGATAAGAGATAAAACCATTATCATAACACTAATCCTGTATCCTTGCAGCTACTAAAACTAAGGTCTTTGTTCAATCTGCTCTTTATTCACTCAGCTACCGTGCAGGGCTTGTTTTGATATTGTGGTTGCTTTTATTTGTTTGCATAAATATGAGTTTCTATGAAGCGTAAATGCAAGGCAGAAGCTCCCCTTGGGATAAAGTGACATTGTGGGCCTCTGGTGAGATAACATGCCCCACCACACACCTGGTATCTCATGCCAGGCCGAGCAGCTGCCATGTTTCCACTGCACGTTACCATGGACGTAGCTTGCAAACATTGAAGTCTGTGGGGACTCTCAATCCTTCTCTTTCATATACTAAACACACACAAGCGACACACCTCCTCATGCATCAGCGAATGGGTCAAATAGTTAAGAAATTGCCAGGGTATGAGACAAAATCACTGAACACACAAAGAAAAACGACATCAAAGAGGGTTTACTCTGGCTTAAGAGCATAAAGGAGCCGTTTCACAGAGAAAATCTTTTTACTATGGTTCTAATGCTCTTTACAGATGGCTTCTGCTTACATTATGTAACCAAAATATGATCCCAGCTTCCTACTCACCTGGAGTAGGACACATATCAGTTTCATTCAGAGTTGAAATAAGTATTCAGTTCCTTTAATAAAAGTGGCCTTATGCTTTTTGGGGTTTTCCCTTTCCTGTAGTGTGTTATGTGTTTGTGCAAATAAACGGTCTGCAAAGGCTGTTCCCTCCAGAGGAAACATCGCTGAAACGCCTCCATTGGACTCCTTTGTTTACTTCCCTGACAAAGTGACATCACTACGTTACACTCACGCTTCTATTGGCTAGCGCTCCAACACACTGTACGTGATAGGCTAAGGGACGGGAAATCTCTAAGCGGTTGACCAATCACAACACCGGTTGCCTCTACCTGAAGTGGGACCAAGTCATTGTTTTGTAAATCAAAAGAAAGTCTTGTTTCTAAATTCCTGAGCCTTGACCACATCATTTTGATTGTCCTTATGCACTCGGAGTAACAGTTATGAGATATTTTAACAAATAATAAATGCTTTTTGAAAAGTGTGTATTACTTTTACCCAAGTACTGCAGAGTAATTTGTAATTCCTAGCTGAATGTTTTGCATGCTACCATCTGCTACAGCAGAGTCTACATTCACATGTGATAATCCGAGGTGTCACCTGTTGTCTGTCTGCTGTCTGCCACATCTTCACCTCTTGCTTAGGCAATGTGATTGTATGTTGCAGGTAAATCACAACTGAATTAGCTGTCACGTTTTTTTACGACATTATTATTGTATTATTTAGGAACTGAGAGGATGTTAAGTAAATATAATTAAACAAACTAAATAGTAAGGGAAATGATGACTTGTTGTGTTAGAATCAAGTCTAAGTTGCAAATCTAAATTAATCAGATGCATGACTTGGCAAAACATTGAAAATGAGAAGTGACATTACATCTCTTCTCTTTGTTAGTAATTGAATAAAAGAACAGATCATTGTGACGAGGAAATACAATACATAGGCCTTTTGACACAGAACAACAACATGTTTAAAAGTACATTTTAACATATAACAGGCCGACATCATACAGTTGATCTGAGCAGTTAAATAGAAATTGGGTTTCTCTGTCGCAGCAACTGATGACATCTCTCAGCTGCAAAAGGTTTTGTTCAGTGCAATTAAGGTGTGCTTGGCAACAATATAAACATAGACATGAACCTAAGTTAGAGAGACTTCAAACCACAAACAAAACCTCACTTACAGATAATAATGTTATTATGTAATAAGCATAAATATATACATACATGTGTTTTTATGGTCTTTTAATTTGTGTGGGGTTTCTCTCTTCCCTATTATTTACGGCTTATGGGCTTTTTTGTAAGATTACCACTTCTCTTTTGGATCTTTACATGGGACATACCGATGAAACAATGACACCTGCTGGACAGAGATTGGAAATGCAGATAGTCTTCTGGGAACCGCCCAGAAACTACTTCTCGTTTTCCATTGGTTTAAATCTTGAGAAGCGTGCTATCTGATTGGTCATATTATTTTCAGTTGACCAATCAACGATTTTGTTTACAACCACACACATAGGTCATGGTTCATCCAAATTTGAAGTGACGCAACTAGCTTGCCAGGCAGCTAATGCTATGGATAACACACTCAGGAGGGAGCAAATATCTTAAACCACAGCTCAGAGAAAATGAAGTATACCCATATGTAACCAAGCGTCGTCTTTTCTGCGACAATGCTCTGTTTGCGTGTAAATGCCGTGAGGTCGTTGGAGTCTTTGAGAAAGGTTGGTAGCTAAGCTAATGGTAAAGAAGCTAACGTTAACGGTATTTCTATTTCTAGCAGATATGACAGGCTGACTTTGACCTAACCTTTCCTTTTTTACACCACTTTGTATTTATATGCATAAAATACACCATATTATTTCTACCGTTTAATAATGGGTAGTGCCTTTAATTGTGTTTAAATGTGTCCCAAGCTCTGCAGTTATTCACTACCATTCAATGTTTACACCTTGTGCTTTCATTATTACATTTATTAAATCATCAGTGCATGATATTAAGGACAGAGAACACACAGTAAAGGGGAACATATTAGATGAATACATTCACATTGCTAAGTTTCATATATTTAACATAGATATTGTAGGGGTTTCTCTTAAACATAAAGTAAGAAATCCAACTGAAGATATCACAGCTGTGCCTTTTATCAAACTGCCTCTTTCCTTCTTATCTCGGTGTCATTCCATTTGCACATAGATATTTACACATCATAGACAAAGAGTTCCTTTATTCTTTTCCCTATTTCATGTCTTCTTAAAAATAGAATACATTAACTTTAGATTTTAGGTTTTTGACAATAAAATGTTAAGAAAAAATTGTGAAAATTGTCCATTCCAGTTCTTCAAAATCCAAGAAGATGTCTCTAATTGTCTTGTTTTCTCACTCCAAAACCCAAAGACATTCACTTTAATATGATACAAAAAAAAAGTCTACATTTGATAAGCTAAAACAGCATGTTCTGCTCTTTTTAAAAAATATATAAAAACAACTTTAATGTTTAATTAAGGTTTATCAAAATCTCTGGCAATTTCTTTTCTGCCAGTCAACTAATTGATAACTCAACTAACCTCTGCAGCTTTTCAGAAGATGTTGCAAAAATAATAAGATTGCCTTCCTTTCTTATGTCATCATTAAAAGAAAATAGTTTGGAATAGAAAGATACTGACAGAGAGAAGAAATAATTGCATGGAATATCTTTCCAAAATGTGACTATAACTAATCACATGTTACTCTACTGTGTTTCAGCTGTGCTTCCTCTCCCTGAAGCACATGAGACATCCGTCCTGTCAGTGCCCTGTGCAGCGGTGGAGGATACAACACAGTGGTGCCGCTCGCTGCCTCTCTACCGGACCACCTGCTCCCCCCACACTGACTGACCCCTCCTCTGAGTGCACTGAAGCAAAGCCCAGCAACAGCACACCTGCCTGGACCCCTGACCAGGGCCCCCCGCCGGCCCCCGCCCACTGCTGCATGAGCGGCTGCCATAACTGTGTGTGGATCGAACACGCCGAGCAGCTGCTGGCGTATTACCACGACGGAGGAGACCTAGCACTCGCAGCCATTGAGGAAAACGTCCTGGATGAAAACCTTAAAACCTACCTGAAGATGGAGATAAGGCTCTTGAAAAAGACGTGAAGGATATATTTGATCACAGTGTCGACATGAATGAGCGTTGTGAGACTCATACAAAGAATCTTGTAAACGTTACGCACACTAATCAAATCTACCGGGTTCAAATGTGACAAGAAGCTGTGGACTCAGGAATCCACCTGTCCTTCCTGACAAAAATCAAACATGGCTAACCGTTAAACGTTCAAATGATAATTCCAGTTTATTATAAGTGGATCTTATTATGCTAACTTTGCAGATTTGTTTTAATAACATTCTACTTAACAAAGTTATTTCTGAGGCCTGGCATCACTACAACAGGAAACAAGAACAAACTCACAGTTTATTCAGAATATCCAAAATATCTTCTTAAGATACAAATATATAATTTTTCGAACCTGCTTTTCTGCCACAGGCTAACCCTGTATTGAGCATTTGGCAGGTGTTATTTAACACACCTGAAATATTGGTAATAATCTGCTGCAGAACCATGATTAGAACTTTCAAAATGGAAGCAGAAAGTAGATACTATGAATCAGTTAACAGCAGTCTGGGTAATAATTATGTTGCCATGTGACTGTGGCCGTTTCTCAATGTTGAGTATACCTGCTCCAGAGCCACTATTTCAAGTATACTACGTCATCGAGTGGCGCCTCTTTCCTCTTTTTTTTTCAGTGAGTACAAAGCAATTATTACTACTAGAAATGCCACTAGTCAAATCACAATTGTTGCTTAATGTTGTCTTAACAACGTAACTAACGAGCCAGGAAGGATTGTCCTCACATTATTTTGTACAGAGCTTGAAGTGGTGGGTTTTTGAAACTGTGTTAAAAGATAATCGTAATGTTTCTGGCCTCATTCAAAAATGTATTTGGTTTAATATTACCTTTTATTTTTTTATTTTTACAGCTTGATTCAGTAAACTTTATAGTGAATTGATTCATTGTTCCTTTCATCATAAAGCACATATGCACATAGGCTTTATTTATTATTAGTTTGAAGTTTGAACTGGAGTGTTTAAATGATAATTGTATGTGTATATGATAATTTGCTTCATTATATTTAAGAGTTTATTTTGATTTTGAAATGTTTTTAAGAATTGTTTGTTAAATAAATGTTTGTTTTTGTGAGCTGGCATGAAGATTTTTTTGTTTTCTTTTGAATGCTTTAGTTACTGATTGACGGTACACACACTGTTATTGCAATTTATTTGATCAGGTTTTATAGTTTTTTCTTTAAAAGTGACTCAAACCAATTACTTGATTTTCAAAATAGCGATTGAAACAATTAATACATTATTATGTATTAAATTATCTATGTACACAATAATGATGTTTTCATACATACATGACTTGGAATGAGCTGAATAAAGGAGGCTTCTTGAAGAGCAGAATGAATACCCTGATGGACCACATGAGAAAATAAACGCTCAGATGGAGTGACGTGTTTCTGTGAGCCGCGGTGGAAACACCCGCTGTCGGCAGCTGTCAGTCTCTCAGTGTGTGAGGGGTGTGTGAGGGGATGCTGACCCTGATCTGCATGACCTAGTCAGCAGAAGTCTGGTAACGGCCCTCTGTAAGTCCTTATTACACAGGAGGAGAAACACAGCACACACATCTGATCATGTACAGAACACTGTAGCCAATGGCTGGGGGACTGAGCTGTCTTCAGTGACAGAGCTTCTCTTGGTTGGAAATCCATCTTCAGCATTTCTGTCTTGGAGCTGAATTATCCACAGAGGTGCCCTGCTCTCTTAGAGAAATGGACCTGGTATTTCAAATGAGGTAAAGCACTAATTAAAACAGGGTCATGTTTGAAAATGTTTGTTTCTCTGAACCTTTTCTGCTGCTGCTGCTAATGTTTGCTGTGCATCAGCCAATCGGCTCACTGCAAGTTGGACCCAGGTACTTCTCAACAAAAACACACCTGTTTGCAATCTTGGCTCCTAATCGGTAGCACGAGGTCTCCATTGATATCAGGACAGCAGAAAGGCCAGACACCTTCCGTCGCAAACTGAAACCCACCTGTTTGGCTTGTACCGAGGCCATTCAATAAAATAAAAATAAAATAGCACCTAAAGAGTTGAGCCCATTTGAAGGTAATTCACTATGGTTTGGCTTATAGTATTTGTAAAGAATATATCTGCACTTTTCTTTTTGTTCTGAGCATCTTTACGGTTTGTTGCACTTATTGTAAGTCACTTTGGATCAAACATCAGCTAAATAAAATGTAATCAGACTTTTAATGACAAAAGTCTCTTTCTGAAAAACATATACTAACCTCAGATGTTGATCCTATGGCCATTGCAGAATGAAATGACATTTTAATGAAATATAGAGCTCTGGCTCTTAATACTATTTTCCATCAGATTGAACAATTTTTTATGCAGTGCAAAATTAATGATGTTTTCTTCTAAATAACACTTTTATGCATACAAAAAAATGAGTTTTGACATATGTACATCCTCACCATCACCTGATTTCACCCAAAGCCCAAACATGCGAAGTGTTGACATCGAGCAGGGATTCAGGGCATTCATAATCTTCTGTGGGCTCAGCATATAAGAGGGGCCCTAAGCTCCCACTGGCCCTCACAGCAAGCCCAGCATAGAGCTCCTCAACACAGTGCTGTGCTCAGATCACCTCTCCCATCAGCCGGTGAGTAAACCCACTATTTCATCCCCATCAAAAGCACAAATATATTGGAATATATAGAGATTGTAGAAGCTGGGGGAGTTAAAGAGTAATGATTGATGTGGTTATTCTTGAAATGAATTGAGGTCAATGGTTATTGTTGATATTGCAATCTTTGTTTTTTTACCTGAAATGATCTCACTGTAACTGAAAAGATGGAAATGTGACGACATCATAATAGATTGAGGAAACAGATTCTTGTTTACTTTGTTTATCAAGCATTTTGTTCTCTCTTGTACAGAAGATGTATCAGTCAGGGGCGCTGTAGGGAGGGTATTACTGTAGCTTGCCAAATGATTAGAGCCAAGTCATGTTTGAAACCTTTTGATACTGACGTACATATGAGGATACATTTTCTTTCTTACTTTGAGAAAGATACTTTTAACAAACACACTTTGTTTCCTTCAACGGAAGACAATATTCTGTAATATCAAATAGTGTCTAAACAAGCAGCTGTACCAAAACACGGGATGGATATCAGTTTCTGAGAAAAGTCATACAAATTTGAGATGAAATCCAATGCCTGCGATCATACTTGACAGTTGTTTTGATACTGCTGCAGTCATAGTACTGAGGGTTCCTATCAAAGTATTTTCAACATACCTGAAAGATGTTGTAAGTTTTTCCAATTGGTTACAGCATTGGTAGTCTTCAAACTAATGCAAAGCATTGATTCAAAGATTCAAGATTCAAAAGGTTTAATGTCATATCATATACACAACTACGGTGTAGTTATGTAATGATTAAAAAAATTGGGTCATAGGTTCCTCAACAATTCAATTAAGGATTGTTAAGCATTGGACATCAAAATAATGGTTTATCTTACAAACTAACCACATCAAGTCTATAGACTATACATGCAGGCACTATGTTTTGATCTAAAACTACTGCACACTAAGATTCAGCCTTGTTGGAGACGGTCAGTGTCATTGAGCAGATCACTGAGACCCTCAGAGCGTGCTCAGCATATCTGCTGTGTTGTCCTTGCTCTAACGAGATTACATTTGGAAACAGAGAAGGGGGAGTACTTATTAACTTGAGCCAGGGATTATGGGAAATTGGATCATCCTCAGAGAACATGCTGCAAGGTGTATTCCATCTCACACATTCAATCAGTGGGAAATATGAGTATAAATCCTGCCTGCTGCTTGCTGATCAGTAAGACGATTAATGTTGGCACACTGAGGTGAGAGGCTACATGCTCATTCTAACAAGATTTTAATGATTAACTAATTGTATATATTGTAATATCAATGTAATATATTGTAGTACAATAACGTAGTTTTACTTGACCTTATGATTCTATCAATATTTGTATACTTTATTATTTGAATTGTATCTTCTACTGAACATTTGACTTTAACGTCATACATGAATATTTTATTTTGAATGTTATTAGTCATTTTACTCTAACTTCTTATTTTAAAATATAACATACATTTATTTTATTATATTGTATCTTTTGTTGCATATTCTTACTTTCACTTTTTATATTTATACAATTATTTGTATTGCACCCGGGTGTTTGTAGTCAACAATGATCTACATAATAAATAGCCTATTTTTTATTTTTTTTAAATGTATTTCCTTCTCAAATAAAGGAACTGTCATTAAACCTAATTTACCCCTAGATAATTCAAGTATTCACATTCTGATATCATATTTCGTTGTTTGAACCTTTTTCTTTCTCCTTTCCAAAACAAAAAGATATCATTGTGACTACTATACTTCAGAAAGGTGTCTCTAAAGCCTGCACAGAGGTATCCTAACTTCTCAAAATGAATCTTGAGGTGCCCAAAGCTGAGATAAAGTCCGCCACTCGCGTCACCGGCGGCCCCTCCACCCCACGGAAAGGACCCCCCAAGTTCAAACAGAGGCAGACCCGTCAGTTCAAGAGCAAGCCTCCGAAGAAGGGAATCCAAGGGTAAGGATGCATTGTTCCTTCAGAGGCTTAGATATAATGGCCAGTTTTGGTGTGTAACTTATTTTGTCTTTGTAGATTTGGTGATGATATCCCTGGAATGGAGGGCTTAGGAACCGGTGAGATCACTTTGAAATGCATTTTGTATGAATTGTTATTATATGAAGAGGCTTACCGGTAAATAACCATATCTTTTTTATATTTCTGCAGATATTACCGTCATTTGTCCCTGGGAGGCCTTCAATCACCTGGAGCTCAATGAGCTGGCCAAGTACGGTATCATCTGAGCCCCCACTGAGGATTACAGGCTGCATCGATACACTTCGTACTGCCGCCTCAGTCTTCATCTTCTAACTTCAAATGGAACTATTCCAAACAAACTACAATAACAAACACAAAAAAGAACTGTCCTCTGTCCTCACGAGCATACATTGCTCAAGTTTAACATCCATTACATTACATGTTACTTGTTAGACGCTTTTATCCAAAGCGACTTACATACTCAATACTGTGGACAATCCCCACAGGAGCAATTTGGGGTGAAGTGTCTCAGGGACACAACGACATGCTGACTGCAGTGGGGTTTGAACCTGTGCTCCCCTGATCCAAACACCAACGCTCTAGTCCACTGCGCCACACGCATCCCTTTCTCTTCTCTTGCTTCTTGTCTCTTTTCTCCTCTATTTCTCCTCTCCTCTTATCTTTTTCTCACAGATAAAACAGGACATTTACGAAAGAAAGGCAACCTGAAATGTAGTGACAAAGAAGTGGTTGGATTCCCACTTCATATGATTTCTACGCCTCCTTCGCCATCTCAGAGGCTTGTCCAGCAATGTCAAAAATGTAAGATACAAAACCTGAATTATGTAAAGATTGGGAACCAGCTTGACATTTCTGATCGTAACCTTTTAAGTGGGATCATTTGAATCAATCCTATCCTTTTGTCTCTTTGGTTTGACCATCACAAAAATTTAAAATACCATTTTGTTTATTTCCATCATAATATGTGTAAGTCTGGTGCATTTAGAGAAGCTTTCTCATAAAAGAAAAAAACACACAGCAGCTTTTATGATTGTGTTTCTGTTTACTTATATTGTATATCCCCTCTTATTTGTATGTCATCCTTGTATAATATGAATGTATATGAACATTTGTGTTTTATGTTCTTGTCATACTTCCACACAACACTGTTGTGTCCTGTGTGTTATATTTTTGTTTTTAATATATATAGCAATTTCTTCTTTCATCCATCATTTATCTATTTTTCTTTTCATTATCATTTCATCTCCATCACTGATCCTTCATTCTGTTCATGTTTAGACTCTGGAATATGACCAATCTGTTGTACATAAGATCAATGCATGCACACCTTGAGTTTCATTTCGCTTTTTTCTCTTTTACATTTTTTTCAAATAAAGACAAGATAAGATATAAGGTAAGAAATACTTTCATGATCCCAAATTGGGAATTATTTTCCATTACAGCAGCATGTCAAAACAAAGGCATTGCACATCATTTGAAATGTAAAGAGTATACAATAAACAAACGTAAAATAAAGAAGATATTAACAAATAGGTTGCTAGCTATTCTGGTAAAGGAAGATTTTATGTTTTTTTTCTGAAATAACTTGTGTTCAATGATTGTTCTGTAGTAGTAATGGATGGCATAGGGATTCAAAGGATGGATGTTTCAGTAAATGTTCAGATCTGAAGAGATGTATATAAAGCTTTGTAATTTCTGCAGCATGATGAAAAATTAAAGAGTAAACAAGTAAAATAAAAATGGAGATTTATCTTTTCTCACCAAATTATTTATCAGATTATATTGTTTTTATCAGCCTTACCGTAACATAAAAATAAAGTAGTGTTGTAACAAATATACAACAATGTGCACAACTCGTTTAAAAAATGCAAAATATATTAAAGGAAAGGGGTATTTAGACTTTGATAATATACATATCATCTCTCTATGCAATTGATGAAACTTTGTTTATTAAAGTTAATAAAGCAGTGTAATACGTTGAGCATTTCATACAGTGCACACTACACTATCAGTTGCAGCTTTATTAAAATCCTGCAGGGACAATGCAGTACTGTTCTAGAAGACTGCTGTGAATCTTGGCTTGTGGTAATGATTAAACCTGATTCTATTGACACATATACACTATAGAAGCTAAACTAAATAGGGACTTCGAATCAGGGTCCATCAACAAGCGTTAGCCACACATTTGCAATTAATACAATGATGTGCAACTAATTGAAATGCAGGTGGGACTTTGTTGGTATGGTCCCCTGCAATTGGTAATCAAACCGTTACCTGGGCATGCCTTGCATATATTTATAATATTTGACATGCTTTTGAAGTTCTAATCTGCTTTGTTGCACAGCATCCTCTAAATTGTAGTTGAAGAACAATGAACAACAGCTATTTGAAATAAAAAAAGTGGAACGTGCCTTCTCAGTTTGAAAAAAAACCTGTTTCCTCCGTGGTCTCTTCGGTGTAGGACCGGTGGGAAACTGTCGGTCGCTAATGTCTGCAACACCCGGTGTTTGAGTTGTGGGATGGAGTTTCGTTGACAGACAGTAACAATACGTGACATTTGTATTTAGTGTCTCTGTCTTCGTACGCAGCGACATCGGGAGGACTCCCCAGTGCAACATGGCGGATACTATTGTAAGCATAACGGCATGTTTTATTAACGGCAGTGAAGGGTAGACTCGGCTAACGTTAGCTAGCTTGTTAGCCGAAGTCCGGAGTGATGAGGCAGCAGAATTAGCTTGGTAGCTAACGTTCGCTGGCTATCATTAGCAATGGGTGACTGGGGCCTGTTTAGCTAACCGGCTAATATTAGCTCATTGGCTAGCTGACGACATTTGAATAATAAAAGGCGTCATTGGATAAAAGGAAAGCTACACGACTGGCACATTTAGGAATACAACTGTATGGCATCCCATTAGCCAAACATTGGCCAGCATATAATTGGTGGATATAATGGAAGCCAAGATGTTGTTGATTCATTAAAAGTTGACTGCGAAAGACCCCTCCACACCGTGACAGCTTTAGTTAACGTTGTCTTGTTCATATTCGACATGTTTTTGTCGTTATACCAAAGCTATTGTATGAGAACTAGAGACTCCTAGGCTAACGTTAACATTACTTTTTTGCACTGTCATCGCTGTCATAGTATCCTGACACTGTCACCACTGTAAAGAGGGGTAGAGGAGGGGGATTATGGCCATTGTTTTTCTGGCAAGTGATTGGAAATCATATTGAAAATGTAACTAACAATGGAGTGTCCTATCCCAATTGCATGAAATGGTACAGCTTATGTCTTTGTCTCTTTTTAGATCGTCAGGGTACAATCCCCAGATGGCATGAAGAAAATTGCTTCTTCCAAGAGGGACACTGCTACTGCTTTTTTAAAGAAGGTACTGTATGAAAAACACAACCGTTTTCAAGTAATAATGGGTTGAACTGTCAAATCACACAATCCACTTTTGCTTTCTTTTTGAAGCCACCAGTGTTTGCGAGGGTACAACAACACACCATACACTCCACCTTTTATCATCCTTTTTCTACAGTAATGCAGTCACCAACATAGGAATTTATATCACAAAGTAAACATGTGTTTCCCTGGGTTGTGCTTCTGCCTGCTCATTGTTCATTTATGTAAGGAGCTGTACAGAAAGTACCAGAGTAGGTCAGCCCTGCACTGCCTCTTTGTGCTAAGCTGGCTCCTAGAGCTGCATGATATGACGGAAATATCCGATTACTTACATTTTGCAAGAACATTATTTATTGCAGCTCTGCCTTTCTACCTTTTTCATTGCACTGCTTCAAAACAACTTATTACTTATACAATTATAAATTACTTTCAAAATGTTTTCACTCACCATATTTAACATTTAATTAAACACAAAAGGCACCAATGAAACAATTAATGATAGTTACATTTTAAAGTGTATTTTTCAAATGGAACTCTCTTTAAACAAATACAAATAATCCCTGTGTGCAATATCCCTGCTCTTCACGATGTGTTCATTGTGAAAGTATCCCAATGACAATATAAATAGCTATATTGTGCAACTCTACTGGTTTCCGCTATTAACACATGCCTTGCCAAGGAGATTTGTGTACAATTCAGCCGACTATCATGTTGTGATTACAACCCAGACACTTCAGAGAATAAAAAAACGCATTCAAAAGATAATTTGGCCCTGTAATGTGATATATTTGTAACAACTATCCCCTTCTTCATTTGGCTCCTCTGAGTTCTGTTACTCTGCGCACACATAAGCGCTTACAAATAATTACTGCTTTAAATGCATTTGAGTTAATGGACTTAAAGAACCTAAAATAGAACAATTTTCCAACAGCAGACCAGTCACAGTGAAGCATTGCAGCAGCACCTCATTAAAAATGTATGTCTCCGTGTTGAGGCAGGATGGTGTAGCGTGCAGATCAATGTGGGGAGATGGGTTCATTCCCTGCGGATGTGCAGCCTTTGATAGTTTGAATAGAAAACCATGGATCAGAGGTAGACAGTGCAGAGACCTGCAGGTTTAGATCTGGAGAGGAAATTAAAGGAGATCAAAGTGATGTTGTTTCTCATAGATTCTGACAGTATACAGTAATATCTTACTGTGTTCTTTTTTTGTGGCTTGAGAGAAATCACGACTGCTGCTGTGACATGGACATGAATAACCCATTTATAATCGAGTTGTTGTTAAAACCCTTCCCTGTTTCCATTAGCCAATATCCCATTTTCTGAAACACAAATAGGCAAGCTTAAAGAGGACATATTATGCTCATTTAGTGGGTGTGGGAGAGAAACTCCCTCTGGAGAGAACTTTGGGATTTTAGCCTTTACAGACCATTTACATGCACACAAATCTATATAACACACTACAGGAAAGGGAACACCTAAAAAGCATAATAGTTTCTCTCCAAGTAATCCAAAGGAAACCATTATACTGTTTCATGGAAGCACCTTAGCCCAGTTATCGAGCACCATTTACTTTCCGCACCAGCACAGCTTCAGCCAGGTGACGTTACAGAAATACAAACAATGCCGACAGCCGCAGAAACTGAGTTGTCTTTGGGTAATTAAAGATGATGCTTATCTTCATCCACGGCCCTCCTGTCCTGTGTCGTGAAAGTGACAGACACCGGTGTGGTGGTTCATAGTGTAGCTGCTTTCAGGAAGGCTCAATATGTAGTGTGTGTGTGTGTGTGTTGGAAAGAGAGGGTCAATGCCCTACAAACAAACAGCTGATGGCGTGCTAAAGCGGTTACAACAACAATGAGATGTTATTATAAGCTCTCAGGGCTAACAGAGCGGTAAATACATTAGCAATTAAGTGGAAGTAAGTGTATAGCGTAGCGTTTAATATTTCATGTCGCTCTCTGGTCTTGCTTGTTTTTGTCAACAATAGAGCGCCTGTGCAAATAGAATGCAATAACCTAATTTATTTCTGCACATATAAACATTATTATTCTTAATATAGGATCATAACCAGAATCATTGGTCATGTCCAATGCAGTCCATGGCTTTATCCTCAAATAACCTCAAGGATTTGGACTGTGCCTGCTTTGTTGTAGCATACCGACTTTGAAGATTAAGAAAAAAGCCCCGTTAGATGGTTTGTGATGGTCTATTGGTTTAATTGTCAAGAGGTCAATGCAGCCGTCTGAAATATTCTTCTATAAGTGACATCCTGATTTCGTTTTAGGCCAAGATAACCGTTCTGCTCTTAAAAATGTTCATGAATTGTTCAACTGAAGTGATGAAACGGAGGCTTATGGAGACTGGTTGTCCTCCTGATACGTGATGTGGTGATTAAAGTACCACAGGATACTATGCTGGCCGCCCAGCTCGGTGTGATCTTAATAGCTTAGTTTGGCTACATGCTGAGTTTCTCTCGTTCCAAGAGGCTCTATGCTAATCTGCTTCTGTAAGGTGATTGGTATTGTTCGAAGAGAGACACCTTCCTTTACACATATTCTTTGAACTCTTTCTAAGAGTGGATTTTAAGGATACTTCTGATATACTCATCATCTGAGACTGATTGAGAACATTGTGTATTTTGATCCTCTTAAATGCATTTCATTTGATTCTATGAAATACAAGTGATCCGTTCTAATCAGCAAACGTATCTCTCTCTCAGGTGGCCAACGAGTTTGGGTTAAATTCCGAGTTTTCTGTTTACCTGAACCGCAACAAGACCGAAGAGCTCCTTTCCCAGAACAAAACGCTGAGCCTGCTTAAGATCAAGTAAGTAAACGTGTACAGTGTTAGGCATCAGTAAAGTCTAGATCCTTCCTTAATCAAATTGAGTTTTGCGAGTTTTTGAAAAGACACAATTGTAACTTTTCAAAAGTATAATCCATGTGGCTGTATCTGCTAAAAGAAATTAGAAAACAATCGTACAGTATAATGTAGTAGTATTAGATTAAGAAAAATACATATTTGAATAATTATCTAAAACTTACATGGGTAACACGCTTTGTCTTCTCTTCTCTGTAGGCATGGCGACATGCTGTATCTGGTCCCTTCAGGATCCCCTTCCACCTCGGGGGAGGTGATGGACACGGCCACCCCGCAGACATCTTCATCCCTACCATCCGTCTCAACTGCCTCATCCTCCTCTTCGTCCTCCATGATCCCCCGGTCCTTCTCAGCGCCCCAGGTCCAGGAGGACGAGATCGATCAGTATCTGTCCAAACAAGACGGCAAGATCTACAGGAACAAAGATCCACAGCTGTAAGAAAAAAAATGAACTGCTGCAAACTAAAGCCCCGGCCACACGAGGACGATAACGCAAACGGACCGCAATCGTTATCAAAAAAAGTCAGGCACCAGAAACGTGTCCGTTCACACGAGACCGCTCGAAAGCGGTACATATGCCAGGCCTGTAAGTGGCGCTGTAGTCCTGCCACAAAAGCAGCGAAGAAGACTTCCTGCGCATGGTTGCCATGGTTGCCCTTCTGTTTATTCTCCGCTGTGGGCGCTCTGGCTCTTTTTCTCCCTCCCCGAGGCAAGCGTTTGCTCCTGATGCTGTAGATCTCTCCGGTAGTCCACCAGCAGATGAAAAACACCCACCCCTCCGCCTCTTCCAAGGGACGAGGGGACCGTGCGGCAGAGTTTCAGTTAGATTTGTTTTCGCCGGTCAACATGTCCGTTAAAGTTTAAATCTTCCGGACAAAATTAGAAAAGTGGTGGTCAAAGGTCTTCTTTGTTATTTATTGAGCTTTAAAACAAATGAATAACGACTCTATATAATAATATAAGAATAATAAACGGAGCCTCTCTTTTCCTCCCCCTCTTCTGACAGCCCAGCAGCTGATCTCTGATCAGGAGAGGAGGGGAGAGGCGGGGCTATTGCTTCAACGTTATCAGGAAATGATCGTATAGGCGTAAACACGGAGCCGTTTGCCCCCCCCCAGAGCGTTTCGTTTGCAGATCTACCCACCTTGGGACCCGTTATCGTTTTCTGCGTTTCCATGTCGGCCTCGTGTGGCCGAACCGTCTATCTGATAGTGAACTGTAGCAGATACGACCGTTATCGTCCTCGTGTGGCCGGGGCTTGAATCCACATTAAAAACAAATGTCAGGGACCTCATGATTCTTTCCTTGTTACAGATGTCACCACGGTTCCCTTGGAAAATGTGTGCACTGTGTACCGTTAGAGGTAAGAGAATTTCACTTCAACTATCCAGACTATAATGCAAAGATAGATTTGTATGACTTATTTTACCTTTTTTTTTTGTCAGCCTTTCGATGAAGACTACCTGAATCACCTCGACCCACCAGTGAAGCACATGTCATTCCACGCATATCTCCGGAAATTGACCGGTGGAGCTGATAAGTAAGTAGTTATATTACAAATTAATTAAATATGACCTTTTCTTAAATTTGTTGTTAATTTTGACACTTTTTTTTCATTCCTTCCAGAGGGAAGTTTGCAGCTCTGGAGAACCTCAGCTGTAAGATCAAGTCGGGCTGTGAGGGCCACCCTCCCTGGCCCGAGGGGATCTGCACCAAGTGCCAGCCCAGCGCCCTCACCCTCAACAGACAGGTACGGGAACGAGCCTTTGTGTCTGAAAGTGAAGCTTTCAGTGAGTGCAACAACAGGTGATGACTAATAAAGTAAAAAGAAAGAAGCATTTGTTTTGTTCCCGTTGGTGTTTTGTCATTCTCTTTTCTTTCTTGTCTTCACCTGTCCTGTAATCACTTAATCATTCAATTAAAACACTTAAAACACTAAGAAGCATCAGGATCAGTCTTGACATTTGGATATTATTATTATAATTATAATAGAGTTTGTGATTCAGTCAAAATCTTTAGGACGTAGTATTTGAAGAGTCCCATTACAGGGTTTATGTAAACGTCTATTATTCATTGGGTAGCTTTATACATGTATTTGACTATTGACTTCACATTATTATTATATTTGTATTCTTGTTTCACTGTAATATCCGACCCGGGCCCTTTGCTGAATGTCGTTTGTCTTTTTGTTCCCTGCCTTTTTTTTCTTTGCCAAAAGTGCCAAAAGTATATTTTTAAATAAATGTAAGAGAGAAGATTACACAGACGCTGGCCCTGCTCTGTAATGATCTCCACTCAGCAGTGAGGCAACAATAACCCACATTCTGTCCCGCATTGAACAGACTGCAAAACAATTGTGTTGCATGTTTTGCATCACAGCTAATGCTGGTGGTCCACTTATATGTCCTGTCAAATACCTTTCCTTGATATCCACATACATTTTTTAAGATATTTAATTACTGGTAGTAATGGATTGAGTATCAAATCATAATAATTTAATTCAAAGCGTTTACCACGAGCAGCATCTACTATGCAACTACACTTTGACATTTGGACAGGTGGAGCTGGTGTTGGCTTGGCATTGAAACAAACAATAATCTGCTCTTGTGAACCCCAAATACTGTAGCATAAATGTGTCTTTCTCTGTTCTTCTCCCAGAAATACAGACACGTGGACAACATCATGTTTGAGAACCACACCATCGCTGACCACTTCCTGGACTTCTGGAGGAAGACGGGCAGTCAGAGGATGGGATACTTGTACGGCAGGTTCACTGAGAAAAAAGACATCCCTCTGGGCATCAGAGCCGAGGTGGCCGCCATCTACGAGCCGCCACAGGTGAGCAAATAACTCGAATGTATCACAGTTCATTTCAGTGTCCTTTTGTTTCGTATACTTCAGTCTGGCCTGCCATCAACAAAGAAACTCCTCATTCATTATTTGAGTTTTCATGTGATGGTAACACTTGTCCCTGCTGTGTTTCAGAACGCCAGTCAGAACAGCCTGGAGCTGGTGGACGATCCTAAAGCTGCAGCTGTGGACGAAATCGCCGCCAAACTGGGCCTGACCAAGGTTGGACTTCTTTCGCTTGCTCTGTTTAGCACTGCTTTGTTATTACATTTTAGACAAAGGTTTTCTTTTGTACCTCACCTTTCATTTGAATCATGAAGGTTCTGCAGCATTGAGACCAACTTCAAATTCAAGACAGATTAGTTCTTCTCTGTCAAAGTGTTCCAGCTCTATGCCTCTTTTATAAGACTAAAAAAAACAATTAATATCCATATTTCCGAAGCAGAAATTATGAATAGGTTTTTTTGCTTTAAAAAAGACTAACATTAATAATTTATACAGATTGTTAACTAATTATTTTGACTAATTTGATCAATTTATTCCTGTTCCAGGTGGGCTGGATCTTCTCTGACCTGCTCTCTGAGGACACGAGGATAGGAACCGTCCGCTACACGAGAAACAATGTGAGGATGCAGCTCACTAAGAGAAAACCTGTTCACTACACGAATGTGCTGCTCTCCCCTGCTGTTGTTTAACATGCTGCTTTCTGCTGTCAGGACTCACACTACCTGAGCGCAGAGGAGTGCATCACCGCCGGATACTTCCAGAATCTACATTCAAACCCCTGCAGACTCTCCAGAGACGGACATTTTGGCTCCAAATTTGTGACCGTGGTGGCAACAGGTAGGTTTATATTCACTGAGGCTGAAGTGATGCTAATGATGCTATCATTCTTGCCTAAACCATTGTATTTGGTATGATGCGTTTATATAAGCTAATGCCATCTGGTCCTAAAGAGTTTCCAGTCCAGTTTCTTCTTTACTAGTATTAACTGTCACATGTAGCAGGAGAGGTTCGACAATTAGAATGTCAGTCCAAAACCCCAACATATTTAGCTTTATAGGATTTATGACGGAGAGAAACACGAAATCTCAACATTTGAAAAGCTGAACAAAAATCTGTTTCTGCATTAAGAATGACTTTAATTTATAAATCAATGATCAAAATAGCCAGATGATTGACTGCAAAGGTCTTCTAATCGTTACAACTCAATACAACCTGTGAATTGTCTTAACTGGTACACCATGGGTGGATTTGAAGAGATATGAGATTTTACAAAAGCAGATGCATCCAGACGATCTATATTTATTTTCCATAAGAATTCATCCAAGCCACATACAAGTTAATTGGAATACTCAAATGTAATCATAGTCAAATCTACGAATGCAGTAGATGGGTAGTAATATTATAAACACACATTTAGTGATCCTTTCTGCACTTTGCAACTGTGTCACTTTTAGCCGGCATTATGTGTTATAACCTCTTGGTATTTGTTTAATGCTAAAGTTGACTTATTTGTGAATGTTCAAGCTCTGCGGTTTGTGAATGGTTAAATACTGCAAACTCTGCCCCTTCTAAGCTAACATGCTCGCAGCCAGACTGAGAAACCCTCGGTTGACTCTCGAGTTGAAAACCAGTGTCAAAGTACAGCTCGGCAAGATCACGTTTGATACTTAAAGCAAATGGCAGAAAGATATCCAGAGTCTTTTAAACTGGCTTTGTAGTACAGGCCTCAGGTAGAGCCTCTGCATGTGCTAAAGGAGTCCTTACTCTAGCACTCGGGGTTAGTTTCTTTTTGTCCCCGTTTCCTTTCTATTGAGGCAAAGAAAAAAAACGTTTAAACGTAGTCATATGAAATTGCAAACAATGCGGCTGACAACCTTAACATTCCTGTTAATGTGTCAGTGTCAGTCTTAGCCAGTAAAAGTAAATGTTTGAATCATCAACATAAGCGTTGTGAGGGCCGATTGTTAAAGAGTCTTACTTCCTCTCAAGTATCTGCATTGCATACGTAGTAATGTTGAGTCCAATGGAGCAGCTTAACTCAGGCCAGATGCTCTCAGGTCCGTAGGATCAAGGACACATGTTTACACTTTCCCTCCTTTACAACCGTGCCGATTATTTGTTCCAGAAAAGTACACGTGTAACAGTGACCTCATCACTTTCATTTGCATTAATGAGACGCTGACAGCCAAAGCTGACGTCATGGCTTCACATCTGAAGCAGAAATGGAAAGTCCATCTGTTTTGATTTTCCCTTGTGTAAAGACGTAGTGTGTTTGCTAATCAGTTTCATGTGTTAAGAGCTATTAGATGAGATACAAAGCACACTGACAGAAAAACACTTCATATTTTTTAGCAGTGTCCCAAACTTCTTAGTTGGTATTTTAATTGGTTCTACACATCAGGCGGGACTTGTTTGTATTTTTGTTTATAGCTGTTGTTTCCCGTTTTGTGAAAAACTCGATGCTGAGACAAACAAATGAATGTATTAGTTGATGAATGACCTTTTTGATAACTATTTAAACATTGTGGTTGTTTATCAAATGCAAGTAATCTACATGAACTGCTTATAGCTACTCAAAAGAGAAAAAGCTGCTAATACAGTGCTACATATAATTATAATAATAATAATCTTAAGGTGTTACCTACTCTGTCATGGGCATTTGAAATGTTTAACATGTTAAAGAGAACATTTGTGCTAGGTAAATTGTTCATATTTCTTCATGACAACTTGTGTCACAAGAGCTTTAAAAGTTGGACAAATAGCAATGTTATCAAAGCTATGAAATGATATTAAAACTACACCGGTGAGGTTCAATTGTAAGAGAGGGCCAATGAAGCAAAGGAGAAATAAAGTGATTCATAAAAATGAAGCAAGATAAAAAGATTCATAAATAACACATACATATATTCAATTCTCACTTATTGATCATGATAATTGCACCTATAATGTGTTGAATTGTACGCTTGAAGAAAATAATATATACATATTTAATGGCTACAGAACATTGCACTACATAGATGACACCTATAGTATAGCATTGGACTAGAACAAAATAACAATGTATATAATGAGACAGGATCACAGACGATGATGTCATTTTGTTAATCTAACCAATAAGAATTTTAGCAAAAACTTTAACTTTGAAATGAGGGAACCTGAAGTGGTGTAATTCTAACTCACTCCCGGGTCTTTGGACTCATTCCTGCACCACTCTATTCAGTCAACTATACAAAAACTGTGATAGTGATTATTCTTCAAGCAACTAATGAATAAATGTGTGTTTCTGTGTGCAGGGGGTCCAGATAACCAGGTGCACTTTGAAGGATATCAGGTGTCCAATCAGTGCATGGCTCTGGTCAGAGACGAGTGCCTGCTGCCCTGCAAAGACGCTCCGGAGCTGGGCTACGCTAAAGAGTCCAGCTCCGAGCAGTACGTACCAGACGTCTTCTTCAAGGTGAGGCTTCCTGCGTGTACAAACAACATATCTTCACTATCCATATTACAGGGTTCTTACAGTCATTAGAAACCTGGAAAAGTCATGGAAATTCAAAATGCTAATTCCAGGCCCTGGAAAAGTTATGGAAAACAATATTTTCCCCAAAGTTTTGGAAAAGTCATGGAAATTTAACTAAAGTTGCATCAAATATAATTTATATTTTATCTAATCGCCGAAATAGTAATACTATAATGATAATAAATACTGTATCGTATAGTAATGAAACATAAATGGCATTTAACTGACGAGGTATTTTGCTGGTGAGATTTGAGTTGCTTTAGCGTGAAGAAGCTAGTAAGCCTACTATTGGATTTGTTTTAGATAGGCACAACATGTTTCATATGCAGACCTTATTCTCCTGTTCCATGTTCAAATAAAAAATGTCAGTGGTACCGCTGAGAGTCATTTTTTTGGTCATGGAAAATTAGGTAAAGGTCATGGAGAAGTCATGGAAAAGTCATTGAAAATCATTGGTGAAAAAGTGTATGAACCCTGCTATAACTCTGTTTTTGAACTTAACTAACTAGCACTTTGTTATTACGGCCAGGTGTTATGAGTTTGATCATCCAGATGTTTGTATCCAGGTGTTGAGACTGTTTGTTTGTGATCATTTATTTTCCCTCCTACCATGCTTAAGGACAAAGACAAGTTTGGAAATGATGTCACGTTTCTAGCTCGGCCTCTGCCTGTGGAGTATCTCATCATAGATGTGAGTATGACTGTTTCTACGCTCAGCAGCTATACATGCAGCTTTTTTCTTTTATTACAATTTAATTTACTGACACTATTTCTTTCTTTTTTCAGATTACTACCACCTTTCCAAAGGACCCCCAGTACACCTTCTCTTCTACACAACGCTTCCCCATTGAGAACCGGGACATCATGGGAGAGACACAAGTGAGTCATTACTACATCAACTAAACCCAAAACAGGTGGCTGGCAAAACTAGTTTCTACATTTTCTTGTTAAATACATTTTATTTTGTAATTTATTTAAAGTCTTACATTTGTGAAATATACCTTAAGGCTGAAAAAAAATAGAAAAAGCTCATAAATGTGTTTAAACAAATATCAAACGGATCCAACATGTGTGAATAAACCCTAGAATTGTTTGTGTTTCTGTAATGATGAATCCCACAACGCTTGGGTTGCTATTATTCCAAGTGTTTAAGTCTCTTAAGTCGTTTTTATTTGTTTTAAAGGGCCAAATGCTTTGTAAAATACTGAAAACAATTGTAAAAACATATTCAAAATAATAGGAATATTATTAGAAATGAAATCCTATATTTTTGTTCAACTATAGAATTGAAATAAATGTATGAACCAATTCTTCCTGAACATGTATGCAGTAAATGTGAGATCTTGGGTATGTGTATATTCTGTCCATCCCAAGCATTGGTTAACGGAAATGTTTAACTGCTTTACATATGAATCCTCCTCTCCTCATAATAGAGCTTGCACACGGCTACAGTTTGGTGTTTGAGAAAATGAGGGTTACTGACCTTTTGAATTCCATAACCTCCAGAGGTCAGAGGAAGTTATACATCTTGTTTTTTGTCTTTGTGTGTCTGCAGAATTTCCACAGTTTAGCAACATACCTGTCCCAGAGCACCTCCACGTCGTTCCTGGACATCGTGTCGGACTTCCATCTGCTCCTCTTCCTCGTCACCAATGAGGTCATGCCTCTGAGAGTAAGTCCATACTCCCTTTGTTTTCCATTTGTTTAGCAGCAAACGGGTTATCATAAGCCCACATTCTTCTCCCGTCTGGAAACGGTTACTGTTGTGAGGATGTTTTCACTCATGCTGACAGATTTTGAAACTGGCCCCAGGCCCATCATGACGATCAAAGGGTGATAACAAATGGTTGGATGCTTGATCAATTTGGACGTTTTCTATAAAAACCAGACTTGCAAAAACAACCAGCTGGTGTATTCTATCCCTGAATTGTCTAGCGGATAGATGAGAGTTTGTGTTTGTTTGCAGGACAGCATTGGGTTGCTACTAGATGCAGTGAGGACTTCTGATGAGGATCTGGCCCAGACCTGGAAGAAGTCGGAGCAGTGGGCCACCATCGAGCAGCTGTGCAGTAAGTCTGCCCATCACTGAGGGCACCTCACACTCGGTCATACCCGTACAGATCTCAGTTTAGATTGTGCACTAGTGTGGAATATTTAACTGATACATCTGGTTACAGAAATCTTTAATACCTTTTGCTTTTGCAGTTCGAAAATAGTCAAAACTGTGACACATTTTGAAACATGACACTGTGTTGTGCTTTCCTTTTGAATTTGTCCCCTTTCTGTACAATAACATCTCATTTAATTAGATGACGAGCATATACTAGTATTCTATCTTTGCCCTATTTATAGGTGTATTTAGGTGTGGGAAAAGCTTAAAATGTACTTTTGAATGTTTGAAAAGTACTTGAATTTGACTTTGTAAAAGAGAAACCCTATTGTCAGACTAAGACATGCAGGAGACTCGCCTTAAGTAGAAAGCTAACGTTAGGCTATAAACTAAATTACAGTAACTTGACTGCACTAAGCTAATGTTTGTCTTGATTACATTTAGTAGTCTCATTTAGTTACTTGTCTGCAACCGCAGTCGCTTTTGTGACATATACTTTCACCAGTGGGGTATTTAGTGACGCATTGTATGTTGTGGAACAAATCATGAATCTATTTAGCTTGTGTTGACCACAGACCTTTTTCAGGCAGCTAACCAAAAACACGACGAGGGAACCGGAAAACCGGTTATCAAAAAGTAGCTAATGCTGTGTCCTCCCTCTCCTCAGGTACAGTGGGTGGGCAGCCCCCCAGCTCTCAGGGTTACGGGGCCATGGGCGGCCCCTCGGCCCCCGCCTCCTCCTCGGCCATGTGGTCCTGCCTCCACTGCACCTTTATGAACCAGCCCGGCACAGAGCACTGTGAAATGTGCAGCCTGCCCCACAGTTAAAAAAACCCCACCCTGCCCCCCCTCCCCCTATGTCCCGCCCTAATCTCATCCCTCCCAGCCAATCTCCTCGCTGCACCAGGACGAGCTGCGAGATTTGGATTCCCTTTTTTTGTTTTTCTTTCGCCTCGCTCTGAAGCCTTCCCATCTCACAGGCGGCTGATGAAGGGGATGCACTCGTTTACACCTAATTCAATGAGTAAATAAAATAAAACCAGACTGTGTTTATTCTGTATCCCTCCTCACAGCGGCTCTCGTGAGTCTCGTTAAGGTAAAGCACTTTTTCTTTTTTGGCTGAGGCCCCTTTCCCTCAATGCCCCCCACCCTGAATAATCAGCCCGTCAAATGAGACTGGAGTGTTTGGATGTTCTCTCACATCAGTGCCCCTCTCACCCTCACAACGTCTTCTGGAGTAACGTGCTGTGTATGAAACACATTTGAGGAATGATACTGTTATTTAATTCTTTATTTTTTGTATCTGATTGTAGCGATACCTTCATGTTTTGAATCTGTGGACGCTACTCATGTAGGTCTCTTTGACAACCCCCTTAAAGTACAATCATCAGTTTATTTTCAGTATTAATTTACTTTAAGAATAAGTCCCAGAGTTGAAAAGGCATACACAAAGAGCGTTTCACCCCTTACTCAACCTTAACAGTGGTTTGCACCTGAGCAAAAGAATATGTAGCTTATTGTATCAGCTGTATGTGCCGTCTCTGATAAAAACCCAACTAAATGGCCAACATTATTACTGACTTGCACTATATTAGCCGCGAGGTGCTTCTAGAAACAACTGGTTCTCGCCAATATCCTCTCCGTCGCTCCCTACCTGGGATTCTTCTTTTGTTTTCTCGCTGGCGCTGCTGATGGGGCCCTGCTGGGTAACCATGACTCATCCTTGAAGACTCCAAGTGTGAGGGGTCACTGGTCACTACGAGGAGAGAAAAGATGCATATTGATTTCACTTGTCTCAAGCAGGATGATGATGGTCCGTGTTGGAACTAAACCTTGAAGTTGGCATGGTCTGATTTATGTTCTACAAATCATTGTAATCTTACAAGCATAAACCCAGAGCCTCTTCCAGCAGGAGACGTCAGATTGATGTTTTTTGTCTGTGTTTTGGAAGGGGCTAAGGCTTAAACCAATGTGAAAGCACTTCGCTCTCCTCAATGGCACTAAAAAGGGTCAGTTCATCAAAACTGCAAAAAAGATTTCCATAGCTATACGATATTTGATAGCCATACACAGTTTATACGTCTCTGAGAGTCTGCCTTCATCCCTGTTGATGCAGATGATTGTGCTAAGAGCATTGCAATGTGACAGGAAGTTATCCATATAAGGAGGCAGACATCTCAGAGACAACAAAAACAATCTCCATTTTAAACTGCTGTGAGTGGGGAAATGTTTTGTTTTCCATTTCAACTAAGTAACCTTTAACATATCACAGTCAGCAGTATGCATATGAGGATAGTTGGTTAAAACTGGTTCTTTTTCATAACAGTTTTTTCCCCTTTTCTTCTTTCGTGAGACACATTTGTCGACCAAAACTTGTGATATCATTTGAAACTTCCACATCTGGCAACAAAATGTTGAATTAAACTACCCCGCCTAGATTCTCGTAGCATTTCTAGCATCGGTTCAGCGAAATGGACCACATTGATATTGTCTGTGCAAAGTGAAGTGGGAGTCTTGGTAAGCTAATGTGTTGCCGTAATGACGTTTTTAGTACGATCAACAATATTCTAAAAGAGCATGTCTACATATATTAAATGAAAAGCCAGTGTAGTTTTTAAAATCATATTTAATGTCTGTCACCAACTCATCTGGTTTGACTTGAATGCCTTTGCTCATACAACAGATTTGTAGATCCACGTCCTCCATATGTTTGCTGCTGACAGAAAACATTCACATCGCTACTTTCTTTTTCCTCAAACCTTTGTGCACTTCTCCATGAAATAGTTCCATGTCATTACTTTGCTAAAAGGGTCTGGCAGGAGTGAATCACTAAATACTGTGGCGTTTCATCGGGGTGTTGCCGGGGAAACGGGCTTCTTAGTTGGGACGAGAGACGCTGGTTTGCTATTTATGAATTAATGAGACGTGTGCTTTGTAAGAGCTTGACAGTGATTCCATGACATATATTTTTAGTTGTAGGTTAATTTGAAAGAAGCTTGTGTGTTTTTTTGGTTTCTTTCTCTGCCCAGTTGATATCATTATTGCCTGCCCCCCCCCCCCTCCCGTGTGAGTTCTTAAGAGCGATTTCTCTGATGTCATGCTAACGGACGGCGGTGACCTTTTCCTTTTGTATTGATCCGGGCCGTTTGCTGAGCGAGCATGCTCTGGTCTTACAGCCGGTCCTGACCGAGGACACAGAAAGTTGTATGCTGTTGACCTGGATTTGAAACAAAATAATAATAAAAAAAACAACAAATTTGTATTGCTGGTAATTTCTTTGATTTGTTAATGTCGATCGGAAAAGTCAAAAAAGAAGGCATCATTTAAAGACTTTTTAAATCCTAATGAGTTTCATTCAAAGAACAGGAAACGCTTAATTTTGTATAGATTTAGTTTCCATTACTTGTTTTAGGACTTTTCTTTTATGATTTATGGACAAATAACTTTGTTCTATTAAAGGGAAGTCTTAATGCTACAGCATACAGGCATGCCTTAGAACCTTATATAGGGGAGAAGGGGGTAAGTTGAGCCAGTGGGTAAGTTGAACCACCCCCTGTAACCAGGCAACGCCTTATAGTTGTAATCACGTGACCAGAAATTATGCAAGCTCCTCCCATTTCTCATTGCCTGTGAAAGAGAGATGCTCATTGTGGTCTGGTAAGTAAACATTTTTACAAAAAAACGTTTTTTTGCTTGTCAAAGTAAATTTTCTAGATGTCAGCTATATCGGCTGTCATGTAAAAAAAAATGTATCCAGGTTTAAACACATATATTGCATATGTTGATGTGTTGGCAGCGTATTAAACCATGTGAGTCATTAAGCTAAAGATGACTCTGAATTTTAATGCTAGGCTATTTTTTCTAAAATGGTGGCTATGGGGTAAAGTGAACCATGGGCCTTGGGGTAAGTTGAGCCAGTTTTTCAATGGAGAAATTAATGAAAGTAGGCCAAGTTGATAATAAGAGCTCATTGTAGGCTACATTTAAAGTTGAATTTACCCTGTGTTTGATTGGTAAGATGTATGAAATTGTATCACCATTTGTATGATTACTTTTCCTTTTATTAACATGTTAAAAAAAAATCAATCAATTCAATCGAAATTTATATTAAAAATATTTGAAAAACTAAACTTGTATTTGGTTTGTTATTTATTGTTTAAAGTTACCTTTAAGATTTTTTGTAGGTATGCCCAAGTTTGAACAGTGGTTCAATTTACCCCCTGACCTGGATCAACTTACCCCTTACCCGGGGCAAGTTGAGCCACAAGACTTTTTTTAGAAGTAATATTTTCACTGCCCTTGATCAAATATGAATTCTTATCATTGCCATTGATAGGAGACATCCTGAATTATAGGTGCGTGCTTTCATTTTTACTATGTGTCATTTCTCCTTGCTTAGAGGACAGCATTACTAAAAAATGGCTCAACTTACCCCACTCTCCTCTATACAGTCTATGCTTAGAACATACGTTTGATTAAATGACAACAAGAAGCACATTTAATTAGTAGAAAATAACCAATCAGTGAACGACAATGAAATCAAAAGACCTCAAATAAATACATGAAAAAGGATGAGAAAAAAATCTATAGAAAAATAAGAATTGTGACCAAAATACAAATTTTTACAAATCAGTGATCTCAAATATCCTTAAAACGAGTTGGTATTTTTGTACCACAATTTTAAATGAGTGTTATGTTGTGCTTCTACGATCTACAAACATCTAACAGTTGTTAAATAATTTTCTCAATTCTTATTTTGGCCTATAACATGTCAATGGCAATCAGAGTCCAAGTTAACGGCTTCAAATGTCTGATTTGTTCACAAGTAATCACATTTATGAAGACGGAATCAGACAATGTAACTTGTATTTTTCTTTATTTAAGTTGACATTATTTAATGGTTCACAATAATCTCTATCAGTTTAGTTGAATATTTGTGAATCCGTAGAAAGAATGAACAAAGCGTTCTTTTATCAGTCAAACAAGGGGAAATCACTTTGAACACATTAGACGCTACTGCAGCCCCTGCATATGGCCGTTTTATCACAACCGCAAGACTCTGTAAATGTTTGATGGTTTCCAGGGTACATGAAGAGTTCCCTGTAAGTGAATCTGCCATAACAGATGTTCTACTAGTGATCAGGTGGAGTCCAGTGGAGGTGATCCTGGACATCACACACAGGGCTGCAGATGGACAACAGATGAAGGACAGGAATGTGTAAGTTAGACGTGACCGTAAAACTTCCAGCACCTCTGCCGATCATATTGCAGCTTTTTACACTGCAGATACATTTTCCTGTCTTTTATCTGGACATGTTCTGCATTGTGTTGAGGCAAATTGACTATGACAAGATGCAAAATGATCACAAAGAGACATAAAATACCCTCAGTCTTATAAAGTGTTGACAAATGATGAATGATTCTGAAACTAGAAGTGAAGGAGAGTTCTGATAGGAAACAGACTGAAAGAACAGGTTTGAGGCAGACTTTGAAGTGAATCCTGATATATGATGCCCAGTCTGATGGGAGTGGAGACTGAAGAAGACCCTCCCCCTCTGCAGAGAATATACCCTCCATCCTCTTGTACTTCACTGGATTACTTCGCTTTGGACTGCCACTGCAGGTAGGGTTTTCACATTGTTTTTACTTTTAGCCCTGGAGTTGTGGATGTCTTATGTTATTAAGCATTTTAGTTTTTTTTATATACCCTTAAACGTGTGTGTTTAAGGATGAAGACTGCTGGAGTTCTGCTCGTCTTATCGGTGGCTCTATGTGCCGCTCAGATAAAGAAAATAAGTGGGAGACCGGAGTGGGATTTCAGAAATGAAGGTGAGGAATAAAGTACATTTACTATCACATATCGTTTTAGAGATTTCAGTTTTTTATCATTTTAATTTAACATATTTTATTCCTTAATCTCTCGTGGTGAAAAAATGTCTTAAACTTGACGCAAAGTGCTTTAAACATATTTTTTATGTTGCTATGTTTTAACAGTATTTCATTGACTATTTTAATTTGTGGCCGGTCCTAAATAGACATTTTAAAGATATTTAAGGTAACGCTGTCCGGTTAGATTCAAGATTCAAAGATTTGATTGTCATGACATACTGCGGTGTAGTTATGTCATGTATTACAAACTGAGATCGCAAGTTCCTCAACAGTGCAATTACAAAACATACAAAAATAAATATTAAAAACAACAATAAAAATAGTGCAAGCTCAGGTGTTTGATAGTCTTATGGCCTGTGGGAAGAAACTGAGTCTGGTGGCTTTTGTCATTTTTTGTTATCATTATGTTATATTATATAGGACTCTAATTCTGACGCAACGACATATTTATAACAATGCTTTCTCCTAAAAATAAAGTTTCCTAGGTATTCATATTATTTTCTTTTTATATTGAAATGCATCCTATTTTATGGTAGCCTATTTCCCCGTGATTAATTGTTTCTAATTATTGCCTTTTATATAAAGCAGTTTTTATTGCATTGCGAGAATGTTGACCACTATTTTACTATCGTTAATATAATTATTTTAATGTTGTTGTTTTTTAAATATAATACAGATGTCTTTTTAACATCCCAACTGAAAAGCACACTTTCAACCCACTAAACCCAGATGTCTTTAACCTGCAAATCACTGCATCTGATATCCAGAGTTACAGATGCAGATGATTCATTAGATTTTACACTAAGTATAACAATGTCTACTTCTATCTTATGTTATGTTTTTTCACTTCTATGATATATTTTCTTTTAATGTTCCTTATTTATTTTCTTTATGTGTTTTTCTTTCTATTGTTCTACTTTCAATAACTGGATACAGAGCTTTTACCCATACTGCATTGGGTAACTTTTTATAATTAGATATTTGATTCAGGTGCTTTTTCCACTACGGAAGATTATTTGAATAATTACTTTTTAATAATTTCACAAGCAAACATATTCAAAAAGCACGTTATTTAATGATCTTAATTTGTGTTGGTTTGTGTTTCTCTGTGGCTCTTTGTGTGTGCAGCGGAGAAAGTGAACACCAAAGCATGTTCCAACCTCACGCTGGTGTTAGACAACTGGAAATACGCCATCATGACGCAGGTCAAAGATCTGCTGCTGCACGACCACAGCACCGTGCTGCCCGACTATGGACGGTGAGGACCAATCTGTTTTCATTTAACCAGGATGCATGGAGGGGCCCACCGAGCACAGGGGCCCAAAGGGGACTGCTGGCCTTCACCTGCAAAATGTCCCTCAAAGTGACATGTACCAACCAAGAACAGATGCAAAATGACCTTAAAGAGACATAAAATACCTACAAATGGACACAAGAACACCACATAATGACTCAAAGGATAACAAAAATGACAAGAAAGAAACACAAGAAAACCACATAGATGACACACAATGATGACAAAAGAATAAAAAAAGACAGGAAATGTACTCAAAGACACAAATTCACTCATAAAAACAATTGACCACAACAAATAGACACAAGACAATTACAAATAGATAAAAATGACCAGATTGAGATGCAAAACGACTGAAAAGAGACAACAAGGCACAACAATTATCAAAAGAGACACAGAATTACCAATATATATATATATATATATATATATACACAAAACCAGAGAGATACTGTATGTTACAACTACAAACAGACACAAAAAAACAATAAAAAGATGACAGAAAATCCACTACAAAATATTGTGTCTTGCTGCAATGTTGGAAAGATGGTGGGAACTCTTGCATGTCTGTGAAAGCGGCCCATTTTGTTGTAATAATGTGATTGTATTCTATTTATATGTTCCTCTCACGTCCTCATTGCGGGTGAAAATAGCTTTTATTGTAAGTAATAAAAGTGAATTCCCCTCCCTCAGGATCCAGCCGCTGTCAGACGCTCTGGGAGATCTGTACGGAGAGTTCAACGCCCTGAAGGAGCGCCTCTCTGAGCTCACCGTCAAGTTCGAGGAAGTGGAGGGCTTTGTGGACGACGTGCGCTCAGGAAGGAAGCCTTCACAGCCCCGAGGTGAAGCCAGACCCCAGGGGTGGCAGCCGGGGGAGGGGAGGGCTGCAGGCTTCAATGCTGGGGTTCAAGGCAGGAGGAGGAGGGTGGTCGTTCGGAGAATCAAGAAACCTGCAGCTTGAGAGTTCAAATGAAGGATGATGAAGCTTTGAGACACAGCCTCATGCCTGGTGGGGAGCAATGTTATGTTTGATGCAGGATATTGCTGTTAGCCTCCAAACCAGTTAAATTAGCTCTTTCTGCTAAAGTGAGGGAATTTAGGAAACTGACGGACACGTTTTTTATCTACAGGTGAGGTTATTTCCATCTCATTTTAGGCCTAACACTCGAATGTTTGGAAACTATTTTTCATTGCTGCAATTACATCAAATGTTTAAATTGTAACACAGGAAATAAATCCTATTTATAAAAATAATGCAGGATACAAAACCCTAAAGAGATCAAGTGAAACTGTTAGATTTACAGTTTACACACTGCCTATAACACATTTTTATTTTTGTGTTGAACTTTGTAGTATTTTGGGGGTGGGGGGGGGGGGGGGGGGGGGGAACGGAGCGGAAACCAATATGACTTTTTAATGTATTTATTCCTATTTCTCATCTTTTCTCATTGGACTGTCTCTTGATAAACTTCCTGCATAAAGAGGTGTTTTTGTATTTATATACTGTTGTATATTTTTTTACCACAAGGTGGCTCTGCAACATCTGAAGTATTTTTATCCTTGATAGAATAGATAGAGTGTGTCCTCTGACTTTAGTCCATAAGCTTGTGTAAATATAAATATTGCACTTCTTGTTAACTGAATCAACCATTTGAAATGATACAGTTACTCTTCAGCCTTTTCACTACAGTGATATATCTTATATATTTACATATTATTTGACCTGTGGGTCATCATCCAGCAAATGTATCTGGTTATAGAAAACAACTTTTCAAAACGTATTTTCATCATGACAACAACCAGCGTTCCATTAACACAACAACCCTCCAGTTATCATGTTTAATATACTCATTATTTTAATGTTTGTTCTTCATCTTACTAGTAGCCTGGTTTCCAGCAAAATAACTTGTTTTGGACATGCTTTGTATTTTGTCTGTTTCTATCGAATAAACATTTTTGAAGTCGATTTTTAAATAGTCCTAGACAAATTTCACTAAACCTTACATTGAAGAAAAAGTCTGGACTAATGCATATAAATTGTAAAAAAAAAAAAAAAAGGTATCCATAACAACGGATTTACTTACAATTTTAGCAAAGACAATCATAAATTAGCAAGTATTAAAAGTACACATTTTGCAGAAAATTACCCATTTATAAATCGTTGGGCAATTATTACTGTTGCATTCATCTGTGAAATAGTGTATAACTGTGTTGGTAGGTGTACGAATGTGGCATGATAGTGGTGGATTTTACACAATCTATTCATGTGCAATCTGGTGACAGGAAATTGCAGAAAATAATTGAGGAAAACGGACAATTGTTTAAAAACACAACAGCTTCCAAGTAGTAGTACAAACTTGCTGTATTGTTGGGCCAACAATAGACATTAAATACAAATAGAAATAAAAGCAAGTGCTGCAAAAGTAAAACAATAACATGATTATAACATTTAATAATATTAAATAAATACATTAAAATGTGTGTCCTATATTCATTACATTCAACCTCTGGTATTATACAATATATGCGTTTAGATTTTACTTTAAAAAGCACATAAAACCTAAAGCATTGAAACCTGAAAAATCATAGGTTTCTAAACTGCCCATATCCTGAACTGAAAGACACTACCGAGTAAATAAACGCAGCATAAGTTTCTTGTTTGATGAGATTCAGAGAGAAATGAAACTGAAACCCAGGCTTCTGCATTAGGGACTGTCAAGAAATTGTTAGTAAATCACGAATGAGTACAGTGTTTTAATTGGCGATGTTTTAACCATAAGTGTTTTAAAAATTATTAATATGTTGAAATAGGTTTTGCTAATTAGCACGTTAGCTTAGATAGCGTTTACGTCAAAGGGAAACCGCCAACTTTAAAGTAGTCGAGTAATTTCGCGACCCTCCCTTGAAGTGAAAACTAGGGAGGTTGCAGCAGATATAAAAAACATTTCCTCAACATTTCTTCACAAGTTGTTTTCCGAGATATCATCTGACAGGCCGTGCCAACCTCTTACTGAAAAGGTAAGTAAACATAGCATAAATATATGACATGTCATTAGCCTTATATAAACTGCTTCACTTGTGCAATATAGCTACATTTAGTGCAGTTTTTACAGGTAATCCAAATATTTACCTGACACAGGCAGAGGTGGAAGAAGTACTCAGTTACAGGTTAAGGTCCTGTATTCCAAATTGTACCTAAGTAAAAGTAAAAAAAACATTAGCATTATACTTTAAGTATCAAACGTAGCCTACTCCTGCAGAATGGCGCAGTTAAAGGTGGGGTAGGCTATGTAATTTATTTCAGAAACACTTGTTGTTATATTCCATGGAATGCTCTTAACATCCCGATAGCAATGAATATATTAAATGCTTTGACAATAAATACATACAAAAATGTCATCTGTGGAAGCCGTAGCACTGTGAAATGCACGACCAATCATTTTAGCCGCCCGGCTAAAATAACTGGATGGCCTACCTGCCTGTGTGCACAAACTTATCTCGTGCCCTCATTGGTCATGTGCGTGTTCGTGTGTGTTGGAGGAGGGGCTCTGTAAGGAAGAGGCAGATCTTTTTCGGCTGCGTAGTTTCAAATTCGAGCGCACTCGAGCTGGTTTCTCCAAAATTACATACCCCACCTTTAATGAATTACTTTATACACTACTGGGTAGCTTAACCTATCATAATATTTAATAATGTATTAGTTGAATTACATGTTGTATTAAGAATATAAATCTGCAAAGTAGCTAGTAACTAAAAAATGTTGTTAGTAAAAATAATGAAGTAGCTTGTGTGTACTTGAGTGTACTTAGTTACATTCCTTCACTGGATAAAGGTTATGCACTATAAACAGGGATTTAATATATGTTATATGATTTAATAACCCTTTTTGTATCTTAATGAATCGTCAACGACCTAAAATTAGCTCAGAGAAATACAAGTCAGTCAGTCAGCTGACATTTATGTTTTTATTGATTTATATTGCATTCATTGTATTGATAACATACTTGGTATTTATAGCCCTTGTGGTGTTATATAACAGACTAGGTGACATATTTGTTTATTTTAGTTGTATAAATGATTAATTCTAACGAAGAGGTGCATTTGTAATCTTTAGTGTCAGCATTTCTCTTCTTGCCACTCCCTAACTGACAGTTAACTTGAATAGTAAGTGTCCCAGAGAGACATGGAGGATGTAACTGTGATTTTTATATTCATAGACAGATATCAGGGGAACAGGGACTCCCTTCAGAAAGTCCCTACAGATGGAGGGGGGAGCAGGAAACGTCCCCAGCACCTCTGGATCCCAGCGAGGGGAGGATGGTGCAACCAAAAAACGCAAGAAAAGAAATAAGGTATGCTGTTTTCCATTTTCACATTTTCCACACAAAGAGAGGTATTCAGCTCTTAGCTATTACTTACCACCAATCTAAAAGCACAACATTCAATTGACCACAGTAACAAAAACTAAATGTCCCTGTTATTTTGTTAGGGTGATAACATCTTAAAATATGAGGAAAGATATTTGAAGCTTTATATGTAAACCTCAATAAAAGCTTGGAATGTACAAATACATAAATACCATAATCCCTAGTAACTAAGTATTTGTACACATGCATAATGTGCTCAGTTCATCAAATGTGATGATTGTTATATATTACAGGGCCCATGTACCTCACAGGTGTTTTCACCTTTTGTTCTGATTAGTGGAGTTGCGTGAAGCTCTGCTGTGTTCAGCCTCTATTTATACAATTAGAAAGATGTAAATTGCCCAAAAACAAAACAGGATAGTCCTAAAACAATATTTTACCTCACATGAATTAAATAAGGTAGAAATGCAGTCATAGGAAGAAATCCCACACTTTATTTGAGTGACCGTTTAATAAAATAAAAACAAATCTTTATGTTGATGTGTATTCCAGGAACAAAGACCAGGATATCACAACAAGAAGGTCAAAGACAAAGAGAGGAGGAAAAAGAGGAATCAGAAAACACAAAAGAGCACCTCAAGTGTAAAGAAAGATGCAGATTCTGAAAGTGAAGACACAGATAAAGGTGAGATGGAGGTTGTAGGAACAAGCAGCCAAACTGAGGAGACTCGGCCCGTAGAAACGCAACATGTGGATCCACAAGCGGAAGACAAAGTTCAGACTGTGGAAGAACAAAGCCACGGAGATGCTAAGATGGTACACACTCAAACGAAGAAGCCAAAAGGTACAACTAAATACACACAAACTCCCATTGTTTGTCACAGCGACCAGGAAACACAGACCGACTTCTCTGAGGCAAAACAAGACGATGAGAAGACTCAACCTGAGACGGAGACGAAGAAGCCAAAAGATACAACTAAATACACACAAACTCCCATTGTTTGTCACAGCGACCAGGAAACACAGACCAACTTGTCTGAGGCAAAACAAGACGATGAGAAGACTCAACCTGAGGAGAAGAAACAAGACACGCCAGAAACCAAAACGCAAAACACTGCTCAGACTCAGTTAAAGCAAAATGCAAACAAAGACAATGACAAAGCAGCATCAGAGTCAACCGAAAAGCAAAACCCTGAGAAGGAGTCAAAGTCTAAAGAGGAGAATCCCTCTGCAGATGCCGAACCCAAGTCTTACGCCAAAGTAGTGACCGGAGAGGGCGGGAGTCAGAAACAGTCCAATGTGGAAGCCTCCAAAGCAGCGGATAAAAACACAAAAACACCCCAAAGCACATGGTAAGAAGGACACAAGCAGCAACATCTGATACTGTGGTTGTTGGTGGGATAGTTAACGTGTATTCTCCCCTCTCCACAGTGATCGAAGCCCAGTGAGACCTCCACCCGCTGCTCCCATGTTCACTGTTCACATCTATGCAGTGCTGGACAAAAAGTTTAGATTCAACCAAGAACATGACACGCTTATGATGTGTTATGATGGAGGGCAAACACCCTTTAAGATTACGCAGTTTGTGTGAGTATTTAGCTGCAATACATATATTTGAATACTATTTTTTCTTCCAGCATTGTGAAATTCACAACAGATAACAGTTTAGGACCTGAAGTCCTTTTTATATATATATATCCCTAATCATATTCGATTATCTATCTATCTATCTATCTATCTATCTATCTATCTATCTATCTATCTATCTATCTATCTATCTATCTATCTATCTATCTATCTATCTATCTATCTATCTATCTATCTATCTATCTATCTATCTATCTATCTATCTATCTATCTAGTCTTTTTTGACTCAAGCAGAATCTTTCATTCATGACTTTTACTTGTAATAGATGAATGACGATAACACTGTAAGGCGAAACAGCAAACAGACAGCTGTTGAAGACGGATGCATTGAGCAGCTCAACAGTCAGTGTAAACTTACAGTGGGAGGCATGTGGCAAAAAAACGGAATAATAAATGATTAAATTGGCCTTGTTTACTTAGGATTATTCTCCTGCAAGTTTTGGTCTATATATCTCATACTATTACCAAACTTAGTTTATTATGAAGGTAATGTGCTTGAGTGCAGAACCACCTCAGTCATGCCATTGTTCTGATACTATCAGACTGCAGTTTTTGTATCTTCAGTATAGATGTCACAACAGATGTTTCAATATGTTCTGTGTAGTGGAGGACAACAAAAGGAAGGATGTCTGGTGGAAGCAAGTCTTTCTGTTGAAGAGCAGAAATTGACGAGAGGCAACTGGTGGACATATCGGTATGGTGTAAAGCAACGATCCAAAGACATAAAGAAAGGAATCACTACAAGACACGTTCAAATCCCATTGGACCAAAACATTAAAGGTAAGGCAATCATTTAACTTTAGCATGCTAACACATATCTTTACAGTACGTTTTTGTCTTTCACAAAACCTGCTTGTGTTCTATCTAGAGCTGCACCTTTACGAAGGCTTCATTTCTCGTCATGAGGAGCAAGGTTTGTGGCAGTCTGTTGGTCAGATGGTGGGATGGCAGGGATCAAAAAGTGTTGAGGTATCAGAAGCCTGGCAGGCCTCAGCGGGGACTCTGCTGAACAGAATCTTCCAGAAATGGATCCCATCTGACAAACAGAGCACTGAGAGGTTGTGTGGCAGCTTGTTGCATTTTATGGAGAGTCTCGGTTCTGCACACACAAGGATGGCATTTCCAGGCCATTCACAACCACCAATGATCAAGGTTGGTTGAACAAGAAGAATAGAAATCACAGTATTTATTATATTTTACCACCAATTGTCTGCCTCTAATCACATTTATTTTATTCCCAGACAGCTGAGCTGATTGCGGAGACATTGGTTCAGATTCTAAAAGGAGAGCCGAAGGAGAAAGTCCCCGGCACCTGGAGGAGCAGCAGTCCTCTCATTCAGGGCCTGTCTGTGTTCAAGGTTACCAGAAGGTGTAACATCAGCCTCGGAGTGAAAGAATATGCTGAGCTGTGTCTCCTCGTGTCCTCAGAGACATCGATGGACAAGAAACACCTGGACGAGTTACTAAGTTATTTCCAAAATCCACAATTGTAAGTCTGGAAAAATTGTCAAGTTCGACAAAATAGAGGTCAATTTACTTGGTTTCTGTCAACTACAGTATCTTCCATAACTTCCATGACTCATTACACTCTCTGAAATACTGTATGTATAGCCTACTGAAACACTTTGTCTCTTTAACATCAGTTCCCTATTTAAAATAGTTTCTGGATTCAGGACATAGAAGTCTTAATTTCAGGATCTACTCATAGAGGGGGGTGGCCCATTACTGCATGAAAGCAGAGAAAAGAACGTATTAGATTTTAGGAATTGAAAGTAAGTTATATCAAGGGATTTCGAAAATGTAACCCCATAGGCAAACGTAAAAAAAAGGTCACATTTATTTATTTATTCATGCTAAACTTTCATGAATAAAAACAATTTAAAAAACGTTTTTTAGTATTTATCAATTCTCAAACAATTACGCCCAAAATTGTTGGCAAAATAACACTTTTTAAAGAGTCCCTATTGTGCTTTTTAGGTTTTTGTTCCTTTCCTGTAGTGTGTTATATAGGTTTTAGTGCATGTAAATGGCTGAAATCACTCGAGAGGGAGTTTCTCTCACCCCCTGCCTGAAACGCCTCCATTGGACTCCTTTGTTTACTTCTATAACATAGTGACATCACTAAGTAACACTCACGCTTCTATTGGCTAGCGCTCCAACACATTGTACATGATAGGTAAGGGTTGAACAATCACATCAGAGCCATCCAGCTAACCAATCAGAGCAGACTAGGCTCTGGTTTCAGACAGAGGGTGAAAAGAGGCGCTGCAGCACAGGCAGTATGAGAAAAATAAAGACCTTTTTGAACAGCAAAGGAAAGGAACGTTTAAAAAAAAGAAGAAGTTGTGAATCGATTCAGATGAAATTGTTACATGAATGAATTTAGCCTCATCCCTAAATCTCCCACTTCTCTGTCCTCTCTTCAGTGTGCTGTTGGCTCTGATGAACCTCTGTGCTCAGTCCACGGTGTCGGAGTTCGTCCTGCTCCTTCCTCTGCTCTTCAGGCTCAGACAGCCGGGAGCGGACGCAAACAAAGTGGGTCTGTCTGTGGAGGAGGACAACTGGTCAGGACTTGAAAGAGTCTATTACAGGCAGTTCAGGGAGAACATACAAACCCACCCTGAAAAAAGGAAGTGAGTGTGTCTCAAAGCATCCTTACTTTCCTAAAACAGATGATGCCTTTTTATTTAAATAACACTTAACTTGTTCACAGGAAAATGCTGGGTTTGATCCAGGCACACTTAAAAAAGGCTGAGGAGATGCCTCTGCTTCTGGTGGGCTGGTTATCTCTGGTCGCATTTGAGGATCTTCCGGAATTTTCCGACATGACAGGAATACCTGCAGAACACCTGATCCAGAGTCTGCTGTACAGACTGCGAAGATGTGTAGAGTCAAGGGATAACAACAGAGCAGAGGAGCATGTAAAGGTGGACATATCTCATACATTTAAATATTTAAGACTCCAAATACTGTTATAACAGCAAAATAATGCTTTGTACTATTTTATTTCTGCATGCAGCACACTCAGAAAATCCTGACCCATTTACTGTTGAAGTTAGACAAAGAGAAGGACAGGTAAGGGCTGAAATATTTCCCGTGATGCATTCTAGCGTTGTTTTGCTCCCTGTAACTTTTGTTTTGTGTCTGTAGAATGATTGAATCTGGTAATATAAAGCTGGTCTTCAAGAGCAGCATCAGTGTGTTGACAAACACATGTGAAATAACGCGACTCGTCCAGTCGTACCACGCTGCAGTCCTTTCCTACCAGCTGGTGTTGAAATTGGCAGACATGGTGGATGCCAAACTGAAGAAAGAGGTAATCATTTCTTTAAAACGCATTATGACTGCCTTATATTGGAGTAGTAAATGGTAATGGTAAATGGACTGTACTTATATAGAACTTTATCCAGTCTTTACAACCCCTCAAAGCACTTTACTGTACATACTACATGTCATCATTCACCCTTTCACAACTCATTCATACAGAGCAGTGCCACTTGCTCTAGTAAGCTAACATTCACATACATTCGTACATTCGTTGGCCATGCCATCGACATGTTGACTGCATTGGCTGGGATCAAACCAACAACCTTCTGTTTGAAAGACGACCGCACTCCCTCGCAGCCACAGTCGCCCTAGTAGTAACTTTAATTCATGGTTTCTTTTGTACCTTTCAGTCCTCAGAAGATGAGTTTGAGACCTTAAATAAGAAACTCTTGGAGGATCTACAATCCGTGCAGCAGCGAGTCATTGAGTGGAGAGATGAATTGCTGCACAAACCCCTTCTGATGCCGTCTAAAACACTCAGCTATCCAAAGGAAATTGAGGTAAACATTAAAAAGAATATTGGGAAATATTTAAAGTCATTATTCAGTTAGGATCTTTCTTGTATGCAGTTGACAGCGAACAGATAAACTGAAACAAAAATAAATGCTGAAAAGGTGAAAAATGAACACTGTTTTCTTGAATGATCAGATGTGGGACTCGCTGCTGAAGATGGAATGTTCTCTTGAAGAAGTTTCATCCAGTTGGAGGCTGAGCCTGAAAAAAGACCTGAAGAAGAGGATTTCTAAGGTGATCATTTATTGATCAGAGTAAAGACATTATTATAGACATTATTAGACATTCCCACGTGTAAGCCTGTGGGAAAAATATTTAGAGTATCTGTATGTCCACAGCTTATCTCTTATAATACTGTACCCTCAGCCTAATTTTGTGAGTGACCTTGTCTAGTTTGTATTCTGTTAGCAGCAGTTCCAGTAGCAGCAGGTACATTACTTCCTCTTTACAGAACATTTACAGTGTTTTTTTGCAGGCCAGTGAAGAGGACAAAGTCTTGGTCTGCTGCCTTGAAACTTCTATGGCAGCCATAAGAAAAAGTGACGAGGTGGTACAGACAAGTTTCGACGAGCTGTGTCAGTCTGCTATCAAGGAAATCTGCCAGGTACAGTGCATATGAATGATCTGTTCAAGGTGCGTCCTTACAGAAAGCTCTGTATTCATAAGATGCCTTTGGGTGTTAATGTACGGTCAACACCTATGCATGCTAACCCATGTAATAGAGTCGTGCAGGATTGAGTCCAAAAACCCAGAAACGAGTTAGCATTTTACCACTTCTGACTGCTTGTCTCTTTTTTTAACATCTTTTTGTTAAGATACCTGAAATAAGATCTGTGGTTAACACTAGCTTAAAGAATTTTCACTTTTTCTTTTAAGATATCAAGATGCGAATACCCCACTCGTGAATGTCTGACTCTTAAATGTGTCATTTAAAGTGGACCCATCATGCTATATTTGAACAATATATTGTAGGGCCATACCTATATAAAACATGTCTGTTTAGTGTTTTTCCAAAATACCAAACCGATCATGCATTTTTAGCCATGCCTCATTTCGCTCCATTTGCTCTTTCCAGCCCTGTTTTTGCAGGGGGCTGATTCTGTGGCAAATGAGCTGCAGCTGACCACGTGCTTTGAGATCAGCTGCTGGGCTGTCAGAAGAGGGGGAGAAAAAGAGATCTCCGTCCTCCGTGTTTTATTCTTATATGATTATATAGAGTCATTATTCATTTGTTTTAAAGCTCAATAAATAACAAAGAAGACCTTTGACCGGCACTTTTCTAATTTTGTCCGGAAGATTTAAACTTTAACGGACATGTTGACCGGCAAAAAAAAATCTACCTGAATCTCTGCCGCACGGTCCCCTCGTTCCTTGGAAGAGGCGGAGAGGTGGGTGTTTGTCATCTGCTGGTGGACTACCGGAGAGAATTACAGTGCTTGCCTCGACGGGGAGGGATTGCATTAAATTACAGCAGCAGGAGCAGGGTTCGAGTTATGTGGGAGCCAATGGGAGCTGAGCTCCCATAAGGAGGGGTCTGAGCTCCCACGGATGCAGTGAAATCATACATCTGTGGGGGTCGCTAATACATTACCAACAACCATTATTTGAATCACAAATAATGCATGTGTCAATGTAATGAGTATTATTTACGTTAACGAGGTAAATAGGCTAAAAGAAAAACATGTTTTCCAAAAGAACAACGCATCTCTTGAATGACAATATGCCTGCACTGCAATACATTATTGCGCAATCTGTGCCTGTGAGCGTGCTGCGCGAGCCGAGATGATGTGTGTGTGCGTAGTCGAACCTTTTCATATTTAAGTTTGTAGCAAGTAGAGGCCTGCTTCTGCTGTGTGTGTGTGTGTGTGTGTGTGTGCGTTAGTTTTAAAGACCCCCATAGAGCTCAGTTTATAACTCGAACCCTGAGCAGGAGCAAACGCTTGCCTCGGGGAGGGAGAAAAAAAGCCACAGCGGAGAATAAACAGAAGGGCAACCATGGCAACCATGCACGGGAAGTCTTTTTCACTGCTTTTGTGGCAGACTACAGCGCCACTTACAGGCCTGGCATATGTACTACAGCGTCTCCAGTGCTTTCGAGCGGCAATGGCCGGCCGTGGCCCAACCCCACATTCCCCTGATAGGTGGAGAGTTGGCCATATAGGCGGAGCTCCTCGTTCCTGACGTCAGAGAATTTTCAAATCTGTATCAGTCTGTATCAGATCCATTGCAGCCCCGTTTTTAGAGATTTGGGTATGGAGGAAAAGAGAGAGGGTTGTGTTTTCTGACACTTGGTGAGTTCCCTGGAACACCGGGGACACATATTCATGTATAAAAGACGTACAAAAGTCCATTTTGCATGATAGGTCCCCTTTAAAGCAGTGGTTGCTAACAAGAGTCTAAATGTGACTAAATGTTGTCATGCCAAACAGTAGCAGCCTTTAGCCTAGCGCTGGTGATACGAAGTCATGCTACCGTGATTTCGTTTTGTATACCCTACGTTGGCTTTTTACTTCTCGCAATTGCTTTTACTTTTCTATCATCATACAATGAGTGTCATGTGGAGATCATCATGCTTGAAAAACAGTGAAAGTATCAAGAACATGTAGCCATGCTAACTTCCTGGTCGGCCTACACAAATACGTCATCAGTGCACCACTCTGTCTCTTTTAATGACATCCTCCATCTGAGTGTTCATAAGTACATCTTTCTCAAAACCTTTCTAACAAAGCAGGTCAATCAAGAGTGAAATAATGACAAAAGTTAAATGATCATACCTTCCTGTTTTCAGAGAAAGCAGGAGGGAGACCTGATGCGGAGCCTCTATTCTAAGACGGAGGACCCACCCGTTGTTGTCTTGTCTGCTGTTGTGGTTGAATCAGCAGCACGATTCAGAGACGACTCTGTAGTCCAGCTGCTAGATCCACAGTCTGCCATGAACCACCTGCTGTCTTACAGTACTTCATTTCATTTTTTATCATTCATTTATATAATATTTGATCCTTAAAGGGTGTTTGTTTACTCAGTAAGTTTCACAATGGTAACAATGGCATTGTTTTGGTGTAGGTGATTGGAAGTCGATCCACGTGGATGATGCTGCAGGACAGGTTTTCGACAGCTGTGTGACCGCTCTGCATCATCTGGTGGAGTCGCTGCTTCAGGGACACGTGACCCTGGGAAACCTGGAGACCTGTCTGAAATACAGAGACCAGTTCAAGAGACTTCATCAGCAGTGTATGAATCTTTTTCATTCGAAAAATCCCCCCTTGATTACTACATTATATTCCCCCTTATTGGAAATGTTTTTAATTAATAATAGCTGCATTATGTCTTCCACAGACAAGAAACACATGAAATCTGAGAGCATTGCTGTCAGTGCAGATGTGGTTTTGAATCAGAGAGAGAAGGATTTGCAGTCTTTCAAGCAACGAAAACAGAAAATGGATACACTGATAAAGATGATAGCAAAGGTGGCAGAAAGCCTCACAGGTAAATCAAAGTGGAAAAATAACCCATTGCCAAATAGTTTTATGTTAAATTAGAGAACTTTTGCATAGAGTTTGGATATGTATGTTTTTTGTGTTCTTATTCAACCAGTTCCTGAGATGTTAACTCTGGAGAAGCAGCACAGTGCAGATCTGCACACTGTGAGCCTGAACACACTGGTGCTTGTTCAGACCTTTGATTCTGAGAGGAAGCTGGGAAAGACGGGCCCCTCCCAGGTCCTCTGGTACAAAGTCGGTATGAATGTCCTGAAAATGTCCAATGAGATGCACAAACTGCAACACAGCAACCTGATTCTGTCCCACTGGGTCAGGGAGGCTGCATGTCTGGCATCAGAGAGGCAACCCTGCACATCTCCTGTTCCAGTCACCCTGACACAGATCTATGAAATCATCTGGCAGCCGCTGATCACACAGTTCTCTCAGCTCGGTGTCAGCATGGCCAATGCAAGCATCACTTTTGAAGAGCTCAATGAGGTTTTGATGGAATCCGGCGACCAGGGCGACGGGAAACTAATGAAGAAGGAGCTGAGTCTGATGTCTGAGATACTTTCTGATTCGGCAAGCTTCAAACCTGAGGAGAAGTGGGTGGAGCGGAGGCTGGCTCAGATCCAGGAGTATCGGCAGCTCCACGAGGCGGCCGCTGCAGCCAGTGCAATGCTGAAAATCGCAGAAAAAATGAAGCTTTCTGGGAAATTTGCAGAAATTGAAGCTCTCAGCCAACTGGTAATTGTCTTGTTATCTAACGTAATTCAATCACAAAGGAATTGAGTTGCAGTGGGCTACATAGAAGAAGGAATACTCTTGTTATTCCTTACTTTACTTTTTATCTGTCATTTAAATTAAAGGAACCTTTTTAGAAATGTAATTGAATCGCAGGAGGTAAAAGTTACATTTAATGGTTTAAACTAAGGATTTCAAATTTAACTCGGTAACGCAACTGCTTTTCATAGCTTGATGATCATTTTAAGAAAACATTTTTTGTAATTGTCGGTTTAACAGGAAGAAGACACATTTAAGCAGAGGCCCCTGGGGTCCCTTACTGCTGACCTGTTTCAAGCCAAACGGCAGCTCTCCACAGTCACCAAGCATCACACAGCCTGTCTGGAAGAGTTTCTTGCGAGCCAGACTCTGGTCAGCTGGGTCAGAGAGAACCTTAAAAGTGAGTCTCCACATTAGTGCAAAACCATAAATCTTCTTCAGTCCTGCAGAAGATGTCTGCTTACTACTCTGTTCCCTGTACAGATATGAGCGATGTGAAGGTGTATGTGGACCTGGCTTCCATCTCTGCTGGAGAGAATGACACAGAGATCGACCAGGTGGCGTGTTTCCACGATGCAGTGATGGGATACGCTCCTCTGCTCTACTCCCTCTCCCCTGATGCTGGCTTTAAGGAGTTCCTGAAGTGTGCTCAGCAGGTGTGGGACACCCAAAAGAGAGATGACAAGCTACCAGACAAATTGGTAATTCTTTATTTGTATGCAGAACATATAAGCCCTGTTACTGTGTTAAAGTGACAATGATGCCACTGGGTTTGTTTTCCAGAGAGAGTCCACTCGCCTGCTGAGCTGGCTGAAAGCACTGAAGGAGACGCACGGCTCTGTGGAGCAGTCCTCTCTCTCCCTGGCTTCTTCTATTAATGCTGATGGAGTTTATCACATAGGGTGGTGTGATGAAAACACAGAGAAGGTACGTGAACCATCTTCCATTAAGGATACACTTTAAACTCAGAGTGTCAGTACTCTGAGTCGATAAGCTGGCACATGTCTTCTTATGTTTATATAATAGTTTATTATTTTAATTGTATCTTTACTGGACATATAACTTTCATTTATTATGGTCATATATCTTATTTGATCTTTTAATCCACATTTTAATAATATATTTCATTTTGTTTTGTTTTATTGTATTTTATTCATTCTAAAGTGGAACAACTGTCACGAAAACAATTTTCCCTTGGGATTATTAAAGTATTTCTGATAAAGATAAAGATAATTATTGAATGAATTTTCTTTGCTATTTATTTTATCAACAATAACATGAGCAAGCTTTTCAGCATCTTCCTTGCTCAGTAGAGTCCTCATTCTGCTACATTGCACAAAAGATAATGTTCAGAAAAATGACACACATTCAAAGTCTAAGATACTAAGATGAACAATGCTAACTGCATGCATACAAGTTATTGAAGATTGTAAGATTTTCACTTGTTTGCAGAGATGTCTACAGAACATGATACGGGTCACAATAAGGGGCACAGAGGAAAAGAGCTACAAGCTTGAAGACCTTCTGGAGCTACAAAACAAACTCATGCTCATGTCTTCCAAAGGCGAGCACGGCAGAGAGCAAGTCAACAGGTTTACAGAGGTCAGTGGCAATACATCATACGTGCGACGATTAGTCGCCTAATTGGCGACTATTGGTCAACTTGAAAAATCTTAAGTCGAGTGCAGCCCTAGGGTCTACTTTATCTTCTGATATTAACTGTATACATCCCTTCCTGTGCTGTAGGTTTTTGAAGGAGTTCAAAGACTGGGCACCATCCTTCTACAGATGCAAACATCTGGAAACATGCTCTTCAGGGAATGGCATGCTGAGGTCAAATGCTGCCCACAACAGCAGCAGCCGTGCATCAAAGCCACCTTCTTATCCCTGCAGGGTAAAGAGATGGCGTACCACGGAGAGGTGACCGAGCAGCTGCAAAAGCTGACTCACTCCATGGATAGCTGCAAAGAGGAATGGTGCTCCTTCATCAGTGAGATGCGCTCCTCCTTTAACTTGTTGAACCACTACACCTCAGAGCAGATGGTGTACCTGTGCCACTGGATACGCAAAGTGTGTCAACGTCAAGCGCCAGTTCCTCCACAGTTATGGCTTTTACTTTTCCCCATAAAGCCTCAGTGCACTCCTACTGATGTTAGAGAAGCGTACATTAATGCAGCAAGTATTCATTCAAAGCAGGATGAGGAAGAGGAAGATGTTGAGTTTGTGAATGAAGATCAATCGGTTCCTTCTATGGACTCAACACCAGCTTCACCGGGACACAGTGAAGAGGACAGGGAGGAGGATCTTGATTTGATGGATTTTTCCTCAGAGGATGAAGATGATGGTGTCTTGAAGTGTCATAATGATGCCGCAGAGGGCGCCCTACCCGGGCACACTGATGACGAGATGAACTGCGATGAAGACAGTCTTGAAAAACTCTGGTGTAAATTCAAGAACGACATGCCACAGTACCTCGACGAGCACTTGGACATCCCATCTCTTGCCAATTTCCTCTCATGCCTCTCTGAAATGAACCAGGAACAGACCATAAGAAATCTTCCACTGGTTCTCCAGGAGGGAAAACCCAATCTTGTGATTTGTCCCAGTGCAGAAGTTTTTACCACCATCCTGTCTTTTTACATGCAGAGTCCAGATCAACCTCTTCCATCTACTGATGAGGTTCTAGTCTGCAAAGAGGAAACCACAGAGGAGGAGGTGGAGATTTTTCTCCGCCGAGCCCTCGGTCAGGGCTCAGAAGGAAACTGGCAGAAGATCTACTCTCTTGTCAATCCAGGGCTGCTGGGATATGATGTCAGTGAGGCCTCTGGGGTGCTCTTTGACCTTCTTGAGAGAAGTGCCAACCCTCATTATCGCTTGATTATAGTCAGTCCGGTTGAGCACCAGCACAGATATGTACCCTCTTTCTTCAGCAATTTCAAAGTACAGGCTGGCATGAGTCTAACAGCAGAGACTGCCAGGAAATATCTACATCACCACTTCACACAAAACATCCCACAAAACCCTGTCACACAGGTTTCTCCTGATAAGCTCTCAGTCTGGATGGTGTCATCTGTACGCCCTGCAGTTGGTAAGGATGTCCCTAATGCCATTATGATAATGCTTATACAATAGAGGCACATGTTGAATCTGTTTGTTATGTACAAAATATTGGTTAAATGCTATCATTCAAAGTTCCATAAACACATACAGTTACAATATTCAAGTTGTTTCATGAAACATTTATCCTGACGGAATACATTTGTTTTTTCTTTCGATAGGAAAATCCCTTTTTGTGGATCGTTTGTTTGAGAAGTTCCAGCAGAAATCTCCCAGAGCAAAACACATCAGGATCAGACTGATTGAGCCATGTGTTGATATGGACTCCTTGATAAAGACTCTTTCAGAGAAACTTGTCCCCTTGAGAGAGCAGGACCCTTGCATCCTGCACATAGACATCTCTGGAGTAAGTATGCACAGCTGTTTGTCTTGGCAGATGCCTTGTTCTGTTGATGGTTGTACTTGAAAGTCTGTCTTTTTTCTGTACTGTTGTTACCCTTTAGGTCCGTTCAGGTCTCGAGGAGCTCCTGTTCCATCTGTTGGTACTGGGCTGTTTGAGTGACAGCCATGGCATGTTGTGGAGAAGAAATGTTTCTCATTTGATTACAGTTGAGGTCCTGAGAACATGCAAATCCACTCAAAACCAACCAAAAGAGGTATTGATTTATTTTTATTTTTAACTGTCAGAAAATGCTGAATTAAAAAGTCATGTTATATGGATCTTTAGACATCAAAAAGGCCCAATTATGCTTTTTGGGTTTTCCTATTCCTGTAGTTTGTTATATAGTTTCTTCCACCACCTTGTAAAGCTAAGGGGCTCGACATTCAGACACATCACTAAGCGCTTGACCAATCTCAACAGAGCTGGCGCAGTGGTTCCCACAGCCTTTTTTGTCTCGTGTATCCATTGACCTGGTCGCAATTCTAGTACCCTCTCTCATCTGTGATGATTCGATGATAACTGTTTGCAATCGTATTCAACATAACTGCTCCTTGAATGAAAATCACTTGTATAACTCAACCTTAATACAAATGCATTTAAACTTGTTTAAATGTACACTTATTGTGAGTGAAAAAAATATATATTAAGACTCACTTCTAGCAGTTTGAACATCTTTTGATAAGATTAGAGCTTTCAATTAGACACGTGGGCTTGTATTTCCTAAGCTTTGATAGTTCTGGGGGCTGGACACCAGTTTTAAGAAACTTGATTTAAAATGGGTTTTTTTGTGGAAATATATTGCAACCCCTAATCTTTCTATGTACCCCCTGCAATCCCCTCAATTACCCCGTGGGGTCCTCGTACCCCCAGTTGGGAACCACTGTGCTACCAATCAGAGCAGACTTGGCTCTGGTTTCAGACAGAGGGCGAAAAGAGCTGCGGCAGCACAGGCAGTATGAGAAAAATACAGACCTTTTTTAACAATGAACGCATATGTCCTCTTTAAACATCTTTAAGCTCTGTCAAGTTACAGCTTTTAATGACAGCATATTTCTATACTTGGTCCTGAGGTGATACGAACGTTTTAAATTAAGGGGTTGTGCCACTTTCAAATGTAAAGCAACATTTAAAAAAATGACTTTTTATTGAGACCATACCTCTTTTTATTTTTTCTCACTCAGGTGAAGCTTGGACTTCTTGACATTCTGCCTACCATCCATTGTAGACCTCCAAAAGAGGTGAAGCAGTTGGTGGACAGTAAAGGGGTGTTGAAAAAATCGACCTTTGATCCACTCATGGATGAGCAGGAGTTTTGCAGTGAGGGTATTCAAAGACCCTATCAGTACTTAATGCTCTACAGTCAGAATCAGAATCTGGATCGGTTTAAATACCAGGAAGGATCCATAAAGGGAAATCACATTGATTGTGTCAATCTTTTTCTGTCAAACTGTGGAATGCAAGATCCATCTTGGGCAGAGTTGAAGAACTTCTCCTGGTTCCTCAATGTGCAACTGAAAGACTGTGAGAACTCCATTTTCTGTAATCCAGATTTTCTGGCTGACCAGCTTCCCGGTTTCAAAGGCTTTGTTGTGAAGTTTATGATCCGAATGGCAAAAGATTTTGCTACGCCATCTCTGAACACATCTGATGAAAGTTCCATACTGCCCATCAATAACAGTCTGGAAGATGACCTTCTTGCCCGTCTGACAATTCGCAAGCATTGGGAAAATGAGTCTCATCCATACATTTTCTTTAATGCAGACCGATTCTCAATGTCATTTCTGGGCTTTAATGTGCTGAAATGTCCGAGGCAAAACACATTCAATGCAGTTGATCCTCGAAGCAACAAAGTCCTGATAGAAAATGTCATGTCACAAAAACTTTTTGAAGACTTGGAACGGCAAACGATTTGTCTCACAGAAGACTTTGATCAGTTGCCCCGGGCAGACAAAATCAAAAGGATTTCGTGCGTTGTTGGTGCAGAGAAAGGAATAATGGACAGAACATTTGATCCAGACCCAACATATGAACTCACTGCTGACAATGTGATGAAGATGTTGGCAATACACATGAGATTCCGATGTGGAATTCCAGTTGTCATCATGGGAGAAACAGGCTGCGGTAAAACCAGATTAGTCCGTTTCCTTTGTGCTCTGCAGAGGGAGCAAAAACCTGTGGAAAACATGGTACTTGTCAAGGTTCATGGTGGAACAACAGCAGAGATGATCTACAGAAAAGTGAGAGAGGCAGAGATACTTGCTGTAAATAACCGAAGATCTCACAAACTAGACACCATTTTGTTCTTTGACGAAGGCAACACTACAGAGGCCCTTTTTGCCATCAAGGAAATCCTGTGTGACCAATCAATGAAAGGGGAACCTCTGAAAGCAGGCAGTGGCTTAAAAATAATTGCTGCATGTAATCCTTACAGGAAGCACTCACCTGAAATGGTTAAACGTTTGGAACGTGCTGGTTTAGGATACAGAGTGAAGGCAGATGAAACAGAAGACCGTCTTGGCAAAGTCCCCCTGAGGCAGCTGGTGTACAGAGTTCATCCTCTGCCACCAAGCATGGCTTCCTTGGTGTGGGACTTTGGTCAATTGAGTGATTTAACTGAACTCTCCTACATCAAACAGATTGTGCAGAAGCAACTCGAAGAACATCGGTTGCCAGCAGCCTGCAAGGACATCATTTCCAATGTGCTGGCAGCCTCGCAGGAATATATGCGAGGTCGGAAGAATGAGTGCAGTTTTGTGAGTCTCAGAGATGTGGAGAGGACTATGAAGGTGCTAGTTTGGTTTTACCAGCATAGCGAGGTCCTTTTCAACAACTGCTCTCCCCTCAGTGCGGCTCATAAAACACTGAAGTGCTTGATTCTTTCAGTTGGGGTCTGCTACTACCCATCTCTGGTGGCCAAAGATGAGTACCTCTCCGTGATTTGTAGGTACTTTCCAGACCCTCATCGCTCTTCAACAGCATTGCAGCAAGAGATTTCAACCTGTCAAGACTTCTTCCTTCAGAACATACAGACAGGGAAGACCATAGCCAAAAATATTGCTCTCAAAGAGAATGTGTTTCTCATGGTGGTTTGCATTGAGCTCAGGATCCCACTCTTTGTGGTTGGTAAGCCAGGCAGCTCAAAGTCGCTTGCTAAAACAGTGGTCGCTGATGCCATGCAAGGCCAGAACTCACACTGTGAACTATTCAAGAAACTCAAACAAGTTCATATGGTTTCCTTCCAGTGCAGTCCTCACTCAAGTCCAGAGGGAATCATAGGGACATTCAGGAACTGTGCCCGTTTCCAGAAGGACAAAAACATGGACGAGTATGTATCTGTGGTGGTCCTTGATGAGATAGGACTCGCAGAAGATTCTCCTAAGATGCCCCTGAAGACTCTTCACCCTCTCTTGGAGGATGGTTGCATTGACAACGACAAGCCAGATCCACACATGAAGGTTGGCTTTGTTGGAATTTCCAACTGGGCTCTTGACCCAGCAAAAATGAACAGAGGAATATTTGTGTCAAGATGTGATCCGAGTGAGGATGAACTTGTGGCAACTGCCAAGGGAATTTGCTCCTCCTCCAAACAAATTCTTCTGAAAATCAATCACCTGTTCCCGTCTTTGGCAAAGGCATTCTTGAGGATCTGTAATGAGACAACAAAGAATCAGTTCTTTGGTCTAAGGGACTATTATAGCCTGGTCAAAATGCTCTTTGCCGTTGTCAATTCAACACAAGAAGAGCCAGATGGTGAACAGTTGGTTGAGGCCATCTTGCGTAACTTCAGTGGACAACCAGAGGATTTTGACCCCGTAATGTTCTTCCAAGAGGTTCTCCAGAACGTAACAGAAATTCCAAGACCAAGCACCTTGAAAATGGTGAAAAAGAATCTTGACCATGACACCAACCATGTGAGCCGTTACCTCCTTTTGCTGACCACCAACAATGCAGCTCTCCATTTCCTTCAGCAACACATCTTCGCCAAAGGAGACTATCCACCTCCTGAAATAGTCTTTGGCTCAGGATTCCCGAAGGACCAGGAATATGCCCAAATCTGCCGTAACGTGAACCGTGTGAAGACTTGCATGGAGACCGGACGTACTGTCATCCTCCTCAACATGCAAAATCTTTACGAAAGCCTGTACGATGCCTTGAACCAGTACTACGTTTACCTCAGTAATCAGCAATACGTTGATCTTGGTCTTGGTTCCCACAGAGTCAAATGTCGTGTCCATACACACTTCAGACTGGTGGTGATAGAGGACCAGAAGAAGGTCTATGAGCACTTTCCCATGCCCCTCATCAACAGGCTTGAAAAACACAGGGTGGATAGGAGTACCGATCTGGAACCATGGCAACACAGGGTTCACCGCAAACTGAAGGAGTGGGTGAATGATTTCTCAGGTGAGGCCTTGGAATATTTCAAGTTGTCTGATATTTTCATTGGCCACCATGGAGATGCCTGTGCCAGTGCTCTCTTGCAAGCACTAGAAAGGAGAGCACTACAAGGTGAAGACAGTACAGTAAGACAACATCAACAAATTGATCAAGAAGACCTACTGGAAGGACAAGATCCAAACAAATCACCTGGACCAAATGCCAACAAACAGAAAGAAGACCCTGATAAAGAGGATGGTCAGTTGGGTGATGCAATGGACATAGAGACTGAAGGAAAAGGGCAAGAAATTGCGTCAATGAAAAAGAACGATGATGAATCCACTGAGGTATGTGATGGTGAGAACAAAGTGATGTCTGAGCTTGAAGAACCGATGGAAACAGAAAACGCTGTTGAGTCTCCTGGAGCAAATGAGGAAGAAGAAGTCTTGGATTTAGCTAAATGTCTCTTGATGAACTGTGCAACCCCGGACGCTGTTGTGAGGCTCAAGTCTTCAGAATTGGCAAACCAAGAGAAGGAGAAACTCCAGAGATTGTACTTCCAGCAACAGCATCATCACTGCCTGAGAGAATTCCTGAAAGATTTCCTGAACAAGCATGAGGGGTCCAGCAAGTTTCTAGAGGTAGGTTAGCACTACTGCTCCAATTTTGTTTTTATTATTTTTTTGCAATTTCTACAAATTCTACATAACTTTCGTCCTTGTGGTTTTGCATAGATAACTACATTCTCGGGCTTGCTAACCAGATCAGATGTCAGTGTTTTAGCCAAGGCTCTAGGACTACAAACTGACAGGATCCTCATGCTGTCACTCCACCAGTTTGACACTGAGATCTCCTTCTGCAACAATATAAGGTACCACATTTTCAGATAACCACAACATGGCCTTCTTTCAATTGGGATTTGATACGTTTCTTTTAAAGCTATTTGCGGGGGGGGGCTTATCGAGGAACTCATTATTCTGACCTTAAGGGCTATATATGAGGCCCACTCCAAAAGCAACTTTTCCTGTATCTGAATCAAATGCACACATTGAAGCCACCAAACGTGACAATAATAAAAAAAGGATTATAAAAAGAACCGTCTTTTTAACAGTAACATTACACTGGAATTACTTTACATCTTCAATTATTAATATATACAAAAAACATTTTTCACAAATATCCAACCTTCACATTTTTTTTTTTAATCAACATTGCTCTGCACACTTAAAGGAACTACATGAGTAGTGACATTACCCTAATATTACATTACATTACATGTTACTTGTTAGATGCTTTTATCCAAAGCGACTTACATACTCAATACTGTGGGCAATCACCACAGGAGCAATTTGGGGTGAAGTGTCTTGCCCAGGGACACAACGACATGCTGACTGCAGTGGGGTTTGAACCTGTGACCCCCTGATCCCAACACCAAGGCTCTATCGACTGCGCCACACGCCTAATACCCTGCTTTGTATTGGTCGGGCGTACTACAATAGCTTAAAATATGTGTGTGGAAATCTCAGTTCATTTCTAGGGCTGCGCAATTATGGCCAAAAGTATGCTGTAAATCTCACAGTTAACAATTGAATCATAACCACATTCTGTGTTATTATGACCGATCATAACTCAGCTTTATGCACACACATAGCATGGTTCTTTTCTTTATTTCTTGTCTTTTAATCTTCTCTTACTCTACTCTTTCTGTGTCAGGGCCTTCCTCAAAGATGCTGACAACTCTCTTCATATCATGCTAATCCAGATGGACCTCGAGGAATCCCACTGCAGCGATGAGCTCATAGCATCAGCAAAGTAGGGTTCCATTTCAAGATTCAGATTGAAACATGACTATATGCAGGTTCAGACGATAAAAACAACATTACAGGCAATTCACGTGCGTTTATGATTTCATCTGCCTTCAGGTATTGCACCATGAATTACTTGATGACACTGGAGCATCAGACCTGTTGGGTGATTTTCATTGTGAGGGTTTCTAGGATCCCAAGTAAATCCCAGTACATTGGTTTCCAAGGAGGTGAGGACTTTATGGAATGTGGTCATTATTGCAGTTACATTATTTGCTACTGCATTATACATGACACATAACAAGATTAAAGTCATGTTTTGTCTCTTGCAAACAAAGGTGTCTGGCAGTCGGTGCATATTGATGACTTGAGGGATTCAGACGACATGAGCCGGAACCTGTTGGTTTTCTGTGGAACTCTCATTAGCAGCCTAGTTAACCCTGCACTTTCAGGTAGAAACTGTATAACCTCTGGGTATTAAATGTGTGTTTCTGAGTATCTACATGAAGTAATTTCATGTAGTTCATTGTTCTCTATGCAATGTTTCACCGAAAATAAACAGTATTCTTGATCTTCAATAGAACATGATGAAGATGGAGAAACATTGAAGCAAAGGAAAGACCCCAAGGTTGGTACAATGTATATAAACCATATGTTCCTCTAAAAAACTAATCTTATATTTGAATGTTGCTTAAATGTAACTCAATTATGTTTGTGTACAGGGAGATAGAGCCCATCTCGACAGCCTCTCCTTAGTGAGATCATGTATCCAAAAAGCTGTGGGTTTGATGAGGGAACCCGATGGTGTGACATCGCGAGGCATGCAGCGGATGCACATCCTTCTGACTCTTCTGAGAACTGATGAAGTGCAAATCGGAGGTAAACATAGTCATCAGAACAATTTATTTTCTAGGTTATTACTATAGAGTTGACCAGAATGATTGGGTTTGTAGATCACTTTTGTGATTCATCATGTCTATTAGGCTCAGTCTAAAAACGTTCTATCGGAATTGTTTCTGATTGATGTCAACTTTGTATTTTGTTAAAGCCCACTTTCAGGAGGTGATGTTGAGTAGACTGACAGAGGCTTTGGCACAGAGAGAAGAACTGATGCGTTCTCCTAAGGAGTGGGTGAGCAGAGAAGCCCAGAAACTCCAGGCTCTACAGGAGGGTGGAACTTGGAGGTAAAGTTAATTAGCAATATAACTTGTAAAGAAAAGAGAGCTGAACAAGGAAAAGGGGATTTGTTTTCGGCATGAATCAAACCACAGCTGTTGAAATTGGGAAAATGTTCTTGTTTCTAATAAACGGTTTGATCACGTTCTGCTTTCTTTTGTGTCTTCAACTGACAGACATACCCTGTGGCGCTGTCTGCAGTCCGCCGTGACTCCGATCTTGGCGAACATGTTGGAAGTTATGGACAGGTATGCAAATCTGGACTTGCTCTCTGGTGACAGGCTCAGCGAGGGCCTGATAAAGCTGTGGTTGGACATCCTGGCAGACTCACAGAGTTTGGGTTTAACAACCGTCCAAAACCCAAGGTATTGTGGATTACGTCTTCTGTATAAGTCACAGAGTGAATTTAAGCAACACAAGGCTTCATTTTTCTTTGATCATCATATGTTCTAGTGAGTCAGACCAGGAGGTGCTTGTACATCACTTCTTCCTGCTGGATGGTGAAGAAAAACCCTGTGCTGCCCCATTCAGCTGGTGCATCAGAATGCACCTTGAAAGTTTGTGGGAAGAATCAGAATTCATGCCAGGTTTGCCTTTATCTTGGTTTTCTATAATATAGAACATCTCTTATCAACAGTTTGGGTCTATGCCTACTTTCATTCAGTTGATGTCCTTCTCATGCACTGCACCAGTAAATTCACTTAGCCACCATTATAATGTTTACGTGTGTAAGCGTGATCTATTTCGAATTGTGTCAAATATTTTGTTGTGGTTTTATGACTGTTTCTTAGTAAGAGAGGATGGCACAGGGAGGATTCTCCAGTTTGTGAGCTCCTTCACCAACAGCAGGCTGGGCAGTCACTTCCAGAAACTCTCAGAAGAAGAGAGATTGGAGTACGGCCAACACTTTCTACAAGACTTTCTGCTGCTCGCTTTGAAGATCAAGTCTACGGACGAACTGACGGTATGGACATCTTGAGTCTAACATTTGGACAGACATGTTTTAGCGAACAGCCAGTAATATTCTTCCCTTTTACACAGGTGTTCACCAGGGCCATGTTGGGCTGTGTGTCCGAGCTTCAGACGTCTTTGGGTGCTGTCACTGAGCTCTCTCCTGCTTGGATAATGGCTGCTGCCAAACATTTTGCCCTGAGACTGGACACTCTCTGCCACATATTTCTTCTGCAGCCCAAGCTAGCCCACAATGTTCAAAAGCAGGGGGGAAAGAGGGAGCCGTCAGAAATGGTGAGAATACCCTTAAGGAATCTCTAGAACGTGACTCTTGTATTTATTTTTTGAAATAGAAAATTGTTCGGACACATAGGTTACGTACAAGAAAATAGTATTTCACATTCTGTCATTACCTCCAAATGTATTCCGTTTTTTAACAAGATACCTCTAAAATAATTCCTTTCACCTTTTGCGTGGTTCCCAGCCTTTTTCCTTAAGGGAACCCTTTTTTTAAATTCATTGAGTAAACTGACGATGCTTGACTAAGTGACATAATAATTGATATTATATGTTATATTCAATTCATAACAATACCAGTAATGAACATCTGACACTCGGACAGAGAGTAATAACATCAGGAAGTTTGTTAAAATTAAGCAATTTGGATACATTTTGAGCAGTTCATTTCCTTTAAATATTGCATCAGACATACATTTTATTTTTATTTTTTTAACCTTGAATTTGGTCTGTATTAGACATATTTTAATTCATATTTAAAAGCCTAATTTTCTTTGTGAAATTCAATGTTGGTTTTCTTCTCAATAACGCCTGGCTTTTGTTCTTTTAGCTATTGGGTTGTTTTATTGGCATACTAATGCTGAACAGGCTGTTTCTCAGGGAAAATATGCTCGGTTAATATAACTTGTGTTTAAATCTTAAATAATAATCCAAACTTTAAAACTCACTATGTAATTCAGTTTTCTTCACATAAATGAATTAAATTCTGAGATATAGGCCAATACATATGTGTGATTTAAAACATGTCAACTTGTCATAATCTTTTATTGTATGTCTCTGCAGGTGGAGGATATTCTAGCTCTTGGTATGTGTGTTGAACAGACCAAACTGCTGACAGTAACGTCCCAGCAGGAGTGTGAGACCTTCGTGAGCAGGATGAAACTCCTGCAGCCGTGTCTGGACCGAGCGTTCGGTCAGAAATACAGAACCCTCTGCAGCCCCAGCTGTCTGCACCAACTGGACTCCATCAGGTGAGTGTGGTAAGATAAACAGTGAGGAGAAAAAAAAAGTTATTTGACTTTTTATTAATGACTTCATTCGCCCTTTCAGGTCACTGTGGCATGGGATGCTGGTTGTTGCATCTTTCATACAGCACATCATTTTTAAAGTTAATAAAAATGACTCAAGATTGAAAGAACTGGCTCTCAAACACTGCAACCTTCACCTGAACGTAAGTAAAATAGCTTTAGGCTCTGTGAATCATCTTGATATGACTGAAAAACAAATTGAAATTATATGACTGTTGGTGACTTGCGACATTTTAATAAGCAGATAAAAGCATAAACAATGACTTTTTTTATTATGAATTGACATTTGTTATTTGAAATAGCGCCTGCACTTATTTAACCTGAAGGTTAATGTTAACACACTTGTTATTCTGTTTGCAAAGGCAGCCTTTATTTCAGGTGTTGTGGCAAGCCTCAGCTACTAAACACAGTATAAACCCCAACTAAAGCAACTTAGGGACCTAACAGGAATAGTAGAAATAAAATAATAACAAGTACCAAAAAGTATCTTAAGGGACAAGAACAAAACATATTTGCAATAGCTGAACTTTAAAAACAAAAAAACTTTTATTTTGTACTTGTCAGATTGTGGGAAAAAACAAGACATGTTTAAGACTTCCTTTTCATATTTCCTAACAGTTGATGCAGGAGTCACCGGATGTAAAGAGTGTGGACACACTGCAGCAGCTGATCCGGATCCTCAACTCTTTTCACGATGAGTGTATGAGCAGGGACCTGAGGTCAGGATCTGCCTTTACAATTTGTATTCTCTGTTTTGGTTTAGTTGAATTTATACCAATGAGCTTAAAATGTGACAAATTAGCCTATTATTTAACCACAGCTTCACTGTTCAATTCAATACAATACATACTTTTAATTTGCAATGTACACAATAAGTAACAAAATAATCTTCTTAAAATCAAAATAAAGTTCTTATTTCAGAGTGCAACAGAGTGGTGCCGGAATGGTTCCTAACACCCGAACACGAGTTAGCATTTTACCACTTCCGGTTACTTTGTCTCAAAGCAAACAGTTTTTAAAAAATGTTTTGCTAAGATGCCTGAAATAAGGTTTACTACTCATCACGACAAACATTAGCAGAGTTGAATTGATGTAATTCCTCTTTAGCCTAACGTTAGCTTTTTACTTCAAGTGATAGCATTTAGGCTTCAAAAATCATAACAGTGGTACCTATGTGGGAATGATCTTGCTGAACAAAACTTGTAAGCATTTTAAATGTGTTTGCCAAATATTTTGCAATAATCCAAAATGGAATGGATAAATCCAATTGCATTTTGTTCAGTTAGCCCTTGCGATGCTAACTCCCTGGTTGGCTACATGAATACGTCATCACTGCAGCACTCTGTAATGATTTCTCATGATATGTTCTGCACAGGTTGGGCATTTCTTGCCCAGTTTGCCTGTCGGAGTTCAAAGAGCCGGCCGTCCTGCCCTGTCAGCACGTCTTCTGTTTGGCCTGTCTGCAACGCTGCATTCAGGAACACAGTTACTGTCCTAAATGCAGGGCAGACCTGCCACCTAACTTCAAGCCGGCTGTTTCTCCTGACGTCAAGTGAGTTCAGAAAAAGCACTCATGGAAATTATAGGAATTGTATTGAATGAATCAGAATTATATTGCTGCATGAATTAAGGAATGGGTAATTTTAAATGCATGAAAACATTTTGAATGGTAATAAAACTGATAATTATGATGAGACAGGATAGCTTGTAAAAATATGCGTTTATTGTAGACTATAGCTAACGTTAAGATTTAGGATGTGTAGAGCAGCTGTTGGCTAACAAGTTCACCATACCATCTGATTGTAATGATGTCATGGTTTGTTTAAGACTTGTTTCTACTGCCCCCAAGTCATTTTAGGGGTTGTGATTTTCAACCATACCATGTTTCTATCAGTTGGGTTGCAAAAAAAAAAAACGAATTGCGATTATTTAGACTGATATTGCAATTGTCATATGATGGCTATATTAGAGGGAGTAATAAAGTGTGTTTCTTTTTTAAGATTATCTGTGCCAAACAAGGATTTTTTTTTAAACTCTGAAGAATACCATTTATGGGCCAACATTTTTCTGAAGCGCCACAATATGTTTTTCACAATGACATTTTCCCCACATTTTGTGCTTACTGCAATTTTGATTGTGCACTAGTCCAATTTTGCAATTTCAGGACAATTTTTTAATAATTGTGTAGCCATATGCATCAGTCTGAAACACTCATTACTGTATGGCCACCTGATTCTATTGTCTGACAAATCTGTCAGCTGTCAGTACCTTTTTTTAATTTTTCCTGGTTCAGGGCAGCACTTGCGCGGCAGGCAGCGATCAGGAACTGCTGTAACTCCTTCTTCCTGGAGGTGGTGTCCAGGTTCTGCCTGTCAGAGGGACAGACGCCCGGGGAGGGGGTGGTGGAGCTGCTCTTCTCCTTATTGGTCTCCGCCAACGGTCAGTGAGACAATAAGTCAATGATAATAATAATAACCAGATAACTGAAGATGCTGTGCTAACGAGGCATTTACTCTTGTATTTAATCCTCGTTGTGCTGCAGGGGACGTGTACAGGACCAGAGAGCTCACTCCCTTCCTGGAGTGTGTGGACAACAGTCCAGTGGTGCGCTCTGTGCTGCCCAAACTGCTGCTGCAGTACAGGTGAGGGCATGGATCCAGTGAGCATGTGCAGGGAAATGACTCAAACCCTTTACCCATTCAAACACAGTTACACAGCATTACATTCTTTTAAGTACGATATAGTGTCTAGATACAGTATATAAGTATATGAAAAGTATTTCTTTTTTTAGATGTATTGAAAAATGCGCCTGATTCTGTTATTGAATCCCATTTATAATGCCAAAATCGACGATAACAATGGAAATGAAAATCTCCCAAGTTCCAGCCTGTTGGGTGCTGGGTCATATGTATAGGGTTATTATAGATAACGTTTTTTAAATGTAAGATTACTTTAAAAAAACAAAACAATAAGTTGATTGCAGGGAATTTTTATCAGAATAATCGTAATTTTCCTCACAGCACTGACTCTAAATTGTCCTCTACTTCACTATCTTGGTACAGTGATTAGTGAAAAAATAAAGCCTTTTTTTAAACATACAGAAATTATTATATAAAAAAAGCAATGTTGCTCTATATATATATATTTTTTTTAATGCATTATTGTAGAAGATTCTTTTAGTGTAAAAGTAGCTTTTCAGGACATTTGTTATATCCTTTAAAGCCTAGTTTTTTTAAATGTAAAATGTTGAAGATTTTCATAGTCAGAGATTATTTGAACCACACTCTTCTCTAAAGATTTGTAACAAAAACAAAATGTTATTAACACACTGCCTCATGAAGCTGTGACAAGTTTGACCTTTTTGTACTTTTCACAAGTATAAGTGCCCCAAATGTGTTCTTACTGTGTCTACAATAACCGGTGGTGTATTTCTCAGTTTTGATCAGGTGAAGGCTCACATTCAGACCTACCTGAAGAATCTGGAGGAGAATCTTCTGAACAGAGAAGACCGTACTGAACTCTACCTGCTGTTTGTCAACTGCTTCCAGGTAAAACACTTAAAGTCTTTCATTGTCTTATTACTTTGTGACTTGTTTTTACCATGGATTTTCTGCAAAGCATTCATTAATACACAACCAGATACTATCACTTTTTGTTGAAAATGTTTACTTTTCTTCTCAGGACTCTCTGCTGTGCTCAGAAGCGAGAGAAGTGGAACAGAGTGCAGAACAACAAAGACAGGCAGAGATCAGATTCCTGAGCAGCTTTGCCAAGAAACAGACTCTGGACCGACAGCAGGACCCCGCAGAGTTCCTGCTCAACACGGCCCGGCTGAGGGTCAACCTGAGCACTGCTGCAGAGCTGCTAAAAGCTGTCGCAGCTCAAGGTCTGTAATGCTCAACTTTGTTTGGATACAATCACTGCAATGTTTCTATTTAGAGGAGTACAAGATTACAAAAGGCCTTTGTCCACATATCACATTTTCTGGCAGAAAGGCCCTGGGCTGAACCCCCTCCCATCGCTTTTTTTTGTGTTTCTATGAAAACAATAACTCAACAATGTATCACCACTTTTATAAAAACAGACTAGCCTGCTCCCTTGGATTTTATTATCTGTTTATGACACTTTAAATTAGTTTGACATTGTTTTTTCACCATTACAACCAACCGGAAGATTCTTGCTCTCACACTTTGTATAAATGAGCTTTTTCACGCTCAATCTGACAGCTGTAGAACGATGAGAAAGATTAATGTACGGAGATTAAAGTAAACACTCACTGGCGGCAACATCCAGTCAGCCTGGCTGATCTGCTCCAACAAATGGGCTTTTTCGGTCTTTGTTGTGGTCGTTTTGATCTGAAAGACATGGACATAGAAATATTTTCAACTGACAGTGCTTGGAGCACCCAAAATTGCAAAGCGCTCAGAAGAAACTGTGCTCTGTGGACACAGGCCTTAAGATTTTTTATGTAACAAGTTTTGATGTTCTTTTGTGAGATGCAGGCAGACCTAAGGACATGGAGGCTCAGTTCCTGCAGCAGGTGAAGGCGGTGTGTGAGGATGGAGGGAATGACTGGCACAGAGTGTACCTGCTCCGGGCCCTGAACAAATGCTCAGGTATGGACAGCATACTGTCGCTGCTGAACATCCCGGCCTGGAGGTGGCTCTTCCCTGCAGACCTCCTCCGACTTCAGGTAAAGATATCTTATAGACAGGGCTGCACATAACTGGCGCGCAGGTTATTTGTGCGCAGAGAGAGAGAGAGAGAGAGAGAGATTTGCATAAGAACTGGTAAGATAGCAGGGTTTCCCAAACATAGACTTTACAAAGTATAATTCGCGAGCCATTTAGGTTTAATTTTTTGTATCCGTCCACGAGCACGACGGCATCTGCGATCCCTCGCTCTACCCCTCGCTATCGCGTGAAGGGTCTGCTTGAAGTTCATGAGCGTGCTCACTAGCGTACCCCCCCCCCCGTTCATAAAGTCAAGAACCCCTCAAAAGGTACGGTTTATTTCATTTTAAGGATGCGCACCAAGCAACATCTCCAGGTGCTCCTTTGAGAACCAGGGCAAAAAGTTATGTGCACCCCTGCTTATAGAACACATATCTGGTAAAGGGGCCCGAAAACTATTTTGATAATTTCTATAACTATAAGAGAATTTTTGGTGTACTTTAAAGAAAATATTGATATCCTTTTAAAATAAAACAGCTTTTATTTGAGAAATGTTTATTCTAACAAGGGCAGTTATTTGCTGTAGAAACGAGTGCGCTAGAATTTGAAAGTACACAACCGAAAAAAATCTGCCCCTTCCTTCAGACTTCCTTACAGAGCCCCTCCTCCAACACACACGAACGTGCACATGACCAATGAGGGCACGAGATAAGTTTGTGCACGAGATGGAAGGCTGACAGGCACGTAGGCCATCCAGTTATCTTCCGCGGGCCGAGGCAGATGATTGGACTTGCTCTTTACAGCGCCACGGCTTCCACAGATGAAATATTTGTATATATTTATTGTCAAAGCATTTAATGTATTCATTGCTATCGGGATGTCAAGAGCATTCCATGGAATATAACAAAAAGTGTTTCTGAAGTGAATTACCTACCCTACCTTTAACAAAAAGAATATATAACAGTTCACTTCTTTTTTACTTGTCCATCAACTTATTTATGTACTTATAACTTCAGCTTTACTCATTGTATCAGTTAATGTATACCAAGCTTTCTTGAGAACCGAGTAGGATTTAATGTTAGCTTTTTAACCTAAATGAATAAGCTAATTAACTAATACGTAATGTCACCATTGCATGGAACTAAATTGCTCTATTTCCAACTATGACCTTCTCCCTTGTGTTATAAAAATGTGATCCATAAGCTGGAACTGTTTACTGTGTAAAGAGGAGTGTTGACATAAAGAAAAAAAGAAAAAAACACAAAAATATGATGTTTTCTCACAGAGGGTAACGCCATCTAACATGGACCCGTTCCTGTGCTGCGGAGCGTCTTACAGAGCCGTGAGAGAAGCTGTGGGCCAGGTGCTGCTGGAAAACAAGTCTGACACCTTCATGACACAAATAAAGGTCAGATGAGTCCACAGCTGATAGTTCAAATGTTTAGTTCAGTGTGTTTATGAGCAATGGCCCTGCTTCAGTGCAGTCTGCAGTCTGTCATTTCCCCTAAAAACCAGTAGAGGGCAGAGACAACTCTTTATTTTAACCAGGCACTATGTAAACATTTAATAAATATAACTTTAGTGTTGTTTTACACATATATGTGAAACTCATCATTAAAGTGTGTGCCAACATTAAAGCTGATATTATTATGTTTTTACATTCAATTATTAATAAGCTTGATTTTGTTTTTATTTCAATAATTTAGTATTTTTTAACTATTTGGTCAATTTTTATGCTTTTAAATATACAACTAGAAAAATAAGCTACCTAACGCAATTTGTAACTTTTCTGGCTCCTATTAGGACTAACTACCGGTATGTTTTCAATCATTATCTGTTTAGACACTAGCCTCAAATTATACATGTCTAAAGTGGTCAAAACAAAATAAATAACTGTTACAACTACATTGTAGTGTGTCATAAACTTTTTATTAAATGTTGCATATAAATGCCTGATGTGGATTAAACAAAATTATTACTGTTTGTGTGTAAATGACTGTCTATTCATTTGTGTAATTCCCATATTGAACAGTAAATGATGAGGGTAATAACATGGTGCTTAAAAACCCTTCAGAAACCCAGTTAAATTACTGTTTTATTTTGAGTCACTGTTTTAATTACTGTTGTTTTTGTGTTTTGTAGAAGCTGAGAGATCCTCAGATGGGCCTGCTGGCCTTGGCCTTGTACAGACAGGTCACCTGCCGCTACAAATGCCCTGACGCCCGTATGCTTCCCTCCCCACAGGTCACTATACGTCCTATCTAATGTCAATTGTGTCTATAATATATCTACTTTGTAACAAGTCGCTCAAATGAACTTACAGGAGTTGGCGGGACTGGAAGCTCTCCTGAAAAACGTCAAGTCAAAGGAGTTGAGGGAGTTCTGTGCTGCGCTCCTGTCCAATCACATCGGTGGACCAGGCTCAGATCTTCGCATCAGCAGTAATGTTTCTGCTCAGAGACAAAACCTCCTGGAGCTGCTGCTCCACCTGGACTCTGTGATGCTCAGTGGAAATATTCTACTGCTTCCTCTTCATCAGATAGCCTCCCAGCCTCAGAATGTCACAGTAAGACGTTTCTAGATATTTGAAAGGCCCAATAGGCCCCAAAATGTATAACTTCTTGTCTGGCTATGTGGAAGAAAATAAGTGATGATGTCATAGTTATATCACCACATCTTGGAAACTTTGCAGAAAAATAGTTGCATCACAAACATGAGGTGTGGAGATTAGAAGACGTGGTTCTTATCCAGACAGAGAGAATTAACAAAAATAGGAACCAATATTGCAATATTGGAAATGTTAAATATTTTTGTTTTTTTAATAGCCCTATACTAGGGACTAGGGTAAGGGTTAAAAGGTCAAATATGTACTTTTATTTATAATACTTTAAATTAATATGTATAAAAATAACTTGTTCTGTAGTTACACTATTTCAAATTTTTCCAAACTTTTTTCAAACCAAGAGAAATCTGTAGTGAAGGTAGAGTTATTGTTTTTATTGAGACACCCCTAGTGGCACATTACATACTTACAAACTTCCAACTTTATCGTTGCGCAAAACTACATTTTTCCATATGATTTTTATATCAAAAAGACACTGAACACCATAATTAGTTTACAGTTAACAAAATGATCTTGAATACAAGCACAGATCAACAAAACATTCCAGAAGATTTCAGTTGATAAGCTGTTGCTTTTGCTAAATCACATTTTCTTAAGAATGCTTTGTATGAACAATGATGCATTTCCAGATATAACTGAAAATAATGAACTTTTATTATAATGCACCTTCCCCATACTCTAAACTATTTGCACATTAACGCAACTTACTTTTTCCTCTAAGAACTCCTTTCTGCCAACCATGCCTGATGATAATGCGAGTGAAGTCCTACAGTTGATGACTCGGGGAAAGAACTCAAAAATCTACTGTAAGTATTTTACATATAAGTTTCGTTTTTGTTTAAATGATAAATTATATGAATTGTCATAGAGGATATATTTTTAATTTATTTTACATCATTCACAGATTGTGCCAATGGGCATCCATGGGTTGTGACCGAGGTATGAGCTGTTTTTGTATTCCTCTTGCCAAACATTCTTTAAGAATACAGATTTCAATAAATAATACATGTTATGCTTCTCTATTATCTAAGTGTGGCAGACCAGTGGTTACAGCAATATGTCCCACGTGTGGGGTCCTAGTTGGTGGGAGTAACCACAACCCAGTGGCTGGATTTACTGCAACGCAAAGGTATTATTCTCTACAGCCTTTGTCACAGTATTATTTGTTAATTATTTGTGTTTTATTTAGGGGTCCCTCAATATTTAAAAAAGATTGTATTGATTTATTACTGACAATATTCTTATGATAAACAATTTCTCTTTCTTTCTGTTCTTTATTTATCTCTCAGTTTACCTGGTTGTCTTTTCACTATTTTATGCTTTTGTAACAGTCTCTCTCTTCTACGGGGGCCGACAGGTGCAAACGCGCTACAACGGCCCAAAACATTTCCAATTAGGAGAAACGGGATGCAGCTTAAGAAACGATGCAAATATAAAACATAAATGAAGGGCAGCATTTTCTAAAAGCGCCCGGCAGTGGCTCAGTCAGTAGGGGCTTGGACTGTAAGCTGTAGGGTCGCCGGTTCAAGTCCCGAACAGACCTAAATATGTAGTGGCCCTTGAGCAAGGCACTGGACAAGCTTTAAGTAAATGCTGCATTTGTCAAGTCAAGTCCATTTGGTGTAGATTCTTAATTTGCATGTGTTTTGGCATATTTTTGTTTTAAAAAATGCAGCGTGTTTTTCTAAATGGAAATGTTTTGGCCGTTGTAGCGTTTTTGCACTTGTCGGCCAGCGTACTCTCCTCCTCCCTGCACTCATATTTTATTTATTTGTGGGATTGATGTGCCAAAAAAAAAGAGAAAATGCTCAAATTCAAGATAACTTTGACTGTTGGCATTACATTTATAATGTTTGTATTTAAAATAGATATTAAAAAATAACATTTTCAGGATTCATTTTGGCCACACTGATTGTGTAATGTAAATCTGCTAGTGTGACAGTCCTAGATTGATTTAACTAATGCTCCTCTCATCTGTATAAAGTGTCACAGATCAAACTCGGACAGGACACATATTAGGAAGGGCTCACCAAAGATCTGAAGCCCCCGAGAGACAGATGACCAGCGCTCAGTCCTGCATCCTGCGGCTGCTCACACACCTCACCATGCTTCAGGGCTCCATAAAAAACCGAGTGAGACTTCAGTTCAATTTGCACAAGATTTTGAATATCAGTGGTGTTAAATAAATGGCACAGTATAATAATACTCCTGTGGGTTTAATGTGGTTATTGAAGGGAGTTGGTGACATGATCCACCCCAGGCCCTATGATGTTTCCAACTTCCTGTGGGAGCACCTTGAGAAGGACCTGGATGTGTTGGGGCAGACTCTGGATCAGAACATGGACAACACAGTCGTCACAGTTCATCTGATTCTCAATGCCTGCTCAGGATTCACTACAGGTGACGTTACAACTACTTTCAACTTGTTGCTCTTTAAAACAAAAAAACATATAATCTTACTTTGCTATAATCTGACCATAGGTTCCCGTGGAGCAACACAGGATCTGGCCTCCAAACAAGGACGGCAACAGTGGGAGAAGTTTGTCTGTGGTTCTGCCATCAACCCCGTTCTTCAAGTAAGAAATACCTGTTATTTAAACCAGTGAATTGATCTATTACACGGTTGTAACTGGAATCAATTCCCAGGAAATAGGTTTTGTTCTTCTACGGGGACATTTGGGTGTCAGAGAACAAATAATGAAACGATTTATTTAGGGAATCGAAAAATGTAGTGAAAAATTATTCATACTATGAACTTTCAAAGTATTTTAAATGAATTTATTATTTTGTATGCATAAATTGGTGGAAATCCATCCATCCTCCATCTTCTCCCGCTTATCCGTGGTCGGGTCGCGGAGGTAGCAGTTCCAGCAGAGAGCCCCAAACGTTCTTTTCCCTTGCCACATCAACCAGCTCTGACTGGGGGATCCCAAGGCGCTCCCAGGCCAACGAAGAGATATAATCCCTCCACCTGGTCCTAGGTCTACCCCTTGGTCTCTTCCCAGCTGGACGTGCCTGGAACACCTCCCTAGGGAGGCGCCCAGGTGGCATCCTTACTAGGTGCCTGAACCACCTCAACTACCTCAACTGGCTCCTTTCGACGCGAAGGAGGAGCGGTTCAACTCTGAGTCCCTCCCGGATGACTGAACTGAAAGGGAGACGCCAGCCACCTTGCGGAGAAAACCCATCTCGGCCGCTTGTATCCGCGATCTCGTTCTTTCGATCATGACCCATCCTTCATGACCATAGGTGAGGGTAGAAACGAAAATGGCCCGGTAGACAGAGAGCTTTGCCTTCTGGCTCAGCTCTCTTTTCGTCACAACGGTGCGGTAAAGCGACTGCAGTACCGCTCCCGCTGCTCCGATTCTCCGGCCCATCTCACGCTCCATTGTTCCCTCACTCGAGAACAAGACCCCGAGATACTTGAACTCCTTCACTTGGGGTAAGGACTCATTCCCTACTTGGAGTGGACAGTCCATCGGTTTCCTGCTGAGAACCATGGCCTCAGATTTGGAGGTGCTGATCCTCATCCCAGCCGCTTCACACTCGGTTGCGAACCGATCCAGTGAGAGCTGAAGGTCGCAGACCGATGAAGCCATTAGAACCACATCATCTGCAAAAAGCAGTGGTGCAATCCTTAGTCCACCGAACTGCAGACCCCCTCCCCCACGTCTACGCCTCGCAATCCTATGTATATTACAAACAGGATTGGTGACAAAGCGCAACCCTGGCGGAGGCCAACCCTCACCGGAAATGGGTCCGACTTACTGCCGAGGACCCGGACACAGCTCTTGCTTTGGGAGTACAGAGAGTAGAGACCCCCTCACCCCATACTCCTGCAGCACTTCCCACAGTAACTCCCTGGGAACCCGGTCATACGCCTACAAAACACATGTAGACCGGATAAGCGTACTCCCAGGCCCCCTCCAGAATCCTTGCGAGAGTAAAAAGCTGATCCGTCGTTCCACGACCAGGACGGAATCTGCATTGTTCCTCCTCAATCTGAGGTTCGACAATCGGCCTGACCCTCCTTTCGAGTACCTTAGAGTAAACTTTCCCGGGGAGGCTGAGTAGTGTGATGCCTCTGTAATTGGCACACACCCTCTGATCCCCCTTTTTGAAAAGGGGAACCACCACCCCGGTCTTCCACTCCTTCGGTACTGTTTCCGACTTCCACGCAACGTTGATGAGACGTGTCAACCATGACAGTCCCTCAACACCCAGAGCCTTCAGCATTTCTGGGCGGATCTCATCCACCCCCGGGGCTTTGCCACTGTGGAGTTGTTTGACAACCTCAGTGACCTCCCCCCGGGAGGTTGGTGTTGATCCCCCGTCATACTCCAGCTCTGCCTCTACCATAGAGGGCGGAGTTGTCGGGTTCAGGAGTTCCTCAAAGTGTTCCTTCCAACGCCCTAACACTCCATCAGTTGAGGTCAACAACGTCCCATCCTTACTGTACACAGCTTGGATGGTTCCCTGCTTCCCCCTCCTGAGGTGTCGGACAGTTTTCCAGAACAACTTTGGTGCCACCCGAAAGTCCTTTTCCATGTCTTCTCCGAACTTCTCCCACACCCGCTGCTTTGCCTCGGCCACGGCTGAGGCTGCTGCCCTTTGAGCCTGTCGGTACCTTGCAACTGCCTCGGGAGTCCCCCGGGATAACAAATCCCTGAAGGCCTCCTTCTTCAGTCGGACGGCTTCCCTGACCACCGGTGTCCACCAGGAGGTTCGAGGGTTACCGCCCCTTGAGGCACCTAAGACCTTGAGACCACAGCTCCCCGCCGCGGCTTCGGCAATAGAGGCTTTGAACACCGCCCACTCTGGTTCAATGTCCCCAACCTCCACAGGAATGCCCGAAAAGCTCCGCCGGAGGTGTGAGTTGAAGGCCTCCTGAACTTGGGCCTGAAATAGTCCAACCCCTATCCAGAAGTAAGGTTCCAGAGCCGACGCTGTGCGTAGAAGTGAGCCCAACCAGATCCAACTGGTAACGCTCCACCTCCCGCACAAGCTCCGACTCCTTCCCCCCCAGAGAGGTGACGTTCCACGTCCCCAAAGCCAGCTTCTGTCGCCCGGGTCTGGTCCGTCGAGACCCTCTGCTTTCACTGCCACCCTTCTGGCAGCGCACCCGACCCCATCGCTGTTTCCCGTAGGTGGTGGGCCCGCGGGACGGAGAAGCGGTGGTGTTGCCCACGTTGCCTTTTCGGGCTGTGCCCGGCCGGGCTCCGTGGCAAGCCCGGCCACCAGACGCTCGCCGACGAGTCCTCCTTCTGGGCCTGGCTCCAGAAGGGGACCCCGGGTATCCTCACTTCGTGTGTCGTCTTTCATAAGGTCTTTTGAACCAATCTTTGTCTGGCCCCTTGCCTGAGACCAATTTGCCATGGGAGACCCTACCAGGAACACAAGGTTCCAGACAACACAGCCCCCAGGTTCATCAGGGCACACAAACCTCTCTACCACGGTAAGGTGCTGGTTCTTCAGAGAGGAAAATGTGGCCTTAAATAAAAATTGTGATCAATCAATAAATCTTTAAAGAGGAATAAGAGAAATACACAAAGATGTTGATTGCCACATGGTGATAACATGATGTTACTTCCACCTGTCTGTTTTCAGGATTTGAAGAAGAATCTGTCCAAAGCTCAGGACATAATCGGTGCTGATGACGGTCTCGCTGGAAGCCCCCTGAGGATTCTCCTCTTCAAGGACCCCTCCTCCATGCTGACCCTCCCCTCCGACTGCCCGACACACCGCTCCTCCTTCTGGACTCTTCCACAGACGCTGACAGTGAAGCGCTTCTCTCAGCTGGTGGAGGAGGCACAGGGACGCAGCCCCCTCCCCCTGCTGAGCCTCTTCATCACCAAGGTACCCAGCATCTTCACGGGCATGTGAAATATGGGCCAAAGACTGGGGGCACAGTGGACTCTAATTAAGATGATGTTTTGTTTTTTTTAAAGGAAAATTAAGTTGATTAATGAGAATAACGTAACAATGTCAAGAAGAAAAGGTTGTAATATTATGACAGTAACGCTGTGATTTAATCTTGACATGCTATTACTTTATTCTCATTATTTTAATTTTAATGTAAGAAAATAATTTCTTCCCCAAAATATCTTGGATGTGAGAAGCCCAACCAACAAGAGCTTCACATTTCAGAGTAATGAGAGAAGACGACCAGAGCTGTGTAACATCATTCAAAATCTTTTTACTTTTTAATATCATGTGCATTATTACTTTAACTCTTCTATTTTAGTTGACCTGGGTCAGGTCATCTTCTCTTGTAAGATGTAAAGCTGTTGTTAAGCTCTCTCATGTCCATGATTGGTCCTTTTGTGATGTTACTTTACAGTGATTTAAACCAACGCAGCATCACTGAATTTATCATATGATATACGTTACAAGTGTTATATTATTTTGCCTGTGTTTGTCGCAGATACCCTGTGTGAGGCAGTTACATCACCTGCCTGAGCTGGCTGCTCTACAGTCCGACCTGTTGAGGGTGTTTCCTCTGACATCAGACTCCACAGATAGGACTATTGCACAGATGTTACAGCAGATACCAGCAGGTATGTCAACATTTCACTTTTAATTCAACATACCCCACTCCTGACATCACACACACACACACACACACACACACACACACACACACACACACACACACACACACACACACACACACACACACACACTGAGCTTTCTCACTGTCCTCATTAGGATACCAGAAGAAGATGCTGAATGAGAGAGTGAAGAAATTCATGAAGGTGTGGAACTGCCTCAGAGCAGAGGTGGCCAACTGTAAGCATGTCTCCATTTACATTTAACTCTGATGTATGAATGTAAAGTTATAATGGTGTAACTATTCCTGTGTGGCTTTCACTGCATTAATTGTGAATGATGTATTGATCTGTCAAGAGCAGTATGAATATCCCTGTGTTCCATCCAGAGGGAGTTTCTCTCCCACACACTCCCCCCCCCCTGCCTGAAACACCTCCATTGGACGCCTCTGTTTACTTCTGTACATAGTGTCATCACTATGTTACATTTGTGTGTCTATTGGCTAGCACTCCAACACATTGTACATGATATACAATGCAATAAAAGTATAGTTTAACAATTATTAAAAAGAGGACTCAATTAAACATTATACATTTGTACAAGTTTATGTCTTTAATATTCCTCATAAGGCAAAGTTACGTTTTCAATTCAATGCCAGCTTTGTGATCAATATTAGAATTTAGGTATGGACCAAATGTGACATAATGTTTAAATATTACTGTTGATAGAATAACATGTGGTCAAGACTTTTTTCAAAACATTTTATTTTAAATTCATTGTTAGATTTATTATTTGTAAGTAAGAGTGCTTAGGGTTGAACACTTAACTGGTTGGACAGCAGTGTTTAATATAAACAGTCTTCAATGTTGGTATCATAATGTCTTGTAAAATGAGAAATAATTACACTTGATCACATCTCATAATATTTTTTTTTAAAAGAACAGATTTGTTCTGATTATCAAAAAAAGAATGTAATGAATGAAACTATTAAAGAATCCAATTTTAATGTGCAAATTCTCACAAAATTGAGAATTGAGAAATAAAATGTAACCGAATGAAAACAGGTATTCACAACTGTAATGATTATGTATGCCTTGTGTTTCACTCTTTTACTTTCTCCCACGCCTGTGTGTTTGCAGCAGCAGAGCTGGGTGTGAACTTGTGTCAGGAGGAGGTGACAACCGAGAGCTCTGGGGAGTTTCTGACGCCGTGCCGACATGGACGGGGCTCTTGTCTCCGAACTCTGGTGGACTTCCTGTCGGAGGCTCACAACAGCCTGGTGAGAGCCAGGCTGCCAGAGGACAGGTCAGTACCCCAGCTTCCAAATGTAGCGCAGTAGAAGTACAAAGTAGCATGAAATGAAAATACTCAATTATAATATAAATACATTTTCTCACCTGTACCTGTCACAACACGTCAACTCGACTGAGCCTTGTGTTCTTAAGCTAGCAGTTATTCAGCTGTTTTATTTCCCCACAGTGAATACAGTGTTCCTTTAGAGAGCATATCAGAAACCCAGCTGACCCTGTGCAACCTGGAGAGAGAGCTGCTACCTCTGGTTTTATCCCACTGCCACTACACCTTGAAGAAAGGTGGGGAGACCGACAGCAACTACGACCTGCTGGGCATCCAAACCCAGCTGGCCCGCCGCTTCCTGGCTGGAAAACCAATTATCCAAGCGGTAAAATCAAGCTGCTTTACTCTGAAATGCTTTTAAACTCTAAAATGTGTTATTTGTATGTGTTTGATTTACCCTACCTATTTCAAACCAATGTTAAGAAAAATGATGTTTTAGGAACATTAAGTAGTAGGGGTTAGTTTTTTTATGGTATTTTATTAGTGATGATACAGAATCTCTCCAATGTAAGCTGTGTTAGTAATATTTATTGTAAAAACGTTCTTTTTTCGTGTCTGTCTTCCGATTCTGAAGATTCAGATTGCTTATTAGGGTGTCCCATTTCACATACCGTATCTCCATATTGATTGTATATAAATGGAAGAATACCAGACATTCTGCTTACCAGCGCTCTTGTCCTCTTTGATCAAAATCAGGACACCTCGAGGTACTTAAACAGACAGCTGCAGGACTTCTCTGTGATTCTAGCCGAGGTCAGAGGCAAGATTCACCAGGTAAGACCATTTCACACTCTTTTGAAAAAGGAACATTTCACGGTACCAACGTCTTCATCTGGAACTGACTAATGCCAGCCGAAGAATGTTCACAGTAGTTTTCCTGCAGGATTTTGTGAGGCCACTTTGTAGGAGGTCAAATTCCTTCCCTCTCACTTTCCCCTGTCTGTACCACAGGAACCGCTGAAGGGTTCGGTGAGCAGCGCCATGAAGACGGTGCTGCGCTCGTACACAGATGTGTGTGATGCCGTGAACGTGGTGGATATTGGCCTTCGCTTTCTTGGCAAGGCAGGCGGGGATCCACAGGGTCAACTCCTGACCTACCTCACTGATTCACTGCAGATGGAGAAGCACATTTCCAGCACTGTAGCCAAGGTAGAAACCTCCAGACACACAGATATTTACAACACAGTTAATGTTGTGTCTTCTGAGGCCGAATAAATATACAAGCTGACCGTATCTATTCTGGATAACTTTAAAGGGGCCCTATTATGCACATTTTCAGGTTCATATTTATAATTTATGCCTATATACAGTGACATGTCTCCATGCTTTAATGTTCAAAAAGCTCTTTGTTTTTCTCATACTGCCTGTGCTGCAGCTCCTCTTTTCACCCTCTGTCTGAAATCAGAGCCCAGTCTGCTCTGATTGGTTAGCTGGCCGGCACTTTTGTGATTGGTGAACCACTTAGAGATGTCACCCCCCTTAAAATATCACAGACAATGTGTTAGAGCGCTAGCCAATAGAAGCACAAGTGTTACATAACGATGTCACTACATTATGAAAATGTTGTTTTTTCTCGAGTCAATACCAATATCATACATTTTCCAAATCCTTTCAACAGAATGGGATGTGATCATGTTGACATTTTGTATGCAATGTACCTACACAACAACTGTTAATTGTTATAAACCTTTCATCTTTTGAAACGTATGTGTAGTATTAGGTCAATACAAATATCCATCATGCTATACTTTAACTTAAAACTGCATGTGAATAATGTACATTGGACTATTGTTGTGTTGTATTACAATGCAGATTCTGAAATTCAATCTCCACTTAATATGCATTATCATGCAAAGATAATGTTACTAGTTACTAGCGTTGGGTTACACAAGTGAAGCAAGTTTAACCAGTTTGCCATACAAAAATGTATTGGTTCAAATAGCTGTGGCAGAAACCAAATACAATAAGAGCCATAAATACAGTAGTTATAACTTGGCATGGTGTTTTGACATTTTTTATAATTGTCATAATGTTATTTATTGTTTTATAGGCTCTTGGAGAGAGCAAACTTGAACACAGCATATCCACCTGGCAGCTCCTGACTTCTTGGAAATCTGAGCTAATGCTAAGCAGACAGCAAGTAAGTATTACAAAAATCATAAAAATACATGACTTATTAGGATTTGGCAGAAGAAATTGAATTATAACATACAATAGTTGATTTTGAAGTCACAACAGTCAACATTTGCAATCGCTTTTAAGACTTTAAGACTTAAAAATGCAAAATCCATGAAAGAAACTCATGGATTGACCACAGTATTTCTCTTTGAGTCTTTATTCTCACTCGTGACCCCGCTGGCTGCCGGCGACTGACCCCAAACACCATGCAGAGTTAAATGTCCTGGGCTGTAATCCATTGAAAGTGTGCTGTCTGACACGGCAGGCGCCCACAGTTTGACCCCAATAAAAACTGAATTTGATGAATTCTGACTCCACTGAAGTATTTACATTTTTTAATTACACCCAATTGCTGATCATGTTTCAGGACCCGTTTCAGAAGCTACCCACAAAGTTCCAGGAGAAGCTCTCTGAGGATGAGAGGAAGGGGCTGAAGGTTTTCCTTGCTGCCACAGATGTTGAAACATTCTGTTTGGAGCTGCATGAAATTCTGCTTCTGAAGATCAACCACGACGTGCCTGGCGAGGGTTACCAAGCCCATTGGGAGTAAGCAAAAAACCATTTGCATTCACAGTGAAAACACAACCATTTTACCATTTGTGAGGTTAGAAGGTGACACACCAAATGGTAACACAATCGCACAACATTAGCATTTTTGGCTTTTCTTCCCTATTTTAACCAAAAGGTGTATTTAGGAATGTTCTTTAAGCTCCTGAATGTCAGACGTGTGTATATTGTCAGTTCAAAGATTACCACCCTAGTCTAAAGGAATCCATTGATTTCAGACAGTTTGAATCAGAGTAGAGTGTGGTGGTCTCACCCAGGGGCTGTCCCCTGGTATTGAAGCCTTTTGACTTCCAGGATGAGAGCGTGACCCCTCCAGGCAGCCATCTGTCAGGGGAAAGCAGCTTAAGTGGTATCCCCTCGGCCGCAGGTCATTTCTATTGAAGCAGCATCTGGGCAGGGAAGTGAATAGGCATGCTCATGGTGAAAACAATGGATGCAGTGCTAACAGTTGTTTTGTTTGTGTCCTCCCACCCTCCCTGCTGTCTTCAGCGTCAGGTCCACCTTAGAGAGCCATTTGGAGAAGAAAGGCCTTTCAGATCTGCTGGAGCTCGAGTCTTTATCAGAGGACACCACTCTGGGACAAGGGGCTGACGTGTGGAGGGCTGCTGTGGAGTTCAAAAGAAGATAAATTATGATTACAGTCTTATTTCTGATCTTTTTCTTATATTGCCATTTATTTGTGTTGTTATTGTTATATCCTTAATGCGATATCTGCATTAGGATTGAATGTCTATGATTATGATAGGGCATGTTTTGATGAGTCTAAATATATCTGTATATTTTGAGATATCTGAAAGTGACAGGATAGTGCAGTATATGTATTTAAAGCAGGCCTATTTTTATATTAATTATGTTATGTAAAGTGTGTTAATAACAAATCAGGGAACAATACTTAAGTTGATTATAAATTAATCAGAATTTAGTTTTCGGTGAAACTATTTTCCAACGTCGAAGAATTACTTTATTTTTTGTTAAATTGTTGGCACTTTTTCTTTTCTTTTTCCTATTTTTCTTATAATAAAGACATCTTACATTTTCGAAGCTATTGAGTCCATTTTATAAGACAGGCTCTTGATTTATCTCTCTAAAGACAACTTACAAGTACATAACTTTAAGTAAAGTATATAATAGATAAAACAAATGGGGAAACATTTGAAACACTTAAGTTTAATGGTGTAAAGATCAGGTAAAGAATTAGATATCGTATCACATTACATGCTTTATTGTTTGACTTTAAGAGGTTGAAGAATGTTGAGATGAAATAGTGTATTATTGAACTCATTGCATAAACAAAATAAAACTTGTACATTTTACACTTGGTGGTATTTATTTTTGTCAGTTATAATAATATGAATAACTGTTTACACATGACCAGAAACACATTCCTTCTAAGCAAGACAAAACTCTCATAAATATGTTCAGTAACAATTACCACTTGGGTTTTTTCTCTACTCAATTGGGCAATGCCTGAATAAATGGACAACAGTTTCTGGACATCCATAAAATCAGTTTGCCATCACACCTCCCTTTGCAAAGTCAACCAAACCGTTGTTCGATCCACGCCCCTAGGAATTCAGTAGACCGACAGCTCCGTCCAGCCAATCAGATGAAAGAACCAAGAGACAATGATCTCCCTTAACCAATCACAGACATCCAGAGGCGGCAATTACGTGTGTTGTTACCACAGAGATGATGTTACGCGTTATTTGGTTCCCAGTATTTGTCCAGTGAGTCAACGGAGTACTTTCACTGGGTATCAGGAGGATTGTGTTGGGAATTAAAACCGTAACGCGTACTACAGTTTAACAGCAATGGTGCCAACCAGCTTTTGAAGTAAGTACTTACATTGCTTCTTCAGCAACCAACACATTTTAGGTTCATTGAGGGATAAACGTTGTATCTAGAGAAACGCTTGAAAGAAACAAGCCAGAAACACAGCCGTTATTATTTCCAACCAATAACCGTTAACGTTAGCTTAGTTTGGCAGCTGTAATAAGGCAGTGATTTAACAAAGATAGTATCTTAACATAATTTTTTTAATTACGTCAAGTTACATTGCAAAACATCCAGTTGGGAATTATCTGTAGCAGTCAAGGTAACGTTACTACTAGCGTCACTCTTACATTAACCGTTAACGTTAGTTACGCTATAATAACTGTTAGCTTACCGTAAGAGTAGCATACAAACAGCTAGCTTGCAATTATGTTAACTCACACCAGCTGCTGTGTTTTCTTCTATAGCTCGTGCCGTTTCACACGTCACGATGTGTATCATACCTGGCATGCTTTTACAACCTTGTGTTTGTGATGGGAAGATGATTACGTTAGCTAACAGAGCTAACATACACCTGCTCTAGTAAAGCAGTAGTGGAGTTAAGTTACCAAGTACATTTACTCAAGAACTGTACTCAAGTAAAAAATGTAGGTACCTACTCAAGTATTTTCTCATGTTGCTTTTATTCCACTACATTTTGTAGGCGAATGTTGTACTTTTTACTCCATTACATTTATTTTTCAGATTTAGTTACTAGTTATTTTGCAGATCTAGATTATTACTACAAAATGTAAATGAACTAAGACATTATTATATTTCTTACAGGTTAAGCTAGCCAGTAGTGTATATACAACTCCAGTTTGTCCAAGTGCATCATTGAAGTTATGAACACAATACACAAATACACGAATAATTATAATACAATAATTTTAAATATATTGTGCGCTTTTGGTACTTTAAGTATATTTGTTATGCTAATACTTTTGTACTTTTAAGTAAGTGCAATTTTGAATGCAGGACTTTTACTTGTAGCTAATATTTGTACACTGTAGTATTGCTACTTGTACTTCTTCTATCACTGTTAAGCAGCAATTGTAAAAAGTTGTCAGGAGCTAAAATTATGTTTTTTAAGAGCTGCTTTTCAAGGCTTAAACTTAGCAACTCCAGGGTTATATTAGCCTCATAGCCTCATCATCATTACATTGTATTTATTTTACACGTTACCTAGCTTGAGTCGTAGCCAACACAATAAACAATTAATGTAACTGTAAGTACTGTTAGTTATACTTTGATTTCAGCTTGTTCTCCACGTTTTCAACCTATCCCAGCTGTAGTATAAATAGAGTTGATTTGTTGTTGGTTACCCTGGGAGACAAACAGTGAAGAGGGAAGTGGCTGTGACTCCCTCTGTTGTTGTGGTTTATTCTTCTAAATCCAAAAAGCCTGCGGGGCCTATTGTGTCTCATAAGCAAGCCTTGTTGACTCTATTTCAGGTTTTCAAAGAATGCATCCAACACGAAGCCCTTCATCCATCCCGACAGGTGTCTCAGGAGATGCCTTGGATCTCAGCTTGTCAGGCTCCCAGCTATCCATGTCCAAGAGACCCAGCAGTGCATCACCTGGGAAATACTTCTCTCGGTCTGTGTCGGTTTCTGTGGCAAGTGACAGCAGAGGGAAACGCAACACCCTGGTGAGAAACTGTGCTGGCTACAGAATGGATTGTTTATGAGTTATAACATAATCTAACTAAGATGCAGGGGCAAATCAGGACAGTCTTATTAGTTGCTTGTCTCAGAAAACATCTTATAATTCATCAACACACTTTTTTCAATCCACAGAGCGATGTCGGCTTTGGTAGCTCCCGCTCCATCAAGAACCTTCGGCGGTCCAACAGCACCACCCAGGTTAATCAACAGGCCAACATCAGTTTAAGGTACAAAAACAAACATGGTGGGGTATAACCCTGGAACATTTGTAACACATTTATATGTGAAACAGAAGTATTGCAGTGAGAATCACTATCCCCTCTTTTCTCTCTGGGCCAAACCTATTTTCTTCAGTCTTATCACTGGCATTGACACACTAAACTGCATAAAGAACAGTATGTGCTGATACATGTACTGTGCAGAGCCTCAGGCAAAATGTGCTCTTAGATAGATCATCAAATGACCTTGACAGCATCTTACATGCGTCTGAAAAATGAAGGACATGTTTTTAGATATGTCATAAAAGAATGTGTGCATTTCAGATAGTGTGTGCAAGACTGTCTTTACGTCGTGCTCATGTTGCAACAACATTGGTTGTAGGATGTACTTTATTTTTGTTGAGCTTTTCAGCCTCCTATGGACCTGTGTTGGAAAAATGCACTTCCCAAAAATAAATAAACCCAGGATTAATATATGTTACAAATCTAATGCAATCGTGATATCCATATCAAGTTGCAAAAAAGTAAACCAACTAGCTATCCCTGTATCTCAGCTCTCCTGCATGGAGTATTTGCTCTTTAAAGCAGAGTGGCTCTCTTCCCTGAGCAACAGCTGGCAGGCCTAAAGCCTCAGCAGTTTGGACAATAGGAGTTGTAGCGCGCCAGCTCCTGCATGATAAAGAGTGGAGGGAAGCTGGGCGGCTGTTGCTAGGGTCGCGGGGTGCAGCGACTTGCTTTGTCCCAGGTTAGAGGGGGAGGGCCCGGACCCTGGGGTCAGGTTACCCCCACCACCAGGAGCCAGTGAAAGGAGAAGTGTGTGTGTGTGTGTGTACACGCTCTGGTTCTATTGTCCGGCAGCTGCCGCCATCGCCCCTCCGAGGATGCACACCAGAGGGGCTTTAAATGTAAAGACATTCTAAATACCCCCCTCCAAATCTCTGAGTCTTTCTGGGCTGTCATTGGATCACTCACCACCGCTCTCACTGTCCTCCCTCTCCTCCCTGCACCACTTGTAAAGCAAAAAGTAGAGGAATGTGCTGCCTGAATTGTGTTGTCAGATGGCTTTTCATTGGGCCAGCTGGCTCCCCCCCCCTGAAGACACACTTGCTCACTCACATGCACATTTCTATACTAACCCAGACAGAAACACCCTGCACAGCACAGATACCAGAGGCCTGACAAGAGGTCACCCTACATCTGCGCCTCATGATGGAGGTGTTTGGTGTGTGAGGCTATTTGGAGGATGAATGACAGGCCATTGGGATCAACATATGCATGCACGTATTTACATGGAATCCATAACGGAGTTCCCCCTAGCAGACGGTCAGCTGCTACACACTGAATTCCAGAACTTGTGGGGGATAGGAGAAGGGGATGAGTCCTGTTTCTGCAGCTGCCATTACAACATTTAATCACAAAGGCTGCCGCTAAAATCCATGACTTGGGGTTCCGTCCCTGTGTCATGTTGTTTAATTGTGTTAAGTGCACTGCTAAGCCCTTGTTGCGTGAAAATTAAGCCCAGAATGTGATTTTACCCCACTAAATACGACACGTTAGAATTTGTTTTGTCTCACATTTAGCACCACAGCCTTTTAAAGAGTCAGTTCACCCAAATTGCAGAAACATACTTCCTCAACCGACTCTACTGAAACTAATCCTCGCAAATAGATAACAGTCAGATCATTTTTGGTCTTTTTTGTTGCCACAAGTAATAATATTATACATTATTGTTCTACATAAACAATGTGACTAACCTGCAGCCCGCTTGTCTGGATTTCCCAGTCAGGAGCAGAGTGAGGACTACCTGGCTCTGTTTGACAGCAGCTCAGATGGACGCAAGAAACTGGCTAGCCTCAGCAAAGCCTCTCCAGACAGAACCACATGGAACATCCTGGTAATTGTCATCAACCACTCTGTTTGTTAACTCGTCATCACCCTTGATTTAATATACGTCTTGACAATCATATTATCTATACTAAGTAGCTCAAAAGGTATATCCAGTTGTATATCCAGTATATCCTGTATTAGGGGTCTTGCAATATACCGGCATTTATGATAACTTTGATACATGAAAAAAGAAGAATTTGTATGTTAAAATACAAATACAGTATGATTATGTTGTCTAAATAACCCAGCAACTTTTGACTTCACTTCCATTTCTTTCTGTACTTTTTCCTCAATCTCCCTACATTTTCAGTGGAATTAATTTACCAATAAAAGACACAAAAAACCCACAACAAACTAAATAAAAGGGGAATTTGACAGAAAGCATTATTATTATTATCTTTTTTCTATAGAAATTGCAATAAAATCGTTTTTATAGATCGTTGTGTTCATAAACATGCCCTGCACATTTCGTAAAATCTATCACAATATATTAATCAGAAGTATCCTACAATTTGACACAAAATTATTTCAAATAGAAAAACCAATCCGTCCCATATAATTGATTCTCTAAAACTTCCAAATCAACTCAAAAATCCTTGTTAAAACTGGCTGCCATCTTGGATTCTTAAGGACTAGGAAAGGGATTCAGCATCCTTAATAACTCTGGGAACTACTCCAATATTGTCCAAACTGTCCAAGCCATTGTTGGAAAATTATCCATGATGATAGATGATTTTGCCATTTAATGCAAATTAACGCAACTTATGCTAATTGTGCAAATTCCCCAACATTTGCAAGTTAGCATCTGGCAGTTGCTAAACGCTGGGTAGTTGTGTTGGACATCAAACTTGGGTGTAATCCACATGTCCAGGGTTAATAGCGCTAGCAAGTTGGCTATTATGCGACAGCCCTTTTCAGAATTTAAAAGTTTTACTATAGTTGTTACCAGATATCAGTTTTAACGGTGTCAAATGTTTCCATAGTTTATGGGGTAATAAGTGTGTATTCCTTGCTTTAAGGATGATCAGCCCAGAACATTCCCCCTTCACTCGAGCTCCCGCAGCACCGACGGTGTGGTCTCTCCCTCCGGCCCGAAGAAAAGAGAGCCGGGCATCACTCTGGCTGCCACCTTCACTGCCAACAACAGGTGGGCAGCGTCTCTGACACACACTCACTAAAACGTCTAACAAAAAAGAGTTAGAAGTCCACTGGTCTGGTGACTACCTTCACTGCTGCATTCTGGTTTCCTAGCTGCTTCTCATGTTTCATACCTGTTGATCATGGCAGCTGATACTGCCTTCAGGAATTCCTCCCACACACTGAGGACTTCTTCTTTCATGGAAATTGTGTGCATAGGCTCAGTTTGTAATAGGGTTGAAGAATTTGTGTCAAAGTATGTACAGTATCAGTAACTGTAATTCCTAAGGGGGTGAAAAGGGGCGTCATGGAGGGTGTCATTGTGCCTTTTTGTTTTTCCCAGGAGCAACAAGGGAGCTGTGGGGAACTCTGTCACCACCATCTTACACAACAACTACTCTGAGATACCACTCACGCCTAAGAGCTCCAACCAGAGGCCGTCCTTTAAGTATGGACTCAAATTAACATTGCTTGCGTGACATGTGTTTGGAGATTTTATTAGGCCTTATCCAATATGTTGGGCGGATTAAATGATTACTATCAGTCAGTGTCAGTTATATCGTGTTTCTTATTCAATGTCATGATAATTGTTTATGTGAACAGTACTGATATTTTATTATGTCGGAGGTATACGTTATTATGATCACTATATGTAGTTTCACATTCCACCAAAAAAAAACCTTAGTAAACCTACCTATTCTGCCCATCCTTTAAATAATAATGGTTTTTATAGACATTACATTGTATTTAACATATTAAAGGGCCCATGTCATGGCCATTTCCACTGATCATAATTCCATTGTTGAGGTCTACTAGAATAGATTTATATTGTGCATTTTTCCAAACTCACATTGGTTTCTCATACAGCATCTCTGTAAACTACGTGTATTCACTGAATTTCACTCTCTGCCTTTAACGGCTCGTTGTAGCTCCAATAGCTCCAGCCCCCACCCTCCCTGTGAGCACAGTGTGCTCTGATTGGTCGGGACGTTGTGAATCGCGTTGAGCTCCGTGGAGGTGTTGCTTCCTTGTTTAGGATACATAGCGAAACACAGCCAAACTCATCCTGAGCACACACAAAGTCACATCCGAAGTAAAAACAATAAGTGTGGCTTGATATTGAGTAAGAAAAAGGTTGATAAACGCTGTGAGAATGGGTCTGCAGAGAGAATTTCGCCGCGATCCCAACTGTCTGTTATCAGCCTGCAGCCAGGGAGGAGAAATCAGCTGAGCTGCCTGCTCCCTGCACACAGATGTGTGTGTGAGGAAGTCCGTGGATTGGTCAATTTGGACCAATCAGCGGGGGCTTAACGTAACGGCTCCACGGACGTAACGTAACGGCTCCACGGATTGGTCCATTTCGTTCCGGGCACGGCTTGACATCATGCCGTACCCGGAACGAAATGGAAGACTCAAATGGGCAGTGACGTATCTCCAACGAGGCGTTTTGGGGAGGTATTTTCTGTGTTAGAGTTTTACTCGCTACAGGGTGTACTTTGAGGGTTTGTGACTCTGCACACCGTTTACATGCATAAAAACCTTCATAACACACAAGGGGACGGGTAATAACCGGAAAAGCATGACATGGGCCCTTTAATATTAATGTATCCTTAATTTCATTGGTCTCTAATTAGTTAAAATGCTGAATTGTCTTTTTCTGTGTTTTTACAGCCCACACTTTGTCTGTCTTCTCATCTCCTGCTTGTCAGTCATCTGTACAGCACTGCAATAACCTGTAACAAGGTGTCATTCCAATTAAGATTGATTGACTGTTTTTTCGTCTTTCAGCAACATCCTGAAGGCCACAGCAAACGACGAGGTTTCACAAGATAACAGCTCCCTGACAAAGTCTCAGAAGAATTTCTCTTCAACTTCCTCCACCTCAAACAACAACTCTCCAGTGTCGGCCCAGGGAGGCAGCCCCATCACGCCCCAAAGGAGGGAGGCCACTGAGGAGGAGGCCGAGAGGTCAGACCCACAGCACGGTTGTGTGTTTATTGTTCTGATGATGCTGTCTGTTAATTGTTCCGTGACTCATAGCAGCTCCTTTGTGTATTTGAAGGTTTATTCAGCAGGTGAACCAGGCAGCAGTCACTATCCAGCGCTGGTACAGAAGCCATGCCAAGAGGCGGCACACTAACCAGGCAGCGCTCAAACGCACCCTTGCCAGTAGAAGAAAGGTATCCATCTGTGCCCCAGGCTGCCTCTATCCTCACCTTTTATTCTCCATGGCCTTAACTGGGTTCATCTCTCTCTTTCCATTGCTACTGTAATAAGAGATACACTGTCTATGTTCTGCCCTTTTAGGAGTGGGAGGAGAGAACAGAGGCGGAGAGTCACCTGGAGCAGCAGCAGAAAAAGGACGAAGACAGGAAACGGATCCGAGAGGAGAAAGCTCGTCTGGCCCGCCTGGCTGCCATCCAGGTGCCCACATCAGATTCACTTCTAGCTGTATTAGCGTTTCCATAAAGTGTGGAGACGTGCAAGAGATATATTTTTTAAAGTATGGTCAAAACTGATGTAGACAAGAGAGCCTGACTTCCTGGCTTAATGTGTGCCAAAGTATTTGTCTAAACACCCAGCAATAAGGCGCTTCTGTTTACAGATCTTGCCTGGGAAACATACTTGAAATCATGTTCCCATTCGTATTATGCTACAAAGGTTCTTAAAAAAAGAAATATTGTCTTTATTGGACATTCTCTAGTGACAATCTATAAAATAGTCTGTAGAGATTTGATTTGATTTCATGCACTTATGACCAGGGGTGCACATAACTGTTACGCAGGTACGCATGCGCGGCAACAATCTGAAAAGCGTACCGTCACTTGTGTCACAAAGCGCATTAGTTCGAAGGCGGTTAGTTCACCGGACGACAGAGTCGGTCTCCGTGTGCACAGACAGGGCTGCTGTTAACGTCAGTCTGTACAGCAGCCCTGCGCTAAAACAGCTGATCACACGCTCCGCGGTCACGAAGGTCTGTACTCTACTACCACCCCCCACCCGTTGACAATCGCGAAGCGCTGTACTCCACTGACGCCACCCCCCCACCCCCCCCCCCCGTTGACAATCGTCAGAAGGTGGAGTACCAAACACTGACTCCAGGTACACATCTGAGTACCTCACTGAGAAAGTTGTGTGCACCCCTGCTTATGACCCTACCTCCAAGCACTTTTTTCTCCCATGATTTAAACGGCTTACAACATTGTCTTGTGTCTCCCTCTGGTGGTGTGTAACAGGAGCTGCAGCAGAAAAGAGCCCAGCGGAGTGCAGAGGTGCAGCGTGCAGAGGTGCAGCGTGCAGCTGAGGTGGAGCAGGAGAGCCGGAGGCAGACGGGTGTGGGCGGACGAAAGAAGCCAACCAGGATTTCTCTGACCAACAAAAGCTCAGCCTCAACGAGCAACAACAGCCCGATGTCTCCCATAGATGTGAAAGCCAAGAACACAGGTCTGTGTTCCTTTAACTTCATATACATCATTCATTTACATTCATCCTTCTCATATGATGAGATAACTCATTTTATTAGGAAAGAAAATAAGATAGTCATTATCTTTGAATGATTTGTGGATGAAAGTCTGGAATTCACCCAAAACTACCGCAGAAGTTCTCCAGCAGGAGTGAAGAAGACACTAAGCTTGACATTTGTAATACCTGCAAGTCAAAAATAAGCCATAGAGGAACTCTACTAAAACATGTTAGATATAGTGGTTTTATACTAAAAGTAAAATTAAGCTCGAGCACTTTTATTTTGAAGTTTGAGTGTTTGAGAGAAAGTTAGAGAAGGTCCTCTAACTTTGTGCATCTTGGTCCAAATTATTTAATATTTAGTGTTTTATTATAGACACGTTTCTTAAATGTTTGGGCTGGCTGTCAACTATTGTTCTTGCAAATAAAGCACAATTGAATCACTGCATCTCCTATTTTGAACATAGAAAAATACGATTACGACGTAAATGTGTAATAAATGTCTTTTTTTGTGTTCCCACAGACTCTAATTTGAATGTTGTTTCTGAATTGGAGCTAAGCTTCAGAGCCATTTCCCCAGCTCTGTCCAATCACAGAGGCTCTCAATGTTCCCAGGTAAATAACCGTGTATCTTCACAGCTTTGCTCTCCACTTGCTTCCTTCTCTACCCTTTCCTTTCTCCTTATATTTGACAATCCTCTCTGTGTTTCCCTCTCAGGATCAGGAGGACAGAGCAGAGGTCGACCTGGAGCAGCAGCATCAGCACAATGACAGGAGATTAATTCGTAAAGAGAGAGCTCGTCTGGCCCGCCTTGCTGCCACCCAAGCAAACATTTCAGATGTATGTACTTTGTTGTAAACTTAATACATGGTTAAAGTAATGATTGGTCACAACTCTTGATTGACAGATGTCTCCCTCTGGTGGTGTGTTGCAGGAACTGCAGCAGAGGGTTGCAGAGGCTCAGCACATAGCTGTGGTGGAGCTGGAGAGCCTGAGGCCAACGGGTGTTGTCGGACGCAAAAAAACACCAAGGATTTGTCTGACTAACAAAAGCCCAGCCTCACCGAGCAACAACAGCCCAATGTCACCAATAGATGTGAAAGCCAAGAACACAGGTGGGCCTTATTAAATGCCAAAAATATCCACTAAAGGTTGCTAAAAGAACCCTGTAATAAGATAAGATAAGATAGTACTTTATTGATCCCAATTTGGGACATTTTTTATTTTGATTTGTAATAACTGTAAATGTTTCCTCAGACTCAAATTTGAATGTTGTAACTGAGTTCGGGGAGCTCTCCAGCTTCAGAGCTGTTTCCCCTGCTTTGTCCAACTGCAGAGGCTCCCAGTGTTCCCAGGTAAATGATTAAAAACCTCTAACTACCCTTTAATGATCTTAATTATTCACAAGTAGTCCATCAGCAAGTGCACATTTCTGAAGCAGTTGTTTATATGCTCCAGTTCTAAGCGTGTTTGGTAATTCCAGGAGATCCTGCAGAGGTCAGTGAGTGTGGAGGACCAGCGGCAGAGGGCTCTGTCCAGCAGGACTCCATCTAAAACCACGCTCAACGAGCTGCTGGACACCCTGAAGCTGCTAGAGTCGGCGCCGCAGAGGCTGTCGGAGCCAAAGTGCTACACTAAAGAAAAATACGCCTGGATAGATGAGGTGAGAATTCGTCAATACAACATGTTAATAACTGAAGTATTCAGAGTGCTAACCTTCAGCCAGAGTGTAATGAAAACGTAGGAAAAGGGTGTGAACTCATCACTAAAAACTAAAAGACAATTAAATACGAAAAAATTGAGTAAATTATACAACTCAAATAGAATGAAATAATGATTACTGAAATAGCGATTGTTAGATAAATTGCCAGTGATGTCCCAAATGTAACATGCGTCTCCACTGTGTCTGATCAAAGGATGTGGACTCCAACTCTCTGACCACTGATAACCTGGAGCGGCACGGTCAGCTTAGCCTCCACCCTGCACTGCCTGATGGGGCCGCCCTGCTCTCTGAGGCCAAGCTGCAGAGCATCATGAGCTTCCTGGATGAGATGGAGAAGTCTGAACAGGAAAGACCTCGCTCTGTCACTTCAGGGTCGCACAGAGAGGTCGGCATCTGGCACTTGTCTGATAATGTTCATCCTGTTGTTGATGGATTTCCTGAATAATTAAAAATGCCAAAAGGTTTAAAAAGTCTGGACTTCCTGTTGAATGCAGCCTGTGTTTTCTCAGGCTGTGCTGTCTGAGGAGGAGCTGGTTGGAGTGGAGCAGGCGTCTGCCACTGCTGCTGAGGTCACTGGCTCCATGATGCGAATCAAGCTTGAGCTGGAGGAGAAGAAGCGCACCGTCAACATGCTGCAGACCGCTCTGGTAGGGGAAATGAACACGCATAATACAGCAGTTTAAAGGGGACATCCATTTTTTTGTATTCATACATGTTACTATGACAGTCCAAACTCAGTACCAGAGTGTAGAGCACAATGTGCAGTGAATGTGTTAAAGTTACTTTTATTAAGACATTTAAACTGTTACGCACCATCCCCCCGGTACCGGGCGGATAAACGCGTCATTTGCAGGAAACAACGTCTAAGGAATCTTAATATTTAATAAACTATGAATGTTTTATATCCATGTAACGGGAAGAAACTCAGCTAACTGATCTTTTTTTTTTTAAATCCAAAAAAAAAACACAATGCTAACACTCAGCCTCTGAATTAGCCACGAGCGAAAACATTTAACCTATCTCTGCACCTAAACTCACTCATAACTCCCTTATTACTTATCCTAGATGCACAGCCAACCACTCGTTTTGCATCAGCTGGAGACACAGAATCTGGGGGTGCCCACCTCAACACTCAGTGATAAACATTTGCGATGCTATAAACGAAAGCGTACATCATAACATGTGGAGCTAGGTAGCTAGAAACGCTAACATGGCTTACCTTGGTCAAAACTGGTCTTCAATGGCATTAAAACGATGCTGCAGTTAATCCATAGGTTAATCCAATGTGTCTGTGTCCTCTTTGAAATGATTTCTGATAATCCATAAGCAATAAAACTGCTTTTTCGTTTCCAAATGTCAGAGCGAGAGATCGGTCCACTCTGCTGCAAAATTACATGCGCGCAGCCCCCACCTTTTCTCTTCACAACGTGTGTGTGTGGGGGGCCTCCCCCTTCGATTCTATTGGCTCTAACGGTCAGAAAGAGGTGTCAACCATCAAAATCGACCAAGGGGGGCCAGAGATATGGGAAAAAAAACATTTTTACCCAAATCACCTCAGAGGTGGGGTGGTTTTGGCTAAACCTCTCTAAAAAGGTCAAATGTCACTTGTTTTGCATCAATCTTGATACAGGGTACTTATTATATGTTGTACTTTGGATTCCTAAAGCTTTTAGTCTACTAACCCATCATCCAAGGGTAGTTTTCACTATCTGTAAAAAATAATTTTTGGACGGACACTATAATTTACAGTTTTTTACTATGTAAAATCTGAATTTTCTTTAAAATAAAAAACATCTATATTGATTCTGACACTTCTACATCCAACTCACAGATGTAACCTTGCTTTGATAAAAGAAATTATTCATATAACCCTTTTAGAAGTTAAGTTGTAGTCATTTGTTTTGGGCATGTCATTTTCGAGCCTGAAACATGAAAAACAGGCTTGGTGCTTAACAGGTTAACTAGCTCACTATCTTAATTTTTTCTATATTCTAAAGTAGGATCAAGCCTTCATTTTCCAATATATGTTTGTAATACATTTAAACTAAACCGTTTGGTTGTTCATATAGTAATAGTACACTCTGTTCCTTCAAACAACATATGCTCTCAATTTTAATGTAGAGCACCCAGGGTGCTGAAACTCAAATGTGTGACCCCATCAAGTATAAAGTCTGGAACTGCTTTATAGACAATGAATTGCGACAGATGATTTAGATGAGATCACCAAATGGGAGTGCTCTGAGTATATGGGTACATGTTCTGTTGCACTATTGGGAAGACTACAATAGAATAAAGTTCCTTAGGGTTAGGGTCTACATAATCCAAGTGTGGCCAGCTACATTGTTGCCAAGTTGTTGTTAAAGTGTTGCTCTTGTTGACGTTGTGTTGTGAAATGGCACTGGGAACTGGCTAAAACCTGTATTTATTTTTTTAGACAAAACGAACATTGTGATCTGAAAACATCTGATTAGTTGATGTTTCTGCAGCTCAGCCTTGATTTGTCCGTGCCACACCCCCACTAGTGTTTGTAGCTTAATATAACCGGCTTTCACTTAAAGTGACCTGTAGCCTGTTGCCGTGTCGTTTTGTGAACATAGCATTACCTCTCTGGTTTCTGGCTTTGGGGGACAAGCTAATGTTCAAAATATTGATTTCCCTAGGCCATGGAAATTGCATTTCGGAATTTGTTAATTGAGGTGGTGTTCCCCTTTTATAGAGAGACATGTTCGGTCTTGTTAGCTGCTGTAGATAAAAAATACTTAGACCTCAGGGGTGTTAATCTCCTTCATCTCCTCTCCTCACCTTCAGGCCCAGCAGAGGGAGCTCACAGTGAGACACGTGAAGGAGACGGAGAAGGAGCTGAACAGAAACTTCCAGCTCCAGAAGGAACAATATGAAGCCACCATCGAGAGACACCTGACATTCATTGATCAGGTAGGAGTGCACACACAATCTGATCCCACCTTCATCAAACTTTCTTACATTTTTTTTTGTATGTCTTGTGGTCTAAAATATGTTTTTTTTGTCAGCTGATCAATGACAAAAAGTCTTTGAGTGAGCGCTGTGAAGGAGTGGTGGGGGAACTGAAGCAGGTGGACCAAAAGTACACCAAGAAGATTGCACAAATGCAGGAGCAACATGAGATGGTGAGAATAGTATTCAACAATGATAATCTAATAATGAAATGAATGGCATGTGCAGGGCAAGCTTTCACTGCAAATATCTTCTGCTTCTCTGCTTTGCATCTTGTGTGATCATGTTGCTTTCTTGCCGTGCTGCTTTTGTTTAACCGTCTTTTCTCTGTTTTTCCCTCCTTTTTTTGCTGTCTTTCTCTGTCCTTGTCTATAAATCTTTTTTTCTTGGACTTTAGGTGTGGCAAATTCTGGGTCCCTTGTGTGAGGTAACTTTTTTTCCTCTCAGTCATCCTTGGCACGATCATCTCTCTCACTCTGTCATTCCTTTTCCCTTTCATTTGTCTGTCCCTCACAACTTCTGTCGGACAGTCTGTCTGCATGCGAGTCATTCTTTTTTCAGTAATGTTTAGATTTAGATAAAAGCTGTTTTCTTGCTGTCGTCTTCCTCTTATAACCACTGTGGTGTTTTTGGAATTGGTCTTGAATGTGTCACTGTTTGTCTCTGTGTAAAACCCCTTCCTTCCTTAAATAACACAAACACACTGCTGCTAGTCTATTTGTGCCACTTCACTTTGACACAGAACCACAACCTTAAATCCCCCTCCTCCCTCCACAGGAAATCAAGAAGTTGAAAGAGCTAATGAGTGCCACAGAGAAGATCCGCCGGGAGAAATGGATTGACGAGAAAACCAAGAAGATCAAAGAGATCACTGTTAAAGGTACTGCACAGCCTCGGCTCAGGGCGGAAATCTCAGATTAAACCATCAGGGTAGACATACAGTAAGCAAACACGGGTAAACTAATGCTCTGTAATTCTACTCAATTTAGGGGATAACACCTATTTTCTTCACAATCCTCTACTGTGCAGGTGCCATGCATCCTTTAGCAGGAATGTGACATGACCTCAGATTCCTTTCAGGGCTCACATTGGTTCCAAGTCTCTTACCTTCCAGCAGCTGGTAGCTTAGCATGCCATCAAACTCAAACATACATGCTACATTGCGTCTGTCGCATGTAACGGGTTTGTTTATTTGGACGCTGGATTAGAAAATATACAAAGTATTGTAAATGTACAGTATCTATTAAACTGGCTGTTGGTTTTTGCATTTTCCAGCTTGTAAAATTGATAGTTCAGATGTTTTCAAGTAGGGGTTGTATGAGATCATCCATAGCCAGTTTATAACCTATGATAAGGCAGTTTGAAACAAACAAACAAACAAGAGAAACGGTGAGCAACAAATCACTGCAAACATTTTTAAGCCATCTAAAAAAAAAATCAATATCAGTTGAAGTGTACGATCTATTTAGAATATTTGGTTTGGTTGGTTAGGGTTAACATGTTGTTTATTTGGACACATGATTAGAAAATGTATCCATTGTACTTGTTGTCGGTTGTTGCATTTTCCAACTTGTTGAATGGATAGTTTGGATGTTTTGAAGTGGGGTTTGTATGAGGTCATCCATAGTCAGTTTATCTACAATAAGAAAGAAAAAGACATAACACTTAGGCCATCCAAAAAGAATCGTATCAGTTGAAGTGTATGATTTTGGCAGAATATTTTCACTCTGTCACTTTGTTTAGTTAGTGTTCACCAAAGTCAAACACAAACAAACTAACCAAGGCTGCTTTACACCAGCAACCTTGGCAAGTCAGATAGTTTTTGTGAGCATAGATAAGGGCTTCATTGCCTTTGCAAAAACATACTGTATAGCTATTTCATTGCAGTGAGAAGCTGAAAATAAAAATGTTGAAAATAGAGCATGTATTTTAAGGGCAGCATGAATAAAGTGTTCTTCCCCTATTGCATGCCTGTGAAGTGCTGAGTTAATGTAAAGTCACAGACAGTTGTCAGCCAGTGCTGATGAAGTGTTTGAACAGTCACAAGGCTTGAGAACCCAGTTGTCTCATCTTCCAGAATTATTTTTAACATGAGTCATCCCAATTTTCCCCCAAGCAAATGTTATCCAGTGAGCCGTGAACTTCAGGCAGGCCCCGACCAGCCTCTGAACACAAACTATATTCTGTTCCTGCTCCTCCCTCAGGTCTGGAGCCAGAGATCCAGAAGCTGATCTCCAAGCACAAACAGGAGCTGAAGAAGCTGCGGACACTCCACGAGGCGGAGCTGCTGCAGGCAGACGACCGTGCCGCTCAGCGCTACGTCCGGCAGTGTGAGGAGCTCCGCCAGCAGCTGGAGAGGGAGAAGGAGGAGCAGTGTCAGCGAGAGAGGGAACTAGCCAAACAGAGGTAGGCATGACACATCATGTTTCTGTGCTGGCGACAGTTGTAGCTGTTTTCGTGAATGCAATATCTCAGAAGGTTCTTAATATCATTTTCTAAGATTTGGGCACAAGCTGTTACTTGGAAATGAAGTGGTTCGATTTTGGTTGTCAATGGTCAAAGCGGTAGGTCACTTAGACCTCATAGAATAAATATTTTGGCCATAAATTGAGAATTGATTACAATTTCACACATCTGGTCTAATAAGATACAATTAGGACATTTTAAAAAACTGGAAATGAAATAAATCCTATTTATTTGACCAGCCAGTGAACACATATAAATGTGTTTTTCTGGTTTCTGTGTGTCAGATATGAGAAGCAGCTTCAGGAGGAGGAGCTGTCCCTGCAGCAGCAGAGGAGGCGGCTCTACAAGGAGGTGTCCGATGAGAAAGAGAGGCTGGCTCAGCTGGCTGCAAGGTGAGAAATCTGAAAAAAACCCTCAGCCAGAGAAATCCCCACAGTACTCCAGTAGCTGGTCATCATGCAGGTCTCCAGAAGAGGCTGAGTCAGTGGAACATCAAGAAAAGACTGAAGTTAGGTTCCAGTCTGGTTGGCTAATGCTGGCACACTGTTGACAGGAAACCTTGAAGATGGATTAGACTGGAACTGCTTTCAGGTTGTGTGTTACAGAGTAGAGGAACTGTTCTGTTATACCCACCATCATGCTCTGGCACAAAGTCTCAGTCCTGCAGGGAACATGTAGCCTTTATATATTCTTTCTAACACAGCTGCTAGGCACCAAGTGACCTTTAAAACATAGATGACTAATGTAAGCTCTATTAAATGCCATTAAAAGGAACAAATATTGAACAAAAAGAAAAACGGCATAAAGAAGTGATAACTAAAATTAAACGCACTTAGATGCTTCATTTTTGAACATCCCGCATTTATTAAATTAGATTAGATTTACTTTAGTGACCTTAATCTGGGAATGTTTCCCGTCACAGCAGCATGTAAACGAGGCACTGCACATGAAATACAAATGAGATCGTAGTGAAAATAAACAAACATAAAAAGTAAATTTATAAAAACTCTAATGGACAGTGAAAGACATATATCTATTGAGTATCTCAAACGAATAAACAATGTCAATATACAGAACTGACCTCAGTGTACATGATAGGCCAACCTACAATTAACCAAATGTAAACATAACAACTGGCACCAAAAAGTGCTTACGTCAGAGATGAACCTGAGCAATAACAGTTCATGGAGAGTACAGTGAAGAGAACTCTTTACGGCCCGTCCACACGGCGGCGTGCGTTGAAGCTTCAATGCTTCTGCCCATTCACTTTGAATGGGGTGACGTCACGCTTTGCCGAACTGCATTGTGGGAGCGTTGCTTCGCGTTGCTTGCTTCAAAAGTTGAGCAATGTTCAACTTTTGAAGCTTCGGCGGAAGCGTCAGCCAATCAAATCATATGCCAGTACAAGCTCTAGCCAATCAAACCTCATGCTTGTGTGTCCGGGGCGGGAGATTCAATTGATTGGTTGTTGGTCGAGCTTCAGACACGCCCGCCGGCAAGCTTCAAGGCACGCCGCCGTGTGGACGCTGCGTTACAAGCAGTAGCGCTGAGCAAAGGGACTAGAATGTGTCCACACACTTATAAAAAACACACATATAAAGTCAGGCAACACTAACCAGGCATAGTGTGATGTTGTTTATTTTTACATTACTTTTATTGACCATCCGTTCGCTATTATTTCAGCAGCATACGTTTTCCTGTTGTTTTGTATTATAGCAGCTATCGGATGTAACCAATACAAGGGCCACACCGTTTGCCATGTCAGACTATCACAATTACAATAATAATGAAAAATACGCCGGTAAGATATTCCTGTAGAAAAGGACTTATGCCACAATATGATAGCAACAAGTAGTCAAGACAGTCAGATGCTATGCTAACATCACCCATCTAATACCAGAGAAACTTTAATAATGGCGTTATGATGCCAAATAGTGTCAATTCAGCCTGAAAACACCTTATGGGGATGGGGGATATTCATCAGTGGACGTTGCTTGTGTGACAGTCAGACAGTGAAGACATTCCAGTCTTTTTTAGCAGCCTCTGCCGTCAGTTAACGGTAGACTAAATGCTTCTACTTTTCAATGCTCTTCTTTCTGTTTGTGTGGCAGGCATCGCAGTGAGCTGGAGGATCTGCGGAGACAGCTGGAGGAGAACAATTCTCTTGCTGGACGAGCCCTCAGAGAAGAGCTGGACAAGACCAGAGAGGGACAGGAGAGGAGACACCAGGTGATGAGCGACATGGGGCGCAATAACAGTATCATTAACCATAGACTTTAACAGAACCCATAAATAAAGTCTGTCTAGTTAGTATCTCCACATCTGCTAACATCCATCCAGAACAAGGTAAGGCAGCAAGATAATTGAGTGTTCTTTGTGTTCCTAGTTGGAGATGAAGGCATTACACGAACGCATTGACATCGAAAAGCAGACCTGGGAAGAAAACTACAAGAAAAAAGAGGTTTGTTGACATTCTGTTCTGTGTCTAAACTCAACCTTCTTTTGTTCACACTGAGGTGTAACAAAGCACTGAATGTCCTGCATTGTGCTCACAGGCCCATCCATCACCAATGCAGGCACATATTTCTGGAGCTCCTAGTTCAGTGGTTTTTAACGTCATTACTAATGTAAAAAGAGAAGGAGACGAGAACTCCTGCCAAAAATCTATTTTCCATAGTGACTGAGGGAGGTGGCACGTGTCCAGCTCTGTGGAGTGCAGGAGAGTGAGAGCAACCTGTGCTTTTCAACTGTGTACTTTAAGAATAGTAATAACTTTATTAATACAGCACCTTTTGAAAAAGAGTTTACAAAGTGATTTGACATAAAAGCAAAGCAGCGGCAGGATTCAAGACAATATACAAATAGAAAGCCAAACAAAAGTAATATTAAAATAAGGTTTAATTGGAACACAAAGACACAAAATCACTGTAGAGAGAAGGCAAATGATGATAAAAGATACAAAAAAGTATTAAAAAAAACATTAAAAAATATGAAAGTAAAGCAGTAATGTCGATATGTTCACAGAAGTAAACGGAGAAAGAAAAACCTGTATAACACACTTCAGGAAGGGAAAACCCAGAAATGCATTATAATAATAATATTAATTCATTACATTTATTTTGGCGCTTTTCCAAATGCACAAAGTGCTTTACATTACATATTACATATATCAGACATGTAACGGTGAATACAGGGTCTCTTTAAGAAATGATTTCAAAAGATGTTACTGATTCTGCCAGCCTTATCACCTGAGGCAGGTTGTCCCAGGGCCGAGAAAGGTCACCCGATATCAGCCTCATCTTTGGACCGTCCAGAAGGTTTCAAGGCTGCGATTCTTATTGAGTTCACATTTCCACCATGTAGCTTAGGGCGCAAACCAGACGGCTCTAAAAGTAATAAAATCGTATTTAAAAAATCTAAAACGAACAGGGAATGATTGGTGAGAAACCAATGAGAATCCTAGCTGCTGCAGTCTGTGATGTGGATGAAACCCTCTGGGTGTAAATCACATGCAATGAGGAAGAAAACATTTAATGAGTCAGTGGCCGTTAATAAAATAAATGCATTAGTGAAGATAAACTTACACATTTATCTAAACCTGGGTGTGTTATTACCTTTTTATGTGTGTGTGTGGTCATAAGCAGGGGTGCACATAACTGGTACGCAGGTACGCATGCGCGGCAAACATCTGAAATGCGTATCGTCACTTGACTCACTAAGCGCATTTGCGTACCGGCGGATTTGAGAAGCATTTCCAGAAGGCGCTTCGATCACTGGACGATAGTCAGTCGCCGTGCGCACAGACGGGGCTGCTGTTAACGTCGGTGTGTACAACGGAATTGTGCCACAACTTCTGGCGCGAGTTCCACGCGAGTGCTCCACTAGCGCCCACCTCCACCCCTCCCGTCGACGTTCAATACCACACCCCCAGCCACACCCCCAGCCACACCCCTCCCGTCGACGTTCAATACCACACCCCCAGCCACACCCCTCCCGTCGACGTTCAAAACCACACCCCCAGCCACACCCCTCCCGTCGACGTTCAATACCACACCCCCCCCCAGCCGACGTTCGCGAAACAGAGGGGCTGAACACATAACCTTGCGTACCAAACATTGTCTCCTGGTACTCATTTGAGTAACTCACTAAGAAAGTTATGTGCACCCCTGGTCATAAGGCAGCCAGGACAGACAGCATGTGTGTGTGTGTGCGTTCACAGGAAGCGTGGCTGCTGAGCCGCGAGCGTGAGCTCAAAGAAGGACTGAGGCGGGAGCGCGACAAAGAGATCGAGCTCGCCATCTGGACTCTGGAGGAGGAGACCAGCAAGGACAAAGAGGAGTGTGAGAGGGCAGCTGACAACAGGTGTGTGTGTGTGTGTGTGTGTGTGTGTGTGTGTGTGTGTGTGTGTGTGTGTGTGTGTGTTGTGTGTGTGTGTGTGTGTGTGGTGTGTGTGTGTGTGTGTGTGTGTGGTGTGTGTGTGTGGTGTGTGTGTGTTGTGTGTGTGTGTGTGTGTGTGTGTGTGTGTGTGTGTGTGTGTGTGTGTGTGTGTGTGTGTGTGGTGTGTGTGTGTGTGTGTGTGTGTGTGTGTGTGTGTGTGTGTGTGTGTGTGTGTGTGTGTGTGTGTGTGTGTGTGTGCTGTGTGTGTGGTGTGTGTGTGTGTGTGTGTGTGTGTAGTGTGTGTGGTGTGTGTGTGTGTGTGGTGTGTGTGTGTGTGTGTGTGTGTGTGTGTAGAATTTGGCACCCTGTTTACACTGCAGATTGCTAAAAGTGCAAATCTGTTTCCCCAGTACAGTGTTGCCATGAACACATGGATGATCTTTTGACCTTAATCTGACTCACACATGTCCTACATAGAAAGAGGATGTTGAGAAAATGATCTACAGTTTACACTCAAAAACATTAAAAAACAATCCACAAGTCATAAAAGAGGGGAAAAAACAACAATTAAATAAATCAATTCTTTATATTTTTATAAGTTATCATCTTTTAACCCATTCCTTGTAATGTGTTAAGTTATTGCTTCTCTTAATGACAATAAATAAGGTTCTCTATTTTCTATTTCTTCTGGTGCTTTTCAATGAAGTAGGATACGTTTTGTAGTTATTTAGAGAAATAGTATTTTCTAGATATTTCCAAGAAGTCACCTAAAATTGTTTCCTCTGTTCTCAGGGTGAAGCGCGTGAGGGAAAAGTATGAGACTGAGCTGAGGGAGCTGGAGCGCTCTGAGAGGGCGGCAATGGAGAAACAGCAAGAGTTGAGGAAGCATCAGATGGAGGCGGAGGGAGAGCTGATCAGACTGCAGGGCGCGCTCAGACAGAAGGGACAGGAGACAGAAGACGTCACACAGGTAAGGGACAAATCCCTCTTCTTAATGGTTTATAAAACCCTCTAGTTCCATGTTATTACCTTTCATGTTAGCAGCTTGTGGTATGAGTGAGAAAGATTCCATATAAAATGACTCCTGAACGTGTTTGTTCAGACCCGGGATAAGCTGGTGGAGGAGCGCCGCAGCCTGGCCGAGGTGATCAGGCAGGAGTTTGCAGAGCGGCTGGTGGTGACGGAGGAGGAGAACCGCAGGATGAAGGTGGAGGTGTCAGAGGTGCGAGCTCGGCTACGGCTAGAGGTGGAGAGAGTCACCAGGGAGAAGGAGGAGGAGCTGGCAGAAGTCCACCAACGGTAAGGTGGAGGGGAAGAGTACCATAATAACATTTTGGCTTGAATAAATCGTTTTATTCAGTTTTGAATAACATCTTTTAAGATTGAAACCACTGTGCTTTATAAGAGCCTGCTAGGTAAAATGACATGTACAAATCTATTCAAATGTCTAATCCTGGTAATGTGTCACCATGTGACAGAATGAGGCTCATAGATGTGTTTTCAAACGTTTTTGGGTCAAAAACGACACAGAGAAGGGGATTTATAAAAACAAAACAAAAACAACGTACAAACAACGTGCAACATTTGGTATACAGCCTCTGCCATTTATAAATGCAAAATAAATGAGCTAAAGTGGTCCTTTTTTTCTTAGCAGTATATTGGTCATAACTCTAATGATATTTTAAATATTGGTAGACATTTTCTGTTTTGAAATAAGCCACCATAGCATTAGGAGTTGACCCAAAAACGTCAACCTCAATAACCTTAATGTTATTTAACATATTTGGTTCACAAGCTGGGGGGAAAGTATTTGCATATTTATTGCGAACCTAATTCTCTCTTTAAGTTTCCCTTGTTAACGTCCTCTTTTCTGCGACTTGCCAGAGTGAAGTCGGCCATCTTGAAGAAGGAAGAAACTGTCAATAATCTCCGAAAGCAGCACGAGGTGAGTCAACCAACGACACACAGGCGCCTCTTTCTGTCAGAGCATGATAAATAAGAGAAGACGGTTGTGCAGAGATGACTGACAGCATGTATAAATATATGGCTCTCTCCTCTGAAAGGCTGCCCTGAAGAGAGCGGATCACCTGGAGGCCCTGTGGGAGCAGCAGAGGAAGCAGCTGCTGGAGAAGTGACTGACAGGAGGGCTTCTTCTGTCTGGACCTCTCCCCCCCCCCCCTGCTCTGAGCTCTATCCTTTGTGTCGCACGAGACCTCACCTGATTTTTTTTTATTCACTTGGATGTTGTTCCTGCCAGCAAGACTGAACCTGTGGAACTACAGGAGGTGGAACAAGTGGCTGAACAAGTGGCTGAACCCTGTCCTACCTCATACAGAATAGGGAAATGAACTGGGCCTCAATGTATAGCCCCGCCTCTCCAGGCATGAAGGAATGTGTTGTGTTGGAGCATCCCTAATTGAAATGCCACAAACCAGGTGACACCTGATGAATAGAAATGAATACACTATGGTTGGACTTCGCTTTCCTCTTCTTCCCTTTTTCAAAAGGCAGATTGCTGCAGCTTTTTGTGACTGTACTTCCCCCCCCCCCCTTTCCCCCTCCCTCTTGAGCAGGAATGCTTCAATGTTCCCCACAGGGCTGCCACATAGAACAGTTCCAGATGTTTGTGAAACCAGCCCGGGCCTGTGCTGGTGTAAAGTGGGAGATGGACCACTTCAAACAAACCATTGGGCATCAGAGCGGCTGTATGAGCTCCTGTTTGTACTCATGCAGAGTCATGCGTTTTGTCCCAGTGCCCCCTCAAGGCGAGTGCTAATTACAGGATCTATAACATGGCCCCACTCTGAACAGTTTGTTATGTGTGTCTCAAACCAAAGGTAGGGTCTAACCAAGACGTACGAAGTGATTTACTAACACTGGTTAGAGTGCGAGTAGAATGTTGCGAGAGGGATGAGTATGTTACTAAAAGGAAAGAAAAAGGACACGGCATGATTGAGGCGGAAGACGGATGATATTTAGAGAACGTTTCTGAATGTGGGGGAGAAGGAAGAGGAGAGAGGATCGGGGGTGCAGGGAAGAAGGAATGCACAGAGAAGATGTTTATAGGATTAGGAGAGCAGAGCTGGGCGGGTGGTAGGAGGGTTTGAGGGGGCACAAGGCATGTGACCAGAGGTATGTTAAAAGCCATATAGCTTTCGCCCGCTCCGATCCAGAGGCTGCACTGTGACAAAACGCATCAAACTCAACCGGCAAGAGGGGGGCCTCGAGTCACACACACGTAAACTATCTGCGTTTTGGATACTCTGTTTCGTAATCCTCTCAGGAGACACCTCCCCTCAGCACTTGCAAATCTGCATTTTAGTAATTTAGTTTTTTTCTAATTCCTTAACCCTTACAATGCTTAGGGTTGAAGCCAGGCACAAAAAGTCTTTGTGGATACGATTTCAGCGAGAACGGTCCAAAGCATGAGTTAGCGAGGGGTGGGGGGGCTGAAACAGGAGTTTGTCCTGCAGAGAGAAACTACAGCAGGAAGTAAAGCCTGTTAGGTGCAACATGATGTGATTGTTGAGGCCCAAAATTAGACCCTCACATCAGAAAATATTTATTCTGTTCCTTTTTTCTTTCTTTCTTTTCCAAGTCAGCACTGTTAATGACCTCGTGTAGTGTTATGGGTCCTCAGAAAGGTCAAGGATTTGAAGTTTTTTTTTTTTTTCAAAGCTAGTCGACACAATAAGTGTTTTTACAGTTACTTAGCAGAACTGCTAACTGCCGTGCTAAAACGTTATAACTATGCCATTAGTAGATGGTTTAAATACAGTATGTCCGGTTTTTCTGACATGGAAGTTGTCCGAGCCACAATGTAAAGGGTTCATATGAAGTGTAATGTAGTGGAAGGGTAGCAGTAACGTAGTGCAGCTTTATGGGAATGTAGTTTCTGACCTGAGGCGTCATATCAGATTGTCACAAGAGCCAAATACCACTTTCAACCCTCCTAAATGTAGGAGAATGTCAAATAAATATACGTTTTTATATAAATATATCTTTTCGCAAGATAAAAGTGGTTGATATGTGTCACTGTGAGTTTCAGGATCACTTACTGAGGAATTGTTTGTTGGCATTCCTCACGCTCTACCGTCCTACAAGTGCTTATAAGCCTTGCCGTGTGTGTGTGTGTGTGTGTGTGTGCCACCACTCCTCCCATTTTGACCAGAGATGTACCATTTTTTTTAACTTATTTCTTTTATTTGTAACTTTGTATACAAACCATTCCAGCTGTCATCGGTTATAGCTTGTTGAATTTCTACATGTACCAGTATCTCTTGACCTCACTGTTTTCCTATCTTGTTTTAGTTTAGTTTTTATTGTTAATCATGGCGATGGTTCGAACAACTGTGAAGAAGATGGTGACTGAAGAGAGAATAAAAAGCAAAGACTGCTGGGAAGACGCGCTGTGTTTCTCATTTGTGTTCGCTGTGTGAAAACAGACAATTGTTTGCTTGTTTCTGACCCCCGCCCTCCCATCATCCCTTGCTCTCTCAGACCATAACTCACGGGTTAATCACAACTATCCACCAACACCCTGCGGAATCCAAACCAAGAGCCAAAATAGCTGTTGGTTTGGAGCCTCAAATGATTTATTCACTGCATTTCAATGAATTCCTGAAATATCTGTCAACCAATTCTTATAAATGAGTTTAAGGCACGTCCTAGAGGCCTTTTTCTTGCCATGTTAAAACCACCTCAGGGATGTTTCAGCCTATACATCTGGAATAATGCCCAGCGCTGACCCACTTCTCCCCTCCTTCTTCCCCTTCTCTTTTTTCTCGCCCTCCAGCTAGCTCACTTCCTCCAAAACTGCCAAAGCAACCGGTGGTGCGTACTGAAACGTGTCTCTCCTTTCAGAGTATTTCCTTTCTTTTCACTCAGGAACCCACACCATTGACTCTCACTTGGCTCCGAGGGCCCCGGCTGACTGCTGGCTGGAGTGAATGTAACTGTGGATGTGCAGAGAGTCTGTCAGCTGTGTGGTGGAAATTCAGCCTGCATGTTCCTGCTTGTCACCTGACAGTTCCTCTGAGTTATGAATGTGTGTGTGAGTGTGTGTGTCCCCCTCTTGTCCTGTGATCCAGGGTCTCCCGCATAGCAGAGATCCTTAGAGCAGTCTGCTCATGTCTGACTTTATTGCAGCCTAGAGTGGGTTTTTCTTTCTCCAGCCCTCCCCTCTCATGCTGTGGAGTTGAGGGGGTTGACCAATTACCAGCAGCTGTTGCTCATTTCACAATGGTCCCGCCCATACAGTGCTGAGGCTGGCAGTGAGACGCTCCTCACCAGAGGAGAGGCAGAGCTCCTAACTTAGAGGAATACATGACCATGCGAGAAACACTGAGACTACAGACAACAGAGGATTTTCTACCGGTAAGAGAATGTGTCTTACTTGATCTGTCTGTTTTCTATCTGAATGGCTTTGTTTATGTTAGACGGGAACATGGTGACTCGAGAGGAGTCCTCTGACTAAAGGAAGACTCATGATTTGTCACAGTCTGATGCTGTATGCTTCCTTTCCTGTCTTTTATTTAGCTTGGACTCCTTCTCAGCCACTTTAGAGACTTGTACGCCATTCATCTAGTAGAAATCTGCTACAACTGTATTTTATGTGTGGGAAATATGAATTCCCCCTGGAGTTCTTTTCTTTTATTGTGTCTGTTATCAGATATGGCAGCTGAGTTTATCACTGGAACTCTACAACACATTCTTTCCATTCCCCATGTACCCTCAGCCAGGAGTCCCACAAGCCTGGGAAACTGTACCACTCACATTGTCATCAGCGCTGTTATTATTTCCCTGACCCACTTATCAAGCGATTACTCTGAAGGACTTAAGAAAAGCAGCTCGAGACTTAGTTTAGATATTTCTCACAGAATGGCCCTGGGCTTTGTTTATTACACTTACAAAGAGGTGAGAAGTGGAGAATAAGGTGGTGCTCGGGGGTCTATGCTAATATGCTTGAATATCTGCTGGGACCTCCAGAGGCATACATTTGCAGGGAGAGCGAAAAAAAGACGTTTTCTGTTAGATAGATCTTCCTGCATTTGTTGTCAACTGCAACTTTTTTATCAGCTTGTGTCCAACATGTTTCCTGTTTTAAATGCTGCTTGGGTGTGTTTCTTTTCAGTATCTGGTTGAGTGTAAGTATGTTTTCACGTAGGCTATAAAGGATTTACTTCGAAGGGGGTTGAACACGTTGCAATGTCATGTTTAGTGTCTGCTTCCTTGCATTTTGTTTCAATGTATGTCCTTGGTGATCTTACAAGAAACATGTCAGACTTGATCTGACAATAAGTATTTGGTTCATGACATAAACACAGTAGGGGGTAATGAAATACAAAAATAAGACATAAGTCAAGAAGTCACACTTCAAGAACCGCAAGAGCAGGAAGGAGATAAATGAAAGCAGCATGTAAAAAAATATAAGATTGAGACTCTTCACTATGTTTTCAAAGGTTTCATTAAAAAGGGATTACTTCTGTTGACGATAAAGTCCCCCCTTCCATCCTGACTCCCCCCCCCCCCCCCACGAGTTGTTGCCCTTGTTTCAACTCTCTCTTTCTGTCTCCCTCACACTGTAGTTTTGCTATTGTGAGCGAATTAAATCCATCACCCTCCAACTCCTGGAAGATCAAAAGTCCTGAGCACAAGACACCAGGCTTCTCCTCCTCCATCCTCATGTCCCTCCAGGAGAGGAGGGCAAGGCACACACACACAGCCCCCCGGCCGAGGACACACACTACCTGACACGGATGGCTTTCAAGAGGAAGCTGCTGCTCGGGTTTGTTACCGCGGGCTCTCTGCTGTGCGTCTACATTCTGTGTTTGAACCTGTCCAGCGCCACAGGGCCTCTGAAAACATTCCATCGCTTCACACACAAACATAACGGGTGAGCAAAGTGACCACACTCACACTGATTTGTAAACGAGCTGAAAGTGGAAGTGACAGGTTTCTATTGTTCTGGCAGTTTGACATATTGTACGGGAAATTAAAATGCTGATTCCAAGGCATTACTGGTCACTTCAGTCAGTTCAGCTGATCACGTGTTTAACCTGCTAAAGGCTAAAAGAAAGAAACACCCCCCCCCTCACACATACAGGAAATGAAACTGGCTGAAATGTAGTGACCTGCAGTCTTCAGAAAAGCATTTACTGCAAATGATCTGAGACAGATTAAAAAGGAAGGCAAAATTAAAAGAGCAGAAGTCAATATTTATAGTCCTCGGTATGAGTCCAGCTCAGAAAACACTTCCCATAGTGCTTTGTGATTCATTATTTTAAAAATAAGGGTTGAATTACCTACTCTGTTTATCTGATTTAGAATCAGCATTCTCAAATGAAACTTGAGTGTTTACACGAGGGGTCAAATGACCCCATTTGGCGGTTCTAGGTATACATGCTCATATATTTTTTTCATCCCCCACCCTCCAAAATGCAGTCGATGACTAATATACCCATTTTGGGAAAAGTCACGAAGTTTGAGATGTGTGGGTTTTAACGCAGGGGGGTAAAAATGACCCCCTTGGCAGTTCTAGTGTTAAAGCTAAGGGTGGGTAGTCTTCAGAACTTTGCTATGTTATATTTTGGTCAGTATGGAAGATTTTGAAACTATCCAACAGAAAAAGATATGTTTCGAGAAATGGGCTGTTTTTTGGAGATTACCCAACCAGCTTTAAAACATTCCTTTTTCTCTGACAACAATTCATAGAAATGTACACATTTGTGTCATCGTCAGCCCTCACAGAGATATCATTTTTGAAACATGTAATTTGTTAATTTTCATCTTCCTTATAGTAGGACTTCACAAAAAAACGATTTAAAACTCAGTTAATTGGGTTAATTTTTGTAATTGCTTCAGTTAGTCATAACAGATCAAACTGTTCAGATTCATTTTTACAATAAATCGATAAATGGTGCGCTTCTGCAAATAATAAACATAATTAATACATTTAAACAAACTACTAAAAGTAGACTACATTATTCAAAATTAACTCTGGATAATAACACGCGAATAATCCTCCCCCTCTTCTGACAGCCCGTCTGTCAGTCTGTCAGTCTGTCAGTCTGTCAAGCAGCTCGCTGAACCAGTATTGAGTGACCCGACCCTCCTCCTCCTGCTGCCTTGATATTATTCCAACAGGATTTTTCAAAGATGTTTTTCCTTGCATGGCCTCAGATCTACTTCATATAGTAAACACATCTCTTCACTCAGGTATTTTTCCAGAGGCCCTGAAAACTGCAGTCATTAAACCGCTCTTAAAAAAGAATAATCTAGATGCTTCAGTAATGAACAATTACAGGCCAATATCAAACCTGCCATTTCTAGGTAAAATCATTGAAAAAGTAGTTTTTCAACAGTTGAGTAACTTCTTGCATTTAAATAACTCTTTGGATGTGTTCCAGTCAGGATTTCGTCCAAACCACAGCACTGAGACTGCTCTTGTAAAGGTCTTCAATGACATCCACTTAAACACAGACAGTGGCAGAACTTCAGTGTTAGTATTATTAGATCTCAGTGCTGCGTTTGACCCTGTTGACCACAATATATTACTAGATCGACTGGAAAACTGGGTGGGACTTTCGGAAACAGTTCTAAATTGGTTTGAATCCTACTTAAAGGACAGAAACAACTTTGTTTCTATAGGTAAATACACATCTGAGTTGACAAATATGACATGTGGGGTACCTCAAGGCTCCATCTTGGGGCCTCTTCTCTTTAACGTCTACATGCTACCACTGGCTCAGATAATGAAAAACAACTAAATAAGTTACCATAGCTATGCGGATGACACACAAAAATTCTTTTTGGAGCCAAGGCAGAACGTATAAAAGTTAGCGCTGAGCTTCAGTCTGCAATGTTCAAAACAACAGATGAAGCCAGAAATCTAGGTGTAGTCATGGACTCTGACCTGAGTTTCAACAGTCACATTAAAACAGTTACTAAATCAGCCTACTATCACCTAAAGAACATAGGATTAAAAGACTAATGTCACAGCAGGATTTGGAAAAACTTGTCCATGCTTTTATCTTCAGTAGACTGGACTACTGTAATGGTGTCTTTACAGGTCTCACTAAAACATCTATTAGAAAGCTGCAGCTAATTCAGAACGCCGCTGCTCGAGTCCTCACTAACACTAAGAAAGTGGATCACATCACTCCTGTTCTGAAGTCCTTACACTGGCTTCCTGTGTGTCAAAGAATAGATTTCAAAATATTGTTGCTGGTTTATAAAGCTTTGAATGGTTTAGGCCCAAAATACATTTCTGACCTACTCCCAAATTATGAACCATTCAGATCTCTCAGGTCATCAGGGACAGGTCTGCTTTCTGTCCCCAGAGTCAGAACTAAACATGGAGAAGCAGCATTCAGTTATTATGCTCCAAATATCTGGAACAAACTCCCAGAAACCTGCAGGTCCGCTGCAACTCTGACTACTTTTAAATCCAGGCTGAAAACTTTTCTTTTTGCCGCTGCTTTTAATTGAACTATTCACATCTTAAACTGCACTGTAACTTTTATCCATGTATTTTTTCTTTTAATGTTTATTTTATTATCTTTTCTTTTAATGACTGATTTTAAATGCCATTTTCTTAATGTCTTCCATTTTTGTAAAGCACTTTGAATTGCCTTGTGTTGAAAGGTGCTATATAAATAAACTTGCCTTGCCTTGCCTTGCCTTGCCTTGACAGTAAACAATACACATACCTATAACTAGTTTAGCTAGTTCCAGAGGTAGATTAGATTGGTATATCTGACAGGTCTAACTTGAAATGTGTGATTGCGCTCACCGAGAAGAAATGGGCATTTTTTTTGGAGATTATCCAACCAGTTAATTTTCGAGATGACTCAACCAGCTTTAACATTTTCCTTTTTCTCTTTCAAAATGTAAACAATACATATACATTTACACATTTGTTAAAACAAATTTAAACTCTAAAATTTGAATGCGCTTCATGCGGGTTGTGTAGGTATGGTAGGATCAAAATGTTATTAAAATAATCCCCCCCACACATACATATATATTTTGTGTGAAAGTTATTAGTTTATGTTGATCACAATTTCGGCAGGCATAAAGGGGGGAAACACTCGGGGAGGATATTTTATTTATTTGAATTGCATTTTAAGAAAAAAAGACAATGTTGATAATGAACCTAAATGATTTGTAAAAAAGCTAGTTATTATTTATCCTAAATCTAATGGGTAAAGGTATTCGGGCAAGGTATAAGGGGAGGAAATGATAGAACCATCTCACTCCGTTTAGGTTCCATATGTTGTTTCTAAATCAGAGACACATGAGGAGATGTGGCAGTTTAATCAGCATTCAGCTGAGAAAAGGGACGAGGTTGAAGGGTTAAACCTTTAGATCGTGGTATAAAAGGTTCCATGGTTTTTCTGTAACCAGCACTTATTCCCCCCTCTAGTTGTATCATTGTGGTTTTAACAAAGGAGCCACACAGCACTCGGCTGCACTAATGGAGGTAGTCTCTTACACGCGTATGTGAAATGTATGCGTTGTTATAATGGGCAGCGCTCCAGGTTTAAAAGCCAGCAGGTCCAGATAAAATACATGAACTCAGGGGAGAGACATGAGAAAGATGGCTGTTTCTAAAAGGTCTGTTACAGAAACTAAATGCTAAGTTTGGGCATGCAGAGCTCGCAGGTCTTTCATTTAGAAAGCTGTTCTTTCATTTGAATGCCTGGGTAAAAATAAGGTTGTGAGTGTCCTCCTCACTTCCCCTGCTCTGGGGCTTTTTTGATATACTACACCTCAATTTTATTTTACTGGACTGTGGGGCCCTTTTGCATTTAAAGATAAAATATATATTTTTAAATAAAAATAAATAAATCAAGTAAATAAACTTAAGCTATGTTATTATTCTTTTTCTTAAATATTTAAAGAAAAGTCATTTTCTTTTCACAAATATCTCTCAAAATAATAAAATGTAAAATAAGGAAAAATAAAATCACTATTTCTTTCTTTTTTACGCTGCATCCCTCAAAAATATTTAACTTAGATTTTATACATTGTATACAAATAATAGGAGGAATTAAACTTAAGCCATGTCATTATTATTATTATATATTTTTGAATAGTGTTTTTTGTTTCAATTATCTATCAAAATAATTTAAAAAAATCATTACTTTCTCTTTTACGCTATATTTACAAACTTATTACAGGTGAAATATAAATGACAAACAAGCTGCGTCCTGAATGACATCCTGCCCACTCTGTAGTTAACCTTTGATATTTGTTTAACATGAAGTAGGCCTAATTGTGTTCTAGTTACACTTTAAATGCAGTGTCCGTATCTCATTCCCCGGCTTTACTTACTGCTCGGCGTGACATCCGCAGCATGTGGTGTGTCAGTTCAATAACAGCTGTAGAACCAGATAAGCGCTATCAGGGTTCGAGTTATAAACTGAGCTCTATGGGGGTCTTTAAAACTAACGCACACACACACACACACACACACACACAGCAGAAGCAGGCCTCTACTTGCTACAAACTTAAATATGAAAAGGTTCGACTACGCACACACACATCATCTCGGCTCGCGCAGCACGCTCACAGGCACAGATTGCGCAATAATGTATTGCAGTGCAGGCATATTGTCATTCAAGAGATGCGTTGTTCTTTTGGAAAACATGTTTTTCTTTTAGCCTATTTACCTCGTTAACGTAAATAATACTCATTACATTGACACATGCATTATTTGTGATTCAAATAATGGTTGTTGGTAATGTATTAGCGACCCCCACAGATGTATGATTTCACTGCATCCGTGGGAGCTCAGACCCCTCCTTATGGGAGCTCAGCTCCCATTGGCTCCCACATAACTCGAACCCTGAGCGCCATGGTTACCTGAAGCTAAATCTGGATGTTCTGTCTTGAATTAAAGGATTTATTAGCTTTATTAGCACTGTGTTTTTAGCAGATTTTGACAGTGGAGTCTAACTTTCAACCCTATAACTCAAAGTTCACTTACTAGCTTTTCTTTAGCACCTTTAAGCCCCTTCTTTTTATTTTCCTTTACTCCTTTCCTCATACACAAGTCTCATATACATGTGATGGCAACTAAGCTTTCTCCTTGCCACTGACAAACAGAAACATTTAGTTTAACAGCTCTGGAAAAATGCTTGAAGAAAACTTCAAGTTCATTGAGAATAGTCACACAAATGTAGCCTCCACCCTGCTTCATTATGGTGACATGTTTTCCATGCTATGCAATGTGAGTCATAAAAGTTGAGATCCTCCCATTCTCTCATTACTCATGTAGAAAATGTGTTGGCGCCACAGACACGTCCTGTCAACTGTTGTCAAGCGTAAAATAAATGTGGTTTTGCTCTTGTTATTTATGTTTTTGTTCTTGTGTTTGACAATGATGCTCAAATAGGCTTTCTTGGTTTTCTGGGACATGGATACCACATACTGTATCTGGCTGTTGAATATGAATCTGGAGTGAGAAGCTAGTTAGCTTAGCATATAGCCTGGAAACATGGATACATGTGGCTAACCTGCTTAAGGTTAATGTCCTCCAGCATCTCAAAACTCTCTTTTTGTGTGTTTTATAGAAACAACAAGATATGACATGCTGATTAATGAGCTTTCTAGATTACCTTTTGAAATAGCCAGCCATCTGTTTCATAGTATTCCAGTCTTTATGCTAAGCTAAGCTAACTAGCGGCTGGCTCTAACTTCAAAGTAGAGTGGTATCAATCGCATATTATACTCATCAAGAACACAAATAAGCATGATACTGACAAAGTTGAACTGTTTTTTCAAGAGTGAACCTTATGGGATCATGTTGAGAGAGTGAGAGGGATCAGCTGATTTGCTTCCTGCTGCAACTCACTGCCAAATCCTGTTCTGTCCTCCACAGCAACTTACTAGACTTTGGGGAGCTTCTTGACCAAGAGGGCATCAACGTCCAGTCGACCCCTATCTCCACCTTAGACCGAGAGCTCTCTGTTGAACCCAAACCAGAAGAGAACAGCGTTGTTCCCAATGTCCCAGATGTCCCAAATGTCCCAACTGTCCCAAATGTCCCAACTGTCCCAACTGTCCCAAATGTCCCAGATGTCCCAACTGTCCCAAATGTCCCAGATGTCCCAACTGTCCCAAATGTCCCAAATGTCCCAGAATCCAGTTCTAGGTCTGATGGCGTGGGTAAACCCAGGACCATCAACAAAGCCCCCCCACTGCCCCAGCAGCAGCCCACAAAGGCCCACGGACCCACAGAGCCCTCCTTCATCGGAGACACCTACATGAGTGAAGTCTTCCCACCACAAACGGTAAGTTCCAAATGTGCTGGTATGACCTGTAAGACCTCTAAAAAAAAAACCTGTGAATGTTTATGTGTGAATAAACACCTTCAGATGATTGTAAATTAATAATGTATTTATATCTGTAGATCATAGTGCTTTAGTAACACATGCTTTCATTGTGCTGGATATGTTGTTATCGGATGGGTGCCACAGTTGTCTGTTGTTCTAGTAAATCCTTCATAACAAATCAAACGTTGTCGCCTGAAGCTTGGCTCTGCTTTTTCTTCCTAGTATATTTTTGTACGCAAGATAGATATGACAACTCAAATCTGCCTCAAAATCTTGGGAGTGATCTTAGTGTTCTGCAAGAAAACGCAACATCCCAATATTTTATGGGAATTACCTGCCATGCACACATTGTGATTTTTTTACCAAACTGTTTTCAAAATAAAAAGGAGCAACCCAATTAAGCTGCAGTTTTTTTTTTTTTTTTTTGTAAACTGTTACATAAGTGCACACAGGCTGAATTGTTATTCCATAGAGAAGCAGTGGCGTATAACACAATTACTATACATTAATTGAGGTTTGTAACCTTTTCATGCTACCTTGTCTGTGTGCATGTGGTTGTATATGTATTGCACTGTAATGCCCTTGTAAGTGTCCTAATGAATATGTCTGTGGATAAAAGCTCTTGTGGTTAGCGCTGTTCTTTGGCAGCTGTGTTTTTCCTACATTAATTGCTCCCAGTAGAGTTAGAGTCCGGAGGTTAATCTTGAGGTTGTGCTTTTGGCTTTATATTATGATCATGTGGGATACACTTCTATGTTGCTGCTAATCCATAGAGAGTAGGGATAGTACTGTATGTGTGTTGTTAGATCAAAAGAATTCACAAACGTAATGGATAACAATAATTTTAACTTGGGTTTAATTAAAGGGGACCTATCATGCAAAATGCACTTTTGTACGTCTTTTATACATGAATATGTGTCCCCGGTGTGTCAGGGAACTCACCAAGTGTCAGAAAACACAACCCTCTCTTTTCCTCCATACCCAAATCTCTAAAAACGGGGCTGCAACGGAGCTGATACAGATTTGAATTTTTCTGACGTCAGAAAAGGGGTGCTCCGCCTATATGGGCAACTCTCCACCTATCAGGGGAATGGGGGGTTGGGCCACGGCCACGGCCATTGCCGCTCGAAAGCCCTGGAGACGCTGTAGTACATATGCCAGGCCTGTAAGTGGCGCTGTAGTCTGCCACAAAAGCAGCGAAGAACACTTCTCACAGAATCAGCCCTTGCAAAAACAGGGCTGGAAAAGAGCAAATAGAGCGAAATGAGGCATGGCTAAAATGCATGATCTGTTTGGTATTTTGAAAAAAAAAACTTCACAGACATGTTTTATATAGGTATGGCCCTACAATATATTATTCAAATATAGCATGATAGGTCCACTTTAAAGTATCTACCTTTTTTAATTATGTTAAAGTGTACAATGTTATATAGCAAGCAAGATTGGTATACATCAAATAATATGAATGTAATATTGTTGGTAACATTTTAGAACAAAATATTTTAAAAAACTATAAAATTACAATTTATTGTGAAAAAAGAAAGGAAGTGTATGTGTGTATAAATGGGAAAGAAAACATTGGATAACACAGCAGATATGCTATTTTGGTAGCATTTTTTGACAAAAACTGTGAGTTGGTGTGAAAAGCTATTCCGTATTCGTTTATTTAAATCTGACTTCTTTCAGTGATAACATTTAGGGTGATGAAGATCTAACGATTGACAAATTACGTAAGAATGAACCTGTGATTAGGCTTCCAAATAAGTTTTGAAGTGCCAAGGAATATTCCCTTCACCTGAAAGTATCTTGTAAAAAAACAAAACATGTTTGGTATCTGAAATAAAGGAGCAGATAAGATGTGTGATAATGTTAACAACCAGGCTGTACCTGTTTCCCTCAGGAATGCACAGATAGTATCCAAAGACTGGCCGCCAAAACAGAATTTGGTCGACGGTTTCTGAACGACATTCCAGTCGTGCAGTGGGCCCAACACGTCACTCAGGAAAGCTACCAGCGTCTGAGCAAGTACCCAGGAACACATGGCTGGGGGGGGATCGATTACAAAAGTGAGTTTTTGTTCTTCTATATGTTTTTTTCCCATTAAAGAGGACATTATGCTCATTTTCAGAGTTTGAGGCCCTTGCTTTTTAGTATCTACCACATAAATATTTTGAATGAAGTGCAGTATTTTACAAGAATTGACATGACCTTTTAAAACCTATTTGAGATATCCTGTCAACATGAACTCATGTTATGGATGTGTTGATACAATGCAAATATAATTCAAAAGACATTCGTATTAGACTTGTTGTGTAGAGATCAAAGGTTGAAGGAAGCTGTTTGTTTGCATGCCAAATGTATCCAGAGAAGGCACAAAGTATGTTGGATAATTTGAGGACATATGGGCCTCATCACAGTTAAGATGATTATCATGTTGAGATAATTGCAGCTTCCTGTCTCTGTGCCTACACATGCAGCCTCGGGGGGGTTCTTCCTTTCAGATCAATCACAAATAACTGGATCTGTGGGTGGATGCAATTATATAAGTACAAAAAAAACTGTCGTTCAACAACTGAATCTTTTATTTACGAGTCAAGGATTTAAAAAAAAAGCTGTTAAGACTGTGTTTAATAAATCTCATCGAGATTAACTCTATTTTTCTGTTTCCACAGCGTTGGTGGATACTCTGTCCGTCCTCAACTCTTCTGCTAACTGGCGGATGTTGGATGACTGGAAGGATCGTGGAGATGAATCTGAGTGTATCCGCTGTGCTGTGGTGGGGAATGGTGGGATACTGAAGGATTCAAAGAAAGGGAAGGAGATCGACAGTCACCACTATGTCTTCAGGTACATGTCCTACATTGAGAGTATCCTAACTAGAGCTAAATTCTACCCAACAGTCAATTCCATTGATTTCCATCCATTTTAGATATGGAAATCAATGGATTAATCAAAGGAAGTTTAATTTAATCTGCAGTTCGGTGTATTTAGCGGTCAAAGTCGCTATAATTTACCGTGTTTTATTGTTAAATAAAACTAAAATCTTTATATATCGCCTATGAATATATCAATGATTTTATCTTAATGCACACAATTTGTGTCATTTACTAGCTTAGATTTAGTACAAAGTCCAAAATGTATCTGTTTTAAACCACTTAAACCTAAAATATAAAAAGTGAGTGAAATCCGAGTCTTCAAGTACAAAAAGACTAAAAAATACATACACATATTTTTTAAGAGCATGCCCAAATCAAAAGCATATTTTTCTTCTTATAGCAACTTTAATTTAATAATTATAACATTAGCTTTCCCAAACCCTAAATAGGAACCTCACAGTTGCCTAGTATTTATAATAAAAAAATATAAGTGTATTACCTTTGAAAATTCACAACTAATGAAAGTGAAAGGCAACATTTTTAAAAAGCTGTTAAAAACGAACCAAAAGGGTATTTCATGTAGATTGAAATGTTTCCACCACAGTGTGCAGACCCCACACTCATAATATACAGTCTACTACCACAGCTCTGGTTAGGAAACGTGTCTTAGTCCCACAAGCTGCATCTGAACTGTCAGATAGCTCAGGGTTTATTTCTCAGGTCCTGTCACATGCTGGGTCTCAGCATGTGACAGGACCTCTCACAGGTCCAAAGGGTTGCTCGCTGTAACCCTTTGTCAGGGCTACAGCGAGCAGGATGTATGTTCAGGATGTCTTTATGGATGTTTGCACAGCAACAGATTACTCTGATGACCATCCATTTATCCCACAGCAACAGTCTTTAGTAAATCTACTGTGACTTTCTGTGTTGACTATTACATTTTAGATCGTGGTTGTTTGTTTGCGCTTTTTGTAATAAATGCATTTAAATTGCATTGTCGTTGTAGGCTTCAATGCTAAACAATTAGTAACCTGCATTTTATTATGTAATTGTGGCATTAGCCAAGCTTGTTGAATATTGTCTTCCAGGAGCCTCAGCTATAATAATAATAACAATAGGAGAGAGAGAGAGAGGACATGAGGATTGAGACGAGGATAGGAGAGAGAGAGGTGAGAGAGAGAGAGATGAGCTGATGGAGAGAGAGAGAGAGAGAGAGAGATAGAGAGGAGAGAGGAGAGATCCCCTTCGTCTATCAGAGAGAGCTATATAGGGATTAAGCTAGAGATAGTAGATCTTCTCTCTCCCTTATATCGTCTCTCTCTAAATAGTAAAGATAAATAGAATACAAAGCAAGACCAAGCATACAACTACACAGACCACGACAAAGACAATACACAGCCCAAGAACAAAGACACAGACCACCAAGACAAGCAAAGACAAAGACAAAGACAAAGACAAAGACAAAGAGAAAAAGCACGCGAACTGTTAGCGCCGGTGTTGTGTCAAATGATGCACCCCCGTCGTGAAATGCACCCCCTGGCCTGCCGTAAAAAGCACCCCCCCCCAAAAAAGATGTTTCTATTAATCCCACCCTCAAGCATTTTGGAGGGTAAAGTTGTAGGACTAGTACCAATAAATGGAGCAAGTTTCATGTATGTGACATGTTTATTGTCAGAGATAGCAAGGGGTGCATATCGTGGCAACCAGGCTGTTCAAAAAAGCACCCCCCAAAATAAAAATGTTTCTATTAATCCCACCCTCAAGCACTTGATGTAAAAATAAACAATACATTGTAAAGCACAAGCACAAGTATACAGACAGGACGTCACAATTAAATAAAAACATATATTAAATAAAAAATGAACTGAAAAATAAGTGAGGAATGAATGCAAAATCCAGGATTCGACGACCCAACCATCAAAAAGACAACATAGAATAGCGGACTATACGTTCAAATGCGCGTTCCCGTGTCAAGGGGTGCATTTCACGACGGGGGTGCATAATTTGACACAACACCGGTGTTATGCCGTGTGATGCATGCTCACGGCACCTCGCGGGAGCGCGCCACAGCGTAAAGCAAAAACTCACAGACATATCAATGATTTGTACGCCAAAGTTAGGTTTGGAAACGATATCATTTCCTTTTTGGCGGGCATGCATAACACGGCATAACACCGGAGCCTCGCTGCGTGGAAGCATATTACATATTGTGTTACTCGACTGCCTATGCAGATGGGCCCCCTGTAACAAATACAGTTTTATTTATTGAATTTGTGGACGCTTGTGTTCTTCAGGACCAATGGGGCCATCACTAAGGGCTTTGAGCAGGACGTGGGCTCTCGGACCACCCACTACACCTTCTCCACCAACACAATGATGAACTCCATGAGGGCCTACTCCGGTGCTGGGTATAGAGGCCCCCCTAAGTCTAATGTGAGAAGAAATCCTCCATAAACTGCAAAAATGTCGACATACCACATTCAGGCTTGAGTCACCTCACACTCTGTTCTTCTCCAACAGGAAACCCGATACGTTTTTCTGCCGGACCACGGCCGTGATTACCTGCTGATGAAGGCTGCGGCGACACACACAAAAGTAGAGACAGGACCTGAGCGGAACAAAAAGTAAGCAACACTCTCAGGCTCTCATAATGAGGATGCAGTTTGACTCACAATAATGTCCTTTGTATGTTACTGGTTTTTATTCCTTTAACTGTCCTTTCACTCAAACTGGATAACGCATTGAGCCGCGTGTTCTCAATGACAATATGCACACACCCTAAATCATATGCTGCTTTAACTATTTTGCTTAAAATGGAACCATTATTTACAAAATGAACATTACTGAGGTTATAAAACAAATGACAAGTAGGGTAATTTTCTCATAGACTCTAAAACTGGACACCCTGCTGTATACTGAGAGAATGCAAGTTAGAACGTCTCTGTTCAGTTTCTGAGTTTGCCGCTTGTTTTATAAAGAGCAGCCTCCCTGTGTTAGACAATAAGCTGGTGGTTCGTGCAGTTTGTTTACCCACATAAGATTTTAAACCTCACTGTGCTACGCCCTAATCTCTACAGTTTACATATTCACACCCTATCAAGTGTCGCAACCCTTGTGGCTAGCTAGAGAAAGCTTATGCTAATCATGCTAACCTTAGCATGTGCAGTAAACACTACATTCAGTTTCGATTTGTAATTGGTCTGCACATGGTAAAGATTTATTTGATCTTCTTATGAACTTTTACTCTTTTTAACTAGTGACAGTTTTTATGATTCAGCTTTTTTTTTCTATTAATTTCACATTTAATTCCACAGTCCATCCGACTACTTTGGAGAGGATGTGTCAGCAAAAAAGCTGAAGATATACCATCCTGATTTCGTCCGTTACCTCAGAAACAGGTGAGCGAATTATTCACGGAACAGGTGAGCAGAATGAAAGCAGGGCTCACATTTCAAATAGTTGGAAATTAGATTAAATTAGGTGGGCGGGGGGGGGTTGAAACCAGAGTGAGCCTCTGGCAGAATTTCCCACACAATATCAGAGGGGAAAAAGAGGAAGGTCTATTTATGTGTGAGCAACTTTTAACCACTGATTAATTTGTTTCTTGTTGTCTTTGTTTCAGGTTCCTTCGATCTCATACCATGCAAACCAAATTTAGGAACATATACCGTCCGTCAACGGGGGCTGTGATGCTGTTGGCTGCTCTGCACACCTGCGACCAGGTGGAATTCATACTTTAAGAAATAGTCACTGTCAGTCAGCTGTGTGTTTACTGTAGGGCGAGGCTGCACTTGCCTGAAAGCGTGAGAATTTTTTTACTCTTGACAGTTGGCCTTGCACATCCTGTTATCTCTAATGATATGCTGCTATTGACTCGCCTAGACCACATTTCAGTGCCATCATGGAAAAGTGTCCTTTGTGCAAGCCGTGTCCTTTGTGCAAGCCGTGTTATTTAGGATTGCCCATTCATTTTATTGCATACAAAGCAAATAATCTCTGTCAAACCTATTTTTCAAGCTGTCTTTAGTTTAGTTGACAGGGATGACAGTGAGTCGTGCTTGAATCATGAGATACATTTAATCAGAATAAATCTCTGTTTAGATTTCTAGAAGATAAGATGGCAGAATTTGTTGTCCTGACTGTTTTTTGTGTCTCTTTTGTTGATGAAGGTGAGTGCCTACGGCTTCATGACCCCGGACTTTAAGAAGTACTCGGACCACTACTACGACAGCGTCTACCACTCGGTGGGCTTCTACGCAAACCACGACCTCCGTATGGAACTGTCCCTATGGCAACAGCTGCACCAGGCGGGCCTCATAAAACTCTACATGCGTTAGTGGATTCAGGACGACTTGACATCACGTCTTCCTGTCTGCAGTCTGCAGCTTTGGGAAACAGGAAGTCCCGCCTACCTGGGCTCTAAATGACTTATTCAAGACTCTCTGTACTGAGATGAAAGAAAGAAGAAGAAACAAATGTTATGAAGGAAAACGTTTTTATTTTTAAGTAAAATGCTGTGATGGTTCAGCATGGGGAATTTTAGATATATATTTTTTATTTATAATCATTTTTTCCTCTCCCAAAACATTTTTTTGGGTGATTTGCTCATTAAAACAGGTCCAGACATCAGGGTTAAAATGAGACTACATTTGGTTAAACTGATTTTGAACAATGTTGTTAGTCCACTTTCATTCACACAAATGTTGAATGGATTGCCATCACATGAAATGTTGTTAAAATATATGTTACAATATACCCATCACCCAAATTAAGCAAATCACCAAAACGATGTTTACTAGGCTGAGTTTAAAACGTATTATACAATCAGTCTCTGGCTGGGTTACAGTGGTGTCTGTCACTGTGTGATGCAGCGCAGGGACAAGGGACAGGACTGCAATTGAGTGGGCCACTCGCTTAAAATATCCTGCTCTAAATAGACGTCAGAGCTCTGCTGGCAGTGGCCAACGTCTATTCTGACATTAACTCAGATGATGTTCTCCCTCCGGGTCTGTGTGTGGGGTTTACTGTGGAAGGATACACTGAGAGAATAGAGCTCTAATATTTGAACCTGTAGGTGTATTTACTTTAAGGGACTTAATTTATTTGTTATTGTTCTTACCTTTTTTTTAAGCACACAAGTGCACTGCCACAATAAGAAAACTGTGAGTGCCTTTTCTTTGAATGTGAACCAGCAGTTTGGGTTTAGCATTGTGAATTTCTCAGGCGATTTAGGATGTCTCCACCACAACACAAAGAGGAATGACCGTGGCATTTTCATTCAGTTTGGATTTTATGGGACGGTTGCCGAGGACTCCTTTGGGTTTACTGCTTGTTCGCCGCCACACCTTCTCCGTGGAAATGAAGGGCAAAGTTCCTTTAGATTTAAAGTCCACCCAATGGAGTCATCACACCCTTAAATTAAGAAAAGAAACGAAAGACATCAGCAAATCAGGGAATGTGTGTGTATCTTTGTGTAATATTGAATCTCAACATATTCAGATAAAGTGATCCAGTCATATGATACTGGTTTCTAATTTTACAAAGTGCAACAGGGGCGGGAGAAACCTTTTCTTATGGTGCAATTTCTTGAGGTTTACTTTTTTTAGTCTGTATTAAATCAAACTGTGATTGTATCTCCTACTTTGTGTTTCTTTCTTGGTTAGTCACAGCAACGTACAGGTCCAGGTTTGGATCATTTCCAAAAGAAGGAACATTTGCTCTGGATGTAAATGTGGATTCCTGGAAAGAATTAGAGTGTTCAATTGGCACACTTACATTTCTAATACTAAATAATAATCATTTATTTATTTTTAAATCAATATATTTTTTAAGGGAACCCTACAGTGGCGGGGTGCAAACATCATAGAACAGAACAAAACATTTCCATTAGGAGAAACGGCTGCAGTTTCAAAACGCTGCAAATATAAGAACACAAATGTTCCGAAACACATGCAAATTAGGAAAGATAGTCACCAACTTGACAACAGCATTGCAACCCTTACTGCTGCATAGACCAAAAGCTGCGAATACAAAATACTGCAAATAAATAAATTCTGCAAGACAATCACGATCTGCTGTAACCAACGAGCTAATGTAGCTAACCTAGTCATTTCATATATACTGACAAAACACTTACAATTATGAAACAGACTTACTCTGCGAGAGTGACTTTTAGCCAATCCCCAAACGTCAACAAGCGTTCCATTTGTGTTTATGTATTTACATCGTTTTTGAAAGTGCAGCACATTGGATATTTTTTGGGCCGCTATAGCGCGTTTGCACCAATGGGCCTCCATAGAACTCCTTTTGAGACAAAGATATTCTTATTAAGTCAGTACAACTAACCAAACTGAAATAAATGACTTTCTTCCAAGAAACTCACAAGCAACTATGAGCTTTTGTTGTCCTGACATCCAACAGGAAACAGGAACACAGACGCAGCTAAAGGTCCACACTGTCATTCTCGAAATGAATTTGTGTTCCTGTTCTATGGGTCTGCCTTGGTGGGAATATATACTAAAGCAGCTATGTGCTAACACCTCCTCTATGTGCTAACACCTCCTCTATATTGTTGGGAAGCGAACACATTTAGATTAAGGGTTAATCGTTGCTGATAGCCTTGGACACAGTCAATTATTAAAGAAGACCAACTTTAGACAACTTTTTATAAAATTCTATAAAAAAATGCATATTTTTCAATGATCCAGACAGAAAGCAGAGCATTCTTTAAGCAGGGCCTTTTTGTTTTCCTCTCCTATCTTTATCACCTCTCTTTAGTAAAACGTTACAGTGCAGATGAACTCAGTGACCTCTAATCTATCTTCCCCATGTGAGAGAGCCCTGTGAGGTGTGGGGCCAGATGTGCATGTTGTGATCTGGTCAGGGTGGGGGCCGCATTTAGGGAGTTACCAGAGTCATGAGACAGGCTTTGCAGGGTTGCCAAAATGTCTGGCAGCAAGACGTTACAATTACACACAGTGAAGATGGAGTGCAGCTACCAGCCTGAACACAGGGCCTGTTCCAGAGATATGAACACATTTGGGTATATGGACAGATTAGGGTTCCCCTTCAGTTTCCATCAAAGCAGATGCAAAGCGTTCTCAGGAGCTCACTAACATGCTTTTTGTTCCGCAAGAGATTGTATTTATTAGTTTTTGTAAAATCTTGGGCAATTTGGCTCTTGTCAGGAAATGAGGACTCTTATCCCTCGATGGCAACATGTACTACTGTTATAAACTGCAGCATGAGCGCACATTGTGATTATAGTATGCTCATAACCAGGGGCGTCGCCTGGACCTGGAAACATTCAGGGCTTAGGCGCCGTTTACACGAGGAGAAAACTGCTTGTATCTGCATAGTTTCGCGTGCGTATAGCCCTATTATTTACACGAGGCCGATAGAAACTGACCCCACAAACGATAACGGGTCCCAAGGTGGATAGATTTGCAAACGAAACGCTCTGGGGGGTCAACAGAGTCCGTGTAATCACCTCTATACAATATTTCCTGAAAAAATAACGATAGCCCCACCTTTCCCCGCCTCTCCTGCTCACTGCTGTAGCATGGCTGTGTTAATTAAACGCACAAGGGGTTCTTGAATGAAATAATATTATAAAAGGCAAACCAGAATTGTTAACGCCCAATATACTCCTTAAACAAAATAAACAGAGTCAGATTTCATGCATTGATCCATTATATTGACAAAGGAGGATCTCACCCGGTGTTTGTAGAGAATATCTCTCTGAGCGAGTCCTCTCCACGGAGACATGCTCCTCCTCCTGTCAGTAGCTACTGCTAGTGCTACTGCTACTGACCATGCTACAGATATTAGTGCAAAAATATACAGCTCCTCTACCACAACCATCAGCAACAAGTGGACATGGAGAATTACATGAACTACATGTTGCTAAATCCACGGCGGGGCGTAAACAGAAGGGTAGCCATGGCAACATTGCTGCGGGGCTGCTGCGGAGTCTTCTTCACTGCTTTTGGTGTATTTTGTGGCGGAAGTTACAGCGCCACTTACAGTCCCGGCATATGTACTACAGCGTTTCCAGCGGTCTCGTTTGAACAGACACGTTAAATGAAACAAATGCATGTGAACGGAAGACTTTTTTGAATACGCATACTGTGCATAAACGCAAACGGTCCCGTGTGAGCGGGGTTGCAAAGGGGCGGAACATTTCCGGTAAGTTTCCGGTAAATTTCCGGTAAATTTCCATGGGAAGTTAAGCTGGGGAATTTTGGAAATATTCCATATTGGAACCATGGGAATAATGGGAATTTATGGGAACTAACTGGGAATTGAGGGTAATGTAATCGAATTGTATCATATCCAAGCATAAATATATAAACATTTTGTTTTGTCATAAGAAAACATCCATGCAAAATGATACAATTAAAAAAACATGACATTTCAACAGATTTATTTCTAAGTAGAACAGAACAAGTTTTAACTATTTTATTGAACAATCATTTGTTTCATTGAAGAACAAAAACATGACTGTTGAGTTAAATATACTTCTGTGCATGTGATGGAGGAATGCACAGTGCCTGTAGGGGGTGTGGTCTCAATAGCCATGCAGTAAGCAGTGTGCTATGTGCATGTGATTGAGGAATGGCATGGATATTCAAGTGTACTTGAATGGCATCTGTTTGTTTTATTCAAGATTATGCTAAAATATACTTTCCCCAACTATATTTAAGTTCCCTATGAAGAGCCAACCTTCAATTTAGAAAATTCCCAGTTTATTCCCGTTTATTCCCATGGAAAGTTTCCATCTTTGAAAATTCCCGGAATTTTGCAACCCTAGGCTTAGCCCACAGTGGCGGCGGCCGCGGCGCTACACAGTGGCATTTTCTACTGCAACACTCTCCACACGCACTTACACAGTACACCCGTGACTCTTACAATGAAGGCTCAATAATCAGCTCAGGGCATATAGGTGTGGGGGGCGGACCTAACCTCCTCTAGGGGGGTCCTCACCTGCTCTAGGGGGGTCCGGGGGCATGCTCCCCCGGGAAGATTTGTTTTTAAATATTGAAGTTAAAAGCATCAATCTGGTGCACTTTGAGAGCAACATTAAGAGATATGGATACATCTCTCAACACCCATATGAAACAGAACTGTAAGCAGATTTTCTTTTTCTTATATTTTACAAATCACTCCCCTTTTAAACTGTATTCTTGTTTTACTGTCATATAGTATTTCATAACTGTTTTTCATTTATTCTCTCTGGCTGTCCATCTCATAATGTTCACATAGAAACTAGCTGTCAATAGGAATATCATTCAGAAGAATTATAATTTCATGCAAAAATCTGTCACAAAAAGAGGTTGCACATTTAAATTCAGGTGTTGTTATGGCAACGTCAGTGGCCAAACAGCCACATTTACTGCTGCAAATACGTTCAAACATGCTGTCGACACGTAAAGCAGTGGCAACTATGCCACCATTTCAGCTAACTTTTTCTCAGAAATACTGTCACATAACATCCATATATTTCAGTGCTAGGTTGATGCTTAGCTAAGTTAACTATGAAACACTTTAACTGACAGGACTCAGGATCAACTGTGTACTGTAACGTAGCTTCTAGTTTCATGTCGAACAGTAAGTCAACATTTTCAGCTTTCTTTGAAATCACCAGGTAACGCTAAAAAATATTACATTTAGATTGTATGACAAAGTGTTTATTTAAAGTGGACCTATCATGCTATATTTGAATAATATATTGTAGGGCCATACCTATATAAAACATGTCTGTGAAGTTTTTTTTTCAAAATACCAAACAGATCATGCATTTTAGCCATGCCTCATTTCGCTCTATTTGCTCTTTTCCAGCCCTGTTTTTGCAAGGGCTGATTCTGTGACGTAGCTTTAATGCAAATGAGCTGCAGCTGACCACGCCCCCCTGCAGGAGAGGGGAGCGTGCTCTGAGATCAGCTGCTGGGCTCTCAGAAGAGGGGGAGGAAAAGAGATAGTCCGTCCTCCGTGTTTTATTCTTATATTATTATATAGAGTCGTTATTCATTTGTTTTAAAGCTCAATAAATAACAAAGAAGACCTTTGACCTGCGCCACTTACAGGCCTGGCATATGTACTACAGCGTCTCCAGCGCTTTCGAGCGGCAATGGCCGTGGCCGTGGCCCAATCCCCCATTCCCCTGATAGGTGGAGAGTTGCCCATATAGGCGGAGCTCCCTGTTTCTGACGTCAGAACAATTTCAAATCTGTATCAGCTCCGTTGCAGCCCGGTTTTTAGAGATTTGGGTATGGAGGAAAAGAGAGTGTGTTTTCTGACACTTGGTGAGTTCCCTGACACACCGGGGACACATATTCATGTATAAAAGACGTACAAAAGTGCATTTTGCATGATAGGTCCCCTTTAATATCTCTGGCTAGCTATAGCTACTTGCTAACGGTTTAGCTTGCCCCCGCGATTCAAAGTAACGTCAACGTAGCTGTAATTTATGCTTTGCTTACATGTTCGCATAACTTGGAAGTTTACTGACATTTACATACCTTGTTTACCTGGCTCAAGTGCTGGCTCTGGGGTTGTTGTGTGAGCCACCACTTGAGAATTGTCGTCTTTTTTAAGAAAAAATGTTCTTATGTCCATCTTCAAAAACTCTGAGTCCGACTGACAGTTTAAACTTTGAATGTTGCTGTGACAACTTTAAATTGTTACAGCTCACAGGATAGGTATCTGTCAGCCAATAAGACAGATGTTTATTTCCATTAAACTCTCTGGTTGGTCTGGTGTCTTGCCTCTGTTGCATTCACTGAACACAGGAAATTACATTTCTACCGTCCTCTCATGATGAGGTTCAGGGAAAGCACGGTTAATGTATTATATTATTGAGGGAGAATTGTCCAGGGCTACAGAAAAAACATTCGGGGCTAAAGCCCCGGATGCCCAGGCCAGGCCACTGCTCATAACCTTTTGAAAAAAACCTTGAATGAACTCCCTGGAGTGAGCTGCTGTTCTCTAAAAGGGTGTCTCTTTGTCATGAAGAGTTACCCACTGCTGACCTCTAGTCGTGAGAACAGCTCAGTTCACCAGGAAGCACAACATGTAAAATAGGCAGCAGTAAGTTAAGTTTATTAATTTTCACCTGATCACAATACCAGAAGTTTCTCAAAATGTCAGTAAGGATGGGAAAAAGTGGTCAACAAATGAAAGAAATAAAACTTGGCTGGTCAAATGTATTCCCTAAAAAAAACTAAAACACCCAACTTGTATATTAAAAAAAAAAAAGAACTTCACTTAAAAGAATACAGAGGGGGCAGCAGCCAAAAAGATCCTAGCGTCTCTAGACAAAAGGAAACTACGTGCGTGAAAATGCATACGGCACCCATTTTACCCCTTTTTTATTTTGGAAAAATTACCGGTAGATCTAACATTCCCTAAGTTCTTGATCCAAGAGGAGGATCATTCTTTAGGGAGGTGGTCTGCTTTCTTCCTTTCTTTCACACTTTTTTTGTAGTGACACAATGCAGCGCAGATTCATCTGATGATCTCTACTCCATCTTCACCATATCTGAGAACTCTGCAAGAGACCCATCAAATGTGAGGGTTTCAGTGCGATGAGTTTATGAACCTAAGGAAGCTGTCTTCCAGTCTTAATTGAGTCTTTTTTTGTACCTTTGAAAACAATTGAGCACAACTTTGTTAACAAAATGGACTATTCAAAAATGAATCCACGTTCAATCCTCACACATGTACACATCACTGCATATACTGTGAAATGTAGACCAATGGTGAATGTAACTAAGTACATTTACTCTAGTATTGTACTTATTTACACTTTACTTCAGTATCTCTTGTTATGTGGTGTATATTATTACTATACCACACAAATATTTTTGCAAACATTTATCATATGATGGTTTGTCATTTTTCATGTAAAGAAATGTGTACTTTTTTCTTCTTTACTTTCTACTTTACTTGTTTCTACTTTACTTTAATGACATTTTTTTGATCATGCGTATATACTTTTAACATTTTCAATGCAGGACTTTTTATTGTAACAGAGTATTACTACACTCTGGTACTTTTACTTTGACTTAAGTACAAGATCTGAGTACTTCTCTCACCTTTGGTTAAACCTGATGGAAGTGAGCATTGTTACCCTCAGACATAAAGAGTGACTAACTACTGACCCTTAGTGGTGGTTCCCAGTCAGTGCAGCAGAGAGTGTAAAATGATAAAAATGCATTTTCACCTCTGTAGTCGATGCGTCTCCATCAGTGTCAACAGCCTGGATCGTCTCCTCGTCAGAGAGGAGCGGATGATGTTGCAGTCGACATTTTATTGGATAAGACATACATAAGTCCATATTTTCCAAACCCAACAACGAATGTATCATCTCACAAGTATTGTATGTGTATCAAAACCGTATGTACATATCTTCTCCCTCTGTGCCACAGAGCTCCATTGTTGTAAAGAAAACCTATTACACATCAGCGTGCCACACTGGTAAACATGCTTTTTATTACCATGAACAAACTTGTAAAAAAAGTACTCAATAGAGCTCCAAATGAGATAGTCCATGCACTATTACCTTTTATTTTGTCTATTTTTTAAACTACAGTTAACAGCTCTCACAGAAAATAACTTTAAAAATGAGAAAAAAAAATGTTGGTGATCATAAAGACATTAATGTTAACGTTAATGTTGTTATTTTAAAACCTTTAACTTGGATTATTTTTAAACCTTTAACTTTTTTTAAAAATGGGCACATCATTCCCACTCTGTGTAGCCGCTGCCGTCTCTGTGGAGCACCCAGAGGTCCTCCTGATGGCCTCCTCTCTGCTACGAGCTCTTGGACTGCCTCAGGTACTCCAGAAACCTGCTGAAGTTGAGGCTCCCTGCAGAGCGACACCAAGGATGACATCAGACTGTGAAATCATTGCAATGATTCAAGTGTGATTCACCCCTCAGTCATCATACCAGTCACTTTTTGTACATAACCTCAAATCCACACACACACACACACACACTCCTGATGCTGCAGAGTAGACAGGACACATCTCTCCAGAAGTGCTGGGACCAGCCCCCCCCCCAACACGAGGGCCTGTTGATGGGACCAACTGTAGGACACACAGCCTTGGTCTTGGCACAGTTATTGAAAAGTATCCCAGAGTTTTTCATGGGTTTATCTGCAGTGGCATTTCTTCAACATGTCATTTTCTGGAGATTTCTTAAATAACTGCTGACAGATATAGTACACTTCACATCTTAATGTCACATGAATTGGAGGCTAGGGGAGACATAATGTGCAGATTCTTCACTCAGTTCTTCCTCTAGCCAGCCATTGTAATTCCAATAATGGATATTTTTACTTTTCTCTCAAGGTTAGCTGCCAAGGTAATGGCTAAAACATTTATATGAGACTAAAATCCATCCACATTGCACTTTTGTGTTCTCTTTAGTCAGAAACACAGCTAAGATAACCCACACAGAGCCTAGTTTATATTGATTTAATGTGCATATGCCTATTCATAGTTATCTGTGTATGAAATAACAAGACAAATCTGTGTAACTGTGTTAAGTCTAGCAGCATGGCTCTAGGGATAGCATTGCCAGGTTCATTCAGACTGAAATATCTCAACAACCATTGGATGGAATGAATTTAAGGGATCCCCCTTCATGTCCCACTCAGGATGAATTACTCTCTTAAGTGTCCTCTCTTCTCTTTTCTCTCCCTACCAGCCACGTTCCCACTTTGCCCCACACCATATACTGCATATCTGTTCATTGCTATCTTCTGTGTGTCCACCAGATGCCCTCAGACTTTCCACCTGCTCCACTCACCTGATGTCCTCATCCACATGCTCACCTGTTTCCACTTCCCCTGATCAGCGCTGTGGAATACAACTGGATCCTTTCTACAAATGTCCTGTCTGATTCTTGGAGTTATCGTACTTTGTTTGGTAAAGGTATATGTAAATTGATACATATACCTTTGCAACACTTTGTGATCTGTCCCTTTCAGCATTGATCTATCTGTGTTTGGGGCAAATCCTGCGTCCATTTTGTTTGTTGTACTACAATCTCTAATTGTGTCTGTAGATTTCTGATATGAATTCAGCAATACATAGCATTAAATCACATTTCTGAAAACGTTACTACTAGTACAATTTTGAGATACTTGTACTTTACTTGAATATTTTCATTTTATGCTACTTTGTACTTCTACTCCACTACAAGTCAGAGGTAAATCGTGTACTTTCACTCCACTACATTTATTGAATACCTTTAGTTACTTTACAGATTTGGATTAATGATGTGAAATATAATCAAGTCTTAAATCAGACTTTAGTTACACCTGATAATTACTAGTACTTCTGGTACCAGTATATTTTGATGCCTGTAGTGCCGACAGACGGAGGCGGTGTATCGAAGGTACTACGTTAGCTTTATTGAGCATCAGAAACACACATGTTATCAGCTTAAAGCCCGGGAAGAGAAGAAAGGAGGGCACACAGTAAGTACAGTTAACATGTTATGTTGACTTATCTTGTTTCTCCAATTTACCTGTAAACATTATAACAATGTCTGTCCTTTACTCCTCTATTACACTCATCCTGCCGTTTCTTTTTCATTTGGGATTCCATTTTTAAGACCTAAATACTGCCCTGTAGGCCTACGCCACATCCCCTGAACTCCGTCGCAAAATATATTTAATTCTGTGTGGTTTCTGTTCAGTACTTGCTTCAGTTCTTAGAAATTGCAAAAAAACTTCAGCAATTGTTTTGTCATTGCTAGCTTGCTACAATATTCACATTTGCCGCACGTTATTGTGTTGACTTCTCTTGTTTCTCCAACTAACATTATAACAATGTCTGTCCTTTACTCCTCTATTACACTGACTCATCCTGCCATTTCTTTTTCATTTGGGATTTCATGATGCTTGTGATCTTAGCCTTGCAATATTTCACACTCATACTAATTTGTCTCTTCTTTGTCTCCAACTTTGCATATACCAGATAATTTCCCTCCACCCCAATGTGTGCAGGAATCCAGATGAAATAGGTGACCGCTCCTGCCCTTCAAATTTGTTGAAGTGTTTGTGCTATTTCCGGTACTATGTCTTGTCTTGTTTCTGAAGGCCTATGTTTAATGCTTTCCAATGCACTGCTGGAGTCAGAGCCTATCAATACCTTCCTTGTCTGGACTTCTTCCACTCAATTCAAAGCCAGAAGAATAGCCAAAATATAAGAATCCTTTATTTGCACATTTGTAATTTACTTTATTACAACAACAGACAAATAGTGTAATGTATGTATGTACTTTACCACACCATCACCATCACTAACAAGGTTTTGTATTATGTTTTCCAATTCTGTAGAATAGAATTGGAGGGATGAAACCCTCTTTTATGGTCACACAAGCACACAGTGAAATTTGGCCTCTGCATTTAACCCATCCTAGCAGTGGGCAGCTATTGTACAGCGCCCGGGGAGCAATGGGGAGTGAGGGGGAAGGGGGATGTACAGTGCCTTGCTCAAGGGCACCACAGCAGGGCAGGAGCTGAACTGGGACCTCTCCAAGTAGCAGTCGACACTCAATATTTAGGTCTGGTCGGGGACTTGAACCAGCAACCCTACAGCTCCCAGTCCAAGCTCCTACTTGACTGAGCCACTGCCACATGCTATGCTGTCTTTTCCAACTATTTCGACATACTAGACTTTATCATTTTTTCCCCAACATACTAAACTATTATACTATTGTTTACTAAGATGACACACTATACTATTTTCTTTTTTTTATTCAGTTTTTTGTGATATTTTTTGACATACTATATGTTGTTTTTCTCATATTTTCGACATACTGTACTACACATTTTTGTCATGAAATGTTTAACATGCTCTACCATTATTTTTCAACATACAATACTCTGACTCATTTCAAGATATTTTTACAATTACTGTTTTGAACATATTACATTTTTATACACTTGTAAATTGGAAAAACTTTTTTTTTATTTTAATATTATGTGCCATACTATAATACTTCCCTTATAGTATTTTAAACATACAGTACAGAGAGCCCCGTTCACCAGGCAAACCAACAAAGCGTGTCGATAAATCATTCCCATTCTAACCTAGTGTTGTTATTCCCTTCTGTGACCATTTGAGGGCAGTAAACACTCATCAGATCTGTTTTACTACACTAGGCACAATATAATGTCATCAAATTCAGCTTTTATCCTTAGTAACCATTGGTTTCTGGATGTAACTTTATAAAATATAAACTGGGGTGACTTCAATTAAAGGTCCCCATATACTCTTTTTCAACAATATATTATATCTATATAGAACATGTCTCTGAAGTGTTTGTCTCGAAATACCAAACACATCATGCATTGAAGCAACCCCATATGTTTCAGCCCTGTTCCAAAAGTGTGGATTCTGTGTCTGAAGCTTTAAATGCAAATGAAATACGCTGAAATGTTGACTCTAATTAAATGTATTATTTCAACAGAGTTAACATAACTGTATTAGGTTAGTTTAAAGCAATGATATTAAGTTGAACCTTATGTTTTGAATTCAAACTTAATATTTTTGCTTTCAACTAACCTAATACAGTTATGTGAAATCTGTTAACATAATACATTTAATTAAAACTGCGGCCACAGTCGTGCACGCAGTGATGAGCGGGCCCTCGCATCTATGCGCCTGTCGGGTAGGGTTGCCGGTCGACCCGGCGTCAAGTCGATGCATTTGAGTCCTGCGAAATGAGCCGTTTGTCATTTCTCTAATTTTCGCGTCCTCGACTCCTCGGTCCTCCAGCAGCGACCCGGAAACGGATGTCGGCGAGCCGTCTCGAAGGAAAACAAATTTCTCCAAAGGCTCATAGACGATCAATTATCGAGGAGGCTGTCTGGAAGAGCCAAGCGATCGACTATTCCTTCGCAATGTATATGAACTGAACGTGTCCTGGATTGGAATTTTTCCGATAATTTCCCCAGGTTTAAAGCGCAGGAAGAAGAAAAAATCCACCAATTACAATAGGTTCCTCGCACTTCGTGCTAGGACGCCGTTGGGTCATAGCGCTCTCGGGCTCAGGCCCTAATTAAGGGCAACATTTCAGTTTATTAGTGTACCTCTCCCCATGCCCCTCTGCCAGATGTTTGGTTTAAAAAAACACAATTGTGCTCTAGCAGATTCAGGTGATAAGGTTGGTTATTGGCTAATGCTTGCACAACCCAAAAAAATACCAAAACATTGTGACATCACAAAGTGATGTAAAAAATATTAAAGCATATCCAAGTATCAAGCATAATTTACCTACTTTTGATTGATCTTTCTAACTTCTAACTTAACTTATGAGGCAATATACCTCACCTCTATTGGCTGGCCCAGACCTTCGTATATTTTCTATAGTTTCGACACCCCTGAGCTAGTTGAACCTCAAGTGTAGATTGACTACTGCCTCCTAGTGGTTTGATATCAGCACTACACTAAATGTACATTAACGCTTTCCAGCAAACTAGGCTGCTTTTTCATTGGTTTCTCTGCAGTGCAGATTTTACAAGATTTTTTAAGAAAGTGTTTACCAAAATACAAATACAAAAAAGAGAGGAGAAAAACTAAAAAGTACTTCACGACCCTGGTATGGTGGACACTTCTCCCACGTTCACAATATCAAAATGGAAAATATTCTCCAAATACTTCCTAATGATTATAATAAGGTTGTAGTGTATGTTGACAAAGTCTATGTCACAACTTTAGGAAGGACATTTAAGGAGGAAACAATACTTTTCCAGCCCAGGGGGTGTGACGATGGAAAGACCAGAAGAGAACCACTGTTTTTCATACTTTGCTCCCCACACTATACTAAATATTTTCTTTACAGGACGGACATTACGATTTAAGTTTTTTTTAAAACCACTTTATCCCCAAGCTGTGCCAGCGAGTAACATGAACAGTTTCTTAATTTTTATAATAATTCACAATAAGTTTTTGGGAGTCTCCCAATTTTCAGACTCTAGGGTTAACTTTTAATTGTATTATCTTAAGGTATTCCTAAGATTTTTTTCCAAAATTTCTCTGACACTAAGCCAAATGGTATGGCATATGGAAGCCCATTTCTGACACGAGGAAGAAAAAATTGTACGTAATTATGACTCTTTAAAATGTATGACATAACATCTTAAAAAAAAGGACCACTCATTGGTTTGACTTTTTTTACTATGTCATTATTATGAATTACCACCATTTTTTGACTTAGTATCTCACCTTGCCAACCTCTTATTTTGAATTCCTTATTACTTAATATAATTTACTGAGTAATAAGGTCGTATTTATAATGGACATTTGTGGAATGATCTTTTGATGCGTCGTCGGAGGGCTTGAATAATTGCAGCAGCAAATCACTAGCTCAACGTTAGCTAGGGATAGCAGTTGGTATTCAGCAACAGACACCACGATAAAACATTCTGACAGATATAATAACCCAATATCTTCTATCCGGCTCAAGCGCCATTTTGTCTATTGTTTTACAGCCCATCCATTTAGCTATGTAGGAAAAATGCCAACTATTAAGGTAAGAAACCATTGATAGCGACACCTTCTAATCCTTTGTTCAGTGGGCATGAAGCCAAAATGGCTGACTTCAGAACAAAAATATACTTTCTTACTATTTTTATATCCCATGTCATTATTTTGGGATTGTTCTTATATACATATATTTTTTCAGTGACAGAAATGTGCTTACATACCGTTTAACTCAAGCTAATAAATGAAAGCACTAAATAATTTGGTCATAGTTCAGTTCAGGAACAACACGATGTAGCACCAAATCATAACTCTTTTATTAAAATCCATCTTCACATTTGATGTTATAACATCCCAGTACACGCATTGTAACAGTGAACAGTTCCTTCAAAACAATTAAGCTTCATATCAAAAACAGGATTTGTCAAATTCAGTGCCTTTAACTGGTCACTGTTCCGTTTCATAACAAATGAACCTTGCAACTTGAAAAAAAGAGTGAACAAAAGACACAAGATAAGAACATTGATATCGTAGAACAGAAGAAGAACAGAACGTGTAAGAACACAACAGACATTTAAAGAACAAGGCGGGACAAGAACTGTTATCATTGTGCGACATTCAGAGGAACTACTGTGCCATCCTTTAAAACTGTTGTTTTATTGAATAAATAAGCAAATTGTCAATAATTCTACAATGATGCTTTTGAAGAATGTTGACCACGCCCTAACTAACTGTTGCATATGGGGAGAAAACGTTGGGGTGGGCGTCTAGGCCAGGTCCTCTTCGCCTTCATCCTCAAACTCGCCCTCCTCCTCAGCGGTGGCGTCCTGGTACTGCTGGTACTCAGACACCAGGTCGTTCATGTTGCTCTCAGCCTCTGTGAACTCCATCTCATCCATGCCCTCGCCGGTGTACCTGAAACAAGGAAATATTACTCACTACATATAACTTTCAATCTTTCCTGACATTTATTTGTCCAAACGATTAATCTTGAAATACGTAAACCCTCTATCACTCACCAGTGGAGGAAGGCCTTGCGGCGGAACATGGCGGTGAACTGCTCTGAGATGCGCTTGAACAGCTCCTGAATGGCCGTGCTGTTGCCGATGAAGGTGGCGGCCATCTTGAGGCCACGGGGAGGGATGTCGCAGACGGCAGTCTTCACGTTGTTTGGGATCCATTCTACGAAGTAGCTGCTGTTTTTGTTCTGCACATTCAACATCTGCTCGTCTACTTCCTTCATGGACATGCGGCCTCTGAAGATGGCGGCGACCGTGAGGTAGCGGCCGTGGCGTGGGTCACAGGCTGCCATCATGTTCTTGGAGTCGAACATCTGCTGGGTGAGCTCAGGAACCGTCAGAGCCCTGGGGAGGACACACCATCCGATAAAGATTTATTTCAAAATGCATTTGTTAATGTGTTGTTTTAAGTGAAAAATATATATAATCGTCTTAATCACATTTACATGTATTTTGGGGGAGGATCAAAAAAACAAAACGTGTGGTGCTGTAATTCATGACAAACTGGTAAGAGCGCAATACATTTAGCTTGTTCCAATTTCTCCCTTTGTTTGCCTTTTCAAGGCGAGGCAATTATTGTTAGAAATCAACAATGGAAGTACGGAAGGATATTGAGGCCAAACCTGCTTTACATTCATTTTATGTTCTCTAGAAAAATTACAATTCTTAATGCTTTTGTATATATCTACCTGTACTGCTGGCTGCCACGGCTGGTCAATGGGGCGAAGCCGGGCATGAAGAAGTGCAGCCTGGGGAAGGGCACCATGTTGACAGGCCAGTTTCCTCAAATCAGCATTGAGCTGGCCGGGGAAGCGCAGACAGGTGGTGACACCGCTCATGGTGGCTGAGACGAGGTGGTTGAGGTCTCCGTAGGTGGGGGTGGTGAGCTTCAGTGTGCGGAAGCAGATGTCATACAGCGCCTCATTATCAATGCAGAAGGTCTCATCTGTGTTCTCCACCAGCTGGTGGACGGAGAGGGTGGCGTTGTATGGCTCCACAACTGTGTCTGAAACCTGAGGTCGGGGGAGGGAGAAGGATTTACATTAAGGCAAGAAATAAGACAAGAAACATAGTTAATGTTGTAGTATTTTGGTGTATTATAAGCACCTTGGGGGAAGGCACCACGCTGAAAGTGTTCATGATGCGGTCTGGATACTCCTCTCGGATTTTGCTGATGAGCAGCGTGCCCATGCCCGAGCCGGTTCCTCCACCCAGGGAGTGTGTGAGCTGGAAGCCCTGCAGGCAGTCGCAGCCCTCCGCCTCCTTCCTCACCACATCCAGGACCGAGTCCACCAGCTCGGCTTCACAACCAAAATAGCACCCAGAGTGTAATCAGCAGGACTCTTTTAAACCAGCTGAGGCAATCGGCAGCACCAATCAAGCCGCTCCGCTCCACCGTGGCTGCGGATCCCAATCAAATGACACCAAACAATTATACTCCATTACATACATAAATGATTAAATAGATAGAAATAATAAATCAAATCAAAACGTTTTTTGGCTCCTACACTCCGGCCCCTAATTGTTATGGAATCACACCATGACAATTACTAATAAACATAAAATGGAGAGCCAATACAAAACATTTGTTTTGTTAACAACTATAATTCATATGAAGTCCACTGCAATATAGTGTCCATCTTCGGGGCTTCTGACCCTTAGTGGGGTGAATGTGTATTACACCATGAATCCGGTTGTGTGTAAATGTGCTGTGTGTGGTGCAAGAGTGGGGAAGGGGGCAGAGCTCGTTTGGGACTCGACCAGCAGTACCAGCTTCGTGATGGGTCGACGGAGTGTGCTGTTTTTGACTGTACTTCCACTTGTCGTACAAAACCTCTCGAGTCTGGCAAGACTTGCGTTATTCGTCCCATGAGCCAGGAATTCTTGGAGCATTTTCGTCGACGATAAGGACAAGTCCCCGGTTGCAAAATTCCTCCTTTTCCTGTTCCACTTTTGCCTTATTTGGAGTTCCGGTAGGTATTCTTGGTCCATCGCTTCCAAATAAGTTGGCCATGTACTGAATTTGGCGCCATCTTCTCTTCCCGTGGCAGTCGCTCGGATTGAAGACACCAGGCGGAAGAAATGGTTTTGATTTGAGCAGCAAAAGGTTGATTTGGAGTGAGGGGCTCTAAATCTCAGGGTCGTTGGAAACAGTCGTTATGGGTCGATCATTTATGATCGCACTTACTTCGCAGAAAAGTGGCAAGTCCTTCCTCGTCAAGCTTTTGTTCTTGCGTGAGGGCACTGAGAATGCGTCTGACGGTTCTGATTTGTCTTTCCCAGATTCCTCCGTGGTGGGATCATCTTGTAATCATGTCTATAATTTTGAGCACCAAATTATGAAAAGTATCGAAAAATACCGGTATCGATAACTAGTATTGGTATCGATAAAATCCTAACGATACCAATCCCTAGTGAAGAGTGACTGTAGATCAGGGCTGCACAATATGCGGAAAACATACGATGGCATGGCTTTATGTAAAACTAATAAATGTAAGTTAAAAAATTAAGCAGCAATAAAAAAATAATGATAGTTGCAGTAATGCAGTTTTATGTTCAAAGTCTGTGAACTCATTCAAAAATACTTAAATGCAATAATTCAGCCTTTCACAATGTGTATATCGCACAAGACGACAAATTATTTTTTGGAATATATTGTTCAGCCCTAATCCAGTTGCTTAATCACAGTATGGCAACTTCAATAACCCAAGTTAAAACACAAGACATTTTCATATTCTCACCAAAGACAAAGTTGTCTCACCGAGTCCATCGTGCCGGGCTCCAAGTCCACCAGCACGGCCCGGGGGACATACTTCCCACCTGGTGATTCAAACACAAGACGACATTATTTATATTAAGCATTTTTTTTTCTTAATAGCTGCATTATAATTACTTCAAGCAAAACCATGTTAATCTTTTTTCATCAAAGACTTTGCTTTCTTAAAGTATGACCAAACACAGTAAAAAGCATATTGTACGCTCAATTATATTTTATAATAGTTTGTCTGGCATTAATACAGTCCAGTCTTCTTACAGCACAAGGTTAGCCAGGGGTTAAATTGGGATTGTCTATGGGGGCTCTGTGTCGAGGTGCGGGCGTGGTCGCACATCACATAATCTGCTACTGTATCAAATGCGCACATTGATGCCACCAAATGAGACAAAAAAGTATTACAAATATGACCGTCTTTCTAATAGTGACATTAAACTTGAATTAATATACATCTTCAATTATTAATATATACACAAAAATGTGTACGTGCTTTGTATTGGTCGGCGTAGCTTAAAAATATTTGTTCGGAAATCTCAGCATTTACAGTATGCTGTAAATCTCACGATACACAATTTGATCATAACCACATTCGGTGTTATGACTGATCATAACTCAGCTTTAAGCACAGGCATACATATAGCATGGTGTAAGAAACGGGCTCCGTGTTACCAAGACGGGCGGGGTGGTTTGGCGCAGAGCCTTTGCACCACCCGCCCGCAGCGGAGTCTGGGCGGTGCTGCAGCTCCAACGCAGAGACACAAGTTCACCAAGGCCGATTTTAAAATAAAGTCAACACATATCGACCCTAAATATAGTATAGTTAAGAACGAGAAACGTTTTGGAATATCTTTTTCTGATATCTTCTGACAACGGTACGGGGGTGATGACGTCAGAGCATCGCCCTATTTGCCGGGCTCAGCCTCCGCTCAATTTAACCCCTTGTTACACCTAATATATAATAAATAATACAAAATAACCGAAGTGACTGGCTAATATATGTCGACAGAATATTATAAGAAGTTAAAGCTGTATTGTTGTTTTGGAAAGTATAATTATCTTGACGTTTTGTTGACTTGTTGCCGTATCCTAGAAACGGCGGCGCTAGCAACAGTAGAGCTAAAGCAAAGCTAACCTGAAGCCTCATTGTAATAGACGTTGATGCGATCCAGCTGCAGGTCGCTGTCCCCCTGGTATGAGCCGGTCGGGTCGATGCCATGTTCGTCGCTTATGACTTCCCAAAACTAGAAGAGAATAAAACACAACAACGGTCAAATTACCTGCAAACTAGCATGACTTAGCTTAACCTGTTAAGCCCCAAGCCTGTTTTTCAGGTTTCAGGCTCGAAAATGACATGCCCAGAACAAATGACTTTAACTTCACTTCTAAAAGGGTTAAATTAATAATCTTTTTTCTCAAAGCAATGTTACATCTGTGAGTTGGATGTAGAAGTGTCAGAATCAATATAGATGTTTCTGTGTCAGAGAAAATTCAGATGGAACATAGTAAAAAAGTGTAAATTCTTACCTCCGCCTAAAAAAAAAACCATTACTTATAGTGAAAACCACCCTTGAATGATGGGTTAGTAGCCTGAAAGCTTTGGGAATTCAAAGTATAACTAATAATAAGTACACTGTATCAAGATTGAGGCAAAACAAGTGAAAATTGACCTTTTTAGAGAGGTTTAGGGAAAAACAGCCCAGGCGGACTAAGCTTTGGGCACATTTGGGCACGTCTGGTTCCATCAGTGCCATTTGACCTTTTTCAGGTACCAGACAGTAAAAATCATTTTATAACATTGAATCATCACTATAGGTATTCATTCCATAAAAAATAAAAATAAATAAAAATAAAATAAAAAAGATTGTAAAATTAAAAAAATTAAAATATATATTTAAGTGTGTGTGTGGGGTGTGTGTGTGTGTGGGTGTGTGGGAAGTTCCCTCTTTGCATGAGATGCATGTTTACTTGCACAATAAAAATGAGGAAACATAGGAAACATTTGACTCCAACTGGAGCAGATTTATATAAAAGAATGTTAGCACTAACACAATAACACCACACTTTAGGTAAAAAAAAAAATTGGGTGATAAAAACTCTCAAAACTTTATACAAACCAACCCTGAATGTTATGGTATTATTGCAGTAAGTCATGCCATGCCCTGAAACAGTTCTTTTTGGGAGTGAAGCACAGAGGGACCTGACACTTCCTGAAGTACACAGGTGTCTTCACCCTTCTGCTGCCAGCATCAGAGCACTTCCTGCAGTACCTCCTGACCGTGGTGGCATCTTCCCCATAATGCTCGGGCATGCATGTCAGTGATGGTGTGGGGGTTGGTGGGCGGGGTGGTACTGCTGCAGGGTCTCCAGAAAACTCAACCATTTATTTTGCAAGCTGCTCCCTGAAGGACTTCTGGGTGTGTGGGTTCGTCCTGCCGGGGTCACCCCTCCTCTTGTGCAGCTCCTTCACGGAAATGTCCATAAAATGGTAAAAAAAAGAAAACAAATAGATTAATTCACTGGCTTGTACTTTCAAAAATGTAACTCAAATCAGAAATAATTTCTCTACAACAACAGTAATGTAAATTATGTGAGACGGGGGAACAGATTATATCAATATAATCTGTTCAATATTTAATATTAATATTCCGTCCGTCATATATTTATATATGTATGTGTATATTTTATATATATATATATATATATATATATATATAATACCGTGTTAAATTCAACATGTATATTTTCTACTGTCTTGTTTATTTCTAGTCTTTGAACAATAAACGGCATCCATTTTATTTGTTTGTTGTTGAGTATTTGTGAAATAACATTAGATCACAAGATGGATGCCGTTGTGTTATTGTTATGCGTGTAAAATTACTATAGACGAATACTCTAACACCAAATAAATAACTAAAAGATAAAAACAGATGAATACTCTTACACCAAATAAATAAGTAATAGATACAAACAGAGAGATTACATACCTTTCCGTTGGTGGAACTTCATAATCGGAGTCACTCGATGCGTGATAAGATCACTATCTTCCGACGGAGAGTCCTCAAATACCATTTCCAATGCCTCCTGGATGGACAATAAAGTCTTCTTTCTGGCTGCCATTGTTCAAATGAAGAAATAAAACAAATCCGGCTGTTTTCCCTGATAATCCTGCTGTCTCGCTGTCCCGGTGATCTGCCGGTGATCTGCGCTCCTCTCAATGTGTTTCTGCTGCGTCAAAAACGTAGCAAGAGTGTGGGGGAAGCAGCATACTGGCCTGATGTACACTTACGCAGGACCCTATCTCTGGAACCCATTGGTCGATTTGCGTGATTTACACCTTTTTTGAATCGTTAGAGCCAATAGAATCGAGTGGCAGTTGGAAAATACGTAAATACTTTACGGCGGGGGAGGGGGAGCTATGCGTAAACTGCATGTCAAGCAGCTGAAGCTACGGACCCTAATCTTTGTACCTACTTTTCTGCCATGAATGAAAGGATTGATTGATCAGAAACAATTCTAACGTGACTAAGAGACATTGGATTAACCTTGAGCAGCGTTTTTATTCCGTTGAACACAACTTTTGATCACAAAAATCACAAGGTAAGACCTAATTATTGTCATGGATTTGAAAACTGATGTTGTTTATTTGCTATGTTCTGGCTGCTAGCTCAGTGAGTTCTTGTCATCCAGTGATGATACTTATATCAAAATAATCAGTGGAGTATCAGCTTTCAGATGATATGTAGTCTGTGCAGAACATATTATTATTAAAAATCGTTTTTGCTAGTTAGCTCCTGAAGTAGCATTAGCCCGTTTTCTCTAGGGGCTAATGCTAACGCTTCTTGTGAGACTTGTGTTTTGTTTCGGTAAAAATGGCTCGTATCATCAGTTAGCTGAGTTTGTTCCCGTTAGAATGGTATAACACATTCATAGTTTTTGAAAATATATATTTAAAATATTAAGAAGTGTCATGAAAAAAAAAAAAAAGACCCGCCGACGGGGTCGTTGGGGCTTAACATTAACGATTCGAACAGGTTGAACCCGTAGGTAGCTTTCATTAGCATTGCTGCTAAGTAGGCTAATCAACCCGCCCAAACGAACATTAACATCTACGCACTTAATGAATGAGTTAAGAATTCAAATGTAAATCTAAACTACTCTCTTACCTTAGCTCCAATTTGATTTCCACATTGGCCTGCCTGCAGATGCACGATTTCCCTCATTTTGGTTGAATTCAAATGTTCCAACCGACCGATCAAGACAAAAGTTTGAATCTGTACTGATGCAGCTACGAACTAACCAGAGAAGATGGGAGTGCTGCTATCAACCGTTACCCGATTAACAGGATTGGTCCAAATTCATGTCACTCAGCCTCAGCAGACATCTCATTGGTCAAAAAAATCTTAAGGGGGCGGTTTGCATACAATTTGTAGGTGCCTTTACCGCCACCTTCTGGAATGGAATGGATGAGCACTGTAAAACCTCAAATCCTACATTATAATCCTTGTCCGTTTGTAAAACCTAAATACTGCCCTGTACGCCACATCCCCTGAACTCCGTCGCAAACATATATTTAATTCTGTGTGGTTTCTGTTCAGTACTTGCTTCAGTTCTTAGAAATTGCAAAAAAACGTCATCAATTGTTTTGTCATTGCTAGCTTGCTACAATATTCACATTTGCCTTATGTATGTTTTTTCCACTATGAATAACGTGCTATTATGCCCTGTATGACCAATCTCATTCTGATAATGATGTCCTCTTTTTTTTTTTACATGTTGACTTATCTTGTTTCTCCAATTTACCTGTAAACATTATAACAATGTCTGTCCTTTACTCCTCTATTACACTCATCCTGCCGTTTCTTTTTCATTTGGGATTCCATTTTTAAGACCTAAATACTGCCCTGTAGGCCTACGCCACATCCCCTGAACTCCGTCGCAAAATATATTTAATTCTGTGTGGTTTCTGTTCAGTACTTGCTTCAGTTCTTAGAAATTGCAAAAAAACGTCAGCAATTGTTTTGTCATTGCTAGCTTGCTACAATATTCACATTTGCCGCACGTTATTGTGTTGACTTCTCTTGTTTCTCCAACTAACATTATAACAATGTCTGTCCTTTACTCCTCTATTACACTGACTCATCCTGCCATTTCTTTTTCATTTGGGATTTCATGATGCTTGTGATCTTAGCCTTGCAATATTTCACACTCATACTAATTTGTCTCTTCTTTGTCTCCAACTTTGCATATACCAGATAATTTCCCTCCACCCCAATGTGTGCAGGAATCCAGATGAAATAGGTGACCGCTCCTGCCCTTCAAATTTGTTGAAGTGTTTGTGCTATTTCCGGTACTATGTCTTGTCTTGTTTCTGAAGGCCTATGTTTAATGCTTTCCAATGCACTGCTGGAGTCAGAGCCTATCAATACCTTCCTTGTCTGGACTTCTTCCACTCAATTCAAAGCCAGAAGAATAGCCAAAATATAAGAATCCTTTATTTGCACATTTGTAATTTACTTTATTACAACAACAGACAAATAGTGTAATGTATGTATGTACTTTACCACACCATCACCATCACTAACAAGGTTTTGTATTATGTTTTCCAATTCTGTAGAATAGAATTGGAGGGATGAAACCCTCTTTTATGGTCACACAAGCACACAGTGAAATTTGGCCTCTGCATTTAACCCATCCTAGCAGTGGGCAGCTATTGTACAGCGCCCGGGGAGCAATGGGGAGTGAGGGGGAAGGGGGATGTACAGTGCCTTGCTCAAGGGCACCACAGCAGGGCAGGAGCTGAACTGGGACCTCTCCAAGTAGCAGTCGACACTCAATATTTAGGTCTGGTCGGGGACTTGAACCAGCAACCCTACAGCTCCCAGTCCAAGCTCCTACTTGACTGAGCCACTGCCACATGCTATGCTGTCTTTTCCAACTATTTCGACATACTAGACTTTATCATTTTTTCCCCAACATACTAAACTATTATACTATTGTTTACTAAGATGACACACTATACTATTTTTTTTTTTTTATTCAGTTTTTTGTGATATTTTTTGACATACTATATGTGGTTTTTCTCATATTTTCGACATACTGTACTACACATTTTTGTCATGAAATGTTTAACATGCTCTACCATTATTTTTCAACATACAATACTCTGACTCATTTCAAGATATTTTTACAATTACTGTTTTGAACATATTACATTTTTATACACTTGTAAATTGGAAAAACTTTTTTTTTATTTTAATATTATGTGCCATACTATAATACTTCCCTTATAGTATTTTAAACATACAGTACAGAGAGCCCCGTTCACCAGGCAAACCAACAAAGCGTGTCGATAAATCATTCCCATTCTAACCTAGTGTTGTTATTCCCTTCTGTGACCATTTGAGGGCAGTAAACACTCATCAGATCTGTTTTACTACACTAGGCACAATATAATGTCATCAAATTCAGCTTTTATCCTTAGTAACCATTGGTTTCTGGATGTAACTTTATAAAATATAAACTGGGGTGACTTCAATTAAAGGTCCCCATATACTCTTTTTCAACAATATATTATATCTATATAGAACATGTCTCTGAAGTGTTTGTCTCGAAATACCAAACACATCATGCATTGAAGCAACCCCATATGTTTCAGCCCTGTTCCAAAAGTGTGGATTCTGTGTCTGAAGCTTTAAATGCAAATGAAATACGCTGAAATGTTGACTCTAATTAAATGTATTATTTCAACAGAGTTAACATAACTGTATTAGGTTAGTTTAAAGCAATGATATTAAGTTGAACCTTATGTTTTGAATTCAAACTTAATATTTTTGCTTTCAACTAACCTAATACAGTTATGTGAAATCTGTTAACATAATACATTTAATTAAAACTGCGGCCACAGTCGTGCACGCAGTGATGAGCGGGCCCTCGCATCTATGCGCCTGTCGGGTAGGGTTGCCGGTCGACCCGGCGTCAAGTCGATGCATTTGAGTCCTGCGAAATGAGCCGTTTGTCATTTCTCTAATTTTCGCGTCCTCGACTCCTCGGTCCTCCAGCAGCGACCCGGAAACGGATGTCGGCGAGCCGTCTCGAAGGAAAACAAATTTCTCCAAAGGCTCATCGACGATCAATTATCGAGGAGGCTGTCTGGAAGAGCCAAGCGATCGACTATTCCTTCGCAATGTATATGAACTGAACGTGTCCTGGATTGGAATTTTTCCGATCATTTCCCCAGGTTTAAAGCGCAGGAAGAAGAAAAAATCCACCAATTACAATAGGTTCCTCGCACTTCGTGCTAGGACGCCGTTGGGTCATAGCGCTCTCGGGCTCAGGCCCTAATTAAGGGCAACATTTCAGTTTATTAGTGTACCTCTCCCCATGCCCCTCTGCCAGATGTTTGGTTTAAAAAAACACAATTGTGCTCTAGCAGATTCAGGTGATAAGGTTGGTTATTGGCTAATGCTTGCACAACCCAAAAAAATACCAAAACATTGTGACATCACAAAGTGATGTAAAAAATATTAAAGCATATCCAAGTATCAAGCATAATTTACCTACTTTTGATTGATCTTTCTAACTTCTAACTTAACTTATGAGGCAATATACCTCACCTCTATTGGCTGGCCCAGACCTTCGTATATTTTCTATAGTTTCGACACCCCTGAGCTAGTTGAACCTCAAGTGTAGATTGACTACTGCCTCCTAGTGGTTTGATATCAGCACTACACTAAATGTACATTAACGCTTTCCAGCAAACTAGGCTGCTTTTTCATTGGTTTCTCTGCAGTGCAGATTTTACAAGATTTTTTAAGAAAGTGTTTACCAAAATACAAATACAAAAAAGAGAGGAGAAAAACTAAAAAGTACTTCACGACCCTGGTATGGTGGACACTTCTCCCACGTTCACAATATCAAAATGGAAAATATTCTCCAAATACTTCCTAATGATTATAATAAGGTTGTAGTGTATGTTGACAAAGTCTATGTCACAACTTTAGGAAGGACATTTAAGGAGGAAACAATACTTTTCCAGCCCAGGGGGTGTGACGATGGAAAGACCAGAAGAGAACCACTGTTTTTCATACTTTGCTCCCCACACTATACTAAATATTTTCTTTACAGGACGGACATTACGATTTAAGTTTTTTTTAAAACCACTTTATCCCCAAGCTGTGCCAGCGAGTAACATGAACAGTTTCTTAATTTTTATAATAATTCACAATAAGTTTTTGGGAGTCTCCCAATTTTCAGACTCTAGGGTTAACTTTTAATTGTATTATCTTAAGGTATTCCTAAGATTTTTTTCCAAAATTTCTCTGACACTAAGCCAAATGGTATGGCATATGGAAGCCCATTTCTGACACGAGGAAGAAAAAATTGTACGTTATGACTCTTTAAAATGTATGACATAACATCTTAAAAAAAAGGACCACTCATTGGTTTGACTTTTTTTACTATGTCATTATTATGAATTACCACCATTTTTTGACTTAGTATCTCATCTTGCCAACCTCTTATTTTGAATTCCTTATTACTTAATATAATTTACTGAGTAATAAGGTCGTATTTATAATGGACATTTGTGGAATGATCTTTTGATGCGTCGTCGGAGGGCTTGAATAATTGCAGCAGCAAATCACTAGCTCAACGTTAGCTAGGGATAGCAGTTGGTATTCAGCAACAGACACCACGATAAAACATTCTGACAGATATAATAACCCAATATCTTCTATCCGGCTCAAGCGCCATTTTGTCTATTGTTTTACAGCCCATCCATTTAGCTATGTAGGAAAAATGCCAACTATTAAGGTAAGAAACCATTGATAGCGACACCTTCTAATCCTTTGTTCAGTGGGCATGAAGCCAAAATGGCTGACTTCAGAACAAAAATATACTTTCTTACTATTTTTATATCCCATGTCATTATTTTGGGATTGTTCTTATATACATATATTTTTTCAGTGACAGAAATGTGCTTACATACCGTTTAACTCAAGCTAATAAATGAAAGCACTAAATAATTTGGTCATAGTTCAGTTCAGGAACAACACGATGTAGCACCAAATCATAACTCTTTTATTAAAATCCATCTTCACATTTGATGTTATAACATCCCAGTACACGCATTGTAACAGTGAACAGTTCCTTCAAAACAATTAAGCTTCATATCAAAAACAGGATTTGTCAAATTCAGTGCCTTTAACTGGTCACTGTTTCGTTTCATAACAAATGAACCTTGCAACTTGAAAAAAAGAGTGAACAAAAGACACAAGATAAGAACATTGATATCGTAGAACAGAAGAAGAACAGAACGTGTAAGAACACAACAGACATTTAAAGAACAAGGCGGGACAAGAACTGTTATCATTGTGCGACATTCAGAGGAACTACTGTGCCATCCTTTAAAACTGTTGTTTTATTGAATAAATAAGCAAATTGTCAATAATTCTACAATGATGCTTTTGAAGAATGTTGACCACGCCCTAACTAACTGTTGCATATGGGGAGAAAACGTTGGGGTGGGCGTCTAGGCCAGGTCCTCTTCGCCTTCATCCTCAAACTCGCCCTCCTCCTCAGCGGTGGCGTCCTGGTACTGCTGGTACTCAGACACCAGGTCGTTCATGTTGCTCTCAGCCTCTGTGAACTCCATCTCATCCATGCCCTCGCCGGTGTACCTGAAACAAGGAAATATTACTCACTACATATAACTTTCAATCTTTCCTGACATTTATTTGTCCAAACGATTAATCTTGAAATACGTAAACCCTCTATCACTCACCAGTGGAGGAAGGCCTTGCGGCGGAACATGGCGGTGAACTGCTCTGAGATGCGCTTGAACAGCTCCTGAATGGCCGTGCTGTTGCCGATGAAGGTGGCGGCCATCTTGAGGCCACGGGGAGGGATGTCGCAGACGGCAGTCTTCACGTTGTTTGGGATCCATTCTACGAAGTAGCTGCTGTTTTTGTTCTGCACATTCAACATCTGCTCGTCTACTTCCTTCATGGACATGCGGCCTCTGAAGATGGCGGCGACCGTGAGGTAGCGGCCGTGGCGTGGGTCACAGGCTGCCATCATGTTCTTGGAGTCGAACATCTGCTGGGTGAGCTCAGGAACCGTCAGAGCCCTGGGGAGGACACACCATCCGATAAAGATTTATTTCAAAATGCATTTGTTAATGTGTTGTTTTAAGTGAAAAATATATATAATCGTCTTAATCACATTTACATGTATTTTGGGGGAGGATCAAAAAAACAAAACGTGTGGTGCTGTAATTCATGACAAACTGGTAAGAGCGCAATACATTTAGCTTGTTCCAATTTCTCCCTTTGTTTGCCTTTTCAAGGCGAGGCAATTATTGTTAGAAATCAACAATGGAAGTACGGAAGGATATTGAGGCCAAACCTGCTTTACATTCATTTTATGTTCTCTAGAAAAATTACAATTCTTAATGCTTTTGTATATATCTACCTGTACTGCTGGCTGCCACGGCTGGTCAATGGGGCGAAGCCGGGCATGAAGAAGTGCAGCCTGGGGAAGGGCACCATGTTGACAGCCAGTTTCCTCAAATCAGCATTGAGCTGGCCGGGGAAGCGCAGACAGGTGGTGACACCGCTCATGGTGGCTGAGACGAGGTGGTTGAGGTCTCCGTAGGTGGGGGTGGTGAGCTTCAGTGTGCGGAAGCAGATGTCATACAGCGCCTCATTATCAATGCAGAAGGTCTCATCTGTGTTCTCCACCAGCTGGTGGACGGAGAGGGTGGCGTTGTATGGCTCCACAACTGTGTCTGAAACCTGAGGTCGGGGGAGGGAGAAGGATTTACATTAAGGCAAGAAATAAGACAAGAAACATAGTTAATGTTGTAGTATTTTGGTGTATTATAAGCACCTTGGGGGAAGGCACCACGCTGAAAGTGTTCATGATGCGGTCTGGATACTCCTCTCGGATTTTGCTGATGAGCAGCGTGCCCATGCCCGAGCCGGTTCCTCCACCCAGGGAGTGTGTGAGCTGGAAGCCCTGCAGGCAGTCGCAGCTCTCCGCCTCCTTCCTCACCACATCCAGGACCGAGTCCACCAGCTCGGCTCCCTCAGTGTAGTGACCCTTAGCCCAGTTATTACCAGCTCCGCTCTGGCCTGTGTCACATGCAAACACACAACTCTATCAAAGCTGTGACATCAGCACATCCTGGGTCTACATTAAATAGGACTTCATTGGTCAAATGTTAAAGAGTGAAGAGTAGGGATGGGTATCGCGAACCGGTACTAAGTCAGTACCGGTACCTGATTGGACGGTATTGGTATACCGTTAAGCCGCTGGACAAATGGTGCTGCCATCGGTATATGAATTACGCTACTTCCTTAGTTTAAACAATTCTGGTTGGTTCGGAACCCTCATCCCGTGTGATGGATCCGGTTTGATTATCACTCTGATTGGCCACTGTGAATGCCACTCGTCATCTCTCCTAACAGCGCTCTTATTATTGTGAGACTCCCGGGGTCAGACGCAACATCTTGCAAGAAACAGCGTCTCAAGGCTTCTTAACATTTAACAACCTATTAATGATGCACTTAACGGTAAGAAACTCAGCTAACAGGCGATATTAACCATTTTACCTACACGGAACAGAATTCCAACACCAAGAGTCTAAATCAACACTTAGCAAAACGGGCTAACGGCTGCTTTAGCACATAACTGGCAAAAGCTTCCGGTTTAGGAGGTGCGCACGCAGCGTCTCGTTTTAACTGAATAATGGTCATGTTTACATGGATTTATGAACTGCCCCTAATTACCACCCCCCTTCCAGAGACACACTGTCAAACACTCATACCTGCTTGGTATGACATTGAAAAAAAGTTACATTAAATAAATAAAAATGTCAATAAAATGACTGTTGTTTAATCTTCACATCTTGTAATCATGTCTATAATTTTGAGCACCAAATTATTGAAAAGTATCGAAAAATACCGGTATCGATAACTAGTATTGGTATCGATAAAATCCTAACGATACCAATCCCTAGTGAAGAGTGACTGTAGATCAGGGCTGCACAATATGCGGAAAACATACGATGGCATGGCTTTATGTAAAACTAATAAATGTAAGTTAAAAAATTAAGCAGCAATAAAAAAATAATGATAGTTGCAGTAATGCAGTTTTATGTTCAAAGTCTGTGAACTCATTCAAAAATACTTAAATGCAATAATTCAGCCTTTCACAATGTGTATATCGCACAAGACGACAAATTATTTTTTGGAATATATTGTTCAGCCCTAATCCAGTTGCTTAATCACAGTATGGCAACTTCAATAACCCAAGTTAAAACACAAGACATTTTCATATTCTCACCAAAGACAAAGTTGTCTGGTCTAAAGATCTGGCCGAAGGGACCGGACCTCACCGAGTCCATCGTGCCGGGCTCCAAGTCCACCAGCACGGCCCGGGGGACATACTTCCCACCTGGTGATTCAAACACAAGACGACATTATTTATATTAAGCATTTTTTTTTCTTAATAGCTGCATTATAATTACTCAAGCAAAACCATGTTAATCTTTTTTCATCAAAGACTTTGCTTTCTTAAAGTATGACCAAACACAGTAAAAAGCATATTGTACGCTCAATTATATTTTATAATAGTTTGTCTGGCATTAATACAGTCCAGTCTTCTTACAGCACAAGGTTAGCCAGGGGTTAAATTGGGATTGTCTATGGGGGGCTCTGTGTCGAGGTGCGGGCGTGGTCGCACATCACATAATCTGCTACTGTATCAAATGCGCACATTGATGCCACCAAATGAGACAAAAAAGTATTACAAATATGACCGTCTTTCTAATAGTGACATTAAACTTGAATTAATATAAATCTTAAATTATTAATATATACACAAAAATGTGTACGTGCTTTGTATTGGTCGGCGTAGCTTAAAAATATTTGTTCGGAAATCTCAGCATTTACAGTATGCTGTAAATCTCACGATACACAATTTGATCATAACCACATTCGGTGTTATGACTGATCATAACTCAGCTTTAAGCACAGGCATACATATAGCATGGTGTAAGAAACGGGCTCCGTGTTACCAAGACGGGCGGGGTGGTTTGGCGCAGAGCCTTTGCACCACCCGCCCGCAGCGGAGTCTGGGCGGTGCTGCAGCTCCAACGCAGAGACACACGTTCACCAAGGCCGATTTTAAAATAAAGTCAACACATATCGACCCTAAATATAGTATAGTTAAGAACGAGAAACGTTTTGGAATATCTTTTTCTGATATCTTCTGACAACGGTACGGGGGTGATGACGTCAGAGCATCGCCCTATTTGCCGGGCTCAGCCTCCGCTCAATTTAACCCCTTGTTACACCTAATATATAATAAATAATACAAAATAACCGAAGTGACTGGCTAATATATGTCGACAGAATATTATAATAAGTTAAAGCTGTATTGTTGTTTTGGAAAGTATAATTATCTTGACGTTTTGTTGACTTGTTGCCGTATCCTAGAAACGGCGGCGCTAGCAACAGTAGAGCTAAAGCAAAGCTAACCTGAAGCCTCATTGTAATAGACGTTGATGCGATCCAGCTGCAGGTCGCTGTCCCCCTGGTATGAGCCGGTCGGGTCGATGCCATGTTCGTCGCTTATGACTTCCCAAAACTAGAAGAGAATAAAACACAACAACGGTCAAATTACCTGCAAACTAGCATGACTTAGCTTAACCTGTTAAGCCCCGAGCCTGTTTTTCAGGTTTCAGGCTCGAAAATGACATGCCCAGAACAAATGACTTTAACTTCACTTCTAAAAGGGTTAAATTAATAATCTTTTTTCTCAAAGCAATGTTACATCTGTGAGTTGGATGTAGAAGTGTCAGAATCAATATAGATGTTTCTGTGTCAGAGAAAATTCAGATGGAACATAGTAAAAAAGTGTAAATTCTTACCTCCGCCTAAAAAAAACCCATTACTTATAGTGAAAACCACCCTTGAATGATGGGTTAGTAGCCTGAAAGCTTTGGGAATTCAAAGTATAACTAATAATAAGTACACTGTATCAAGATTGAGGCAAAACAAGTGAAAATTGACCTTTTTAGAGAGGTTTAGGGAAAAACAGCCCAGGCGGACTAAGCTTTGGGCACATTTGGGCACGTCTGGTTCCATCAGTGCCATTTGACCTTTTTCCAGGTACCAGACAGTAAAAATCATTTTATAACATTGAATCATCACTATAGGTATTCATTCCATAAAAAATAAAAATAAATAAAAATAAAATAAAAAAGATTGTAAAATTAAAAAAATTAAAATATATATTTAAGTGTGTGTGTGGGGTGTGTGTGTGTGTGGGTGTGTGGGAAGTTCCCTCTTTGCATGAGATGCATGTTTACTTGCACAATAAAAATGAGGAAACATAGGAAACATTTGACTCCAACTGGAGCAGATTTATATAAAAGAATGTTAGCACTAACACAATAACACCACACTTTAGGTAAAAAAAAAAATTGGGTGATAAAAACTCTCAAAACTTTATACAAACCAACCCTGAATGTTATGGTATTATTGCAGTAAGTCATGCCATGCCCTGAAACAGTTCTTTTTGGGAGTGAAGCACAGAGGGACCTGACACTTCCTGAAGTACACAGGTGTCTTCACCCTTCTGCTGCCAGCATCAGAGCACTTCCTGCAGTACCTCCTGACCGTGGTGGCATCTTCCCCATAATGCTCGGGCATGCATGTCAGTGATGGTGTGGGGGTTGGTGGGCGGGGTGGTACTGCTGCAGGGTCTCCAGAAAACTCAACCATTTATTTTGCAAGCTGCTCCCTGAAGGACTTCTGGGTGTGTGGGTTCGTCCTGCCGGGGTCACCCCTCCTCTTGTGCAGCTCCTTCACGGAAATGTCCATAAAATGGTAAAAAAAAGAAAACAAATAGATTAATTCACTGGCTTGTACTTTCAAAAATGTAACTCAAATCAGAAATAATTTCTCTACAACAACAGTAATGTAAATTATGTGAGACGGGGGAACAGATTATATCAATATAATCTGTTCAATATTTAATATTAATATTCCGTCCGTCATATATTTATATATGTATGTGTATATTTTATATATATATATATATATATAATACCGTGTTAAATTCAACATGTATATTTTCTACTGTCTTGTTTATTTCTAGTCTTTGAACAATAAACGGCATCCATTTTATTTGTTTGTTGTTGAGTATTTGTGAAATAACATTAGATCACAAGATGGATGCCGTTGTGTTATTGTTATGCGTGTAAAATTACTATAGACGAATACTCTAACACCAAATAAATAACTAAAAGATAAAAACAGATGAATACTCTTACACCAAATAAATAAGTAATAGATACAAACAGAGAGATTACATACCTTTCCGTTGGTGGAACTTCATAATCGGAGTCACTCGATGCGTGATAAGATCACTATCTTCCGACGGAGAGTCCTCAAATACCATTTCCAATGCCTCCTGGATGGACAATAAAGTCTTCTTTCTGGCTGCCATTGTTCAAATGAAGAAATAAAACAAATCCGGCTGTTTTCCCTGATAATCCTGCTGTCTCGCTGTCCCGGTGATCTGCCGGTGATCTGCGCTCCTCTCAATGTGTTTCTGCTGCGTCAAAAACGTAGCAAGAGTGTGGGGTAAGCAGCATACTGGCCTGATGTACACTTACGCAGGACCCTATCTCTGGAACCCATTGGTCGATTTGCGTGATTTACACCTTTTTTGAATCGTTAGAGCCAATAGAATCGAGTGGCAGTTGGAAAATACGTAAATACTTTACGGCGGGGGAGGGGGAGCTATGCGTAAACTGCATGTCAAGCAGCTGAAGCTACGGACCCTAATCTTTGTACCTACTTTTCTGCCATGGATGAAAGGATTGATTGATCAGAAACAATTCTAACGTGACTAAGAGACATTGGATTAACCTTGAGCAGCGTTTTTATTCCGTTGAACACAACTTTTGATCACAAAAATCACAAGGTAAGACCTAATTATTGTCATGGATTTGAAAACTGATGTTGTTTATTTGCTATGTTCTGGCTGCTAGCTCAGTGAGTTCTTGTCATCCAGTGATGATACTTATATCAAAATAATCAGTGGAGTATCAGCTTTCAGATGATATGTAGTTTGTGCAGAACATATTATTATTAAAAATCGTTTTTGCTAGTTAGCTCCTGAAGTAGCATTAGCCCGTTTTCTCTAGGGGCTAATGCTAACGCTTCTTGTGAGACTTGTGTTTTGTTTCGGTAAAAATGGCTCGTATCATCAGTTAGCTGAGTTTGTTCCCGTTAGAATGGTATAACACATTCATAGTTTTTGAAAATATATATTTAAAATATTAAGAAGTGTCATGAAAAAAAAAAAAAAGACCCGCCGACGGGGTCGTTGGGGCTTAACATTAACGATTCGAACAGGTTGAACCCGTAGGTAGCTTTCATTAGCATTGCTGCTAAGTAGGCTAATCAACCCGCCCAAATGAACATTAACATCGACGCACTTAATGAATGAGTTAAGAATTCAAATGTAAATCTAAACTACTCTCTTACCTTAGCTCCAATTTGATTTCCACATTGGCCTGCCTGCAGATGCACGATTTCCCTCATTTTGGTTGAATTCAAATGTTCCAACCGACCGATCAAGACAAAGGTTTGAATCTGTACTGATGCAGCTACGAACTAACCAGAGAAGATGGGAGTGCTGCTATCAACCGTTACCCGATTAACAGGATTGGTCCAAATTCATGTCACTCAGCCTCAGCAGACATCTCATTGGTCAAAAAAATCTTAAGGGGGCGGTTTGCATACAATTTGTAGGTGCCTTTACCGCCACCTTCTGGAATGGAATGGATGAGCACTGTAAAACCTCAAATCCTACATTATAATCCTTGTCCGTTTGTAAAACCTAAATACTGCCCTGTACGCCACATCCCCTGAACTCCGTCGCAAACATATATTTAATTCTGTGTGGTTTCTGTTCAGTACTTGCTTCAGTTCTTAGAAATTGCAAAAAAACGTCATCAATTGTTTTGTCATTGCTAGCTTGCTACAATATTCACATTTGCCTTATGTATGTTTTTTCCACTATGAATAACGTGCTATTATGCCCTGTATGACCAATCTCATTCTGATAATGATGTCCTCTTTTTTTTTTTACATGACTATGTCCGTGCTGAACAGTACCCCCAACCCATAGTTCCGTGGGTGAATTATGTCAATCACTACATGCCAATACTTTTGTACTTTTACTTGAGTTACCTTTTGAATGCAGGGCTTTTACTTGTAACAGAGTATACCTACACTCTGGTACTACTTATTTTATTTTATAAAATATGCAGGGAAAAGAGGTTGGATATAATCTATCCAACCTCTTTTCCCTGCATATTTTATGGCAGAGTATTTACAGATTATCTTCAGAACAAGGAAGGGTATTTAAAAATGTTATATTTTGTAATGTACTGTGCATTGTTCTGTAAGGGGCCCAGACACACCAGGCCGATATCGGCCGGCTTCGGTTGTCTGGCGACAAAGCGCGCCCTGTCGCCCAAAGTCAATTTGGTGTGTCCCGAACCCTCGGCCGTGACACGCCTTATTTGGCCTTTCACGGTCGACACAGGGCCGATTCAACATGTTGAATCGGCCATGTGTCGAAGCTATCGGGCCAAGAAACCACTCTGATCAGCTGTTCAGCTAGCAAATGAGAAGCGAAACGGAAGTGAGGGACGTAAACAAACGATTTAAGGCACAGGACAGCAGCTAAACCCCAGCAGGTGATACTTAAAAGACATCAAACATAGCCCTTAAATGTCCTCTCTTACCTCCCACACATAGCAGGGACATCTCTGATATCGGCGGGAGCGTCCCCGGCTGTCCTCTGCTGAGAGCTCCGTGATTTGTTTGGTCAAGTCCGGTTTTTCATCTCATCGGTTTATTTGTCAGTATAAAGTTGCAGGATTAGTCTCAAGTACCTCAACATTGTCCTTAAGTACAGTGTCTAAGTAAATGAGATACTGTCTACTGCTGTTCATTTACCTATTGTGAGTCGCCTCGGATAAAAGCATCACATGGAAATGTAAATTTAGCAAGAAGTGGCCATTATTACATTACATACATTACTACATTGCTGACTCAATAAACTACACACCCGCCAGAACACTGCGATCATCAGATGCAGGTCTATTAACTGTGATGTTATAGTATGTCTGCACTTTATGTGCTCATTTCATCATTCATGTATTTTTATATTCTAAAACATGTTTTCGATGGACGAGAGTGAAAATGGAACGCACACACTATTTGCTGTTTGTTTATATCACAGTCTGTTCTTCTTCTCTTTCTTCCGGTTGTTGCCTATTTTGAATGACGAATACACACTACCGCCGCCTGCTGGTAAGGAGAGTTATTGCCACTCACGCATGCGCAGTTCGTACGTGCTCGGCTGAAGTCTTTGTGGTGTGTTCCAGTGCGACACATGGCCAAGACGCAGGAGAACTCTGCTGATCGTCTGACAGCAGCCAGATCAGTGCATGCGCTGCATCGTCCAATCAGTGAGCCATACACAGTAAGGGGGCGGGGCGAGTGTCTGAGGATTTCACCAGAGGATGGTCTGGTAGTTCCTCGATTATCGCTCCTCCGTTATCACTCCTTGATCCTCGATCCTCGATCCTCGATCCTCGGTCCTCCGGCAAAAATAAGGCCACTGGGACGGTACTCAATGTAATATTCTGTTCTATGGACATATAAGTGTCTACATAAACAGATGAAGCGGACTACTTGTGACATTCCGAGTGTCCATCTTTATTCAACTGGCGCGTAACATGCACACATGCATTACGTCATCAACGTGATCTCCGTAATCAAAGATCTTGTATTCACCAAGATGTTACATCCCCCTTCTTTAGAAAAGAACAGTATAGCTGCCATAACAAATAATAACCATATGCATTTAAAGCATTTAAAATAAATGTGCGTCTTAAGGCACTATATCTACTAATTGTGATTACTCTATCACGGAGGGAATATTATAAGGCTGGTACATCAACATTTAGTAAACACTTCTGCAGTTTAACTTATCTTTTTTGAACAGTTGCCCAGAAATAATTCTAATAGAGCATGTAGTACTGCTTCTGAAACAAAACTGTTAAATTAAATTTCTAAACAAACAAAAATCACAGTGCACTGTCAGTATTGCATTTCTCTTTTCTTTTTTTTTTCACAGGTCTAACACATCTCTTGGCTTCACTATGCGGCCTGATCTTGTGATCTTATTGTAAACAATGTGTGATTGCTCTCTGGGGCCTGTTTGTTTCTCAGTGTCCTGCTGCAAAGTCTCAGTGTCCTCGGGCTCCAACTGCTCGTCTGATGGAGTCTCCTGATCTGTGTCACTCTCACACGTTTGTAGAAGGTGACGCCTGTTGCGCCGAAACATGTGACCTCCGTCCGTGCAGATGTTGTAGGATCTCTGGGTACCTGCTGGCTCGACTACTGTTGCAGGTTTCCATGTCCCTGTTGGAAGCTGGAAGCGGATCGTGGCTCCCACTGGTAGTGCAGGCAGTGATCTGGCATTCCTGTCATAATATTGTTTTTGTCGTGTTTGACACTGTTCTCTCCTGCTGTGAACGGTGCTGTGACAGGCAAGCTCTGGTTGTAGATGCTTTTCAGTGGTGGGAAGGATGGAGCGCAGACGCTTGCTCATGAGTAGCTGCGCTGGCGATTTCAAACCATCCACTGGTGTGTTTCTATACTCCAACAAGCTGAGGTACAGGTCAGTTCTCTGAGCGTGTGCTTTGTCCATGAGAGCTTTGGCAGTCTGAACTGTTTTTTCTGCTAGCCCGTTGCTCTGTGGATACAGAGGACTGCTTGTGACATGCTTGAAGTCCCATGCATGAGCAAACGTTTTAAACTCTTGTGAACTGTAGCAAGGTCCATTATCGCTGACTAGTGTCTGTGGTATTCCAAATCGAGCGAACATGGCCTTCAGCTTTTGGATGACTACTGAGGAGGTGAGGCTGGTGATTTTTTCTACCTCAAAGAATCTACTATAATAGTCAACTACAACTACATAGTCAGTACTGTTCCATGTGAACAGATCAGTGGCTATTACCTGCCAAGGTTGTTCTGGGATTGGGTGTGACATCATAGGCTCTTTTGGGAGTGAGCTGCGTCACTCAAGGCAGGTGCTGCAGGTCCCTACTAGTGTCTCTATCTGCTTACCCATCCTTGGCCAGAACAGCACATCTCTTGCACGTTGTTTGCACTTCTCCATCCCTAAGTGTCCTGTGTGAAGGCGTGAAAGCATTTCAGCCCTGAGTGAGTGCGGCACGAGGATTTTCTCTCCTTTCAGTAGGATGCCATCTGTCTCTGATATCTCATCCCTATGATTCCAATACTCTGAGACTGCAGGTGGACATTTTTTGTTTTTCTCGGGCCACCCTGCTTGGATCACCTGTCTCAGCACTGAGAGCTGCTCATCTTCGGCTGTAGCGGCTCTGATCTCTGCCATTTTGCGGTCGCTTACCGGAGCGTTGCTGATCACAGTGTGTATTTGGTAGTCCATGCCCTCACTCATGGAGCGGTCGTAACACTCAAGTGGCTTTCTGGACAAAGTGTCTGCGACAGGGGATTTGTTTTCCTGGTTTGTGCTCGATAGTGATGTCATATCTCTGTAGCTGCAGTATCATGCGTTGCAGACGCGGTGGTGCAGCTGCTAAGGGCTTACGCATGATTGACTCAAGTGGCTTATGATCTGACTCGACGATCACCTGTCGTCCATACAGGTATTGATGAAACCGCCTACATCCAAAGAGCACTGCGTATAGCTCCTTTTCGATTTGAGCATAGTTCTCTTCAGTTTCAGTCAGTGTCTTTGATGCGTATGCGACTGGTTTCTCTTCCTGGAGCAGGACAGCTCCTAAGCCGTGTTTGGAAGCATCGACTTGTAACTTCACATCCTTTGTGTGATCGAAGTAGGTGAGTACTGGGCCAGGCTCCTGTGTTAGGATGTCTTTTACTCGTTGGAAGGCTGCATCATGATTTGAGTCCCACACAAACTCACTGTTTTCCTTTATCAGTTGCCGGAGTGGAGCTGTTGCCTCTGACATTCTCGGGGCGAACCTGGAAAGGTAAGTGACCATGCCCAGTATGGTCTCCAACTCTGCCTTGCTTTGTGGGTTAGGCATTTCTTTGATGGCCTTAATCTTGTTCGGGTCAGGGCGGATGCCTTCTCGTGTCAGCTTGTGCCCAAAATAGCTTACCTCAGGCACACAGATTTTGCACTTGTCCTTATTCAGCTTTATGCCTTTTTCTCTGGTTCTCTCCAGCATGGCACGCAGGCTGGCGTTGTGCTCCTCTTTGGTGCGGCCGTAGACTATGATGTCATCTACGATGGCGGCAACGCCTGGAAGCCCCTCATAGGCCTCATCCACTCTCCTCTGGAACTCATCCTGTGCAGATATGATTCCAAAAGGCAGTCTCTTGAAACGTAGATGTCGTAGATCGTGTTGAACGTGGTTAGCATAGATGAGTCGTGTGGGAGTTTTATATTCCAGTATCCAGATCTGGCGTCTAGTACACTGAAATACTGTGCTCCAGCCAGTTTTGGTGTGACGTCATCTAGAGTAGGGAGTGGATAGTGGGGCTTTGTTCAGGGCGCGGGGGTCTAGGCATATTCTCAGCCTATTTGTTTTCGGCTTTATCCAACACTACTAGTGCATTAACCCATTCAGTTGGCTCTGTGACTTTTTGGATAACGTCCAGTTTTTCCATGTCGTCCAACTCATTCTTGAGCCGGTCACGCAGAGCATATGGGATGCGGCGAGGTGGACATACCACTGGTGGTACAGAGGGTTTGAGTTGGAAACTGCATTCTCCAGGAAACAGTCCGATGCCTTCAAACACATCAGCAAACTCTTCCATCATGGTTGTGTGTGTTATCGGCTTTGCATCAACTACATGTATCATTTTGACTAGGTTTAAATCTAGACATGCTCTTAAGCCTAACAGAGGTGGAGCATTTGTATGGACTATGTCAAAACCTATCATGGCTGTTTTCTCACCGTGTTTACATGTCAGTCTACATGTTCCTTCTGCTTCTATCCTGTGCCCACCATAATCTGAGAGTTTGCTTGATGGGGGGCCTAGTATTACACTTCCATATATCTCGCGGAATGTGTCTGCTGGTATAATACTAGTCTGAGCACCAGTGTCCATTTTAAACTTCAGTTTGTGCCTCGCTTTTCCTATTTCTACTTCTGCATATGCCTGTTTTCATGCTCTTTTATGATAGCATCAATATAGAGTTCTGGTTCTTCTAGTGACAGTTCGGCACTGTTTGAGATGGTATGCAATTTTCTGGGATTATATCTCGTCTGTGGCTGCTGTGTTTGTGACCTACACACTTTAGCAAAGTGGTTGGGCTTCTTGCATTTGCTGCATTGGCGACCCTTTGCTGGACATTCCTCAGTGCGACTGTGCTCCCTCCCGCATGCTCCACATTCCTTGCTCCTCACGGTGCTGTTACGATCATTCCATGTCGTCTTGTGCCCACGGGATGCTTGGTCTGCTCTAAAAGGTTTTCTGCTAACTGCGTGAGCAGAGCGACTGTCGTGGCTAGCAGCGGGGGTTAGCATTGTCTTTAGCTGCTGCTGTGATAGCTCATGTGAACGTGCAATGTCAATGGCTTTCTCTAGCGTCAAGTCTGGACCGTGACATAGCAGTTTTTCGCGCACTCTTTGTGAGTTTGTAGCAAAGACAATCCTGTCTCTAATCATTTCCTCACTGTTTGGGTAGTTGCAGTCTTTACTTAGCTATTTTAGCTCAGTTACAAACTGGTTGAAACTCTCACTGTCTCCTTGGATTTTTTCATGAAATTTATAGCGCGCAAATATGGGATTTGCTTTCGGAGTTACATAAGCTTCAAAACCGTCATAGTACGTTTTTAGTACCTTACTTTGGTCTTCTGAGAGAGTCCATGTGTTAAAGACGTCTCTGCCTTTTCCCCCAATCCATAGGAGTAGATAGCTACATTTTTCCTCCTCGTCTTTAGCATGTAGCGGGCCTGAAAACATTAGCTGCACATGCTGCCGAAACTTTCTCCATGCGTCCGGCAGATTAGACGAGTCCCAGTCCATTCGTGGTGTTGGAACGCCTGTGTTCTCCATCTTCCGTCGTCAGGTCGATGATAACTGAACTAACTCTGACACCATGTAATATTCTGTTCTATGGACATATAAGTGTCTACATAAACAGATGAAGCGGACTACTTGTGACATTCCGAGTGTCCATCTTTATTCAACTGGCGCGTAACATGCACACATGCATTACGTCATCAACGTGATCTCCGTAATCAAAGATCTTGTATTCACCAAGATGTTACACTCAAGATGGCGCAGACAAATCAACATCCGGTGATACCGAGCCCGAGGAGCGAGGAAATGAAAAATAACCGAAGTGAGATGCACCCAGAGACTTTTCCTACAAACTGCCTCTGAATTCAATAATACATCTTGCATTTAGCATTTTTAGCTACTCTTTAAAGGTGTGAAAGCTGAGTCAAAAGAAGTAGACTCCACATACAGCGTCACAATCAGAAATCATTGTGACAGTGATGCATCACTTTATCACGACAGTCAGCATTGTGACAGGTAATCAGGTCTGCTGCTGTTCACCACACAGTGCTACAGAGCTGTCAGACAGAACTGGCTGCTGCCTGCGCTACAGTTATATAACTCAGTGCTAAAGTGTTAAATAACGTATGAGCAGAGAAACACAGGGCCGTTGTGTATATCAGGGATCAGAGCAGGAAAAGCCTACAATACAGCAGGAAGCATGACGCTAGGCTTTTTGAGAAGTTCTTTTACATTTATTTTGTGTGCAAATGTGTCCTTTGGAGACATTATTTATTGAAGAACAAATGTCTACAGGCCTTTTGAAGCCTGTCACATCTTGTGTCGAGCATTTGAGTTTTTGTCCTGCTGTGTATTGATCGAGAGTATCGGAAATCAGTTTCCTGTGTCCGCTTTGTGACGTTTAACAGAAACCCTAAAGCTGCAGGGGTTTAAAATCTTTTTCAAAAGACTGCACAACAGCAGATGGGAATGGATGTTGAAGAAGTGCTAAATACAGTGTGAGTAATACTAAAGCTTGAAGGGTCAGTTCACAGAAATAACTCAAATGTTAAGATAACAAAATGTACTTTTTGTTTAATGTTGGTTCATTTTACAATGGCTTGTCTTTCCAGAAACGGTATACTTACTGTATTGCTCTTCATAAACCAAGTTTCTGGAAACGGTTACTTTTTGAGTCTTTAAATGACAAAACGCTGATTGAATTTCTATATTTGAAAAACAACAACTACAGGCTTAAAGTGTTGTTTCAAGTGTATTTGTGAGGTTTTATACACACTACTTGGCGAAAGTATACTTTTGGTCTGGGTGTGCCTCTTGGTTCCAATCAAGAGGCATTTGAATGCTACAACACACAATGACCTTTCCAAAAAAATGGTGTGTTTCCAACTTTGTGTCAGCAGTTGGTGTTTTCTTTTACAGCACAATAATGTCCCCGTGCTGGCCCGTGAATACAGAAATGCAAACATTGTGTCTTTTAATCAGGTAAAAAAGCTCTTTATTTGTCTCATACTGCCTGTGCTGCAGCACCTCTTTTCACCCTCTGTCTGAAACCAGCCCAGTCTGCTCTGATTGGTTAGCTGGCCAGCTTTGTTGTGATTTGTCAACCGCTCAGAGATGTCCTGCCCAATGTACCAAATGTACAATGTGTCGCAGCGTGAGCCAATAGGAGCGCCAATATAAGTGCAAATGTTAAATAGTGATATCACTATGTTACAGAAGAAAACAAAGGAGTCGGATTTTAGCATTTGCAGACCATTTACATGCACACAAACTTACATTACACACAACAGGAAGTAAAACACATAAAAGCATAATAGGGCCTCTTTAAAGCCTGAGATAAGCCCCCTCCCTTGGGTGTATTAGCACATATCTAAATCAATCTATTGAGTGTCTGGAACAAGACTGTTCAAACACAGATACAACTGTTTTGTCAGATAGACTTAGACCATCAGCACATTGCTTTATGCTTCAATCTCAAAATATGTTTAATTATGTTATATGGGTGAGATGAGCCTTAAAGCTTCTAGAATTGTTCAAATCTTTCAATGTAAAACCTACCAATTCAGCCGGGCCACACTGTCTCATTTTTGTCCCATCAGCCCCCTATAAAGCACTCTGCAGTTCATTAAGCCTTAACTGTGTGTGCCTGTGTTTGACTAAAGCATGCTTGTTTACCCCAGCGTTTAACATCAGGTGACCTGTGTTTCCGTTAGGACACTTTTATTGAGCGGAACCTTAAAGTTGTCTGACGACATTGATCAGAATGTTCTATTTTCTCCTCTGGTGTGCAGATTGAAAATACAGTGTGTCTGATACACTTCACTGGAGGATAGAGAATTAAAAGGCTAAATCTTTCCAGTCCTGTCAGTATCATCACACTCTAATCAAACGGATAAATAAACTAAGAAAGGTGTAATAAATCCTATTAAGATCCCCTAATCAGGTGTTGAAGGTGTCATCAAACCGTAGAGTCTAATGGTAATTGACTCCATAAAGACTCATTCAGCTGAGGCATCACATTTAACAGACATACATTAGCATGGTGGGTTAGCACACATCAGTTTTGCAGACAGCTTGCTAATTATGTGTGAACATACAGAGCTGTACACTGTCACAGCGTGTGTAACACTACTGCACCGCACCCTGTGTGAAATAATAAGAATACGTTTATTTCCTGCAGGATACAGTGTAGGAAGAAATGTCTCAAACAGCATACAGAATATCTAACAGAGCTTAAATCCTGTTTCACATTGATGTGCAGGTTATATTACCTCTACTCTTATGTGGGTTGTAATATAAAGCTTCAGCGATTAGATTATTTTGATAATCAATAAAATGTGAAACATTTGTGATGCAAAAATGGCAATATATGCAGCCGCTCAAGATGTCCTGCTTTTCTCTGTTGTATATCATATTAAAGTGAATGTGTTTTGGTTTTGGACTGACAAAACAAGACATTTTACAATTCGACCTTGGACATTTTTCACAATTTTAGGACATTTTATTGACCAAACAATTATTCAACAGTTCATTCTGTGTCCCAGAGTGGTCAGAATACATCTACAAATCCTACATAATGAAATGTCAGCATCACATTTTTGAATTATGATTCAGAAGTGTAAGCCAACAAAACATTAGTTGAGAGACTGTTTAATTGGCAAGGTGTGGCAGGAGGGACATATGTCACCTTCAAACCAATCATTGCAGGATGATGTCACCAATAAAGATTCACTTCCAGGAAGTTTCCCAGGAGTTTTCAATTCACGTCACACAATCAGGAGACTTCGCTGTTTGATTCTGAATCAACACAGACATGAATGGAAGCCAGTGGCTGCTTGTAAGGTGAGAACAATCACATCTCACAAATATAATATGTTGTAGCGAGATGCAGCAAAATGTTAAGCAAATGCACATGTAGTTAATAGGCAAATCATGCAAATTCACCTGTTATTTTAAGTACTAAAGTTGCATGTTTACAATCCTCCCTTATGTTAATTTGAGAAACTAAGAGGACAAAACTGTTTAATTCCTATTGTTGGGTGGAAACAGAGCGCGGGGCAGCCAGCAGGCACTTAGCTTGTAAACAACAAAAATGAGTTTCAACTGTAATTCAACAAATTAACAATCTGCCTTTCTCCAGAGGGAACATAACAAAGCTTTTGTTGCAATAGCCATGACAGACTCACTTTAAACGTCTGGGAGTTTATCAGAGTCCCTGCAGTCAGAGTACAGCTCCTCTCAGCCTCTGCACTCTGTGTTACCGTATGTCTGGGACTTAGTCACTCTGTAGTCCCCAGGCACAGTGCTTCTACTGCAGGTTATACACACACACACACACACACACACACACACACACACACACACACACACACACACACACACACACACACACACACACACACACACACACACACACACACATATACACACACACACACACACACACACACACACACACACATACCAGTCACTTTTTGTACATAACCTCAAATCCACACACACACACGCACACACACACACACACACACACACACACACACACACACACACACACACACACACACACACACACACACACACATATACACACACACACACACACACACACACACACACATACCAGTCACTTTTGTACATAACCTCAAATCCACACACACACACGCATGAACGCACGCACGCACGCACGCACACAGACACACACACACACACACACTCACACACACACACACACACACACACACACACACACACACACATACCAGTCACTTTTTGTACATAACCTCAAATCCACACACACACACGCACGAACGCACGCACGCACGCACGCACGCACACACACACACACACACACACACACACACACACACACACACACATACACACACACACACACACACACACTCACACACACATACCAGTCACTTTTTGTACATAACCTCAAATCCACACACACACACGCATGAACGCACGCACGCACGCACGCACGCACACACACACACACACACACACACACACACACACACACACACACACACACACACACACACACACACACACACACACACACACACACACACACACACACACACACACACACACACACACACACACACACACACTTCCTGTCAGCTCTTCCTGTCTGTTCTCTATTTATTTGCTGATGCAGGAAGGGGATTCCTGAAAAACAGTCTTGACATATTTCAGTTTTTTGCCCGCACATGCTTCTTCTCCTCTGCAGATATATTATTGCTGGGTCTCACCAGTGTGCAAAGAGCTTCTTCTTATTGTTAAGTGTTTCAGATTCCTGCACTTTGCCAGCAGCACATGTCCAGCCTCTGAATCAAACTGTTGTATCCATACAGCTATATGTTGGGCAAGTTATCAGCTCAGAAGAATAAAAAGGGAGCATTTAGCTACATGTACTGTTATTAAGATCTGTACGGTGAAGAATTATGTTTGATATTATTGGATGATTAAAATGCATAAGAATGCCTTATTTTCTTATTTCCAACATACTTGATACAAATAAATGAAAGGCATATCCGATTTAAAATGCTTTGAATGTATTATGTGTGTTAATAGATGTATAAAGTAGGTCTTTTTTAATTAGTTTAATTACTGGAGATATTCAATAGTCAAGTCAAAGTGCTCTGGAATTAGTACTTGTCACTGTTGGGGTTAAAATGTGTAACAGTCTACAGTTTGCGTGTGCATGCTCATATAAAGCAATAGTCCAAGTGAGTTAGATATCTAATTATTATTATGGCAAGTCTTCTGGAAATAACTTTTCCGTACATAATACCACTTTTTTTAAACGCTGGGTTCTGTCAGATTGCAGATAGGCATGCTTAAAAAAAACGTTATTCACTTCTGATATTTAGCATCAAGGGGCCATGAAATAATCGAATTATCAGAGAAAATATTTCCATTTTCCTCGTCAATGTGGGGATTTATGCGTAACCCCTTTTGACATGTAAAACCCTCTTTTTTTAATGCAAAACACGTCCCCAAAAGAAGTGTCTCACTATTGGTTGACTTTTTACATTTACACATGTCCAGACTATGTATGAGGGGATAATGAGTAAACCCCACTTGCTTCTTCTGTTAAGAGCCTCTAATTAGAAACCACTGCTATAGCATAATGGATGCTTAGATCTGATAGCATGATCATACACTGAAACGGAAAATCTATATTAAAAGTAAATGTGTTTTGCCATTTTAAGCTATTTCTATCAAGAGAATATACATTTTTTAACAACAGTAAAGTCTACTGATCCTTTGAAACTGTATCTCAAATGTCAGCATTGTTTTCATTTGGACCACAAAGCCATTTTTAACAGTTCTAGCAGGTTTTTACCAAGCTAAGCAATCATAAAGTGCCCTCAGTAAACTAAACAAAGTAAAAGTCCATTTTGAAAGTGACATTAAAGTGTCAGAGTGACATCCCCGTGGCTCAGGCTGAGACAGAGTCCTGAGGCCGGCTCTTTCTTTACAGTGAAACCAGAGGGGGGGAGATGTCTGCTCCTTGCCCCTGCCATCCTCCCTCACACACCCCCTGGGACAGCTCTGACCTGTGGGCTGAGGATGGAGAAGTTGCTGGAAGATTGACCAAGTCCAATTCCAGGCCAGTTTCTGATCCAGAACCTTTTCATGAAGTTTGTACTTTTTTATCTGGATGTAAAAAGAGCTTTATTCTTTAAAACAAGAGTCAAAGCCCTGGTAAAACCACCAACATCGGCAACATTGGCCTTTTATAGTTTAAGACGTCCCACCCTTATCAGTGAGGCACTGCGTCATCCTCTTTTTCACATTGACAGCTTACGCTAAATAAAACCATGCACATGTATCTAGCCCTCTTTTTGGCATGATCTCCTGCTGTCTTCAGGTTCATATCAGTATGTAGTGTCTCTACTTCAAAGAGTCCTCTCCTTGCTGACTTCAGGTTCATATCAGTATGTAGTGTCTCTACTTTAAAGAGTCCTCTCCTTGCTGTCTTCAGGTTCATATCAGTATGTAGTGTCTCTACTTTAAAGAGTCCTCTCCTTGCTGTCTTCAGGTTCATATCAGTATGTAGTGTCTCTACTTTAAAGAGTCCTCTCCTTGCTGTCTTCAGGTTCATATCAGTATGTAGTGTCTCTACTTTAAAGAGTCCTCTCCTTGCTGACTTCAGGTTCATACCAGTATGTAGTGTCTCTACTTTAAAGAGTCCTCTCCTTGCTGTCTTCAGGTTCATACCAGTATGTAGTGTCTCTACTTTAAAGAGTCCTCTCCTTGCTGTCTTCAGGTTCATATCAGTATGTAGTGTCTCTACTTTAAAGAGTCCTCTCCTTGCTGACTTCAGGTTCATACCAGTATGTAGTGTCTCTACTTTAAAGAGTCCTCTCCTTGCTGACTTCAGGTTCATACCAGTATGTAGTGTCTCTACTTTAAAGAGTCCTCTCCTTGCTGTCTTCAGGTTCATATCAGTATGTAGTGTCTCTACTTTAAAGAGTCCTCTCCTTGCTGTCTTCAGGTTCATATCAGTATGTAGTGTCTCTACTTTAAAGAGTCATCTCCTTGCTGACTTCAGGTTCATATCAGTATGTAGTGTCTCTACTTTAAAGAGTCCTCTCCTTGCTGTCTTCAGGTTCATATCAGTATGTAGTGTCTCTACTTTAAAGAGTCCTCTCCTTGCTGTCTTCAGGTTCATATCAGTATGTAGTGTCTCTACTTTAAAGAGTCCTCTCCTTGCTGTCTTCAGGTTCATATCAGTATGTAGTGTCTCTACTTTAAAGAGTCCTCTCCTTGCTGTCTTCAGGTTCATACCAGTATGTAGTGTCTCTACTTTAAAGAGTCCTCTCCTTGCTGACTTCAGGTTCATATCAGTATGTAGTGTCTCTACTTTAAAGAGTCCTCTCCTTGCTGTCTTCAGGTTCATATCAGTATGTAGTGTCTCTACTTCAAAGAGTCCTCTCCTTGCTGACTTCAGGTTCATATCAGTATGTAGTGTCTCTACTTTAAAGAGTCCTCTCCTTGCTGACTTCAGGTTAATATCAGTATGTAGTGTCTCTACTTTAAAGAGTCCTCTCCTTGCTGTCTTCAGGTTCATATCAGTATGTAGTGTCTCTACTTTAAAGAGTCCTCTCCTTGCTGACTTCAGGTTCATATCAGTATGTAGTGTCTCTACTTTAAAGAGTCCTCTCCTTGCTGACTTCAGGTTCATATCAGTATGTAGTGTCTCTACTTTAAAGAGTCCTCTCCTTGCTGTCTTCAGGTTCATATCAGTATGTAGTGTCTCTACTTTAAAGAGTCCTCTCCTTGCTGACTTCAGGTTCATATCAGTATGTTGTGTCTCTACTTTAAAGAGTCCTCTCCTGCTGACTTCAGGCATGTGTTATTATTAGCTTTGTGCTGATTACAAACTATACACAGGGATATACTGCAGTTTACTTGATGCTTATCACGTCGGATGTAAGATGTGAAGTGACTGGAGAGCACAATCGCATCTCAACCTTTAGATATACAGTCTATGATCTGAACCCAGAATTCCATCTTCTCCTCTCCTTTCTGTTTCCACGGAAACGGCAGACATGCACAATGTATCAAAGAGAGAAATATGACGTGACGAGACAGAGAAACAAAAGGAGGAGGGGGCGGAGGGGGAGTGAAAAAAAGATTGAGAAGGAATATTCCTGTCAGAGAAATCAAACGTCCAAAAATAGGAACCTGTATGTGAAATATAGACTGTGGCCTTCCTCCTCCTCCTCCTCTTCCTCCATGAGTTCTTATGCATTACAGAGACTCCATTACAAAGTAAATGGGTCTGAAATGGAATCAAAGACAGGGAGGACAGGCCATACATCATCCTCTGCTCATTCCTCTGCTCTCTCTGTCTATACAGCTATGACATCACATTCAGTAATGCACAAAAGGAGAGCTCAATGATGTCCTGGTTACTAATAGCTGAGCTCTGTTTCCTCTGACAGGTGACACATTAAGGAAATCCTTAATATAGATGTGTAGAAACATAACAAATGAGTGTTTTCAATTTATGCAGAATCATTTATTCATACATCATTTAACAAGCAATTCATCCTTTAGGCAGAGTTTAAAAAACGATGACAATGTGCATTAAGCTGAGACTAATGGAGACTTTATGTCGTTTTTCCTATTTAACTATGTACATTTCTTTTGTATTGCTTTGGGGTGCATCGTTGACCATAAAGCGAGTGAATCTGAACACAGATGCTGCATTTGGAGTTGATCAGGAGAAATTAACTTAGTGTTATTCAAAGGAACATCATGTTGGAATGAAATAGTGTTTAAAGGGCCCTATTGTGCGCTGTTTTTAGATCCATATTCATATTTTGTGCCCCTACTGTGACATGCCATCATCTTTGTTTTTGTGGTTTATTTTTTGGTTCTTTGGTGCATGCTCTCTCCCTCCTCCCTTCTGTGTTTCTCCTTCTTTGCAGGCAGGGGGCAGGGGGCTGCAGATGAGGCTCACCTGTCCCCAATCACCTGATCAACCTGCTCCATACAATCCTCTGAGTGCCTCTCTGTAACGTAGAGCCTTGTGTTTCTGATCTCCTGTTTTTTCTGTGAACTCCAGTGTTTTTTCCATGGAAAACTCTCTCGGTTCGATATGTCTGCTAACCCGCTAGCTTCCTGCCATCACTGCCTGCCTTTTCTTTTTAGCATTTCTCATTAAAAACCTTGAAAACCTTACCTGAATCAGCCTCTGCTTTGGGGTCCTTTAAATACCAGAGTGTCACATTGTTATGCTTTAATGAGGCTCTGATTGGTTAGCTGGCTGGCTCTGTTGTGATTTGTCGACCGCTTAGAGATGTCCCCCCCTCCCTTAGCATATCACGTTCAATGGGTTGGAGGGCTTGCCAAACGAAGTGCTATTGCAGCGTCTTACTTACAAATCAAAGGAGTCCAATGGAGCCATTTCAGGCAGGGGGGAGTGTGGGAGAGAAACTCCATCTGGAGGAAACAAAGAGATTCTAGTTAACGTTTTGAAATCTTTACACAAAACACACTACAGGAAAGGGAAAACCCCAACAAGCGTAATGGGGCCTCTTAAAGATGGATAGTGCAGGCATAATGAAATGTTAGCGAATTAAAATACTCCTCCCCATTAACCACCATAAGGAATGAAGGTTTGTTAAACTCAGCTGAAGCTCAATGCTCACCTGTTTAGTACAACATTTGCCAATTTTGCATCTGGCTGTTTTAACCCTTAGATGCCCTTAGAGTGACTGGACCCTACACTCTTCCATAAGTGGGTCAAAAAGGACCCGTATTAGAATAATATGTGTTTTTATGCCATTTGTGTCATTTTGGTTAAGAAAAATCACTTGTATTATATTTAGTATTATATTTTGGTTCACGCTAGAAATATTTTATATTACATTTTTCAATATTTATAATTTTAGACATTCTTTTTACATTTTGAAAAAAAACGTTTTGAACATATTGATGCAAAGATCTCCGCTATTCTGAGACCCTCACAGTATTCCAGTCCCTTTTCAAAACTCATCTCTTCTCCTCTTGTCTACTCATAGCCCACCCCCCATCAATCCATGATCAAGTTTGATAGTCCTATACCCCCCACCCTAACCTTCCCTTATGTTGTAAAGCGATTTTGAGTCCTTGAAAAGCCCTATACAAATATAATGTATTATTATTATTATTATTATTATTATTATTATTATTATTATACTGACAGGTATCAGTTTATTCAGGTATTTTTTACCCACTTATGGAAGCTTGGGGTAGAAATACAAAAACTACAATTTCTTAAAATGTAAATTTAAAATGTGAATGGCATGATATCCAAAACATGTTTTTTGAGGAATAGCTGGAATATGAAATGATAAAAAAATGTAATTACAAAGATACTTCAAGAAAACCACCTCACCGGGTCCAAAAAGACCCACTTGTGCATCTAAGGGTTAACTTTCTCCATCTTTCAAAAGCATCTTTAATTGTAATCAATGTTGTATCACTTCTCTGGTCATGGAGCTTTTGAGAAAGATGCTTACATGTGTCAATCAAAAACTGGCAACCTGTTTAGGTTGTTTGCCCGATAAGCGATGTTGGGTAATAGATGGATGAGAGAGCCAAGAAGTCAGCAGATACTGAGCTTGCAGGTAAGGAGCTGGATATGTTGTACCTGGCGCTCACTGGACTGGACTTAAAGTTAAATCAGACTCTGGATCTGCTCTGATGGAGTTGGAGGGATGGAGGTTTGTTATGCGTACACTGAAACTGTTGTTACTTTGAATACCTATCATGATCCATATGTTTTTAAACAAAACTAAGATAATAAAATGAATCACGTCAGAGCACTCTACCTTAAGGCTGTCTTTGCTTCCAATACAGCTCAATAACACAATGCAGCTTACATGTTTGTGGAAAAAGATTCTAAATGCCTGGATGTTCAGAATAGGGTCAGCAAGAGCTTTTCTGAATACAAATTCTCCCCTCCAAAAAATGCCGTGGTATAATGATATTGGTTATAGAGTGCAGTCAGCTAATTCAATTACAAAAATGGAGAAAGAATTCTTGAAGGAGTTTGAGAAAAGATTGATTTAGCTCATTATTGCTTATTTGCATCCCCATGTTCAGCTGCCTGAATGGCTCGTTCAGATAGAACACCTTTGAGACTGTATGTGTAACATAACTGTTTATCTGTGCATATAAAAGCAGTGTGCTGATGGACCCTCTGACAAAGACTGGATTTGAGCTTGATCTTTATCTCCTCTCTCGCAGTTTCTGTCATTTCTGTCATGTGTGGATCAAAAATCAGAATCAAAGTAAGCGTTTAAGATGCAAAAAGGAAAAGTTGACTCCCTCTGCTGCCAGAATTTGATGGGAGGAGAGGATGAGGGAGGCAGGGGAAGAGAAGGAGTGGATGCATGTGGGGGGAAGGGGTCTCTCCAACATGTATGAACAGTAGGATTAGAGTGGGGATAGTCTGGAGAGCTGTGTGCCTTTCCCTGGTGTTACATCACAGTCCTGGAGATGTTTTAATATCTCATCTTATCTAACTGAGGCAGAGGAGGAGACAGCTGCAGAAACACACATGCAGTGAAGTCACAAATACTTTTCTCTGTAGGTGAAGATATCAGCCTCGGAATACAAAACAGAACAGAAAGTGTCTTTTTTCTGCAAAAATAGACTCTTATAGGCTCCACTCTCTCCGATCGAGCACTGTATATTTCAGTCAGCTGAGCATCAAGCAGCAGCAGCCTATCACCAGCCTCCCACAGCCCCTCCCCCTGCGCACCGAGCGCAAAAACCGCTCCACAAATTCTATATGGGCGCATTAGCGAGCAAGATGGCGCTGTTGCTGTCAGCACCTCGGACAGCTCCCGAAACAAGACTAGACGTTTGATTTATGAGCAGAGGTGTGCCTGAACTCGTCCTGTCAGAGCTGCTCAGATGATGAGACCGCATCCGGGTGCCGCGTGAAGCTCTGGATGAACTTGACTGCTGTTAACCGGGACTGTGCCCTCCTCCTCCTCCTCTTCCTCTGCAGCTATTGAAGAGTTCAGGAGGACAAATCATATACACCGGCTTCAGCCTGCAGAGGAGCAGTATATATTCATCACAACGGTGCGAACATGGAGGGGCGCGTTGGGAAAACACCCGGGGCCGGTTCAGAGAGGAGAAACGAGGCTGTGTTCAAGAAATAGTGTTGCCTAGTTTCTTGAGTTTCAATTCCTGCATTTTTACTCTTTTGCTTTTCATCGGTTGTGAAGATGTTGGTGATCCTGGTGGCGATGTCTTCAGGCTTTTTCAGCACCGGCTCTGCCCTCAGCTCCCATTTCAGCCCAGGTGAGCCGACATTCCTCTGCTAACATCCCCGGATAAGGCTCTGAATGCGCTGCTGTTTGATAATGCTCGTTACGCGTTAAACTACGGGTTGCTCACAAACGCATACACATTTTAACAGCTAATTCATAAGACGATCAGATACCCCGTGTTGAAACGATGCAATCGTTCAAATCCGCAATTTGTGAGGGATCCTTGAGTTTGAATTGAGAATAAAAAAAAGGAAAGAAAAGCAAGTAACAGAAAAATAATGTAACCATTCTGTACATATGATTTATAGACGTTCATATCAATAATGTGTTCTCTCTTAAAGGTGCAGTACATATAAAGGTGAAAGGTGAAAGGGAATTGTGGGAGACTTCCTCTAATTGGAGTAGGAGGATGCACCTGTGTTATCCAAGTAACACAAGAGGATTATGGGAAATGATTAATGGTGGCAGGTTATTTTCACATCATGGTGAAATCATCAGAAATCCCAGCAAAGTCAATGGCATTTTTTTTATAATGCAGCATAAGCAGCAACTGGCCTATCATTTATGTGGTTTCTATGGCAACCAAAAGGCGCAGCAGTCTCTGGCTCTCTTGTTGCTAACAGTGAATAAAAAATGGATTTACTCCTACAGTGCCTAATCATTTTCTAGAGTTACTTCGTAGTGAGGACATTGGCATTTCTTTCTCTGGGTTGTTTTGACATAATGAAAAACAGAAGCGTATTCATTTCCTGCAGGCGCTTAAGTGGGTCTCTACTGCCTCTCTTGAAATGGCTACCTTGGCTTCATAATGCCCTCCTGCCCTTTTCAAAGCACATTAATTTCATATCATAAATCCCCACTCTCCATTTCAGTATTGTAATCAATGCAGCAGATTGTCCTTCTCTTTTGCTTCAGAGTCTTTTCTGTTCTCTCATAATTATGAATACTCACCACATACTGTATTTAAAACAACATTTGCATAGTTGGATAGTTGACAGGTCATCTTTCGTTCCATTGTTTATTCTTTTTGAAGTGGCAGATTTGATAAATGCTACAAATGCATTTCCTTTCTTTAAAAAAGTAGGTCAGTAATTGGATAGCTGTCGTCATGGAGCTGCCCAAGGCACCGAAATCATGACATCGTGACAAATCTGATATTTTTAAACCCAGGTCATGATGTCTGTGTGTTATTCTGATTTTGCAATGCAGAGTTTCTGGAGTGGTGTTCAGACACACATCAAGCAGTTTGAGCTTCTCAAAGCTTTCCAAAAACTTACTTCATATTATTGATTTTGTATATGGGCTTTATTACATATCCAATTATACGCAAACCAGTTCTAATGATTGTCTCTATACACGATATACGTACAGAAATGAGTCCCTATAGCACATATCTGCATCGAGGTCTGCATCGAAGTCTTGTTTCAAGGGCAACTACGCTGATCAAACTGTTTGTCGAGATGTGTAAGGTTGTGGGTTGCTACTGATTTAAACCGATTTTGAGCGTTTGCGTACATAGATTTTATATTGGCAAAATCTTGAAAAAATGTGCCTGTTATCCCAACCCCCACTGACTGAGAGTATCGGCTTGGTTCTGCTCATCACATCAGCTACATGAAGTTTGATCAGCCAGAAACATTTTTAGGCAAAAACCTTTTATTTAGTTATTTACAATAGTTCTTTTGCATCCTTTGACACACTTCTCCTCAGAATTCAGCCTTGCATATTTGGTATGTTTGGATATTTTGGGATCTGCACTGACATTTCTAACTGCACAGTGTTCTGATCTGCGGCAGAGCAGCAGGCTTTATGTAATGGTTATATTTTTGGGGGGTGTGGCTCAGTGCACTCATCTTCAGATCAGGTGAGCACCGGTTCAATCCCACCTTGACACTGCAGTCAGCATGTCGCTGTGTGCTTGGGCAAGACTCTTCACCTTAAAGGTCACCTATTGTGCAAAATCCACTTCTTCATGTCTCTTCCACATCAACATGTGTCCCCTCTTCTTCATGTCTCTTCCACATCAACATGTGTCCCCTCTTCTTCATGTCTCTTCTACATCAACATGTGTCCCCTCTTCTTCATGTCTCTTCCACATCAACATGTGTCCCCTCTTCTTCATGTCTCTTCTACATCAACATGTGTCCCCTCTTCTTCATGTCTCTTCTACATCAACATGTGTCCCCTCTTCTTCATGTCTCTTCTACATCAACATGTGTCCCCTCTTCTTCATGTCTCTTCTACATCAACATGTGTCCCCTCTTCTTCATGTCTCTTCTACATCAACATGTGTCCCCTCTTCTTCATGTCTCTTCTACATCAACATGTGTCCCCTCTTCTTCATGTCTCTTCTACATCAACATGTGTCCCCTCTTCTTCATGTCTCTTCTACATCAACATGTGTCCCCTCTTCTTCATGTCTCTTCTACATCAACATGTGTCCCCTCTTCTTCATGTCTCTTCTACATCAACATGTGTCCCCTCTTCTTCATGTCTCTTCTACATCAACATGTGTCCCCTCTTCTTCATGTCTCTTCTACATCAACATGTGTCCCCTCTTCTTCATGTCTCTTCTACATCAACATGTGTCCCCTCTTCTTCATGTCTCTTCTACATCAACATGTGTCCCCTCTTCTTCATGTCTCTTCTACATCAACATGTGTCCCCTCTTCTTCATGTCTCTTCTACATCAACATGTGTCCCCTCTTCTTCATGTCTCTTCTACATCAACATGTGTCCCCTCTTCTTCATGTCTCTTCTACATCAACATGTGTCCCCTCTTCTTCATGTCTCTTCTACGTCAACATGTGTCCCCTCTTCTTCATGTCTCTTCTACGTCAACATGTGTCCCCTCTTCTTCATGTCTCTTCTTCATCAACATGTGTCCCCTCTTCTTCATGTCTCTTCTTCATCAACATGTGTCCCCTCTTCTTCATGTCTCTTCTACGTCAACATGTGTCCCCTCTTCTTCATGTCTCTTCTTCATCAACATGTGTCCCCTCTTCTTCATGTCTCTTCTACGTCAACATGTGTCCCCTCTTCTTCATGTCTCTTCTTCATCAACATGTGTCCCCTCTTCTTCATGTCTCTTCTACGTCAACATGTGTCCCCTCTGTGTAAAGAGACTCTGAAAGTTTCAGGAACAAAGATTCTCTCTCTTTTTGTCCTGATCTATTTCTATAAAAACCTGTCTGAAAATGAGCTGATCAGATTTTGGTCACTTTATGATGTCATAACGATGTTTTGTCTTGTGTAACCATTAGCCAATCAGCAACCAAGGTAACCCCCCCCCCCCACCTTATCACCTGAATCTCCTCCTAGAGCACCATTGTGTTATTTTTAACCAAATCTCTCTCAGAGGGGCGTGGGGAGGGGCTCCTTATTTTCATCTAAAGTAACAGACAGAGAATCAGCACTTTGGAAACAGGGCTGAAACAGAGGGGATTATGGGTAATGCTGCAACGATCTGTTTGGTGTTTCAGCCAATCAGAGACATGTTTGTATATATCTGAGACCTATAATATATTGATGAAAAACAGTATGATAGACCTTTAAATGACTCCTCTGGGTATTTCCACAGTATTGCGTTCATGTAAGTCCCTTTGGATAAAAGTGTCTCTTAAGTAACATCTATAGTAAAGTGTCTTTGAGCGCTATATAAATATCATGTATTATTATTATTATTAATAGTATTATTAAAGGAGTGCAGAGGCACGCAGTCATGCTACTAATGATTGTAGTTCCTGGTTGTTGTACCTTACACCTAACTAAACATTAGTTGAATCACTCAGTGTTTCATTTGTAGAAGTGTGAAGTTGTTGGTAATGTTCACATTTGCTGATTATTGTGCCAAACATTTAATTTATTATCTGGATAACATTAGAGAAAAAGTTGAAAATGTCAATCTGGGATTTTTATTTTGTACTTTTTGGACCAGTTTTGTCAATCAATGTACATCCAGTATTAAAGGTGTCTTTAGGGCATGTGAAAGCCATACTGCACAGTTTGAGATGACTAACACTTGAGATGGAATGAATGAAATAAAGTAGTAATTGGGCATTACAGAGCAGTGTACAGCAGGTCACATCTTGCCATGTTTGTTTGTGATCTTTGGAAAGTGCAGCAGTTTGAATGAAGGGAAATTGTTGCAAGCAAATGGAAAGTATGGAGGCTGAAAGAACTGAGCTGAGGAATGGGACAGCAAGAACAACAAAGTGAAAGAGAGAGGAGGAGGGTGCTCATTCAATAACTGAGACCTTCCTCTCGCTGTGTTTAGGGGGCGTGTGCAGGATGACATCACAGCCCAGGAAAGGCAGGGCAAGCGGCGGTGATGTTATGGGGGGGGGGGGGGTTTACTGGCAGTGCTGGCAGGTTTCCCAGGCCCCAGGTTATCCATTTCACATCCCTCAGCGGGCTCCTGGCTGCGCACACAGAGCGCTCTCTGGTGATACGGACATACAGACGGGAAGCGGGACGTAGTGTGTGTGTGAACGCCCAGTGGACTTCCCTGTCTCCAGGATATCACTAAACTAGCAGATCCAGGTGCTGGAGGACTTGGAAAGCTTGGAAAGGGAGGAACGTAAGTAAAGAGTACATGTACGTAGCTCGAGGTTGGATCCTTTCTAAAAGACCAAATGGGATATAGATGAGGAACTATAGAGAAAAAAACGTAAGAGGTTCCATCATTTTGCGGATATGTATAGAAGATTATGTTTTGATTTATAGCTTGCAGGATGAGTGATGTACAAGCTTAAGAAGCGAAGGGCGCACAGCTGTGGATGTGGAATTGGATGCATGCCATCTACAGCAATTGAACAAAATGTAAAAGCTTTCTCCCACGTCTTGAAATCTCCCAACACTCAGAGCAGAAGTGAGAGATGAAAGCACCGTGGTGGGCTGGAGTTGTGATTATCCACCAGCACGGTCTTTTCTTTATCCTGGAGAACATCTTGTTCAGAACGTATTCATTCCCAGAAGTGAGACATGGCTCTGATTGCTAATAGCTCCTTCACTCTGAGAACGTGTGTTTCTCTGAATGAGATCCTCTGATTGTATACAAAAGGATTTAGGCTAAAGGACACAGACAGACTCCTACTCAGTCCTCTCCCACACACACACACACACACACACACACACACACACACACACACACACACACACACACCACACACACACACACACACACACACACACACACACACACACACACACACACACACACACACACACACACACACACACACACACACACACACACACACACACACACACACACACACACACACACACACACACACACACACACACACACACACACACACACACCCCTTTGATACATACGTGGCTTCTTGCAGCACCACCAATACACACCATCAATGAATTGACAACCTAGTAGGACAGAGCACTTCTCCACTTTGCATCCTCTGCTCAGGGTCTCTAAGCTGCTGAGATGTATTGAACCTAACCTTTTAAACCTGACCGGGAATCAATATGTTCATGGTACTGAGCGTCTTTGTGTTTAGATCTAGACAGGACAGTTATATACTGTAAATCAGATATAGGGTTATAATCATTATCACTTCATTAGGTACTTTTCCATAGGTCCAGTGACTGTTGACTCTATGCAATCCTTTAGTCTGTTATACTTTTAAAGAGGCCCTATTATGTTTTTTGGGGGAGGGTTCTATTTGTGTTATACTGATGTATGGTAATGGTCTGCAAAGGCTAAAATCCACCATGCCTGAAATACCACCATTGGACTCCTTTGTTTACTTCCGTAACATAGTGACATCACTACACTCACGCTTCTATTGGCTCGCGCTCCAACACATTGTAGATGATAGGTTTAGGGGCGGGACATCTCTAAGCGCAACAGAGCCGGCCAGCTAACCAATCAGAGCAGACTGGGCTCTGGTTTCAGACAGAGGGTGAAGAGATGCAGACAATACACATATGAACCTGAAGGCAGCATCATAGGGCCCCTTTAACCTTTCCTACTCCCTGATCATCACACACCTTCATTTGCTCAAAGACATGAGCATTTGAAATCTATGCAGACATAAAAAGTCACACTTGATGAAATATTAATGAAATGTGGTTTTCCTTTGTCTGCCCTGCTGCAGTGTGGGATCTCATGTGTTGCTTGAGAATGATTCAGCTTCTGGTAGAAGGACACTGCTTATGTAGTCCTGTACATGTCTTTGCTGCTGTTCAGACATGTGGCATGGTGCAGAGTGAGACACCGTGTACTGATTGCTGCTTTACGCTGAGGCTGGACTGAGACCCTGCATTGCGCACTAGGAGGTCTGAGTTATGTACACAGAGTTCTTTTTTATACCATATCAATAAAAAGGGGTCTCTGGGCTTGCTGAGGAACACATCTGAATATATTTTAGAAATTGGTCCAACAGTTTGGAGTGAGTTCTTCTTATCATATTATATTTAGTCTTTGGAAACATGGGACAACTGTTTTTGTGAACCATTTTATTTGAAAGACGTAAATAGATCTATAAATATAGACTGGGATCATTAAGAAAACATCATATGAACTAACAATGGAAATAAGTTGCAGCTATGACCAATAGAGGTTGTATGTTTGCATTATATTTGGAATGGACATTCATTTAAAGGATACTTTTTTATACTCACATTTTATTTGATGCAGTATATTGATTACATGTTTAAGGCTGTCTTAATCAATTCATTGTTAGGTCCTTATTATTAAAGGACCTTGCATACAAATACATAGCAAAGCATAGATTTGGCTTTTAGCTTATTTCCATCTCCCTGGGCAGGTACACACAAAATAATCCACAGACACTAAAAAACATTACAAAGTCTCTATCAAATAACAGTTCTCAAACAGATCAAAGCTTTTAACAACTTAGGAACATTTTAAGTCAGCATTTGTGTTTACACATTTTCTCTTAAGTTCTCAAAAGCAATGTTTCTCAAATATCAATCTCTCTCTGCATACAACATTCATCAGAAGCTTGCTCATATTGGAAATCACTGCACATACTTCCCTTTGTGAAATCCTGATGATAACAGACTGCTGAATCTTGATTTGATCACAACTTATATCAAACAAATCTGTTTGTTTTGCCTCCCTCTCCTCCCATGTATTGTACTCTCAACAATCCAACGCAGGCAGAGTTTTCAGACTAGCTGCTACATGCTCTGATTCTTGATACAGGATCTCTGCAGTGGTGCCCTTGAGCAAGGTGTAGCAGCCCGCCACATCCATCTTCCCCTGTTTTAGTCCTGAGTAATGGGACAGATGATGTCGTGTGACACCTCCTCCGTCCCCAGGTGTGTGTGTCTGCAGCGCCATTTCCCAGAGAAACTTGTGTTTTACCAGAGAGGTAACGTTGTTTATATGGCAGGCAGGCCTAATGGGTATTGTGTCCCTTGAGCCAGCTGAAATAGAAGTAGATTAGGACGGAGAGTGCTTTCCAATAATAAAGCCCCTGTGTTGGTGTTTCAGCACCATGGACAGCTTCCACACCGGGCAGCGAGCTGAGGACGAACACGGGGGCTGCGTTGTTAATACATATTTAATAGAAAAAACTATTTTAGTGACCCTTCATTTGATCATCAGTACCAGAACTACATTATCATACTATTGGACTTTAGAGAGAGTGATGAAATACCTTGAATATCCATGTAAACATAGTTATTTTTTCATGTGTAAACACCATACCCAAAGATTTTAAAAGCATTTAATTCCTAATAAAACATTTGCAATGATATCTAATAATGGTAAAAAATGTTTATCTAAAATAATTAAGTTCGGGGATTATAATGTGGGCCAACTCTCACTGTTGGCAGTCTGTTTCAAGTGTTTTGTCAATATGTTGACAAAATGACTAGGTTAGCTATGTTAGCTTGGTAGCTTACAGCAGATCTGCAATGATATAAGAATCAATCATGCGATCACATTGTTAAATAAGCCATTAAAACGTACATTTTAGGTCCGTTTCCAGCTAACTTTATATATCCCGAACGTCAACAAGTGCTCCGGTCCCAGCTGTGTGCGTCACTTTTTATTGTCCCCTGGCATTTTGTTTATGCAGCGCTACTGGTAAACACTGCATATGTATTGTCAAGGTGGTGAACACATTTGCATGTGTTTTGCCCCATTTGTGTTTTTTTATTTGCATCATTTTTGAAACTGTAGTGCCTTTCTCCTAATGGAAATGATTTGAGCAGTTGTAATGTGTTTGCACCTGTCGGCTACCGTAGGTTTCTGGAATACATTTTCACTAAGTGTGAAAAAACACCGCACCGTTGTGATGAAAAGAGAGCTGAGCCAGAAGGCAAAGCTCTCTGTCTTCCGGGCCATTTTCGTCCCTGCTCACCTATGGTCATGAAGGATGGGTCATGATCGAAAGAACGAGATCGCGGATACAAGCGGCCGAGATGGGTTTTCTCTGCAGGGTGGCTGGCGTCTCCCTTTCAGTTCAGTCATCCGGGAGGGACTAGGAGTTGAACCGCTCCTCCTTCGCGTCGAAAGGAGCCAGTTGAGGTAGTTGAGGTGGTTCAGGCACCTAGTAAGGATGCCACCTGGGCGCCTCCCTAGGGAGGTGTTCCAGGCACGTCCAGCTGGGAGGAGACCGAGGGGTAGACCTAGGACCAGGTGGAGGGATTATATCTCTTCGTTGGCCTGGGAGCGCCTTGGGATCCCCCAGTCAGAGCTGGTTGATGTGGCCAGGGAAAGGAACGTTTGGGGCTCTCTGCTGGAACTGCTACCTCCGCGACCCGACCACGGATAAGCGGGAGAAGATGGAGGATGGTGAAAAAACATACACCAAGGTAGAAGATTGTATCTGTATGCCCATCCCTACACAGTGATGTTGATACTTCCGTGTCCTCACTTAGCATCAGTGGTCTCAGATCTCAACTCTTTATGAATCAAATCTCTCTCCTGTTCCTACTTAAAACCACAACAATCTCGAAGTGACAGCTCAGAAGAACAACTTCAGTCGGAATGGCTTCCTCACACATCACACCAACCTCCTTTCTGAAGATAGCAAGGCTTAGAAGCCATTTTCTCTCAGGAGATAACAGGAGCAATGATTGAATTGATTTCTTTGCCTATCTGTGTTATTACGAGTGCATGGGAATAACTTCCTTTCCATTTGAGCCTCTTAACTGAGGCTTTCATTACATAATGGTTTGCCATGGAGCAATACACTGTCCAAGAGAGCTCCAGTTATCATCTCTGCTCTGATTAGTCTGTTTGAACAAGAGGCTGAAATATTAAACTGGAGGATGGGAGCGCCAATAGAATAATGGAGTATTGAGTGCAAATTCAATCAATGTTGTTGATTTATTTTGATTCTTTTGTTCTCCTCTTTAGTGTTTAATATCATAAACGTTTTCATTGTTCAGTTTCCTCTGTATTCTCCTCACTATCAGCAGCCTTTGTTGTTGTCCCTGTTTCTCTATTTCTTAACATCCTTTCTCAATATACCCCTTTCCATCTCTCTATGAACTGTGCAATGGAGGCGCTGCCAGTCCCCGCAGTATCACAGCCGGCTGTTAAGCCTGTGATTTAGAGCGATTCATCGCTGGCCACGCTTGCCTGGCTGAGAAATGAAACGATTGGTTTGGAGTCCAAGTGCGTCCTGATGCAGAGAGAGAAGGGAAACGAAGAAGAGGTTGTAGTGTTGGTGGAAGAATGAGAGTGAAAGGGGAAGATACAATGTGTGTGATAGTGACAGATCTAGGCAGACTGCCAAATAGATCTGAAGCTCCCAGTGTCAGGCGAAAGGGGTTTTAGTAAGTGAGTCAGGAAATTGAGGTTGTAAAGGTGGGGGAGACAAAAGTAAGATTCTGTTCTGCATCCTCAGTGGATGTTAAGTCTTTGATCTCTCAGGTACAGTATGATTCTGCCCCGTCACACATTATATTCTGAGCACCACAAGGACATGAGGTTCAGCAGTATTTGTCGCTTTAAAAAACGTGAGCAATAATGTTTCTATAAGTGATCATTTTCTCTGCTTAACCACATGTTTTGACAATGAGATCAGATAAATCACTATCAGTGAAGATGATAGTGTCTATTTGGACCCGACTGTAATGCCTTTATTGATCCCCTATAGGGGACTTTCAATGTGATGCAGCTCCACAGGGAATAAGGTACATCAAGATCAATAAAAGGAAAATAAAAGAAATACATTTGCATAAATACCTATATCTAAAGAAACGTGTTTTTCCCATTCTATACACACCCGGGTATAAATAGCCTCGTTGGCTATGGCGACCCGGGTGCAACAGCCTTGTTCTCAACTATTATGAGAGGCTGAAAGCACAAGATTGAAACATTATTTGATCCCTGTGCCAATAGAAAATGTGATAATAGCAGATAAGGGATGGACATTATGGATTATCCTTGTTTTTATTATTCTTATATTTCGGAAAAAAAGCCCTTTTGTTGCTAAGTTTTCCTCCTGTATTTGCGTTTTTCTGTTTGCATCATCTTTTTTTGTATGTTTCTTTGTGGAAACTCTTCATTGTCAAAGCATGTGTAAAAAGCCTATACAAATGTATACATGCAATTATATTATAATATATTTTTATATAATGAATATATAAACACCAGTAACAGGCATTGCTGTACCTGAAGAGATTGACTTTGAATCATGTTATACATGACAGTAGTTACAACACAGCAGATATTCCCTTAGACTGTCTCCGTGGCAACGAATCTCGGTGATTCAGCGTTGTCATCCATTACAGGTTAATTCAACATTTCAGAACTCTTTGACCGATCAAGGTCTGAGCAAGTGAATCATACAAGTCTCTCTCTTCCTCTCACTTTCTCTTCCTCTTCTCTTCCTCCCCTGCTATAATAGTCTTCATCATAATGTGCACGTGGGCAGGCAGAGATCACACGTGAACAGCTACAGCTCAAGGAGTTGGTTATTCAAGTTGTTCTAAGATGAGGGGTGAGGAGACACTCATAACTCAGGGTGTGTAAGTCTTTGATGTATGTGCCTGTACATACAGTATATTGACTGTATTTGCTCATGTTGGTATTAGTAAGATAACAGAGCCTCTGTGTAGTGTGTGTGTGGGTGGATGAGTAAGAGCGTGCACATTTGCTCCAGTTTCTAGTTTTGGCTTGCCGCCTTTCGGACACAGATGAGCTCATCCAATATTTATAGCATCAGTCACCCCGTCCTGGATCAGTGTTCCCTGGTCACAGCCAGCCGAGCCCCGCACGGACCGGACCTGGACCACCACAATCCTCCAGATACACTCTCAGTCCATTTACAATTTCCCTTTTTTGGCATGGCTAGCTAATGCCATACTAAGGCAGAAGGAAATATGTGTCCTGGTGTATCTACACATACAGTACATTCATAGTGGTACAGTACTCCTGCTTTTGTGTAGTTGTTACTGTAGCTGTGCACACATCTATTTCGGCCAGTGAGCAAACAAATCATTGAAGAAATTGTGTTGATTAGCATTGGGAGTTCATGTCTAATTAAGACTAATATCAATGGGGGTGATTGCCACTCAAGGAAAGGACCTAATGTGTGCAGGGATTTGTTTCTAACTGTAGAGGCTAAATACATGTCATCTTGATAGTGTGAAAGGGGAAGGGGACTTAGTGTTACCATTGCTAGTACCCCCAATAGGCTTGGCATGATTTGGGCAGTTAAATGAAGATCTCTCATGAGTTTTCTTTGATCTCAAATACAGTATGTTTTATATTTGATTTGCTTTGGAGTTGTCCTTGCATCCACCTGGAAAATATTCTCTCTCCTTTAATCTCAGCTTTGTTCTCCACCAACTTCTGAGGAAACTCTCTTTCTTTTGCTCCAGTTTGTGACTCTTACAAACTCAGATCCAGTGCCTGGATACGGTTCCAGGTTCCTACTGTACGGACTGAGGCTGGAAAAAGGAGTCTTTCTTATTATGGTCCTTGGTCTTGGAATGACCTTCAATCACGCCTTAAACTGAGGGCACTTTTTCATGTTTTAAATTGAAGTTGTCTGAAGTCCTCACCACCAGCTGCTCTTGCAGTAACAAGTAGTGTACTTTTTTTATTGTCCTAATGTGCACAATGTAGTGACTGCTTTTTCGTCTTTTGTTTTCTTTATGTTCTCTGTATTTTATATGTTTGTGTTATGTGTTATGTGTAACGTTGCTGCCTTCTTGGCCAGGTCAGCATTGAAAATGAGATTTTATCTCAATGTTTTTTATCTGGTTAAATAAAGGTTAAATAAAAAAAAATAAAAAAAATGTTGACCCGCTAAATGCTCCACTGTGTTCCCCAGCTAGTCGCTCACGTTGTGTGTCTGCTTTCTGGTGTTGCGAGAAGGAACCACAACAGTGACATTAAAGGCCAAATAGTGCACATTACTTACACATTTTTACTATACCAATTGTTAATATAGAAACATGGATTTGTTTGCTAGTGAAATAGCACAGTTGTTACGATTCGGAAAAAGGTAGGACCCAAATGCAGATTAAAAGGGAAGCGGGTTTCAAAATGTAACAAAAAGCGAGCTTTATTAACAAAAAAAAGCTGCTGACAATGAAAAATACTTAACAAAACCATGAATCCAAAGAGTAGGTAACACGAGGTGATCCAAAGAGTAGGTAACACGAGGTGATCCAAAGAGTAGGTAACACGAGGTAATCCAAAGAGTAGGTAACACGAGGTGATCCAAAGAGTAGGTAACACGAGGTAATCCAAAGAGTAGGTAGCACGAGGTGATCCAAAGAGTAGGTAACACGAGGTGATCCAAAGAGTAGGTAACACGAGGTGATCCAAAGAGTAGGTAACACGAGGTAATCCAAAGAGTAGGTAGCACGAGGTGATCCAAAGAGTAGGTAACACGAGGTGATCCAAAGAGTAGGTAACACGAGGTAATCCAAAGAGTAGGTCACACGAGGTGATCCAAAGAGTAGGTAACACGAGGTGATCCAAAGAGTAGGTAACACGAGGTGATCCAAAGAGTAGGTAACACGAGGTGATCCAAAGAGTAGGTAGCACGAGGTGATCCAAAGAGTAGGTAACACGAGGTGATCCAAAGAGTAGGTAACACGAGGTAATCCAAAGAGTAGGTAACACGAGGTAATCCAAAGAGTAGGTAACACGAGGTAATCCAAAGAGTAGGTAACACGAGGTGATCCAAAGAGTAGGTAACACGAGGTAATCCAAAGAGTAGGTAACACGAGGTAGCATCCAGACAAAACTAACTGTGACCAACATGAAGGGTGACAGGAAAGACAATGAACCGACAAGGAGCACAGGGGAAGACAAGACTAAATACAAAGAAGGGTAATCACAGGACAAGACACAGCTGGGCAGGGGAGGCAGAAACACAAGGGCAACAGGTGAACACAATCAGACAATCAGACACATGAGGGCAAACACAGGAAGGAAGACAAGACACAGGGAGAACAGAATTTCAACATAAAATCATGACAAGACAGACAACTAAGATTGTGACAGAAAACTAGGATTGTGACAACAGTAGTGATTATCAACCGTTTTGATAGTTGGGCTAGATCAGATGTTCTACTCCTCTGCAACACAGTGGCAAGCACTGGCCTAGTTACAAAACTGTTACATAAAAAGAAATGTTGTGTACCTCTTTATTTCTTGTGACATATTCAATGGGTATACATTTAGTCTTTAGTATAGAAGAACTATGTAAGATTAAACATTTATGTTCTGCCTGAGCATGAATCCAGATCGTTATATAAAGCAGCCTTCAGATGTTTATCAGGTGTTGCCTTTCAGTACCTGTTCCAGTTATGAACAGGTACTGAACTTAGGAGCCATTTCCTGCTAAAAGCACCACAAATACATCACCTCTCTGGCCAATTTTAGGGGGGGGGGGGGGCAATTTGGAGACAATTGGCTCCCTGTGATCATGCATAATGATGGCAGACACATATCACAAACCTGGCCTGCATCTCTCATGAATACTTGAAAAGACATTATGGTCTGCTCTGCCTCTGTGTTCGTCATCCGCCGGGCTCATAAAGTGGAGAGCTTAAGTTAAAAGCTTATGCAAATATCCTGGGTTAGATAACCACCTCATACCAACAGTGTCTGAATCTGCACAAAGTCTTCCCTTTCCACCTGGCTGTCATTAGAGAACTGATCTGATCCAGGAATGTTATTTTCTTTCCAGACAGAAATAGCCTTGTCTACACGTTTGTTTGTGACATCTAGTGGACTAAGAAACATTATGAACTTCCCTTTTTCCTGCAATGGAAACTCTGCAGTAATACTTATTGGGTTGTGCTCCTTAACATCCTTTTTCATATCGCCATACCTCTTCTTCTACATTGATTTAGCATATAATACTTACCATGAGTATAACATTATCATGGCCCGCTGTTTCAGGATGGGATCGGCTTACTGCAGCAAGAGAACAGTACACAATGTTCTGTTGTGGGGAGAGAAGCTCAATAATAGAAAGTGGTGAGCAAAACAAGGCAGTGCTCGTGTCACTCCAAATAAAACAAATACAAAAACATCCTTCCTTATCAAAATCACAAGGTGGAGTCAATGCTGCTGAAGCCTTACTTGGTCTCGGATGACTAGTAGCTCATTGGCTAATTCTAGAGAGATGTGCAATTGCTGTCACTGACATTACCAAGTTAGTTGGATGCCTTAATCACTCTTCTTAACATTTGCTTATGTTACATTGAGTTAAGCATGTCACAGATTTTTCACAATTGCACAGCTGTTTTTTAAAGGTCACCTATTATGCAAAATCCACTTTGTCATGTCTCTTCTACATCAACATGTGTCCCCTCTGTGTAAAGAGACTCTGGAAGTTTCAGGAACAAAGATTCTCTCTCTTTTTGTCCTGATCCATTTCTATAAAAACCTGTCTGAAAATGAGCTGATCAGATTTTGGCCACTTTATGATGTTATGATTTTTTGGCTTGTGTAACCATTAGCCAATAACCAATCAAGGTAACCCCCACCCCCCCCCACCTTATCACCTGAATCTCCTCCTAGAGCACCATTGTGTTCTTTTTAACCAAATCTCTCTCAGAGGGGCGTGAGGAGGGGCTCCTTATTTTCATCTAAAGTAACAGACAGAGAATCAGCACTTTGGAAACGGGGCTGAAACAGAGGGGATTCTGGGATGCTGCAATGATCTGTTTGGTGTTTGGAGCCAAACACTTCAGAGACATGTTTGTATATATCTGAGACTTATAATATATTGATGAAAAACAGTATAATAGGGGACCTTTAATACATATTCAGGACACTTGATCGATGCTAACTCGCTTTTAGCTCTGTTTTTGGTCTCCACCTACTCCAGTGGACTCATTTGTCTTCAGCTACCAAAGCTCCGCTACAGTATAGTCTATAAAATAAATCAGGTTTATGAAACAAACTTTTAGAAAAAAGGCAAAGCAAGATTTAATTTGTGGAAATGTTATGGTTTGATAGACTCGGAAGACTTCCAAAATCTGTTGTGAGGTGTGTGTTATGTAATTGCCCTGCATGGCATCTGTGACGCGATGTCACATCTGAGTGCCTTCAGTGCCAGTGGGGACAGAGTGCAGGAAGAAGAGATTCATTTATGCTCCAGTGGCCTTGCTCTTCCTCTCTGCCAGATTCATCCCCACATGAATGGCAGGAGAAAGAGAAAGGGAAGCACATAAAATAAGTGTGAGTGAGCATAGAAAAAGTTGCCATTTTGAGAAGGGAAAGACATCCCTGGGGAAAAGACTGAGGAGGGGAAGTCAAAAGTCAGGTTTTGATTGAAATGAATTGAAAATGTAAACAGAATTTCAAGAACATGTGTGTCATTATGAGTTGATTCATTAAGATGACAGTAGTTTTCTTGAAAATGGATTTAGACATTAGGATAAGGGTCAGGCATTTGTGTTTGTTTTTATGTATTAATGTGAGGCAGGTAACATTGATTTGTTTGGAGCCAGAAGGAGAATATTGTCTCCATAGCGGAGCAGAAGCTTCTGTGGACGTCAATGCCTCATACATCATGTGTTTGCTGAATCTGTTCACATTGCGGCAGTTGCGTTTTGCTTTTAACGTAACAGCAATGTTTTCAACTGGGCCAAGCTGGACCTTTTTTTGGTGATATTTTGGCTGCAAACAAACCTGGAGATTTAGGATGGAGGAATATTTGAAACAATGCTCCACAGATGGGAGATAGTTTGTATATGCTCTGCTTCACTGAGTTTCCCCGGCTGAGATGATTCATCCAGATGAGAACCACACAGCAGCGGGGCATGAGGTCCGCTCAGGTGAACCATGTTTGTAATGGTCCTGCGTGTTTGCAACATTCTTGTGTGTGCAATTTGTCAGATGTTTCTGTGCATGGCATAGAAAATTGCTCCACATTTACATAAAAGCTTGTTTTCCTTCATATTCCTTCATGCTTCACTGGTCTCTGGGAAGTTGTGCTACACATTGCACGCTCCAAAGACCCATAATCCCCTGCTTCTGTGCTGCTCTCCCAACAACAAGGACTAGATAAGTGCTGGGCTTATTATTTGAGGCTATTCACTGAATATTCATCTAACGGCAGATTCAGGATCATAAGAATTCAAGAGTGGGGAAATGTGATAATGTAAATTGTGGATTAGTGCTATGTTAACATTGTCAGTGTGAGCATACTAGCATGCTGACATTAGGGTTTAACTCTAAGCACCGCTGTGCCCAAGTGGAGCCTCACACATTTGTTTAACCGCAGCTTTGGTACAGTCTCAGTGCTCTCATCAGCTGAAGCAAACATTGATCAAAGTTCATCAAATGAGATCTTCAACACTCTGTTCACTACCTGCCCAGAAAAAGAGAGAAGACAGACGAAGTGGAATTGATTTATTTAAAACAAGGGACAGTGTACATTAATCAACATATTAAAAACATGTAAATGTACTCGAATTAGCCAAAAGGCTAGTTTTCACTGATAGTCCCAGATGGTGATAGGCATCCTAAAAGCAAGAATACAAATACCACTACATCGTTATACAAAAAAAATGCACATATTTACAATAGACGACATCACTGAATACAGGTAAGGAGCTGGGCGAGGTGGCGGCGACCACATCTATGGTGGCCGACAGGTGCAAATAGTGCTTCAACGGCCTAAAACATCTCCATAGGAGAAATGCGCTGCACTTTCAAAAACAATGCAAATATGAAAAAACAAACGTTTTGTTTATGCAGCGCTTTTAGTAAACCTTACACATGTTTCGTCAAGTTGGTGAAGGTTTTCTGAATGCAGCGCATGTGTTGTCAAGTTGGTGTAGATGTTTCTTCATGTGCATGTGTTATGTCACATTTGTGTTTTTATTTGCATCGTTTCTGAAACGGCAGCGTGTTTCTTCAAATGGAAATGTGTTGGGCTGTTGTAGCGTGTTTGCACCTATCGGACACCGTACCAATCAGAGTTAGATTGAGGAAAATGAATGTAAGACTTTTACTCAGGTGCACACATGACGGTAATGTTGTTCTGCCTCCATGGATGTGGGGTATAAATGAACGAAAACGTCTTCCACGATAGGACCTTCATTCCATTGAATTGTAGGGGTCTGCAATAAGTTATATTTATATAAACTCACAAAAAGCAACTTTTATATAATGAAAATCTATTTTCTGTGATCCGTGGAAATGACATGCCCTTGGACAAAAATGATGATATAGATGTGCCATGGGAATTTCAAAATAAAGGCGTGTCTTAAAGATGAATGTACAGTATGTATGGAGATATGTGTAGAATTGTTACATCCATATATAATGGCACTACATTGTCATTTCTTCGGATTTTACACATGTTATTTTAGTATTTGTGGACAGGAACATGCAGGTTACATTGACGACGATCGGACAAAGCACTTAAGGAAAGACAGGACTAAATACACACAGGGGTAATTACAAGACAAGAAACAGCTGGGGAGGGGAGGCGAAACACAGGGGCAGCAGGTGGTCACAATAAGATAATCAGGGAGGAGGGAAACTAAAGACAGGAAGGCAAACACGTAGGACCAGACAAGACACAGGCCCAATCCCAAACCACACCCTACACCCTACCCCTACACACTACCCCTCCGTTTGTGCGTTCGCGAGGAGGGTCCGCCACATTAAGTGCTGTTCCAAACCAACAAGTGTGGAGTGGTGTGGAGGGGGAGTGGGCTATCAAGCCCTCAAACAGCGAGTCTGCGTCAGTGCTGACTGGAGACCGGTCTCTACCTGACCGGAGTCACGCTGTGTGTGTCCGTCAGGAAACACGCTGTTTACAAACAGTTCCAGCAAACATCCACTGATAAACTGCGATGTTAACAACCTCATGATAACCTCATATGTTTTTTACTTAAGATCATATACCTGTGATTAGTCTAGAAAAAGGTAAATGTGTGCATTTTATTATAAAGTTGTGTATATTTACAGACTGTTGCAAAAACTATGAAGCTTATAAAAATCAGGTTTAAAACTAAAAGAGCTTTACAAAAAAGTAACACAATTAAAGATGTTTGGAGTAATTTGTTGTCTAACGGCCCGTCCACACGGCGGCGTGCGTTGACTCTTCAACACTTCTGTCCTTTCACTTTGAATGGGGTGACGTCACGCTTCGCCGAACTGCATTGTGGGAGGGTCGCTACGCGTTGCTCGCGGTGCTCGCTGCAAAAGTTGAGCAATGTTCAACTTTTGAAGCTTCGACGGAGGCGTCAGCCAATCAAATCCCGCTTATGCAAATCTGACAGTACAAGCGCTAGCCAATCAAACCGCGTGTATGCTGGGAGAGCCATACCGCAGGTCATTTCCTCATGTTCCAAAAAATGGAGGATAAAATAATAATAGCAGTAGGGAATCACCCGGTCCTATACGACCAGTCCCTATTTACCTACCGGGATACAAACCGGAGGAGCCAGGCATGGAGGGAGGTGGCAGAGACAGTGGTAGGTTTTCGCCTGTTTGGGGAGTTTATATCCAGTTTACTTCGGGCTTTTTTGCTTTGTATGTCGGGGGCGGGAGATTCATGTGATTGGTTGTTGGTCGCGTTGCTCGCGAGAAATCCCCAAGCTTCACACACGCCCACCGCCAAGCTTCAACGCACGCCGCCGAGTGGACGGGCCGTTAGAGATGCTGATTTGAAACCGTTGTTACATACAGTTACGGCATTTCCTGTTTCTTCCGGAGAGAGGGGAGTTTGTCCCAAAGCTTGCCGCTGTATTTACTCCCTCCATCTGACAGGAGGGAGCCTCGTTGAGCTGCGAGTGTCACTCCACGGAGTTCACTCCGTCACGGAGGGGTAGTGTGTAGGGGTAGGTGTAGGGCGTGGTTTGGGATTGGGCCACAAGGAGGAAAACATTTCAAAATAAAGGTGGAAAATGGCAACATAAACCCAAAACCATGACAATATTTTGTGTTTTCTCAGTCAAAAAAGCACAATTCTACCAAACGGATGAGGCTTAACGCAACACTCATTGTTCCTGGATGTACAGTAACAAAGAAAGCCAAAAACAATTTAATCATTTATATTAAAAGCACTTTTACATTAATATTCACACCATGTGTCACATAATCAGCCCACACAGACATCATCTCGCCTCATCTCCTCACAGCGGGGGGTCGCCTGTGTCTCTTCTCTCTGACAAAGCAGCCCCACAGAGAACAACATAACTGCGGTGTATCCCCATGGAAAGCAGAAGCACCAAGCTGTAGCTGTATTCAGTAAACCCACGCATGCCCATACTCCAAATCCCATCATCGCCCAGGGGACAGTAATGTCGTATTAAGATGGAGAGAAAAGATGAAGGCGAACAAAGGAGTGACATTCATGTTTGCTGTGAGGTCAGAGGGAGGGTCTCTGTGTTCTGACCTTTGACAGATCACTCACACATGTCACCAGCCATGGGGATACACACACTTTTAGCTATGAGTGTAATATCCAAATGAATGGCTGATTTAAGAGCAGCTGGGCAATCCATAGTCCAACTGTTTATTCATCTCATGTTCACTATGTGGATGTTACCCTGAAAATCAAAATGTTGATGGTAAGTGCAGGCATGGACTTTTATTTTTGACTCATCGATATAGTTTGAACTTCAGCCTTTACGTGGGTAAGAGGAATTTCAATTGTTTGGTTTGAATACAAGTGGAAGCAGCAGAGTTGAACAATATTTTATTATGTTAAAAGTAAGGAAAAGCAAATATAATAATTGGTGTAGAGAACACTGATGATTACTTTTATTAGGTTGATTAAAGAAGGAAAGGAAAGGAAAGGAAATGCCAGGAAAGGAAAGGAAAGGAAAGGAAAGGAAGGAAAGGAAAGGAAAGGAAAGGAAAGGAAAGGAAAGGGAAAAAACAAGCAGAAGAGAGATAAAGAAAATAATAGTAAATCGATGGTAAAGGGCAATATAAAGCTGCGAATAAGGGAGGGATGCAAAGAGGAAGTACAAATTTGAAAGAGAAATGAATTCATGATTGAGAGAAGGGAAGACAGAAGTACAAAATAAAGTAAAGAAGGAAGTTAATGACAAGAAAAAGGAAAGGGAGAAAAATGTATCTTGATTTGAAAGTCTAATATTCATCAGCAATAATCTCCAAACATCAGATAACTGCAGTGGAGAAATAATGTATCCAAAACTGAAAATACCCAAGTAAAGTTATACCTTAAATATTGTACTAAATTCCAGTAGTTGGGTAAATATATGCAGACCCGTTCTACTGCTGGACGTCCTGCTGAGGGGGCCGCGGGGCCCTCCAGGGGTGTTTCTGTGCAGTGAATCATGAGCTGCACACAGACAGCACAGGCTGCACTCTGAATACTGAGGAGGGTCTGCTACAGCGAGACACATCAGGTAGATAGCACCAGAGGTGGGAAGTAGTGGAGTTCAAATACTTCGTTACTATACTTCAGTACATTTTTCTGGTATCTGTACTTTACTCCACTACTTATTTTTCTGACGACTTTTACTTCTTACATTTTTAACACAAATACCTGAACTTTCTACTTCTTACATAACAGGCTGGTTACTGTGTTGGTTGCCGTGATCATTATTATTTAGAGTCATTGCGTGCCTATTGATTTGAACACGATCCGTGTATCCATCATTTCCTGGTCTTCTCTAAAGAAGAGGGACCAATGAAAACGTTGTCATGTTGCCGTTGTTCAGCATGGAAACATTCATTAGCTAACAATGACATTATTGTTCTATTAATATAAAGGGAGGTCAGGTACTCTTTAAAACAGCTGCTAGTTATGGGTACTTTTTACTGAAGTACATTTCAAAGCCCATACTTCTTTACTTTTACTTGAGTAAAGAAGTTTAGTCAGTACTTCTACACACACACACACACACACACACACACACACACACACACACACACACACACACACACACACACACACACACACACACACACACACACCACACACACACACACACACACACACACACACACACACACACACACACACACACACAGTGATAATATGGCTGCTCAGGGGGGGGGGGGTGTTTCATGGTTAGTTGCTCTGAATTATAGACCCTCGTGTAATTAGGTTACAGGACGTGGGCGGCCTGCTTATGGAACATAGACTCAACTACAACATGATATGTTGTAGTACTGATGGTATGTAATTTGGTTGTGTGTGTAGACGGTGGAAGCAGGGAGGGGCATTTACGTGCCTTGATCCCTGCCGAGTCGACGCACAACTGTTGATTGGTGTCAGTGCCAAAAAACCTTTTAGGAGCAATGCGCTCATGGTATAGATGTGGCGCATACTTCTTAATTCCTACCCTTTTCCCTCAACCTATCCTAAGGGAGTGCATGTACGTAGACACGTTGTGCCTCTCCACCTCTGTTCCTTACTTCCTACTTGCTACCCTTTTCCCTCAACCTATCCTAAGGGAGTGCATGTACGTAGACACGTTGGTTTAGCTGCTATAGGCTTAGACTGTCGGGGGACACCTTACTTCTTCCTTCTCTCTGTCTGTACCTGTGTACTCTCATGTTCCCAATAACCCAGCTTCCCCCAAATGTCTTTTTGGTGTCTATCTCTACGCCGGGATCCTGAGTCGTGGCTGATCCTGTTGCTGTGGTCCTGTGTCCTGGATCCTTAGTCCTGAGTCCTGGATCCTGGGTCCTGGATCCTCTATCCTGAGTTCTGGATTTGAGTCCTGGACTTCTAGTCGTGGCTGCACCTGTCTCTGTGGTCCTGCCTGACTCTCATCATGCTACTTCCCTGATGGCTCCCACAGGATTGTTGACATCCTTGTGGATTCATCTTCTTATTATAGACACATGCATTTCCAAACATTTGGTCTACCTATGTTGTAAATGTATTATCTCTTCGATTTACACACGGCATCTATTGCACGTCTGTCCGTCCTGGGAGAGGGATCCCTCCTCTGTTCCTCTCCCTGAGGTTTCTCCCATGTTCCTTTAAACTGTGGGGTTTTTCATTTTTTGGAAGTTGTTCCTTGTACGATGTGAGGGTCTAAGGACAGAGGGTGTCGTATTGTCATACTGATATTCTGTACAAACTGTGAAGTCCACTGAGACAAATATAACATTTGTGATATTGGGCTAAATAAATAAACATTGATTGATTGATTGATTGATTGATTGATTGATTGATTGATTGATATGAATAGCTAACCGTACAAATCCTTTGTGTGGACAGGTCAAAACATGTCTGTTACTGGAGAGCAGCAGGAGCAATGACACTGACAGGATTCATGAAGGTATGACGGTTTTGAATTTGACCCTTTTATTACAGAGGAGAGCTGACCCTGTTCATTCAGGGTGACACATTGAGAAGTGTCACACGGCTCAGCATTCATATCTGCTGAGAGCAGCACAATGAGAATGATATAACTTAATTCCATAAGATCAGTATTTAATTTGTCTGATAATAATGACAATTTATCTTGGGAAATAAACTTAGAATACATATTTACTGACAAAAGAGGTCTTGGGAGTTCAGGTATTTTTGAAGTAAAGATGCCTTTTAAAATCTTTGTGTGAAAATGCATAGTAATTACTTTAACATTACAAATATGTAGTATTTGATGTAAATGTAGTCAAGTAAATGGGGAAGACCCTTGTTTCTAGCATTGGTAAGTACTTATATTTCTTACTTAAGTAAAGGTAGCAACTATTAGACTTAACAAAATCAATAGTACAACAGTTTTAAAACTAGATCTAACAAATACAAAATAACAAGTACTACTTTAAGAAGTATAAAATGGCTCCTTTAGCAAATAATGTTCTTAGGCCTATATGTATTATTATATTATACATTTTTTAAATTGTATTAATGCTGCTTAAACACGTAAGACAGATTTATATTCTATTGTATTTATGACTGATCTATACCATAGCTTCGTATTTTAGAAGTTCATCATATGTTTTGTTTGTAAAACCTTAATCTGTAAATAGTCATTCCAGATGTCAGATGGGTAAAAATAACAACTTTGTCGAATATTTTGTCCAGTACTTTGTGAGGTGTGGACATTTTTCACAGTTTCAGAGGATGACCAATATTTTATGGACTTTACTCGAAAAAATAAATACACATTTCAAGTGACAGAATTGTTCTTTGTTATTGTTCTTTGAACTGTAACTGCAGTTGGTTAGGTCCGAGCTTTGACATATTAAACAGATAAGGTCTGTTTAATCATGCGTGCATAATCATATAATATGAAAATCAAATAATCCGTTATCTTATGCGTATCAGAAGCATGTCATTATTTGCTATTCTTATCAGCGGAATTTATTTGTAGGTATTTGATTATGTTAGTGCTGTGAAACTCCCATAGCCTCCAATGCTAAATTAGCTTAAATTATCCAAAGGACTAAGATCAATAAAACAGCAAATGATGCTACCAAGTTGTTTACATACATTTTCACTCGTTTTGTTCTCAAAGTTGTTTCCCATGTTGGGCCAAAGCTGCTGGTTTCATTCAGGCCAGTGTAGAGTCGGTTATTTTCCTCTCCAGTGTCGGGGTGAACAGCGTCTGTGAAAGCAGTCGCCATGGAAACTAGTTTATTTTTTAAGGAATGTTCTGCAGCCTGTGCTCGAGTCAGGCACGTCAGAAGCTGTTTGCTAACATTTGGGTGTGTTTATATTCATATCAAGCAGACGTGCATCTCAGAAAACAGCAGATGATCACTGCACCGTCTCATTTTCACCCCTCTCTGACTCTTCATGACCAGATCATCAGCTCCATGCAGCTCACATGTGTTTGTGACTCTCTAACCCCGCCTCCACCCATCTGTCTTCCTCCTGTCTCCATCATCTCCTGCCTTTCCTCTATTGTTGTTTTTAAATACTGATGACTTCCTGTTGTCATCCTGTCCCCGTCCCTCTCTGAGAGCCTGATAGAAGCGCAGTGTCAGCAGAAGTGTTGCAGGCCAGCAGAGGACGGGCAGTGATTTATTTGACCAGCCCAGCAGTTTTGAAACAGTCGCTCGGCTGGCTGTGAGCGAAGGAGCTTTGTCTCTGTCACCGTTTGGCACACAGACACACTCATGCATTTCCCACAGTGAGATGTAGTGATTGTATCCATTCCTTCCTCCTGCTGCCTTCCAGCACAACTCTGCAATACAATCTGAGGTTATGTCTATGATTGTCCTTTGCATTCACAAGGTAGATTGTAATAGGCCTGGAATAATTACTTATGGAGTAAAGCCCCTTAAAGGGGACCTATCATGCAAAATGCACTTTTGTACGTCTTTTATACATGAATATGTGTCCCCGGTGTTCCAGGGAACTCACCAAGTGTCAGAAAACACAACCCTCTCTATTTTCCTCCATACCCAAATCTCTAAAAAAGGGGCTGCAACGGATCTGATAAAAACTGATCCAGATTTGAACACTGTCCTGACGTCAGGACGGTGGCGCTACGGCTATTGGGCCAACTCCACCAATCAGGAGGAGACAGCCACGGCCATTGCCGTTCGAAAGCGCTGGAGACGCTGTAGTACATATGCCAGGCCTGTAGATGGTGCTGTTCTCACAGAATAAGCCCTTGCAAAAACAGAGCTAAAAAAGTGCAAATTGAGCAAAATGAGGCATGGCTAAAATGCATGATCTGTTTGGTATTTTGAAAAAAAAAAAGTATAAATATGCCTTATATAGGTATGGTCCTACACTATATTATTCAAAAATAGCATGATAGGTCCACTTTAAGGTCACTTACCGAGAACAAAGTGAAGCCCTACATATTTCTAATGCTCTTCAATCTAAAAGTGCTTATATTATATAATTTGCATCTGTTAAAATGTGTTATATAATCTGTATTTATGTTAATTGAGGCATTTACGTTTTTTATGGAATATTTATCTGCTGATGATTGGGCTTGGCATTTGTTAATCAACATAAAAAAAGTTTTTAGGAGTTTTTGCTGTTATTCTCCGATACAAAAAAAACCCAATCCTTATTCAGTCATTACATTTAGAACGGCACTTTAAATGTAATGACTTAAATACATTTTCAAAGAGGGAAAATTATGTGTGAGTTTACCCTTTGATTCAGATTTTTTTTAATCCACATTTTGATGAAAATTGGGCCAGTAGTCTTTCCCTAATCCTGCTGACATACAAACAAGCTCAAAACATAACCTCCTTGCCGGGGGAAATAAATAAAATATATCCAGGATGCTATTTATATATAATAGCTCATTATGTTACGCAACAAAAAAAAAGTTAAATATCCATATATGTGGAAGGTTTGGTTCATTTATTTCTTACCTGTTTTAAGTGTTTAATCATGATCATCAAACCCTTTGGTATATGGTAATTTGGCTTTACATCTTCAAAGGTCAAATGAGTTCTCACAGGGATAAACAAACAAGAAAACACATTTACTGCATACATCTCAGGATGTGTAGCATTCCTCAGCAGACTGTTATTGTGCTGTCTCTCAAAGTCTGTGGCATCACTCGCCTGTTTGTAGCACTCAAGAGTCCAAAGCTTGAAATACGCTTCACAAAACTCATTTACAAGACTGCATTTTAAGGGCAATGCATGAAATGAGGCATTCAGTTAGACCCCCACACAGACACATGGTGAAGCTAGCAGTGTGAGCGTGTGGGATGGCGACCTTTACGTGACGCTAAAGATCACATTTGCATCTGATATAGAATGCTCTTTGTATCTCGGTCCTGTGGTTACAATGTTTGTAGTTTTCAACATTTGTGTGTATGTGGCTCTAACTCGCCCTTCAAGAGCCTGTATATGCTTCTGAGATGTTGTTGTACTATTATTTTTTTATTTGACAGCTGATATGAAAGGCAGTAGTCCAAAGAAAGACTAATAATGACACATTAGCCCGGTGAGTAAACATACTGGACAGCATTTTGGAATTAAAATGCTTGTTGGGATCACAGTGTTAATCTGGCCAGTTGACAGTCTTCCAGGTGCCTTCGCCTCTCTCTGCTGAGAGTTAGATAGTTTCAGCTGTGGCGATGACAGTAAACAGGGCTTATGATGGGTGAAGGATGTCAGCTGTCCCCTGTTTACACTTCCTGCAGATTCCCCTGAGCTAGTTATGAGCAGCAGGCACAGGAAGAGAGCCAGGCCAGAGCTGTGGGCACCTTCTGGATCACAACTGCAGCACACAACTGGCAAGCACTTGCTCTCTAATGCCCATCTGAATGGAGGATTCCAACACACTGATCCCTGATGACTGAATTAGATTTGTGATTACTACCTGAAAAGTAATTATACAAGCCAACACTGAATGAAACATCTTTTTGATGGTAGAGTGAGTGTTTTATGCATTTTAAGCATGATGCAGAGTTATTGAGGCTGATAGCAAGGATATTATGTTCACAGGGTTAAGAGTTTGCACTTCTCTCCGTCTGTCTGCTCTGATCCAAACGTCCTACATGCCAACCGCACTTACATCTATCTGACAAGCCAAGTGCAACCAGTACCATGAATCATACCTGCATGATGTACTGCTGGGGCTCAGACAGAGACTGGTGCTTATTGTGTGTTCTGTCATTGGCAAGAAAGTCTCAAAAAGACTGTATGAGATAGCTGAGCACGACCGAAGATATTCCCTTTGCTGAAAGACCGAGGTCTCTCTCACCCACGTGAACTGACTATCACCGGCATATGGAAGCCCAGATCTGCTGTATGACATTTTTAGTTTATGAAAATGAAATATCTGCGGTAGAAGTTGCAATAATTAAAGTCGTTAAGCACAGAGTACAGCCAACAACCTAGCATGTTATTTAGGGCGTGATAGCAGAGTCATTGACAGGAAACTGGGAAACGGGGACCAATAAGTGCAGACTATGCTTTTCCGGGAGGGCAGGGCTATTGGGCAGCATGAGCGGAATAGGGTTTTTTAACATATTCTACTAGTATCCACAATTACTTACATAAACCTGAAAAGGTGTATTTTAGTGGACCTTTATGAGCAATTGAAGTTTGCAGGTTAAAAACAATCAAGGGAAAAAGGATTGTTGTTGTAATGCTCATTATGGCCACATGAGGCTTGAGTGTGCCACAACCGCATTTTCTAAATGTCACTCAAAGCATTCACGTTAACTTCCAGGTTCTTTCAATACATGTAGCATGTGTTACGAGTAAATGGAGGAATATAAACTCACCTGGAAGAACAAGTGAATGTTGTATTAAGAACATGAGGTAGTGTTGCATTGCAGTGTCTTGTGTCCCAAATGAGTATCACAACAACCAACACCTGTTCAATAAACAAAGGGAAATGAGAAAGACTTTTCTAGCTAACTTTTTTTCACCTGTTCCTTATTCACAGCAAATGTAGATCAGTGTTTAAAGTGGATTGTGGCGGGGCTACCTCATTCAATGCAGAAATGATATTTCACCCGTCTCTGTCTCTGTAAAGGCAGAGCGGGATGCGTGTTTGTCAGATCGACTCAGTGTTCAGTTTCTGTTTCTGTCCGCTCTCGGTGAGACTTGAAGCTGCTGCTCTTCAGATCTCTGAGTATGTTGTGTGTTGAGTGCTGTGGAGGCTCTCCTGGGGGGTTGGCTGCAGAGTACACAGCCCTTCAGCCTCCTTCTCACATGCTTTCTTCTCTCCTCTTGCCTCTCTTGCTCGCTCCCTCTTCATCATTTAGTCATCAGGATGTGCATCAGCTCTCTGCCTCGGGAGGCTAAAAATAGTAGCTGAGAGCTACACGGTACTTCAGCTTCTAGCATCAAGGAGTAAAGATGCAGCTGCTCAGAAATAGTCTGTCCAGTTTCACTGTCAGTGGAGGGACATGTCCTGTGAACTAAACGGCCTTTATCCAGAGACATTTGTCTCTTTGGATCTGGGCTCATTCTAACGAGGCAGAAGCCTCTCTATTTCATTAAGGTTAGCAGTCAATGGCATTGATTTTACACAGCTATGGAGACAACAACAACAACTTGTTTTTGTGTTCCAGGGAAGGGTCCATCCCATCAACTAGTTACAAAGAGAGGATTAATGACGTAGTTATTCGGTTACTAACTGGCCAGACGGCATCATAATAAGCCTGCTGCATCAATAGATGAAAATGAATATTCTCTTTCTCTGCTAGACATCTTATTAATATCTGGACTAAGCTTGTTTCTGCAACTTCCTACCCTGTAATGGAACAATTATCAATATGTTTTGGACTCAAGCCCATTGGTTACAACTGAATAAATGTAACATAAACAGGAGTAAATGCAACTGTTGGGGACTATACTTTCAGATGTGGATTCATCGAAATAGGACGCCTTACCCAGTATTCATGTGGGATTGAACCAACATTTGGCCATGGTAATGAAGGAACATGTCAACGAGAGAGACTGAGTGGCTCATTGATGTGTTTTGAATGTTTTCTGGATTGGACTGCATGTGCAGTAATAAGTTAAAAGAGAGTTTTGGTAGAAAACTGCACTCTAAAATGTAACCAACGTTTTTTTTTAAATACCCTTTGTGTTCAGTTTAATGTATAATGCTTTCAGTAAGGCAAGGCAAGGCAAGTTTATTTATATAGCACCTTTCAACACAAGGCAATTCAAAGTGCTTTACAAAAAATGGAAGACATTAAGAAAATGGCATTTAAAATCAGTCATTAAAAAGAAAAGATAATAAAATAAACATTAAAAGAAAAGATACATGGATAAAAGTTACAGTGCAGTTTAAGATGTGAATAGTTCAATTAAAAGCGGCGACAAAAAGAAAAGTCTTCAGCCTGGATTTAAAAGTAGTCAGAGTTGCAGCGGACCTGCAGGTTTCTGGGAGTTTGTTCCAGATATTTGGAGCATAATAACTGAGCGCTGCTTCTCCATGTTTAGTTCTGACTCTGGGGACAGAAAGCTGACCTGTCCCTGAAGACCTGAGAGTTCTGGATGGTTCATAATTTAGCAGTAGGTCAGACATGTATTTTGGGCCTAAACCATTCAAAGCTTTATAAACCAGCAACAATATTTTGAAATCTATTCTTTGACACACAGGAAGCCAGTGTAAGGACTTCAGAACAGGAGTGATGTGATCCACTTTCTTAGTGTTAGTGAGGACTCGAGCAGCAGAGTTCTGAATTAGCTGCAGCTTTCTAATAGATTTCTGTAAAGACACCATTGCAGTAGTCGAGTCTACTGAAGATAAAAGCATGGACAAGTTTTTCCAAATCCTGCTGTGACATTAGTCTTTTAATCCTATGTTCTTTAGGTGATAGTAGGCTGATTTAGTAACTGTTTTAATGTGACTGTTGAAACCCAGGTCAGAGTCCATGACTACACCTAGATTTCTGGCTTCATCTGTTGTTTTGAACATTGCAGACTGAAGCTCAGCGCTAACTTTTATACGTTCTGCCTTGGCTCCAAAAACCATTACCTCAGTTATATCTTTGTTTAATTGGAGAAAGTTCTGACACATCCAGTCATTGATTTGTTCAATGCACTTACTCAGTGTTTGAATTGGAGCATAATCTCCTGGTGAAATTGTTACGTAAATTTGTGTGTCATCCGCATAGCTATGGTAACTTATTTTGTTGTTCTTCATTATCTGAGCCAGTGGTAGCATGTAGACGTTAAAGAGAAGAGGCCCCAAGATGGAGCCTTGAGGTACCCCACATGTCATATTTGTCAACTCAGATGTGTATTTACCTATAGAAACAAAGTTGTTTCTGTCCTTTAAGTAGGATTCAAACCAATTTAGAACTGTTTCCGAAAGTCCCACCCAGTTTTCTAGTCGATCTAGTAATATGTTGTGGTCAACAGGGTCAAACGCAGCACTGAGATCTAATAATACTAACACTGAAGTTCTGCCACTGTCTGTGTTTAAGTGGATGTCATTGAAGACCTTTACAAGAGCAGTCTCAGTGCTGTGGTTTGGACGAAAGCCTGACTGGAACACATCCAAACAGTTATTTAAATGCAAGAAGTTACTCAACTGTTGAAAAACTACTTTTGCAATGATTTTACCTAGAAATGGCAGGTTTGACATGGGCCTGTAATTGTTCATTACTGAAGAATCTAGATTATTCTTTTTTAAGAGCGGTTTAATGACTGCAGTTTTCAGGGCCTCTTGAAAAATACCTGAGTGAAGAGATTTGTTTACTATATGAAGTAGATCTGAGGCCATGCAAGGAAAAACATCTTTGAAAAATCCTGTTGGAATAATATCAAGGCAGCAGGAGGAGGATTTCAGAAGTTGAATAATGTCCTCTAGGTTTTTATCATTAATCTGATGGAATTGTGTCAGTAAAAGCACGTTGGTAAAAATGTCCTCGATTGTTTTAATTTAACGATTAAAAGTAGAATTGAATGCACTGTAGTTTCTGTTTTTTTCTTATCACAGCGGAAAATATAGATAACTTTTTAGATAAAATATTAGTAATTCGATACATTCATTGCTTGTTTAAGTCTTCAGAGCAGGGGTTCCCAACCCCCGGTCCGCGGACGCACGCACACACACACACACACACACACACACACACACACACACACACACACACACACACACCACACCACACACACACACACACACACACACACACACACACACACACACACACACACACACCGGCGACCGGACACCTCCTTCATAATGCGCCTTCTCCTCGTTTTCCCAGCATTCACTGGATTATCCGTAAATCAATCAAACAAAACCAAAACGTTGATTTATCTGTTTTCCCGTTTTGGTTTAAAAACTGAATAACATCGGTTTTTTGGTTTTCCGAAAAACCAAAAAACAACACCGGTTCTTTTTTAAACTTTGTTAATATGTTTTGGATGCATATTGTTCTAGTATTTGTTCAGGCTGTTACATACAATTAGCCTCTGTTGCTACCTGCTGGTGGTGAGTAAATATTAAAATCAGTTAAAATTGACAACCGGTCCGCGATTTTTTTTTAATGTATCTACCGGTCCTTGGCACAATAAAGGTTGGGAACCCCTGCTTTCGAGGACATTTGCTGACAATAAAAAAATGAAAATGATGGGCGTGGCAGTAATATAATTGTGTACAGTGTAACAGCTGGATTTAACGCCCTGTTTTATTGTGCCTAGCTGCACATGGACCTTACTGTGTTCTTCAAATATGAATCCTGAGCCGTTTCCTCGGTCGCTCTCTCCCGCTGTGCTGATATGTAAGTGGGGGAGTTTTAAATAAACCACAACAGAGCCAGAGTATGTCTCTGCTCTCTGTAATCACCCCCCTGACAAATAAAGAGTAATTAAATCTGAATCGCCTTGCATGGCGTTTCAAACCACTAAAGGGTCGTTGACTGATTTAGCAATCTGGCTTTTTCCACTACTTCCACCCACTCTGCTTCATGTGGCATCATATTGTGCTTTTTATGGACACTCTGACATGGACTACTGGTTTTATTTGAGAGTAAAATTCAACAGTTAGGGACCCCATGTTCCACAAACCCCTGAGCTGGCCAGTTAATCTTGCACGTCACTGTTAAATGTGCATGTTTGTTTCCCTATTGTCTTTCTATATTCAGCCAGCCGGCCTCAACAATGTTCAAACTCTGTCCAATTACACTACGAGCCTGATACTCACTGAGCCAGTTGCACCAGCTTTCAGAGGATCAGTGTGTGTGTGTGTGTGTGTGTGTGTGTATGTGTGTGTGTGTGTGTGTGTGTGTGTGTGTGTGTGTGCTGGGTGGCACTGCTGTTGGCAGGAATCAGTGTGAGAGATTTACAGCTGAAGGCATGGCTGTACGTCCAATCTGTTTCCGTGGTAACCGTTGCAGAATAAGATGGAAAAAATTAAATCATCCGCAGCTGAAAAATACCCATAAAATTGGGAACAAGACATAACATTGGACAGTACTCACACATAGAGGACAATTCAAACCTTCAAAGTCTGAAAATAGGCAGCGCTGAAACAGATTGAGGCTCAGAGCGGCAAAATGAAAAAGAAAAGGAGCCTGAGGAAAGAAAGTCAAACAGAGGAATCCACACCCTCTGGGGCTTCAGAGGCAGAACTAGAGTGTGTAAATATTGTAGGTAAACTGAATTAATTATGTATCATTCTTTTACTTTGATCTCAGTTTGAATTAAATCACAGAATTGGTTGTTTTGGAGGTAAATCATGCTGAATGAATGATGCGTTCAGGGCATTGTCAGCCAGAGACCTCTTTAAGTGTCTTTTAGAATGTTTTATTGGATTTGATGTCTTTGATTTGAGTTCTGGGTTACATGTTACAAAATTGTGTGGTTGAGAATATATATGTTTGCCTCGTGGTTTAAGGTAATAATAACAGCCAAAGATTGAATCTGTCTGTGGACTGTGTTCAGTTGCATGTCAGCATCTTTGCTTCTGGTATTTTCTTTGGTCGAAAATGCAAAAAGATAATTTCATTCTGAACTATTTCCACATGTACTAACCCTTAAAGGTTTTATAGTATAAATACCAACTTAAGAAATATATGACCAACATGTTTGCTCTGTGGATTTTAGAAAAAGTCTGCTTGTAAAAACTATAAACCTTTTCAATACAGTACGTTTTACAATAGTTATGTTAATTCTAAAGTAAAAATAATGTGAGAAATATAAAAAAAAAAACTACTATACCAAATCATAGTGAACATGAACAACAAACAAATCAATAGACCCACAAGTTGACATCACAACAAACTTAATGATATACTGTAAAGTCTTAACTTATCGTATTAACTATCCAAGAGGGAGAAAGATATACTGGGAAAAATATACTTTTCTGAGCAGAGTGGATTATTGTGTGTAAATTATACACAGCTATTATATTTCAGAGCATTTGATTTGGAGCAGAAACATTATGGCAAGCTATAAATCTCTCCTGACAAATCACGAGCTAATCTATGCAGCATTGGAAATGATACGATGTAAAACCTACTTATATAAGATTACAGTCCTTTTATTGTTGTAATTTAATTCCTTCCATATGCCATAAACAGGCTTGGGGAGTAACGGATTACATGTAACAGGATTATGTAATCAGGATACAAGATTTACAGTTATATACAAATATGTAATCAGATTACTGTTACATTTCTAAAATTGGGAATAACTAGCAGGTTTACAGTGTTATTTAAAACCTAAAAAGAGCATATAGTGTTTGTTGTAAAGGATCAGATTGTATTTCTTTTCATTTCAGCAGGTGAACCTATATGTCCATAAAATAGTGTGTGTGAGCTTAACTGTGTGTATTAAACTAAAACGGAGCATTTTTATGTCAGCTCAAATTTTATTTCAGCTTTTCTTTTGTGTTTCATTGTTGGTGCTACTGCCTGAATATGCTTCATGAAAGGCAGGTTTTCCTATAAATAAAATAATTGTTCATACTAAATATCTTGGTTTCTTATTTTCTAAGGTTACATTGTACTGTTGTCTTTCATACAGAGATGGGGTCGTTACTAAAAAAAGAAGTAATATATTACATATTACTTTAAAAAAAAGTAATATATTACACTACTTCATTACTCTCTACATAAAGTAACTCGTTACTTTACTCGTTACTTTACTCGTTACTTTACTCGCAGGGCCGGCCCGCCCCTCCCTACAGGCAGATCACGCAGACTGCTAAAGTTTCAAATGTTCTCTTTAGTTCAGTTTCCATTGTCGCATAAGACTGATCCAGATAGCTCTGACTATGGCTGTCCTCTGTCTCCTGCTATCTGTATTTTGCGCAGTATATCTCTGAACGATGCGATGGTGATTCCACTGTGCAAATAGGCAACATTTCCTCTACTATGAAGGATGCTTCAAGCCTGTCCATCTCTGCTTTGGTTACCGGTCCTCCAAATTCTAATTTGTGCTGCTTCGGAGTCGGCGGCGGCGCACTCACAACATCCTCACTCTGGGTTCGGGGGTCCGGTCCTTAGCTATTAGCTTCACCTTAGCATGTGTTCTTTGCAGGTGTTTGTTGAGGTTTGACGTGGTGTTTACAGCAGTGTATACAGCTTCTGGCCTGGACACAGTTTGCACCTCACCGTCACATTCCTGTCTATTCTTCGGACGAACTCAAAATAATGGGCATACCTCCACCCCTCGAAAGTTATCGCTGACTCTGCCATGTTTATGCAGCACTGCACGTGGAGATGTGGACGCACAAGTCGCGCAGATTACGTACATATAAACCTGCGGCGGAAACCCCTCTTGTCTGTCAGTGTGATGACTGATTTTATAAAAGTAACAAAGTAACGCGTGTCGGGGCAATGTTAGTAACTGTAGTGTGATTACTGAATTATAAAAGTAACGCGTTACACTACTCCGTTACCGACAAAAGTAATATTATTACAGTAACGCGTTACTTTGTAACTTTGTAACGCGTTACACCCAACTCTGCTTACATACTACATTAAAACATCTTATTGTTATTTATTTTCTCTTTTATTTATTTGCATTGCATTTGATATTGAGGTAATCAAAAAGTACCGTAAAGTAATCATTTTAATTACTTTTTTACGTTACTAGTAATTGTTCTTTACATTTTGAAAGTAACCCTCCTGACCCTGGTCATATGAGTGTTAGGCCTGTGCTCATGTTCTGCCTGTGTGTAACTCTGTGTCCTGCAGATGGCGCTCCGCTGAGTGAGCTGTCCTGGTCCTCGTCCCTGGCTGTGGTCGCCGTCTCCCTGTCCGGCCTCTTCTTCTTCGTCTTCCTCATGCTGGCCTGCCTCTGCTGCAAGAAAAGCAAAACCGGCTTCAAGGTGAGCCTCTCCTTGGAGCTCTCCTCAGCCTCTACATCAAACATGAAAGAAATATGAGGGATAGAGACACACCTCTGCTCCCTCATACACACACTCATTCAATCATTCGAGGTTTTTATGGAGTCTTGCATGGAGATACATACTCTATCTCTGTCTTTGCCCATGAATGTTATTGACCCGCACACAGAGCGTTCCTCTCAGCCTGTCATTAGACTTCCATTAGATTGAGTACACAAGGTCTCCAGCCATTGGTGATGTTGATGGGAAGTAGATAAAATGGCAGACAAAGGTGGTGAGGTTGTGTTTATGTAGCAGCAGGAGACCCTTCTGTGTCATTGATGTAGACCCCATTTGTGAACAGCATGCAGAAATGGGTCAGGGTCCGGATAAAATGGGACAGGGAGCAAGGAATGTAGTGAATGTGTTTCTGTGGGTAGGTTGGAGGAATTGAGGGAATGTTAAGCTAGTATATCTGTGACTGCTTTCCTTCTGTGGGTCAGCTGTGTGTTCCTGTTGATTCACCTATTTTAAACATATTATATTGTGGCGTTTTCTAGCAGAAAAACTATTTATGCTATAATAATTTTCACTAAATCCCATTTTTTAAACATGGTTGCTTTAAAAAAACTCTGAAACATTTCCCTCTAAAACATGTGTGCATAGATTTTTGGATCATTTTGAAACTTGCATTATTACTAGTCTTCTTCCACTCTGCCATTTGTTGCAGTGTTTCTTGGTCTATTATCACTAGCATAACTGAATAACTTGATACTGAGGAATGTCATATAGCTTGCCTCACATTTACTTGCTCAGTTGGCAGGAATGCGTATCCCATCATCTCTGCAAGCTTGTACACACCACTAGTGGTCCAAATCAGCATAGTCCATACTACTTTTATATTAGGTTATTGACAGAAAAAGTGTTTACTCACAGCAGCAGGATGAGGCTGTTTGAGGAATGGCAGTGCTTTGAGCTAAATGATAACAACAACATGCTAACACGCTCACAATGACAACCACCAACAACGACACACTGCAATTTGTTTCCCAGTAACTTGAGTTGTTCCCAACATTTTCCAGAACTGAGGAAAATAACTAAAAAGAAAATTTAACGGACAACCTGCATAGCTAGCAGGGAATGCTAAAGTGCTATCTTCTTCCTGTTTTTGCTACAACTCACTTCCTTATAGCTGTATATCAAATATTATTTTTCCATTTCCCTTAGTTTTGAACTGTTGGTTGGGTATGAGGTTACATTTTATGTTTGAAAAAAATAATATCCTCAACAAACCCCTGCTGTGATGATATTCCTGCACAACAATTACAACCGTCATTTTGATATTTAGTTCCCAATGTAATGTAAGCAATTAACGTAGTATGTGGGTTGATAATGGTACATTGCAGAAGTCTTTCTGCCGCATTGACACTGTGATGAGAAATAAAAGATGAAACCTGTCAGACAACTTTTATATTGAGTCACAGACATACTGTATAAAACAGTTTTAATAATGAGGTATGCCTTTGGGTGCATCTCCATCATCTCTTCTCCCTTTATTCATCCTCAGCCTTTCTCCATTCCTCAATTTTCTCTCCACTTTGAATGTCTGCAGAAGCACAGAGCTGTACTGATTTCAGAGGCCATGTTGCGTAACATCCTGTCCTCTCTTGTGTGTGTGAATACATCTGCATCTTGCATTTCTGGATGCCTATTCCTCACATACAGTATGTATAACGTGAATGATGCCTGGTTTGTGTCTTTGGCACGTTGGACCACCCAGTTCGGACCTGTTGGGGTGTGTCCGGGGAAGGGGCCAGGGTTTGGAGGGAGGGGGAGAGAGAGGGTGAGAGGGCGTGAGGAAGGGCATACCCATGAGGCCACAGTGCATCCGGCCTCAAGGCCCCATCTGGAATCAGACACAGCCTCTCCCAGAGCAGGAAGAGGGAATTTTAGAAAAGAGAAAAAACTTCAAGAGGAGACGAGAGTGAAAAGATTCTCTGTGTTTTACTGAAGGAGAGATGAGAAAACATCCTCCAGAGATCCTTTCAGTTGAAACGGGATAGTTTCTGGGTTTTGACTTTGTTTTAGTATTAAAAGTTTGCAGTAAAAAGTTTGCATTGAAAGCCTTTTCTGATTTCTATGATTGAATATTCTGACCTTTAAAAAATATGTTCAAATGAAAGTCATCTTATTTGCAAATTCTTTTGACATTTTAAGGAATAGCTCAACATTTAAGAATACCTGTCTTCTTATCTAACCCCTGCAAAAGAGCAGATAACTGTACTTTTCAAATGTCAAAGTAATCCTTTAAAGAAATAACTATTGTCGTTGTACGTTTTCATTATGGTTTAAGGAGAATGAAACTCCCAAAACTACGATGGCCAAAAGGGGCAATCATGTTACAACGGCTCAAAACACTTACATTCAAATAAACTCTCAACCTTTAACTGTCAATGGAAACTAACCTTAAATCTAAGTTTTATTGGCTTATTTTAACAATGTGATCACATGGCTCCTTCCGATATTATTGCAGATCTGCTGTTAGCTAGCTAGCTCACGCAGCTAACCTAGTCAATTCAAATATACTGATAAAACATTTAAAAACAGGCTAACTCTGCCAACAGTGACAGTTGGCCAACTTTATAATCCCGAACAACAACAAGCGCTCCAGTCCCAGCTGTGTGCGTCACTTTTTAGTGTCCCCTTTACTGTAGTTTTGTGTAGTGTTTTTTAATTGCTGCGTTTTGTTTATACAGTAAATACTGCTCATGAGTTGTCAAGTCAGTCAGTGAATATGTTTCTTCATTTGCATATATTTTGGCACATTTGTGTTTTTAAACTTGCAACGTTTTTTGCAAGTGCAGCGCCTTTGTTCTAATGTAAGTGTTTAAGGCCGTTTACCACTTTCGGCCACCGTACGAAAGGGCAAGATAACATGTTAAAATACCTTAAGAAAACATGGATCTGACCTTCAACAAAAAAGAAGCGGAATTAGTTCCATATTTTTTTAATTTTAAATGTTAACAATTTCCCCAATCAGAAACGTTCTTAAATAACTGTCACATTCTTTAATCATGCTATAATCTTAACAAACACCCTTTTATTCAGGGTTCCATAAATTCCTCTTGATTTAAGGCCTTCATTTTGCTTAAATGTGTTAGATTTAGGGGAAAATGATTTAAATAAACCTTAAAGCAGGTTATATCTCTCACAGGCTCCGCCCTCTACTGGACTCTATGGGTACTACCTTATCCTGCGAGCATTCTCCTACTGAGATTTCTATAGACGTAGCCGGCCTTGGGGCGGGCCTACCTGAATGCGCGCGCATCTCACCGTATAAAAGGAGGCCTCGCCTCCTGATCGTCATCCCTTTCTATTCAGCGGCGGAAGTGAAATCCACTGAGACGAACGAGAAAGTGAAAAGAGAAGTCATGGAGCCACTCCTCGACCATAGAACCTGCCCGAGTGTCCGAACCTGATCGCGGGAGCTGATCCGCACCCCCTCTGCTTCCTGTGTATGGGGCCGGACCACGCCGGGGGCGGCCTGGACCCGTCACTGGCCTGCAATACGTGCCAGATGATCCCTCGGCAAACCCGCCAACATCGCGGGGATCATTTCCAGGCGCGGCCCATAGGAGGAGCCGGAGGATCAGGACCTCGAGGTGGTTGAGCCGGGAGATGGGGAAGTGCCATTCCGATTCACCCTTCCATGGGGCCAGATGGCCCCGGTCCCGGAGGAGGACGAGGACGCCTCATTGTCCGGTGGTCCGACTCAGCGGTGATGACCCTGGCGGCGGAGCGCGTAGGTCTACCGCTCCCCCCACCGCTGCCACCGAGGCCTGTAAGCCACCTGAGACAGGGGTTTTACGGCCCGGTACATCCGGTGCAGCCGGCCTTCGTCTCGCCCCCGTTGCCAGACATCTGGCAGTGTGTGGAGGCGACATGGCAGCAGCCATTAAAAACGAAGGCCCCAGTAGCCGCCATGGCGGGCATCATCAGGGTGCAGGGCCACTCCGACACGGCGTGTCCCGGTGTGCCCCCCCTCGACGAGAGCCTGGCGGCCCATCTGCTTCCGTGGGCGGCTGGTTGGGCGGAGGGTAAGAGACCTCTGCCCCCGCTGCCCCCGCTGCCCCGGGACCGAGACACCTTGGAATATCTCGACAAGATATTCAGGCTCGGTACGCAGATGGCGGCTGCGGCAAATAATCTGCTGTTGGGCGTCTCCCTGATTACCCCTCAGGCAGACGCCCCCGCCCTCCCGCAGCAGGACGGGAGCGATTATCCGGACCGCTGCATTGGTCAGATGAATAATCTGATCCACGGAGTGGCCACCGCAGCAGGGCGGGTGATGTCTTTGGCCACAGTGGCGTCTCGTCACGTCTGGCTAGATTTCACTGCCCTATCCAAGAAGGACCGAGAGGATCTCCTTGGAGCCCCCGTTTCCACGGAGGGGCTCTTTGGGTCGATATCTTCGGTCACCCAGCGCTTCAGCCGTCTAGAGGAAGAGAGAGTCCAGCTTAGCCGTATGCTACCGCTGGCTCTTCCTCAGGCCCCGCAGCGCGCTCCTCCACGGGTTTCCCTGCAGGCTAGGGAGCGCAGCGCGACAGTGAAACGGAGGGAGAGGCGCCCTCCACCTCTATAGCCCATCCCGTGGAACCGGCGTACCGGCATTCATGGGGACGGGCTGCCCGACCTCGGCAGGCTCCTCAGCAGCAAAGAGCGGCTGGGTGGGGTGCTCCGTCTTCCCGGAGCTGACTGGCGGGGGGAGGAAGCATCTCGGCGGGGGGAGAGAATCTCTCCGCCCGGGACGCAAGGGTGAATCCCGCCTCCTCCCTGTTTAATGCACAGATCACGACAAAGTATTTTACAAATAAAAAGAAAGTTGATCTGTATCCAAGTCTAAGTGTCCCTTGTTTCCACAATGCTACACTTACACGTAATGTTAACTGTACAAATTCCCCACTCGCCGCCCCGGCCGTAGCTCCTGTAAAGGAGGTGGCTAGTGGGCATGCGCAGATGAGAATGATAAACCGCAGGGAGTGCTATCAAAGCGCTATGCGGGTACAGGGGCATTATGGCCGGCGTATTACTGTCAGGGAACACACTACGCCTAGAGCAAGGACTCCAATTAATGCAGTTTACCGTAGTGGTAAAGAGAGCATTATGGCGGAGCGCGCGCTCACACAAGAGCGCGTGGCGGTGCGTTCAGGGACCCCAGTAGAACACACTACGCCTAGAGTAAAGACTCCGGTTAATGCAGTTTACCGCAATGGTAAAAAGGGCATTATGATGGAGCGCGGTACGTTCAGGGACCTCAGTAAATAATCTGCCTTTTCTGTGTCGACCCTCCATGGGCAAATCTTCCCTTCACGGGGGGTTTTGCGGCGGAACGGGTCAACAGAGAGTATCACAGCTTCATAGCTGCGGCCCCACAGCTGAGGGTTTGTCCATTAACACAATGTTATGGGGAATGGAAACTCAGCTGTGTGTTAACAAAGTGGATGGACAGTTTGAGGGCTATTCAGTTGGGGGGCTTTAATCTTCCACCCCATAGTGGGGCTGGGGAAGCTAAACGGCACCTCCTCTGCCCGGTGCGTGCGCTATCAGCTGTTTGTGTGCGTCGGGGGCGGGGTGATCGGGAAAGCTCTGTCCAAGAAACACCTGGCAAGCTGGCTCTGCGAGTGCATTGCACATGCTTACGGACAGGTGGGGAGGTCCTGCCCCACGGGGGTCCGTGCGCACTCTACACGGGCTGTGGCTGTGTCAACACTCTTGTTCAACGGTGTGAGTGTGGAGGACATATGCACGGCGGCGTCTTGTTTCAACGCCAGGCCCCTTCATAACGTTTTATCTCTTGGACATGTCTGGCTCTTTCTCCTCGTCTGTGCTTGCTGGGGCAACACGGGACTGGTGGGGGGGGGGGGAGGGGCTGTGGGTCAGTGGGCATCTGACCCCCTCCCCGGACGTAATGCGCCTTCGTTTTTCCCGGGCCCCCAGCCGCGGCCCAGACTTCTCCATGGTCACAACCGGGGTAAAGGAGAGTGTGGGGCAGCAGCTGCTGACCAGAAAAGCCGGTCAGGGGCAGTAGGGTGGAATGGTATTGTTGGACGACAGTGCGCGTATACATCAGGGCTCCACCCACTGTACCCATAGAGTCCAGTAGAGGGCGGAGCCTGTGAGAGACATAACGGGCGGTTACGTATTGTAACCCTTGTTATATAAGCACAGGCGGAGCCCTCTACTCAGGGCACTGTCTGTCCTATTCCTCTCGCTGAAGAGAGGTGTAGGATGATAGTCAGGAGGCGAGGCCTCCTTTTATACGGTGAGATGCGCACACATTCAGGTAGGCCCGCCCCAAGGCCGGCTACGTCTATAGAAATCTCAGTAGGAGAATGCTCGCAGGATAAGGTAGTACCCATTAGGGGTTTCACAACTTCCAATATTTACTAGTCGACAAGTTTTTCAAAATAGTAGTCGACTAGTCGACTAGTTGTTACGTCATAATAAAGACACACAAAGAGAGGTGTAAAACTGTATTTTGTATTGCAATAACAGTTATGTTAAACACTGTAACAAAGCAGCATTTTAATTTGGGTTACATGGGTTACCTGGCTGATTAAATAAAAAACAGTAACTGGACTCACCAAATCTACTGCAAAAACTGTTAAGAACATAAATGCAATGTAAATCCAGTGCGCATTGCGCAACACTTTACTCGCTGTCACTGTCCTCCTCGATAACGATGTCCACCCTTCCAGGTTTTTTGGTTTGCATTAAGGAAGACCAAAGCATCAACATGTGAGGGAAGGAGGCTTGACCGCTGTCGGGTGACAGTGTTGCCTGCCAGGGAAAACATCCGTTCACTTGGGGTGCTGGTGTAGCCAGGTAGCTCCTGGAAAGCTTGGCTAAACGGGGGAAGCGTTTTGCGTTTTGTGCCCACCACTTCAGAGGGTTATCCATTGTGGGGATATGGGGTGTCTGCTGGCAGTAATCCCGTAGCTCATCCGCGCCACTGTTGACCTGTGTTTTCTTGTTGCTCTCGAAATGAGGTCCAAACAGCTGTTCAAAGAGGGGGTGCTAGTGGAGCACGCTCGTGAACTTTTAGCGCCGGAGCTAAAACTGAAACTGTAGAGCGCATAGGTGCGGCACATTTGCGCATTAGATGAGGACCCCTGAATGTCGGACGTGTTTTGCTGGAGCATTTTGCAGCACCTCAGCGCCAATGTCGGCATCCTCATCTCCCACGTTTGCCTCCATTTTGTTCACGACTAGATGACTAGGGCCTACAGTGCCGACTAGTGGTAGAGGTAGTCGACTAGTCGACTAGTCGATTAGTTGGTGAAACCCCTAGTACCCATAGAGTCCAGTACAGGGCTCCGCCTGTGCTTATATAACAAGGGTTACAATACGTAACCCCCCGTTATTGATACCCTTAATTATTAAGAAGATGGCAGACTGAAGCAAAAAAGCAACATTTGGGACAACAATTGTTTTTTTAAGGATCATTTGTAGTGGTTATTTAGTGATCAATTTAGGATTACTCATTCTATGCGCATTCTGATTTGTTATGAACAGTTAAACAAGCCTAATGCATGTAAAGCTCCATAAGTTTTCAGGTTAAGGCATGTAATTATGAAGGTGGAGGTCAGGTTCAGAGGTCATGAATTAAAGCAGATTGAGGATGATCCGCATAAGTGTTATCCAAAAAATGTGTGTGTGTGTGTTGTCCATTTTTCTGGGGAAGGGGACTGCCCTGCAGATGTTCTTTGGCTTTTGGGAGAGAGAGAAAGAGAGAGGAAGAGAGGGGGAGTGATGTCACATGTATAGTATGTGAACCCCCCCACTCCTCCTCCCCCCATCCTCCCACTTGTATTTTTTTCTCCCTCACATTTTTGTGGGGGCTCAATTTCTCTCCTCCTCTCCCTCAAGAGACAACCCCATCCGCTCTAGCCTGTGAGCTGGGAGATAGCGCTCCTCCTCCTCCTCCTCCTTCCTCCCCCCCTGCTCCTCCTTTTCTCCATCCCTCCATCCCTATCAGTCCCGGGGACAGTCAGTGGTCAGCTCTCTTCCTCCTCTTCCTCCTCTCCTGGACTCAACAATGAGACTCTCTCTGCAGAGATGATGCCTCCCTGGCACCACCACCCTCCTGCTGCCCTGCTCCCATCACACAAATGGGAACCCTGAGTGTGTGTGTGTGTGTTTTATGGTTGTGTGAGAGAGAAAGACAGAGACAGATATGCTGAAAACTAAGCTGAGGGTGTTGCCATCCCACCCTGTGGAATCTGAGGAAAGGTAAGATAACTGGGGGTCACAGAAAAACTAAGCCTCATGCATCAGGGAAATCAAATAGGATTAAGATACCTAATCAAATGTTGATCCGTAGAAATGTAAGAAAGTGATTTATTTTGCCTATCAAAAAACGATTTAATATCTGTTCATTTGTTTACTTTTTTCAGTTTAAAGACCTTTTTCTATTGAGTTGTGAAAGAACATTTATAAATTAATGATTGGATTATATTATATTATATTTAATTTGTTTTATTGCAGCAGCATGTTCACGAGGCATTGCACATGGTTTAAAATAATACAAAATAAAAACGAATTGTATACATAGACTATCTATCGAATACAGAATTCCCAATTTAAAATATACAGAATAAGATCAAATACTCTGTTATAGACTAACCTATTACTACAAATATATAAACATAGGATACTGTACATTATAATTATGAGTTTGCAAAGTAGTTGCAGTTTTTAAATTAACAATGAAATGTAATGAAGTTCAGTTTTATCAAACAAAAGTGTGTGTGTGTGTGTGTGTGTGTGTGTGTGTGTGTGTGTGTGTGTGTGTGTGTGTGTGTGTGTGTGTGTGTGTGTGTGTGTGTGTGTGTGTGTGTGTGTGTGTGTGTGTGTGTGTGTGTGTGTGTCGATGTGAGTAAAACCACATGTTGAGTTGGAGGGCGAGCAGGGCCGTGTGAAGATTTGGATCTGAGGCGGAGGGAGGGGGGGGGGGGGTTGCAGCTTGCACATGTGTGTACTGTGTATGTGCTCGCATTCTTGGGGGACAGGATGAAGTGTGAGATTGAGGTGTGTGTGTGTGTGTGTTGTGTGTGTGTGTGTGTGTGTGTGTGTGTGTGTGTGTGTGTGTGTGTGTGTGTGTGTGTGTGTGTGTGTGTGTGTGTGTGTGTGTGTGTGTGTGTGTGTGTGTGTGTGTGTGTGTGTGTGTGTGTGTGTGTGTGTGTGTGTGTGTGTGTGTGTGTGTTGCAGAGGGCTGCAGCAGGTCACATATTTCCAGTGTTGAGACCCCACTGCTTTCCAGCTTCTAACTAAGAGACTTTTATTCTGACATCCGGTCGGTGGATGCAGCCAAACCCCCCCCCCCCCCCCCTCCTCTGCTGCATCCTGTGATGTGTCCCTGAGTTCCTAAAGACAGAATGATCCCTTCACACTAACACTCTGACAAAGAAAACCAGAATGTTCTGGCGTTTATATATTTCTTTTTTGTTCTCATTATTCATCTTCTCCGTATCATCACTCCAAAAGTAATTACGTGATTACAGAACAGTTTTTCATTTGGGGAAAGTTGCTCCACCCAATGATGTTGATCCATTAAAAGGTAGAAAAAAAAGTTTGGTAAGGAAAATTAGCAAAAGAGAAAGAAAAAAAACATGAATGCATTTAAATGTTTGAACAATCTTTTCTCATAGAAAAAAAATTCTCTTATCTATGTGACCTTTTTTGACACGTTCAATTTCATTTGGAACGTTTTCTTGTGTTTTTTTTATGCAACTTCTTAGTAGTTTCTTCCAAAGTGACTCATTACTCTTTATACATTTAAAAATCTTTATTGAAAGTTATCAGTGTGATGAGGCTAGTCTCTTGTAAAAACCCTCATTTGCCGATCACAGTTGTTAAGACCTATTCATAAATCTTCTCTTGGTGCAGTTGTTGTCCTTTGAAGGTTAAAGTTGGATCAGGGTACAGCTTTAAGAAGTGCCGTCAAATACATTATTTTGTGAATATGCTTATTCTGTTGATATTAAATAGTTTTAAAATATATGACATTGCGTGAGAGTGATTCACTGCAGGCTGTGAATGCGTCCAGAAAGCATCCCAGTGCTGAAACCCATCAGGCTTAATTGCGGCGTGGAGGATTGAGAAACATGTAATCTTAGCACAAATAATCTTTGGGGCTTTGTTTAAAACTCAAGAAAACACTGCAGCGAGCCAGGACAGCTTGCATCAGTTTATCTCAGCTCTTCTTCAACGGTCAAGCCAAAAAATCAGCCATCAGTGGTGGGGTTTTTCATCTCTACATGAACATTGATGCAGCCAAATATTACATATTGCATGGAGTAGATTTGCTATGACCTACAATGCCTCTACAAGTAGATTATGTCATGTTTGTGAATTTTTCCTCCTCACATGTCCTCACATTTTGACCCTTCAAATAACTAGTTGCCATTCTAATGCAAGCAACCTGTTCCATGCATCTGTTTCCAGGAATTCAAGAATGGGGAGGGGGAGGAGTACCATGCAGACATGTCCACCTTGGCCTCGTCGGCCTCCCAGGGCAGCCCGGACGTCTACATCCTGCCGCTCACCGAGGTGTCCCTGCCGCTGTCAAAGCAGCCTGCTCGATCAGGTGGGTGGAGCTTCACTTTGGTTCTGTTCATTTGAACATCTAGGGCTCCATCTACTTCAAACAAACATATAAGGTGCAGCCAAAGTAAAAGAAAACTAAACGTGAGCATGTGAGATTAAAACATTCTTTAGAAAATCAGGCTGTAGTTTTGGTGAAATAAGAAGAAAATCACACAATAACAATAGTTTTCTATTTGCAAGGGTGCAGATTAAAGAGGCCCTTTTATGCTTTTATGCTTTTTAGGTTTTCCCTTTCTTGTAGTGTGTTCTATAAGTTTCTGTGCATGTAAATGGTCTGCTAAGGCTAACATCCCAAAGTTTCTAGTAGTGGTATAACTATGTTACATTCACATTGCTATTGGCTAGCATTTCAACACATTGTACTTGGTATGCTAATGAGCGGGAAATGTCCGACACATCCCTAAATGGTGGACCAATCACAACATAGCTGGACAGCTAACCTAGCTGGTTTCAGACAGAGGGTGAAAAGAGGTGCTGCAGCACAGGCAGTATGAGAAAGATAAAGAGCTTTTTGAACATTAAAGCATGGAGACGTGTCCCAGTAGAGACACAAAATACAGATATCAACCTGAACATTTGCATAATATGTCCCATTTAAAAAAAGCATGGGGCTATTAGTTGATAATAATTATTCAGGGACAGTTAAAGTGATAATTTAGAGTTTGAGAACTTGTTCTGCTATTTCTTCTCACTCATGAAATCTTCAAAATCCCCAAGCTACATTTTAGAGCATTTACGCTTTATCCCTCCTGTTGAAAGGGAATATTAGATGGATCTGTGGTCAAAGAATATCCACTCATTATATCATTTTGACGGTGTGTCAGTGCTTTGTAATGTATGTCTTCACTCTGATGCAAACCTTGCAATTACTCTGTAAAACTGCCAGACTCTTACATATGCAAGTACATTTCAAGGGTGTGAGAGTAATGTGAGAGCGATGAGCGTGTATCTGGCGTTTGTCAAAGTGTGTCCCCGGAGTGAGCTCCGCCCTGACGCTGCTCTCGGTCAGCTGGGTCTCCACCTATCCCACAATCCCTCACTGCAGGTCCCCACAGAATGGACTCTGTGCTCTTTGGATTTCTCTCTCTCCCACAAACATCTGCCTCTTGCGTAATAAAGTCCCAGCGGCCAGCCTACACTGCTGCTTGTTGGAATGTCAGGCATGCACGAGCACAACACCCCAGTGAGAGCTTTCCTCCCTCACTCTGTCGCCGTCTTTCTCTCGTTCTGCTACTCTGTGACAATGCTCCTTTTGTGCGTTAATGGGCTGATGCTGCCTGATAAACTTATGACACTGGAGTGTTGTGAGTCTTAATGGATCATGCCCACGCAGTCAACTATGACATCAGTCAAGATCTAATCTCAAGTTGAATTTAATTTTCTTTTAATCATATGGTTGTACCCAGGCTAGTTAAAGGGACCCTATTCTGCTCATTGTCAGGTTCATAATAGTATTTAGTGTCTCTACTGTGACATGTGTCATACTGCCTGTGCTGCAGCACCTCTTTTCACCCTCTGTCTGAAACCAGAGCCCAGTCTGCTCTGATTGGTTAGCTGGCCTGCTCTGTTGTGATTTGTCAACCACTCATGCTGCGTTCACACCGGACGCGATGCGAATATTCGCTTCGCTCTAATCGCTCCTATCGCATCGCTCTAAACGCTCGAGTTTCACCGCGGCTGTCAGCTGTGTTTACTCGCATCACTCAAACAAGACGCGCTGACTCGGGGGCTACAACTACAACAAAATGAACATATTTGACCGTTATTTAATTGTAATACACGTTTCTAAATGATGCCGAAGTAACAACATACTGATACCGGTTAGTAACAACCATGAATTAATGCTTTGACAAGTCTGCAGACAAGACGGCAGGCGAGACACCTTTTAAAATGCTTGTTTTCTGAATGGAGATCGGATCGACCAGGCTAAGCTAACGCAGTATATGATCCGACCGTCCACACTCACAACAACGGCCTACAGACATAAATAAACCAGCGACTGTACTGGCCATGACACAGACAGTCTGTGGTTTGTACTTGTTTAACTTTTGTCTAGTTTCTGAACAGATATGAGGAGCTGTGAGCTCTGAGTGCTAACAGCTAACGGCTGATGTTTTGGTTTTGTGGTTCTACGTCAGTGACGGCAGGCTGAGATCCTCACCGCTGATTGGCTACCGCGAGATCGCGTCACGGGAATTTGACGCTCGAGTTGAAAAAATTGAACTCGAGCCGTTGTCGCGGCCCCCTCCAGTCGCCTCAATCGCGCCGCGACATTCGCATCAACCGCTTCATGCTCGCCGTCGGAGCGAATTTGCGTCTGTCCGCGTCTCTCCATTGACTTTACATTTAATCGCGCCGCCCCCAAACATCGCATTGCGTCCGGTGTGAACGCAGCATAAGAGATGTTTGCCCCTTAATCACGTGCAATAGGTTGGAGCGCTAGCCAACAGAAGCTCCAGTGTTCCGTAGTGATGTCACTATGTCGATCAGTCCAATGAGGCGTTTCAGGCAGGGGGGGAGTGTGTGGGAGAGAAACTCCCTCTGGAGGAGACTTTGGGATTTTAGCCTTTTTTAAGACCATTTACAAAAACCTATATAACACAAGCTGGATAATAAAAAAATGAAGTTCACCCAAATCCCAAAAAATATATTTTCTCTCTAAACAGTATATCCTTGTTGTAGATTTTGTTTTATCCTCTTTGGAAAACAACAAATATGTCAATTGAAGGGAGGAAAAGAGAATTTCCTTTATAAAGAAGGAATTATTGATCGGAAAGGTATTAGACAAAAACATTTCAAAACCCAAACATTCTGCAAGGCTTGATAACGTGCGAGAAAATGTCCTCACCATGTTCTGTGGTTTTATTGAACTGGCCCTTCCACATATGCCGTGTGAATAATAGCAACCATATGGTATTACAGTAGTGGTCGGGGTCAGGGATTCATTATTGCTCCTCCAGGACTGCCTCACCCAGTGACATCATAAGGGCAAACAGATTTGTGTTTTTTTATTAGTGAGAAATGTAATGGCTGAATGAATCTATGATACTGTACTGTACTGAAGCTAGCTTGTACATTACATGTCATTTCCTCTCTTATACTTTCCATACTTTTATTATATGTGTTGCTTAGGATGCTGTATGTGCCTCTAACTATATTGACTCACCAGTAATGTAAGAGCTTGGCTCAGTCCGAGGCCCAGTCCCCATCAGGACCCGCCCTGATGCAGCTGTTCCTGCACAGAGTAATGGAGCCCACACCCACTCAGACATGTGAACAGCTACACACACAACGATGAATCTGACGCACACGCTCACACAATGAAATGTTCTTCCAGTCAGAGGACATACATGTATTCAACACATCCTACTCCTCTCATGTCTGCATTCATTATACATACATCAACATTTAAATCCTCCACATGCTGGCATTACCAATTGAGTTACACAACTCAATGGGCAAACATCATCAGTGTGTATTTGTTCAAGGACAGCTCAGCAGATAGGATGCACTGGACTGGAGAGTATAATGGGAATTCCATTTGACTCTTAGTGATTTAGCCGTTGGCATTTCACTAAAGACTTCCTGTCTACGATAGCGATTAAGCTAGGTGCATTCTACAGAGAGAGATGCAACAAACAGCTTAGAAAGACCAGACAGAGCTGTCAGGTGGAAATTGAGTTAGTTTAATGGCTGTAAAGGCATATGAGAACTTACCAGGTTAAGACAGACATGGGATACATATCATTATTTATTCGTGTTGAAAGTGCAGTTCATGAAAACAAATGTATTATTGTAATGAGGCACTATGAATCACTTGTTTCATAACTCACTTACCTTTTTATTCCAAAACCAAATAAAAAACGGCTAAGCAATGGACATAACACAACCAATATTATAATATAGTCCTCCAGGATAGGTCTCATCATTGTTCCATCAGTATTATTATTATTTGAGGGTAACTAGATGGCATGGTTGTGAGTGGAAGTGAAACCTAAAAAACTAAAAGTTCTTACATGTAAAACTGAAATGAATAGAAATGTTGCAAATTAATGGTTAGAACTCATACAAAACGAATTCTTCAGGAAAGAGCGTAGAATTTACAATATACAAAAGTATTCGTGTTTGGTTTGGGGTTATATTCTTTGATTCTTTAATTATATTCCTTCAGTGATCAACCATGTGGTTAGTTCATAAACCCAAAGGTAATGTGCATGGTCATGAGGCAAATTCTGATCCACATCAATGAGGCTGATAGCCACTCATATCGCCCATTTGATTGGCTGATACCAATGGAACTGGGAGAGGTTGGGATCCATTGCTTGACGTTGTTGTCGCCAAGACTCAGTTCATTCCTCTGTCATAGAGCATGTGGATAATAGCCCCAGTGTGTGCCTACTAACTGGTCCTAACTGGTGCCATGCTTCCCCAAGCATCCAAACAATGGTTGTTATTCTGCTTAGCGCTGGAGAGAGGGTGAGTGGGTGTAAGGAATGACCAGTCCAGGGAGAGAGACAGGGGTGTCCAATATGGCCTACACACAGGGACTGGACTGTGCTGCAGTCTGCAGGGCGACGACAGCTCCACAAAGATCAGTTTGTCCGCCTCTACGCCCAGACTCTAAGTGTCATCGTGGGAGACACGGAGAGAAAGAAAGGGGATGGATGGTGAGGGGGGAAGAGCCGTTTCATTTCACTGAGCTGAGACGGACAGGCAGGCGTGTTCAGCAGGCAGGAAGGACTCCGGTCATCTGGGGATGCTGAGAGACGCATCAGGGGTTTGGAGGACAGTCAGACAGAACAGGGCCTGAATATAGAATACACTTTGTTTACTCATGGACCAGCAACATCCACTGGCATGTTTGGATGATCATGTTAGAGAGGGTTAATGACCATCGATTTCACAGACAATGGAATATCTATGGTGTCCACCAAAGATCCTGGATATGGTGCGTTCTTTCAATGTTATGTGTTCTTTTTTGGTCTGTATTACTGAGGTTTATGATTCACCTCCATAAAAATGCAATATATTTATTTAAATTAAACCCCTCGTTAAGTAGCCGACAATACGTGTGTAGTGTATTAAAAAGTACATTATTGTGTTAAGCAGGGAAGTAGATAGAGGCGTACTCAAAAGATAGTACAACAACATTTTTTTATAATATACTACACTGTCTTTTTCTGCATATTTTCAACATACTATTAGACTCTATACAATGCCATTTTTTTCAAAACTGGACTGGATAAAGTACTTAAGTAAATACACTCTGCTAGATTCTATCTAGCTAGTCATCCTTTTTCTGTGAAGCCACTGTGCTTTTTGAGGTTATTCTCAGAATTATCTCAGAATGTTCTGTGTTGTTTCAAAAATGTTTAATTGTATGTGTATTGTCACTTAAAGTTATACGTTTAATAATGTTAAAGTTAAGAAACAAGTATAGCATGAATTCCAACCAACAGGAAGCCTTTGTCTTTTCAACGTACTTTACTTGGAGTTTTTTTCAATATTTTTCACATTCTATACTATAACTTCATATTTCTCCTTCATACAATACTCTGCTTTTTTCAGATTCTTACCAAAAATGTTATTATTACTTTTCCCGAATATTTTAAATCTGCTTTACTATGCCTTTTTACAGATTTTCAACATACATAGTGTATCGTGTTTTGCATATTTTTGGCGCTCTACAGTGACATTTTTCCAAACTTTGGATATACTTATACTATGACTTTTTTTATGTATGTTCGACATACTATACAATGACTATTTTCAACATACTATAATATGAATTTTTCATTACATTTTTCAAAATACTATATGATGTAACATACTATGACAATTTTCTATTTTTTTGACATAACTATGAGTTATATCAACATATTATATTGTGGTTAGTCTAGACTCTCCGTATGGGAATCAGAATTCCTTTATTCGTCCCACAGAGGGGAAATGTACATTGTTAGAGGACAGTGACAGTACAGATAAAGACAACAAATGAAACAATATTAAATAACGAGGCAAGAACAAGTTCATCAAATCAAATTCAAAAGTACACGTTCACAATTAGCAGGAATATGATTTTCTTCCCGATATTCTTAACATACTATAATCGTTTTCTTCATATTTCTTCGACATGTTTAACTATTACTTTTGCCATATCTTTAACTAATACTACTATGACTTTTTCTGATATTTTTAAACATACTACACTATGACTTTTCTCAACATACTATACTCTAGTTGTTTTACATAGTTTAAGACATACTCTACTATTAATTGTTTTCAAATAGTTTGACTTAGTATAGTATGACATATAAATGAATTGTTTCTTATTATACCATATTTATTTTCATATTTTTGGACATACTATACTATTACATTTTTTCAACATACTAAATAATAACATGTATTGATATTTTCAACATACCTCTATCCTATGACAGTTTTTTCAATATGTGCAACATGCTATAATATAACATAGGTTCTACATCCTTACAAACTAAGACGTACTATACTACCACTTTTTTCACACTTTAAATGACTGTACTTCGACTTTTTTAAATATTTTTGACATACCATACAATGACTTTTCTTTTTTTAAAACATTTTAAAAACCACATCAATGTCTGTCATAAATATGCAAGTATATTATGACCAGTATACAAAGTATAGTATGTCGAAAATATGTCAAAACACGGCATAGTATAGTGTGTCGAAAAAAGAAAAAAAAGAGATAATATAGTATGTCGAAAATATGCAAAAGAAGACATCATAGTATGTTGAAATAGAAGTATGTTGAAAAATAATATATAATAGATATATAATGTAAAAAAGTATTTTTCCGATATTTTCAACTTAAGCCGTTTTTTTTGCATATTTTCGACATACTATATGATGTTTTTTCAGATTCATTCTACATACTACATGATGTTTTTTCAGATTCATTCTCCATACTATATATATATTTTTAATCATAGTATACTTTCTACATACTATCTTATTTGAGTACCTTACTGGATCATTTACTTCATTTTACTTGACATTGTTGGAGACTATTTTTAATTGAGGTCTATACAGTTATATATGTTCTATACATTGTTTTCTTTTGTCTCAAGCATCCTTTGGTTTCCATCCATCCTCTAGTGGTATACAAATCGATTTACTTTGCTAATAGCTTGAGCTTGATAGTGTAATCCATCAGAGGGAATCTATCCTGCATTACTAATGTTGTTTTCATACTGTTTGATAATGCAACTTATACAACATGGCTTAACATTACAATAATGTAACTCCGGCTAATAGATTTTTTATCATTATGGTCATCATATAGAAGTCATATGGAAATCACTGCATTGAATGGTGGGATAAACACATGTAACATATCTAAACCACTTTACCACAGTATGTGAACAAGCTGTAATGCAACATACTGTAATGTGATTAGCCGTGTAAACACCACAATAACATCATGGCAATTCAGTTTTCTATCCCTGTAACACCTTTCTCTTCTCTTCTTCCCTGCAGTCCACCTCCTGATATCCACAGATCTCAGCCGCCACAATCTGCTCTACCTGAAAGAAATCGGGAATGGCTGGTTCGGGAAGGTAAGCCCACCTCTGAACCCTCAATCTTCATAACTTCCTGCCCGGTGGTTTGTTAGCCGCCCCTGCAGCTCCCCGTCAGTTAGATCAAAGGATCAGTGAACCTCATGTCACGGCTGTTAGTCTCTGCTGTGATCCTGGCCGACACTCTGAGTTACCTTTAATGCAAGAGTGTGTAATGCAAACCCTGGCCTTTGATATCAGACTCAGCCCAAAAGGACACATGTAAAACTCAAATGAATAATAACCCATCGGTGCAGGTTAGACCATAGTTTGGTGTTTTTACAACCAGATAACATGTTCTTGTCGTTCTTTCTCGTTCTCTCCCTCTCTGTTTCTTTGTCTGTTTCTCTCCACTCAAACTGTTCACTCATCACTATACATGCGTCCTCTCCATCCTTGCGTACCTTGACTGGGTATGTCCATCTGTACGTGTGTTTGTCTGCATTTGTCTGTCTCTGCACTGTCCTTGGTCTCCTGTCCCTGAACTCCTGCATGATCGTTCATGTCTTTGTGTCTGTCTTTGTGTAACGCTCACTCCCCACTCCATACTCAATGGGTTTGTTTGTATGTACATGTGTGTGTTTGTCTGTGTACTTGTGGTCCCTGTGTGTATATGTCTATATTTACTGTTTCAGGTTCTGCTGGGGGAGGTGAACACAGGTTTAAAGTCCTCCCAAGTGGTGGTGAAGGAACTGAAAGCCAGCGGCAGCGTGCAGGACCAGATGCACTTCCTGGAAGAAGCAAAGCCTTTCCGGTACATGTTTACCTTTTTCACCATTGATTCTGTTTGGATTTCTGTATTGTCCGTCTGTCATCAATGGAAAAGTCATCTTAGTCAAATTGACTGTACGGTCAATTCTCAGGTGTTGGAACTGTACTTAAGGAATGACATTTTTGACTTTTATTATTTTAATACATGTCATTCGGAAATAGGATTTTTTTATTATTGCGTTATTATATAGTGTCATGCATAAATAATAATAATTTCCCATCCATGCTAACAAGACACCTTTATTTAGAATAAAATAAAAATCCAAAAACCACTAACACCCTAAAAACAACATTAAAAATGGTAATAAAAACAAATAAATCATCCTGAAAAAAAATGTCAAAGTCAACCTACAGTACACGCATAACATTGTGCAAAACATGCAAACAATGCACTGCCTGCCTCATTATGTGCTGTGACCACACGCTCTTCCTCTCCTCCTCTCTCCCTCTCCTCCTCTTTCCTCTCTCCTCTCCTCTCCTCCTCTCAGCTCCCTCCAGCACCCTGCTCTGCTGGCATGTATTGCCCAATGCACAGAGATCACTCCCTACCTTCTGGTGATGGAGTTCTGTCCTCTGGTGAGTATCCCAAGGCCTTACACATGTTAAGCGTTGATTAAGATTACATCTGAAGAAATGTCACACCGAGTTAAAGGGTCTGAATCTGAGAGGAGTGCTGCCCTGTTGGAAATCTCTCATTTCATTTAAGGATTTTAATATTTTAAAAAACACTGTGGCTTGAATGTTCCTTTTACTGCTAAGTGTTATTAAATTAAGCTTGACCACAGTTAGTGCTTAAAATATTGAAATAACATAGAGCACATTGTAAGATATGTGCTATAATATTTGTAATGAAGCCCAATTCATCTTAAAGTCTGCATTAGATCTTGTAACTCATCAGCACCCTAAATGGATCGAAAAAGGCAATACAAACATTCTTGACAGTTGCTATAAATATGTGACAGTTCAACCCAGGTTTATATGTCCTGCTTTGCTCGTACCACTTGAAATGCAGCTTAAAAGTCCATCATCATATAAAAAACAACAAGAAAAAGCATTTAATCCAGCACAGCCATAACCTGAAATGGTCTGTTAAAACATTGTAAATGTACA